>NC_069661.1:128253750-129623333 GCF_027244095.1 Hemicordylus capensis
ATCGTTTTCCATGCTTCGGGAGGTTGCCAGGCCCATCTGAACTATGTTGTGCAGAACGCCCAACAATCGACCAACTCAGTTAGATCTTTTTATTTTACGAAGGGCGCTGCATATATTCCTGCTGCCGTGAAACTCTTTGCAGCTAAAGTACACCCACAGCTTACGTATGGTGCCCAATTGGGCCCTTTTTGCAATTTTTCACCTTTGGAGGCAATACAGACGAAATTTCTCAGATCCATATTTCAGGTCCCAAATAGTGTTGCAAATGCCGTTATTAGAAGGGAGGCAGGCCTTTATACTTTGGAATCGGTTTATTGGAAATGTATTTTCCTATTCTGGTTAAAATTGAAGTTCTCACAAGCGGGATTAGTCCCTCTCACTATGACTGATTCCTTTAATTTGAAATGGAAACGGTCCCTTAAGATAAAATCTCAACTTTACGGGATCCTGCTTGAAGAACTTGCTAGGATGGCCTTTACCACAGCTATGAAGGTCATTAAACAGCGAATAATCAATACTGACCTACAGGTTGAAGCCTCTAAAATACCTAGAGGTTTGTATATAGGCAACCAGCTTTTCAATCTCATGCCCGCTGATTACCTAAGTAATATAACATTTCCTAAATTTAGACGTGCCTTGACTCTCGCACGTCTTAATGCTCTTCCAACAGCTGTTCTTAAGGGAAGGTTCAAGGGGACTCCTTACTCCTCGCGCCTTTGCCCTTGTGGCTCAGGTGCTATTGAGTCTACTGCGCATTTTATTCTCTATTGTGACCTCTACAGGGATGTTCGTTTAAATTTTATTTCACGCTGGCTGAAGTCTTTTCCTGTCAGTTCGGATGACTTTTATCTTGATTTACTATTGTCTAAATTTGACATTATGAGTACTAATTCTGTGGCCAAGTTTTGTTATATTGCATGCAAGTTGTGTATCGCCATGTTATGATGTCTTTTTCTTTTCTCTTTCTGTTCTGGTCGTTGATCGAAATAAAAGCTGACTGACTGAACAATAAATAAATAAATTGGTCCATCTAAGCTCAGTATTGGCTACACTGACTGGCATTGCTCTCAAAGTTTCAGGCCTACCTTCCCAGTCCTACCTGAGGATGCCAGGGATTGAACTTGGGACCTTCTGCACAAGTACCACTGAGCTATGACCTCATCTCCCATAGAGGCCTGTGCCCTATGGCCCCACCCAAAGTACTGTTACTGAGCACCAGCTCTTCTGAGAGTGCTCTGGACTTTGAAAAGCTTTAACTGATTTGGGGTTACCTAATATTTGGGGATACTAGAAGATTGAATTCATCCCTCCAGCAGTACTAAAGAGTTCTACAGTTTCTATATTGGGCTGTGGAATGTAAATTCCCTCTATGCTCTTAAAAATGAAAGTATGGAGCCCAATCTGAGGTAACATCCAGCCAGTTGATGCAGTGACAAGCATGCTTCTGCTTACTTCTTTCCCCAGCACTATGACTAAATACATGTAGACCTCATTATCCCCGTGGATAACATGTCCTTGACTTGAAGCCACAGATAGTGAAACCGTGGATCACAAGTCCTTGAGTGAATGGCGATGGGGGGGGGTTAGGTTCCTGTAGGGAATCTAAAAGCCCCCCCCCCAAAAGCTTTAAAAGGCAGAAACAAGTGAAACAATGTATTCTGCCATGCTCTCTGGGTCTTCAGCTGTCCAGCAATGTCCCCAGTTGCCCCCTGAAACCACCAATTTGGCCAATTTTCCACAAAAAAAATACAGATTTAAAAACAAAAACAAGTAAGCCACAAAATGGCTCCTTTCATCAAAATGATGGCTAGAAATGACCTCGGAGGTTATTTCCAGCCACCCTGAAACTGAAGATATGCAAAATTAACCCTTGATTCAACCACCTATGCCAAGGTCAGGTGTCCATTGGCCGACGGTGGATACATGGAACCATGGATGTCAGGACCACAAGTGATGAGGTCCACCTGCACCAGTAGTGGATTCCATTCCTTTGGTATCCATTTGAACTGTGGCTGAGACCTGTTCTTAGCAGCAATTCTTTATAGATCATTGTGATGTAAGAATATGTTCTTGACTTCTATGAGTTCACATTTTAAGAGAAGTGTTCAAGACAAAATAGGAAATTTTACTGTCCCCAAGGAGCTTACATTCTATGACAGACATCTTAAAGAATGTATTGAATGTGAAAGGGAGCTGGTGCTCAAAATGGCATGTGTATATACTTGTGACAATTGCTTATCCAGCTCTACACTCTAAAGTTGTCTGCTCTCTTAAAACAGATCTGCCCATTCTCCTTTGTTGCCTCCTGTGTCTGAAATTCCCTTCCTTGAATGTGATACAATTTCCCCTTATTTCTTCCTTCAGCTCCCTCTTCACTCTCACTCACTCAATAGCTCTCACAGTTGAATTTAGAATGTATGCTGCTTGGTAGCAGAGACATGCCGTGTGTGTGTGTGTTAGTGTGTGTGTGTGTGTGTGTGTAACTCTAAAGTGCCATGTACACTGCTTATGACTTCTCAGCTTCTGACCCTGGCTTGTAATTTAACCTCAGTTTCTGCTTAGCTCCTCTGGCATTATTATTATTATTATTATTATTATTATTATTATTACATGTATATCCCGCTCTTCCTCCAAGGATCCCAGAGCGGTGTACTACATAGTTTCTCTTTCACAACAACCCTGTGAAATAGGTTAGGCTGAGAGAGATGTGACTGGCCCAGAGTCACCCAGATAGTTTCATGGCTGACTGGGGATTTGAACTCAGGTCTCCTCGATCCTGGTCCAGCACCCTAACCACTACACCACGCTGGCTCTGCTTGGCGCCACAAGACACGATACCCTGATCAGTGCAGGAAACTGCTGCATCAAAAGGTGCTTTAAAGAGGCTTTAAAAGGTGCCTCTTTGTCCAGTTAGCTGGTCCACATCAGGTCCACACAGGAGGAAGGAAAATCAGGTCTAGTCAGAGCCAACGTCAGGAGTCAGGAGATGGCATTCAGTCAGGTCATCCAGAGCCAGGAGATCAGGTCTACGTAGGAGTGGGTTGGAAGCCAGGAGATCAGATCAATGCAAGAGCAGACCAAAGCAGGCTAGGAGCTTGGGCAACAATGTTGCTGCAGCAAAGACCATCAGCAGACTGAGCCCTTTTCAAGGGCTGTGCCCTAGAACATTTGAATGACTGTGCTGTAGAACAGTTGGTCTTGGAACCAACCAGAGAGAAGGCAACCTTGGACTTAATCTTGAGTGGCACCCAGGACCTGGTGCGTGATATGTCATTGACCCTTTAGGGAACAGTAACCATAGTGCGATCAAATACCGCATACATGCAGGTAGAGAATAACCAAGGAAGTCTAACACAGACATTTGAATTTCAGAAGAGGAAACTTCTCCAAAATGAGTAGTATGGTGAAAAGAAAGCTGAAAGGGGAAATCAGGAGAGTCACTTCGCTGCAGAATGCATGGAGTTTACTCAAAACCACAATACTAGAAGCCCAATTAGATTGTATACCTAAAAGGAGGAGAGGTACCACTAAGTCCAGGAGGATGCCAGTATGGCTAACAGGTAACATCAAGGAAGCCATAAAAGGGAAGAAGACTTCTTTCTGAAATTGGAAGGTCTGTCCAAATGAACACAAACTCTGGCAAAAGAAATGCAAGGTGACAATAAGAGAGGTGAAAAGAGAATTTGAGGAACATTTCGCTAAAAGCATCAAGGGGAATAACAAAAACTTCTTTAAAAACATCAGATACAGGAAAACTGCCAGGGAGGCGGTTGGAACATTAGACAATGAGGGAGTGAAATGGATTATTAAGGAGGATATGGAGGCTGCAGAGAAGCTAAATCAGTTCTTTGCATCTGTCTTCACAACAGAGGATACTGAGCATATACCTGTTCCTGAACCAGGCTTTTTGGGAATGGAGGCTAAAGAACTGAGTCAGATTTAAGTGACGATGCTCTAAACTGTCTGGAAAAACTGAAAACTAGCAAATCTCCAGGGCCAGATGGCATCCATCCAAGCGTCCTCAAATAACTCAAGTGTGAAATTGCCAACCTCCTTGCCAAAATATATGACTTATCCCTGCAATCAGGCTCTGTACCAGAGGACTGGAGAGTAGCAAATGTAACACTGATTTTTAAAAAGGGATCCCAGGGTGATCCGGGAAATTACAGGCCGGTTAGTTTAATGTATGCTCCAGGCAAATTGATGGAAAGCATCCTCAAGGATAAAATTGTAAAGTACACAGAAGAACAGGCCTTGCTGGGGGAGAACCAGCATGGCTTCTGCAAAGGTAAATCTTGCCTCCCAGACCTTTTGGAGTTCTTTGAAAGTGTCAACAAGTGTGTGGATCAAGGTGATTCAGTTGACATAGTCTACCTGGACTTCCAAAAAGCTTTTGACAAAGTTCCTCATCAAAGACTCCTGAGGAAACTTAGTGGTCATGGGATAAGGGGACAAGTACATGTGTGGATTTCTAACTGGTTGAAAGACAGGAAACAGAGGGTAGGTATAAATGGAGAGTTTTCACAATGGAGGGAAGTAAGAAGTGGAGTCCCCCAGGGATCGTACTGGAAGCATTGCTTTTTAATTTATTCATAAATGATCTAGAAGCAGGGGTAAGCAGCGAGGTGGCCAAATTTACAGATGATACCAAACTCTTTCGGGTAGTGAAATCCAAAATGGATTGTGAGGAGCTCCAAAAGGATCTCTCCAAACTGGGTGAGTGGGCAACAAAATGGCAAATGCTGTTCAGTGTTGGCAAGCGTAAAGTGATGCACGTTGGGACAAAAAACCCCTTCAAGTATGTGTTGATGGGATCTGAGCTGTCAGTGACTGACCAGGAGAGGGATTTTGGGGTCATGGTGGACAGCTTGTTGAAAGTGTCCACTCAATGTGCAGCAGCTGTAAAAAAAAAAGAGAGAGAGAGAGAGAGAGAGAGAGGCCAATTCCATGCTAGGAATCATTAGAAAGGGGATCGAAAATAAATCTGCTAATATTATAATGCCCTTATACAAAACTATGGTGCAGCCACACCTAGAGTACTTTGTACAATTCTGGTCACCACATCTAAAAAGGACTTTGTAGAACTGGAAAAGGTGCAGAAGATTGGTTGGTGGGCGACCCAGATGATCAAAGCCCTAGAGCACCTTTCTTATGAGGCAAGACTACAACATGTGGGGCTTTTTAGTTTAGAAAAAAGACGACTGCGGGGAGACATGATAGAGGTCTATAGAATCATGCATGGTGTGGAGAGTGGATAGAGAAATTCTTCTCTCTCACACATAACAGTAGAACCAGGGGTCATCCCATTTGATTGATTGCTGGGAAATCTAGGACCAACAAACAGAAGTACTTTTCACACAACGCATAATCTACTTGTGGAACTCTCTGCCACAATATGTGGTGACAGCCAACAACCTGGATGGCTTTAAGAGGGGTTTGGATAACTTCATGGAGGAGAGGTCTATCAATGGCTACTAGTCGGAGGGCTATAGGCCACTTCCAGCCTCAAAGGCAGGATGCCTCTGAGTACCAGTTGCAGGGGAGTAACAACAGGAGAGAGGGCATGCCCACAACTTCTGCCTATGTCTTCTAGTGGCATCTGGTGGGCCACTGTGTGTAACAGGATGCTGGGCTAGATGGGTCTTGGGGTGTTCTTATGGAAGTGAATCCTGGCCACACACCTTGGTTTGGAGTGTGGAATTCTTCAGATGCCAATGTCTTATTCCCCAGTCTCTAGCTGTGGCATAGCTGAGGCATGGCTTCAGCTTCTTCCTCTGAGATGGAGGAGGAAGAAGAGGGATGAAGGAAAGGTTCTAGAGTGACATGGTCCCCTAAGTCCTTTAGTGAGTGGCCCTTGCACACCACCTAAGACAAACCTCCAGCCTGAGATAGATTCAGAAGACATGGGTGAAGAAGAGTAGCCTCAGAGAGTCCAGGTTTCATTTAACAGAACTGTAGTTTCACATCAGATAAACTTGGATAAACATCAGATAAACTCTGGAAGTGAGAGAATGGACTGTGGTGAATTTGCATTTATCTCAGGTCTCTGGTTATTTGCTCTTTTTATTGCAGATCCTTAAAATTATTTGGATTTTATATAGTAGTGCACCTATTATCTTGAATAGAAATCAATGTGTGGATATTCTGATATCTTCATGAATCATATTGAGGACCATTAGGGGCCTTATCTATTGTTGACTTACCTATTTCCAAAAAGCTTTGAATGGGATTATCTTCTTGTACAATTTTGGATAAACATCAACTCTTCCCATGAATAAGTCACAACTGCTGATGCTGACGGTTTGGCCCAAACACAAGGGATGCAGAGAAATTTCTAAAAAATGGAAATTCTCTCCAAATGTCAGGGTTTTTGCCCAAGGACAAAATAAAATTTTCTTTGAATTTCAGGTTCCTCTTAAGGATAAATGTTGGTGAATTTCTCATCACCATTTTTGTTGGCAGTATATAAACTATTTCCTTCAGTCCTTCCTGTTATGGCAGAGCTCCTGCCATTTTCTCAATAAAGCATTGTTCAGTGCTTGCAGAATGAGTCAAGCCTTAAATTTTACTAAAATGGCCACTTTTGCATCATTTACACCATGTCAGCATCCCTTGACAACAAGCTTGATACATTAAAGAACTGTGGTTGAATCCAGGTGTCATTTGTGGTGGCTGATTTATTTTATTTTATTTTATTTAGCATATTTATATACTGCCCCAAACTTGTGTCTTGATTCAACTGAAGTGCACAGTAACCATGAAGCATTAAAGATCAGAGAGTTTCCAAGGGGAAAATCCTAACAGTTTTTATCTGGATTATATATATTTAGTGACCCTTGGAACTTAATTTTATAAGGGTTGTGATTAATGGTTGTGTTGTTTTACAGATCAGGATCAGCTGGCCTGGAATTGAATGTAGAGAATAGGCTGGCCAAGTTTTGAGTTCCACCACCGGATTGTAATTTAAGGGTGAGGTTTTGCTTAATGGCATTTGTTTGGGGGCTCTGCTTATTGTACATGTAACAGCTAGTGTGTCTGTTTAAAAAAAGAGAAAGTTCACCTCCCAGGAGCGCCTCATTTTCTTATATTTCTTCCACTCAGTAAATGCAGGATAAAAGAAATGGCACTGGAAAATCACATTCTGGCAATGGTCTTCCCCGCTATAATTTGTTTGGGGCAAGTGTAATTTAAATTATAATCAATGGGCTCCCATGTATGGGTCAGCAAGTTGGGAATGCAACACATTTGAAACTGATGGAGGTTAAAGCAGCAGAAGTGCTATCAGTAAGTCATGCACATTTTGTTCTAGAGCAAGCTCTGATGGGGGGGGGGAAGCACCCAGCATTTCTACAGATTGTGGTAGTGGCCTATTCCAGCCTGGACATTGGCTATGAGGATAAGCAAACTGAGTTGACAGTAGCCCATCATTACCTTTTGACTAGGCACTTTGTGAACTAAGTCATTCGTATCTACTCCAGCTCAGAGCTACGTTGACTTTATGTCATATGTGGTTGCACAATCTCTATTCACAGTTGCATGGAATTTCAGTTGATTTTACCAGAGGATGGAGACCAGCAAGTCTCATGCATGATTTACTCTTGCTCTTCCCAGCTGGCTTCCTCAGCACATCAAGCTGAGTCAGCCAGTTTGGTCCAGAATGTGATCAGTACCTCCCTTAGGGAGGGAAACTCCCTTCATGCTCTGTTGAAGGAGGCAATTAGTAACTGTGAATACTTACTGGACAGACAACACCCTATTTTTTTTTCTGGGCAAGGTGATTGAGTGGGTGGTGGTAGAACAGCTTCAGGGACATATGGATGAAACTTATTGTCCAGATCCTTATCATTTGGCTTCAGGCCCAGTTTTGGATAGAGACATCTTCTCTGGTGAATATTTCAGAAAGTAAACAGTAGTGTGGCACTGTTGGTTCTCTTAGACCACTCTGTGGTTTTCAGTACCATTGACCACTTCTGGGACACCTGCTGGGTTGAGAGTTGAAAGTACCACAGTGTGAAGACTCTGCTCCTTCCTGCTGGGAAGATCCCAGAAAGAGATACTGTTGGGTTGTTGCTCTCTCCTGTGGGATGTGTCTTATGGAATTCCTCAGAGTTTGATCTTGTCCCCCATGCTCCTTAATAACTACCCAAAAAACTTGGAGAAGTTATCTGGGGTGATGTGTCATCAGTACACTGATGATACCCATCTCTGTTTCAGCAAAGCCAGGTAATGCTGTGTAAAATCTGAACAGACATCTGGAGCCAGTGATGAACTATATGAGGGAGAATACAATTAAATTGAATCCAGAAGACCAGAGACTTTTCTAGTTACTTAAAAGATCTGGGGCCCAGGTCCACAGCCTCCTCCCATTTTGACAATTAAATTGCTTCCTGTTCTTGAAAGGAATCCAACACACTTTCCCACTTTTTATTTTATTATTTATTTATTTGATTTGATTTCTAGCCCTTCCAGAAATGGCTCAGGGCAGTTTACACAGAGAAATAATAAATAAATAAATATATAAGATGGATCCCTGTCCCCAAAGGGCTCACAATCTATAAAGAAACACAAGATAGACACCAGCAACGGTCACTGGAGGAACTGTGCTGGGGGTTTGAAGCCCTTAAGGTATTTGAAGCCCTTAATCACTACTATATTCTTGTTATATCTGGCATGCTTTGGCCAGAGGCATTGCTAGTAGATCCATTCCTAATAGTCCTATTAGGAATATATCCTGATCCACAGTACTTGCTTTATTTTCAGATTTCTCTCCCCTTTCCATTCACTTGCAGTGGCCTTGCCACCACATGAAATTTGAGAGCTGGGCATTCTGTGCACTAGTATATCACCTCTCCACACACACCTTTTTTGTTGTTCAGAGGCAGGTTTGCCACCATACTTCTTTCTAAACAGAGGTGGTTTTTTTTTGGGGGGGGGTGTTAAGCACCTCCTTCTCTTGGGCTATCCCCATCACTTCCTCTCTTGAGTCTGGCTGCTGGGTTGCTGCTGGGTACATGGGCTGCCTGCTGCCCCCTTCTCTGAACCTGACATTTGGATTGTTGCTGATCAGAAGGACAGCCGCTGCTCCCTCCACTGAGCCTGGCAGCTAGGGTTCTGCTAGACACAGGGGCCGCTTGCCATCCCCTCCATTGAGTCCAGCAGCCGTACTGTTGCTGGGCATGAGGCTGAGGGCCCTGTGCACCAATAAGCCAGCCCCCAGTGCAGCTACCTTCCCCTCCCATGTGTCTACACAAATGGAAAGGGAAGGGAGAGTGAGTGGAAGAGGAAATGGTGAAAAGATGAAAAGATGCTTAGAGTTGAATTTTGCATGATTTAAATAGGGGATAACGGTTAAGCTACAGGCAAGTTCTTGGTACTGTAATTGATACTTGCTCTAATGATGAGATGGGAGTCCTCTTTGTTGTTGTTTGTTTGTTTGTATGAGTGTGTGTGTGTCATATGTTGTGGAAAAAATTGAATAAAAACTAGCTGACCGGCGCACAGAGCATCTGTGCGTTCTTTGGGGCTGGCGGTTACATATCCCACCCCCCCACACACATCTTCTGCCCAGTCTCTGCTTCTAGGCCCAGCCGCCTCTCTTCCCCACTGCCACTTCTCCCCCCTCCCGCAATTTTCTTTCCCTTCTCCTGGACCTTGCCCCCACAGTCAGGTGGGCCCACTGCCGCCTCTGTCCTCCGTGGCCGGGCCCGCCGCTGCCTCTGGCCTCCACAGTTGGGCCGGGCCAGGCCTGCCCCAGTTGCCAGCCTCTGTGGCCGAGCCCGCCGCCACCAGCCTCTGCGTTCAGGCCGGGCCCGCCGCCACCAACCTCCATGTTCGGGCCGGGCCCACCGCTGCCATCCTCCATGTTCGGGCCGGGCTCACTGCTGCCACCACTGGCCTCCACGGCCGGGCCGGGCCCCCTGCCACCGCCGGCCTCCCCAGCCAGCCAGGCCCACCACCGCTGGCCTCCATGGCCAGGCCCGCCGCCGCCACTGGCCTCCATGGCCAGGCCAGGCCCGCCACCGCCTCTGTCCTCCACCACTGAGACATGCCTCAGCCAATCAGATGCGTCCCTCCACCACCCAGCCAATCATCTAGGTTGCTGGGACGCATTCCCACAGAGGCTGAGGCACGTCTACGGGGATTAAATAGATAGATTATTGCAATAGAAAAGATGAAAAGATGCTTGATTCTGGCCCTCTGCCTTCTGATTACATGCACACAAAGTGGGGACGACGGAAGTTCTGTGATGAAGGAGTTAGACAGGGAGCACCTGTGAGCTGGATTTAAAAAACAAAATTGAAGCCAAGAGTGCACCCTTTCACCACCTCCTCCCTCCTTGCTTAGTATGTCACACCTGCATGTCCTCCTGGAACAGGCAATGCTTCTGGATTTCCTAGTGGCTGCCAGGGGCAGAACTACCTTTTATCAGCTTGGTAACTTCACCAGCTATGGCCATTCCTAGAGACTGCCTTCAGCTTCTGGATTCTGCTTGACCACTGTGAAACATGCCTTGGCTCCATTCTCCTAGCTCCATTCTTATTCTGAGGCTAGCTTGGCGCCTTCTTTTTGAAATGGCCTCCCTGAGGAAGCCTGCCAGGCTGGCTCCATCCTTACCTTTTAGTAGTCGAAACATTTTTGTATTTCAATAGATATTAGGGAAAAGGGGAAGATGTTCTGGATTGTACTTGTTCTTCCTGTCGCAGTGTTGTGTTGTTTTATTAGGTTTTAATTTGAGTCAATTGAGAGATGATTATTATTTCTACTGTTTTAACTCATGTTAGCAGTTCAGTAGGGATGTGTAGAACGTTTCTCCAGTAAAACATTTCTACTCAAGATGGGCCGTTTTGATCACAAGCTCAAAACAGAACACCCTTTAAAGGTCTGTTTTGATTTTGGAGAAGAACAACCCCCATTTCAACTGAAACATTTTTATATTCTGACTGCCATTTTAGAAGTCTGTTTTCCCCCTTGCAGATTGGTTTTCTGGCACTGGCTTTCGATTGGCTTGTGATCTCCTTCCTTCTTGGTTGGCTTGTTATCATACAAATCAAGTGTTGTCATGGGCAACTGTGCCCCCATTGACTGGGGGAGGGTGCAGAAACTCTTTTGGAGGGAGTTTCAAAATGTATCCAAAGGGACTGGAAGGCAGAGAGAGCTCAGATTGACCAAGGCAGAACTTGGTCACCTGCCTTGAACCTTCCTTGAGTTGTGGTTTGGTTCATTTGTGAGATGAAGTTGTGGCGAGAAATGGACAGTAGCAGCTCGCTCTGTGTGTGTAATATTTCTTGGTGATTGTTGTGATGAGCTCCATGTCTAACTAACGTGTGCATCTGCTCTGCAATCCGCATTGCAAGGTGTACTCATTCAAAATGTGGCTGAAGTTGCTCTAGTTGGGCATATTCATTCATTCATTCATTCATTCATTCGATTTCTAGCTTGCTGCTAAGGGTGCTGCTGTGGCAGCTGTTGAAATGGTAGGGAATAATGTAAGGAGTCATAATTTAGCTCCTGGATCCAAAGCTCTCCCTGGTTTCTCAGGTTGAGGCAGTGGCCAGGAGTGCTTTTTATCAGCTTTGGCTGATACATCAGCTACGTCCATTTCTAGAGGTGAATGACCTTAAAACAGAGGTGCATATGCTGGTAACCTCCAGACCTGACTACTGTAATTTTGCTCTACGTAGTCTGCCTTTGTACATAGTCTGGAAACTACAATTGGTACAGAATGCGGCAGCCATATTGGTCTCTGGGACAACATGAAGGGACCACATAACACTGGTTTTGAAAAAACTGCACTGGCTGCCAAAATGTTTCTGGGTGAAATACAAAGTGCTGGTTCTTACCTATAAAGCCCTTAATGCCTTAGGTATGGGCTATTTAAGAGAGCTCTTCCTTTGTCATAAACCCTGCCGCCTGTTACAATCTTCTGGAGAGGTCCAGTTATGGATGCCACCGACTCATTTGGTGGTGACCCATGACTGGGGTTTCTCTCTGGCTGCCCCAGGGCTTTGGAATAAGCTCCCTGCTGAAATAAGAGCATCTCCTTCTCTGTTTGTTTTCAGGAAGAACATCAAGACTCTCCTGTTTTCGCTGGCTTTTAATTAGAATGAATTTTAATAATTTTAAAACTTGTTTTAATACCTATTTTATTCTATTGTTTTTATTGTCATGTATTTTAATTTGTAACTTCTAAATATTTTAAATTTTGTACACTGCTGAGAGGTGTACATATCAGGTGGTATAGAAATATGATAAATAAATAAAATAAATAATTGTGTGTAAGAGAGCAACTTGTATCAATGATGTTATTGCAGCGCAGGCATTGTGGCTGGCAGTTGATTCTGGGTCAGTGATTCTTTTTTGACCATTTCTGGACTGTGTTTGAGATGTGTGTTCTGTGTTGGGAGGGACAGATTCCCTTTTACTGTATGCTTCTGCAGTGTTTTTCAAGGCAGGCTTGCAAAATGCATTGCAAATTGCAATTCAAAATTTGTGGGCAGTGCACTCTGTTTGTGCAGCTTTTTCTACCCATAGGGAACAATGGGGAATTCAAATAACCCCATTTCCCCCCCATGGGTAGCTCCTAGAGATACCAAAGTGGGTTGGGTGGTAGATCATGATGGGTGCTACCTGATGTATGGCAGATTAGATATAGAAGTGCACAGCTTGACATAAGCGCCATTATGTTTAACTAAGCTCTTTGTCCCCTGAAGAAGAAGAGCCTTGTCAGTAGTTCTTGAACTGTAAACTGTTTACTGGTACTTTTACTGTTTACTGTTTACTGGCACCCAACTCACAAAAGAAATGGGCAAGCAGGTAATTTTAAGAAAAAATTTAACCTTTCCGCCAAACCGCCTTAGGATCCTATGGGTGTTTGGACAAAATGTTAAAAAAAAATAAAAACCGCCTGCTTGCCCATTTCTTTTGTGCGTTGGGTAGTAGGTAGTAGCCATCATGCCCTACCACCCAACCCACTTTGGTGTCCCTAGGAACTACCCATGGGGTACAATGGGGTGTTTTGAGTTCCCCATTGTTCCCTATGGTCAAAACACTCTATAACATTTTGAGTTGTTCTGTTGAAACAGCCGGCTCTACAGCTTTTTTGTCAGAATGTTTCAGCCATTTTGCATTTCATGTTAAGCTCAAAATAGAACACAAAATCCGTTACATGGACATTCCTACAGTTCAGTATTGTAAGCTGTCCTGGACCAGGACCATGTGTCTGGAGTACAACTGCAATAAAACAAAGAAGAGGGATAACAGCCAATTGCTTGTGTCCGTGACATCACCAACATAAATCCCCAGA
The DNA here is from genome assembly GCF_027244095.1 of Hemicordylus capensis. NCBI lineage: Eukaryota > Metazoa > Chordata > Lepidosauria > Squamata > Cordylidae > Hemicordylus > Hemicordylus capensis. The sequence goes on from NC_069661.1 coordinate 128,267,054, forward strand.
GCAATTTTGCAACTGTTTTAAATAGTTTTGTACCTGAATCGATTCTCACTTCCCTACTTCTGTAGAGCAAGTTGTTGAGCTGAGCACTCATCTCAAGTGAAGAACCTGCTGTAGCCCTCTTTAGCCATTCTTAATCCATTGGTTTTGTACCCAAGTGCAGCACCCACTCAGGTATGGATGCCGGTAAGTCCCTCCTCTGCACTGACATCCTCCTAAACAACACCTCTGCTCTCCACATGTACAGCATTTGTCATTGCAGTGTTTGTACTCCTCAACTGAATGCCGCATACCTGAAGATAAACCTGTACACATGGAGAGCAGAGCCATGTGATTTAAGGACATGCCAGCTCAGGGTAGGGCTTTCCAATACCCTCCCATAAGTACTAGTGACTGCTCTTAAAATCCTGCATCTTTCTCCATCTTTGTACTGTGCTAAGGATCACATTTGACATCACACTTCTCACTTGTATAGCATAGAATTCTCACTTGTATAGCATAGTGTTCCATGCTTCCTTTTCTCAGGAAGTGGGATGGAGGAGTTCCAGTTCAGCTGTACAAGGTCCTTTACTTTGACATGAATCTTTTCTTTAGTTACAACTATACACGTTGAGGACGTAGCAAACCATTGGACAAGGCAGTGTCTGTCCCAAAGCAGTTTTTATTATGTATGTCAAAAAGTTTATCTCTTACCTCTTAGTACATAACTTGAAGTGGCTCATAATTTAAAAACACTAAAACATCATTGTATTAACAAAATAGAAACCCAGCCAAACTGCAGGGAGAACTGTCCAGCAGAACAACCCAATCCCTTCCAGCCCTGAAGGGATAGCTTAAAGCTCTGAAAAGTCAGATTTCTGAAGGCTTCTACTGAAGGATCCATGAGCTTTCTCTCTCTGGGGAGGGCATTCCATAAAGTTGACACCACCATAGAAAAGGCCCTGCTCTTAGCAGAAACCCACCACACTTCAGTCAGCAGTGAGGCAGAGCAAAGTCTTGGATGATGAATGGAGCATACGAGGTGACACAGGAATGTAATTTAGAGTACCTACTCAAAAGCAAGAGCAGCACTCCTGAAATCCCAAGATCTCACAGTCCAGCCCTCAGAAACTAGAACTGCTTTCTTTTTCTCTGGCCAAGTACATATTGCCTCCTTTACTGGTCTTTTGGTTCACTGAGCAAACAGATTTTATAGCCCATCCCCACCCTGCCCATGAAATGTGAGTTGACCATCTGATCTGTTCCTTTGACTACCCATGAATTAGCATTGGTTCTTAGTGACCAAATCATGCCACAGACAAAGAGAGGCTTTGAATAAAAGGCATATTCATAGCACAATTTTTGCATCCCTATATTGCAGAATTAACATTGTTGTCTTTCCCATGCGTTGTCATTTATGCATTTTTCCCAGTGCAAGACTAATTCCTATTCATTAGCTGAGTTTTTCTTCCAGCCAGGTGGAGGTGAACAAGAGCCTTTCCATTGTGAACACCTCTGAGTCTTGAGATAGGGTAAGAAAACGTGATGCTTGAATATGTAATACATACATGGTTCTATTTTATTTACTTTCTGTGGCTCACTGATGATACCATTCATACTCTGTCAGCACATTTGGGATGTCTGAGGAGATAAGTTCATGATAACTTTGCCTCAGATGGAGACCTTGTTTATCCATTGGTGTAATGATTAATTTATCTCAAGAGCCAGTCCTTCAGAGGTCTCCAAGAACTTGGTTTACACAAAAACCAGCCAATGAGGGTTGAGGAGCAAACTTGTGTCAACATGGGTTTAACCCACATTTTGAAAAGTGGTTGAAACCCACCAAGAATGTTATCAGAAAGCAGGCGCGTAGCAAGGTTGTAGTGGGCCCAGAGACAAGATTTTAAAATGGGTCCCCCCTCACTGAAGCTCAGCTCATGAAGTAAAGAAATCTTAAATGAGGCTGAATAGTGGTAACAAAAAGCATAGTAAAATCTATCTATCTATCTATCTATCTATCTATCTATCTATCTATCTATCTATCTATCTATCTATCTAAAACCAATGTACCACAACAGAACATCATCCTAAATTATTTTTTTAAAGGATTTGTAAATTGTGGACAATGCAAGTCAGGTACTAGAGAAAGACATGCTGTTCTGATAGCTCCAGGTCTTAACACTCACATCAATTTCGGGAGATGAATACAACTGAAGGAAGCCCAGGCGGGTGCGCGGCTGGGGGAGTCAGTCATGTGACTTGCCTCTGGGGGGGCCCCCCAAGGCAGTGGGCCCCCAGACAACTGCCTCCCCTTGCCCTATTATAGTTACACCCCTGTCAGAAAGGAAGCAATTTTGTGCAGTAAATTTTCTTTGGGAAGGTGTGGGGGGAACTAATACTGACCCACATACTGCGTAGTGTTCCACAGGCATTTTGCACACTGCAAGTGCTGCTGCATCTTCCAAATGCAAGTCGAGCAAGTGCTGAACATAAGGCCATTATTTCCTATGGCTGTGCAATTGCAAACCTCTCTTGCACATTTTCAGCATTTGCACAAGTGCGCTCTAGCACAGTTTGCATTAATAAGATACAGCAGCACCCATGGTATCCAAAATGCCTACAGAATGTTGTGTGGTATGTGAGCCACTGTCAGTAAGGCTGGCCTTATTCAATGAGGCCTCCATTGTTTCCCCACTTCACTGAAAACCTAACAGTGACTGTATTCAATCCAGAAAGAAATTTTACTTGACCACTAACCATCTTTGCACCACAGATGTTTAAAAAATGCAGAAATACAGATAACCAGGAAGTCTCATACATACCTGGAAATGCACCAAAATGGAAGCTTCTTCTCAGGGAACAGGGGTTAGAGTGCAAGAGGCTCTTCATCCCATTCATTTTAATGGGAAATCCCCTCTAAGTGGATTTTTCGGAGCCAAGGTTAAAAAAAAACAAAACAGTGTAGCAGCCCCAGGATCACCCTAGACAATGACAAGTACCACTCTGTCACAACTGCTGGGACAAGATTTCAGTCTTTGGCAAGCTTTAATTGCAAGACTACTGCCCTCCAAACACAGCTCCATCTTCCCCATCTCCAACAGGCATGTGCTGGAAAAGCTAAGAAACAGTCTCCAGTTACCAACAGCTGGTGTTGTCATTAAAAAAGTTTATACGAGGGGTGTTCAAAACATTCGTATTCTGACATATATTAACAACTCAGACCTATGTATTTTGATTTTTCAGTGTAATCCCCCTTGACTGCAATACATTTGTTCCACCTGTGCTCCAGTGCCTCTATATCCCTCTGGAAAAAAAATTGTTGTCCAGGTTGTCCATCCATCCAGAACAGTCATGACCTCAGAATCGCATGAAAATTTCATCCCACAAAGATGCTCCTTCATTTGGGGAGAAATAAAAGTCAGTAGTAGCAAGATCTGGGGAAGAGGGAGGGTGTTCAAGTAATTCAAATCCTGCTTTATGAATGGCAGCCATTGCAATGTCAGAGGGTGGCTTGGTGCTTGTCTTGAAGGAAGAGCACACCTCTTTGCAACTCTTCTGCTGGATTGCCTCACAAGGATGACTGATTAGGTTGGCATAGTAATTGCTGGTAATCGTGGTACCATGGTCCAGATAATCAACCATGAGGACACCCTCAGCATCCCCAAAAATGAAAGCCATCACTGTGCCGCTGAACTTGAGCACAGAACTTGTTGGGTGGCAGTGATGAGGTATGCTTCCACACTATGCTTTGCTTTTTGGTCTCAGGATCAAAGTGATTGCCCCATGGGTCATCCATCATCACAATCTGGGCAAAAGGCTTTTTGGATGTTGATGTTACATGTCCAGATTGGCTGATGACATCTGCAAGCAATGTGCCTATTCAATTATTATTATTATTATTTGCTCTGTCAACATTCATGAGACCCATCTGGCACTCATATTTTTCATCCAAATTATCTGCCAAGATGGAATGTATGCTACCAATTGAGGTGCCCATGGAGTCAGCACTTGTCCTGACTGTCATTCTCTGTCCTGCATCATGAGATCATGCACACCATTGGTGTTTTCCTGTGAGATGGACATTGAGGACCATCCTGTGTGTGACATGGACATTGAGGACCGTCTACACTTGATTCTCTGCAACACCTGAATTCTCACGGCACTTAATAGTCAAATAGGCTGGCACATTCTCCACCAATCTTTGCTGCATATCAGCATAAACCTCCTGTGGGGTCATGACAGATATCACTGCCTGGAGTTCAGATTTTTCCATTTTTTGCAAATTCAGTGACTTTCCTCAGAAGACCATATCACAGGAAGATTATATTTGGTGCTATAACATGCAACATACACTGTCTGCAGAAAAAAATATTGTACCCAGTGGTTGAATACATGTGGGTAAGAATATCGACTTTTTAAACAGCCTTGTAAAAGCATATTACTTCTGTGCACATGCTGAGGGCTTTTCTGCTGATGGGAACAAAGGTTTTTTTAATCAAAAGGATATAAATGCACAGTGCCCCTGAACAAAGGGCTAAAATCCAAATGAAAGATGGTGAAAATCATTTACATGCTACACCGAAATGTTTACACCTAAATGTTTAGATTCTCACTTAGATGTAGTCAGTTACTCCCTCTCAGTCCAACCTACCTCACAGGGTTGTTGTGAGGATAACAACTGGAATGGGGAGAACTAAGTATGCCACCCTGAGCTGAAGGGAAAATAGGATGAACATGTAATAAATGAATAAATAAAGAACACTCATGTTCTTCAGTCCATCATTTATTGAGGAGTTTCAAACTGAGTTCATTGTTAAGAACTGCTTTATTTGCATATATGCTAAAATAAAGTTGCACAGCTAATTCTAGGAACAAAACCTCGGTTCCCACCAAAGATATTTAGTATCCTGGGGAGCTGCTTCATTTGTCCCACTATTGTAGGTGTGCATATCTCCAACATAAGACAACAGTTAGAGGGTCAAGAACATTTCTCCACATACTCCCTGAGGTTTTGTTCCTAGAAGTGCAACTTTATTTGCATACATGCTGAAAGAAAGTATCTCTTAACAATGCACTCAGTGAACTCGGGGAATAAAACAGGAACAAGAAATCCAGAGGTTTACTCCTGCCAAAGGCATCAGTATTCCTAGGGAGGCCATCATCAGGGTCAAACTACATGTTATATTAAGCCCGTTATTATGGCATTGGGTCCACAGTGGGGTCTGTAGATTAAACTTCTCCTCTCCCCATGCTTTGGTCAACGTTCACAGGAAGACCTGATCTGGCTGCTTTTTACTTAGGAAAAATCAGACATCAGCCCTAATAAAAGGCTTAACTGAACATGTTGTATGTTGGTTCATATGTCATTTGCCACATCTTGCTCACCATCCTGGCCAAACCTGCATATGCCATGAGAAAGAAAAACTCTGATTATCTTGGGCTCCCACTCCTGTGGTGTACACAAGTACCACCCCTTTCTCATGAAAGCTAAATATGCAGTCGGCGGCCAGCATGGCCAGCAGCTGCCATGGTATTGGGGGCATAGCCCGAAGATCCAGTTGTATTTGCCCAGCCCTGTGTTTACTGAATGTATGGATGATTTCATGAGAAGACAGCTCAGATGTCACTACTTTCATACTAGGAATGAGCACGAAATGGATTTTGCATTTTGTTTCAAGCTCAATTTTATGTTGGTGATGTCACAGATACTAGCAATAAGCACCAGCAGTTGGCTGTTATCTCACTTCTTTGTTTTATTGCAGTTGTATTGTGTATTCCAGTCATATAGCCCAGGACAGCTTACAAAACTGAACTGTAGGAATGTGCACAAATGGATTTTGGATTCTGTTTCAAGCTCAAAATTAAAAGCGCAATGGCTGAAATGGTCTGTCGAAACTGCATTGCAACAGCTGCCACAGCAGCACCCTTAGCAGCAAGCGTAGCCATAAGTTCAACTAAACTGAGTACACCTTGAAATTTAGATTGCAGAGGAGATGCACAAGTTAGTCTCAAGGCCAGACATGTAGCTTATCAGATCAATCACCATGAAATATTACACACACACCTGCCACTGTCCATTTCTCACCACAACACTATCTCGCAAACAAAACAAACCACAACTCAAGGAAGGAAGGCACCCAAGTTCTGCCTTTGTCAATCTGAGACCCAGCAAAACCAAATAATTATAGCAACAATAGCACAGCATATTATACTCAATGCTGAGAAAGCAAAACCACAAAATCAGACCTACCTTCCTCCTCTCCTGGTGTTTCCTCTTCAAGAGAGGCATAAGGGCTCTCCTGCCTCGCAGGAGAGTGATGCATACAAATACACAGGGTAACGACCTTAGTAAGTACATAAAAATTCTTACTTAGGCACAACCTAAAAGTAAACCTTTTAAGGTGTAAAATCAAAGCACAACTCCAGTTTTTAATTCAGAAAATAAATGCAAAGCAGGTGCTCTATCACTCAGCTGTAGCCCCCAATCCTCCTCCCAAAATAAATGAGACTCAGCTTTCAGGATTTTGGAAAACACTCCCTACTGCTTCTGTATAATGCACATGGTGTAATCATTCCATGTTTTTCTTTTATAGATTTATTTGTGAAGCAGTTTCTGATGAACAATGAGTTTACCATATCTACTGCCACACTATTGTTGATCATCTTATTTGGTCAAGGCCTTAATTAAATGCAACTGTTGCAACTACGATTCATGAAGAAAAACACAATGCTCATAATTGCAAAGCATACAGAATGGGTTAACTGGACATATTAGTTAAATTCAGATTCACAAACTGGAGGAGAAAACAGAGTTTGCCAAAACAGGGAACATTTGAAGATCCTGGTGGCTACAATCCTCCCAGGCAGTGAACTCTTGAAAGTAATGGAAAATACCTTTTAAAAGTACAACACCTGTTTGCTAGGTTCAAGAGAAAGAGCACATGAGGAATTGAATCAATGCATTTTTTTTTGGTAAACTTAATACAGTCCACATTTTGGTGTACTCTGATCACTGCAGGTCATAAAATCTCCAGAAAAATATCAACTACTGTATACCCCATATTATTTTCTGAGTTTTTTCATCTCAATTACTTGTTTTATTTTTTATTTCTGTATAATATAGAGACCATGCACAATTTAAAAAGGGAATATTCATAATTCCTTTAAATTGAATGTCCAGGTGTTTTTTTTAAATAAACCATTAAATAAAAAGAATTAAATAAAAACCGCCTTGGGATTGTTTTTAATGAAAGGTGGTATATAAATTTAACAATAAATAAAAATAAATATAGAGAGAATGAATAAGATTAACAGAAATTTTATATTAGTGGTGCTCAGCTAAATCTTAATTTTTGCTAATAAAAATTACAATTGTAGGTGGCTATGTTGGTCCATTTTAAAAAAATCCCAAAGCTATAGTAAGATAAATACCTCTATTAGACCAACTTAAATTCACAAAGTAGTAAACAAGCTTCCAAGTTCTCCAGGACTTTTTATGACTGGATATTGAGCAAAACAACATTGAGGGTGGGCAGGGGCAGAAAAAGCTGGACATGATGTTGAAGCCCCAAAATCTGTAGTTTATAAGAGTCTTAAGAAGGACTGCAGGAGTTATTAGGCAGACTTAGCTAGATCAGACACTGCTAGGTGCAAAACAAATTCCAGGTTGCACTTAGTGATGAGTTTCATTATTGCAAAGAAACAATAATGGTCATTACGCCATGTTTTTGAAAATATAAGTCTGCTCAGTTTTTTCTGTCCTCCCCCACTCTTCTTCTTTTTCTCAATACTCAGTCTGATAAGACTTCTGGAATACTGAAAAGCTGACTCGGTAGTTTGTGACATTTTAATTAGTCCTAATAAAGGCTCTACCCTGACTTCTGGATTCTTGCAGATGTGACTGTATCTTGACATCACATCTTCCTACCAGTAATGGCCAGTGAGCGCCACTCTGGGGAGTCAGTGACAATGTGGAATCTATCTATCTATATAATTCTCTAAGGCATACCCGTGGTTAATTCCATGTGTGGCAGCTCTCGTGAGAGTTCGCAAGCAGAAGCACCATGATGATTGGGCAGTGGGGATTCCATATGCAGATAGGAAGGAGGAGCCTGTGGCATCATGGTGATTGGGCGGTGGGGATTCCATATGCAGATAGGGAGGAGGAGCCTGTGGCACCATGGTGATTGGGCAGTGAGGATTCCATATTCAGATACGGAGGAGGAGCATGAGATGGTTAATAAGGTCAGTTGGATTGCAACTGTTACTGGTTGGAAGATGTTCTTGATTGTAGAGAAGAGGACGATTAGATAGATAGATAGATAGATAGATAGATAGATAGATAGATAGATGTCTGCGAAGAGAGGGGTCATGAGGGAGGAAAAGCCCCTTCAAGAGAAGGAGGCTGCTGTTGTGTGAATTAGATGAGGAAAAGATGAACAAGATCTGTTAACTCAGGGAGGGAGGGGGAGAGAGAAAGAGAGAGAGAGAGAGAGAGAGAGAGAGAGAGAGAGAGAGAGAAGGGAGGGGAAGAATGAGTGGAGAAGAGAGAAAGGGAGAAAAAGAAGGGAGGAGAAGAAAGAAAGAAGGAAGGGTGAGAGATGGGCCCGAGCCTGTCAGAGGCCTGAGGGGAATGAGTGGCCATGGTGGTGCCTACTGGCAGCAAGGAAGGGCCCAGTCAACCACTACTACTGTTTGGGCTACTGAGGCCATTGGCAGAGGGAGGCAGATGGGCCCGGGCCTGTCAGCGGCCTGAGGGGAACGAGCAGCCATGGCAGTGGCGGCAGCAAGGAAGAGCCCAGTCAACCGCTGCTGCTGCTGCTGCTGCTTATGTGGGGAGGAGCAAGAGCGGGGCTCGGGTGAGGGTGGGGAGGTCTCTGGAGATAAGGGGCTGCAGCTTGGCCAATAGGTGCCAGCAACACTGCAGCCATGACCAAGAGGGATGACGGGGATGGAAGCAACCGGATGGAGCAGGAATGCAGCTCAGGTGAGGATGGAGAGATCTCTGAGGTGAGGGGGTCTGTAGTAGGGGGTGAGGGGAGTAATCAAGTACTAGTGCACAGAGGCTCTGTGTAGATTAAGCTAGTACTACTTTAAACAGCAGCAATTGTTCTCAACACTGGTACCTGGGATGCATTACAAGGTGGCTTTGCCTGCCCCAGCATCCTGCAGAGAGGCTGATCTGCCCCCACTACTCAGAGGATGCTGGGGTGGGCACCACTGCCTTATAAAGTATCGCAGGGGCCAGTGGCAGGTATATTTGCCACCATTTAAAGTAGTAATCCCCTGCCCTCAATGCCCACCCCCACCAAGTGTGCTTACCGGCTGCAACTGCTTCCTAGATGTGGACAGCCACTAGGGATTTGCTCAAAGCATTTCGGCACCTCTTTTGAGGCACCGGAATGCTTTGAGCTGCCCCAGCTGAACTGTTTCAGTGCTGGTGAGCTGGTCACTTTAACTGGAGGAAGGTCTTACCTTTCCCTCTGTTGCTCCTCCACCACTCCCCACCATGGCACTGTTTGTATTAAGCACCGGGCTGTCTGTTTGAAAAAGCCACGCTGCTCTGACGGCATCAATTCCCTGTTCCCAGCAGCCTTTGGCCAGCATCTGGAAAGAAATGGCATTTGAGCATGTGCAGACACCATCTTAAGTGGTCCGCAACACCATGCTGACCACTCAAGATGGTGCCTGCACATGCTCAAATGCCATTTCCATCCAGACACTGCCCAAAGGCTGCTGGGAACAGGGAACAGATGCAGCCGGAGCACCGTGGTTTTTTCCAACAGACAGCCTGGCTGCTTAATACAAATAGCACCACGCTGGTGCAGCGGGGAGCAGAGGAGGAGCAACAGAGGGGCAGGTAGGACCTGCCTTCCTCCAATCAAAATAACCGCTCTCTGCTCACTCAGATGTGCACAAAACACTTTGTGCACATCCCTAGTTGCCACCAATTTCTTGGGTTAGAAGCTGGGGCATTGCTAGTTGCTTAAAAGATCTGGGTCCTGGGCTCATAACCCTACCTTTGATAATTAAATTCAGTCATACCCCCACGAGAATAATTATGTATGGTGTTTTTTTAAGTGTCTAATATAATTCAGCACTCATGAAGGTAGATGAGGCCAGGACCAATCTCTGTGCAGATGCCTCCACTACTGCACTTCCTTTCTGGAAGAGGTCATGGAGGAGGGAGGTGGCTGATGAGATTCGTGTCTCTGAGCAATTCATTGGGAGCCCTGCCCCATGAGCCACCCCTTAACGATGCCCCTGGTTAGAAAACAGTGAGTGAAGAAAGTGCTCCACATGACTACCAGCCTTGTAAATGAATTACTTACTTTTGTAAGTAATTTTGTAAGTTTTACTTTTGTAAAAGTAATTACAAAAATTACTAATGCACAAAAATTTGTACTTGTCCAATTGCCTGGAAGTGATCCTTACTTTCCATATGTGTACAGCTATACTACGCAATGGAGGGACCTGGAGAAAGCAGAGTGTGCTCCCTGCTGTAAGATGATTCTGCAGCAAAGGGGAGCAATATGTGTGGATGTTCCCCATACTAGGTTTCATTGGCATGGTGTAGTGGCTAACTATGGGCGCTGAGAAGTCCCTGGTTCAGATTTTGCCCTAGCCACAACACAAGTAGTCTTAGAGAAGCTGCTGTTTTTGTAGCCTTTCATTTGCAATATGGATGTGAGTGGATAATACAGGTGGTCTGCCTTGCAAGGCTGTTGTCAGGATGACTGAGATAATAAGAACACACCAATTTTGTGTGGCAGACTAATACCATTATCCCTGTATTGTAAATGGGGAGTGCTGAGGCTAAGGGATTTGTGTGTAACATTTTCACTTTGTAGCTCTGGTACAAAACTGACAAACAAAAAGAGCTAGCAAATCCTGAGGGAGGCAATAAGGTACTTGCATGCATTAATGAACTTTACAGCAGAAAATTGGTGAAAAGATGGGGTCTGTCTTGATGAGGAATGAACTCCTTCTCCATGCCCTGAGGCTAGGCTAGTGGTTTTCAACATTTTTAAACTTCAGGAATCCCTTCATGATATTACCATTTGAGGGATCTCTAAACATTTGCCATGGGACCCTTCCATATTTGAAAGGACTCTAGGAAGTTTTCTCAGGTGCACATTCCAGTGATGCGTGGACCAGATCAAAGCCTCACCATTGTTCTGTGTGAACTGAGAGTGTATCCTGAAGCACACCGAGCCATCTCTTGCCACACATTTTGAGAAATTATTGGTAGTGGACACACTGTCTTAAGGGACAGTTGTCCTCCAAGGTTGGTGTTATCACTGAAGCATTGATAATTTTCTGAACAACTTTCCTAGGAACAGAGTTTGACAATCACTATTCTAGGCTGTGGGCCCAGACTTCATGACTGAATACTTACCCAATCAGTGACTTCATATTCTGTGTCTGAAAATAGTTTCCCCAAGCACTCTGCTCCCCCTTAAAAGGGAGGACATTCAAGCATGACTTCACCATCTAGCCTTGATACCCAGAACTAAAATCTCTTGGTCGCGGTGCTTAAAGAAATGATGTAAAGGGTGGATGGGCCTTCACTCAGTTGCTTGGCATAAGAGGGGATTTAGAGGATAATATACTGTCTGTCAAACAGCAGAGAACAGTGTATTGCTGGGTATCTGAAAGATTTCAAGAATACCCAAGAGATCTTGTTTTCTAAGCTTGAGCCATTAAATAATTGTATTAAGTAACTTCTCCCTTAAGCTTTTTCTAGATTTTCTCACAGCTCTTAATGGGCCTGAATTCCTTTTCCCAGTACCTAGAGAAAATATTTCTACTTCATAGGATTTGGTGACCAAATGTGATATATAATAATCGAGGCAAATATGTTTGAAATTTCTAATACCAGGGATCACTAACTGGTGGCCTGCAGGCCAAAGCAAAACTCAGTCATTCATGAGAAAAGAGCATTCCCTGATCTAGACTGTCCTGTATATGATTGATTGTGTTGAGCAATATTACCCAATGAGACAAACAAAAAAATTATGTGTGGGATAGGTAGTGATGAAATCACAATAATACTCCATACTGTGCTGCAGAGGGCGAAACTGTTAATGTAATCCCAACTTTAAGTGGTGGTGGGGTTTTTTGAAAGCTGAGATCATGGATCATAAATGATCTACAGTGTATGTCACTGATGACCAAATCCATCAGTGTGGGGGGTAGACCTTCCTCATTCAAGTTACTTAAAGACCAGAGCTCCCCCTGCTGTTGATTTAGTTATTAATGTTTATGCCATTTTCCAATTTGACAACTCCCAGGGTGGCTTCCAAATAATTATAATACAATAGCTGGAGCTGTTAAAATTAAAATATCATATAAATTAAAAGAGTAGAAGCAATAGAACAGGGCAGAACATAAAAGCAATAGTATAAAAACTTGATATCATTGTGGCCCATGAGTGTTATAGCTAGGGAGGCCTACCCAGCGTGCTTCCCAGCACAACACAAGAAGCAGCCCTGAAGGCCTCTGGGAGGAATACTTGACATGTCAGGAGTAGTACAAGAGAGTCAGGTTGGAATGCAAGTAAGATAACTGCCTGTTGGACCATGTTCAAATATTGCATGATGTGTCTAGAATGTTCATGTGTAAATGGCAGTACCACCTTTGTATTGCATCATGATGTCATCATCTGGTGGCAATGGCAGATATAGGGCATCTTGCTTCACAGTTCTTTGGGAGTCAGGGACAAACATATTTGCATCCATCACATAAGACCATTAGAACAGCCCTGCTGGGTAGGGTTGTGCGTTTTTTTTCCCCTGTTTTGTTTTTGGCCCAAATCCAAAACACCCCAATTTTGTTCTTTGTTCAAAATCAGCCCATCCGAAACACCCCAATTTTGTTCTTTGTTCAAAATTGCAAAATCCAAATCCAAAACATTTTGGATTTTAAAAAATGGCTCCAGGGCAAAATTAGTGGGTGTGGGTGGTAGCGCCCAATGGGTGGAAGCTACCACCAACATTTCAGAGGAACTGGGCAAAGGGCTGATTTTTGGTGAATTTTTGAAGTTTAAGATTTTTCCCATAGGGAATAATGGAGGTTTCAGCAAAAGTATAGCTTCATGTTGAGGGGGGGGGGAAGGGGTGGCCCGGAGCAGAGTTGGGTGGGTGGTAGTGCCCAGTGGGGGTAAGGAAGCTGTCAGAATTATTTCAAGGGAATTGGGCAGAGGACTGATTTGTAAAGATTTAATGGAGTTTACGCATCTTTAAAGTTCTTCCCCATAGGGAATGATGGAAGTTTCAGCAGCCCCACAACTGCACTTGGGGGGCACCAGGGTGGCCCAGAGCGAGTGGTAGTGTAGACCATAGAGTGCCAACCACTCCCATGGGTTGCTAACCCATGGGGTACTGGGTTCTGTTGTTTCTGAGATGTTTTGAGTGTAGATTCTCCGGTAGCATATGAGAATGGATTCATGGTTTGTTGTTGAAAATCTCATATGCTACCAGAGAATCTACACTCAGAACACCTCAGAAACAACAGAACCCAGCACCCCGTAGGTTAGCAATCCATGGCGGTGGTTGGCACCCTATGTGCACTACAACACTATTCACTCCCGGCCACCCCAGTGCCCCCCCAGGTGGAGTTATGGGTCTGCTGAAACCTCCATTATTCCCTATGGGGAAAAACCTTAAAGATCCGTAAACTCCAACAATTCCTAAGAAATCAGCCCTTTGCCCTATTCCTTTGGAATCTGGGTTGTGGCAGGCACCGCTTGGGGCAACCCAACCCACTGTTTTGCTCCTCAGACCCCCTTTCTGCTCCAAATCTGCCCCAAAGACATGTAAACTTCAGAAATTCTTTAAAAAATCAGCCCTTTTCCCAATTCCTTTGGAATCTGGGTGGCAGCAGGCACCCATTGGGGTGCTACCACCTGACCCACTCTTCTGCCCCCAAAGCCCCCTTTCTGCCCTGAATCCACCCCAAATAACATCAACATCACACATCAACAACAGCAGAGCTTTGCAAAGAACCAGGCAGATTTCCAAAGGTCATGCACATCCCACCCCCCAGAAATGCAATTGATCTACACACAACAGTATGAAACAACAACAACGAAATGCACACTGCCCCATGCAGTGTGCACACTGGCCAATGAGGATAAATCCACACTGCCCCACTGGCCAAATAGGGTAAATTTTACTCTTAAATTTCCTTAAAAGGAATAAGGAGCCGATTGCCAGCAGATCAGCCCATGCTTTCGCTGGCCAATCGGCAGGCTGGAAGGACTGGAAATTCAAACAGATGTCAAAACTCAAAATGGAGACTGAAGGAGAAAGACGTTTCGCAATTTCAAAATGGAGTTCCGAAACAGCCTAAACAACAAAATGTTTTGTATCTGAAACAGGGATGTTTTGTTTTGGCTACAAAATGTTCTGTTTTGAGCACTGGGTGTTTTGTTTCAGTTACAAAACAGCCGAAATGGCCTGTTTTGGGCACAAAACGTTTTGTATCTGAAACGAAATGCACATCCCTACTGCTGGGTCAGGGCCCTCTCTCCTGCTGTTGCTCCCCTGCAACTGATATTGAGAGGCATCATGCCTTTGAGGCTGGAGGTGGCCCACAGCCACCACACTAGTAGCCATTGATAAACCATAGAAGGAATCGAAATCGACTTGAAGGCACACTTTACCTTTAATTAGAATCAAATTAGGATCAAATGATAGCAGCTGTGTGAGATTCTCCGCAGCACATTCATCTACATTGTGGTTTAGATTGTTGTCTGAACAGGTCCACTTCAAACTATGGTTCCTGATTTTGCTTGCTTGTAGATCACAAACCATGCATTGTCTATCTAGGGATGTGCAGAAACTCCACGAGAAATTTCAGTTTTCTAACAAAAACGTGTTTGGCTTCCCTGGAAAATTCTCAGATGTTTTTCCTTAGAAGGAAGCCTGAAATTTGCTTCAAATTTTACTTTGTCTGAATTTTTTTGTGCCAGCCATATTTCAAATATAGATCCAAACATGTGATCAGCTGCCCAAGATAGCTGTCCTATGTTTTCAATAGGTGTACGGAAGAGGGAATTTTATCTGGCTCAACTTTTCTTACTCCTACATGAGAACTGCATCTGCAAAAAATCCCCTTTAAATACAGGGGGCCTATACCCAGGTTCATTTTATTAAATGAATGCATGTATATTCCCTCACAGAAAAACATGTCCCTGTGTATGGACATAATGTCTGAATAGGACTAGTACCATTATCATGCCTCTTAAGAGCTACTTCATATGTTACATAGGAAAAGATGGGTGCCCATGTTTCCACAGTGTGTTGACCACATCATTTCTATGCTATTTGAGGGGGAGGTATTTGACAGAGACACATAGGGAATATATACCCTGGTGCATCATGTAATTGAAGCTTCCAGATGAATGCTTCCTGTGTACTTGTATACATGTACCTCCCTGACAAACAGTACGGACATGATTGATAAACATTCTGGGAAAGCGCCTGTTGTTTTTAATGTAACATGTGAGACAGTCCTGAGTAATGAAGGTTTATTCTTTGTTACTTATAAAGCACTCAAAGTTAATACAGACTAATACAAATTAAACTACACTGATAGCAACAAAACTTTGATGGACACTGCCTCATTCTCTGAAGATGTTGCCTGACTGTCCACATGCAGCACAGCACAGATACTAAGATTTATTTATTTTTTAATTCTCCAGATGGATGGTAAATATTTCAAGCATCCAGCTGTGTTACTTAGCTGACTGGTTATGTAAGAAATGTTGGCTACAAGTTGGAGAAATCCCAGAGGCCAATAGTACTACTTATGAGTAAGCAGTTTCATAATTCCAAGCATTGTTTATTTGCTGAAATGAACAAGAGAGCCTACAGCTGCAGCCCAAACACTAATGCTTTAATTTATTTTGGAAACTCATTTTACAAACAAGCCAACTCCGAATGACAATACTAAAGGCATACAAAGAAATAAAAACTAGGATCCCCCCCCGCCCCATTTTGAATCAAAATTGCCAAAAATTTGTACAGAGTTCATCAACTATCTAGGGATAAGCATGCAAAAATATGATTCTATGTACATATTACCCTGAAATATGGATCAGGGCAAAGGTGGCGTAGTACTCACTGAGATGGCAGAACTCTTTCTGGGCTACACCATTACAGACTGTAGGTGGGGGCTCACAGTCACAATACTTTAGCCATGTAAAGTGTAGAGCCATGCTCAGTAATGGACTAAATGGACCTCTTTCAGAAGAAGATTTGGTTGGGCTTATTTGCTTGGGAAACAGGAGACTATGTGGCAAGTCAAACATTTTCAAAATACAAAGTCTAATCAAACCAGTTCCAGTTAACCATTAACCTTTTGGGAAGGTAAGAGCTTAAAATAAGAAAACGGCAGAGTTTAGTGCAAACTATATTGTGCAAAGGGAATTCAACATATGGAATGTGTTATCCCAAACAACCAGTGTGCTAATAACAAGGAATTATATTTGGAAACTTTAAAACAAAGTGAACTTCAAAGGCGTTCGGGTGTGTTTTGTGGTTGGTTGTTTTTTTGGTTTGTTTGTTTGTTTTGCTTTGGGATAACAAATTGACTGAATGCTACATTCTCTTTCTCCCTTCTTTTCTACCTTCCTTATCTGTATGATAGTATGGGGGGAAATTTGCCGACCTGTGCTGCAAATAAGATTTATTTTTCTTACCTTGCTAATTTGAGGGACAGTATAGTACAGCAAATAGAGTATAAGACTGTGGGACACCAAGGCTCAAAGGCACTGGTGGAGGGAGGCCAGCAGTGGCCCATGTTCAGCCTCAGTGGCAGCCCCCCTCGCCTTACCCCCTGTATCTGATGTCAGACACGGGTGGTTAGCCATGTCCCCCGTGTCTGATGTCAGGCGCGGGGGTATGGTCTAGCTCCTGAACGGGAGCTAAATCGGGGCCAGCGCTGCATTTGCAGTGCAGCCAGAAGCAGCTTTCCCTGTCCTTAAGGCAGTGCTGGCCATTTAACTCTAAGCTAAACAGGAGCTAAACCACGCCCCCTGCATCTGACATCAGACACAGGGGGGTATGTCGGGGCCACAAGGCGTGGCCCCTGAGGGTTGGCAGCCCGGATTCTTTGAACCCAGTCGCCCAATAGTGGCTACGCCGCTGCTCAAAGGACTATCCAACTGTGAAACTCAATATGTAGCTAACTGTTCTTCACACTTTCTAGCCACTTTTCAGTGAAAATTCATATTCAAAGTGGCTTATTAAATCAATAATCTGTGTCCTCTGGTCCATTGTTCGCTCTAATTTTTTTCCATCTGTGTGTGGAATGAGTTTTGTTCTGGGCGGCAATATCAAGGAAGTGTGCACACATGAGCAATCAGAGTGGGGCCTTCCTGATTCAACTTGAGCAGAATCTAAAATTGACTGAGCGAACATCAAAAACAGTGTAAGTGTCCGTGCACGCGCACACACAGACACCTTAGAGGGAGCACTGCTCTGATCCCAAGTTCCAAAGCTAATAGCCAGCCATGGCTAGGTGAGGATCCTCCCATTTGAGAATCAGTCCAACCAAATAAGCTGCTGGGGGACCCTGGCTTCTATCCAGAAGGTCCCAGGTTCAACCCATGGCATCCCCAGTAGGGCTGGGAAGACTCCTGCCTGGAACCATGGAGAATTGCTGCCAGTGCAGACAATACTGAGCTAAGTGGACCAATGGTTTGACTCAATATACGGCAGCTTCCTATATTCCTGTGAAATGGTATAATCCAATATCAGGTTCACCAAATAAATGGGCTGTTTGTCTTGATCATATATGCACAAGTGCTGGTGGGGACTCCAGGGATTTACTGAGTTTTCTGATTGCTCTAGATATTGTATAGCTCCATTCTCATATATTATTGCTTAATTAAGGCAATGCCTTGAGAAGAAAAAAGACTTCAGTTTTCAATAATCCTGAGATCATGCACTCTTTCTTCATTAGAAATGTCAGCTGAACTCTGGAATGAATTACTTTGTTAACACTGTTCAGGAAAACCCCTTATGTATGTTGGCAATCCAACTGAACTATGTTGATTTCTGTGACTTGGCAAGTTGATATAAAAATATCCCTGCTACTTCCATGTTCACACTTCCAATCCTGATGGTTTTCTGTAGAAGTAGGGAGTTGGTGAAAAAAAAGCCCCACATTTGGATCCATTTCTCCTGGGGTTTCCAAATTACTCAGACTTCTCAGCCTCTTCAAATGTGAATTAACTTTCATCTGTTCAGAAGCCTCTGGGTGACTATAGTATCTATCGGTTGTGACACCAGTCACTGGCTGACATACTATACAAGTAACTGCAGATCCAAGAGGGGAGTACACACACTGCTGCAAGACATTCTACAGAGATGGGACTGCTCCATGCCTACTATGTTACCGCAGTTGCAACAATACTCTCATCATTCCCAATGGGAGTAGTGTCACAACTGCACTGATGCAGTGCTTAGGCATGGAACATCTCTGCCCCTGCAAGCAGCATGGACATGCATCTTCTCTTGGATCTGCAGTTCCTTCCACAGTATGTCAGCCACTATTCCCATCTGCCATGTGAAATGGGGCCCTTTGGCGGTAGGCTGGAAGTCTGTAGGTGGTGAAGCTGAGAAACAGGCTGACTTTCAAGGTGGTCAGCAGATCACCAAGGAGAACTCATTTGGACTTGAGCATCCAGTTGCTTCGACTGAGCAGCCAGTTCAGAGTCAGCTGCTTTATAGGATCAGGTGGATTCCCTTTTGAATGATCTGACTGCTGCTGATTTTGTTGTAATATCACCCCCTACCCATCTACAGTAGTTGTTCTGAAGTACAGCAGAGAGTAGGCAAGCATCTCTCTCCTTTGGGAGGTGTCACAGAGAGTAAAGTGTTTTGTTTCTAGTAAACCAAAGTCTCTGGTTCAAGAATCTTTGCGCCTTACTAGAGCTCAGGTTAAGAAACAATTTGTTGTTGTTGTTGTTGTGTTTGTTGTTTGTTTTAAAAAAACCCACCCCACTCTTTTTCCAAACTAGCATTCTGAAGTAACATTTCACCATCAGAATATTTTTCTGAATTCTCAATGGACTTTGAGATGTTCTGCACTTGCATTTCAGTATTAGTTATAATAGCCATGCAGTCAACTATATGGGTTAATCACTAGGCTGCCAACTACCGGTGCTAGGGAGGAACAGCATCAGGGAATAATGGAGTTTCTTTCACTTCTGGGTTAGCGGAATTAATGGTTGTTTCCCAAAGAGAGACTGTTAGCGTGGTGTTGTAGATACCCAGGGGTATGGATTCAGATCTTCTTATCCCTAAAGTACATTGGGAGACCATAGGCCAGTGCAACATTGCAACATACTGTGCAATGTTATGTGCAAGTTGTAATGTAATATTCATACGGTTGTGCAAGAGTGCTGTTGTGGCGAATGCAGCTGCACAACTGATGGCCTTGAGAAATAACGGCCACAAGTTGTTCAACCATGTGAACATTTCATTGCAAGAGGCATATAATGTTGCACAGTATGTCAGCCACAATCTTATAGCTAAACGTGCCTCACATGGTTGTCATAAGGATCAAACAGGATAATCGCACATGAAGAAACAGGATAGAAAAGCGATATGTTAATTCAGATGTAATGCTTCACCCTCAGCCTGGAGGTAGACATTACGAGAATAGTGTGGCTGAAAGCATCAAACTCGTGTCATCTTTTCCTCCTCTTCCCCCATAACATCTAATAATACAAAACACATGATGTGACATCACTGCACTCCAAGTTCTCTCCCACTCTGCTTCACTGGCTGCTGCTTGTGGGGGCAGGGAAACTCAGATCACACACATGCTCTATAACATCCAGTTCCAGCCTCAGAGTAGCAAAATGCTGATCTCTCCCAGTGACAGGAATGCCTCCCCCAACTCATCCCTCTCATAATTAATTTTGCCTCATGCTCTAACACCTGTGGCAATCAATTGTCATGCTGATTCCTCTGCCAAAACATTAATCATGACTGAAGGGTTGATGATAGGTGATCAAGAGGCTTCTTGACTGTCCCATTTCCGTTTCTTAAGCCCAACTACATCCACATCCTCCTCTCCACATCTGCAAGGGAATGAACTTACTGGTGTGGTTCTAATAGCTTTCATAACATGGAGTCTTCACTTTGCAGTAGCTGCAAAGACTTGCCAGCTAACACACCACAAAAGAAGAAAAGGAGGTCAGAGTTTAATCCAGCTACAATATATTTAATTTGGCATTCACCCATACCGAAATCTGATGATGTTTGAAACTCTGTATTTCCCCCAACCCCTACTATCTGATTATTGCATGTGTGGCAGCAAGAAGCATATGCTACTCCCATTTTTTTTAAAAACATTGCCTTCAAAGATATTTGACGACAGGACATTGTTCTGAATCCTCAGCAAATGGCCTTTAACGCCAAGTAATAGTGAAAAGCCAAGTATCTGAGGCATTTAATGCTCACAACACTGAAAAAAATATATATATTGTGCTCTTCCCCGACCCCCTGCCCTTTAGGTCAGTGAAACCTCCATATTCAGAGGCAGTATATTTCTAAATACTGGTTGTTTGGAAGCACATAGCATTGCCTTCAGGCCTTGTTCATGAGCTTCCAAAAGTTATCTGGCTGGCTACTGCTTGTCACAGGATGCTCAGGCAGATGGGTCTTTTTTCTGATCCAGCCAGGCTCTGCTAATGTGCCACAAGTGAAACAGGCAGTGGGAGAGTGACATGCCTGGACAGGAGCAATAGGTCCATATGCCCGACTGTATCAATGTCACAAACACCCCTGCCTTCATCTTGAGTGCGCCACTGCTGCCTACACCCTGGCTTTGTAGGCCTTGTTCTTGCAGGAGTGGTAAATCTGTGTCTCAGCTGAATCGCTTCAGATTGTAGGTGGAGGCTCAGGTGACTGAATGTTCCTATAAACAAACAAACAAAATTCCCCTCCAAATAGAACAAGTTCTAGTAAGTGCTAATTGGCCGACTTTCCTTTCTCTTTCTCTACAACTGGACTGAATTTGGTTCAAATTGAGGTCCACAAGCTAGATCTCTTGCTCCTCAAATGTTCACACATCCGCCACCTTGGATTGGGGTGGATGACATCATTACAAACTACAACTACACCATGGAGGTGACCCTTTGTGTTGCTCATTACAGTTGTACCAAATTTGGTCCAAATTGGTTAGACAGTCAAGTTAGTGCATTTGTGCCTCAAATGTTCACACATCATTCATCTTGGATTGGGGTAGATGAATAATCACAGACATCACTGAGGTGTCCCTATGTGTCCCTACAGCTTCAGCAAATTTGGTTCAAATTGGTTAAGCCGTTCACAAGTTAGCCCACTTGCACCTCAAAAGTTTGTGTCCGCCATCTTGAATCAGTGTGGATGACATCATCACAAACTATGCCATTGAGGTGTCCCTGTGTGTCACTCACTGCAACTGTACCTAATTTGGTTTAAATTGGTTAGACAGTCCACAAATTAGCCTGCTTGTGCCTCAGATGTTCACGTGGCTGCCATCTTGAACTGGTGTGGATGACATCATCCCAAACTATGTCATTGAGGTGTCGCTATGTGTCCCTACAACTGTACCTGATTTGGTTCATATTGGTCTACGTGTTGCAAAGTTGATGGCGGGGTGGACACACGGATGGACACATAGACACACACAGAGAGCCAGGTGATCTCATAAGCCTACTGGAAAGGAGGCTAAAAATGGCATGTTAGGAAGAAAGTGTCTTACCCTAGTTTCAGCAGAAATACAGGGAGAAAACCAATGCAAAGGCAGATAGAGGTCTCTTACCTTCAATAGTTTATATAAAAGAGGGAAATGTGGCAGCTGGAGCTTGTTACACAATGAGAAAAGCTCATCCGCCAAAATGCCCTCATTTACACAGCTAATAAAGGTGCAAGAGTCCTCTTGTATTCTTTTGCATTTGGTCCCCCTAAAGCAGGGATTCTCAACGTGTGGGTCCCCAGATGTAATTGGACTTCAACTCCCATAATTCCCAACCAAAGGCCACTGGGGCTGGGGATTATGGGAGTTGAAGTCCAATAACATCTGGGGACCCACACGTTGAGAAACCCTGCCCTAAAGAGAGGAGAAACATAGACACTTTGGGTCAAAAGATTCTATCTTGCAGGGTGGGATTCATGGTGGGTCCTTGGTCTGAGAAGCCTGAAGAGGGCAGCTCTACATAGCCACTTTTGGCATCTCACTGCATGTTGGACATTGAAAGTAAGTGATCCGTAAATCCACTTAAATGATGACTGGTAAATTCCACCTCTCACCATTGCATGCACTGTACCACATTAAAGCCCCTACCCAGGAGCTCTGATATGTATTCAAGGATTGCAGTATGCAAGCACACACTTGCTCAACTGTTCTGCCTTGACTTTGTTTCTTCCAAATTTGCTGCTTCTCTACAAATTGTGATCAAAAGGGTGTGAATTGGAGAAGTGTAGGTGAAAGGGGGGCTGTGGCCCTTTGAGGGAACCCCAAGTTGAGGTGGAAATCTGTGGTCTTGCCCTTGTGCAGTTCCATGCTGGGGACAGGTAGTTCTGCTTACACAACACCAATGAACGCATAGAGGTGCTGCCCTCATTTATATGAATGATGGTACTCTCTTGGGAGCTCCTTGTACGCACTGGGGCCATACAAGCCTTTTGATTGGCACAGAAGTGTAGACAGCAATATTTTCTTTCCAGCAGCATGCTCTTCCCCCCTTCCAAATTCAAATGGGAGGCACGCTCCTCTCACCCCCCCAAAGATTTACTATGTAAATCTTTATTCTTACACATAAGAACAAAGTAATGTTTCCTGCAGGGGTTCTGCAGGGGACCTCCGGGTGGGGGTCACAAGCAACATCAAAGGGGCTCAGGAGGGAGCTGTTGGAAGGCAGGGGCCTTCCCCAATGTCTCCAAGGTGCAGAGATGGTCAGGAGTGATAAGGGAGATGTAGTAGGCAGCAGCCTTAAAGAATCCTTTAATAATTTCATTAGTTATTTCTTGTGCTCTTAATCAGGACACACAGTTAAGGTATTATTGACATACAGAGATGTCTTCCTTTCCGCTGACTCTCGTACATATATTTTTGCATGCTGAGTCACTTACTTTGGCCCCCATTTCTTCTTTTTAGGTTCATATCCGTTTCCCACCCAATATTTGTTTATTTAGCTTTAATAAAATGTGTGTCTAAGCAAAGGTTGTAGATCCCCCAGAGTCTGGTGAGCTATCATTGCTTCCTAACTTTCTCCCTCCCTTTTAATATCTCAGCTCAGGATAATGATTCTCCAGATGCACCAACTTTCAATTTCTAAGTTGACTCTCACTTTATTGTCTGCCAAAGGTTTTAGCCTCTTCCAGTCTCTTAATATCGTCTCACTCCAGGCTTACTGGCCTGTGCAGATGCTCCTTAATCAGTTGCCAATTTACAGTTTGGACAGTCTGCTACTAATGGAGCATTTTCAAGGAAGCTGAATGATACTTCTGCAGGTAGTGCCTAGTTGATTTGACAATATTTCAGCTTTTCCTATGTGCAATTTAGATTTGATTGAAAACATTATAGCTATAACACTAATTTAAAGCAGGGCCAGTTCATATACTGTCCATTGTCCACAGTGGCAGCAGAGCTGCTTTCCCAAGTTATCTCCCCCACCCTACTCCAGTAACATTTGGATCCAGAAACTACCCAGATAGTATCAATTTTGTGTCCATATCACATGAATGTCACCTGCAAGAACATATGCAGTATGGAGAGCACTGCTGGACCAGACCAAAGGTCCATCTAGTCCAGCATCCTGTTTCCCACAGTGGGGAACCAGATGCCTTTGGGAAGCTGAGAAGTGAGATCTGTAGCAAATAGCCCTTTCCCAATATTGTTCCCCAGCAGCTGGTGAATTGGAAGTTGTATTTAGTCATCTTGACTAGCAGCCATTGATAGACTTGACCTTCATAAATTTGCTCAATTGCCTTTTAAAGCCATCTAGGCTAATGGCCATCACTACCTCCTTGTGACAAGGAGTTCCATAAATTAATCTTGTGCTGTGTGAGGAAGTACTTCCTTCTAGCTGTCCTAAATTTCCCAGCACCTGGTTTTAGCCAATATCAAGACATTTGAACAGGCCTCCTGTACTGGGTAATTGATTGATTGATTAAGTGCCATCAAGTCGGTGTCGACTCTTAGCGACCACATAGATAGATTCTCTCCAGGATGATCTGTCTTCAACTTGGCCTTTAAGGTCTCTCAGTGGTGCATTCATTACTGCCGTGATCAAGTCCATCCACCTTGCTGCTGGTTGTCCTCTTCTTCTCTTTCCTTCAACTTTCCCCAGCATTATGGACCCCTCAAGGGAGCTGGGTTTTCACATAATGTTTCCAAATATGATCATTTGAGCCTGGTAATTTGTGCCTGGAGTGAAAATTCTGTATTGACTTGTTCTATGATCCATTTGTTTATTGGCATACAGGTGAAACTCGGAAAATTAGAATATCGTGCAAAAGTCCATTAATTTCAGTAATGCAAATTAAAAGGTGAAACTGATATATGAGACAGACGCATTACATGCAAAGCGAGATAAGTCAAGCCTTAATTTGTTATAATTGTGATGATCATGGCGTACAGCTCATGAAAACCCCAAATCCACAATCCCAGAAAATTCGAATATTACATGGAACCAAGAAGACAAGGATTGTAGAATAGAACAATATCGGACCTCTGAAAAGTATAAGCATGCATATGTATTCAGTACTTGGTTTGGGCCCCTTTTGCAGCAATTACTGCCTCAATGTGGCATGGCATGGATGCTATCAGCCTGTGGCACTGATGAGGTATTATGGAAGACCAGGATGCTTCATTAGCGGCCTTCAGCAATTCTGCATTGTTTGGTCTCATGTCTCTCATCCTTCTCTTGGCAATGCCCCATAGATTCTCTATGGGGTCAGGTCAGGCGAGTTTGCTGGCCAATCAAGCACAGTACACTGTATACTTTTCAGAGGTCCGATATTGTTCTATTCTACAATCCTTGTCTTCTTGGTTCCATGTAATATTCGAATTTTCTGGGATTGTGGATTTGGGGTTTTCATGAGCTGTACGCCATGATCATCACAATTATAACAAATTAAGGCTTGACTTATCTCGCTTTGCATGTAATGCGTCTGTCTCATATATCAGTTTCACCTTTTAATTTGCATTACTGAAATTAATGGACTTTTGCACGATATTCTAATTTTCCGAGTTTCACCTGTATTATGATGCTGGTGTGCTGATGCACATGTGTTAAGAAGGGCTCCACTGGGTTATATGGCCAGTCAGCCATATATGTGTGGCTGCTTTTGTACCAGGAAGGATGCCCTGAGTTTTTAGGCTGAGTAGATGGACCTTTATAAGGTCTGGTGGACCTTTTCTTAAGCTCTAGATTTATCTCCAGAAAGAACAGCTATTTAATTCTAAGCTGTTGTTTTGAATGAATAGACAAATGAAATATTTTAATGGTTTTCCAGGAACTCTGATAGCAAGAGTTTACATGAATATTTGGGGAGGGGACATCTCATTTTTATTTTTATTTTTACATTTATATCCCACTCTTCCTTCAAGGAGCCCAGAACAGCCATGGCAGCTTGGATTTTGGTTTCAGGTTTACATGAATATTTGGGGAGGGGATATCTCATATTTATTTTTATTTTTACATTTATATCCCACTCTTCCTTCTAGGAGCCCAGAGCGGCCATGGTAGCTTGAATTTTTAAAAAGGGAGCCTTGACATCCAAGCTACATTTTGTTTTGTTTTGTTGCCAATTTTAATGTTTGTCCTAGGTTGGAATTAGATTGCGATGCAGATCATAGAGCTGCCAATGAAAAGTGCAATCCTTGTCATGTTACACCTCTCTTCAAAATGTCTAAAGGAAGCATGTAATATGATGTGCATTTTCCTGCCTCCACTCCATTACTGGCTGCCACATTTTTTTAACTAAACTTTCTACAGAGAGACAGATTCACCACTAGGTTATGGGTCACAAAAATCTAGTGCCTATTTCTCAGGAAGTAGACTAGTGTTTGGGCTGTACCAAGGGGCGTAGCAAGGTTGGAGTGGGTCCAGAGACAAGATTTTAAAATGGGCCCCCTCCCAATCACTGAAGCTCAGCTCATGAAGTAAAGAAACCTTAAATGAGGCTGAATAGTGGTAACAAAAAGCATAGTGTGTGTGTGTATTCTCTCTCTCTCTCTCTCTCTCTCTCTCTCTCTCTCTCTCTCTCTCTCTCTCTCCCCTATGTGCCACAATAGAACATCATCCTAAATTATTTTTAAAAGATTTTGTAAACTGTGGACGATGCAAGTCATTTAATGGTACTAAAGAAAGACATGCTGTTCTGGTAGCTCTAGGTCTTAACACTCACATTAATTTCAGAGGATGAAGACAAGTGAAGGAAGCCCGGGTGGGTGTGCAGCTGGGGGAGTCAGTCATGTGACCTGCCTCTGGGGGGCCCCCCAAGGCAGTGGGCCACCAGACAACTGCCTCCCCTTGCCCTATTATAGTTACGCCCCTGGCTGTACCACTTCAAGGCTGCAGCTTAGGTGGTTCATGTGACTGAATGCCCCTTCTTATAACAAATTCCTTGTACCCATAAAATTTGATGTCATGGAGAACAAGTCTAGAACCCTTCTCCCTCATCAGCTAGTTTTCTATGTAAAGAGATTTTTTTTAATATGGAGGACCATATAATCATGTGTCTTCCCAGTGTCTGAAGTGATACAGCCCATATGCAGGTCACCACCTCAATGAAAACTAAGCCCAGTTCTGGTCTATCATTTTCGTATATTTCCACAGCAGTATTACAAGCACAACATAAAGCAAAGATGTAAATATTTGTTGTCATGAACAACACCAAGAAGTAAATCAGACAGGTTTTATATTTCGCATCCAGTGATAGGCTGAGTGTCATTATCCAGCTTAGTTGAAGCCATGTTGTACTTTGTATGAATAGGGAGGAACTTGTTAGAATTGCTAATGTGTCTTTCCGTGGGGCTTGAAGTCTCTCCTCAGAAGACCTCGAGTGCCCTCTAACTGTAGTGATGTCAGCAGAGCTACATAGTTCAAATCCCCAAGCCAAAATAAAAGAGAATTAACTTTGCTTCAGGTGTGAGAAGCCACTGATGTTCCAAGTTGTGAGCTAAGCACTTTGGGGAGAGCAGTATGAGAGAATGCTCTGTTGGAAATATAATCAGGTCTTTGTGAGATATCCAAGTGATGGGTCCCAAAGAATAGAAGCACCTGAAAAATATTCCCATCTCTCCACTGTCAGTCACTGGACTGTTTCACGCATTATGCAGCAACAAGCCTGGCTTTGCCTTTGAGTATTCACTCAACATGGAGGATCGGTCAACCGTGGCTCACTGGAGAGTGTACCTGTATGATACACATGTTGGCAAGCAAGTTTGGCACTGCCACCTATGTATTTGGTTATACACTTCATTTTAAAAGTTGGCTGACATGATATGCAAGTCCCATGGAGACAGTTGGATTTGTGGCGGCACTGCTACAGAACCCATAAGCAGCAGGGCCTCTGTAGAAAACTGGTGGTGGCGCTACCAACATTACAAGGTTTCTTTCTGGTAATGGTTCTCTGTAGCAATGGTGGTGCTTTCAGGACCAAAGCAGCAGTGGTGCAGGTCTTACCATCTCTGTAGGACTTTTGTGTTGTGTCATGTCATGTCATGTTAAATATTAAAACATATAGAAACACACAGTTAAATAGTCTGACCATTAAACAACACACAATCAAATATAAATGATAAACACGCCCATTATATCACTCTTTTGGTTTAATAATGTTCCAATAAACAATAAATTTCTTCAATTGCTTTGTGAACTTTTAACTTGTTCTAGGCTTTATTTATTTATTTTTGGTCCGCTTTGGACCAAATAAGGAAGCATTGTATGCTAAGTATCCTATGTGTATGCAACAGGAGACAGCTGATACTCCTTTGGTGCAGCTTTCTTCTAGGGATATGATTAGCAATTTATTTATTTACAATATAAGCCACTTTCCCCCTGAAGCACAAAAGGTAGTTTACAGTTTAAAACAAAGACATGCAGTCTAAGAGATATGATAGAAAGTGCGAGGAAATAGGAAGGGAAGAAGAAAAGGCAACTTTTTCATACTGTTAAACAATAGCCAGGTGGGATGATGACTGCAGAAATGAAGAAGTGAAATGACAATTGGTTTCCAGCAGGCTGCTGGAGAAGGCCTTGCTGTGTAACCTCTCCTTCTGAAGCAGCCAGATGGCATGGTTGCTAATGGAAGCAATTGTGGGTGTGGAGGGCCACATGGTAACTGGTCCCAGCTAGCGAGCCTTATGGAGTGGGTCTTGTTATCTTATCTTACATAGGAACATAGGAAGCTGCCTTCTGTCGAGTCAGACCATTGGTACATCTAGCTCAGTATTGTCTACACAGACTGGCAGTGGCTCCTCCAAGGTTGCAGGCTGGAGTTTTTCTCAACCCTATATTGGAGATGCCAGGAGGAAACTTGGAACCTTCTGCATAGAAGCATACAGGTGCTCTTCCCAGAGCAGCCCTCAGATGCAGCCAAATGGAATGGCTGCTGATGTCATGGGAGGCGAGATGTCATGGGAGGCGAAACTGTCATGGGAGGCGAAACTGATGTCATGGGAGGCGAAACTGTCATGGGAGGCGAGGAACCACGTGGCAGTTGGTACCAGCTGAGCATATTCTTCCCCAGGGGCTTTTATACACAGGTTTATGGGGAGGCTTACTGCGAATTCAAAGTTGTTCCAGAAAACCTACACAAATACTGGATTTTTAAAATCCTGGATATAAATCGGGTGACACTCTAATGCACAGTGAAAAACTCCAATTGTGTGTGAACTGCTCCCCAATAACTCACAGGGACTTTGGGGTAAAACTAGCCAATATGTGAACGCACCCCCTCCAATCCGAAGTGGATGTGAGTTAAAAGGCTTCAGAAGCCGCATGTGAGAAGCTTCCAGTCTGTCCTTGTTCATTGTTGAAGATGTACACATCCATGATACTAATCATACTTCAGTGCACCATTCTCTCAAGCTAGGCAGTTAACTACTCTTCCAATACTTTGCCACTAACATTTTGTTGCACACCTGTATTGATAGGTGTACACAAAAATATGTAATATGTGAATTGGCCCATTTGTACTTAATGGGTAAATATTCTATATTTTTTAACAAAGTAAAATAGGAGGGGAGAGAGGCATGCACATCTCCTGTCTGTTGTGCTTTTCTTACTATATGTTCCAGAGAAGAGCTAACTTCAGTCCTTCATGAACTACTTTAAAAAAAACTTAATTCCCTATGGTCCACCAATCTGTTAAATTTACAGAGCAAGAGTTTGTAGGCTCAGGATGTTTCTTAACCATTAATACATAACTAACCTGTGCTGTGATCCCGAATATACACTTCTGTTGAAGAACATCAGAAATACTTTGCAGGATCAGACCAAGGTCTACTTAGTCCAGTATTCTTTGCAAGACTCCCAGCAATCATTAGGTGGTCCACCAGAAATTGGTCAGTGGTCCAACAGTCATCCAAAATTAGTCATGATGTGCCCTTCCCTCACATTTTGAAAACAATGGGCATGGAGGAGTCGAAGAAAAGAGTTTGGCCCTATTCCCAGCTACGCTGTTTCGTGTGACTGAAATTGAATCATTATGAGTATAGTGAAAATTGGGACGTGATGGCAGGTATGTGCTAGTGAGTGTCCCTCATGCAGAGGAAAAGGGTCAGAATTAGTTCTTGCACACTGGGGATCTCCAGAGGTATGTAGAAGAATCTTGAATGTTTGAAATGATCCCCGACTCTCCCGCAAACCATGCATCCACCATCCCCACTCTTCCCCAGTGCAGCGGGCCCATGCATGTCCTGAACACTGGCAGTGGAAAGCAGGCTCAAACTCTCAACAGAATGAAGGCAGGAATTAGGCCAAAGAGCTTCTTCTTCTCTTTCATTCTAAGATGGGGACTGGGACTTTAAAAAAACCCAACTCCAGTCCCCTCTGGTTCATTTAAACTATAAAAAGGACAGAGAGAGAGAGAGAGAGAGAGTTTAAAGGACTGTGGGGAGACAAAGAATTGGCCCCAGTGGATCTTACCCACATGGCACCATCTAGCCCAAGCCTTCTCAAGGGTGGGGATAAAAGGAGGAAAGATCTCTTGCCTTGCCCCTCTTCTCCCCCTTGTGAAATGTGTTTGCTTGTCCACTCAAAATAAAAAAGAATGTTATATTAATTTGTAATATAAATTAATCAAAAGAATGTTAGGACTATTACCAAAAGCACCAAAGAAGAAAATACACAAACCAATATATTTTTCTTTGTGGGCCTACGCCTATTATTATTGATATTCTTAACTTTCTAGGTTCCACCAACACAACCTGTTTTCATTCACAGCAAATAATTTAAGGGCCTGCTCCTCCACTCTTTGTAGGCCGTGCAAAAAGTTACTGTGGCTGCTGCGCTACCTACTAAGCTCAGCCCTGTTTGGCTGCCAACCCTCAACCACACCCAGCTTTTGATGGAGTGCAAAGAATTCCAGGATTTGAACAGAGGCCTCGATTTGCACAGAAGCTGGATGTGGTGGTAAAACTGTTCCGGGACTGTACTTGTATAGACTGCAGTAGGGGCAAATCACATGGTTGAAGGCTTTCCCATTTTTAAAAAAAGGAAATTCCTGCACTTATAGCATATCAGGGAGAAAGCTACGGCAGGCTAAAACTCTTGGCATCAAGCACAGCCAAAATATTCCCTTAACCCACCAGGTGTTATCATCTGCCCCCACTGAGGCCTTGAAATAGCAGAGTCCAGAAACAGTTTTAGTACCCTGAAAAACAGGTTTGCTACCTCAGTTGCTGCATATAAGAGCTAGACCAAAGCCTAACCATCAAATCTGTCATTGATCTTGTCATGTGTCTTCTGCCAAAGCAAAGCTCCTCTAATACAGCTCATCTAATGCAAAAACAAATAACTGTATTCATCAGCATACAACAGTTAATAGTATTTTGAATTCGGCATCAGTCATGGCTGCTCTTTTTAACCTCTTTCCCCCCTTGTAAGAACTGTGTTACCATTTTCCAAATGCTCTAATATGACTGTCGTTCCTTTACTTCCAGTGACCTCCTGATAGAAATTCCTGTTTTCTACACAGATGTTTGGTTTTACCCAATAGCAAGATCTTTTGCAACAAATTATATGTGTTTTCTTAAGTTGTCGTTTAGTTATAAGGAAAATGCAGTCTAGACGTAGGTGAGCTCATTCCATAACAAAATATGAGAATGGAGAAAACACATTTCTTGACCATAAAAGGTTAGCTTGCACAGAGTAACTTTTTTCCCTCTACTGTTACGGAGACGGGAATCACTGGTACTTTGTCAGGAAATGCATTTTGCAAAGCTAGTTTTCCTCTTGCAAAGGGGATTAGCTAGCTAGTACATTTACTATGGCTTTTGTATGGGTAGCTTCCACTTCATTAGATGCAAAAAGATGGGTATACATATAGCCTGGAATAAGATGTGGGGATACTGTTGAAAATATCAGCCCCTTTACTCCTTCCCCATGAAAAATCTAGGGCAGGTGTAGGCTAATGTTGGTTTTGCACAGTCTACGTATTTTTGCTAATACTGAGCATGCAAGTCTTGCTCAAGAACATCAGAAGTGTTTTGCTGGATTACACCAGTCTGCTTTGTCATAGTTCTCTTTACAAGAACCCAGCAACGAGCAGATGCATGGTGGTTCACCAGAAATTGCCCGGTGCTCCACCAGTGGACCACAGTCTACCTTCTGCCCATTTGTTCTATGTAATGTGTGTTGAGACATCATCAGACTGAGAGTTTCTCCACTCCATTTCATTGGCAGTTGTTTGCAGGAGGAGGGAAACACAGAATGACCCTGCGCCAGGGTCCTTCAAATTGCATTCTAGTCCACAGTTCAAAGTGAGGCCTGAAATCCATCACACTAGTAATTTCCAGGAAAATGTGACCTGGACAGAGTTGCAGTGTAATGGGTAGAGTTAGGGGGGGAGGAATGGAAACAGCCACCCCTTTGTTTTTCCTCCATATGCTGCATATGGACCCATATACAGAATCAACATCAGCAGAAGGAAGCATATAGGATTTGTTGTCAATGCTGTGTATATGCTGTGATTTTGCAATATTGCCAGAAACAAACCCTCGTTTCTCAAGAATCTCAATATTTATTTAAAAAATTTCTAGCCTTTATCATTGTGAAGCTATTCTTGAAAATGTATAATGAATGTTTGATGATATTTCAGAAGCCAGAGGACTTAGTGAATAAGATTTCCTGTGGTGGGGCTTTAATGTCTCCCCATGAGTAGCAATAACAGAAAAATTTATACAAAAATAATGAAAATTGTTTGGTAATTTGACCAAACTGGTTTGGCAGCACACACAGTTTGGCTCGAGTTTGATTCGAATTTGAGCCAAGCTACGACTTTTGGTTCATGCGCCCACCTCTAATACAGGCTGAAGAATCCATCTTTTCTTAGTGCAGAAACCCTTTTAGAAGCACAGATTACTCACAGTCCTGCCCATATTATTGCTTGTAAGAGCTTCCCATCCCATCATTTCCCTTCCCATCTCTGATGTGCAAAAATATTTAATCACAGAATGGCCATTCCATACAGCAATAGCCGCTATTGCTAATAACGTTCTGTGGTTTTTAGACTTGTTAACAGTCCTCACAGGAATTGTTAACACTTCTGTATATCAGCATTGCTTGAATGACTAGAAAATGAAATGGATTATAAGATCTCTCAGTTTTCTCTGATAGCCTTTTTATCATACACAGGGCTGGTTAGATGATACCTTTCCCCATCAAACTGGCCCATGGAATTAAAAAGGGGGTCATGCCTAGAGTTTGCACATCCTGACATATTTCCTGGTGTCCTGATATCCTCTCAGTGCATTCCACACTGCCAAAATACTAGTTGTGCTCTTGACATGTTCCCCTGCTTAAACACATGGGCTGGTTGGTATGAGGAGATGGGAAGTATCAAAATTGTCCACACTGATACTATACGTATTTCCCCAAAATAATGGTATAATTCATTTAATGAGGGGCATATTGAAACCCAATGAGATTGACATATAGCCTGTTCCTTTGCATTTTTACTTAGAAGTAAGTCCTGTTGAAGCCTATGTCTGGGCCGTGTCACTTCATGCAGCATGTGGAGGCTTACATGATTTAATGCTTCAACATTTTGAAAAATATCCTTGTGAACTAGGATCTCAGGGAGAAGGCTGGTCCAGAACCCCGCTCCCTGACTTTCTATGTAGAGGAAATTTTTGGATGGAGGGACATTCCATCATAAGAGCCTTGTTCTTGCTACTGTTATTCCATCTTCTATTGTCTTTATCTGTTTTGCTTATGGAAACTCCATGATGAGGGCAGCTAAACATTTACTGAAATGAAGACTTTTTTGTGGGACGTTGGCTTTTCCTTTCTCCATTTCTGTTGGAGATGGGGATGGGGAGGGATACAAACATGGGAAAAGTTTGTCCCTTGTGCAGACAGGGGGAGAGAACTTCCTGGCATTAGCATGGCCGAACATTACCTTCTGGTGCTATATGTTTCCTCTTGCTGTATTGGAAGCTATAAGGGATGCAACAGATTGTTTCTATTGCCTTGCTTCTTTGGCTTTGAAAATACACAGAGGAGGCAGAATTAGGGTACATTTTGAGGGGACACTTCATGTCAAGTCAAAGTATTCCCTCAGTTGTATTTCAGGTCAGCTCTAGCTGGAATGAAAAGTTCTAGCAGAGAGACCCTCAAATGGGAAGAACATAAATATGTTCTAACAAACTAAACAAACCAGTGACACTACAGACCTTTTCCAGAAGATATCTTGGACAATCAATAGACATGGAATAAACATGGATTATTTGCTCTTTTTTAATGAGTTACCTTACCTGATTACTCATTAATATCATATGAAATCCTTTTCATTACCAAGAAGTCATTCTACAAGCCTGCCCACCAGAACACCCAATTGCAAATTGCAATTGCTATGGAATCCCATAGTTACCCCTAAATTTTGATTGGAATGAATTCTTGTTATGTTAAGTGCCCAGCCTCTATTTTCTGATTGGATGCCAAATTAATACATATTATGCAATTATGTAGACCTTGGATTTTGTTAAATCAATAGGAGTCCCAACATAGTTTATCTCACTGATACAATATACAGAGCTTCCATACCTAAGTGAGGATATATGGCACCACATCATCACCTTTGAGAAGGACTCTATAATGCTGGTAACTGTATCGCACACTGAGAAACCTTTGTATATTATTGGTACTGATTCAGAAATATAGAGTAACTGCTGACAACAGATGGAGGGAAGGGTAAAATATGTTGGTAAAGTTTCTTGCTGAGATGAAACTCTATTAGAGATGAATGGGAAAGAGAATTGCCAGTTTCAATTCTGGAGGAAGAATGGAAATAGCCACAGTAAACTGTGAACATTGTGTTAGAGAAAGTTTGTATGATGTCACTAAGAAATGCCTAACTTCTCCTTTTAGGAACATAGGAAGCTGCCATATACTGATTCAAATGATTTGTCTGTCTAACTCAGTATTGTCTTTGCAGATTGGCAGCGGCTTCTCCAAGGTTGCAGGCAGGAATTTCTCTCAAACCTATCTTGGAGAAGCCAGGGAGGGAACTTGAAACCTTCTGCTCTTCCCAGAGTGGTTCCATCCCCTAAGGGGGATATCTTACAGTGCTCACACTTCTAGTTTCCCATTCCTATATAACCAGTGTGGACCCTGCTTAGCTAAGGGGACAAGTCATGCTTGCTACCATAAGACCAGCTCTCCTCTCCCTAATTTTAGTTCTCCTCTCCCTTTAATTTCAATGAGGAAACTTGGAACCTAGATGCTCTTCTCAGAGCAGCTCCATCCTCTAAGGGAAATATCTTACAGTGCTCATATGTAGTCTCGCATTCAAATGCAAGGTGGACCCTGCTTAGCTAAGGGGAGAAGTCAAACTTGCTACCACAAGACCAGCTCTCCTCTCTTGAGTATCCCTAGACATTGCAAGCAAAAGTAGAAAAAGGTGATGTGGGACTATTGGCCAACATGCTGTGCAATGTTACAAAGCTGTATAGCTGCACCCTGGGGCTGCTATGGACTCTTAAGGCAGCTCCAATTCTGTTAAGAACAGACAGTAGCTCAAGAAGCGCTTCCACCATTTCCTCCATTGTTATGAAGAAGGAAAATGGCAGAAGTACTAGACTTGTGCAATATCACATTTCTGATATAGGAAATATCCCAATATCAATGATATTGAGCCTATATTGAAAAGGCTATACCAGATCAGAATCATTGAATACCATATTGGGGATATTGGAATTATCTGATGCAGTATCAGGGATATTGGGGAAAATATCAGAAATAATATTGGAGTATTATTATAACTGCCCGGAGTTGGAGTGGTCTACCAATTTGAAAAATAAGTAAATAATTAAAATATTGGAGCACAAAATGGTGGTGGAAGTACAAAATGGATTCTGTATTTTCCCCATCCACCCTGCTCAGGGATCGAGTGTGGTGCGGGGAGCAATCTTTTCCCATCTATCTGCCTGCCTGCCTCTCTCCATTTATTTATTTATTTAGCTAGGTTTTAATATAATTTCAAACTTACCACCTTAAAAAATTCCTGTATGATTCTTGAATGTGACATCACTATTTGCCATGATTCTAGGATGCGAGTACAATTTCTGGGTTATTTTAAAAAATTAATTACAAATTAATGATTGAGCCAATGTATTAAAAATTAAATATACAGAGTCCTGCCATCTTGCACTATGTGAGTGAAAAATTCAGAATTCTCTGCCCAGCCATTTTTTGGCTGATTTTTTATTTTTATTTCCCCAAATAATTCTATGGGGATTTTTACCATAATTATCAAATCCGATACCAATACTGATACCAATATTCTGGAGGCTCAAAAGACCCAATACCAATATCTGTCAGAATGGATTGGATCTGATCTGATATTTCTGATCATGCACAAGCCTAGGAAATACTGGTTGTACTACCACCCATTCTCAGCAGCATCAGAGCTGCCTTTCAGCCTGACAGCACCCCCAATACTGAGTGGGTGGTGGGGTAGTGAAGAGGTGCAACACTCTGTTGCTACAGATATGCAACACTGTGTATCATGCTGGTGATAGTTTCTTGTATAGTAATGTGTCTGCTGTAACATCATCATCATCATCATCATCATCATTATTACATTTATATCCCGCTCTTCCTCCAAGGAGCCCAGAGCGGTGTACTACATACTTAAGTTTCTCTTTCACAACAACCTTGTGAAGTAGGCTAGGCTGAGAAAGAAGTGACTGGCCCAGAGTCACCCAGCTAGTATTATGGCTGAATGGGGATTTGAACTCGGGTCTCCCCAGTCCTAGTCCAGCACTCTAACCACTCAACATAAAGTAGCAGTCATCGATTTACTAATAGATACACACATCTTTGCCTTTCTATGGCCAGCATTGCGGATCCTATACACTCAGGTTTTTAGAACACCACTGTTGGTTTAGTTTTGCCATGTGAGACTTTGGTTGGTTTCAGGGGCGACTATGTGTGAGTAATCTGGTGCAGGATTGCAATCATATACCAGGACCTGCTTAGATCAACATGCCAAGCAGATTATCTTCATCTTCTTTTTATTTCAGCAGGCATCAGGACCAAAACCAATCCCATGATGCACTATGAACCAGTTCTGAAACACAGGAGAATCTGAAAAACAATGTGCAATATGGTTGCCATAACATAGTTATAAAATGCTAAATGCAGAAAATTGATCGCTGTCAGCTCCAGTGAAAATACTCTCAGATAGCAGCTCTAAAAAGATATCTCATGAGATTCTGGAGAGTTGTTCTAAGACAGAGGAGGCAATATTGAGCTAGATTGTTTGCTGTGAATTGCCATGGGATGAACCAGTCATCTGACGCAGAATAAAACAGCTTCATTTTTAATGGGAGGCGCCATAGCTCAGTGGTGCATATTCTTTGGATTTAGAAAAAGTGCATATCCTTTGCATTTAGAAGGTTTTCCGTTCCTTCCATCTCCAGTTAAAGGACTCTCGGGACTGGGAAAGACCTCCTCTTCAGTCCTCGGAGGCTAGCTGCCAGTCAGAATAGACAATACTGACCTTGACAGGCCAGTGGGTTGACTCAGTGGCTGACATACAGAGCAAGGATGCACCATTGCAGCAAGAGAGCAGCCTAAGAGAACCTCCCAACTAATTTCACCCTGTGCCATCCAAAGATATATCCCCAAGGGCTGTGCAACCCTAAGGGACATATTTTTGGGTGGCACTGAAAGCTTCTTGGGGAATGGGAGGGAATCAAAAATTCCACTTCCCAGCTTCCCACCAGTGCAGTTAGTTAGAAAGTTCTGTTACGCTGCTCCTTATAGCAGCAAGCGCCTTCCTTGCGCCTTATGTCAGCCAGTATAAAGCAGCTTCATATGACAATATGAATTTGAAACATTCCTTACCTGTGTTCAATATGAATTCGAAACATTCCTTACCTTTTGGGCTTTGAGGATTGTTTGGAAAACAACAACAACTGAAAAATGGTTAAAGGGGGGAAAGTCAGGACAAGACAATCAATTCAGTCAACAAACTCATTTGATTGTTTTTCTCAATTTTTTCCTAGATCTTACACGTGAACAAGGTGATGTCCATCTTGTTTTATGTGATATTTCTTGCTTATCTCCGTGGCATCCAGTCTACCAACATGGATCAAGGGAGTTTACCAGAAGATTCAATAAATTCTCTCATTATTAAACTCATTCAAGCAGACATTTTGAAAAACAAAGTATCCAAGCAGATGGTAGACATTAAGGACAGCATTCAAGACACAATGAAGAAAGCAGAGGCTGTTGAGCCAGATGTGGATGGCGATGAAAATGTGAAATTGGATTTCCAGCCAGTTATTTCGATGGATACAGAACTTTTGAGACAACAAAGACGCTACAGCTCCCCCAGAGTCCTCTTGAGTGACAACACCCCATTGGAACCCCCACCTTTATATCTTATGGAGGATTATATTGGCAATTCTGTGGTAGTGAACCGAACATCTCGGCGGAAAAGGTTTGCTGAAAATAAGAGCCACCGTGGGGAGTATTCAGTGTGTGACAGTGAAAGCCGATGGGTCACGGACAAATCTTCAGCTATTGACATTAGAGGACACCAAGTAACTGTGCTGGGAGAAATCAAAATGGGCCCTTCCCCAGTCAAACAATATTTTTATGAAACAAGGTGTAAACAAGCCAAGCCTGCCAGAAGTGGCTGCCGAGGCATAGATGATAAACACTGGAACTCTCAATGCAAAACATCCCAAACATTTGTACGAGCATTGACTTCGGAAAACAATAAACTTGTAGCCTGGCGATGGATAAGAATAGACACCTCTTGTGTGTGTGCATTGTCAAGGAAAATCGGACGAACATAGGTCTGCTTCTCTCCGCCATATAAATTATTATGTCTAAATTATATGATATGCATGTAGCATATAAATGTTTCTATTGTTTTATATATTATAAGTTGTCGTAATTTATTAAATTCCAGCAAACCTACAAGATATATATAAGCTTTCTCTCTCAATAAATAAGAGTAAAGGATGGGTGTCTACCACTGGCAGCACCATTTTTCATTACTGCTTGTGACTTCTGCTCCTCCGCAGCTTTCCATAAACTGCCTGTAAAATCTTTGTGTAACATCAGTATTTTTCATTCAGTATTGTCAATCCACTGACTGTCATTGAGTAAACCTGTTAAAAGAAATTGGGTCAACTTGCCGAGACTTGTGTACACGTTCTTCTATCCCTTGTGCTCTCATCCCTTGCACGCTTTCTTTCTATCATCCCCAAAACAAATAAAGCAATGTAGCCTACAGCCTATAGCTAACGTGGACATTCCAGCCACCAACTAGTAATAAAATACATTTTGAGTATGTTGTGCCAGCTTTACCATTAAAGTCACAGTTTATATTTTTCCTCTGTTGCAGTTCCAGAACCACTGCTAATAAGCCTGCAGTTTAAGTTTAGGTTGGGTTTTTTTTTGAAACACATTTGTATTGTAACTATTTGCTGCCAATTTCTTTTCAGAAGGCTAGGAAAAAATCTAAAATATTTGTAATAGAATCTTACCAAAGCCAAAAATCAATCTAAGAGGATCATTAATATAATATATAAAAGATGGATTCCTGAAAAACAAACAAACCCACAACACTTTTATTGTGAGCAGCTTTCTTCCCTTCAATAATATGTTTTATTCCTGATCTGTCATTGCAGTGATTTCTTTATGAGTACAGTGGAGAAAACCTTTATTCAGATATTGTTTCAGAAGACAGTTACAGAATACTGTACATTCCTAGAATGGACATTGGCTGACATAAAGAGGAAAAGTACTCAAAGTAGTACAACTGAAGTTCTCCAATTGAAATGTAATCAGCTTGTCCATTGAATAATTTTCCTCATCATTTCAACCATTAAAGCTAGAGCAGTTAAAGGATGTTTTAACACTTTTAATTGAGAAAGACATCTGCCGTGTTGAGGAAAATTGCTATTGTTTAGATATTTTGGCCCCAGTCCAACTTTACTTGCACACAGATAGTCATGAAAAACAGCTAGTGGATTTGTATCCAAATGCATATTTTCATCTGCATTTATTGTGCATCTCAGCCTGATTCCATTCACAGCTCTCCCTTGATGATTTGATTCTACCAGTTGATGTTTACTGTATAAACTCACATACCCAATTTAACCATTGCAGAGTGAAGGTTTGATACAGTTTGGTTAACAATACAGGTTGCTCTTTGGTGTTATGTCCTTGATATTCTGCTGCGACTGAAGTTGCAATAAGACAAAAATGGTACCACTATGAATAAATCAATTAAAACAAGACACAAAGGATCAAAGATGCATTGTTATTGCATTGTATTAAATAGCTATGAGGTATAAGTTCACAGTAGGCAATGGCTCAAGTCTTGAAAATAGCTGAAATATTTTTAAAATTTTATAATTATTATGAGTTTTAATGCATTCAGATAAGAAAACACAAGTACAACATATTTTCTAAAGGAAAAAATGCTTCTTAAGATTAAACAACAACATGGGACCTCTTCAAAATGCCCTCTATTTTTACTGTAGCAAAGTGTAACAGAGTGGAAACAGAGGCTTGTTAAGTTTATTGAACAAAGTTTCTAAGGTTTATTACTTAAATATTACCAAATCATAAACAACACTGCTACTCTGAGTGAAAGATCACCCTAACAGAAAAATAACAGTGTCAAGCGTTCAGTAAAAAATACAAACTGACCAATCAGTCTACAGAGTTGATGATTGACACGAACATTCTAAACTCTACCACAAGCCTATAGACAGTCAGATATGCATACATCATTGGCAAGAACAAAGACAATGTATATACACATAAATTCCAATATTCCCCTTCTCATTATCTTGTTCCTTAATTTATAAGCCCAATTGCCTTCCACAGATTTTGAAACTGTTCTCTGGTTAATTGTTTTGTCAGTATGTCTGCAACCATATATTCGGAAGCACAATATTTTATACTAGCTTAACCCATGGAGAGCATCTGCACGCTAGTATGTGATTGCTCTCCTCATCCCCTGCCACAGCCCCCTCACCTCAGAGATCTCTCTCCTTTCACTTGAGCGGCACTCCTCCTCCTCCTCCTCCATCCTGTTGCTTCCACACCCCCTCACCCCTCTTGGTCACTTCTCCATCCCTTTACTCCACCCTCCCCTCTTGGTCACGGCTGCAGCATTGTGGCACCTATTCGCCAAGCTGCACCCCCTATCCCCGGAGACATCCCTCACCTGAGCCCCACTCCCTCTCCTCCCCACAGGAGCAGCAGCAGCAGTGGTTGATCAGGCCCTTCCTTGCTGCCACTGCCATGACCGCTCGTTCCCCTCGGGCCGCTGACAGGTCAGGGCACGTCCCTTGCCTGCCTGCCTCCCTCCACCAATGAACTTGGTAGCCCTGAACAGTAGCAGTGGTTGACTGGGCTCTTCCTTGCTGCTGCCGCTGCCATAGCCACTCGTTCCCCTTAGGCCGCTGACAGGCTTGGGTCTATCCCTCGCCCTTCTTTATTTCTCTCTTCCTCTCCCTTCTTTTTCTCTCTCCTCCACTCGCTCTTCCACTTTCTTCCCCTCCCCGCTCTCTCTCCCTCCCCCTTCCTGAGTTAACAGATCTTGTTCATCTTGTTTCCTCCTCTAATTCACACAAAAGCAGCCTCCTTCTCTTGAAGGGGCTCTTTCCTCCCTAACGACCCCTCTCTTTGCAGACCCCAGCCCACTAATCTTTTATATAGAAT
This sequence comes from Hemicordylus capensis, assembly GCF_027244095.1. NCBI lineage: Eukaryota > Metazoa > Chordata > Lepidosauria > Squamata > Cordylidae > Hemicordylus > Hemicordylus capensis. The sequence continues at coordinate 128,308,464 of NC_069661.1, forward strand.
AAAAGAATCCTACAATTCTCCTCTACAATCAAGAACATCTTCCAACAAGTAACAGTTGCATTCCAACTGACCTTAACCATCACAGGCTCCTCCCCTCATCTGCATATGGAATCCCCACTGCCCAATTACCATGGTGCTTCTGCTTTCACAGCTTCTCCCTATCTGCATATGGAATTGCCACTGCCCAATCACCACGGTGCTTCTGCTCACAAACTTTTGTAAGAGCTGCCATGCAAGGGATTAGCCACGGATACACCTGAAAGAATTATATATCTAGATAATATTTTCTTGTAATTCTCTTACAAAATGATATTTCACATCAATATGTTTACTTCTCTGTGTAACCTTCCCACTGTGTGACAGAGTAATTCAACTTTGATTGTCTTCATACATTATAGTAGGCTTCAGCACAACTACTCCAAAATCTTCTAGAAGTTTATGCAATCAAATAACCTCTTGAAAACTTGTGCCATAGATATGTACTCAGCTTTGATTGAAGATAAAGCTACAATCGATTGTATACTGCTTAACTATGAGAATGAATATGAGTAGAATACATAACTACTAGCTGACTTTCTGTCATCTCTGTTTTCAGCCCAGTTGGCATCCATGTATCTTACTAACTTGGGTTGCTCACATGCTGACAGTACTAATTCCAGATCAGCTGTGCACTTTAAACACTGTGCAATTCTTTCAAATGCGATCCAGCCTTCTATGTCAGTGAATTCATTTTCCTACACAATATTCCAATTGCTGCTGCAATATCAGGACGTGATACAGTTGTAATGAATAGTAACTTTCCAATTTTCTGTGAAACTGAAAGCAGTTTTCATTGCTTTCCAGATACTCATTGGATTCCTTCTCCTTTAAGAAACCCACTTCCATTGGAGTACTCATCTCATTTGCCTCTGTTAAACTAAGACACTCAGTCTTTTGCCTCTAATTGAGTGTAAAACTCCCATCATCTCGCCTTTTTATTTGTATTCCGGGATAAGATATTTCACCCAAATCTTTAATTGCGAATTCTTCATTTAAATTCTTCACTATCTCATCATAATTTTTCTTATCCTGATGACAAACAATCAGATCTACATATATAAGAATGTATGTCCATCTTCCATCCCCATTTCTAGTGTACAGACAAGAACCAGCTTTCCCCTGTCTAAATCCTTCTTCCAGAAGCAATTGACTTAATAATTTACCATTCCAAGTTCTGGTTGCTTGTTTAATTCCGTATGAACTTTTCTGCAGTTTACACACAAGAGTTTCTTTACCTAACTCCTCAAAATCTGGAGGTTGCTGCTTATATGTATCCTCTTTGATATCACCATATAAAAGTGCAGTCTTTACATCTAGATGATGTGCATCGACTCAGATGCAGCAATTTGCAAGTAACAGTCTAATCAACGTGTACTTAACTACTGGTGCAAAAATTCTTCATAGTCCTCACCATATTTCTGTGCATACCCTTAGCAACTAACCTGGCTTTATATCTTTGTATGTCTCGTTTTTCATCACATTTCATGGTAAATACCTATTTGCATCCTAGAGCCTTTCTGCTTTCTGGTAACTTTACAAGTGTCCATGCCTTATTCTTATGAAGTGAACCAATCTCTTCCTTAGCAGCCTGTATCCACTTATGTGTATCCAAACTGGGTATTCCTTTTATTTTATGCCAATCTATGGATTCATTTATTTTCTCCTCTTTTGTCTCAAAAGAAAATCTGTAAGGTGGAATCCCTTTATTAATCCATTTTGAACTAGAGATATGCACAAATTATTTTTGTGATTCAATTTGACCTCAAATTGATTCACAAAAACTCAGACCAATGTGTTGAAACAACTGGTCATTGCTGGCCACTTCAAAGAATCGAATCAAAAATGTATGTGATTCACCCATAGGGAACAATCACACCATTGATCGCCATGAGTAGGTCCTAGGGACACCAAAGTGGGTTGCGTAGTAGGGCATGATGGGTGCTACCTACCATCTAACCCACAAAAGAAATGGGCAAATGGGCAATTTTTATTTTTACTTTAAAAAAAAAACTTTTCAGAACAACAACCCTCCTATGGGGATTTAGGTTTTTAAAAATTACCCATTTGCCCATTTCTTTTGCGGGTTGGGTGGTAGATAGCATCCATCATGCCATAACACCCCACTTTGGTGTCCCTAGGACTACCCATGGGGGGGGGATGGTGTAATTCAAGTTCCCTATTGTTCCCTATGAGTGAGACAAGCAGAGTGCACACATTTTGCAACCCTGGCTTGAAAAATGACACTGCAGAACAGAAGCACACACAGTTCCTTCCAACACAGAACACATTTTGCCAAATACACAACCCAAAGATGGTCAAAAAAGAATAACTGACCCAGAATCCACTGCCAGCCACAATGCCTGTGCTGCAGTAACATCATTAGCACAAGTTGTTGTTGCACACACAATTATGACTCCATCCTTACTTGAAATAGCTGCCACAGCAGCACCCTTAGCAGCAAACATAGCCATAAGTTCAACTCCAGCAATGTACAACCACATTTTGACTGAGTGAGTACACTTTGCAGATTGCAGAGCAGACTGGAGCAGTGAGTGAACTACAAGTTACTCTCAAGGCATGGAGCTCATTTCCAACCCAACCCATCTAGTTTGGGGGTTGGTCAGGGTGGGGAAGGTTGCAAATGGTCTTGCAGTGGGCGGGGGGTGACCATACTTAGGAGAGGAGAGCTGGTCTTGTGGTAGCAAACATGACTTGTCCCCATAGCTAAGCAGGGTTTGCCCTGGTTGCATATGAATGGGAAACGATGTGTGAGCACTGTAAGATATTCCCCTCAGGGGATGGAGCCGCTCTGGGAAGAGCAGAAGGTTCCAAGTTCCCTCCCTGGCTTCTCCAAGATAGGCTGAGAGAGATTCCTGCCTGCAACCTTGGAGAAGCCGCTGCCAGTCTGTGAAGACAATACTGAGCTAGATAGACCAATGGTCTGACTCAGTACACGGCAGTTTCCTATGTTCCTATAAGTCACCCTCCATGGCCAGCCCAGAATAGCCCAGCAAGGGAATGTTGATCTTGAGGAAGACCAGCCACTCCACAATGTTAGCATCCAAGTGTGAGTGATGGGGTGTCACCACATGTGCCCCCCATCCATGGAGAATACCCTCTCACTATTGACACTGGTTGGTAGGCACTAGAGGAGCCATCTGGCAACCACCCCCATGTCTAGCCCTGTTGCCCAAAACTGGATTGGCTCTGCCACCAGCTCCTGCAGGTACTGCAGCACATCCTGCTCAGCACTGCTGTGGGGCTCCGTGGCAAGGAGCTAAGGAATGCATCCTCCTGGCAAGGAGCCAAGGAACGACTCTGTGAACCAGGGTGGAATACAGAGGCAGAACTGCCAGCTCATTTGGTCCTGCCAGGAACATCACGCTGCTGGAGGACTGTGCACTGGCAGTAGGTGCTCCAGCACCCTCCTCCTGGTTGTGTCCCCGCCTCCTCTCCTCTCCTCTGCTTGCCTAACCTCTTCAACCAGGTGGTCTCTATACCTGGGCAGCTGGTCAGGGATGACCGCCTTGCCCTTCATCCTTGAGTCACATAGGCAGGACAAAACATGCTCTGCTGATATACCCAAGGGTGTGCTGAGCCAATCCACCACTCCAGTCCTCAGCTGACCTGCCCAGGTGATCGCTTCCTCAGTGTTCAGCATGTAGAAGAGTGGTGGGCAAAGCCTGGTTCAGCATTACTGCCTCAGCACACAAGCTGTTTGTGGCAACAAAGAATAGCATGAGTTCCAAGACAAACTCGAAAAGGAGTGCCCAGTCCTGGTTGGATAGGTCACACACTTCCAAGCCACATCTCCTTGCCAGGCCATAGATGACCAGCTCTTTCTCCTGCAGGTGCTGGAGCAAGAGAAAGGTGGAATTCCACCAGGTTGGAACATCATGAGGGATCAGGTAGGCCCAGCTCAAACTGCCCCTCCCTGAACATATATCCACCCATTTCACTTGGGCGGAAGCAAGCTGCTATCTTGCAGCACTTCTTCACAAGAACAGCTGTGGCGGCAGCAGGATGGTGACAAGCGCCTGCCGTGGGGATGTATTGCTTGGCCGCAGCCCCAGAAAGGCTGAGTGCAGCCTGCACAACCAGGTTCAGAGTGTGCACCACAGAATGGATAGACACAAACTGACCCTGCTCAGCTTTTGGGATGTTGGTGGCATTGTTAGTGACCATGAACCCTTAACAAAGGTTTGGCTGTCCAGACAGCCATTTCCCCACTATGGCCACTGACAGCTCATCTGCTGTGTGCTTAGTGTCCAGCACCTCCACATGCAGCACATCCCACCTGTGCTTCACTGCATGGGAGGGGCTGGCCACACCACCACTAGCAGATGTCCATTCACTCTCCTGCCTCCACCAGTGCACTGTGAGGGGGTGTGACTCCCATGGGAACTTGTCTACAGATCCACAGTGAAGTGCACGCTGGTGTCTGGCACTGCTGCATACAACAGCCCCAACATGGTTTCCTTGCATGACCGGTATGGGGGAGCACTACCTGTATGCATGAGGGAATATTGGAGGCAAGCAGTCAGAGCACCTGCAAGAAGCCAGCATTCCCCCCCCCCACCTGGAATGGCTGGTCATCCAAAGTAATCATCTCCCCAATGGCCCAGGTGATGAGATGAGGCTCTTGCCCACCACCTGCACCTACCATGCAAACAACTCCCCTGCTTGGGAGCAGGAGCAGGTGCCTTGCTGCTAGTTGAGGACATACCAGGCCTATTGCTGCCAGCAGGAGCAGGAACCCATGGGTGATGCCGTTGCAGGTGCTGTAGCCTCACTGTTGTCCCAAGATGCTTGGGATCCTTACCCCTGATGGCCTCTGTGCTGCAGTGAAAGCAGATAGCATGGTGTGGGTCACCAGGGCAGCACACAAAGAGGTCCCACACTTTGTTGTTCTTGGTCCAGGACCATCTTGGTGGTGGTGGTGGTGGTACTGGAGCTGTTGGTTCATTCTTTTTTTATTTTACATTTTATATCCCGCTCTTCCTCCAAGGAGTCCAGAGCGGTATACTACATACTTAAGTTTCTTCTCACAAATACCCTGTGAAATAGGTTAGGCTGAGAGAGAAGTGACTGGCCCAGAGTCACCCAGCAAGTAACATGGCTGAATGGGGATTTGAACTTGGGGATTTGAACTACCAGCACTCTAGCCACTACACCACAGTCCAGCAATAAGCAGAATGACTTCCTTCTGCTCCTCTTCAGTCTCAGCTGTTGGGAGAGGGTTGCACTGCCTCCAGGGATTGGGGATGATAGAAAGAATGATCTGGCAGGGCTGGTAGGGCTACCTTATCCTCCACTGCAATGGGAAGAAGAGCTTCTTCCCTGACAGGAGAGGAATCTCCCCTCTACTTCTACCCCAACCACCAGAGGTGGTTGTGCTGTGGGGGCAGGATCCTCTGGATAAGAGAGCCTGTGCACAACCACATCAATGGAGATGACTCAGGGAGTAGGCCATCTTGCTATCATCCACCACAACCAGCATCACATCTCCTTCTGCCTGCCACTCTGCTTCACACACTCATGGGCATCATGGGGTTTGAAAAATTTTAAACCCTAACTCTGATGTGGGCGGAAGAAGCTCCTTTCAGGGATGTGGGTCTAGGAGTGGTCCATTTATGCTCTGTGTGCCACACACAGCACTATCTATAGCACTTTGGTGCACACACAGAAGCTAGAAAAATTAATTTCCCCCAAATAAAGAAGCAGGCTTTATTTGGAGGGGGCTGATTTCTTTGCCGGGGGGGGGGGGCTGAGCAACAATGGGGCAAGTCTAAGTGAAGAGAAGTCAAAGGACAGGGCATTATTGTGGTCTGTCTCTAACCCACCCCTCCTATCCTGCAGTCCAGCCACCTAATCCCTCCGTTCCCCAAACTAGGCCCTGTTTAAAGAACTTAACTTGACCAAGGCAAGGGGAGGGTCTTTCACCTTTCGGCATCTTTGGCTGGGGGCTTCCAGTGGCATCTTCAGCTGGAGCCTGCTAGGTGTTGCTCTTGGAAGAACTCTTGGGCCAAGCAGACACCGAGACTTAACAGCTGGGAGGAGGGGAGGTGGGCACCAGTCTGGCACCCAACTACCCAAACAATCAAAATTAAAAATAACCTGAAAAAAAGGGAAACAGAGGATGTGCACAGCTCTGGTGTGCACAGTCTGGGCACCAGACAGAAGTCACAGCACACCAACTTGTAAAAATAAATAAATAAATAAATAAATAAATAAATAAATAAATAAATAAATAAAATCAGTCCAGACAGCAGCAGCAAAGAAGAGGTGCAGCTTGGGGCTACAAGAGGGAAAAACAACAACAATTCTGCACAGCACCGTTTATGAAAGCCATTGGGGGCTATTTTTCGTCTCAGCTACTCCATTTGCTTTGGAGTATAGGGAATAGTTTTTTTATGCTTAATTACCTGTTCTTTTAAATACTGCTCATTGTCATTTCCGCAATATTCACTGCCACTGTCACTATGCAAAGACTTAGATTTCTTCCCAAATCTGTTAGTGACTCTGCTCACATACTCTCTGAGTTACATCAGTACTTCTCATCTCTCCTTCAGCAAATATATATGTATACATAGTGAGAAAAGTCATCAATAAAAGTCGGAAAATACAAATTTCTCTCTGGTGTTCTCACTGGGAAGGGACCACAGACATCACTATGGATTACGCCCAATACTTCACTAGACTGTTTGAAGAGAATGTATTTCTGATAGCATTCACTTTAACACACTCAAGGCACCTGTTTTCAAACTTGCATGGCTTTGTTTTTATATCTCTCACCAACTGCTCTTTTTCCAGCTTGAAGATGCTATTTTTACTTCAGTGACCCATCTGATGCCATAGCTGAGCTGACAGACTTGGTCTCGGGTTTGGTGCTGAAGTCCCCCAGACTTGTGGTGCTGGGGGACTTCAATGTCCACTTTAAGACAATCTGCCTGGGGTGGCTCAGGAGTTCATAGCGGCCATGACAACTCTGGACCTATCTCAAGGGGTCTTGGGACCGAGGCATGTTGCTGGTCACACACTTGATCTGGTCTTTCACTCTGATCAGGGTGGTGTTCCGTGAGTGGGGACTCCCGTGATTTCCCCATTGTCATGGACAGACCACCATCTGGTTAATGTTGGACTCACAGTCAAACCCCAGCTTCTCATGGGTGAGGGCCCATTAGAATGGTCCACCTGAGGAAGTTATTGGATCCAGTAAGGTTCAAAGAAGCATTGGAGGGATTTAGTGTTGGCTCTGCAGGTGATCCTGTTGATGCCGGGTGGTGAATTGGAACAGAAAACTAACCGGGGAAGTAGACATGATCACTCCTAAGTGTCCTCTCCAACCTGCTTCAAAACTGCCCCCTTGGTATATGGAAGAACTACGGGGGGTGAAGTGGGAAGGTAGATGACTGCAGCACAAATGGAGGAAGACTCGACTTGAATTTGACGGATTACAAAAAAGAGCACATTCGAAGATCTATGCTCAGGCAATACGGTAGCAAGGAAACAATTCATTTCAGCCCATATTGCGTCCACAAGTTCATGTCCAGCGGAGTTGTTCAGGGTTGTGAGAGGGCTAGTAAGTGCCCCTCCTCCCTTCAATCAGAATTTAGAACCATCTATTACCTACTGTGACATGTTTAATGAGTTTTTTGTGGATAAAATATCTCGTATTTGGGCCGACTTGGATTTAGACCCGACAATTACTGCAGTGTCTGAATCGGAGATGCCCAGTGACTTCTCTTATGTGGTCAGGTTGGATCAGTTCCAGTTTGTGACTTGTGGGGATGTGGACAAGCTGCTTAGAATGGTGCGGCCTTCCACCTGTTCTCTTGACCCTTGCCCAACATGGCTTATACTATCTGTCAGGGAGGTTGATGTAGAAGGCCTAGTAGAGATCATAAATGCTTCTCTGAGGGAGGGCAGGATGTCTCCTTGCCTTAAGGAGGCAATAATTAGACCTCTTTTGAAGAAGCCTGCATTGTATCTCTCAGAGTTAAACAACTATAGGCCTGTATCCAACATTCCGTGACTGGGCAAGGTAACTGAGAGGGTGGTGGCCTCCTAACTCCATGCAGTTTTGGATGAAACTGATTATCTACACCCATTTCAAACTGGCTTTCAGGTGGGCTATGGGTGAAGACTGCCTTGGTCGGACTGATGGATGATCTCCAGTTGGAACTGACGGAGGAATCGTGACTCTGTTGGTCCTTTTGGACATCTTGGAGGCTTTCGATACTGTCGACCATAGTATCCTTCTGGAGCATCTGAGGACGTTGGGGGTGGGAGGAACTGTTTGCAGTGGTTCCACTCCTACCTATCCGGCAGATTCCAGATGGTGTCCCTAGGGGACTATTGTTCTTCAAAATCTGAACTTTGGTATGGTGTCCCTCAGGGCTCCGTTTTGTCTTCATATTGTTTAACATCTACATGAAACCACTGGGAGAGATCATCAGGAGATTTGATGCAGGGTGTTATCAGTATGCTGATAACATACTGATGACACCCAAATCATTTTCTCCATGTCAGCATCATCCGGAGAAGGCATAACCTCCCTAAATGCCTGCCTGGAGGCAGTGATGGGCTGGATGAGAGATAACAAACTGAGACTGAATCCAGATAAGATGGAGGTACTTATTGTGCGGGGTCAGAGCTCAGGATATGATTTTGATCTGCCTGTTCTGGATGTGGTCATGCTTCCCCAGAAGGAGCAGGTATGCATTCCGGGGGTGCTTCTGGATCCGAACCTCTCCCTTGTGTCCCTCTCCCAGGTTGAGGCAGTGGCCAGAAGTGTTTCTTGAGATGAACAACTTCAAAACGGTGGTACATATGCTGACAATCTCTAGGCTGGATTACTGCAATGCTCTCTATGTGGGGCTGCCTTTGTATGTAATCCGTAAACTGTGGCAGCCAGGTTGGTCTCTGGGTCATCTAGGAGAGACCATATCACTCCTATCTTAAAAGATCTACAGTGGTTGCCAATAAGTTTCTGGGCAAAATACAATGTCTTAGTTATAACCTATAAAGCCCTAAACAGCTTGGCCCTTGGGTATTTAAAAGAATGTCCTCCTCGCTATGAACCACACCACCCATTGAAATCATCAGGAGAAGTTTGCATTTGCCACCAGCTTGTCTGGTGGCTACTCAGGGATGGGCCGCCTCCATAGCTGCCCCAAGGCTTTGGGACACACTCCCTGCTCAAAATTTATTTCAATGGGATTACTTTGAATAATTGCCCTCATGTCAGCCATTTCCCCCCTCAACACATTGCCCTTTGTATAGGGTGGAACTAGACAAGGGTTCAGCATGGACTCCCACCAAAAATTGCATCCCTGTGACAAGTTCTCCCCCTTCAATTTTTAGGTAAACTTGCACATTCTGACAAAATCATATTGTGTTTCCCCACCCCATCCCTATATTTCATCATTAGCTATTGCGACTGAGGAAACAGCACGGGTTAATCTACCAAGGGTTCTTAAAGAACTCAAAGGAGAAATTTCTGATCCCTCTGCAAAAAGATGTAACAATCAGACCCTACAATCAGGGTCTGTACCAGCACACTGGAAAGTAGCCAATGTGACTCCGGTTTTCAAAAAGGGATACAGAGGGGATCCAGGAAATTACTGGCTGGTTAGCTTAACGTCTATTCTAGATAAACTGATGAAAAGCGTACTTAAGGATAAAACTTTTAAACATATAGAAGAACAAGCCTTGCTGAAGGAGAACCAGCATGGCTTTTGCAAAGGTAAGTCTTGCCTCGCTAACCTTTTGGAGTCCTTTGAGAATGTCAATAGGCACGTGGCTGAAGGTGATCCTGTCAACATGGTAGTATACTTGGTCTTCCAAAAAGCTTTTGACAAAGTTCCTCATCAAAGGCTCTTGAGTTAACTTTCATGGGAAAGGGAGACAGGTTCATGTGATTGGTAACTGGTTGAATGACAAGAAAAAGAGGGTAGAAATAAATTGACAGTTTTCACAATGGAGGTAGGTAGGAAGTGGTGTCCCTCAGGGATCAGTACTGGGACCAGTGCTCTTTAACCTCTTCATAAATGATCTAGAAGTTGGGTAAACACAAGGCGACCAATTTGCAAATGATACTAAACTGTTTAGGTTAGTGAAATCCAAACCAGATTGTGATAAACGTCAAAAGGATCTCACCTTTTAGATGGGAACAAAAGGGCAAAAGCAGTTCAATATAAGTAAGTGATTCAAACTAACAGCTTCTTGTTCCCTAGGCAAGTTGCTTTCCCACTGTGCCACTGCAGCTGAGGAAATTTAGGACCAACAAAAGGTTCATATAAATAAACTGTGGAACTCACTGCCACAGGAATTGGTGATGGCTACCCACTTGGATGGCTTAAAAAGCCTTAGGCAAATTCATGGAGGAGAGGTCTATCAATGGCTACTAATCTAGATGGCTATCAACTACCTACAGGCTTGGAGGTAGGATGCCTCTGAGTACCAGTTGCGGGAGAGCAACAGCAAGAGAGAGGGCACGCCTCCATCTCTTGCCTGTAGGCTTCCAGAGGCATCTGGTGGGCCACTGTGTGAAACAGCTAGACTAGATAGGCCTTGGGCCTGATCCAGTGAGGATATGTTTATGCCAAAATATTTTTTGACACAGGGTTGCCATTTCTGTTGGCAACTCCATGTCAAACATCAAGTCTAATTCTACCCATAAATATACACTTTCTGTGGAGAGAAGAAAGTTTGTTGATGCAGTGGTATTCCTTTTTTTGTTATCGGTGCCAAGCTATGCTTTTCATTTTTAAACAAACAAACAAACAAACAAACAAACCAGCCCATTTAGAAAATATGTATTAAATTGCTCAAGAGAGATTTCAGGAAACCATCTGCATTTATTTTATCACCTTTGAACATGTGTTGAGGAATGAAGTTTGTGTCGTTGTTTTATGACTATCAAGAGATTTTGGCTGCCTCACCAAGAAAAACAACAATCCAGTTAGTAGACTGAGTTCTGCTAAGTGTGTGTGTGTGTGTGTGCTCAGAAACAAACCATCATATAATAGTCAGTTACTTCAGCATTCTAATTATAGTACTAAAATATAAGGGTTAACTATTATCTAACATTGATAGCTGCTTTGAATACAAAAATACTTCATACAACATTTATGTTGTTTCTATGCTCTTTAGTGCCTTTTAATAACCCTGGCTACTACTGTTTCCCCACTAGGGATAGGCAAACAGGTTCAGAACCAAACTAGTTCAAAGTTGAACTGATTCGGTTCAAAGGCTTGGGGTTGAGCCAAACCACCCCTGGTTCGGCTTGCCCCCAGACTGAACCTGTTTGGGGGGTCTGCGGACATTTTCCAGTATTTTATTTTAACTTGCCCCCACCGCAGAGGGGATAAGTTAAAAAAATAATAATATATATATATTTAACCAAAAATGTTCATGAACCCCCCTCCCCCGACTGAACCAAACCGGGGGATGCCGGACTGAACTGGCCCAGTCCAGGTCTGGTTCAGACTCAAACTGAACCATGCCAGTTCCATGAACACCCCTATTCACCACTCCTTTCCCCTCCTTTTTATCTTCCTTCACAGGCTTTGGCCTTATTTCCCTGAAGTCATTCAATTCTGCCATTTAATTAAGTTCACTTTGATGACCTACATGATTTTGTCCATCAGCATCTATGGCATCATCATGTCAGCTGCAGGGTCATGATATCACCAATGCAATCACGTGAGTCAGCACAGCTAATATATTTACACAACGTAAGCAAATGAGGCTAAGGGAGGCAAAGAAAATGTCATTGATGGAGTCAAATTAGACATAAGTTTAACCATGTCATTGGCCCTGGCATGCTTGCTTTCCCACACAGTAAATGGCACACAAGTTGGGTCCCAGTTCAGATTAGGACCATGGTGGGAGTATTGGGTGCTAATCCTACCTCCCACAGTCCCAGTTCAGATTGTGGGATACTGCATGTGCTATTTGCCCTGGGGAAAAGTAGCTTCCAGTAGCTCTAATGGGAGCATTTTTCCAGGGCAAATAGCATGCATAGTGGGGTAATCTAGATCCAAATTAGGGATGTGCCAAATTGTGATTTGGAGTCCAAATCGTGGGCACATCCCTTTAAAAATGAGGGTTTACGCAGCCCCTTTAAAGTGGAGGAGAGCAGGTCCATGCCTGCTCCTCATCCAATCACTGCTATTGCTGTAATCCTGGTGACTCCCAGATGCCCCTACATGATGCCAGCATGCACATGACCTCTGCACATTTGCGGTGGCCATGTGTGTGCCAGCATTGTGCAGGAGCATCTGGGAAATGCCCCTCCAGTGCACAGACAAGGTGGGGGAGAGCAAGGATTACAGCAATGGCGGCAATCAGAGGAGGAGCAGGTATGGACCTGCTCACCTCAACTTTAAAGGGGCTGTATAAGCCCTCATTTTTAAACGGATGTGCCTGTGATTCAGATGCTGCATCGCATTTCAAGCATAACCTACCCCAAACTGTAGCAAGGGGGTACGGGTTAAAGCCAGATCTGCTCTCCCCAAGTGTGCTAAGAAAAAGCAAACATACCAGAGCCAACAATGTGACTAAAATCACATCTAGCTCAACAGCACTGAATCATCAACTCGTGTCAAAAATCACCAAAAAGATGAGTCATTTTTTCAATATAGTGAGTTTTATTTTAAGTTCCAAACTATTATTTACTATTTATTACTACTACTACTACTACTACTACTATTAATAAAAATAGCTCTGTTGAAACAGCCTATTTATATTTTGACATTTCAGCAAATCTATTTTTAATGGCATCTAGAAATGTACAGGGCCATCCAATTAATTTAATAGAAGCTTTTGTGGAGCAAAATCAAATCAAATCAATGGGATTCTGTGTTCTCTGTGAATGTAGTTAATCATGGATGTGACCATGGGGAGGGGCATGGAAATCAGCCCTAGAGCCTGAGAGAAGTAAAGCAAAAGGTAAAGAGATAGTTATTTAAAAAATACTTTGCCTGTATTTGGTTACAGCAGATGGTAGAGTGATGAAGCAAGCCCAGATGCCTGTAAAATAGTAAACAAACTATGTATTTAAATAGTTGCATGTGAACATCTGCAGTTCTGTATGCCTGCTGTTCTCCTAGATGTTACCTGGAGTTCTTAAATGAATGGTAAAGATAGTACTTTTTGAGAAGAACTGTAATCCTGACCAATTGTGCAGCTATTGTTCTCCTCCTCTGTGCTCCAATCCAGAAGTGGTTTTTTGTTTGTTTGTTTGTTTGTTTGTTTGTTTTTGTTTGTTTGTTTGTTTGTTTGTTTGTTTGTTTGTTTGAAGCTCAAGGCACTGAAGGCCAACCAGAGAGAGGGAGGAGGGAGGAAGAATGAACTCTGTGCTGATCCCTTCCAATGCGTGTGGCTGTGGCCAGGGCAGGGGAGAGGAGGGCTGGGGGTGCAAATTTGGCATGATTGGCGGTGCAGGTGGTCTGCACAGCCAGTTCCCCTTCTCTCTGCAGTCTTGCTGATTGCAGAAAGGATGCTCTCTCTGTGGAGGAGTGGAAATGCGGGTCCATTGGACCCATGGTTCTGCATGACGTGCGAATGTGGTCAGTAAATTAATGGCTGAGCTGAGACCATCACAACAAAAGGCTTCTTATTATTATTTATTATTATGGTGTTAAATACTAAGAAGGATGTGCAAAATCCACCTGAGAAATGCAACTGATCTTGTTGAATTTCTTTGTCTACAGCTCTCAGAGCTCCTATCAATGATGGAAGCAACAAGAATGCTCAGAAACTTCCATTGCAGAGAACTAGAAACTTAAGAAGAGCTTTTGCTCTCCATAAGCTGCTTTCCCTCCACATCTCATTCCCATCAGCTGGGTGATTTGGGGAACACGTGGGAAAGGAGAGGGGAAAGGAAGCTGGCAGATGGCAGAGAGACACTCTCCCAGACTGAGTCATTCCAAGCTTTGAAGAATTCTCAGAAAAGAGCCCAAGCGTTTCCCAAACATTCTCCAAGAAGGTTCCGGAAATCCCAGTGCATTCTGGATCAAGGTGGGTGTGTTTTGCCTATTGCTAGTATAGCAGCATGTTTTAAGCAATCAGATCAATGAGATTACACTTGCTCACAGACTATGCAATGCAACATGGGCAGTAGGAATCCTGCCCAGAGTGCAGCATGCATGGAAAGTTGTGCAAACTTAGCTTAGTTCCAATGGGCATCCTGCTGTGCAACTGCATTTGCCACAACAGAACAGCCCGGGGGCACAACTTGCTGTCGATAGTGTTTAGATGTGCACAGCAAATCATACTGCCTGAGCCGGGTCTCACGACCCGTGAGACCCGGTTTCTTTGGGTGAGCGGGGAGGGAGCCCTGGGTGGCCGGATCAGCCACCCACACGATTGCCGGCTCTGAGACAGAGCCGGTGGGGGCTGGGGAGCTCGGGGGCCGTGCGGCCACCATAAGCCCCAGTATGACCTGCTTTTTACCAGGGGTTCAAGAGCGGGTTACCCGCTCTAGAACCATCGGGCTCGCAGCCGAGCCCGGTGGTTCAGATGATTAACAAAAATTGGGCTAGGCTCTCTTAGCCCGATTTTTGTTAATCATGTAAATAGCCCCCCTGTGTTACATTGCACAATATTTAAGTGACTATGTTGAATTGGGCTTCTGTTTGCATATGGAGATCTTTTATTGAGATAATAGAATACATGTTTCTGATATGATCTCCCCTGGTGCAAGTACTGCTGAACACATGGGCAGCAGCAGACCTCTTTTCTCTCTTTCTCTTTCACACACACACAACACACACACACACCATCAACCTCAATGGGAGGCCGCTTTCTTATCCAGCTTCAAGCTTGATATGAGTACGTTCTGGCCAGTGATTTGGGTTGGAGAAGTATGGCAGGATGCCAGGACTGAATGCCCAGGGCCTACAAACTTCCCTTGCGGAGATCCAGATCCATTTTGGATTAAATACAAACTCTGGAGGATCTATGGAATCTGAACTGGAATTGGTTCAGTTTTGCCAGACATTTTTTGGGGAGGGAACCCTATTTATACTGAAATTCACCAGCATCTCTAGTGAACTGGTTAGATGTCAGTGGCTGCTTGAATTCAACAAAATGATGACCCACAGTTAATCCATGCACTCCTTCAATAGCCACTGTTTTCCTCTTTGACTGGTTGCCTCCCAACCACTTCCACCACTTCACTTTTAGCTCATCACAAGCCTGAGAGAGAGGTGCTCTTTGTAGATGGGCTGATCAATGCCCCCACCCCATAGCTAGCCTGCTTTGCTAGTATCTCTGTGTTGCCCTCCTGTTGTGGTAACAGTTGTGGCTACCACAAAAGTCAGGTTTAACGTAATAAGCAAGAGGCAAAAATAACCCCTTTTTCACATAGTATGCTGGTTCTCATGACCAGCAATAGGGTAGAACACGCAAGTTTGAGAGCTGCGTGCACTCCTGTTTTGTGGTTAGGTGCTTGTAAAAAGCAAGGTAGCAAAACGACTACAACAGGGAAGCAAAACAATGACAAGCACTACAAATATTTATACACTGCTTTTCAACAAAAGTTTCCAAATCAGTTTACATAGAGAGATAATAAATCAATAAGATGGATCCCTGTCCCCAAAGGGCTCACAATCTAAAAAGAAAGAAAGACACCAGGAACAGTCACTGGAGAGATACTGTGCTAGGGGTGGGTAGAGCCAGTTGCTCTCCACTTGCTAAATAAAGAGAAGCCCTCCTACTTAGTGAGAGCCTCACAGACCTATCACTTCCTCCATCTACTACCTTGCTTTTTACAAGCACACAACAGCAAAACAGGAGCACACACAGCACCCAAACTTTTTCAGGACACTTGTCCTACTCTATTGCTAGTCATGAGAACCAACCTACTGTGTGTGTGTGTGTGTGTGTGTGTGTGTGTGTGTGTGTGTGTTGAGGCTTGTTTTCTTTCTTTTCATCCATCTCTCCTGGATGATTTTATCTTCAAAGACATCCCTGGTGGATGGGTATATGATCATGATAGCTGCTAGGTTCTCCTTATGCTTATCCAGTTTGTGCCATTGATTGCAGCAATGATGATGATGATGGTGGTGATGATGATGATTCATCTACAACAATAAAGTTCAAGCGGTTTACATAGCAAAAGGAATGGCTGCAGAGTGGTTGCCAACTCGGATTGAAGCTATCCCTTCTTGGAGATTCCTCCACCCCACCCTCAATATTTTCCACTTTATCCAACAGTCAGCTAGAGATTGATGCCAACCCTTTCTTCAGAGAAAGTTATTTTTATTTTTCCATTTTCCATTCATGTGTCATGTAACTTTCAAGTGTCTTGTGAAAGAACAGTAAGACTACAAGAACAACAAAATAGATGCCTCACTTTATTTGGGCCCAGCCAAGTGGGGCTGGGGCCTGGGGCAAAAACGAAGTGGAGCACAGAGCTGGGCAAACTGTAAATCCACCTCTGCTCAGCAAAGAGATGGGGCTGTGAAGGGCAGTAGTGGCACCTCTTTGATCTTTTAAAAGGAGATCAGCTGAGAACTAATATTTGCAGCAGTTTTATTTGGTTTTCTTCAAAAGGTTTTACCCTTCCCTGATTATGGACTCGTTAAACCTGTTCTTAGACTCTGAAAGTAAAGAGTAATTACCCCCCACTGATGGTTCTACTGTCAAGGAGATTTCCATGCACAAGATATTCCGCAGGTCTCTGTGTATGATCAGGACAACACCTCTTCTAGCAAATTCCTTTCTCAAACCTGTATTCCCACTCTGTCCAGCTAGTTGTGAGGGTGGGGTTAGAGGTCAGTTCTTCAAACAAGTATTCAGGGTGGGTTGGGCTTAAGAGATGTCTTCAGCTACTGTGAAAGGAATTTCGTTTACTCATTGCATCTTCTTTGCTGACAAAAATAGATCTTGAACCATCAAAATCCCTAAACATGTAATTCCCCTCTCAATGAAGGCCTGATTGACTGAAGTCAACGGGTGACATTTTTCTCCCCCTTTTCTCCCACACCCTTGCTGTAAATGGTGATACACTGGGAAGAGCAGCAGATTGTAAAGTGGTGGCGGCTTTCTTATATTTAGCAGCAGGCAAATCAACTGTCTCTTTTCAGCCCTGCTGTCCATGTCTCTGTGGTGTGTTTCTTTTTTAGAATATGAGACCTTTTGGGATGGGGAACCATGTTCCTCTACCTTTTGCTGTGCAAACTGCTTTGAGAAGTATCATTGAAAAGTGGTCTGTAAAAGGCTGACATGATATAAAGTGATATATAAATGGCTAAGAGCAATGAGAGGGTATTGTGGTGCCACTGTTGTGTACACAGAAGCAGGGGTGCTGATGGGCGGATGCTGGTTGAGCAACCAGTGTTACCATAATTTCTCCTATTCACCACTATCAGAGAACCAATGGTACAGTAGATCTGAAAACCAGATTTTGTTAATCAAACGTAATTCTGGAAGAAGATTCTTAATTTGAAGTAACAATAATTAGTAGTGTACTGAATTGAGGATCTTGATGGTGTGTGATAAATGGCAGTGAAAAGCACACAGTGTGGTACTGTTTACATTTTCAGTCATGAACCAGATGACCAGGGAAATAGCCAGCTAGTTAAAATGATTTCAAATGCAAAGGGTGCACATTCTGTGCCTGTCCAGGAGGAAGCCTAGAAGGCAGAGCTATGTTAAGAGGCAACTGGTCCTTGAAGTCCATGCAGCCCTGGAAGTGCATGTACACACACACACACACACACACACACACACACACACCCCATTCCAGCATGAGTCTCTACTATCTTTGCAGGTTCTGATATGCTGAGATTGGTTGTGATGTCTGAAACTACCAACCTTGGCATATCTTGCCCTACTTCCCCCAGGAAATCTGACATCAGTAACTTCCTTCAGATCTCAGTTACAGATGTCAAGTTCCCTGAGAAAAGTTGGGCAGGCTATGCTGAAAATGGTGATTCCTCTGGAAACAGAGGCTCACACAGGAGAGGGTGTGCTTCCAGGGCTTCATGAACCTCAGGCAACACCATATATGTGAACCTACCAGTGATGTTGATGCAAAAACCCAGTAAAAGAACACAAAGCATGCCAAGGAGAAAACACAATTCTCCTGAGCATTAGGACACTGTTACCACTAGTCTGTTGTTATGGAGCAGAGGTGAACAGGATGGGTGGAAAAAACAGATCGTGACCTTTGCTTAATCCCTAAAGGTCTGCTTTGAAAAGGGGGAGAAAAATCATAAGCTGGGCATTAGGGGGGAATGGGGTGAGGTGAGCAATATGTAATCTAGAGAGACAGGCAGAAGAGAATAGGTGGGTGAGCTTGTATTTCGCCCACCTTTAAGCAGAGCCATGGCTGCTTTTCCACACAGCACAGAGAACCTTTTTAAATTGGCAATTTGATACCACACATCTGACCATTAGTGTTCTGGGCACCAGGCTGCATAAACTACTAAACAGATGGAATTATCAAAGCCAGTATCAAGTAGACCACCCGAGCAGATGAAGTGGAGGGAACTGTGATGGAAAATACATTTGTGTGTCAAAAACTTTAAAAAAAATATTCCCCCCACTAATCTAAGGTGAAAAAAGAGAGGTACACAAATAGCTGGAGAATTAGCTCAAAAAGGAAAGAGAAAGAGAGTTCATTGGCTGGAGTTGCAGTCCAATATACATTTATATGTGTGTAGGACCATTGAACCCAGTGGCTGACATATTCTGCATCATAACACAGGTGGAGCTGATGCACCTGTACTGCTCTGGGCTCCTAGTGGACTCCCAGTAATCTTCCATGTCTGCACAAGAGCACAAATGCTTCAAGTAGCACACCTGCACTCCAGATGTGCTATTTTGCTCAGAAACCCATCTCTTGACTGTTTTCCAGTTGAAGTAGCACTTCAGAGTGTGGGCATGATACTTTAAGCATTTGTGCTCTTACAAGATTGCCAGCAGTTTGATAGGATCCTGCAGCAGCATGGGTGAATCAGCTCCACCAGCATAACTCGGTGGAACATGACAGCCACTGAATCGTAATGCTGATGCACAAGACTGGGCTCTTAATTTCTTCTCTCTTTCCAAAAATGAGACTCGAAGAGCCTTCAGCCAGGAAACGCATGAGGTTCTACTGAACACCAAGAGAAGACACCATATTAGAATGAAACTAGAGGTCTGAAGCCCAATGGTGAGCTGGTTACTTCAGATCCATGTGCAACCTCAGTATTCCTCACTCTGCAGCTTCAAGTCATGTGCACCTGTCTTTCTCACATTTTCTCTTTCCTAGTTTTCTTTCCACTTTCAGTCAACTCTCCCTGGCTTGTTTCTCGTCCTCTCAGCCATTCCCTCCCACAATGCAATGAAATGGTGGCATCCTCAAGAGCTTAAGAGCTCCATTCACATGTTATAAGAAGGAGGCTGTACTCGTAGTAGTAGTAACTTTTTTTCAGAACATGAGCAGGAACAGGAAGCTGTAGTTCAAAAGAACACAGGAAGTCCTGCCTGGCATGCCACTCCTCAGAACCCGAGCCTGCTGATCACAGAAGCACCTGCCAACACACTGACAGCATTTGCCTCTTCAGATGAATGCTGTAAGTGTGAGTGACCCACCAGGACGGAAGAGTGAGTGACATGCTGGGCAGGACTTCCAGCATGCTGGAGCCTCCTACTTATAATGTGTGAATAGGGCTAAGGATGCCACATTAGAAAAACCCTCCTTGCAAGAAGAATACTGCCATAACAGGAGAGTTTTTGATGTCCCATCAATGTTCTTACATATTTCCGGGGACAGAGGAAGAACTGAAGATGGTATGGCTGTTTTCCCTGTACAATGCAGGTTATGTAGTACCAGCTTGAGATCTGAATCCAAATCTCCTCATTCTGAATCCAACACTCCATCTGCGACACCTGTCATCTCCAAGAAGGTATATTGGTACATCATCTCTCTCTCTCTCTCTCTCTCTCTCTCTCTCTCTCTCTCTCTCTCTCTCTCTCTCTCACACACACACACACACACACACACACACACACACACAGTTTCTAAATAACATTTGACCATTGCGGCTGGTCCATCGAGGAGATATAATTAGCATTACTGTGCAAGAGAATAAACAACAAAAGCAGTAAGCTATTGCCCTTAAGGCTGGGGGGGGAAATCCGATATGAATCCAGTGGTTCTCACAGAATGGGAACATGGAGTTTTCTTTGGCAAACCCATTAGTTCACAAAAGCCAAATAGATTTTTTTTTTTTAAGTCAGCTTATCCTGTTGGACATGTTTTTTCTTAAAATTTCTCAAAAGCAACTGTGAAGCATCAGGAAACAGCTCCAAAATCCATTTTCTCTGATAAGACAATGTCACGTTGGGTGCCATTGCTCAAATGAAAAGAGATGAGAAGTGCTGTGGAGGAGGCAGTGTACATTGCTGAATGCAGCAGTTTTCAAGCGGTGTTCAAGGAGTGTTTCCCGCAAGGACTCACTTGCTAATGAACCCCTGCACATCAGTCACAGAACCTCAACAAGCTGCCAAGGATTCTGCAGTATAAGGTATATATATCGTTTGAACAGCCAGGCCACTGCTGTCCTTTGTGGGACCAAGAAACACATCCAACAGTGTCTTGGGACTGCCCATTGCAAGGGTAGATCAGAATGGGATGATATGTCATCTTCCCGGGAAGTTTGTCTACCATCACTGACTTTCTCCCTGAGTAACCGCTGATAAGCTTCCAAGGAGCTGTTTGAAAATGACCAGCTTAATGCATGACAGGACAGCATGATGCTGGGGCTCCTAGTCTGTACCACTGATGCCATGATATTTAGCCTAAGATAATGTAATGCAAGGTAGAAACTCCATGGTAATAAATAACCCACTGGAATGTCTAATCAGAATTTCTGGCAACCATCTGGATCTGAGATCAGTGTTATCCTATGGATTGCATCTCTGGAAGAAACCTATAAGAAAGAGCCCCAGAGATGTCAAAGGAGGGGATTTTCTCACGTCCTTTGCTGTCTTCTGTCTTTGATTAATTGAATGAATATACAGAGGGTAGGAGTAAACAAATATCAATGTACATTTTTTTCTCTGACAGAGATCATGCTCCATGGCGTTAATTATTTCAGCTGCCTTTCCTGTATGGAAGTGATGTAAGAAAAGCAGAAGTGCAAAAGCACAACTTAACTCATAGCATCCCAAGCACATCCCAAGCACATCCATGAAAATCAAGAGACTCTGCACCACTCAGAGTGTCTGTCAAATTTCATCAACAGCAACGTTTCAAGGCAAATGCAAGATTTTTGGTTGAGAAGAAATGGGAACCAAAAATGATTTTTAATAAAGTGAATTACATTTCACAAGGAGACTTACCTGCCACAGAAAACATTACAGTCAAGCTGGGTTGGGTTCAGTGTTCCCTCTAACAGGAATTCCCAGATGTGGTTGACTACAACTCCCAGAATCCCCAGTTGCAATGGCTTTTGCTTGGGGGTTCTGGGAGTTGTAGTCAACAACATCTGGGGATCCCTATTAAAGGAAACACTGGTTGGGTTGTGGGTGTTTTCTGCCCTCATCAGAACAAAATGTCCTGTTGGGGTGGCGAAAATTTCTCCACTTTATTCGCAGTGGATTATCAGATATAGGCCTCAAGTTTGCATTCAAGGTACAAAGTGCTGTGGTGGAATGTGCTTGCCGAAGGCTCACTCCTTGTATGTACAGCCCACTGTCTGTGTCAATGTGTGAATCAGCGCTTAGAAACAAATAAAATATATATGCTAAGTATTTCTTCTTGGAAATCTCCTGTTTGTGGCCTTCTGTGGCTGAGCTTCAGGTTTGTCTTCAGCTCAAAAGTAATGATGGGAGGAGAGCTGAACACACTGGAACCCTCTTAATTCTACCATTTTTGTGGTTGTTAATTATACAAATCCGAATAATATTTATATGCTGCTTTTCAACAAAAGTTCCCAAAGTGGTTTACATTGATATAAATAAATAAAATTGTTTATTATGCAACCATATCTCCCATTTTACTGCTGTTTCATCAACCATTTCTCTCTCTGTTGCAATCCTCCTCAAGTGATCCCAAATAATCAGGGCTCTCTTAGTAGACACAACCCCACAATACTATGTAGGCAATCAGATTTCACTATAGGCAGGGTCATATGTAAGACGGAACTGCGGGTCCAATGGGCCCAGGGTTCCACGCTCCCCCCATCTGTTCTCCAGACTTAATGCTCTGGATGCTCTCTGCAGTCAGCAAGACTGAAGAGAGGCAGGGGAGCTGGCTGTATGGGCTTCCTTCTTTCCTGAAGGACAGCCCACACAGCCAATAGCAGCCATAGAGAGGAAGGAGCTTCCTCCCTCAACTCCAGTTTGTAATGAAGGCAAACGGTGCTCCCAGGTTTGGACGTACCTCTGGCCGCTTAAATATAGTTGATAGTGGTGAAATTTACTTCAAACCAAAGCTGACAAATGGAGTCAAGGGAGGGAAACTATGGATCCATTTTTTTTGTTGGACCATAATTATCCGGGTTCGTTCATTCAGGCTTGGGAACTGGAAGTGAAGGGACCTCTGGCTTCCCATGACTTATGAGTGGGCCTATTTTTTGACACCATGAAGGGCAAATGAAGCCCACTTATAATGTGAACAATGCTTCTTTTTCCTGTAGAGGTCATGGGTGACCCTATCTAATAAATGATCACAAACAATTTAGGATCACAAAACAAACACTTTCACAGTGAAAAAACAACAACCCCACTTTTAATTCTGACAGTTTTCATGAAATCACACCCCCTCCCTCTTTCAGCTCCACTTTATCTTCTTCTCTTGGGAACCACACCTGCCAAACTGAAATATCTTGCCATTTTGATATATCTCTTATCATTTTGTATGATTTCCAAACTTTAGAGTAAATCTTTAATTATAGCTGACATTTTAGTGAATGCATAAAGTTCTTTTGGATACCTCTATTCTAAAGCAATTCATTAGATGTTTCAGCTTAATGGAAATTACTCCCCTCCCTGTAACTTCATTGAGGTCATGTCTGTTTACTTAGCACTAAAAGAGGGGTTTCAGCTATTTCCTCCTCATTCCACCATCCCCTTCCAAATGCAACAGAGGTCAAAAGTCTATTGCTGTGCTGTCTGTTGCACTTATAGAAAGAAAATGTTCCCTTCAGTCTTCTGTGTGCATCCTCTGCTTGTGTCCAAGACTCTCAGATATGAGGAAGGTCAGACTTATTACCCTAGACCTGCTAGACCTCCAATGTTCCCTGTAACAGGGATTCCCAGATGTTGTTGACTATAACTCCCAGAATCTTCAAGCAAAAGCCACTGCAGCTGGGAATTCTGGGAGTTGTAGTTAACAACCTCTGGGAATCCCTATTAAAGGGAACACTGTAGATCTCCCCCAGTTCCTACAATCTATGGTGGATTAACATAGTAGCAAATGTAGCATTTTCTATGGGCCACACATTTTCGAGGGCCCTGCACGCCCATCTTCCAACTGGGAATTAAAGTTAAAACTCTGCCTGTTTTATTTGGTCCATGTTAGATAAAATATCCCTATCTTCCCGGAATGACCCAGAATCTGCTGGAAAGCAGCGGGCCCTGGAAGTCATTCCAGTAATGCCTCCACCCCCACCAGAACCCATTGTTCTAGATCAGATTTTGGCGGGGGTAAGAATTCTCTCCATCCCCTACACTGGATTTTGTGTTTGGAGTCCAGTTTATAGCAGATTAGACTTGGGAGTCATATTTATCATGGAATTTTGTCTGAAGTGAAATTTCAGGGTGAATCTGGAGGCTCCTGCTTGGGAGAAACATCTGAAGACTTCTAGAGAAAAAATCAGTGACTACCAAGGTTTCGCAGGAGGAAGGAAGGAGTTCAGGCTTCCACATCTCTATTTTTAAATAAATGATTTTAAACCCCTTTCCTTTTTAAGGAGGGAGAAAAAAGATGAGACATTCAGATAACACAGCTTATTAGGAGATTCCCAGACAGGATTCTATATTTAAAGTGAGGTTTCAGTTTCCACTTAAAGCAAGAATAAATTTCCTCTATTAAATTATCTCTGTCAGTGTCCTTTTCTTGGGCTTAAATGAATATTCCAAGGCATTAAAATCCCTGCTAAGGAGGTGAAGGTGAAAAGGGAGCCTCATAAAGCGGGACCTCCAGCTGCTTTCAGTTGCTTTTTGCACAGCTTGTACCACAGCGGCAACCAAATATCACCTACTGTAAAATGGTGTGAATTTGGAGTTTCCTGCTGGAAAACCTAGCCCATCAGGAAAGCTACTAGCCCAGCCCTCTTCCTGCTCTTTTATAGTTTCATTTGTGGGGATCTGGGTTTTTTCAAAAACACAAGATATCATTAAAAAGATGGCCCATCTTTTTGAATGGTACAGTCCATCCATTCTATCACCTCAGGTCTTCACCGAGCAATTCTCACTTCTTTCTTATTCTCTGTTTGATATGATTTATTTGATTTATATTCTGCTCCTTCCCAACACCTTACAGCACCGCACCACCCACCAGGGGCATATCTAGGGTAGGGCAGGCAGGGCATGTGCCCCGGGTGCCACTTGAAGGGGGCGCCATTTCTTATTTTTTTAATAAAAATTTTTTAAATGGCCACCGAAAACAAAATGGCTACCGTGAATGCTCAAATGGCCTCTGTGAGGCCCTAGGCCATGCCAGGCCTCGCAGAGGCCATTTGAGCATGTGTGGTGGCCATTTTGTTTTCAGCAGCCTTTTAAAAAAAATATATATATTTTTTTTAAAAATGGCCACCACACATGCTCAAATGGTCCCTGTGAGGCCCCAGAGTCCAGTGGGGGGGAAAAAACCTTTGCAGACTCCCCCCACAGCCTTTAGGAAGCCCCCCAAAGGGGCTACAGGTTAAAAAAATAAAAAATATAAATATAATATAAGTCACTGTACACATATTCAGTTTGGCACTATGTACAGAGAATCAGGGCTTGTGAATACTGAGCTGAAGCTTATGAGCTAGGATTGTATTCATTTGCTCTTATTTTGCTTCTTGTGAGAAGTGAGTTAAATGTGATGTCTTAATCATATGGCTATTAATGGTGAGTTTGTCTTTGAATCAGTGTCAAATCCTTAGTATTAAGGCTCACTGGGAGTTTTTTGCTCTCTTTCTCTCATTTTAACCGTCTTTCTGAAAGACTAGAATATATTCCAAGCAGTGACACAGTTTACTCTGCATATCCTTTAATTATTTTCAGAGTATCTGGGAAAAGTCAAATTCTCCATTTATTTTTAAAACTTATGTAATAGTGATGCTATAATGCCTAGTAGAGAATTAGACAGGCACTTCTGTTTAGTTTCCCAAGTACACCTCCACATAGTATTTGGGTATTTCATGAGCCCCAGCATACTGAAATTTGTAGTTTTCCAGCATTTTTTGGTCTGGCTACGTCCACTGCTAAATAGTTTTTGAAATATTAAAAGATTAAGGTTGACTCAGCCTTCCATCCTTCCGAGGTCGGTAAAATGAGTACCCAGAATGTTGGGGGCAATATGCTAAATCATTGTAAACCGCTTAGAGAGCTCCGGCTATAGAGCGGTATATAAATGTAAGTGCTATTGCTAAGTGCTATAACGAGATTGACTTGTACTTTTCAGCTGATATTATGGTAAAGTTATCTGAAAAATGGGACTCTGATATTTGGACAGGGGGTGCAATTTCAGTGCTTGCCCTAGGCGCTATTTTCCCTAGATATGCCTCTGCCACCACCACCCCTGAACACCCTCCCTGGTTTGGTTCCGTTTGCGGGGGTTTGTGAGATTAAATTTTACTTACTGCCACCCAGTCCAGGGGTTTAGATTCAGCCATGGGGTGGGGGTGGGGGGTGTCTCCAGAAGTTCCCCCTCCCCCATGTCAGCCTCCATTTATGTACAAATCACCCGGTTCAGGCGGTCTTCAGCCTGTTTCGGGCCTGTCCTCTGTTGCCCATGCCAAATGGGCCTTTACGTGGCTGGGTCATGGTTATTTTTGTAAAGTGACGAACCCCCCCCCCCCAAAAAAAATGGCCAGGGGGTCCTGTAGCAGACTGAATTGGTGGGGGGGGGGAGGGTTCGGTTTGATATCTGATTCTTGAACTGAACAGGTTCGATGTTGAACCTATTCGACATCGAACCTGTTTGCACATGCCTAATAGATATGTGAGAAAGGAAGATTAAGAAACAAGCAGTGGTAGGAGGGAAAGCATTCTTGATGCATGTCTTTAATACATAGCTCACCCCCCCCCCCGGAGTACTGACTCTTATCCCTTATTGGTTTTGAAATAACTAGCTGCCTTCTGTGCTGCTCACACAATATGATTCCCTTCCAAAGTTATCAGTCCTCATTTAGGCCTAGAGTACTTACTGTCAGGATCCAGCCATACTTGTTCTTGGACCATGACGTGGTCTTCTCCTTTTCAGCACTGAGGAGCCTATGGTTACTACCAAGCTGGAGCTTGGCCCTTTTGCAGACATTCTTTCTGAGCAGTGTGCGGTCTTGGGTGACCCAGCAGTCAAATCTAGACCCCTGCTCCAGCTCTGGACTCTCCTCCATCATGCCTAGGGCTCCAGGAACAGTTATGACAACAAATTAGAATAGCACTCCAGAAATAGCAGTGAAGGGGTCACCTGGTTGCCCAGGGGTTCCTTTCCAGTGGGCCTACTTGGAAGGAGGAAACAAGCTCTGGTACATGCCCTAGATTGGGACTGAGCTAGAATTAGGAAGGGTTGGGTTGCCGCCACTATATTGATGCTTCAGCCTCAGCCTCGTTTTCACCTATGCAACTGGGAACTGGTTATGCAACTGGGAACTGGTTCCGAGTTACCTATGTAACTCGGAACTGGGAGTTCATTACAGACCCAGCTCCAGGTTTTTGCTCCAGCCCTCTGCTTCTGCTTTCTGTCTTGGCCCTTGCTTCAGCCTCCGAGCCCCATCTCCTGCTTTGCGCTCTGATTTCCAGCCTGCAGCTTCCTCTGGCCTCTCCTGCCTCCAACTCTGGCTCCAGCCCTAACCTGCAACCCAGTCTCATCCTGAGCCTCCTTTGACCTACTTTGCCTCTTGAAGGCAAAGGACCACCTTACTCGGCACCAGTCCGCTCTACCATTGCTATCCTGTGAGGAGGCCCTCTTCCAGGTCCCACCATATTCTGAGGTGAAATTGGTTGGAACGCAGCATGTGAGTGAGTCACTGTTTCTAGTCGAAAGTTGGTATAGGGATTTTAAATAGCTTCCACCTCCCCTTCCCCATATCCATTCAGAATTTTTCGCAACTCTTATATTACAATTCCAGAGAAATGTATACAACAAACTGTACAAAGAGATGACAAATTACAATTAACGTACTACATTACAATTAATTGCCTGAATCTGGAATCCAAGTTCACTTTTCTGGGAATAAACCCCACTGAGCACAGTGGGACATACTTATGGGCATTGCGTCCATTGGATGAGGGGGTGCAAATGTCCCTGGGCCCGGAGAGTCAAGGGGCCCACAAGGGCCCCACCACCCTCTTCCCGTGCATCCCTACACTGCCATTTCCTATTTCCCCTGGATGTTGTTGGCAGTGGTGGCAGCAGGCTCCCCTTCCCCCTCCGTGGCCGCCACACAGGCCTCCCCATTGAGTAGGGAAAGTGTTGCATGCTGTGCCATTGGGACACTGCCTCGGTAAGTGTCCCTCACCATGCACCCTGCCACTCACCTCGCCTCCCCCGGCTGGCTCTCCTTCCCCAGGACACCAGCAGTCTGCCCTGTGTGTAAACGCAGCTCCTGCTCTCTGGAGCATCTCTGGCTGCCTGGGAGAAAGACAGCGATGCTTGCTTTGCTTTCCCAGCCAGGCTGAGCTGTCCTGGAATAGCCAAGCCAGGCATTTCTTCCTTGCAGCAAGTGGGGCTGGGAGGGAAATACGAAAGGACGACAGAACGGACACTCAGCTGCTTGGTAGGGGGTGGTTAGACAGGATGGCTAAAATGGGTGTGCATGTTACATTCCCCCCTTCTCCTTCCATAACTGAGCGGCAGCGCTGAGAACTAGGAAGAGCCCAGAGCAAGGCACATCTGTAGGGATAGTGATGGAAGAAGAGAAGCACTCCCCACCAATCCATGGGAGGAGCATGCCCCCACCCAGGGGTCTGCTTTGGCTGAAATGCACAGGGGTCAGCCCCCGGTGGGGGCCAAGCAGATGCCTACAAATGGGCACAAAAGCAGCCCCCTCCCCCTGCATCACAGTTCAACCCACACAGCGCTAGCGGGGAGAGAAGCCAGAGCACTGAGAAGCCCACCCACCCGCCACCACAGCCACATACAAATTTAGAGGGGGAAGTGCAGTGGCGAGGCTGGAAAATAGGGGGTGTGGCTTTGGTGCTGGCGTGGGGACCCCTCAAAAGAACTTTGTCCCCGGGCCACTGGGGGACTCCCTACAACTCTGGACATACTTCTGAATAAACATGCACAGGATTGTGCTGCCTACCTTTTAAAAGTCATGCCATTGCTCGCAGTAACTCATGGACATTTACATTTCACTATGAATGAGGGTGAGGAATGGCACAACCCTTAAAAGTCGATGGCCCTGATCCAGAAAGAAAGAGAGGTGTGTACAAAGCCTTCCATGGTCATCAGTTATGCCGATGTGTATCTTTAGCCACACTGTGATACCCATCTGAGCACCGTTTTGCTGTCTAGGTGTATTTTTAATGCATTCACACCCAGAGCCAAAAGTTACCATGTGTGATGAGTTGTCTGTAATTACAGTGGCTGAAATACTGTGCAATATTCCACCTGCCTTGTAATGGAATGTGTGTGCAGTTGCATAAGCACAAAATGCAACAATTGTGCAAATGCAGTTGTGCGATGAATGGCCATTGGAATTAATGGCCTTCTGCCATGCAACTGCATTTGTGCAATTCTTGTATTTTGCACAACTGCACTCTCACGCAACTATGCACACGTTCCATTACAAGGCATTGCGCAGTATGTCAGCCAGTTAGATTAGTGCCATTGCCAGCCACTGTAGACATTGGGGACTCCTGAGACTGGGTGAGTGGCATGCAGGTCAAGTGATGGGTGGAGCCAAAGTGGGTGGTGCCAATGATGGTGGGTGGAGCTGCAAGTGGGGCATTGCTAAAACCTTTCTTCCCTAAAAAAACAAAAGCAATATAAGCACTGCGGAGAAAGCTTCAGCTGGTGAGCTTTCTCCTGTCCCCCCCTCCGCTGACTTTTTACTTGCCCCCCCCCAACTACCTATATTCCTCCCCCACTCCCCTCCACCCTACATACTGGGTGAATATGTATGTATAATTGAACATATTATATTCTATGTATATCCTGCATTCTTTTGTTGCTAAGGTAAGAAGCACTGCAGCAGGCCTTTTGATTTCACTAACAATTCAACCAACCAAACCACAACAATAACTATAGCCCCCATAACAAAGTTCTCCACAATAATTGTTACAGTCTTGGGCCTAATACTTGCGTTAAAACTAGCAGTCAAAACAACCCTAATATTACACAAACATAACCAACTATACAACTTTTCAAACCAACTTGAGTTCTTTAACATGACTGCCCACCGCAACCTACCAAAAACAACAGTCTTTATTGGACAAATTCTCTCAACCCATGTAAACAATGTGTTATGAAAGCTCCCGGTGGGCTCTCTCCTGTTTTTCCCCAGTGGGAAAGCTTTCTGACCGACCATAGTGCCAAATGGAGCCCGGTTATAGTGACTACACCACCTTAAGTGGTGCAGAGGGGAAATGCTTGACTAACAAGCAGAAGATTGCCAGTTCAAATCCCCACAGGTCTGTTTCCCAGACTATAGTAAACACCTATATTGGGCATTTCGACTCCTGGTGCCCACAGATCCCTGTAATTTTCTTTTGGTAGAATACAGGAGGGGCTTACCATGGCCTCCTCCTGTGCAGTGTGAGACGATGCCTTTCAGCACCTTCCTATATCACTGCTGCCCGATATAGTACCAGTGGAGATTCGAACCGACAACCTTCTGCTTGTTAGTCAAGCATTCCCCACTGCGCCACTTAAGGTGACTGATAAAACAATATACTGGAGAGTAATTGCAGTGCTGTTGGTGGCAGCAGCAGCCAGAGGGGCAGGTGTAGGCTGATAAGGGTAAACACCCCACCCAGGACTGGCATACCATACTGGAATGTGGCGGTCGCACCCTGATAAGCACTCCTCCCATACTGCGGCAAAATAGAACCAATCCGCTCTTTCCACGCTCTCTCCCTATACATTTGCACCACCTCTTTTGTACTCTATAAATAAACGCACCCTTCTGGTGTTCAGGAGGTCCTGCATTAACACCGTTTCCGCCTTGTTTGTTCCCTCATCTGGTGACCCCGACGTGATCCAGATCCCTCAGCACCCTGCTTACGCGACTGGAACAGTCTTCTTAGTGCACTCAGCTTCGGCTCCCTCGTAAGTATGGGCTCTAGTCTTTCTGTTGATCAGAAACAGCATGCGGAAGAATTGCAAAAAATTATCCGGCAACATTCCGGGGAGGTGGTGCCTGCGCACGATCTCGCTGATCTCTTACGGGAGGTCGATTGTCAATGCCCTTGGTATCCGTACAAAGGGACATTGAAAGCAGAACATTGGAGAAAGATAGGGACCGAGCTGCAGGCGGAGCCACGAGCTCCGATCCAGCACCTCCTGCTCAGCAGAAAGGTGCTGGAAGCAGTCGCGGCTTTCTTCGGTGGGGAGCCTGTGCTCCTGAAATCTGAAGTTGTGGATGCCGCACCCCCTCCATACCCTGTGTTGCTGCCCGCCGTCACGCCGACGGCCTCGGGGCCCCCGAACGCCAGGGCTCTTAAGGAGAAGCTGGGCTTTCGAGGGGTTGTTGTGGAGGGACTCCATCATGCCAAAAAGTCCGGGCAAATCCTGGTAGATGGGGAAGAATGGGCTGGAGAGAACCCAGCTCTGTTCCCAGTGATGCGAGGTCCGGTAGACGGCCAAGGAAACGCCCAAGTGGACTGGGAACCACTTCCGTATTCGGTCCTCCGGGAGTTAAATCGAGCCGTGAAGGACTCAGGACTCCAGTCTACCTTTGTCCAGGGCATTTTGGAAGGTCTTAACAATGGATACCTCATGACCCCGCACGACTGGAAGGCGTTGTTTCGTATGATTTTAACGCCTTCACAGTATGTGGTGTGGGATAGCGAATACCAGCAGGCAGCCCGTTTGGGCGCCACAGCGCAGATTACAGCAGAGCAGGTTTATGGTTCTGGGCAGTTCGAGCCTCTGGCCATGCAATGCCAGTTGCCTGATGGACACATTAAGGCGGTTGGAATGTGTGTCCTCCGAGCGCTCCGCAGGGTGCCCTCGGCTGGCACCCTGGCTCGCTCCTTTGCAGTGATCAAGCAAGGACCCTCAGAGCCATACACAAGCTTTGTGGACCGTTTGAAGGTTGCGATCGCTCGGCAGTTGGACAATGTTGAGGCTCAGGGAGAGCTGCTGCAAAAATTGGCATTTGAGAATGCCAACGCGGACAGCAAAAAGGCCTTGCAGGGAGTTATCCACCGTCAGACTTATTCCCTGGCGGACATGATTCAGGCTTGTGCTGAAATCGGCTCAAAATCGTACGATATGGGCCTGTTAGCTATGGCTTTGAAACAATCCAATAAGCCCACGGGGAACTACTACAACTGCCAGAAGCCTGGCCACTTCCGTGCTGCGTGCCGAGCGCCAGGCGGAGGAGCACATAAATCTGGATCGAACCAGAAGAATGCTGGTCGCCCCTCGAAGAAGTGTCCCAGATGTAGCAAGGGCTACCACTGGGCTAACCAATGCCGTACTAACCCTGTAGGAACAGAGACCTCCCCGGGAAACCGGGGAGCGGGCCTTCCTCGGGCCCCGGAATAAAGAAAGAGGAATCGTTGCCGACACCCGGATGTGCTGTCGCGCTTGTGCTTCAAAAGAATGCCACCTCAGTGTTCCCAGGGGAAGTTATACTTGTTCCCACATTGCCAGCGACTCCCTTTGAGGGTCCTGAGCCACTGCTTATTTTACCAACGCAAGCAGCGAGCCCTCAAGGGATTTTTGTGGTCCCGGAATTGCTTGACTACATTCCCCAGACATCTATCATGCTTCAGGTTTGGGGGCACATGCCCCTGACCCTTAAGCAGGGAGATTCGTGGGCTCATTGCCTAAGCGTACGGAACCTCACCCCAGTGGGGCCTAAGGCCTCTATGTTATCCCCACAGGTTGCGCTGGTCCAGACGAACATTGCCAGTGGAAAGCCAACTCGTAAGTTTTGGATTCATGGGCACTGCCTCGAAGGGTTGTTGGACACTGGGGCGGATGTGTCGGTCATTACGGTAAAGGAATGGCCGTCTCAGTGGCCTAAGGAGCCCGCCCCCTCTATTTGGGGAGTGGGTGGGGAACAATCTTCTAGCCAGAGCACTGAGTGGTTGGCGGTGAGAGCAAGTCAAGCCGGTCCAGTTATAGCTCACTTTCAACCGGTCATAATACCGCTCCCTTTTAACCTATGGGGACGCGACCTCCTGCAACAGCTGGGAACTCGGATCAACATGCGGGAGTAGCTTCCCCGCACCGAGCATTGGCCCTCACCTGGAAAACTGAAGAACCCATTTGGGTAGAGCAATGGCCTTTGCCAAAAGACAAATTAGAGGCTCTGCTGCACCTGGTAAAGGAGCAGGTGCAAGCTGGACACTTGGAATTTTCCTCTAGCCCCTACAATACCCCTGTTTTTGTGATAAAGAAAAAATCAGGGAAATGGCGACTCTTACATGATTTGAGGGAAGTAAATAAAATTATTGAACCCATGGGCCCCTTGCAATGTGGACTACCTAATCCTAACTTAATACCTGCAGGTTACCAGGTCGCCATCGTAGATTTGAAAGACTGTTTTTACACTATTCCCCTTCAGCCTCAAGATAAGAAAAAGTTTGCTTTCACGGTACCAGTTCTGAATAATGCCCAGCCCACACAAAGGTATCATTGGTCTGTATTGCCCCAGGGCATGTTGAACAGCCCTACGCTGTGTCAGCTTTACGTGCATCAAGCATTATCGGAGTTTCGTAAGCGTTATCCGACCCTCCTAGTTATTCATTACATGGATGATATCTTGGTATCGGGGCCTAGATTACCTCTTAATTGGTTACCTATTCTAACTCAGTCCCTGAGAGAGTTTGGGTTAATAATTGCACCTGAAAAAATCCAGCTCTCCGAGCCCTTTTTGTATCTTGGCCACCGTTTGATGAGCGCCTACGCCATGCCCCAACTACCCGAAATTATTTTGCCACCAAAGCTGACTTATGTACACTTACAACAAATCTTAGGGACCCTTAATTGGGCACGGCCATACTATAAATTGACAACTAATGACCTCCACCCGCTTTTTGAGGCTCTTAAGCAAGGCCGACAACCGGCTGACCTCATTACATTATCTCAGCCTCACTTAGAAGTGATTAAGAAGGTGAATATCGCCCTAAAAGAGCGTTGGGTAGATCGTGCAATAGAAAATATGCCCCCTGCACTTCTAATCGTAGCAACCCGACCTCAGTTCACCGGAGCAATCGCTCAAGTCTCCTCGTTGGAGGTGCATATCTTGGAGTGGCTCCACCTTGCACATACGCCAAAAACCACTGTCTTGACTCAATTGGCTATGCTAGCTTTGATCCTCCACAAAGGGCGCGATCGTTGCTTGGCCCTTTTTGGCATGGATCCTATTCGACTCCACATACCCATCCCCCAAAGTGACTGGGAGTCTGGTTTCCGTTCTTCCTTAGCCTTGCAACTCGCGTTAGCTGATTTTACTGGAGAGGTTGCATACCACCTTCCCAAGGATGTACGGTTGCAACTTCTCCCCCATTTGCCTATTAGACTCGGCACTTGCCTAAGCCCAGCCCCCCTCCAAGGGGCGCCCACTGTCTTTACTGATGGGTCACCTACCAGAGGTGTGATGACTTGGCAGGTGGACGGCGAATGGAAAGCCCGATATACTACCCCACAAACATCTCCGCAACGTGCAGAGCTTGCTGCGGTAGTCCTGGCTTGCACAGTGTTTGCAGACTCTAGTTTTAATTTAATCACTGACAGCTTGTACGTTTATAATGTCCTCACTGTACTTGAAGGAAGTTATGTCTCTCACAATCTAGACAGGAACCTTCTTGGTTTGTTTGTTGCGTTGCAACGTCTGCTGGCGCAGCGCAGAATGCTTCTCTTTGCCGCCCATATTCGCAGCCATCAACCCTTTCCAGGCTCGCTGGCAGAGGGAAATGCAAAAGCTGATCAGCTATTACGCGCCTTTCCAGTCTCCCCAGCGCAAAGTCATGCCGTGCACCATCAATCTGCCCGCAGCCTCGCCCGTAGGTTCTCTATTCCCCTCACAGACGCCCAGGCCATTATTCAACAGTGCCCCCAATGTTCAGGCCAAGCCTCTTACCCGTCCACAGGGGTAAATCCCAGGGGGTTGGGAGCCAATGCGTTGTGGCAGATGGATGTAACGCAGTGGCCCCCATTTGCTCCCTGGCGCTGGCTTCACGTTACAATCGATACTTACTCAGGGTACATTTGGGCCACCCCGCAGAAGGGCGAAAAAACTCGCCATGTCTGCAATCACCTTGTCCGCTGCTTTGCAGTCATGGGACAGCCGTCCGCTTTAAAAACTGATAATGGCCCTGCCTACTGTTCCTCGGCCTTTGCTTCCTTCTGTGCGCGTTGGGACATCCGTCATACTTTCGGCATACCTTACAACTCAACGGGCCAAGCTATCGTTGAACGGGCCAACCGCACTTTGAAGGCTGCTTTGGTTCGACAAGACAGGAAAGGGGGAAGTCCCCTGTCCTTGCCGGACAGGGAGCAACTGCTTGCACATGTTCTATTTACTATTAATCACTTAAACCTTATTTTCTCTGATTCTCATTATTTATCCCGCGTACAAAAACACTTTCGCACCACCGAGCCGTCCCCCCGGCCCTTGGTGCGTTACAAGCGCCTGCCAGACCCGCAGTGGAAAGGTCCTGTTCCCCTGATCACTTGGGGCCGGGGTTATGCTGCTGTGGATCTCCCAACAGGCCCGTTGTGGGTACCTGCCCGCTGTGTTCGACCCACCCAGGATGTCGTGGCATCAAGGTCTGTCCAACCCGATCCCGAACTTCGGCCTCCACCTGAAGGAGAGCTTCCCGGCACAGCCCCGACAACGAGGCAGCAACAGGAAGAACAACCCGCCAGTGACCTGGGGAATGGTGAAGAATCTGGCAGCGCAGGCGACCGTGCTCCTGGAGCAGGAGGAAAAAGAAAAGACCCCTGAGAACTTTCTGGCAGCTGTGTTTGCAGCCCTGAATGCAAATTCTTGCCTTATTCTGTTTTGTTATTTCTTCTGCCTTTTTTATGTACCTACTGAAGCTTTGCCCTTGGCTTCTCTTTCACACCCCAACATGTGGGTCCGTCACGCGTATTATATGTTTCACACCCATGGAACCAATGTCTCCCTGATATGTGAGCACCCATTATGCATATCACCATGTTAAAACAGAAAAGGGGGAGATGTAGGCTGATAAGGGTAAACACCCCACCCAGGACTGGCATACCATACTGGAATGTGGCGGTCGCACCCTGATAAGCACTCCTCCCATACTGCGGCAAAATAGAACCAATCCGCTCTTTCCACGCTCTCTCCCTATACATTTGCACCACCTCTTTTGTACTCTATAAATAAATGCACCCTTCTGATGTTCAGGAGGTCCTGCATTAACACCGTTTCTGCCTTGTTTGTTCCCTCAGGCAGGAAGTGAAGGATACATACCAGCTGACAGAATGTCAGCAAGACATTAAGCAAAAGCACTTACAACAACAACAACATGTGGTTTTAAAACAGTGGCAAAAATAATAGCTATAAGCGAGCAATAGCTAGAATGCTCCTGGCCTATCCCCTAAAAATGTAAGAGTAGCATCCTTGGGAGGATTCATCCATCCACTGTGGGGCCATGAGCTGCCATGGTGGGTCTTTGGGGAGGCCACATAGGCGGCCCCTTAGTCAGTGGAAACTAAGATGTTGTGCAGTTGGGCCTATGGAGTTTAATAAGGACATACTGTAGGTTGTTTTCGAAGATGTAACGGGGTGGGGTGGGGCAAGATGTTGAATATTGTTTGTTTTCCATTTCATAACCTTATACAAGAAGTACATTACAGCCTTCTGTTTCTCTCGCTCATTCTTTGTGAGCCACCATCATTTTTCTTGCTTCCCCTCTTTCTTTGTCCTTCTCATTTCCCCCTCCTTCCCTCTCTGTCACTTTCTATTCATTTGCCTTTTCCCTTCTGTTAGCAAATGCTGAAGGAAGGGGATGCTTGTGGATAGGGGTGGGCTGCAGCCACTGCTAGTGCAGGTTTATAATAAACCTGCATGAGTCTTCTGTAACATCCGAGTCCTCTGTAACTCATGAAAGAGTGCAAAGTAGGCTTGAGCCCGAAACATTTCGGCGGCCATTGAAAAGGCCGCCGAAACGTTTCGGGTGGTGGGGGCGATTCGGCGTTTCGGCGCCGGCGGGGGTAGGGCTTTAAGGGCGGGGGAGAGTGTACTCACCCCCCCCGCCGCATTTCCCCCGCCGGCGCTCTCGGAATTAGAAGCCCCTCGGGACGGCAGCGTTCCTCCCTGCCGTCCCGTTGCCCCCGTCGGCCGGAAGTGGCCGGAAGTCCCGTTCGCGCGTGCGCCCGTCGTGCGCGCGCCCGGCCGTACGCGCGCACGCATGACGGGCGCACGCGCAAACGGGACTTCCGGCCACTTCCGGCCGACGGGGGCAACGGGACGGCAGGGAGGAACGCTGCCGTCCCGAGGGGCTTCTAATTCCGAGAGCGCCGGCGGGGGAAATGCGGCGGGGGGGGGTGAGTACACTCTCCCCCGCCCTTAAAGCCCTACCCCCGCCGTGCCGAACAACCTTTCGTGCACATCCCTAGTGCAAAGGCAACAGCCACACCCATTGCATGTCCCCAGCATCTGGGATTCAGCCTGTGCACCTGGAGGTTCTCTATAGCCATCCTGACAAATCGCCACAGAGGGGCCTCTCCTCCTCCATGAATGGTTCTAACCCCCTTTCAAACCCATCTAAGCCAGGGATCATCACCACACCTAGTTCCACAAGTAAACTGACTTTCTTTTTTGTGTATTCTGAACAGAGACGGGCCTTAGTGCTAAATGTGATGTAGAGGGATTTCCTAGCTAAGGGACTTCAGCAAGTGATTAGGTGGAAAACATGTGGGGAGCAGGGAAGGCAAGACCGGGGTGACTCTCCCCTGGTGCTTTGACACTTTGAGCTGACAACCAAGACAGTGTTTGGATTCAAACCAGAACCAGCATGCCCAGTAACTGATCTTGCGATCTCACAATCAGCCACAGAATTCTGCCGTCATGGTTCCCCTTGGAGACCTGCGAGGATTCTGCAGGAGGCTCACCTGGCAGCATTCTAGATAAGCTGCAGCATCTTTGATACGTTGGCTGTCTTTGGCTGTCAGTTTACCATCAGCTTATCATCTTAGCAGTCAGGATGGGTGGCTGCTGGTCATGGGTGAACTGTAAGTAAGTCTCTGGCATGATGGGGAAGCAAAATCTAATGGCTGCCTGGACTTGGTTTTTAAAGATGCCCTTCCATTGTTTTACATGCCATTGTGCTCCCTATGTGAACTTCAGTGGTCACAAGTTCACCACCAGTATTCACACCACACAGCTTCTCCTTGAAATGCAGGTGGCCCTCGAAGGTCACTTGCTGGGCTGATTTCCACTGCATTTCTTAAGCTTACAGGTCCTAGACCTGTGAAACTGTAGCACCTAGGAGCTACTGGCTGGCCCCTGTGGGCCCACTTGGGGGTTTTTTTGAGGGGGGGGATCCTGCCCACCAGTTGAAGCTGACTTCAAAAGCTGTCCCCCCAAACCCCCATGTTATTTCCAAGAACATGCCTAACCTTTTCTTCTTTCATGTTCCCATAGGTCTCACCCAGAGGCAGAACCAAAGTGAGTTGCTTTCCCCCCCTCTTGACTCCTCTTAATGCTTTTGGCTCTGGTGTGGCCATCTGAAGGGATGGGTGTGGAGGGGGTTGTTCAGACATAGCCCAAACCCAGGTAAAAGTGTGCCATCGAGTTGGTGTCAACTCCTGGTGACCACAGAGTCCTGTGGTTGCCTTTGGTAGAATACAGGAGGGGTTTACCATTGCCATCTCCCACGCAGTATGAGATGATGCCTTTCAGCATCTCCCTATATCGCTGCTGCCCGATATAGGTGTTTCCCATAGTCTGGGGAACATACAGGCGAGGATTCGAGTTGTCACAAATTTAAACCCTCTTATTCAAATTTTAAAAACCAAAACAGTATGTTTGTTCTTTTAGCTGAAGTGTCCGCCTTTGGGGGGGGGGGCTTTCTAAAAAGTTGAAAATCTTCTCTGGAGAGGGGTGGGAAAGCTGGTCTCATATCTATAAACTACGAGAGTGGGTCTGCCCCCCGCCCTGTCAACCAGTCAGTCCCCAAGTGAAAACAATCTGAGCAAAATGTAGTGAGTGACTTTCAATATCAATTACTTTCACTGCTCCCAAGTATTGAATCATCCAAAATTAGCAGGGCCTTCTAGAAGGATTATGGGTGAGGGCATGCTTGGGATGGCACAGCACCCCCTAGGATTACTGGGGGGACCCCTCAGTTTCCTGTGATTTGCTACTAAGAATGTTTCTCCTTATCTCTGCAGGGATGAAGATGAAGAGGGAGCACAGACTGGTAAGTGGATGACGAGAGTGGATGCTTCTTCTCAGGGCTCCTCAACCCCCCAGGGAGTGTCTCCTTGGAGACCTGCTTCACTTTGACAATGGAGAGAGATAGGCAGACGTCCATCTGATGGATGAATGGCAGGAGGGCAGGTTCATCCACCTCTATCCTTTGCTGCTGGCACTTGTTGCAGCCAAAAGTGTTAGAGGAGACCGGGGGGGCCTGGGCGAGTCACATCTGGATACCCTCCCTTCTAGGAGAACATGGGGAAAGGGCTGTGGCAGCAGGCAGGCAGGTTTGGTAATTCTCCCTTGGAGGTGGTGCACTTCTGGAAATGCCCTGCAAGAACCTTTTGCCCACACTCAGCCCCAAGACATCCTCTGGGCCTTGTTCCCCCTGCCTTGGAGAAGAGGAAGCTAAAGAATGCTGGTGTCTTGTTTCCAAAGCATCTCTTTTTTTGACAATTTCATGGGTCAAGATGGAAATGGAGGATCACCTGCAAACAAGGGCAACATTTCCTGGCCAATGAGCTCTGAGATCAATCCAAAGAGACTCTTTCTTTCTCTGATCCCAGTTTTCTGCCCCTCGGAGCTGGGCCTGCATTCCTCAGATCATAGCTATGCTTCCTGCTTATGGCATCCAGGCAGATTTTCAAGCCCCACCCCTACCCCCGCACATAGGTCAAAAGGCTGTAACTGGGGGTTGTTGCTTCAGCCAGAGAGCAAATGCATTGTTTAGTCCATGTGAACCATCAGCTCCCACAAAGGAGAAGCCTCTTTCCTCACAGGTATGGGAGGGCCCATAGTCCAGTAGTGGAACAAGTGCTTTGCATGCACAAGGTCTTGGGTTGAGTCTTCTTCATCTTCTGTTAAAGGATTTTAGCTAGCTAGGAAAAGGCTTCTGCCCAAGAGCGGCTGTCAGCCAGAGTCGGGCAAAGTGAGCCAGGGGTATGACTTGGTAGAAGGCAGCTGCATTGGTTTGTTCAGCAGATAGAGCCTGGCCACTGCACTCCCTTCTGAAGCGTAGTTGGTGAGGGCTGTCTTGCCAGTGTTATGCAATGTATTCCTCTTCATCCCTTGCTTGTTTCCTTGGGTGGACTGCCTCACCCACAATCCCAGGCTGCATCCCAGCTGGTTAACCTAGGCAGAAAGGGGAGGCAATTTCTATCAGGGCTATGGGCCATCCTCATTTCCAGATTCCAGCTTTATTTCCTCTCTTTCAGGTCATCCCAGAAATCTGACCCATGTTGCTCCATGTCCTGGGGGACCCATGTTGCACCATGTTCTGGGGGACCCTCTGGGGGAAGAGCCCAATGAGGCAACCTTGGTGCCAGGACCCCTTCCAGGACTTCATGTCCCCACTGACATTCTGGGGAAAGAGCTCAATGAGGAAACTTCAATGCTAGGATCCCTTCCAGAACCTCGCGTCCCCACAGATATTCTGGAGGAAGAGCTCAATAAGGAAACGTCGATGCCAGAATCCCTTCCAGAACCTCACGTCCACACTGATATTCTGGAGGGAGAGCTCAATGAGGAAATGTTGGTGCCAAGATACCTTCCAGGACCTTGCATCACCAATGACATTCTGGGGGAAGAGCCCAATGAAGCAACCTTGGTGCCAGGACTCCTTCCAGGACTTCGTGTAACCACTGACATTCTGGGGAAAGAGCTCAATGAAGCAACCTCAGTGCCAGGATCCCTTTCAGGACCTCACATTTCCACTGATATTCTGGAGGAAATGCTCAATGAGGAAACCTCAATGCCAGGATCTCTTCCAGGACCTCGCGTCCACACTGATATTCTGGAGGAAGATCTCAATGAGGCAACTTCAGTGCCAGGATCCCTTCCAGGACCTCACATCACCAATGACATTCTGGGGGAAGAGGTCAATGAGGAAACCTCAGTGCCAGGTCCTTCCATCCCCACTGGCACTCCAAAGGAAGCAGCTTTTGCATCAGAGCCCTTACCAGAGCCTTCCACTGCTGACAATTATCTTGAGCAAGAAGTAGAAATCCTCACAGGATTACAGCATGACTATGTCCAGCGGCGTAAGTATTGTGGCACCTCAGAACCCTTTTGCATAGACACCCAGCACAAAGTTCAGCTGGACTTTTGATACTCAGCCCAGATGATGGACCAAGCACTAGCACTGCCCCTTTTTGCAAGACACCAGCACTTGGCCTGGTCAGAGCATACAACACTTGTTCCTTTTTGCTCTCTTTGTTGCAGAAATGAGGGTTCGCTGCATTTCCCAGCAGTTGCCTCGTTCTCTCCAGGCCATCAACCTGCAAATTGGACACACACAGACAAGGCTCATCCACAGTCAAGTTCGGCTGCAACGGTGGGTAAAGGAAGGTACGTTCGGAGCATACCCCTGAAGTTGCTGCTGGGCTAAAAATGGCTCTTTTGCTCTCTGTTTCCTTCTCCTGAATGTTGGAATGTTTGATTTGAGTCTGCATCTAAGTTTCGGAGGGGAGGCCTGTGGGTGGGTTGTCAGTGCTTGCTGAAGTGTTCCTTCGTTTTCTGTCTTTCAGGTGACCAAGCTCTGATGCCTGTAATT
Organism: Hemicordylus capensis; assembly: GCF_027244095.1. NCBI lineage: Eukaryota > Metazoa > Chordata > Lepidosauria > Squamata > Cordylidae > Hemicordylus > Hemicordylus capensis. The sequence goes on from NC_069661.1 coordinate 128,349,783, forward strand.
CAGACAGCTTCTCATGGTGAGCAGTGAGGGCAAGTGATGGCGGGTGTGGTAGTATGCCAGCGTTTGCGGCTGACCACCTGTTGCTTCTTCTCTCTTGCAGATGTTCCTGAAGGCCCTGCTGCATGTCTCCGCCCCCCTGGGTCCAGTTCATTATTATCTTCTGCCTCGCTGGAAGTTGGCTCCATCCCACCCTCCACCTCCACCTCTTCTTTTCTCCTGCATCCCTCTCCCCCTCCTCCTCCTTCCCCACCTCCTCTAGAGCCGGACCTCAGCAATGTAAAGAAACTCTGCAGAGTTTGATGGATTTGCAGTTCCATCAGCTGAATGACCGTAAGTTTCACAGAGGCAGCACCCCTTTTCCATCCTCATTGTTGTTTTACAATCTAAAACACTTATAGTCTAAAATCAGAGATGGGCAAGCAATAGAGGAAGGAGAGGGAAGTTGAGGTGGGACAAGTGGGGGAACAATGTGTATGTATTTCAGCTGCACCTCCTTAGGACCAGGAACACCCGAGTTTGAATTCTCATCCAGCCATGAACCTCGCTGGGTGACTTTGGGCCAGTCACTTGTCCCGCAGTCTAACTTAACTTTTAGGGTTGTTAGGAGGAAAAAAATAACCATGTATACCTCCCTGAGCTGCTTGAGGAAGAGCAGAATGTGAATACTAAATTCATGAATGCTAATAATATGAATGCTAATATCAGCCCTTTTGAGTTCAAGCTGGGCTGAAACAAGAAACCAAGGAGGATGACATACAATTCTGCTTATCACAATCCTCCTTATAGCATCGTCAATGTACATGGGCAAAAGTTCCCGGCCACCAGGAGCATACAGTCTAAAGTCTGGCTTTGGAGAGAGAAGTGAGGAAGAGGAAGAAAGCATAAGGGGCATTCAGTTCAAGCTGATGGAGCTGCCTCTGCTGAAGCATTAAGCCAAAAGCTGCACAGAGGAGGTGGGTTGCATTGGAAGGATAGGAGAGAGACGTGAGCCCACATGAGTGGCGGTTCCAGACCCAAGGGTCAGTGAGGGAGAAGAAAAAGAGTAGTTTTAGAGAGCAGGAGACCTCCAGGTGGCTGAAGACAGAAGCTGGAGGATCAAAAACCAACCTGACGGGGTGCAAGTTGGGGGAGGGGGGAGGATCAGTGCAGAGGGACAGGGTGGGGCATAGCCATGGTGGGTTTTCAAGGTAGAGATGAGAAGTCTGTGCTGGGCATGGAAAGGGACTAGAGGTCAGTGCAGGGACTGGTATTGTGGAGGACAGGCCCCTTGACCCTGTTTGTTTTCTTTCCTTCAAGGCCAAAGAGACCTCCGCAGCTGCCAGGAATGTTTGCAAAACCTCAAGGCACTGAGGGGACAGCTCCGGAGACTGCGGAGCAGACTGGCAAGGGTGGAAGCCACTATGGGGATCCTGGTTCCTCCAAGGGAGCTGGATGTTGATGAGGAAAAAGAGAAAGACAAAAACCAGACAGTGCTTCATACATAGGTAGCAATAAAATGCTGCATATTTATTTTAAAAATATTAAACATTTGTTTTAATAGGATAGGATGTAGAGAGAAAACAGCAATATAACATGCATATTTACTGCTTAAAAATTAAAAAGTTGATTTTAAAGAAAATAAAGTTGTCTTACTTTGAATAGTCTTTGGGCAGAGTTGGGTAAAAATGTCTTTGGGTCAAACCCAGCCACAGAAAAGGCTCTATGGACAGTCCACTTGGGGCCAAGAGATGTTCTGAGAAGTTCAAGAGGTAGCTCAAGATAGACTGCTCCTTGCCAGGAGGCTTATACAGAGCTTGTCTGCCCCAATATGTATGGCTAGGAGGCCTGATTTTGGCCCTGAAGAGGGATCTGCCTCTTGTGGAAGAGGATGGAGTGGTGATGCAGAAGGGGAAGCTTGATTTAGGGCAGGGCTGCACAACACCAGCCCTCCAGCTGCTGTTTGACTACAGTTCCCATCAACCCTGACTATTGGCTAGTGCAACTGGGGACTATGGGAGCTGTAACCCAACAACAGCTGGAAGGCCCAAGTGGTGCAGCCCTGGGTTAGGTGAACCAATCAGGGCTGCTGGGTGGCAGGAATAATGGAAACGAGGCCAAGTGTTCCAAATGGGAAGGAGGCCAAACGCTATTCTCCAGCCCCCTTATTTTCCACCAAGAGCCAAAGCAGCGGCTGGAGGCTTGGATCCAGGCAAAGAGTCAAGCTGAGTGACTTATTTGGCCCTGGGGGAGCAGCTAGGAGGTGCCCCCCCCATTTCCTTTGCAGGAAGAAAAGCCATGGGGGTGGCTCTCTGTAGAGCATGACACTCCCAGTAGAGAACAAAAAAGGCAACATTGGTATCTGCCTCCTCCCAGGGCCTTCCGGCCCTGCTGATCTTCCATGGAAAGAACCAAAAGAAGCAACCTCCATATCAGATCCCCTTCGAGGATGTTCCATCCCTGCTGATCTTCCAAGGAAAGAACCCAAAAGAAGCAACCTCTGTATTAGGCCCTCTCCCAGGGCCTTCCATCTCTGCTGAGACTCAGAGAAAAGGACCTAAAGAGGCAAACTCTGCATCGGGTCCCCATCCAAGACATCCCATCCCTGCTATGAGCAATCTCCCAAGTATGGGCAATCCACACTTGGGGGAAAGAACTCAAAGAAACAGGAGACGACCTCTATATCATGGAAGCTCTGCACCAGACCTCCACCCAGGGCAATCCATCCCTGCTGATACTTCAGGGAAAGACAGTGAAGAGGCACTCTACATAGCAGGCCCCCTCCCAAATGCAGGATCAGCAATGAGAATATACTTTTAGCCTCCAGGCCATTTTTCTGCAAGAGGAGAGAGAAGGAAAGCCTGAATTGGAACACTTGTCACTGCAGATGCTAGATTTGATATGACTATGAAATAAGACAGCAATGCAGGAAACGCTGCATTTGAGCCTATCTTAGCTACACAGCTCAGTGACCAAATGCCTGTCCTTGACCATCTCTAAGAGCCCTTAAAGATGGCCAAGGACAAAGACATGTTTGCTCTTGATGCTCATCGTGCATGCACTGGGAAGAGTCATTAGAATCAACAGAAGGTGCCTTGTGAATGGGATACATTGGGCTTAGTACCTAGAAAAACACTTTAGCATAAGAGTGCTGTGTCCATGAATGCAGTAATCATGGGCGGAACTGGGGTGGGGCAGCCAGGGCAGGTGCCCTAGGTGCCACTGAGGGGAGGGCGCCATGCCAGTTCCTGCCACTCCTACCCCATTGCCCACCTGTCCAGCCACAGGGCCCCTCAGCCACTTGCCATCCTGCTTGCCTTCTGCGAGGCCTAGGATCCTCCACGGGCTGGGCCTGCAAACTGCAGAGCAGCTCTTCTCTCCCCGCCTCTCAGCTGATCGGTGGGTGGGCGGGGCTTACAGAGAGGCCTCCGCATAGGCCTCCCTGAAGCCTGAACTTGGCAGGCCCCAAGGAAGCCAGGAAGAAGAAGGCAGGCAGAGTTCTCTGCAGCAGCAGACCCTCTGCCCAGAACATCCAGCACAGCCTTTGCCAGGTACTGTGAATTCCTTTTTGTGGTTTACTCCCCCCCCCCGCATATATAGGGATCTGCTTGCCATAGGGCTTTGATATGGGTGGTGGTGGTGGGAGACTGAGAAGTCTGAATATTTAATTTAAAACAGAGTGGAATCTTTGCTGGCTTTAAAAACAAAAACTATCTAAAAAGCCCTATAAGTGGCTTGTTTCATGGAAGAAAATTACAAAAACTTCTGGAACAATATTATATTCATTCATTCTTTCTTTCACTCACTCACAAATGCACTTATGTTCAAGTTGTTTTGCAACCCAGAAGGTCTGAGTGAGAACTGTGAAGCATGTGTGTGCTTTTATTTTATTTTATTTTATTTTTCTTATGTGTGAACTGCTCCCCAATAACTTGCAGGGACTTCAGGGTAAATCTGGCCAACATGTGAATGCAGCACCTCCATTCCAGAGGAGATGTGTGTTAAAAGGCTTTAAAAGCCCCATGTGAAAAACCTCCTGGAATTAAACTTTACTGAATTTGTTCAGAATTCTGAGAAAACAAACATAGGCTCACCCTGCATGGTTGAAAGTCTCCTTTGCTAATCTGCAGCGAGGGGGCCATTTTAATAATTAGTGTTTCTAGTGTGTTCTAGGCATTAAAAGTAGCACAAACATATAGTACTCAATGTATATCACTATATATTGTGAAGTGTGCATGTGTGTATTCAGTGAAATGTATTTCCAGGCAGCATACTTATTTTGAAATATCAGACTTAAATCCTTGGGGGCCTGGGGTGTGTGGACGCCCTGGACTTTGAGGGGCTGGGGGCCCATTTTAAAATCTAATCTCTGGGCCCATTCCAACCTTCCTATGCCCCTGGCGGTCTACACATGGGTTTCTGCACAATGGGTTTCTGCACATGGGTTTCTGCACAACAGAACTGCACAACTACACATGGGTTTCTGCACAACACCTGCACAGAAGAAACTCCCATGTAGAAAATGTGTCTCTTGTAAATTGACCCTGAATTTTCAATCCATGACTGGGATATCTGAGAGTTACAGTCAATAATAAAAGAACAGTACGCTGCTTGTGACAGGAAGGGGCAAATTACAATGATTTCTTAGTCTGGCAGGGGCTGGTTTTGGCCCTGGCAGAACTTGGCTGTCTGCTCCTGTTGCAAATGCCTCTGTCTAGTGTGGCAAACTAATGTATCCTCCTCCCTCCTGGTGTCAAAGTAAGCACTAGTGTGGTGAATGCACATATACCCCATCAGGAGCCAACAATCATCACAAGACAAAGGCTGGCAGGAATCATTCACTGGTTTATAGACTCCCCCCGCCACCTTCTTCTTCCCCTATTTTGCTAGTGGCTATTTGGGCAGGTGATCCTCTAGGACAAAGTCATGTTTTTAAAAAAGCATGAGATGAGACAGAGAAAATGACACTTGGAATCCTCGCATAACTCCTGACTGTTGTTCTAAGTCTTTTACAGAGATGGCTCATGTTTTCAGGTTTTAATCAACAACCATGTCTAGATGGTACAGTGTTCATTTTAACAGGGATTTCCAGATATTGTTGACTACAAGTCCCATCATTCCTGTTTGGAAAGGGCGCAATTTCAGTGCTTGCCCTAGGTGATATTTTCCCTAGATACGCCTCTGCCCCCCACCAAAAGAAATGTTCTCCTTTCCTCAAGCGGATCACAACCTAAGAAATTAATACAGTAGTTTAGAGAATAAAGGTAAAGTTGTGCCATTAAGTCGGTGTCAACTTCTGGCAAGCACAGAGCCCTGTAGTTTTCTTTGGTAGAATATAGGAGCGGTTTACCATTGCCATCTCCCACGCAGTATGAGATGATGCCTTTCAGCATCTTCCTATATCACTGCTGCCCGGTATAGATGTTTCCCATAGTCTGGGAAACATACCAGCAGGGATTCGAACCAGCAACCTCTTGTTCCCTAGGCAAATTACTTTCCCACTGTGCCATTAGGTGGCTTAGTTTGGAGAATAAAAGCAGCCCAATGAAATCCAAATGGTGAAGCAGGAGTAGCCACTTAGTCTCAGGTGTGATTATGGTAGTGTCTCAAGAGTTCTGCTCCGGAGGGAGGTAGATGTTAACTCATGGCTCCTGGAATGCTCTGTCCTCTCCTTCATCAGAAGCACCACCTGCCAATGGCTGCCATTGAAAAGATGCTACAGAGTGGGCTGGGCTGAGTGAAGGCAAGAGCTCAGTCCTAAGGGGCATGGAGTCCCTGAGCCGCTACCCAGGTGGAAGAGAAATATTAACTCACAGGTCCTGGAATGCTCTTTTCCCTGCTTGTGTTACACATACTTTCATGGGGTGTTTGGGAATCCATCACTTGATAGGTAAATGATTCAACCTCCATTGAGAGTTAAGCTTAGCGGAGTGCTCAGTCTTTGCATATGGTTCTTGTTGCTTACAACGAAGGAGATTACTGACCCACTATTCCCACAGGAATGTAAAGGGGCAAGAGAGGGAGTCACAGCCATGAGCACAAAAGCATGTGTGCACGTAAAAATACTTTTCTGCAGCACAAAATATCCTTCTGGACCTCTGGGCAGCCTGTCAAGAAAAATAGCATTATCCGACTAAGAATCATGTCCTCATCTAAACTTGGCAACCACTGCAAAACTGGACTAAAAAGGAAGAGATTGTCTCTCTCAGCGACATGGGAGAAACATACAAATCATACATGCATGTTCTCAATGAAAGAAAATCACCTTCCAATTCAGTCAAGGGTCACGGGGATTTTTGTGCTCTTGACAAGAAGGTGGCTGACTGACCAAGCTATGAACAGGGGCAACAAGGGATGGTACATCTGCTCCCAAGAACAAAGACAGAAATGCTGGCCCAACATGATGAGCACTGGTATAAAGCTGGTGTGCACCACAATGACACACCGTGGGCTTGGAAGGCAGCAAGGACTGCCGAAGTGCAGTTGCACAAGCAGTTGCATTGTGACACAATGGGAGAAACAGCAGGGACATTGCTCGCGCAAGTGTGTATCAGCAGCATCCTCCTCACTGCCTTTTGATGCCATGGCAGCATTGCCATGGTGCACACCATCTCTGTAATACCAACATTTCCACTGTGGTTTGGATGTGTCCTCACTGCCCTCAGAGCATCTAAACATTCTGATGTCATGAATGGAGATTTGACCCATCACCATCACCAGTTCTACAAGTTTCCAGCATGTTGGGGGGAAAGCTGATTTAAATTAGTTTTCTGTTGTTGTGTATCTTACTTCTTTATTTAATTTGCTGGGCTTTTGTATGTATTTCTTTTTCTGTACTGATCAGTGACTGTAATAAATATATCAATTAATTATGATTATTGCCTAATGGCTCATATTCATAACATCACCAACCTACTTGTTCACTATTCTGCCACAGATTTTCAGCTGAATGCTGACAGTCTTCTTTGGTGTATCTCTGAGATCTGGGGCATTCACAATTTTTAGCTGAAATTGTCAAAATCCATATATGCCTGTATATATTCACCAGATTTCAAACATTCTGAAGGGAAATCTGAAGGCAATGTGCAAGATTAGACACATAGTTTCAGCAGTTCATACGCCAGCTGGTGCTACCAAATTTTACCAAATGCCAGAATTATAAACCACGTGAAGAACTAAATACTGCAGAATAATTTATACAAAACATGAAACATTTTGCAGAGTTGTTCAGTTTGCATCGTTTCTATAGCTCTCAGACTCCAGCTTTTCTCAATGCAGAATTTCGGTTTCCTGTACATGGCTACCCTACTTTCCGAAGGGAAGGTGGCTTATGAAATCGTTGTGGCTATGTATGAGTCTCCACACGTGTGTCTCTAATGGCCAACAGTCTGTGCAGAATTATGTGTCTGGGACGCTGTGCTATGGGCATATTGCAGAGATCAAAGGATGCACTGGGATTTGCAAATGTGGTGGTTGTGCAAGCAGCGCTTCTGCAAGTGTCTGTATTGTCTCAAATGCGAGGATTTACAGAGTGCTGCTTGGGCAACTGTCCTACTTGCAGAACCCCAATGCTTCTTTTGATCTCTGCATCAGCTCCACAGTGCAGTGCTACTGTCATGTAATACTGTGCAGAATGTTGACCACCAACGTTTACGATTACAGTCTGATACAAAGCAAATTCACAGCACATGGGAGGAGGTCTTAGGGATATTTCTTTTGCTGATCCGTCACCTTGGCCAATGGCTGAAAATATAGACACCGCCCCTTGTTAACCCACATGCTGACTGTTGGATGCAAAGCAAATTCACAGCACAGGAAAGAGGATCCTCAGTAAGAATGACCAGGAGCATTTCCAGATGGGGCTTTGAGCTCGCTTCTCCTCTGGATTGGAGGGTGTGCATTCACCTATCAGCCAGATTTGCCCCAAAGTCCCTGCGAGCTATTGGGGAGCACGCCACACACAATTCGGATTTTTCATTAGGCATTGGAACGTAGCCTGATTTATGTCCAAGGTTAAAAAATATCCACTTTTTGCGTCTTGGGGGCGTGTGCAAATTTGAACTTGCCGTAAAGCCTGCTGTCTGAAAAGGCTCCAGGTTAAAAGAAGCAGAAAGTAGCCTTTGTTAATTCAACTTGGAATCACTTAAGGTTTTTTGTTTTTGTTTGTTTTTTTAAGCACAGCATATGCCCAGCCCTGAGGTTTGAGCCATGCCAAACAGGGGGGTGTTTTGTTTTTTGCTGTTTTGCTTTACATTTCTCTGCTGGATTATTTCTCCACTGTTGTGCTCCAAAAAGGGAAATTAAAAACAGCATCTCCTGTCTGCAATCTCAGTTGGAGATGCTGGTGAAACTCATCAATTTTGTGCTCAGATACAAGTTTGAGGGACTTGTAAGGCGCACCTCAGAGAAGAAATTGAACTAAAATCTAGCTTGAATTCAAGTCTGAGAATTCCTGGCTTGCCCTCTCTCTCGTCTGTATAACCACCCATTGCTACTCAATTAGCTGCAGCTGCAGTAGCAGTGGTACTACTCTGGCTACAGTATTATTAACTACATTTTTCCAATGGCCACTGGGGCCTTTCATCCTGGCATACTACTTACTATGTGTAGAATCCAGAGGAAAGAGTTGTGGCACGTAAGTGTAGTAGAAACAGGAATTTTAATGGTTTAATGAATATATGTATTATTTACAGAGAGGCAAGTGCAGTTTGCCTTCAATGCTCTTGCTGCTGGCTCTACTCAAGGACTGGACTAAAAGTAACTAAAGTCCCATTCAAAAGCTGGCCTGAATCAAGGAATGGGTTAACCCAAAACACCACACTATGCAAATCTCCTTCTTTCCTTCTCCCTGCGGCTGGAATATTGTATACCTTCCAACACTTTCCCAACAAAAATAGGGACATACCTATGAATGCGTAGGGGGCGTTGTCAAGCAAACAGGGAGGCGTGGCATACCATTCTCACTACAAGCATGCCACAAGTGGAACGCAGGTAATGTGTGGGGTATGTTATTCCTGGTTACCAAAGCAGTACTGTGCTGGGTGTGGATAGGGCCAGTTACTCTCCCCCTGCTAAATAAAGAGAATCACCACGTTAAAAGGGGCCTCTATGCCCAGTTAGTAGGGGATGCATAGTCCCTGAGGGTTCTGTACCCACTACCATGCAGATACACTAGAGACACGATGCATTCACCCTTCCACTTGAGGCTTTTACAGACAGCAGGCTTTGCTGTGAGTTTATTGGGAGGCTTTACTGCAAACTTGAAGTTGTCCCCCAAACCCGACGCAAATATTGGATTTTTTTTAACCTTGTATAAATTGGGCTAAACTCTAACATGCAGTGAAAAACCCAAAATGTGTGTGAACAGCTCCCTAATAACTCACAGGGCCTTTGGGGTAAATCTAGCTGATATGTCAACACACCCCCTCCATTCCGGAGAAGATGTGAGTTAAAGGGCTGGAAAAGCCCCATGTGAAAAACTTCCTGGAGATTTAATTTCTAGAGTCTCAAGGGAGGGAGCTGAATCTTGACAGCTCTAGCAACTCACATGGCGGGGGGAGAATAAGGCATCTCCGAGAGGCAAAAATAGGGACAGTGACTTACCAGGGAATAAATCCAGAAAACAAGGACAGTTGGAGCCAGTGGTAATGAACCAAGCCATTTCCCAGTTTCTAGGGAAGTAGCTCAGTGTTTCTGAGCCAAAGCTGACACCAGGCATGGAGCCAAACAGCCATCTCTATTTGTGGAGCAGATTATGAAAGACATTCTAAATTCCATGATCCACTCTGGAAGTTTGGAGATGCAGAATGAATGTATTCCAATCTCCACCAAAGTTCAGTGGAGCAAGTTCAGGAGGTTCTTTCCATCCCTCCATCACTTCGAGAGGATGACATCCCTGACAGCTTGACTAATAGCCTGAATGACTGCTTTTTGGAAATCCCATGGGGGAGAGGCAGGAATGTAAAAGCAACTCATTAGGCTGTGCATATATTTAACATGGGATTGATGAGGAATGTGTCTGAATGGTCAAGAAACCACCCTATTGTCATGACTACATTTTAATTATGAGCAAAGGGGTTGAACATCTCATGACAGACACCTGGGTCATCAGAAAGCAGCAGTGTTGACCAACATACTTTGTTCTCCCACAGTGATTGTGGGGGACAGCTACAAAAGAAAATCACCTTGTGTGGTTTGACATCTATTTCCTGTAATTGAGACCTCCACCATGCACGGCCTGGAATGTAGATGCTTGTCAGTCATGTGGTCGTAAATGGGATTAAGGGCTGTTTCTGGAAAAGCAGGCATGTAAGTAGGAAAGGCAGAGCAGCCTTAGATGGTCATTCTTATGAGAAAAAGAGGCAGATTTGGCTGTTGTGCAGTTTACCCAGGAGCCTCTTCCAAAATTGCACTGGTTAATGTTTTATGGTCTTCTAAATAGATATAGTATTCTAATTTTATGTATTTATTTAGGGGTGATTGAAGGGGAAAGGGAGATGCCGAAGATAAATGAAATGCCAGGACAAAGAGGTGAATTTTTATTGGGCATTTATGCACCAATGGGAAGGGCCAGAGTGTGCCAGGAGATAAAAAGTTCAAATTAATTGGCGTAGCAAGGAAGGCACAGAAACATTGGGAAATGGAGAATGTACGTTTGGGAACCAAAGGAAAGAGGGAGTGCAAAGGGATATAGAGGGAGTAAAGGGCAGAGGGCAATAAATGAAAGATATGTGAACGTCAATAAGACGTTTACATAGGCTACAAGAAAAAAAAGGAAACCAGTGAAGAGAGCAGAAACGTGGGGGTGGTAATATGATCATAGCAACAAGTGGAACAGATTAGAAGAGCTGAAAATTCAAGACAGAGGAAAGCCTTGAAAAAACCTGGGAAAAGAAAAAGGAAAGCCAAGCAAAACCACGTTGCACTCATCAATGCTGTATTTAATGCGAATGAACAAGACCCACCAACTTCACTCATTCACAGCACATTGTGCAAGCTAGTCCTGTAGTCTTTAATCAAGATCTTTGTTTCATTTTTAACTTTTCTTGACTGAGACTCCCCCTGCCCTCTGCATATGTAACTCAGAGGAGGACGCTTCTCATTGGCCAGCATCAAGGCCCTCGATACATGGAAAGGAAAGGAAATCTTTATCAATCAACAAAGTTCCTGACCAGCAGGTTCATCAATACACTACCACATCTCACTTGCCAAGCTGTTCTGAGCAGTAGCGGTTGGTGGGCTTTGGAGCAGGGGGTGGGGGCAGCAGAGGACCTGGTCACTGATGATGGGGCCTACCCTCCGCCTTCCTCTACACTAGCAGGCTTGGGTATTTATTTGTTTTATTTATTAATGTAGTACTTCCAGTGACTGTTGCTGGTGTCTATCTTATGTTTCTTTTTAGAATGTGAGCCCTTTAGGGACAGGGTTCCATCTTATTTGTTTGTTATTTCTCTGTGTAAACCACCCTGAGCAATTTTTGGAAGGGCGGTATAGAAATTGAATTATTATCCCCCAGTGAGGCACTACCTTGGCATGGTTGTGGGGCTTGTGTGCTCTGAGGAAGGTGAGAGCTATGCCAGAGGTCCAACCATACTGGACAGGTCTCACCAGAGGAGCCAGACAAAGAGTGCCTCTCCCATCAACAATATGGTGAGACGTAACTTTAATAAATCTATACTGGATCGGTCGTCACCCAGGTCAACAAGGACCGCACCAGGTGCTGGAGTCCCTGGACATCTGGTGGCAAGTGGGCAACAGGACTCAGGATCTTCAGTTGAGCAACCAGGGCTGGAGACTGCAAGGTTACTGGAAGAAACATCGCTTAACCGGAAAAAATATACGGAAAATGCCAACAAGGAAATAATGATCTGCTATTACAAGTCTAGTCCAACTAGAAGAGGTTATTTAAAAAGAATGTACCAAATTTGGAAAGAGAAGCATCCAGATACAGAAATAACAGAACAAAGGCTAGCAGACCAAAGAAGATTCATGATAAGAAATAAAGTATTCACAGGAGTTGAGCTGGAAGAACTGCAAAGAGCAACACAGGCTCAAGATATGGAAGAAGAATTACCACCAACTGAAGCAGTTGCTCAGGCGCAGGTGGAGGAGGTGTTGAAAATAGAGGATACCACTGTTGCTCTGTGTAAACCACCCTGAGCAATTTTTGGAAGGGCGGTAAAGAAATCGAATTATTATTATTATTTTACACAGTCAGACAGGTGTTATTGACTGGTTTGTTTTATCCAGACATCGAGTCCTTCCCAAGGATCTGTGATGCCAGAATTTTATTGTCAATTGTTATAGATATCGTTGCAGAATATAGGCTGTTCCCAGTAAAGCTGCTTTTTGTAATTGGCTGATGGTGATTTCTGTGGCCCTTATGGTGTTGAGGTGCTCTTCAAGGTCTTTTGGAACTGCACCCAGGGCGCCAATTACCACTGGGATTATTTTGGTCTTTTTCTGCCACAGCCTTTCCATTTCAATTTGTAGATCTTTGTATTTGGTGATTTTTTCTATTTCTTTTCCTTCTATTCTGCTATCCCCTGGTATTGCTATGTTGATTATTTTGACTTGTTTTTCTTTCTTCTCGACTACAGTTATATCTGGTGTATTGTGTGGCAGATGTTTGTCTGTTTGTAGTCGGAAGTCCCATAATATTTTTACATCTTCATTTTCTTCAACGTTTTCAATTTTATGGTCCCACCAATGTTTGGCTACAGGTAGCTTGTATTTTTTGCAGATGTTCCAGTGTATCATCCCTGCTACTTTGTCATGCCTTTGTTTGTAGTCAGTCTGTGCGATCTTCTTACAACAACTGAATCAGACTGGCTGGAGCATCAGAATCAGACTGGAATCAGACTGGAATCAGACTGGAATCATCGGATTCGGGTTCGGATTTGGAATTATCGGATTCATCTGGAATCATCTGGAATCATCTGGATCATCTGGAATCATCTGGAATCATCAATCATCTGGAATCATCATCTGTCATCATCATCTGGAATTCATCTGGAATCACCTGGAATTCACCTGGATTCATCTGGAATCATCGGATTCGGGTTTGGATTCAGATTCGGAATCATCATCTTCTTACAACAACTGAATCAGACTGGCTGGAGCATCAGAATCAGACTGGAATCAGACTGGAATCAGACTGGAATCATCAGAATCAGACTGGCTGGAGCAGCTTGAGTAGCAGCTATTCCTGTTGTGAATAACTGTAACTCTGTTGTGAGCCAGAGGACAATTTGTCAATGGGCAACTAACAAATAAAGTTTAGTAGTGATAATAATAATAACAACAACAACAGATATAACTGTAGTCGAGAAGAAAGAAAAACAAGTTAAAATAATCGACATAGCAATACCAGGGGATAGCAGAATAGAAGAAAAAAGAAATAGAAAAAATCACCAAATACAAAGATCTACAACCTGAAATTGAAAGGACAACCTGAAATTGAAAGGATATTGTCCTGACCTCTTATGTGTATAGCCACCAGATGTATGCGATGTGCAATGCACCAGTTCCATATCTGGAGTCCTAGATGGCACAACGGCTTCGACACCGTACCTCCTTGATTGTTGACGTAGGCGATTGCAGTGGTATTGTCCATCTGAAGTTGCAGTACTCCCTCCTGAATGATCTTTTGAAGGGCTGGCAACACATAACATCAGATGGCTGGGTCCTGCGCATAATCAGGACTGGTTATGCTATCGAGTTCAAGACTCTTCCTCAGTTCAATGGGATAAAATATACCCCAGAAACGGAAACACTAGAGGAGGAGGTCAGGGTTCTGTTAGACAAGGAAGCAATTTCGCCGGTTCCGTGGGCTCATGCTATGACAGGCTTCTATTCAAGGTACTTCCAAATACCCAAGAGGGACGGGGGCATTCGCCCAATCATGGATCTCAGATGGCTGAACCTTTATGTCGACGTGAAGAAATTTCGGATGATAACGCTGCAAGCGATCCTGCCTCTTCTTCATCAAGAGCAATGGATTGCAACGTTGGACTTGAAAGATGCCTACTTTCACGTCGGGATTCAGGAGTCCCACAGGAGATATTTACGTTTCACACTGGGCAGTCGGGAGATGGTGTCATCGCATAAAGGAGATGGTGTTACACTTTCGTGCTACTCCACGTCAACAGGCCAGATCAATCCAGGTCCTATTGGGCCTGATGGCCTCTTGTACCACTACTGTTCGCTACGCGAAGCTACGCATGAGGAAACTGCAGATGTGGTACCTGGATGTTTTTCGCCCCAATGTAGACCCCCAGAGTCTGCTCCTTCAAATTCCGCATGCAGTCCAAGAATCGTTGCGGTGGTGGACAAAGGATGCAAATATGCAGGAGGGGATGCCATTTCGGACCCCGGTACCTACTTGCACGCTGACAACAGATGCCTCGATGCTCGGATGGGGAGCTCATTTGGGAGTCCACAGAGCACAGAGCCGATGGAATCACCGAGAGAAGGAGTATCACATCAATTTCCTCGAGCTTCTGGCAGCCTACAAGGCATTGCAAGCCCTTCAAAAGATCATTCAGGAGGGAGTACTGCAACTTCAGATGGACAATACCACTGCAATCGCCTACGTCAACAATCAAGGAGGTACGGTGTCGAAGCCGTTGTGCCATCTAGGACTCCAGATATGGAACTGGTGCATTGCACATCGCATACATCTGGTGGCTATACACATAAGAGGTCAGGACAATATCCTAGCGGACACCTTGAGCAGATCACCTGTCCAACAGCAACACGAGTGGGAGCTCAACCCACAGTTGTTGAGAGAGATATTCCTTGCCTGGGGGACCCCAACTGTCGACCTGTTTGCGACAGCAGGAAACAAGAAATGCAGCCAATACTGTTCCAGAATGGGGGTGGGCCCCCTGTCAAAGGGAGATGCCTTCCAGTACCGATGGACGCAAAGTATGTTTTATTTATACCCTCCATATCCCCTGTTGAACAGGGTTGTGGCCAAGCTTTTACAGGACAACACCAGGGCGATTGTTGTCACGCCTTGGTGGCCCAGGCAACCTTGGTTTCCTCAACTCTTGCGACTGTCGGACAATGTGTACAAGAGACTGCCACAACAGAGGGACCAGATATATCAGCAAGAAGGACAAATACTCCACCCCAACCTGTCAGTCCTCAACCTGACAGTATGGAAAGTGGGTTACTGAAGAAGATATTAAAGAATAGCAGGAGGAAGTCAACTAGGAGAAATTATTTCTGCAAATGGAGAAGATTTTCATTGTATGCCGCAGAGCACCAATTTGAACCTGGAGAGGCCTCTGTGAGGGAGGTATTGCTATACTTAACCTCCTTGAAATCCAGTGGATTGGCCAATACATCCATAAAGGTTCATTTAGCGGCCATTTCTGCTCATCATGATGGCTGGAATCAAAAGACGGTTTTTACTCATCCTAAATGCAAGGAGTTTTTGAAAGGGTTGAGTAATCTATACCCCCCAGTAAGAAGACCATCCGACAAGTGGAGCCTCTCCTTGGTGCTCTCGACTGTGATGGAGAGTCCATTTGAACCTATGGCCACTGCTTCTTTGAAGTTAGTAACGTTAAAGACCTTATTCCTGGTGGCAATCACATCAGCAAGGCGCGTGAGCGAATTACTTGCTCTACGGATGGATGAACCATATACTCGATTCTTTCCAGACAGGGTAGTTATGCGTTTGGACCCGGAATTCCGCCCGAAAATAGTGACTGATTTTCACTTAAATGCAGACGTGGTTCTACCTACGTTTTACAAGAATCCATCCACACCGCTGGAAGCTTCTTTGCACTTGCTGGACGTGCGGAGGGCCATTCTTTTCTACCTGCAAAGAACAAGGGAAATGAGAAGGACAAGGAATCTTTTCATAGCCTTGAATGGAAAGAACCGGGGCCTTCAGCCATCCCGCCAGAAGCTGTCCTTTTGGCTAGTGGAACTCATTAAGATGGCCTATGATATACAGGGAGTCACTCCGCCATCAGCTATTAGAGCCCATTCAACTAGGGCTCACGCTGCCTCGGCAGCTCATCTTTCAGGAATAAGATTCAAGGATATTTGTATGGCGGCCACCTGGTCCTCGGACCAAACCTTTGTGAAGCATTATGCACTGGACCTTCGCTCTATAGAGGCAGCACAATTCGGCAGGGCCGTGCTGCAGAGGGTGCTTCAATAGCTTGCGTTGCCCACCTCCATTTGGGCAGCTCGTGATTCACCCATTTTATGTTTGTCGAGGCCTCACTATCCAGATAAGCAGGTTGCTTACCTGTAACAGGTGATCTGGTAGTGAGGCCTCGACATTCATAAAACCCTCCCAGCCGACCCTGTGGCAGAAGAAGACCAAAATAATCCCAGTGGTAATTGGCGCCCTGGGTGCAGTTCCAAAAGACCTTGAAGAGCACCTCAACACCATAGGGGTCACAGAAATCACCACCAGCCAATTACAAAAAGCAGCTTTACTGGGAACAGCCTATATTCTGCGACGATATCTATAACAACATTGACAATAAAATTCTGGCATCCCAGGTCCTTGGGAAGGACTTGATGTCTGAATAAAACAAACCAGTTAATAACACCTGTCTGACTGTGTAAATCAATAATAATAGTGGTTAGAGTGCTGGACTAGGACTGGGGAGACCCGAGTTCAAATCCCCGTTCAGCCATGATACTAGCTGGGTGACTCTGGGCCAGTCACTTCTCTCTCAGCCTAACCTACTTCACAGGGTTGTTGTGAAAGAGAAACTCAAGTATGTAGTACACCGCTCTGGGCTCCATGGAGGAAGAACGGGATATAAATGTAAAAATAATAATAATAATAATAATGACTCGATGTCTGGATAAAACAAACCAGTCAATAACACCTGCCTGACTGTGTAAACAAGAAATAATACTTCCAGCCAGTAAGAACCAAAGAAGAAGTTACAGGCAGGGGAGGATGGGCTGGAGGAAGCTCCCTGCTCTGGAGGATTCCTTGGCTGCTGTTAAATCTGAACCTTTACTAGCATGTTTGTTTGTGTTGGGGGGGGGGGGGGTTCTGAGCCAGTAAATGGGGGGAGAGGGGAAGCTGCTTGGTAACCCTTCCAGACTAGGCCTGGACTCCTCCGCAATAACTTAAAAAATGAAAGCAAATCATTAAAATCTCCAGCCAAACAACCAAACTGAAAAGGAAATGGGGCCCTAACTCAGTGGAGGAGCATCTGCTTTGTATGCAGAAGGCCCCAGATTCAATCCATGACATTTCCACACAGGGCAACCTTGGAGAGCTTCTGTCTGTCAGTGTATGCACAAATGGGTCTACAAGCATCATTTCCTTCCAAAACATTTTAATGTTTAGGGGAAAGTCATTATATATGCAAGGTTCCCTCTAGCAATTCCTCTTCTAAGTGGCATTGTACCATTGATCACTGACTAATTAGAGTTTCCAAACAGTTTTTCTATCGCCACCTTTTAAAGGTACTTATTCTGAATCCTGGACAGGCAACTACAAACAAACGGACAAATCCCATCCATATGTGTTCTAGTTATTATGAAGAAAGCTCATAAATATGAAGAATCCATACAAATTATGAGTGGTGACCATAATTCTATTGAATGTTTATGTAGAAAAGACACTTTTTAGCTGAGCTCACACATATGCAGCTGCAGTACATACAAGGTAGTTGCCTTGTTCCTGGTCATGGCACACCTGAAATCATTCTGTTTTCAGACTTGGGTTTCCAGATGTTATTTGGGCTACAACTCCCATCATCCCATTGTGGCTGGAGATGATGGGAATTGTAGTGCAACATCTGGAGACCTACGTATTAAAACCTCCTCTCTAGAGGATTTTCTTTTGCAAATGTTGATGTCAAATATACCTCTCATATTCCCTGAATATACCAATGTGTGCTGAATATTTGATATATGCAGTTAAAATAATTAAGGGTAATAGTTGCCATTCAAAGTTATTGTCAGCAGTAACCAGGGCTATAATCAGGGACCGCCTGATTCTAATTAAGAATGCGTGGTTGTCCTTCATTCGATTTCATGATCGTTTTGAAGGGCTGATCCTGTCCCATATTCTGCTCTACTTGCTTTCTTACTTAAGCTGGAACATTTCTAAAACTAATACTGGAATTGGTGTATGACACAGTCTTCAAGAAAGTTTGCATCCCCCCCCACAGAAGGTTTCTTCCAAAGGCAAACAGCAGCTTTGCAGGGGGATGGGGGTTGTCGGGACTGGGGCACAAGAGAAAAGATAGCCACAGGCACGCCGCCGCCAGTCACAGGCAGCAAGGGAAAGCGCTGTTGCTGGGTCAGCCAGTAGTGAGGGAAAGCACCTGCCGAGCCAGCCAGCAGCAAAGGAAAGTGCTGGCCAGGCCTGCGGGCGGGGAAGAAAAGCGCTGGGCACCGGCCAGGCCAAAGGGTGGGGAGGGGAGGGAAAGCAGACTGGGAGGGGGAGAACGGGCTGGGGCTGAAGTGGGGGGAGGAGAGACAGGGAGGGCCAGGGACACAGATGCTCTGCACCAGGTCAGCTAGTTAGATTTGAATTTCGCTGCATGCCAAATTTCGGTGTCAACCCTAGTCTTATGATGCCTCATAGAGATTAAACAAGGGCCAACCTTGCTTGCAGGCTTAGGTGCTAAGAAAAGGCATGGTGTGCAAGGAAAAGGGCTGGGAAACAGGGATGAGCAGTCGAGACTTTGTTGTACCTATGACTGCATCCAGAGTATTTTTGTGTGATGTTTTACTGACTCCTACATGCATTCATGTGCATCAGTAAAGTACCACATAGACCTAATCTTGATCAATCAGCTGTGTTAATCTACTATTTCAGTTACATATAGCCTCAACCTTTGGACTAGGAACCTACAAGGAGGCTCGCAATCTAAAGTCACCCAAAATACACAAACACAAAATGAAGACAAAATATAAAAAGCAAACTCAGACACAACAGATCAAGGAAACAAATAAGAGCCAGAAGAAATCACCAACACAACTACAGAGATAATTAAAGGAAAAGCGTAAAGAAAATTGGTAGAACTCAGACAGAGATTAGAGAGACACAATAGCTCTCTGAAAGACAGGCTGATACTGAAATGACAGCAAAGGAAAGAGGCCAAAGCCATAGCTCATAACTGTGAGTGCATCAAACGATGAATGAGATCAGGTTACTTTGGCTAACGCCTAGATAACAGAAAACATTACTCTGGTCTATCACTATTCAATATTAACATCAG
Organism: Hemicordylus capensis; assembly: GCF_027244095.1. NCBI lineage: Eukaryota > Metazoa > Chordata > Lepidosauria > Squamata > Cordylidae > Hemicordylus > Hemicordylus capensis. Next base: position 128,368,982 of record NC_069661.1, read on the forward strand.
TCATGTGACAGTAATGTAATTAACTCAGAAGACTTGCATGCTCGCAGGCACCTTATAGTCTGAGGATCTGATTCCCCGTTCTCACACATCCAGAATCCAGAACCTGCTACCAGTGACCAGAGCCAAGATGTGTTATGCCAAAGGATGTCACTCCAGTGTGGCCATTCAGTACTATTTTAGATTTCAGAAAGAAAAGGGACAATGAGACATCCCTCCACAACAGAATTTTAAAAAACAAAACCTTAAGCAGTACAGCATGGTGATCACAACCTGATCAAGCCCCAAGCTTCATTTCAGAAGCCCATTGTTGTCTACCCACTACCAGGTTAAATGGAACACTTAGCAGATGTGAAATCAGGGTACAGTTCTGTTCCCCAATCCCAACTTTGCAGTGTCAGCTTGATCAGCAATTCCTGGTGTGCTCCCAAAGTGAAATATGTCTACCGAGACATGGCCCTGCCCCCATCCCCTCACCCCATGATTTATCTCTAAAGTCAGCAGTCTTTTAAATCCCAGGGTTTTCTACACTGCATCCTCTGCCAGCAACCACTCAGTCCAGTCCTGCTGGGAAAGCAAGACATTGTGGGCCTGCCTCCTATGGAGGAAGGTGACCATGGGCATAAAGAGAGGAGAGATGGTCTTCTGGTAGCAAGCATGAATTGTTCCCCTAGCTAAGCAGGGTCTGCCCTGGTTGCATCTGAATGGGAGACTTGATGTGTGAGCACTGCAAGATATTCCCCTCAGGGGATGGAGCCGCTCTGGGAAGAACAGAAGGCTTCAAGTTCCCTCCCTGGCTTCTCCAAGATAGGGCTGAGAGAGATTCCTGCCTGCAGCCTTGGAGAAGCCGCTGCCAGTCTGTGTAGACAATACTGACTTAGATAGACCAATGGTCTGACTCAGTATATGGCCACTTCCTATGTTCCTATGTTCCTAAAGTGGAAGCAACTTCTTTTCAACCCTGGCCTGTGATGCCTCCACCCACAATTAAGCTGTTATCAACTCTTCAGAGATGGAGCAGTAGCCAAGATATCAAGATGTACAGTGTATGTGGAAGGACAAGGTGCATTGTTTGGTTGCTTGGGCTATATTTGATTTTTATTGACTTTAAAAAGGTATGTCCCACCTTTCTTTAAAAAAAGAAAAAACTCAAGGTGACTTTTAGTAACAAACATTTAAAATAACATCACAATGTAACAATAAAACAATGTGCTGCCTTCACTGCCTCTGAACAAACCACAGTTCTGAGGAGACAATTTAGCAATAGCGCTTAGCACTTACATTTATATACCGCTCTATAGCCGGGGCTCTCTAAGCAGTTTTACAATGATTTAGCATATTGCCCCCAACATTCTGGGTACTCATTTTACCGACCTCGGAAGGATGGAAGGCTGAGTCAACCTTGAGCCCCTGGTCAGGATCGAACTTGTAACCTTCTGGTTACAGGGCGACAGTTTTACCACTGCGCCACCAGGGGCTCTGTATTTTATATATTGATATGTCACATATGCTTTTTACACAGTGTGACCATTTAGAGTGCTGTGCAGTTGGCTCAGTCACTGATTGCAGTCCGTCCCCATGCAGGCACACCATTTCAGGTTCCAGTAGGGGAGGAAGCAACGGCATTACAGAAGGAGAGGAAGAGGAATGATCCAGAGCAATGTCCCAAGGTCTAAATTAAACTGCAAAAACACAGTATAGGAAAAGTATAGGAAGTTGCCTTACACTGAGTCAGACCATTGGCCCATCTAATTTAGTATTGTCAACACTGACTGACACAGCAGCTCTCCAAGATTTCAGGCAGGATTATCTCCCAGCCCTTCTAGGAGATGCCAGGGATTGAACCAGGGGCCTTGCTCATGCAAGGAAATGCTCTAACACTGCTTCTAAAATCATTTGTTGGGATTCGTTTTAATATTTTTTAATAGAATAAGTCTCTCTCTCTCTCTTTCCCTCTCTCTCTCTCTGAGAGATATCAACTCTTCAGAGATGGAGCAGTAGCCAAGATATCAAGATGTACAGTGTATGTGGAAGGACATACTCTCTCTGAGAGAGAGAGAGAGAGAGAGAGAGAGAGAGAGAGAGAGAGGCAAAGCCAAGACTTTAGCATGTGTATCTAGTACATAGACCTATTTCATTGTTTATAACAATTGACACTTAGTGTGTGCAACTAGGGAAATGGCCAGAGATCAAAGTGCCCTGGATCACACAGGATCTGAAAAGCTGGTTAATCACTCTGCCAAACCTTCCATTATTTATTTTATTTATTTTGCATATTTTTATACCACCCAAAACTTACGTCTCTGGGCGGTTTACAACAAGATAACAGCAAAAGTAAAACATTAGTTAAAAACAAAAAGAAGAAATATTCTAAAACAACACTAAAAACAATCAGATCAGTTCAAAGCCTGGGTGAACCGATGCATCTTTAAAGACTTTTAAAAAATTGTCATCAATGGTGCACTCACCTGCTCAAAACAACAAAAAGGATATTTTTGTTTGTATATAAATGAGTTGTGTATGGTTTGTTTCAAGCAACACTTGGGGCGGAAACAGAAGTAAAAAAACAACAACAGAGCACTCCGTCTCAACTATATCTCTGCACATCTTGATAAATTGATCTGAAAATCCTGAAAACAAAGTTCTCAGGTGAGTCCAGTCCAGTCGCCCTGTCTTCTGTTGCTTTAACTGCAAGACAGGCCTTTCCATTCTTCTGGGAAAAGACAATTTCCCAGCAAGAACCAGATGAGATGCGATTTTGAAATGTTTTATTTATTTGTATTTGCCCGAACAATGGGACATAAACTGTACAAACACCATAAGGGAAGGAATGGCACATGAAATCCCAGAAACATCAGACAAAGTGCTATGAAGTCATTGTGGAAAATACATAACAAGAAGAAGAGGGGGTGTGAGAAGACAAAGAAACCCTCCCCTATACATAATTTATGGCAATCACCCAGAGAGTACCAGGGGGCAATCCATTTCAATTGGTGGCCGTCTTTTCACAAAAGGAGTGACAAATGGCAAACACATGGGTGCCCCAGCTCTTCAAGTGGATTTCATTTTCTTTAGAAAATAGTTCATTTTGTAAAAGAGAGATGACTGCTAAAGCAGGGTGAGTGAGACTTTTGCTTGCAGGGAGCAGAAGTACATATAGCCCATAGACATGCTCATACATAAGGGAGCTGCTCTTTTGTAAACCATAGGACCGAGTACAAGGTGACAATATGGCACCCATGATGCTAATTTTGTCCACATAAGTGCAGATTCCTAAAAGTACATTAGCCACTTAATGGCGCAGCAGGGAAGCTACCCGCCTAGAGATAGGAAGGTGCTGAAAGGCATCATCTCATACTGTGTGGGAGAAGGCAATGGTAAACCACTCCTGTATTCTACCAAGAAAATCTCATGGCTCTATGGTTGCCAGGAGTCGACACCGACTCAAAGGCACAACCTTTTCTTTAAAAATGCATTGGGTAATTTCAAGAAAGGGAAGCTGGTGGTAGATCAGACAGAACTGGGGAAAGCCATATCTCCAAAGATGAAGACTTGGGTCAGGATCTTTCAAGCAGCATGTGAGGAGTGAAGAGTGCTGTGTGGGTGTCAGGAAAAATGGAGGGAACACACAGGCCTAAAAGCACATGGTTTTACTGATACACTTAGGATCTGCAGCTGTCAATAACTTCTGCTAGCTGGCCAGTAGTAATGGAGTGAATTTCTTGGACACTGATTCCTAGTGGTGAGAACCAGTTCCTCTCTAAGAGGTTTTTGTGTTCCTCTTTTGTAATGATGCGTGGAAGCTTCCCTTGGTAGGAGCCATACTGCACATCCACATTGCAGCTTCCAGCAAGATCAAACTTGTGTTCATTTTAATCATGGAGAATATCTGATGGACTCAAAGGCTCTTGTGAAAAGATGTGATGAAAGGTATCCTTGTTGATACTCCAGACCCAGAGTCAACTTTCATCTTGAACTAAGGACCATTAATGGTTTCAGCATCTTGAAGCTCTTTGTCACAGTCATTTTGAACATGATACAGCTCTTCACTACCCTGTGGACAGTCAAGTTTATGCAGCAAAGTTAGGTGGTGTAACTCCTTGTTACAATTCTTTGGTTTCTTACTGATGGACTTTGAACGGCATATTCGCTCCAGGTGGCTCATCTTCTTACAAAACCTGCATTCCACAGCTGGAGCAGGGATTGCTATTCCTGGACCTATCTGCAGAAATTGTGGAAAGTGCATTTTCTGTGTTCTGCTGACTGACCCTGTTGTCCAGAATTTTCAGCCTGCTTGGTATGGATAGCATGTACATTAGTTGCTGCATCCTTGATTTCTGTGACTTGCAGGGATGCAGTTTCAATGGCTAATGCCTTTTCTTGAGCCATTGCAAATGTCAAATTTGGCTCAGACAGGAGCCTTCACTGCAATGGTTCATCATGAACCTCACACACAAGGTGATTCCCTCAGCATATCTTCTAAGAAATCCCCAAATTTTCACCGTTGAAAGAGATGACAGAGCTCTGTGATATAAGCAGCAATGCTTTCTCCAGACAGTTGAACTCGTCATGAAATCTAAATCTCTGTGCAACTGATGGTGTTGGTGAGAAATGAGCCTTCAGTAATTCCATAAGTTCATCAAATTTTTTAGACTTTGGTGAAGCAGGAACAGTGAGTGCTCTTATTAGGGATGTGCACACGGGCTTGAAGTCAAACCAGTTTGCCATCAAACCTAGCCAGCTCAAGGTTTTGCCCTCGAGCTGGACTGGGCCTCGTACAGCTCAATCTTGAGCCCTAACCACCCACTCCCGGCCAGCTTGGAGCCGGTCCAGGGTTCAAAAAGTTAATTCTTAATTAAAAAAAAACAAAAACTCATCATTGGGCCCAGGATAATTACGTTGTCTTGTGGGGGGGCATGGGGGGTGTCTCTGAAGCTTCCCCCTCATCCTGCTGGCCTCCCTCCAGAATTTCTGGGCCAGTTCGGCCCATTTTCAGGCCTTTCTGGCCCTCTCCCAGCTCGTGAAAGCCATTTTGAAGGCCACCACACATGCACATGGGCTATTTGTGTGCCCAAGTTTTTAACTTTTTGGACCCTGAACCAGCATAAACTAAAGCTGAACCAGGGGGAGTTCAGCGGTGCACAAAACCAAACATGCCCAGTTCGGTTTGAGTCCAGTCCAGATGCAAACCAAACTGGGCAAGCGAGTTTTGTGCACACTGCTAGCTCTTATTATGGCAAATGACTGGGCTCCACAGACAGTCAGAAAGACAGCTTGCTTTTGTTCAGGGCTAACTATTTTGTTTGCTTCCAGATAAAAGGAAAGCCTCTCTGCATATGAATCCCAGGAAGCAGGCTGACTAATATAAACACTGCTTCATTGTGTCCAGGAGCAGCCATTTTAGCACAGAATCTGTTCCGGCTTTCTATCTTGGCACTTTTAGACTGCTTATCAGTAGCACTTGAGAACAGATCCACATTTTCTGCTGGTTTTCTGCTCAGCAGATCCCACTTGTGTTGCCAAAAGTGCTGTGTTGGTAGGAGGAAAAATGGAGGGAACACACAGGCCTAAAAACACAACTGCTCTTTATTGACACACTAGGATCTGCAGAAGCTCCCCACAACAGCTACAACTGCCAAAAAACTGCAGGAGCTGCAGAGAAACAAAAAGTACAACTAAACAATACAGTGCCCCCTGGCATACATAACACTGATAAACCTGCATCTGTTCAGATCCAAATGGGAGAGGTTCGCAAGATCGAATGCTCCTTCATACATACATCCCCCTATGCACATAAAACTAGCATGTCACAGAGGGGGCTAGGCCAAAGCCCTTTTTCATAATACCCCATTTTCGATGTGTAGGCTTTTGCGGGGGTGGGTGGGTGGGTCTGGATGTATAATTGTTGCACAGCCATCCCTCCCATAGTCTGAAGTGCTACAGTTCAGAAACAAGATTACATCCTAATTTAGTTTTGTGGGTACAGGTTTTCAGAAGAATGGATTTGGTTGGACCAAATGGCTGGAGCTCCTTGCCCTCACTGGCCAAAACTGTTGAGCTCTGGACACTGTATTCTCTTCCATAGTCCATCTACTCCAGTCAGGGCCCATAGGAGACAACAACAACAACTATTTCTATACTGCTTTTCAACCAAAGTTTCCAAAGTGGTTTACATAGAGGAATAATAAATAAATAAGTTGGATGAAGATGGAGACAGCTCAATAATCTCCCCCAACCCCCACCAGAGCACATCTGGTTAGACCACCCACCTCCTCCCAGCATGTAAAGGGAATCCCATGTCTCTTGGGCCATGCCTATGGAGTGATGTTGACATTTCTGTATGGAGAGGAAGAAGAGGAGGTGAAGCTGTGTCTCTATCCCCAGATACTATGGAACACAGTTCAGCCGCATTAAGGTCACATTAAGCTACCTTCATACCAAACCCTCTGAAAAGAAGTCTCTGCATTTGCTCCTAATCTGTGAACTCTGTACCAAGGTACGGCATCGATGGGAGTACATGAGCAAGCCCCACACCCTCCACCAATGTACTCTTAAAGCATGCGCTATCCACTCACCATGGGCACAGCATTTGTCTGCAGAGACAAACGCTGTATACGGAGAGAGATCCGCCCCATGACTGAGAATGTTGATGGCTCAGCATTCTGAAATGTGGGGTGACAGTGTGTAGGTGGGGCTTGCCGGTGCACTCTTCTTGGCACCATAGAAGTGGGATGTCCATGGATCAAGAATGAGTGAACAGGACTAATCTTATCTGCCTTTAAAAACTAAGGCTGAGATACAGTGATTTGCCCAAGGCCACACAATCAGCTCATAGCAGAGATGAAGGCGCTTTTGTTTTATTAAAAAATATTCTTTCTTTCCAAGCAAATATTTACTTGGCTACTCTTTCCACATTGCTGCAATATACTTTATTAAATTATAGCAATTAATTGGAAGTTTATTTTCACCCTCTATATGGGCTGAAATGAACTTTTGCATCAAGAAGAGTCTGAACCTTCTGGAATCAACAGGTGGCAGTGTTTTGAAGACGGAGAGATGCAAGCCCAGCTAAGCAGTGCTGAATGTCTACAGGAAAGCACACAGCTGCTTCAGTTCAGATTTCAGTACTGTCACAGAATAGGATACATACTCAAAACAGAGAGTTATCATTATGTTTAGAAAGGTTAAGCAGAATTGGACGGCCTTCCCACACCACCAGTTAAACACACACACACACACACACACACTTCTGAATCTGCAAAGGTGAACAGCTCTCTTAGGAATGCATATAATAAGTGATTTGATACTCTAACATTTCTGAGATTGGACAGTCAGTCTAGACAGATAACTCATTGGATGGTAAAACTATTCTAGGACTGCCTTTTCAGATTGTAGGTGAAAATTGTGTGGCCAGATGTGAGCTTGTTCCCTTAGACAAGCACATAGAAAACTAGATGTCAGGGAGAGGGGTTCTAGCCTAGCCACTTGGAGCCTTATGGGCTATAGGGCCATAGTCTATGCATAGGCAGAAGCAGCTGGTGAGGGCAGCACTGGGGAGTGGTGAGAGGTAGCGGTGTGCACGAACCATTCAACATCAAACCAGTCCGCAGTGAACTGAACCAGTTTGATCGTGAGCTGAACTGGCTTCCAGGCGAGGCGGGCTGGTCTGTGATCGAACTGAACTGAGCCTGATCCATTGTGGACAAATCCGACCTGGTTCAACATGGGTTGATGGTTCGAGTGGCTGTGCTAATAAAGGAGAATCCTTGAAAAGGCTTCTATGGGCAGCTGGGGTTGCTGAAAGTAGGTGCTTACTGAATCTGGTGGCAGCAGCTGCTGCCACTCCTCAAAACCCCGGCCCTCCCGCCCTCAGCAGCCCAGCAAGGCTCTTAGAATCCTTTTCAAAGCAGGATTCCTCTTTGCTTGTAAAGCAAATCCTCACCGGATTCCCCTTTACAAGCAATGCCCCGGACCATCGGACCAGGTAGAACTGTCAAGAGCCAGTTTGATTGAATGGACCAGACCAGCCTTTCGGTTCAACCGAACTGCTTCACAGACCAGTGGTTTGGTTCAAATGTGTTCAATGAAGCGTCAGGGCCCTCAGTGCTCTTCTAAGGCCAGTGGGGGTCCTTGAGAGGATGGCTGCATCATCTGCATATAACAGGATGGCACTGTGTCTCCCAGCGAGCTTTGGAGGGTGGAAATCTGGATTGCTGAGCTGGCCCGCCATAGAGTTAATGTAGAAGTTGAAGAGGAGTGAAGCCAGAATGCATCCTTGTTTGATGCCCTTCTGAGTTGTAACAGCTCTTGAGTGATGTGTTCATGTGCAGGGTGCAAAGAAGGTATAGCAGGCACCAGTCAATGGAGGAGGCTTCCAGCTTCTCCCATAATTTGACACGTGAGATTGAGTCGAATCCCTTCTTAAGATCAATGAAGGCGGCATAGAGGGAGGTCACCCTGCCTTTATTTATCTATTAAATGAGTACAAAAACCTTCCATGTGTATGCCTGCACGTGGTGAGAAAACTAATAGCTGCTGAACACCTGAGGAGACTTGTTTGCACCGCAGAAACCCCACTTCAGGGCCTCTTTTCTCCTGAGTTAAATTAAAACCCACTCAGAGAGACTTGTAAAAGAAAAGAACTAAAAGAAAAACAGCATTATTCAAGTACCACAGACTGCTTCCATCTGAGGCTTTCTCAACGTTTAGTTACAGGGGAAAATATTCAGCAGGTTACAATAATACTTGAATGATGTTGGGGCGGAATGCTTTAAAAATCATGGTTACCCAGCTGCAAGGAGCAGGTATGTAGGAAAATACAAAAGCACCTTTAAAAGCTTACAGAGTATTTTTGCAATGCCCTGGTTAGAGGAGTGAAGGCTAGTGTTCCTTAGTTTAGTTACATTACAGGTGAACAATCATTGAATTGTTTCAGAGATATACAAAGTGCACACAAAAGAAACTTAAAGCCTAATGCAAAATCTGACTAACCAAACTTTCCCTAGACTAAACTTCCCAAAGCCAAAGCCCAGGCTTCCTTTTTCTTGAACTCACCAAACCCTGCTTGAGAATTCAAGCCCCTGCACTTTTGTGTTCCCCCATTGTTACCTATAGCCCAAACATTCAAAACCTTTTGAGTTTGTTCAACTGGTTGTTTCAATGGAATGTTTTGGCCGTTTGTGTTTCATTTTAGGCTTCAAACAAAGCACAAAATCCATTTCATGCACATCCCGAGTTCTTGTGTTTTTTACTGTCTTGTTATGTCTTATCTGTTTTTCTTTAGGCATGATGTATTAGCTATTATGTTTTATTATGTTTTAATATATGTGTTATGGCCTGTGTTTACAACAATAAACAACACAACAATAACTGTAATACAAATTTTTCCAGTTCATAACGCCTGGTATATTTCAAGGTGTGCTCCTTTGCTCTGAAATTCTTAATCCAAGTGGAATTTAAAATTATATATATTATGAGTCTATGTATGGATATTGTGCCTGAGTGTTCTGAAAGCAACTGTAGCTGGGTGGGGGGAGGTTTGCATGGAACCGTTCAGTTTGAATTTGAGCTGAATTCAAACCAGATTGCCGGACCATGAGCTGGTTCAAACTGAACCGGCCCTGGTATGGTCTGAGGGTCAAACTGGGCTAAACCAGTTCAGAACTGGTTCAATTCGTCTCAAGAGGCATTCTTGTAAAGAATCCTGTGAGGATTCCTCTTTACAAGCAAAGGAGAAAACCCTGCATTATACTCCTAATGGTGGCCGGTGAGAGGGCACCTTGGCAATGGTGGCATGGCTGCTCCAAAATCTGCACTGTATCTGGGGCTCCAGCTGGGCTCAGTTCTGGCCACCATGCATCCTCAGAGCCACACTGGAGCACTGGACCCAATCCAGGGTTCGGAAGAGCCATGTCACAACCGCTGCTGTCTCCTTGGTGCCGTCTTGTCACACACACATACCCCATTAAGAGTATTTTAAAGGCATGGTTGCCCACTTTACTTGTAAAGTAGGAGCCTCACCAGATTCCCCTTTACAAGCCTGCCCCTCAAACTGCCAAACCGGTTCCAAACCAGTTCCATTAGAACTGGGGCCAGTTTGGCTTGGACTCGGACTGGTACCCCTTTTGAGGGGTCTGGTCCTGTTCAAGTCTGAACCAGTTGAACCGGCACAGTTCTATTTGAATCGGGTTGAAATAGAACTGGTTCTGAAGATCGCTAACTGCAGCTGCACTGAAGACTTGCTCTTTAAACCATTCACTCTTAGCCTCACTCCCTTCACATTCCAATTGCAATAGGAATAATAAAAATAGACTACATCACCGGCTCCTTGTACAGCCCTCTCTATCTCAGCTGATCCTATGATCCCCTGATGGTATTTATTTATTTATTATTTATTTATTTGATTTATATACCGCCCTTCCAAAATGGCTCAGGGCGGTTTACAATTAAAACAAACCACTAAAACAATAAAGAGCTAAAACAAATTAACAACAATATAACAACAATTAACAATTTAAAAACATTTTAAAACAACAATTAAACAATCATAGTAATTAAAAGCCCCAAAATTGGGTTAGAATATTAAAACAAATTTAAAAACCCTGGAAAGCCAGGCCAACAAATACATTTTAAGGGCTCTCCTGAAGGCTAATAGAGAATTCAAATTGCAGATTTCTGCAGGGAGCGCATTCCAAAGCCCCGGAGCAGCTATAGAGACGAGCTGGTGGTAACTGGAGACGAACCTCCTCAGATGACCTTAATGTGCAGTGGGGATCACGCAGAAGAAGGTGCTCTCTAAGGTAACTCGGGCCTAAGCTGTTCAGGGCTTTAAAGGTAATAACCAGCACTTTGTATTTTGCCCGGAAACATTTCGGCAGCCAGTGCAATTGTTTCAGAATAGGCGTAATATGGTCTATCCGGGTTGCTCCAGAGACCAATCTGGCTGCCGCATTTTGAACTAATTGAAGTTTCCGAACTACGTACAAAGGCAGCCCCATGTAGAGTGCATTGCAATAGTCGAGCTGTGAGGTTACCAGCTGGTGCACCACTGTTTTGAGGTCATCCTCCTCAAGGAATGGGCGCAGCTGTCGAATCAGCCGAAGCTGATAGAAAGCACTCCTGGCCATGGCCTCCACCTGAGAAACCAGGATGAGGCCTGGGTCCAAGAGTACTTCCAAAGTGCGTACCTGCTCCTTCTGGGGGAGTGTAACCCCATCCAGCACAGGAAGATCTAACTCACTCCTCAGATTCTGAGCCCCCACAATGAGCACCTCTGTCTTGCTTGGATTCAGCTTCAATTTGTTATCCCTCATCCAGCCCATTACTGCCTGTAGGCAGGCATTTAGAGAATGAGTGCCATTTCATGAAGATGAAAGGGAGAAGTAGATTTGGATGTCATCAGCATACTGATAACACCCAGCTCCAAATATCCTGATGACCTCACCCAGCGGTTTCATGTAGATATTGAAAAGCATTGGTGACAGAATGGAGCCCTGAGGGACTCCATATAACAGCTCCTGCTTTGAGGAGCGACTGTCACCAAGCTCCACCATCTGGGATCTACCCAAGAGATAGGAACGGAACCACCGCAGAGCAGTGCCCTCTATTTCCAAGTCCCCCAGGCGGCCCAGAAGGATACCATGGTCGATGGTATCGAATGCCGCCGAGAGATCCAAGAGGACCAACAGAGTCACACTCCCTCTGTCGAATCCCCAGTAAAGGTCATCCATCAGGCCGACCAAGGCTGTCTCAACCCCATAGCCAGCTCTAAAGCCAGTTTGAAATGGGTCTAGATAATCAGTTTCCTCCAAAAGCGCCTGGAGCTGGTTAGCTACCACCCTCTCAATTAGCTTGCCCAGCCAGGAGAGACTGGAGATTGGCCTATAACTATCCATCGCTGAGGGATCCAGAGAAGGCTTCTTAAGAAGCGGTGTAACTATTGCCTCCTTCAAACAGGGAGGCACCCTACCCTCCCTCAGCGATGCATTTATGATATTAACTAGGCCATCTCCAACAATCTCTTCGCTAGATTGAAGCAGCCAAGTTGGGCAAGGATCCAGAGAACAAGTGGTAGGCTGTACCACTCCAAGCAGCTTGTCCTCGTCATCAGGAGTCACAGATTGAAACTGATCCAACCTAACACTGCAAGAGGGATCGCGGGATACCTCCCTCCCAGACCCTGTAGAAACAGTGGAGTCCAAGTCAGCCCAAATACAGGAGATTTTATCTGCAAAGAACCCACTAAAGGCATCACAGCAGAGTATCTCCAGGAGGTGATTTGTAGCAGAAGGAGCAGAAATTATACTCCTCACCACCTGGGATAACTCTGCCATACGTGAATCCGCAGACGCAATGCGCGCCGACAAAAAATGCTTTTTTGCTGCATGCTCTGCCATTGCATAGGTCTTCAGATGGGTTCTATGCTGCATCCTGTCAGATTCGAGCCGAGTTCTCCTCCACTTGCGTTCCAGTCGCCTACCAAGCCGCTTCATCCCCCACAACGCCTCCGTGTACCAGGGAGCCATCTTAGAAGCAGGACTTGAGGGACGCTTAGGAGCAATAATATCTACTGCCCATGTGAGTTCTCTATTCCAGGTTCCCACCAGGGCATCGACAGAATCACCGGCCGCACCAACATCGAAACCCTCCAAGGCCTTCTGGAAACCTTCTGGGTCCAGCAGCCTTTTTGGGCGGACCGTCCAAATAGGTCCATCACCCCTGTGGGGGTGGATTGTGACCGTGATACCAACCTTAATCAGGTTGTGGTCCGTCCATGACAATGGGGTAACCACCGGATCCCCCATCCACGGAACACTCCCCTGATCCAAACAGAAGACCAAATCCAGTTTGTGGCCGGCAACATGAGTTGGTTCAAAAATTAATTGGGATAGGCCCATAGTTGTCATGGCCGCTATGAACACTTGAGCCGCACCAGACAAGCCAGTCCCAAAGTGGATATTGAAGTCCCCCAGCACCAAGAGCCTAGGAGACTCCAACACCAACTCTGCGACCAGCTCTGTCAGCTCAGTTAGGGAGTCAGTTGGGCAGCAGGGTGAGCGGTACACCAACAGAATCCCCAATCTATCCTTAGTTCCCAGCCTCAGAAATACACACTCAATATAAGTCAACTGTCTCACAGGGGCCCTGGTAAGGAAGATGGATCACAGCCACTCCACACACACACACCCGCCCCTTCCCCATACCTCCTGGAGGGAGAAGCTGAGCCCACACTGGGCCACTTGCCTCCCTCAACCAGGTCTCAATTATACATGCCAGGTCAGCAACCTCATCCATGATCAAATCATGAACAATTTCGGTCTTATTTTGAACTGACCTGGCATTACAAAGGATCAAGGTCAGGCTCTGTGGATAGTTGGTGCTGCTCCCCAAGGCCTGAGAGTTGTCAGAACAGTTGGAAGTAGAAATAGTTGCTAGATTACTAATTTCTCTTCCCCTGTAACAGCCAGCTGTTCTGCCAGCGCCAATTCTTCTATTCCCCACCACTACAGCAATAGCTGCCCCAAGGCTGCCAGGTGCACCCCCTGCATCATCCCCCTCAGGAGAGCCCAAACACATCTCATCAACTAGGCCTGGCACAACTCAGGGCAATAAAAACAGCACTTTGACCCCAAAATCCACCCACCCACGTAACAACCACCCCTTAGCCCTCAGTCCCACACCCCAAAGGCCGGCCCCCCTTGGCGGCCGGCTTCGGTGGCCACCTACAGGCAGGCCGCTGGCCACGCCACCGACGTGTCTTCAGCAAAATTTATGAGCCTCTAAAACTTCCCAGCAGCCCTTTCTGCCACAAAGGACTGTTGACTGGCACAGGTGTTAATTGTCAGGCTTTCAGAAGATAGCAGGCTGGCAGACAGCTCCTCGTCCAGTCAAGATGGAAACACAAACCCAGAGGGGCCAGATGTAAAATCCGAGCGGGGGGGAGGAATGACAGTCAGACCCCCAAACCTTCTCCTCCGTCACTGGTAACAGTGCAGTGATCATAAAATTGATCTATGATTTCTGATGATGTTTGTTTGTTTGTTTGTTTGTTTGTTTGTTTGTTTAGCACATTTTTATACTGGGCAGACTGTTGGAGATCCAGCTCCAGATGGCATCACTCTTTTGCATCAATAACTAATCACCACTAGGGGTAGAGATAGATAGTTAGGGTCTCATTCTCTTTTCTGTTTATCTCTGCCTCTATGACTCCTCAATTGATAGAACGTACTCAGGAACTTCCTTATCAAATCTTTATTGTTCCGGGCATTTGACCAGCAAAACACAAAATACAAAAGCTTGTTTTACATAAAAACGAACCTGGTCAAATAAGTAATGAACTATTAAAACATAAAACAGAACTGTAACACCCGAGTTCATCCATTACATAAAACAGAGGGCTCCATGCATTACAATAATCTAAAATTTAATTCAATCCAACCCCATATCTCGCTTTTCAACATTTCTTATCCTAGTCTTGTTAGCCAGAAAACAATACTTCGCCACGTTATAAGATACTACATCCCAATGGTCTGTCAAAAGTAATTCCAGATAGAACTGCTCAGAACAACGGGTATGCTGTTTAAAAAGGACTTCTATATCTCTCCTGCAAAGTTCGATAAAACTGCCAATTCAAGATAACATGGGCCATTGACTCCACTTCCCCAGAACCACAAGGGCAGATGTGCTCCTTATGGGGGATCTTACAGTATCTCCCTGGAACTTCCTTATTGACAAGTTAAATTAAAATAAATGCACATGATTCAAGCTTGAAAATAAGATTTATAAAATGATTTTAATGAAAATACCTTTATCTCTTTTGCTCACTTCCCTCCTCTTTGCTTTTGCTTTATTTTGAAAATATTTGAATTCTTTCAGACTAAAATACTCTAGCAGCCAGAGGCAGTGTACTTTCTAGGGCTGCATGTATGAACAGGTTGTTTAGTCTGGGCCTCTCATCGCTATTGGCTCCACGTCTGCCATTTATTCTTACTTAACAACAGCAAAAGGCAAAGAAGAATCTCTGCCAGGAAAACAGCAGGTAGATATACTCTGAAAGGGAGATTTGGGAATTTAAATCCCCCGCTGCCTCTGCTAGAACATCATTTGTTGTCTTCAGCATATGCAGGTTTAATGCCCTGTTATGCGAGTACCAGAAAAAATCTGATTGGCTATTCAACCACAAATTCCCCAGAAGTGTCACCCAAGCAGTAATCTTTAAGTTCATCTTAGATTTTGCTTTTGGTGGAATTTACTGGAAGCCTGACAATGTGCAAAATCTTGCTGAGGAATGTTATGAGTGTTTCTGAAACATGTCTAGCTTCTTTCTCTCACTCACTTTCAATTTTACAGAAGTTTTTCTCTGGGCATGGAGTGTCAAATTAACTTCAAAACTTTACATAAAATGCAGTGACAGCTTAATTCTGATGCATATGCCAGACTGCTTCATTGGGCAGAAGACAAGACAGGGCTGACATCCAGTCTAATGCAGTTCTGATGCCGGGGATGGGATTTTTCCAGGCTTCCTCGCTCTGAAGTTGTGAGACACTGTGGCCACCTTCAGATCTAATGCCCTTTCCCCACTCTCTCATCCGCATTCAGATGTACTGGAGACCATCTTCTCTGCAGTCAGCAAGACTGAAGAGAGGTGGGGGAACTGGTTGTTCAGGCTTCCTTCTTTAATAAAAGACAGCCCACGCAGCCAATAGTAGCCGGAGCGAGGGAGGAGCTTCCTCTCTCAACTCTGGTTGGGGAAAAGGCTAACATCAGTGCCAGTGTTCAGACCTAACACTGGCATGGCTAAACTGGAAGTGGAGGCGGTGAAACCTAGAGATAATTGAAGGTACAAAACACAGTTCAGGGAGGGAAACCGTGGGTCAATTTTTGGCTTTAAATGTGGTTGTCTGCATTTGGATGTGCAGTTTGCAAAACCGGAGGTAAAGGGACATCTGGTTTCATGTTGCGTGCGAATGTGGCCTGGGCCTCACAAAAATATGTCCCTGAAGGTCTGGCACAGGGCACCACAAAGGGAAAGGAAGATAAAAGAAAACCACCACCCCCTGTAGCACCAGCGCTGTATTAATCTGGATGCGGCCAGGTACTATGTTTTACCAGGGTGGCCCTCCCCCACCATCCTAACCAGATGTTTTTCCTCCCCCACCACCTTAGCCAGAGACAAACAGCAATGATTTGATGCACCCAGGAAGCAAGTGGGAAGAACCCGGGGAGCTGGTCTTGCTGATTTGCTCTTCCTCCTTCTTCCAGACTGGATTCTGGGGTGGGGAGGGGGAACGAATGGAAGAGGAAATTGAGAGAGGAGTGGCGGGCACAGCATCTCCCTAGCACTTTCCTCTCCTTGTTTGATTTGTGCCCCCCCCCCTTCTGTTCAAACCAATGCAGGAGCAGAAAGAGGAGGAACTCTTTCTACCTGATGATTGGCCACATCAGATCGCTTCCATGCTCCTCCAGGTAAGGGGGCAGGGTTAAATGCTCTAGCCCATGACTTCTCTTTTCTTTGCAGCAGCAGTGCAGGCAAGTGGGGTGGATGAGTGCTCTCAGTCCATGCCACCTAGGCAGCAGTGAGCAGGTGGGGCAAGGTAGTAGCTGCTGCCCCCCCGATAATTCAGCACTGGAGGCAACCAATTTGCCTCATGATGAAGCCTGCTCAATGTTTTGCTCAGGATTGTAGCAGTGTCAATTAGGTTTCTGTTTGGCACAGTGAAACAAAATGCCTCATTCCAGGCAAACTAGGTGATTGTAGACAATTCTAATAGGCATGAACTGTAGCCTGCTGTTGACCAAGCACGAACAGGAAAGACTCCCAGTATTTGGACAATGTTTGGTCAATACTGAGGACATCAAACTACCTATCTGTCAGAGACACTCGTGTTACAGATCTCTTTTGATCGCTGCATCTGAAAAGGGTAATGAGGCTTGAGCATCCACAGTCCCAGGAAGCTCACTATGCAAAGTCTGTGCTACAGATTATGAGGTTTCCCTAACACAGACTTTTGAGTGGCTGGGAATTAACAAAGTTCTGTGCTCTGGGGAAGTAGCAAGCAAGTAGCTTCTATCCAGTTTTCTGGCTTACTTGATTTTGCTGTATTGGTTGTCTGCAATGTGTTTCCGCCTCGTGTGTAGTCATTTCATGAAGGCTAATTACATAATGTATGCTTTCCTTCATCAGTGTTGCCAGATTATCAATCTGGTATTCCTGAGCCTCCACATTCTTGGGTTTTATTCAGCAGTCTCATATGTGGGGTGTGGGAGCTCCAGCCCTAGCCCCTTCCTCTTTCTCTCATTTCAGCACCATAAACCATTTCTGGAACATGCCTGGGTGCAGCCTGTCTTGTCTGCCTTGTTCTTCAGGGATTTCTCATTCTCATCTCTGACAGCAGTGAGTCCAGGCATAGCTGTGCTTCCTCACATCTAATCTACTCCCCAATACCATTTCTCTGCTCTCTTGCAAAACCCCCTCTGGCTTGGTTGGCTACTTCCCCAGGGATGCTTCCAGAGGAAAACAGTCTACAATCCACCTGAAAAAAACAGCCTGAAGGGAAACCCACTCATTCAGAATGCTAACCTATGATGAAGAAGAAGAAGAAGAAGAAGAAGAAGAAGAAGAAGAAGAAGAAGAAGAAGAAGTAGTAGTAGTAGTAGTAGTAGTAGTAGTAGTAGATGATGATGATATGGGGCAAATGCTGCTGCAGGATGGGCTACATGACCAAAACTCTCTTTTGCACAGCAAACTACCCTCTCTTGAGGCAGCAATAGCACTACAGCAAAGGAAACCACCATGCAGCACATCTCCTGCTGATCAGTCTTGCTCAAAACATGCTGACAATGTTAGGAACTGTCTCTCTACTGCCCTCCAAAGGAAGTTGGAATCAAAGCTACTGCTACTTTGAGCACATCTGAATGTTTGTACATTTTCACATGGTTGTGCTGGAGGTCTCATATGGAGGCCCTTGATTTTTATACATAAGAAGTCTTGCATGTCTCCCAAATGCTGTCCTTCACCCCTCCCACAATGCACCAGTTCCCGTCTTTATTCCACCCTCCATCACTGTGTAGACTCCTTTCTTCATCCGACCCATTTCCTCTTCCAGCATAGTATGATGTCACAACTCTTTACTCTGTCTTTCCCTCTTAAACTCCTACCTTTAAAATCCCAGAGGTTAGCAAGCCTTTGCTATCCTTGACATTCACTGTCTTCACCAAACTGGTATGTAACAACAGAGAATTATGGGGGCAACAACATACATTACTTCAGCACAATATACCTATCTTTGAGGCCTTTTTAGATGCTAAGGCAGTTCACACAAACAATGTGTTGGAGGGGAAGTGTTTGACTAACCCCAGATATAACAGAGCCAACATGAAAAGTTGAGTCCACCATTAAAGAGTAGCTTGAGACAGTTGTTTAAGAACCAAAAGCAAGTAAGCTTTATTGGGGAAGCTACATCCTTGGATAGAAAGTCTGTATGTCTGAGCTTTCTATCTTCAGTGGAGCCTGCAACAGAAAGGAGCGCAAGAAGCAGTCTGGGAGCAAGAATGGTAGGCCCTGGAAATATCAGTCTGCCAATCAGAGAAAGCCAACCAGAGAGAGAGAAAGAGACAACAAGAATGAAATAAAGAGGAAGACCCTTCCTCACTGTCACTACTCCTAATTAGAGATGTGCATGAAATGATTTTTTTTGTTCATTTCAAATTCCAATTGAATTCCAAAAAAATTCTTCAAATTCAAATAGATTTGAATTCAGCCCGAAAATTGAATTTGAATCCAAATTGAATTTGAATTGACTCAACCTTGTTTTGGCCCCTTCTTAACCAATCAGGGGGCCTGTATGGTTTAAAGAAGGTACCAAATGGCTCACAAATTGAATTCAAATTGAATTTCAAAAACTCATTTTGAATTTGAATCGAATTGCTTTTTTAAGGGTGATTTGATTCAAATTCGAATCACTTGAATCACCCAGATTTGAGTCAAATAAATTCAAATTCAAATTAATTTGCACATCCCTACTCCTAATGCCCCTAGGATAAAAGGTACCAAGGTGTTGATACTCCTGGAGTTCCTTCTCTAACGATAGGAGTGTAGGACATTCTACCCAGCTTCAGGAGATGTGCACACTCCCAATTTTTGATTATGTGCTAGGAAACAACCAGGTAGTAGGTGGCACCATCCTACCTAGCACTTTAATGAGGTAGGAAGAAAAGTCATCCTACCCAGCTCCTGCCTCACACATGATCACTCTCCCCTCCTCTTACTTAGTTGCTTGCTAGCACATGGTCAAAAACTAGGAGCTTGCACAGCTCCCAAAGCTGAGAAGGATGCTTGTTCTGCCCCCTTAATGATCATGTGAACTGCCTATGTTTTTTAAGATGTACATCTAAAATTTCCCTGCATATGCCTAAAGTGTAAAATGTGAAGGTTACCAACACCGTTTTTTTAGACATGTGTTGGATTGGTTGGTCACATGTCATGCAGGCCCAAGTTTAAACACAGGGTATGTTTAAACAAAAGACATTACTTTTGTCATGGAGCACTGACCTATCTTTTGACAAGTGTGCAGTGGACAGCATTTTATGTGCAATTGCAATTAATCATCAAGACACCTCAGCTAGAATCTTTCAAACTACTCTGACATTTTATTAATAATTATACGGTGTAGATATCACTGTTCACTGTTTAAGTGCCCCATATTCGTATTCATACTACAGGTGAAACTCGAAAAATTAGAATATCGTGCAAAAGTTCATTAATTTCAGTAATGCAAATTAAAAGGTGAAACTGATATATGAGATAGATGCATTACATGCAAAGCGAGCTAAGTCAAGCCTTAATTTGTTATAATTGTGATGATCATGGCGTACAGCTCATGAGAACCCCAAATCCACAATCCCAGAAAATTAGAATATTGTGAAAAGGTTCAACAGACTAGGCTCCAGGTGTCCTACTCCAATCAGCTAATCAATCCATAACACCTGCAAAGGGTTCCTGAGCCTTTAAATGGTCTCTCAGTCTGGTTCATTAGGAATCACAATCATGGGAAAGACTGCTGACTTGACAGTTGTGCAGAAAACCATCATTGACACCCTCCATAAGGAGGGAAAGCCTCAAAAGGTAATTGCAAAAGAAGTTGGATGTTCCCAAAGTGCTGTATCAAAGCACATTAATAGAAAGTTATGTGGAAGGTGAAAGTGTGGAAGAAAAAGGTGCACAAGCAGCAGGGATGACCGCAGCCTGGAGAGGATTGTCAGGAAAAGGCCATTCAAAAGTGTTGGGGACTTTCACAAGGAGTGGACTGAGGCTGGAGTTAGTGCATCAAGAGCCACCACACAGAGACGGATCCTGGACATGGGCTTCAAATGTCGTATTCCTCTTGTCAAGCCGCTCCTGAGCAACAAACAACGTCAGAAGCATCTTACCTGGGCTCAAGAAAAAAAGAACTGGTCTGTTGCTCAGTGATCCAAAGTCCTCTTTTCTGATGAGAGCAACTTTTGCATCTCATTTGGAAACCAAGGACCCAGAGTCTGGAGGAAGAATGGAGAGGCACACAATGCAAGATGCTTGAAGTACAGTGTGAAGTTTCCACAGTCTGTGTTGATTTGGGGAGCCATGTCATCTGCTGGTGTTGGTCCACTGTGCTTCATTAAGTCCAGGGTCAATGCAGCTGTCTATCAGGAGATTTTGGAGCACTTCATGCTTCCTTCCGCAGACGAGCTGTATGGGGATGCTGACTTCATTTTCCAGCAGGACTTGGCACCTGCCCACACTGCCAAAAGTACCAAAACCTGGTTCAATGACCATGGGATTACTGTGCTTGATTGGCCAGCAAACTCACCTGACCTGAACCCCATAGAGAATCTATGGGGCATTGCCAAGAGAAGGATGAGAGACATGAGACCAAACAATGCAGAAGAGCTGAAGGCCGCTATTGAAGTATCCTGGTCTTCCATAACACCTCAGCAGTGCCACAGGCTGATAGCATCCATGCCACGCCGCATTGAGGCAGTAATTGCTGCAAAAGGGGCCCCAACCAAGTACTGAATACATATGCATGCTTATACTTTTCAGAGGTCCGATATTGTTCAATTTACAATCCTTGTTTTATTGGTTTCATGCAATATTCTAATTTTCTGGGATTGTGGATTTGGGGTTCTCATGAGCTGTACGCCATGATCATCACAATTATAACAAATTAAGGCTTGACTTATCTTGCTTTGCATGTAATGCATCTGTCTCATATATCAGTTTCACCTTTTAATTTGCATTACTGAAATTAATGAACTTTTGCACGATATTCTAATTTTTTGAGTTTCACCTGTATACTATTAATAATAACATAAAACAATAATACACAGTGAATTGAAAGGCATACCTAGCTCTGTTGCCAGATTTGTCTTTTTTAAAGCCAAATTTTGGGTTATGGCCCATTTGACTCATGAATATACCCCTTAGGTTCTGGCCACACTGATCCTACAGCCATATTAAGCAACTGAAGATGCAGTGGCAGGCTGTGTTAGGTTCCTTTGCTTTCCATGGCAGCGAGGTTATGTACCATGGTCTGACACAATTCTCCTTCATTTCAATGGGGCTTCCTCAATGTACCTTTGAACATCTGTACTTAAGCAAACTGGGGGGTGGAGTGGGGGATGGAATTCTTTCTTTCTAGGCACCTTAGCCCATATGGAAAGTAACCTCACTGACTAAAGGGAAAGCAATGCAGCTCCTATAAAAAGAGCACGTCATACAATATGTTAGAAAATATTGCTATGAAAAACACCAGCTTAGGCTGAAACTGGAATGAAATCAGGGATGAACACTATAAATAAGGAAACTGTATTGTGGAGACATGTAACTGGAGAGGAAAATTCCTGCGAGGCACTCTATTAATGGAATTGTGTTCCATTAAAGATAAAAGCAACTGTTGTAAAAGAAAAGTCATATAAATGGGTGGGATTTATTTTTTCCATAGTATAAGTAACAAAAAGGTAGATATTTTATTTTTATGATGACAAAATAATGTATAACTGTAGGATAAGTCTTTGTAGGATTTGAGCTACCAAGGTCTTTGACAGAGGTTTTGCCCAGACCTGCTGCCTGAGAACTTTCTAGTCCGAGACTGAACCTCAGACTCATTCGATGACTTCTTCGCAGGAGGAAGGGGATTGCAGATGGCACTCTCTCGGACTGGACTTTAGTCAGGCTGATTCAGGCTGATCGCCCTCTGCCTCAAATTTGCTACCTGAGATATCCAAGGACTAGGACACACAAAAGGTACACCCATGTTGTCATACTCTAACTTCCAGAAAGAAACTAAAGAAACTATAAAAAAGGCTTTTTTACTTTTTTTGCTGCCAGAATTTTTTAAAAAATAAATGAACACTGAACACTGAAGCTGTTCAGTGGAGAGGAGAGCTGGTCTTGTGGTAGCAAGCAGGACTTGTCCCCTTAGCTAAGCAGGGTCTGCCCTGGTTGCATATGAATGGGGGACTAGAAGTGTGAGCACTGTAGGATACAAGATATTCCCCTCAGGGGATGGAGTCGCTCTGGGAAGAGCAGAAGGTTTCAAGTTCCCTCCCTGGCTTCTCCAAGATAGGGCTCAGAGAGATTCCTGCCTGCAACCTTGGAGAAGCCGCTGCCAGTCTGTGAAGACAATACTGAGCTAGATAGACCAATGGTCTGACTCAGTATATGGAAGCTTCCTATGTTCCTATGAAGCTGATGTATATACCTTGAAACGTCTATACTTTGTTGCAATTCCCTCTTTTTATGTTTTAACTTACGCAATAGAAAAGGCCTGGAGAGAAATATTGTAGCAGATCCATCACTATCACATCAAATAATTAAAATAAATGAATAAACACTGCAGTACTTGTGCCTGAGATGGATCTAGGCTGAGAGCCATGATATGCTGTCATGGCTCACAACCAAGATCCATCTCAGGCTATCATTGATAGCCAAATGGAACCTGCATGTGCATCTATCTAATATGAACATTAGATGATGAGGACAAATTACAGGCATGGGTACTCTCACATCTTGCTTGTAATCTTTCCAGAGGCATCCAGCTGATAGCAGCTGGAAACAATGGATTGGGTGGTCCTTAACGTCTCAGCCAGCAAGGCAATCCTTATGTTTCAAGGACATGTAGATGTGCATTGGGGTGTGCTAGCATATTTTAATTATCTGCTAGAAACTTCTACCCAGATCTCTTTCACACTGGGATAGATTGCACTTTTCATGGATTTTATACACACACACACACACCACTTGTCAACTTAGCCTACAAAAGCTCTTTGGACAGCTTTTATATATGAAATGCAGTGTACGACCTCCATGCATCCTGAACTGAGCCTGAGTTGGCCCTGCTCTGGGCAATCCCCCTGGCAGACACCATCTTGGATAACCATGCTGCCCTGGGATGCTGCGGCATCTCACAGCAATGTGGATTTTTGTGATAGTACCCCACCAAGAGCCAACTGTGCATTGCAGCTCCTCCTGCCACTGCTACAGGTGGTGGGATAAAACATAAGAACAGCCCTGCTGGATCAGGCCCAAGGCACATCTAGTCCAGCACCCTGTTTCACACAGTGGCCCACCAGATGCCTCTGAGAAGCCTACAGGCAAGAGCTGAGGGCATGTCCTCTCTCTTGCTGTTGCTCCCCTGCTGCAATTGATATGGAGAAGCATCTTGCCTCTGAGGCTGGAGGTGGCCTATAGCTCTCAGACTAGTAGCCCCTGACAGACCTGTCCTCCATGACTTTGTCTAAGCCCCTTTTAAAACCATGCAAACTAGCAATAGCAATAGCAAGCAATAGCACTTACATTTATATACCGCTTTATAGCCGAAGCTCTCTAAGCGGTTTACAATGATTTAGCATATTGCCCCCAACATTCTGGGTACTCATTTTACCAACCTCGGAAGGATGGAAGGCTGAGTCAACCTTGAGCCCCTGGTCAGGATCGAACTTGTAACCTTCTGGTTACAGGGCAGCAGTTTTACCACTGCGCCACCAGGGGCTCCAAATGCCTGTCCTAGTGGCCATCACCACATCCCGTGGCAAATAATTGCATAGATTAATTAAAACAACAAATCTAGAAAGGAAAGAGAATTCTGAAATGAATTGAGGCTCTTTGAATGGGAACTGCAAGTAAATGAAACTGGACTGGTTCAGGTGAACATGGCCTTGTACAGGTGATAACATTGGGGATGTGGGGAGAACATGCCCACCCCTTCTGTGCCTGAGTGCCCTGAGGTTACTAGCTGAAGCACCAGTATTCCTGAGAGGGGAAGACAGCTCCTGCCTAACAGGAAGGGAAGGCATGCATAGCATAGAAAATGTGATCAAGGTTTGATTTAGATTGGTGAGACCTGGGTTCAAGTCCCCACTTTGTGAATCTTACTGAGGATAGTAGTTCTCAACCTAGCAGGTTCACGGTGGGGATAAATGGAGGAGGAGACCATATATACTGTCCCCAGTTCCTTAGAGGATAAATACTATAATCAAACAATAAGCAAGGGCAGTGTGAATAGATCAGTTGCTGGCATTAAAGCTAGGTTTTGCATATGTGTAAGCTAGGTTCATGAACAGAAACCTGTTCCCATGACTAATGTGGCTGCAAATCTGATGTGAGGCCAGTGAGTTAAATCTTCTATATTTCCATCTATATCATATGGGCATTTCCTATCTCCAAAGAGTATTGTGTCCCATTGACCTGTAATTAGAGCAATTTTCATCTGAGCAAAATGCACTCAAGTCACTGCATTTCTCAATTTGCTATTCACAATAGCTGTCACACAGTGTTCCATCTCATATGAATATATTTAAAGAATTAAAGCAATAGAGCTCAGTGTGACTGGTTCACTAAATCAATAATCCCTATCTGGATGAATCTCCATTTTCTGGCAATAAATTGGAATGATATTGCTCTCAACCACTTCACAAAAATGCATTAAGACACAATTGCAACTTGATCTTATACATCCATTCAAACTTGTTGTTTAATTTTTTGGCATCTATGTTGAAGGAATATGGGTGAATAACACTTCATTTGGCCACTAATTTATACCTTTGGATTACATTTCAGCAGAGGTGTTAATTGAACCTGTCGCTGCTCTGACCTGTGCTGCTGAGGTGATATTTTGTATGGATTCAATTTAATTTCATCTAAAATTGAATTTGGATTGAAATGTGGGGTTCCTCTATGGCAGAATTGGACTGGAAGAGTTAGCAGCAGATTTGCATGAACCTATATTGCTTTCATATGAAAATCTTAAGGTTTCATATGAAAGTCTTAACTACTAGTCCTCATAGAGTATTTCTTCAGGGATGGTCTACGTGGTTTTAAGACTACAAAATCCATAATACACTGAGACTGTAAATGGGGGGGGGGAACCCACTGACACAAACAACCATAAATGCAAATTCAAGATGTAACAGGACAAAGTATGCATGCACATAAACATCTGTAGTTTAAATAATTGACAACATTAACAAGTCAAAGTTTAAATGGATTTTCCTTAGAAAGCTACAGCTTTTGCATGGAAACAAACATAACAATGGTATTCTTCCTAAGATGTTCTGTACATCTCTAGTTTTCTTTTTAAAAATCTAGCAGCTTTTGAATGAAAACGTACACCCATTTAAGTTGCCTATTCATGTCCCAAAATGCAACTCCATAAAATACAGTTGACTCTTGTTCTGTAAACTTTAGTAGCAGCTGCAGTAGTTCTTCCTCTGGTCCTGTTAACACAAAATACATAAAATCCTCTCTATAACTTCTGAATTCAGAATAAGAATTAAGCATTATGCCACAGAATGAAGGCTACCTAGAGAAGACGAAAGAAAGAGCCCCGCCCCATGTTATGAAAACAAAATAACCCAGGAATATAGAGACCATCTGTGCATAATTAAGGGTGAAGACTGCATAATAGTGGCAGATGCTATATTATTGTTCCTGGGAGAGTTTATTGGTAGCCATTGGTAAATATTTTGCATGTTTAACTGGACTCTACAAGCAATAATTTAGGAAATAGACTTCTCTCCTATGCAAAGCAGCACTTCAGACCAGGTAAGGAGCTTGTGATATAAGGAAGCTTCTGTTCACATATCGCTTTCTCAGTCACATTCTGGGGACATAAATCTGATATACATCTGAGTGTGTATGTCAGCTATCTGCACTGCAGATATTAGGATGTACATGCAAGTGCAGATATCCTTCAGTACTGAATTACTATGGGATGTGCATTTGGATGCACATCAGATTATGAATTCCCACCCACTTTCTGCTTCAAGCAGTCACATGTACATGTAACTCCATGTAACTGAAGCTGAATCAGGATTAATGCAGCTTTGGTCTTCAGGATCCAAACAAGGGTCACTGCAGCTTTGGAAGCAGTGAAACTGCTAGCATGGTGATTCAAAAGAATGAGAATTGGACTTTTCAGAGAGAGGGCAACAGGAGGGCTTTGTTTACACTGGATGTTCTAACACAACCAAATCTGATAGTTTATGCCAAGGCAGATACATAATTGAGTGACCATGTAAAAGCCAGTGGGGGGGGGCATATTGCATGAGTGTTACATGCATGTTCTACCCTTGAAGGGCTGAAGTTGTGGGTGTGTCCTTGGTGCATGGAGCTCCTGGCCCTCAGGGAACATGTTCGTTCCCTCGAAGCCAAGGTGGCTGATCTGGAGAAGCTCAGAGAGTCAGAGAGGTACATGGATGAGACCTTCAGGGATGTGATACTGTAGATGCATCCCACTCCCAGGCTGATGACTCCTCTGCTGTCATGGAGAATGAAGGTCTCTGGGAAGGAGGACATCATTCTAAGGAAGAGGAAAGTGCCCCCTTAGAAGAGATCCCTTCTGTGGATGATGAGCCCATATCCTCTTGCACAGGGGATACTCCTGTGGGCAGTGGTGGATTAACGGAGAGGCAGACTAGGCATTTGCCCATGGTGGCAAAATTTGAGAAGCAGCAAATTTTGCCCCCTCCCCAAATTTTGCCACCCCTCTCTGTGGGCAGCGGTGGCTGCAGCAAGGGTGGAGTGGGCAAGGAGAAAGTCCCCCTTTTACCTTTTAAAAAAAGCAAACCTTTTTTGTTTAAGGTAAAGGGGTGGCAAAAGCCTTTTTGCCTATGGCCGTCAAAAAGCCTACTCCGCCACTGCCTGTAGGGGATAGGGTCCTCCTAGTAGTGTGCAATTCGATCATTAGGAGCATAAGGAGATGGGTCTGTGACCCGTATATAGACTGCACAGTGACTTGCCTGCCTGGTGCGAAGGTTGCGGATGTCATACGGTGTCTCAATAGGCTCTTATGCAGTGTTGGGGAGGAGAGAGCTGTTGTGGTGCACTCCAGCACCAACAATGATGGGAAATGTAGTAGGGAGGTCCTGGAAGCAAAATTTAGACAGCTAGCTATTAAGGTATCGGGGTAACATATTGAAGTCCATAGCCCCCAAGATAGCATTCTCAGAAATGCGACTTGTCCCACGTGCAGGGCCAGTGAGACAGGCGGAGCTGAGGGGTAAGGCTGAGGGTAACACCTGGCATTTTTTAGTTTAGAAAAAAGATGACTGAAGGGCCAGATGATAGAGGTCTATAAAATTATGCACGGTATGGAGAGAATGGAGAGACAGAAAATTTTATCCCTCCCTCATAACACTAGAACCAGGGGTCATCCAATGAAACTGATTGCCAAGAAATTTAGGATCGACAAAGGGAAGTGCTTTTTTACACAATGCTTAATTAACCTATGGAATTTTTTGCCACAAGGTGTGGTGACAGCCTGGATGGCATTAAGAAGAGCTTGCTTGCTAGCCTGCTTGCTTATTGATTGATTGATTGATTGATTGAATTTCTATACCCCCTAATATGGAAACCTCTAGACAGTGTGCAGATTAAAACATAATATAAAATAGAAAACATTTAAAATTCATAAAAACAGATAAAAATCACAATAGATAAAAACACATTAAAATTTAAAATTCAGTTAAAAGCCTGGAAAAACAGGTATGTCTTCAGGGTCCTCTTAAAAACAAACAGAGAAGGAGAGGCTCTTATTTCAGCAGGGAGCACATTCCAAAGCCCTGAGGCAGCCACAGAAAAGGCCCAGTCCCAATTTGCCACCAAACGAGTCTGAAACGAGTCACAACCGGACCTCTCCAGATGACCTTAATAGCCAGGGTTCATGACAGAGAAGGCGCTCTCTAAAGCTTAGATAACTTCATTGGGGACAAGTTCATGAATGGCTACTAGTCTGAGGGATTTAGGCCAACTCCAGCCTCAGAGGCAAGATGCTCCTAAATACCAGTTGCAAGGGAGCAACAGCAGGAGAGTGGGCATGCCCTCAGCTCTTGCCTGTAGGCTTCTCAGGGGCATCTGGTGGGCCACTATGTGAAACACGATGCTGGATAGGCCTTGGGCCTGATCCAGCAGAACTGGTCTTATGGGCTGCCAAGTGGAGCTGGTGAGGAGCTGCTCTCCACCTCCTGGTGGTAATGGAGCTCACCTCCACAACTCCCTGCTGCTCACCTCTGTCACTCCCAGTCAGCCATTCACATGCCGCCACTGTCACCTCTGGCTTGCTTCCCTTTGCCAGCCACAATGCAGCCTGATGATGTCACTGCCCCAGCACCTGTTCTTGCTAGGATGGGCTCTCACCAGGGCAGTGATGGCATTAGGCCATGTAATGGCTGGCAAAGAGAGGCAAGCTGGCTGCAACTGCAACAAGTGGATGAAGAGCAAGGCAGGGGGCTGCGGAGGCAAGTGGCAGGTGAGCAACAGTGGTGGTGGTGCGGGGTCACTGGTGGGGGGGGGGGGCGGCGGCACCACCAACATTGCTATGCCACTGTGTGGTGCCACCATGTTGATACATGATCTCTGCTTGACTGGAATCATGCTGTGGAGAAACCCTTTCAAGTAATTAAAAAGGCAGAAGCAGCAGCAGATCAAGGAAATAATGCCTGAGGGTGAGCACAAAGAATGTGTAAAAGAAGCGAAGGGAGGCCATTTGCCCCATCCCTTTGCCCCATCCCAACATGGCCATGTTCACATTCACACCAAAAAACAAATCTCAAGAAATTTCAGTGCAGCAAATTAGAAGTACTTAACTTTGGCTGGATCCCTGTGGCTTTAGAATGGCTGAACTTTGGTTAGTTTGTTTTCCTACTTGTAGTCTCCCATGTTGTCCTGTCTCCATAGAAAAAACTATTTCCCCCCCATATGCACCTCCCCTCCCTCCACAAGATACCCCCAACCAATGGGTTTCCCAGTTGATGGCATCATTTCTAGTTATCAGAACATTTATGAACATCCCGAGGTCAAGTACACGAGTGAAAATAGTATTCTACCTGGGTTTGGGAACTGCTCCCAATGTTCAGTTGTGTGGAAGCAAGGTAAGAGGGAAACCTGGGTAGAAATGGCTGTGTGGAAACAGGGTAGGAGGGAAAGCTACCCAGGTTTTCCTTGCTTCCATACAATCACTTCTACTCAGGTTTTCCTCCTATCTTGCTTCCACACAACCAAAAACTGGGAGAACACTCAGCTCTCAAACAAAGGGTAGAACACGGTTTTTGATTGTGTGAATGACCTCCTTGTTTGGGAAAGCATTGGGATCACTTGAGATATCATGGTGGTAGTACCACAACCTTTCCAACACAGAGCTAAGCTCACTAAACCCATCAATGTCACTGTGACGAAGCAGGCTTAACTGTGTGTAGGATAGTTCCATGGCTGCTTGTTGTTGGAATGGGTTTTATCTACTTGACTGTTGTATATTCTTGTGTTTTTAGCATTAGATTTTATTATGCTTTGGCAGCCCTATTAGACAAAGAAAGGAGAAGGGAAAAAACCCCTTCTTTCCTTCCAAGATGTGAGATACAATGGTAGGCTCTTTATAGGTAGTCTTACACATTTCAGGCTGATAAGGAAGGATTAGATAAGCCTTGCACTGTGAGAAAAAGATAAGCTGAACAATGGAAGAGGGGGAAAGGGACAATCAACAGATCTCTGATTACAATCGTTTAGGGGCAGCTTTCGTAGGCAGCCAGAGGTGGGGGTTGGGGGAAGAGTCATGTGGGAATGATAATCTTTAGGGACTGCATACTAAAGGCTAAGAACCATGCAGACAGAATTTTCATGAAACAACTGTCGGGATCAAGATAAAAATAGAAAGTGTACCACAGAGGCAGACAGGGGAGCTGTCAATCAAGGCTGATACCCCAGTAACTCCACGGAGGCTGCCAGTTACCTTGCTCTGTTCCCAGACGCTGCTGAGCTGAGGGGAGATATGCAAGACTCCAGAGACTCTTCAGTAGGCTAACATACATTAGCATTCACAGAACAAGGACGAAACCCTAGATGCAATTTAACCACAACCACCTGCGCATTTCCTTTTTTCAGTTGCTCAACTTTCTCATATTCTGTAGAACAATGGAAGCTGTATACAATGAAGATACATTAAACATCATGAAAGCTTTTCTTCAGGGTGCTTTGAATGATCTGTGTATAAATGAGAATGCAACTGGCCCAGACTTTCAGAGATGTCAGTGGTTTTAATGGCTCTATTTGTGCACATTATGGGCCATTTCTGATGTTACTCAGATGCAAAAGATCTGTTTTCTCAGATGCCAGTGTGACTTAATTAAGACTGGACATTTGGGGATTAACGTGAATTCACTGGTAAATGCACAGAATGGCAGCTTCTAAATTACACATTCATCAGCTTAAACTTCCATTTGTCCTTGAATCAGAACTTGAACCTTCATTTGGTTGGTCAAGGCTGAAGCAATTCTCATCAAGTCTCTAAAGAGAGTTAGGACTCAACCAGCCTGTCACATGCTACTAAGTCGTACACAGACTTCTTCTCAAGATCATTCAAGGGGCAGTTTGGACTGGCGGGGGGAAATGGCCTATTTAGAATATCATCTCTGTTTTACAGGCAGGAAGCAGAAGCTGTGATGTGGCCAAAGGCACCAAATGAATCTCAGGATCTTTAGGTACCTGTCAGTGAGACTCCCTCAGCAGAACTCTTAGATGAGGTTCCAAGTTCTCTCCCTGGTTTCTCCAAGATAGGGTTGAGAGAAATTCCTGCCTGCAACCTTGGAGAAGCCGCTGCCAGTCTGTGAAGACAATACTGAGCTAGATAGACCAATGGTCTGACTTGCTTTTAGCAGAGTGCTCTTAATTCTTCTTTTGGAAGGACAGACTATTGCCATTGAGAGATGCTGAGAGATATTGAGACCTATTTGAGGTAATTGGGCCCCTGTTTCTCTGATCGGAGTGGTAACTCCCATGGGCTTAGGCTTGGTAAAGGTAAAATTGTGTCATCAAGTTGGTGTTGACTCCTGGTGCCCACAGAGCCCTGTGGTTGTCTTTGGTAGAGTAGAGGAGGGGTTTACCATTGCCTCCTCCTGCTAAGTATGAGATGATGCCTTTCAGCCTCTTCTTATATCACTGCTGCCTGATATAGGTGCTTCCCATAGTCTGGGAAACATACCAGCAGGGATTCGAACCAGCAACCTCTGGCTTGCTAGTCAAATCATTTCCCCGCTGCGCCGTTAGGTGGCTTTAGGCTTGTTACCTGGTACCTTCCCCTTTTGGGGGTGACCAGAATGACCCTCAATTGGGCCACGGCAAGGAAGCACAAGGATGCTGTAGTGATAGAGACTAACCTGGCTGTCTCCTCATTATTTGCACTAGGAATTACTAAATAAAGGCATAACTTGTTAAAAGAGAACTTTGTATTTTTTTAATCTGTAAAAGTGTTCATTAGATGCATTCAGATAAAAGTCTAAGTAGTAACTTTCTCAATAAAATACACTTATGCATAGCAACATCTTAATTTACAGTAGATAAACAGCAGCAGGTAATGAGTGTGACTCAGCCAAAATTAAGCACCTTTTAAATCCTGTTGATTTCAATGGAAGGGAATTAAGTACAGGTGAAATTCGGAAAATTAGAATATCGTGCAAAAGTCCATTAATTTCAGTAATGCAAATTAAAAGGTGAAACTGATATATGAGACAGACGCATTACATGCAAAGCGAGATAAGTCAAGCCTTAATTTGTTATAATTGTGATGATCATGGCGTACAGCTCATGAAAACCCCAAATCCACAATCTCAGAAAATTAGAATATTACATGGATCCAAGAAGACAAAGATTGAAGAATAGAACAATATCGGACCTCTGAAAAGTATAAGCATGCATATGTATTCAGTACTTGGTTTGGGCCCCTTTTGCAGCAATTACTGCCTCAATGCGGCGTGGCATGGATGCTATCAGCCTGTGGCACTGATGAGGTATTATGGAAGACCAGGATGCTTCATTAGCGGCCTTCAGCAATTCTGCATTGTTTGGTCTCATGTCTCTCATCCTTCTCTCGGCAATGCCCCATAGATTCTCTATGGGGTCAGGTCAGGTGAATTTGCTGGCCAATCAAGCACAGTACACTGTATACTTTTCAGAGGTCCGATATTGTTCTATTCTTCAATCCTTGTCTTCTTGGTTCCATGTAATATTCTAATTTTCTGAGATTGTGGATTTGGGGTTTTCATGAGCTGTATGCCATGATCATCACAATTATAACAAATTAAGGCTTGACTTATCTCGCTTTGCATGTAATGCGTCTGTCTCATATATCAGTTTCACCTTTTAATTTGCATTACTGAAATTAATGGACTTTTGCACGATATTCTAATTTTCCGAGTTTCACCTGTATATGCTTATATCCCCTTCAGTGAAACCAGTAGATCCTAAAAGGGTTAACTTCATCTGAAGCATGCCTTTAAAAAAAAGTGTAACAGGTAGGCTTTTATGGCTTATTTATAGATTTCAATATGCCATTTGCAGTTAAGTAACTGAAATGGAAATTTTCATAATTGCTGCTGGTATAAAGGCTGTTTTCGTACCCAAAATGAGTGTTCATGTACAAAGGACACATGCATGGTGTCATTTAGGTCAGGCAGATCCTTGTTTCTAAACTGAAGTTTTTTCTTTTGGGGATGCTGATCTATTCTCTGTTGTAATTTGTGTAGATTTTGAGCTAAAACCCATGATTATCATTATTGTTTTATTTATAGTGCACATGGAACATAGTTTCACCAACAATAATTAAACAGGAACCTGCACCGAGGAAGAAATGAAAACTGGGGAAGACTACAGAGGAGGGGAAAGACTTCAGAGGGAGAGGGCAAAGAGACAAAGGTAGCCAAAGAGGAAAAAGAGTTGCTATTTAGACTAGCCACCTACCTGTACTTAAAGGGTACTGGGAGACATTCAGAGCAAGGATGCACCAGTGCAATAACAGAGTGGCCTGATAGAACTTCCCAACTAACTACACTGGTGCAGCAGGGAAGCAGCCATTTTTTTACACCCTCCCTTTCCCCAGGAAGCCATCTGTGCCACCCAAAAATATGTCCCCAAGGGTTGTACAATACTCAGGTACATATTTTCAGGTGGTCCAGATTGCTTCCTGGGGAAGAGGAAGGTGTCAAAAATTGCCATCTCCCTGCTGCAGTGAGTTGGAAAGTTCTGTTGGGCTACTCTCTTGCTGTACTGGTGCTTCCTTGCTCTGTATGTCAATCACTGATACAGCAGGAGAGGTTGCCACTAGTGCTCCACTTCCCCGCGGCTCCTTCCAGGTTCCATTGCTCTCTCTTCTCTTCTCTTCTCTTCTCCTCTCCTCTCCTCTCCTCTCTTCTCTTCAATTCCATCTGAGGTGCAGAATCATTAACATCCCACTTCATTAGATGTGGCAGGTGAGCAATAAGACCAGGTCAGAACATGGTTACAGCACTGTGGTGGCAACCTCTTCCATTACATTAGCACTGCTAAAAGGACAGGTAGGCTGCCTGGGTTGCAAGATGGCAATCCTAATTTATACATGTTGGTGCACTTCCTAAATGGTGCTAGGCGCATGCATTTTTGTATGTCGGAATTGGTACAAATTGTAACCTATGGACTTGCAGCTCCAAGGGAGGAAGATTGAGCTCTGGGGGGAAAACCACACTAATTTCTCTATGTGTCAGATGTGTCTTTTTACTCTTTGTCTGTAAGTACATTTAATGAAACTTCTGCCAAGCAAAAAGTAACATTACCAAAGGTCAGAGTGCTCAGTAACCATAAATATTTGTTCTTGCTTGTTGTTGCTTTCATTTCCAGATGTTCTGGAGAGGGGGAAAACTATCTGATGAGGAGACAGAAGTCCCACCAAGAGGTATTGTGATTCAACAGTATTGCCATTCTAGCGTACATCTCATATACATTTGGTATGTTCTTTGGACATACCAACACTATAAGGCTACAGAAGTTTTATACCAGTTTAACTGTCATGGCTTTCCTCAAAAACCCTTTCTTTGGGGGAACCTTCCAAGAACTTTCTGTTACAGATTCCCACCTATGCTCCCTGCTCGAACTACAATTGCCAGAATTCACTGAGGAGAAGGAAACCATTTTATATCTGTATTGTAGGTGTGCCGTGCCCTGAAAATTCCCAGCCTCAAAAATTAGGTGACTTGAGGCACAGGTGAGTTTCAGCCCTATTTTTACTGGCCTGCTACTGTGGCTTTAACAGCAGCCCAGCACTCAGAAGATTTTCTGTCATGGAGGTAAAGTGATGAGGAAGGCTTTGCCTACAAGCATTCTGTATCTGCAAAGTTGCAGAGGTGTTGCCTGAGCAAAGGGGATCAGATTCTAAAATGCATGGAATGCATTTCATCAGGTGAATGATGGCTTTAGGCCTTGATGTTCTCTGGAGAATATGTATTTGTCTGCTGCAGCAAAAAGCATCAAGAATCCTCTGGAGCTGTAAAAACGAACAGATGTTCGTGGTCAGAACACATGTTGTCAGAGATGTTTACATAGCTATATCTACACACACAGAGGGTACAAAGAAAAAAGCAGTGGGGTCACAAAGCTATGAAAACCTTATTCTATCTCTTGAATTTTGTTGTCTTTTGAGCTGCAAATAGCCATTTCAGGGCAAATAGCTGCTTCGGTGTGTGTGTGTGTGTGTGTGTGTGTGTTAAATTTTAAACAGGAAAATTGTTAACCCCTCTCGTCATTCACAGTGGTCCTGAGTCAGAATGGGATCCCCTGTGACTGGTTTTTGTTTTGTTTTTTAACACCAAAGGGACACTTCTGGCTTACTTTTTTTGCCAAGTCCAGCAATGAAAGATGGGCATAATGAACAGTCTGGCACACAGAGAGTATGCTAACACAGCCAATCTTAGCTTCCTGTCAAGTATGTCTTATGTTACATGGTTTCAAACTTGTGTTTGCCACATTCACATTGCATGTTTAGATCTGCACATGAAACATCTGAGGTGTAAACTGGAAAGAAGTGTAATGCAGAGAGTAGATCTATGAATGGAAGAGGGGTAAAGAATCCCATTTTACATTCTTTAGTACATTTCAGGCCCACTTATATTCACTGCTTCACTTGGTGGATGTATCTATATTAATACTTTAAACTGGTTTAAAAGTAGTTCCTCTGTATGGAATCCTGAGAATTGTCTTTGTTGTGTGAGTGGAGCTAGGGATCTTTAGAACAGAAGTCTCAATATCTCATCAAAATACAATTCCCAGAGTTTGCGGAAAGCCACAACACAGTTAAACTGATATAAAATTATGTACATTTATTGCACAAATATATTCTGAGTGTGTTACAGGTTGAATAGCTAATAAATGGGAGCTACAGCAAACTGCACAGCCCACATCACCATCCCATTGGTGAAACTGTGGCAGTATTTCAGTGATTTTTAGAGGTGGGAGAGCAGCCAGTTACTATGTTTACCCCAACAAAATGATGCTACATGATTATGTAGTGACTCTAATGACGGCTTGGTGTAAAAGGATGGCAACCCCCAGTACACATGCCTTTTTTACCCAAGACCCTCATCAGAGTGATTCTAGGTCATCATTAGAGGAGGACTGCAACTCACTGGAAGAGCATTTGCTTTGCCCCAGGTTAAATCCCTGACATCTCCAGATAGGGCTGTGAAATACCCATCTGAAACTCCGGGAAACTCTTGCCAGTAGTGTAGAAAATACTGAGCAAGATGGACCAAAGGCCTGACTTAGTATAGGTTCTTATGTATACATGTAGCATCATTCTAGTGGGTTTTGGGATTATTATTTTTTTAAGGTGGCCACCGGGGGGCGGGAGGGGGGAAGATGGCTGTAGCCATGGTGAGTTTAATTTCCACCCTGAATTTCACTCCCCTGAGAACTGAAGGAGGTTCACCTGTCCCTCAGATTATGAGGCAAAAGTACACAGCTGAGAACTCTTGCCTCAGGTCTTGACAAAACTTTGAGAAAAAATTAACTACTGGTTTTACAAAAGTTTCTGAAAGTCAATATAATCCCTCCACCAGATCTATATCCACCTCTGCTCCTCTCTCTCCTTACTCCTTCTAGATCATATCATACAGTAGATACTTGAGTATTGCATATGCTTCATAAGGGCAGTTTTTCATCTTAGGGCATATATCACAAACTCACATCTGCGTTACACCAGTTTAACAGTCATGTCTTGCCCTCCAATAGAATTCTGGGGACCACAGCTTGGTGAGCATGCTGTGAATCTTCTGCTAAGACTCCTAGTCCCCTTACCATACTATAGTTCTCAGAGTTCCCTAGGAAGAAAAAAATGAGTATTAAATCATTTCAAGTCTGTGATACAGATGTGCCTTTTGGGGATCAAACATCAGTGTGTTGTGAGCTAAAGGATGTAAAGCTGCCTCGGCTTCGGTTAAACTGGGAGAAACTTGCTGCCCGAATTCTTCTTCCTCTTGTTTCACTCCTGCTCTTTTGCTTGTCCCTCATGATAAACTTTTCTATCAGTTTTAGTTTCTCATGCTCTTTCTTCAAGAAGAAATCAACCAGCACACTTTTCTCCTGCTTGATCTGCTCACTGATGTCCTTGGGGATGTCTGGAATCATCCAGTCAACAAGCACGCTGAGGAACATTACCAAGTTCTGTCACATAAACAAACAAAGAAGAAGATGCATAACTCATGGCAATGAGAAGAGTCATAATATGCCCATTGTACAGATGCATAAAATCCCCCCGGAGAAATACTAGCCTTATCAAATATTGGGCCTTGACCCAATATTCCTCAAACTTCTTCCCTGAGGAGAAACCTCTAAATTTCCTTCCAATTTCCTTTTAGGCAAAATTCAGTGTTAATTTGGTGAAGTACATGACATCGTAAGAAATTCTGCTAATATCACAATTCCAAATTTCTTCCAAGAAGGAAAGTCCAAATTGACTTCAAATTTTCATTTTAAGTAAAATTAAGTAAAAACTAACTGCAAATCACGTCTTAACCTACAATTCACCAGAGTTTTCCCCGGATAGTCCCAGTTACATGAGCAGTAAGTCATTTATGGTGTGCAGACACACTTATAATGGAATTTTATATCATATCATATCATATCATAATAAATATTATATTAACATGTGAAATTGCCTTGTACTGAAACTGACCATCGGTCTATCTAACCAGTATTGGCTACTTTCCAAGGTCTCCAACACCTGTTGAGACCATCAAAAAAGAATTACATACCTACAAGAGGGGGGACTTTTTAATCCAGAAGCTGTAGCAAAAGGCAAGCAATGAGGCTTGCCTTCTGCTGCAGCATCTGGTTTAACCCTCTTTTTTCTGTAGGCTCCTTGCAGCTGACAACAGGTGCAGGAGATTGTGTATATGTAGTTCTTTGGCAGGACCATGGCTGCATCCATCAAAAGAATTACAATTCCCACAATCCACTATGCTGACAGGGATCTTAAAGATGGTAAAGCAGGGGGAGTCCCCTTTAAACAGAAGCCACAGCAAGTAACCGGGCAGTTGGCTCCCGCCTCCAAAAGAGGACATTGTGCTGTTGTCCTCATGAACATGTAATGGAGGGGAAGGAAGAGAGGAGAGGACAGGGGGATTGAAATAAGCCAATAGCCTTAATCTTACAGCAAGGGTGAGGGATCTCACAACAAGGGCTGGGGACTCTTTGAAAATCAACAGCTAAATATAATGATAAACATGTATTGCAGCCAGGCAGCAATGGATATATTATAATATAATACATGAAAGTATTATAAAACAGGGAAGATTTACCTGAAAAATAATGACAAATGCCAAACGGGCAGATAAAACAGACCAGTATTGCTTAGAAAATTCATATTGGTTTTCGGACCATGGTGGTTCTCTATAATCTTTGAACCTGTAAAATGAAATCGAGTAATAAATGTACATTTGATATGGCATCCACTTTGCATTATTTAGATCCGAAGGAACGTTCAGTTTTCTGGCCTGGATAGTTCTCCAGCCATTATATAATTAGCATAATTAAATTCATTTTTTCACAACAGTACCTGTTTTCTGATTACATGTCAAGTCTTTTTAAAAAATATATAATTCTGAATACCTTGACTATAAATTTGACTTAACAACCACAACCACGTGCTTAGGCAATCAAATTGATCCAATTAAATTTTTTGATTGGCTGTTACCCTAATTTATCAAGCAGATTTTGAAAAAGTTTATTTTCAAATATTGTAAGTAGCAAAACATTGTAAGTAGCAATTACCATCTAAGAAGAGGAACACCAGGTTACTGACCTGTAATTGGGGTTCTTCTGGTTGTCACCTGTCCTTTCACACAGATGGGCTTCATGCTTGCATGAAGGGTAGCTTAGGAACCCTCTAAGCTTTTCTCTCCACATTAAGGGTGTGGCCCCTCCCACTACAGTCCCTGGTCATCTTCTCCACACTGTTCTCCTCAGTTCTTGAGTCTGCTGCTACAGAGCTCTGCAACAGGGAGGATGGGCGGGTGTGTGAATGGGCAGATGACCACCATACGAACACCAATTACAGGTAAGTAACCTGATGTTATTCTGATTGGTCTCTATCCATCACATAGATGGGTGCATCACAAGCTCTTCTCATCATTGGAGGAAGGAAGCAGAGCCCAAAAAGTCCAAGAAACAGGAGTAGCAGCCACAGCCTTCAATGGAATAAATATTGCAAGACTGACTTCCCAAAAGCTGTATCCTTTCTCTCGCTGGCATCTAGAGGGTAGTGTCTGATGAAGGACGTTGGGGTAGCCCACATTGCAGTCAGAGGTGCTCTTACCCCTGGACTCTGGGGCCCAGGTCCAGGGCCTCGACACCTCCCAGAGGCCCCAAATACTGTTTGTCTCAGATGGTGCAGTCACCGCGCTGCCGGCCTGCACTACATAGCTGAGTGTGATTGTTGTTGGAAATTCTCTGTGGTGAGAGAATCCCTTTCTCATTATAGCAGAGTGCACAGAGGCACAACACAGCAGATTTAGTTAGGCATGCGTGTATGCTGAGAGTAAAGTAATTTGGAGCCAATTCATAGTTTCAGATCAATATATAAGGCATTTATTAAGGAACTCCATTCTAGATAGGAAAGTGAGGAGTTAGGATCTCTAATCTATCTATCTAGCTGGATGCAGATGGATTCTGCATCTTCTCTGCACACATGGTGCAGGGAGAGAGGCTTGCCATGTTGCAAGGTAGAAGGGCAGGAAGGGAAGAGAGAGAGAGGAAGGAAGTTAATCCCTGAGATTAGCAATCTGCATATCCAAAGGGATAGTGTCAGAGCAGTGGAGAAGGGATGACCAATGTCTTGACCCTCTAGCCCTCTGACTCACTAGTCTGTCTTCCACTGTCTGAGACAAGAGACAGTGCAAAGTCCTTTAACTTCCAACAATTGTGACCTGTGCTGGGTGCTTTAGAGACAAAGGGGGAAGTGTGGGGGGAAAATATGTGGGATGGGAATATATTCTTGTGTGCTGAAATCTTTTTGCTAATGCACATTTACATAAATATACCTGTTTTATACACTTACATTCTTGTGAGTTCCATTGCTGTTTGTGCCCTCAAGAACCCATGTGTTAAAAATATTGCTTGTATCAGTCTGTGTGTGCGCGTGCGCGCGTGCATGTAGGGGGATAATACTTATCTGGAAGGAGGGGGCCCCTCCAAAGGCCTTTGGGTCTCCAAAATTACCTAGGTGCACCTCTGGTTGCAACCCAAGAATCAACTCCAGAGGTAGTTCTCAACTACAGCAACTGCTCTGGTTGAATGAGCCCTGATTGTTGTTGGGGAGGTCTAGGCCTGCTATCTGATAAGTCAGTTTAACAATCTGCATAATCCATGAGGAAATAGATTGTGCTGAAGCTTGGTGGTCCTTGTGAGGCTGTCCATATGTCACAAATAAGGTAGGCAATTGACTGAAGGACAATGTGGTTGAATGCAGAATGTGAAGGTTCTCCTTAGGCCCAGTGCATGTGTTCATCCTGTGAGGTCAGATTAGGAAAGAGTCCGGAAGGGAGATAAATTGAGAACTATGGAAGGTGGAGACCATCTTTGGGAGGAAAGAGATGTCTGGTCTAAGTGTGACCTTCTCTTTGTGGAACACTAAGTAAGGAGGGCCACAGTGCAATGTTTGCAGATCTCTAACCCTTCTGGTAGATGTTATGGCCACAACCAAGGCTGTCTTAAATGCTAGAAGACAGAGGTTGCAGGTTGCCATGGCTTCAAAGGATTTACCCATGAGTATAAACAAAACCTGGGTAGATCCCATGGAGGTGCTGTTGTTGGGACATCTTGGTGAAGGTGCTCCAAACCATTAAGAATTGTTTGACTTTGGGAATTGCAAATAGTGAGTTTGAGTATAGTGATGACTAAAAGGCTGTAATTGATACCAGATGTACCCTTATTGGTGCCACAGAGAGGTTTGTTTTCTTAAGATGTAGCAGATGATATCAGATGATCACTAGAGCAGCTGAGGTAGGCTCTGAGACTCCTGATCATAAGGCATATTGACAGAAATGTTTCTATTTTGCTTTGTAGGCTGCAATTGTGGAAGTCTTCCTGGATGCTGATAGTACTTCTTTCAGTTCCGATGGCCAGTCAGATGAATTCTCCATGCTGTGAGGCATAGGGTGGCGAAGTCTGGGTGAAGAATCCTGCCGTTGTTGTGACAGGAGTGCTGGATGGTAAGGTAAGCATAGAAATGTCTTCTGTGAAAGCTTTAGGAGTCGGGAAAACCAATGATGTGGCCACCAAGGTGTTATGAGGATGCAGTTCACCCTACCTAGTTCTATCTTCTGCAGTATGTGTGGAATCAGAGGGAATAGGTACATGAAGCTGGTCAACCACATGATAGTGAAAGTGTCTCCCTTGGAATTCT
This sequence comes from Hemicordylus capensis, assembly GCF_027244095.1. Lineage (NCBI taxonomy): Eukaryota > Metazoa > Chordata > Lepidosauria > Squamata > Cordylidae > Hemicordylus > Hemicordylus capensis. Next base: position 128,410,207 of record NC_069661.1, read on the forward strand.
TCCCCATACCCATCCTGGTATAAAAGATTGGGCATTGGTAGTTCCTTCGCTGGCAAATAGGTCCACTCAAGGCTTCCCACAGACCTCAAAGATATCTTGTAGAATCATCGGGTGCCATCACCATTTGTGTCTGGGTTCTATTCCAATGGACCACTACTGTATTGTGCTGGCCTTGTATATGAATTGTAGAGAGCTGAATGCGATGGCAGAACAGCTAGTGCCAAATATTTAGGGGTTAGAGTAGGTAGGGTGCATGAGCCAATAAGTAAACACTTTGTCCGTTTACTTATGCCTTTGCAGTGGTATTGTCTGTCATAATCTGCACATGGCAGCCAGAAATGTCTGGTCGAAATCCTTTGAGAGCTTTGAATATCACTAAAAGTTCTACGTTATTTATGTGATATTTCACCTCCCTCTCTGACCAGTGTCCATTTAGGTGAAGATCCCAAAGTGGGCAACCCAGCCCTCTTCTGATGCCTCTATGGCAATGGAAGTGTGTGGACCGGGTCTGACAAAGGGTACAAATTGCCGGAGATTTGATTTGAGAGTGTAGCAGGTAAGAGTTTGTTGATCAGAATGAGGTACCCTGAGGATTTTGGTTTGGGGGTCTCTTTGAGGCTTGAAAACATCAAGGAATCACCTTTGTAGTGATTGAATGTGCAAGCAGGTAAGACTGTCATCATGGGCACCATGAGGCTAGCATGGGTTGTATTCTTTTTGCAGGGTGCTATGCTGTTCTCCAAAAAGTAGAGACAAGATTCATAATGTGGTCTATACGATCTGACAGTATGCACACCACCATCTCTTCGGAATGGAACACAATGCCCAGAAACCTTATTCTGTGTGTGGGCATCAACTGAGATTTCCTGTAATTCCTTTTAGGCCTAATTCTTCCAGAAGAGTTGAGTAGATGGACACAGGGCAGTTAAGATCCAGTCATCTAGGAAAGGAAAAATCTGGACATCTCTTTCCTACAAGTGATCTACCACCACAGCCATACACTTTGTGTCTACTCTCAGAGCAGAAGAGAGGCCGAAAGGCATTGCTTGGAATTGGAATGCAGGTGGTTGTATTTGAAAACACAGGAATTTTCTGTGCTGGGGTTGAATGGTGATGTGGTAATACACTTCCTCTAAATCTATGTAAGCAAACCACATTCTTCTTAAAAGGAGGAGTAGAATCTCTGATACTGTTAGCATGTGGAAGCATTTGTAGATGATGAAGGAATTTAGGTCTCGGAGATCCAAGATTGGGCACATCTGCCATCTCTTTTGGAGATTGTGAATTAGGGAGTGAAGCAGGGATGTGCACAAAACCTGGTTAGGCTTAGGGGTGTGCATGGAACTGGCTGGTCCGGTTCGGTTAGAGTCCGAACTTGACCCAAACCGGGCTGGGCCAGGTTGGTCCAGTACCCCCTTGGAACCCCCCCCCCCAATTCAGTTAGGACTGGCGGGGGTGTTGAGAGCTTTATTTTAATTTTATTTTTTAAAATTAATTTTTTTTAAACTCACCCCCTCTGGGGGAGTTGTCCAAAGCAGGCTCCCCCTCCAAGGAGGTTCCCCCTCCCCCTACCAGCCTCCCTTAGTCCAGAATTTGGCCATTCGGTTGTTCTTCAGCTGTTTTTCATCCTTTACCCCTGGTGCGCTCGCCAAATTTTGCTATACATTCAAATTCATTGGTTTCCCTCTGAAGCTCTCTGATGAAGAATGACAACTTTCAAGTCAGCAGCAGAATATCTTGGGAGATGAAAATGTCCCCCCACTGGTTACCGAATATCACCATTCCTGATGTCAGATTTGTGTCCTCTTTTGCTTAGAGACTGGCCTATTTATCCTATATAGACATTAGAAGAGCACTGTTGGCAGTGCTAGCATATAAACCAGTAGCAACCTGTACAAGTGGAGCAAGAGGGCAGTAAACGAGCCACTGGTGTGGCTTGTTCCCACTCACCTCTCCCTTCCCGGCTGCCTCATTCTGCCTTGCTTCCCCCACTGCCGTGTTAACCCCAGGTACATGGGTTATTCATTCACCTGGGTTGGGGAACCACACCACAAAGATGTATTTTTAAAATAATGAGGAATACATGTGACAACAATCCACAATTGCCACATATCTCCCCAGTAAGTGTAATGTTTACATTAGCTCTAACTGTTTAAGGTTGGGGGACTGCCTGTAAGCACAGACAGACCTATTACCAGTGTTCCCTTTAAGGCGTGTCCATGCGCTCACACAGTTTTTAATGTCCGCTCATTTTAGATCCTGCTCAGCTTGAATCAAGAAGGCCCACATGCGCACACTCTGCCTTGATAGTGCTGCCCAGAACAAACCTCATTCTGCACACAGATGAAAAACATTAGAGAGAACACTGCCTATTACTCAAGGCCTTACACGTGTCATTCTCTGGGATATTTTGATTATATTTTGGTGTGGTTTGAGTTGGGAGCTGTAAGTGGCAACCACTAGTGTTATCTCTCTTTATCTTCTGAGTCTCCAGTAGAATTATTTCATTCATATACAAATTTGTGTAGATTTTATTAATGAACTAGTGGTTTTGTAGCCCGTTGGTTAACGGGCGCTAGTGGAGCTCTGCGCTCCAGACGTTCGCCGCCATTCCCTCTCCCGCCACCCCCCAGCGCCCGGGGCTCCGGCCGGGCCCGCCACTCACCGCCGCCCGCGGCTCCAGCCGGGCCCGCCACCTACCGCCGCCCGCGGCTCCGGCTGGGCCCGCCACCCACCGCGGCTCCGGCCTGGCCCACCGCTGCCCGGGCCCACCGCCGCATTGTTTTGTTTGCCGCCTCGTCCGGCGACCATCCTGGGCAGCCAGAAGCGGCCGCCCCAAAGAAGCCGGGTAAGCGGCGGCACGGCCAGGCCTCGGCCATGGCTCTGCCGCCTCCTCGGCCGCGCCGCCTCCTCTGGCCGAGGCAGCGGCTTTGCCGCCGCCTCAGCCAGTGTCCCCCGCCGCCGCTTACCCGGCTTCTTCGGGGCGGCCGCTTCTGGCCGCCCAAGATGGCCGCCGGGTGCTGGCGGTCCTGCCTCCCTGGCTCCTTCTGGCCATGCGCTTCGCGCATGCCCAGAAGAGGCCAGGGAGGCACGGACACACGCTTGGTGTCCGTCCACGGACGGACACCAAGCCTTTTATTAGATAGGATTAACCAACTATTTATTTAAAATATTTATATCCTGTCTTTCAAGTATTATCAGGGCAGCTTATAGTGTACAATTAACATAAAAATTAAAATGGCATGTTAAAAATGTTAAACCTAATTATAAGTCAGAATTTTACAGTTTCCAGCTTCTCTTTGCACAGTGCTCTGGTGGTGGGAGAAGGTTTTCAAAGAAAAGCATGAGAGCCCTGATCTGTATTTAATACAACCCTTTAGGGACATTACTGACTGCAGTTCAAAGGAAAAACTAGGAGGGAATAGAGAGAAAATGGGGAAGTGTCTTAGGTTCAATGGCCAAACACATGCTTTGCATTGCAGAAAGTCCCAGGTCAAACCCAGTTGGAAGAAGCTCAGGTAGGAGAGCTGGGGAAAGAAAGACCACACTCTTGGGCCTGGAGTGTGTGCCTGATAGTTGTCTCTTTTGTTCTAATTAATTAATTAATTAATCTACTTATTTGTTTAGAAGAGTTTTATTCCATCTTATTGAGCCTAGCCTTAAGGTGGCTTATAATAAATCTGAGTGAAATAAAAAGTATGTTTTGCTCTGAAAAAATCATTATGGTTAATTCTATGCCAGAGCTTAGTGCTGCTGCAATGTTTATTTAGAACAAATGCCTGAGATTTCAGAGCAGTGCATAAAATGTTGCCCGGCCTATTCCAAGAATGTATCACTGGGGAGCACTGGCACTTTGTAATGGATTCCATTTAAGGTACCTTAATCGCTAATGAAGCCCGTAAGGGAAAAATTCAAACTGACTGTTGTAACTCACGGATCTGCAGAGGCCATTGATGTCTAATAAAAAGGGTCAGTATTCCCCACCCCCCGCAATTATTAAGGATATGCACAAAATGCAATTCAGACACCAAATCACAGCATATCCCTTTAACACAGAAGAGAGCAGGTCCACACCTGCTCCTCCACCGCTTGCCGCCACTTTCTTAATCACAGCACCCCCCAATCTATCATCACATGCTGGCAGTGCTATCCCCCAGCTGCCCCTGTGCTGAGGGAAGTGGCATTTGCATGGTGATGTGAATGGCCCATGCGCATGTGTGGAGGTAAAAAAAATGGCCTCTGCTCAGGCGCAGAGGCCCAAAGAAGGCCCAAATCGGGCCATCATTGGACCAGGAGACACTGGGGGAGACCGGCAGGGGTCGGGGGAGCCACTGCCACTCCCACCTCTGTGGCCGCTGCCACTCGTAAGTACACAGTTTCACTACTCCCCCCAATGCTTATGGAAGCCCTCCCTGCCCGTTTACTGGAAAAGGGGAATGCTAGCTTAGGAACCAATTTGACCTCAAACCAAACTGGCGGGTGTGTGTGTGTGTGTGCTCAAAGAGCTAAAACCAAGTTGGTCCGGTCTGGTCTGAATCCAGTTTGGATTTGAACTGAACTGGGAAAACTAGTTTTATGCACATCCCTACCTTACTTGCCATCATGTTTGCCCTACAATTTTAATTAATTAATTAATTAATTAATGGTTAGATTGATATACCACCTTTCACTAAAACAATCCCAAGGCGGTTCACAGAAAAATAAAAACAAGACTATAAAAATACACAATTAAAATATTGTTTATAAAGTATATATTTTATAAAAACATGAATCTAACTAAAGATTTAAAATACAAGCATAAAATAACCATACCAAATACAATATACAAAGAAGCAGCAGTAGAGACAATAATATAAAAGCCTGAGTAAAAAGCCAAGATTTAACATGCTTTCTAAAAACTGTGATGCTGAGGAGCGAATAGCCACCAGGAGAGCATTCCAGAGTCTGGCGGCAGCAACAGAGAAGGCCCTGTCCTGCATGCACGACAGCTGAGACTCCCTCATTGTTAGCACCCAGAGCAAAGCCCCCTCAGATGACCTGGTCAAGTGGGCAGCAACCCTTGGGAGCAGGCGGTCCCTCAGGTATTCAGGCCCCAAACCGCTAAGGGCTTTAAAGGTCAAAACCAGCACCTTCAGTTGACCCAGAAAGAAACTGGTAGCCGGTGCAGCTCTTTCAAAATGGGTGTGATGTAATCCAAGCAGGCAGCTCCAAATAAAATCCTAGCTGAAATAAGTTGTCATACTTAACTGTTCAAATGAAACTCAACAGTTGCAGTATATAAAATGACTGGTTGCTCACTATATGACACCTTAGTGTCCATGTGTGTGCATGCCCTTACTGAAGTCAAGTTGCATCTGTCCACATTCAGAGATTTGACTTCTAGAGATTTAGAGAAGAACACTTGAACCTTAAGAAGGCAACTATAAAATTACTCCTGAGGCAGAACAGGGAAAGTGATCTATAAAGACTAAGGACTAGAAAATAGTGAGAGGTCCTAGATCAGGGCTGCTCAACTTTGGCCCTCCTGCAGATGTTGGTGTACAATTCCCATAATCCCTGGCTATTAGCCACTGTGGCTAGGGATTATGGGAACTGAAGTCCAAAAACAGTTGGGGGGGGGGCGCGCTGAGCAGGCATGTCCTAGAGAGGAGATGCTGGTCTTGTGGTAGCAAGCATGACTTGTCCCCATAGCTAAGCAGAGTCTGCCCTGGTTGCATCTGAATGGGAGACTTGATGTGTGAGCACTGCAAGATATTCCCCTCAGGGGATGAAGCCGCTCTGGGAAGACCAGAAGGTTTCAAGTTCCCTCTCTGCTTCTCCAAGATAGGGCTGAGAGAGATTCCTGCCTGCAACCTTGGAGAAGCCACTGCCAGTCTGTGAAGACAATACTGAGCTAGATAGACCAATGGTCTGACTCAGTATATGGCTGTTTCCTATGTTCCTAGATAAATATGTATCCCTGGATAGTATATTATCTTCTCATGTTAGTTTCTTAACATTTAAAGAACTGTTATGTTTGTTTTCTAGGAAGTCAATATATGAGATAGGATAAAATAACTGGGCTTGTTGAGCCCCGAAAAAAAGCAGTTTTCAGAAAAAGAAATATAAATGGATTAAAAATGTGACTGTCAGGAGGCAGCCATGTATGCAGCTCTTATTTACTCAAATAAGAACATAAGAACAGCCCTGCTGGACCTCAAGGCCCATCTAGTCCAGCATCCTGTTTCACACAGTGGCCCACCAGATGTCGCTAGAAGCCACAGACAGGAGTTGAGGGCATGCCCTCTCTCCTGCAATTACTCCCCCACAACTGGTACTCAGAGGCATCCTGCCTTTGAGGCTGGAGGTGGCCCACAGCCCTCTGACTAGTAACCATTGATAGACCTCTCCTCCATGAAGTCATCCAAACACCTCTTAAAGCCATCCAGGTTGTTGGCTGTCACCACATCCTATGGCAGAGAGTTCCACAAGTGGATCACGCGTTGTGTGAAAAAGTACTTCCGTTTGTTGGTCCTAGACCTCCTGGCAATCAATTTCATGGAGTGACCCCTGGTGCTAATGTTGTGTGAGAGGGAAAAGAATTTCTCTCTCTCCACTTTCTCCACACCATGCATGATTTTAGAGACCTCTATCATGTCACCCCGCAGTCATCTTTTTTCTAAACTAAAAAGCCCCAGGTCTTGCCTCATAAGAAAGGTGCTCTAGGCCCCTGATCATCTTGGTTGCCCTCTTCTGTACCTTCTCCAGTTCAACAATGTCCTTTTTAAGATGTGGTGACCAGAATTGTACGCAGTACTCCAAGTGTGGTCGCACCATAGTTTTGTATAAGGGCATTATAATGTTAGCCGTTTTATTTTCAATCCCCTTCCTAATGATCCCTAGCATGGAATTGGCGTTTTTCACAGCTGCCGCACATTGAGTTGATACTTTCAATGAGCTGTCCACCACGACCCCAAGATCCCTCTCCTGGTCCATCACCGACAGCTCGGATCCCATCAGCATATACTTGAAGTTGGGGTATTTGGTCCCAATGTGCATCACTTTACACTTGCTAACATTGAACCTCATTTGCCATTTTGTCGCCCACTCCCCCAGTTTGGAGAGATCCTTTTGGAGCTCCTCACAATCCGTTTTGGATTTCACTACCTGGAAGAGTTTGGTATCATTTGCAAATTTGGCCACCTCGCTGCTTACCCCTGCTTCTAGATCATTTATGAATAAATTAAAAAGCACCGGTCCCAGTACAGATCCCTGGGGGACCCCACTTCTTACTTCCCTCCATCGTGAAAACTCTCCATTTATACCTACCCTCTGTATCCTGTGTTTCAACCAGTTAGCAATCCACACATGTACTTGTCCCCTTATCCTGTGACCGCTAAGTTTCCTCAGGAGTCTTTGATGAGGAACTTTGTCAAAAGCTTTTTGGAAGTCCAGGTAGACTATGTCAACTGGATCACTTTGATCCACACACTCGTTGACACCCTCAAAGAAGTCCAAAAGGTTGGTGAGGCAAGATTTACCTTTGCGGAAGCCATGCTGGCTCACTCCCAGCAGGGCCTGTTCTTCTAGGTGCTTTACAATTTTATCCTTGAGGATGCTTTCCATCAGTTTGCCTGGAACGGACGTTAGGCTAACTGGCCTGTAATTTCCCGGATCGCCCCTGGATCCCTTTTTGAAAATCGGTGTTACATTTGTTACTCTCCAGTCCTCTGGTACAGAGCCCGATTTCAGGGATAAGTTAAATATTTTAGCAAGGAGGTCGGCAATTTCACATTTGAGTTTTTTGAGGACTCCTGGATGGATGCTATCCGGCCCTGGTGATTTGTTAGCTTTCAGTTTTCCAGACAGTTTAGAACATCATCCCTTGTCACTGCTATCTGACTCAGCTCTCTAGCCTCCATCCCTAAAAAGCCTGGTTCAGGAACAGGTATATGCTCAGTATCCTCTGCCGTGAAGACAGATGCAAAGAACTCATTCAGTTTCTCTGCAACCTCCATATCCTCCTTAATAATCCCTTTCACTCCCTCATTGTCTAATGGCCCAACCGCCTCCCTGGCAGGTTTCCTGCTTCTGATGTACTTAAAGAAGTTTTTGTTATTCCCCTTGATACTTTTGGCTAAATGTTCCTCAAACTCTCTTTTTGCCTCCCTTATTGTCACCTTGCATTTCTTTTGCCAGAGTTTGTGTTTCTTTCTGTTCTCTTCATTTGGACAGGCCTTCCAATTTTGGAAGGAAGTCTTCTTCCCTTTTATGGCTTCCTTGGCGGTACCCGTTAGCCATGCTGGCATCCTCCTGGACTTAGTGGTACCTTTTCCTCCTTTTGGGTATACAATCTAACTGGGCTTCTAGTATTGTGGTTTTGAGTAAACTCCATGCACTCTGGAGCGAAGTGACTCTCCTGATTTTCCCTTTCAGCTTTCTTTTCACCATACTCCTCCTTTTGGAGAAGTTTCCTCTTCTGAAACTCAAAATGTCTGTGTTAGACGTCCTTGGTGATTCTCTCCCCGCATGTATGCTGAATTTGATGGCACTGTGGTCACTGTTCCGTAAAGGGTCGATGACCCTGACATAATGCACCAGGTCCTGGGTGTCACTCAGAATTAAATCCAAGGTCGTCTTCTCTCTGGTCGGTTCCATGACCAACTGTTCTAGGGCACAGTCATTTAGCATATCTAGAAATTTGACCTCTTTGTCCTGACCTGACTGTGAATTTACCCAGTCTATGTGTGGGTAATTGAAGTCACCCATAATTACAGCCCTGCCTCTCCTTGACGCCTCACTGATTTCCTCCTGCAACTCCCAGTCACTGTCGGCATTTTGATCTGGAGGGCGATAGCACATCCCCAGTAGCACGTTCCCTTTCTGGCCTTGTATAGTCACCCACAGGGTTTCTGTGGAGGACTCCAGTCCACCTAGTTTTTCTAGCTTGTTAGATTCTATCCCTTCTTTAACATACAGTGCTACCCTACCTCCAAGGCGCCCCTCCCTGTCCTTTCTATAGAGTTTATACCAAGGGATAACAGTGTCTCATTGGTTCTCACTGTTCCACCACGTTTCTGTTATGCCCACTATATCTATTTCTGCGTTAGCAACCAAGCACTCCAGCTCACCCATCTTGGCTTGGAGGCTTCTGGCATTGGCATATAAGCACCTGTATGCTGAATCTCTCCCCTGATGTATGCTTTTCTTTTGACTCTTTGACCTGCTGGCACAGGCTCCTGTCTGCTCTTTATGCGGTTCTGCTCTGTCCCCTTCTGTTGTATCTGAATTCTTTGCAGCCTCACACTTTAAAGGATGGCTTTTGCCAAACGGGATACTGCCCAGCTCCCATCGGCTGTTCCCCAGGTGTCATTTTAAAAGCTGCTCTGCAACCTTTTTGATTTTAAACGCCAGCAGTCTGGTTCCATCTTGGTTCAAGTGCAGCCCGTCCCTTTTGTACAGGCCTTGCTTGCCCCAAAATGTGTCCCAGTGCCTAACAAATCTAAACCCCTCCTCCCGGCACCAACGTCTCATCCACGCATTGAGACCCCTCAGCTCTGCCTGTCTCACTGTACTTGCACGTGGAACAGGTAGCATTTCTGACAATGCTACCTTGAGGGTCCTGGACTTCAATATGCTACCTATCAGCCTAAATTTGGCTTCCAGGACCTCCCGACTGCATTTCCCCACATTGCTGGTGCCGATGTGCACCATGACAGCTGTCTCCTCCCCAGCACTGCCTAGGAGCCTGTCGAGATGCTGCGTGATGTCCGCAACCTTCGCACCAGGCAGGCAAGTCACCATGCGGTCTACACGTGGGTCACAAACCCATCTCTCTATCCCCCTAATGATCGAATCACCCACTACAAGGAGGCCCCCACCCCCCAGAGGAGTATCCCCTGTGCGAGAGGATATGGGCTCATCATCAACGGAAGGAGTCCCTTCTAAAGGAGCATTTCCCTCTTCCTCAGAACAATGTCCTCCTTGCCCAAGACTTTCATTCTCCCTGACAGCAGAGGAGCTATCAGCCCTGGAGTGGGATGCCTCTATCACATCCCTGAAGGTCTCGTCCACATGCCTCTCTGTCTCTCTGAGCTTCTCCAGATCCACCACCTTGGTCTCAAGGGAATGGATTTGTTCCCTGAGAGCCAGGAGCTCCTTGCACTGAGCACACACCCATGACTCTGCCCATGGGGCAAATAGTCATACATGTGGCACTCTGTGCAATACACTGGGAAGTGCCCCTTCCCCTGCTGACCTTCTATCTTCACACTGTTTTTGTTGGCTGTTTACAGTATTTAGAGAGTTTATTGTCCATTTATTAGATAGTTTATTAGAAGGATAGGTCTCAGCTGTAATGGTCAGCTATTTAACTGTCCAAACAGCCTTTCCCAAGAATATGAGGGATACGAGGGAGGGATATGTACTTACGTTTTCTTCTCCACCAGGCTTCTTGTGATCCTTGTGATCGCAGGGGCTTGATCCAGGCTCCCCCGCACACTTCCTGCTAAACTCTTGCTAAACTCCTACGTCCTGTTTGCTATCCCTGTCTGCTATGCTCTCTTGACCCACCAAAATCATAGGGTCTACTTATATCAAGATTACTTTGATCATAAATGCATCAATCAAGAATTGGTAAAGCTACTTTACCTGCAAAAAGAAACGTCCTGTAACGGTGAACTTTCTGGCTGGGTTCCAGCCTTGAAATGGCTGACATTGAAGTATGAAAGTGTGTGATTGATGAAGCCGTGCATGGTTCCATTGTTACTGTATGCGTATTGATAGACAAGGCGTGGAATGAAATCAGAAGTGACGGAAATGACAAAGGCCTGGGAGAAAAAGAAAATCTTTATCATGTGAACCTGCAGATACCTGCCATGCAGTACACTGTGGAGTCACATCACAGATGCAGATGGTGGTGATCAGAAAGATCCCCAAATGTAGACACATAAGCTGCTTTGTGGCCAGAAGACCAGAGGGAATCAATCAGGCTTCCTGAGCAGTTTGGAAGAAATACCCACCAGAAATATCCTCGTCACCCCTCCAGAAATGCCCTCTCCATCATGCTCATCAGGACTGGCCCAATGCTCTGGCTGCTTAATAAAAATAGATGTTGAGTAGTTGGCTGGATGGCTAAGAACTCTTCAGTGGCCATCTGCCCAAGCACTAGGAAGGGGAGCATTTTATGGCCCGCTTATTGACTTGGGGTGGGTTGTTTCTACCACTGGCCGACACAATGCACAGTCTCCTATCAACAGAAAGGACCCTTGGGGGCTGCAGCACAACTTCAAAGCCAGCCCTGATGGAGTTGTGATAGGGCTGCTGTAAAATGACTCTGAACCATTTCCTGACACCAGTGCAATGCTATTCCACTGGAAACAGAAGGCTCGCTGCACTGCTGCCCAGAAGTGGCTTAAAGTCATTCTGCAGCAGCCAAATCGCTACACCATCAGGACTGCCTTTGAAGTTGCACAGCAGCCCCAGTGGGTCCTTTTCATTGATGGGAGACTATGCATCATTTTGGCCATTTAAAATATATATATATCTGTAAGGATGTTCGGTGATAGCTTACATTAAGTTTACATTTGAGCAGTGAAACAGAAAGCAATGCTAATAGAAAGATGAACATTAGGGCCATTGAACAAGAATGAAATCAAACACAGTGACCTGGGATGAAGCTTCATTGAGTTCAAATGAAGCTCACTGTGATGCGTACATGTGCCTGGGCTTGCTCCACTGCTTCCAAGGCCACTGCCCCAGTTCAATAGCCACTCTCTGAGTGCCTAAGTTCCTGCCTGCTTCTTACAACAGGACAATGTTAGGAATTCCTTTCCTCAGTGATGGCCTCCCCATTTGTTTAACCTCTTTGCCTACACTGTAGTCTCTTCCGGCAAACTGGTGGGATTGCCATGACACTGTCATCTATTTCCTTCAAATCAATGTCCTCTTCTTCCTATTGCTCCCCTTTACTCAGCCTTAGAGGCACTTGTGTTAGGTTGCACTGCATATTGGCTGCACTGTATCATTTCTGTCTTGGCTGCACTTATTTCTGTCCATGTGCTGTGGGGTCACTGGGGATGGCATGGTACCCGAATCTCAGATCCACATTTGTGTGCTTAGGATGGCATGTTTAGATTCTCTAGGGACAGAATAGCACTTAAACCAGTTGGCTGCTTCTCTGAGAACACAGTAATTAAGTATTAATACACACTTTACATGTACCTGTAATGGTGTGATTGTTGCTGGCTTCATGGTTTTCTCTGCACCAGTCTAGGTTCATGTAAAAGCTTCTGCCCTGTGGTTTATGCTGACAAGATGTTTCCATATCATGCGAGTAATGGACCTCATGAGACTTGGAATCTCTGTTTCTTGCAATTTGAAAACAGCTTTTCTTGTGAGTGAAATTGTGGGAAAATTATCATAATCTGGCTAAAAGAGGCCACCGTGGGCCAGATAAAATCTGGCATAGGGGCTGCCAGTTGGTCATCCCTGCTCCAGGCCATAAGGAACCTAAATTCCATTTTGGGTTCTTCTGCTAGCATGCTTTCAGAAACCCAACTCTTTTGGAAATCCCAACTATATGGCAGCAGTGCTACAACGTGACTTGTGTGCTTAAGGCTTCTAGGGGTAAACAGTTGTGGAATGAAACTCATTGCTGTATACTTTCTAGACAACCTATATGATGGGGATGCAAATAGAGTGTTGGGAAATGTATACAATTCACGTCAACTATATGTTAACACTCTTCACTTATAATGGCCAACATTCCGTATAGTGGTAAGCCAGCATAAGGAATCCATTGGGGTTGCTGCAGAATGAGAAAGACAGCCCCAGAAATGCTGTGCAGGAGGGCAGGTTCCACAATCATATACTGTAAAACAGCTTCTGTGCAATTGTGCAAACACTGTTTTAAGCCATGGAGCAACCTGATTTATTTTTTATTTTATTTAAAATATTTATATCCTGCCCCTCCAGTACAATACAGTTCAGGTAATTTCAACAGTAAAACAATAAAAGTAATATAAAATGTAACACAATATAGAATTAAAACTTTAAAAACAAACTGAATTAAGATTTAAAATACATCATTCTATAGTAACACATATTATAAAGCCTCTCTAAATGAATATGTTTTAAGATCTTATTTTTAAAAAACCCTAAGGGAGGGAGCATGGCAAAGCTCTTCGGGGGGGGGGGGTATTCCAGAGCCAAGAGGCCACATCCAAAAAGGCCTTTCTCTCCCCGCCCCCCCTGCAACAAATCTCAGTCAATGTTGGGTAAGATGCTTTTATTTATTGCTGAATTTGTATACCGCCTTTCATTAAAACAATCCCAAGGTGGTTCACATAGAAAAATTAAAACAAGACTATAAAAATTATAGAATTAAAATATTAAGATAAAATATAAAAACAGAGATCCAACTAAAAAAAATTAAAATACATGCATAAAATAACCATACAAAATACAATATACAAAGAAGCAGCAGTAGAGACAATCATATAAAAGCCTGGGTTAAAAGCCAAGATTTAACACGCTTTCTAAAAACTGTGATGCAGACCGAGGAGCGAATAGCCACCGGGAGAGCATTCCAGAGTCTGGGGGCAGCAACAGAGAAGGCCCTGCCCTGCATGCACGACAGCTGAGCCTCCCTCATTTGTCAGCACCTGGAGCAGAGCCCCTTCAGATTACCTTTTCAAGCGGGCAGCAACCCTTGGGAGCAGGTGGTCCCTCAGGTATCCAGGCCTCAAACCATTAAGGGCTTTAAAGGTCAAAACCAGCACCTTCAATTGCACCCAAATGGGTAGCCAGTGCAGCTCTTTCAATATGGGTGTGATGTGATCCCAGCGGGCAGCTCCAGATAATATCCTAGCTGCTGCATTTTGTACTAGCTGCAGTTTCCAAATATTCTTCAAGGGCAGCCCCATGTAGAGTACATTACAGTAATCCAACTGTGACATGACTAAGACATGGGTAACTGTAGCCAGATCTGCCTTCTCAAGAAAGGGACGCAGCTAGCGCACTAGCCGAAGCAGTGCAAAGGCACCCCTGGACACCGCCTCCACCTGAGCTTCCGAAAGCAGAGCCAAGTCCAGCAGTACTCACAAGCTGTGTACTTGCTCGTTCAAGTGGAATGCAACCCATCCAGAACTTCTAGAATCTCCTCATCCTGACTGGCTCTCCTACTGACCAACATTACTTCTGTCTTGTCCAGATTCAGTCTCAGTTTATTAGCCCACATCCTACCCATCACGGCCTCCAGCTCCTGATTCAGGACATCCACTGTCTCCCTAGGCTCAGGTGACAAGGAGCTGAGTGTTATCTGCATATTGCTGACAACTCAGTCCAGGTCCACGGATGACCTCTTCCAGTGGTTTGATGTAGATGTTGAACAGCATGGGGGACAAAACCGAACCCTGCAGGACCCCACAGGCCAATGGCCACAGAGCCTAGCAATAGTCCCCCAGCAGCACCTTCTGGACCCTCTCCCCAAGAAAGGACCGGAGCCACTCCAAAGCAGTACCTCCGATCCCCATACTCAAGAGGCGGATACCATTGTCGATGGTACTGAATGCCGCCGAGAGGTCCAGCAGAACCAACAGGGACTCACTCCCCGTCTAGTTCCCGGCATAGGTCATCCACTAGAGCGACCAAGGCAGTTTCAGTCCCATATCTGGGGCAGAAGCCAGATTGAAAAGGGTCCAGATAATCCATATCATCCAAGACCCTCTGTAGCTGGGACACCACCACACACTCTATCACCTTTCCCCAAAAGGGAAGGTTAGAAATAGGTCTATAGTTGTCCGGGTTGGAAGGATCAAGGGAGAGCTTTTTTAATAATGGTCTTACCATCGCCTCCTTGAAGCAGGATGACATCCTGCCCTCCCTTAATGAAGCATTAATAATAATCTCCAACCATCTGCCAGTACCCTCCCTGGCAGCTTTTATTAGCCATGAAGGGCAAGGGTCAAGAGTGCACGATGTCGCCCTCACACTGCCCAGGAACTTGTCCACATCCTCAGGCTGTGCCTGAGAATGAATGAAGGGCCCTCACACATTCTTATGGGTGAATGCAGTCCTATAGATGTCCTGTAGGCATGGGGCTGGGGTAACTTCAAAGGTCAAAACCAGTACTTTGTGAATCTAGCCCAGAAGCAAACTGGCAACCAGTAAAGCTGCTGCAGGATGGGTGTAATACTCAAGAAGTGACTAGTGCCAACAAGCATCCTTGCAGCAGCATTCTGGACAGATGAAGCTTCCGAACCATTTTTAAGGGCAGCCCCACATAAAACGCATTGCAATAATCCAATCTGGATGTTACCAGTGCATGAGTGACTGGTCTGTTGTACAACACCATCAGGGCTGCCTTTCCTATTCTGCAGCAACCCAGTGCATCCCTAATGCCAATGTACCACTGCACAGAATGTTGGGCACTAATTTTATGCAAATTAAGTAGTATGACGCCAGTACTCACATTAATTATAACTGAAAACTTGCCGATGCCACTCAAAATATTAAACCAAATTCCTGTAAGAGAAAATACATATTTGTTAAGGGGTCATGTTTCAAGTCTTATCGCTAAGAGTATCACGTTTCTTTCATTATTTTGTGCTTAAGATAAATACTTTTAAAACTTTAAAAAGTACAGCTTGTTTTAAAACTTAAAACCATAAATTGTGAGTAACAATTTCATACCTATATCTTTTGCTCTTACTGCATCTGGCCTTCTCAGCTCAGTGACAAACTTTTTGGCATCAAGCCGGACTTCAATGATATTGTTGAGCAGAGCAAACACTGGGGCCAGAGGAAAGGAAGCTACAAAGAGTGTGACGAAGCCAAACTGTATGACTAGAAGACAGAAAAGCATTGCTCTTAAGGTCCTTTGGCAAGAAGAGTAAAAAAAAAAACAAGTCTTCAATAACATTCACAACTATGGTGTACCTTGTCTGTCATAAGTAGCAATGGTTTCTCAGGAAATTTTCATTGGCAATTAACAAATACAACATGCCTACACATGACATCCCAAGATGACACTTTCAAATCCTACTACATCACAGAGATTATGGAAAAATGTCTCTCTCTTTTGTTGGTGCCTGAGAGTTGGTGCCTGAGAGTTGGGAGGTTTTTGATGGATTCCTCTGCTTTAGGGGAAATTCTTCCGAATCTCCAGAATTAATCCCAGAAGGCTTAGTGTTAGAGACCTTGAACCTAGTTTTGCCTCTGTTTATATGGATGCCAGTCTTCTCACTGCCTCCAGCAGGAACAAGATTAATTATCTTATATTGGCTTTTCAGAAGCTTTCCAATCAAGTACCATAGAAACCCTTGGAGGTGAGTTCAGCCATGCTGAATAGTGGGAGGCATGGAAACTGGAGGAGAGCAAATAGGTTCATTGCAGTCAGAGGGGGGCAATGAAATTTCTCCAAAGTGAAATTCAAAAGAGAAGAAACTAAAATTTAAAAGGAGAAACTAAAAATCAAAGAGGACTTTCAGGCATGCTTCCTCTCAAGGAGAAACATCAGAGCATTTTCTCTGATTCTACATCCCTGATTACAGTGTAAACAGATGATCAGTGTTGGAAATTGTATCTGGATGCACGGAAGAAAAATGCTTGTAAGAGAAAGTTCTTTCCCTTTAGTACATTGCAGCTAGCCGGGTGATTGGAGACACTGTTCTCAAGTGTTTAATTTTTATTTATTTATTAAAAAAACACAATTGTTTTATTTTATTTTCTGGATATGAACCAGCTACCAACCTTGGCTGCTGCTACTAGGCAAGTATGCTATAAACGTGCTACTGGTTGGCTGTGAGCCTCAACAGTTGCTCTGCACAGTCTCTTGCGGATGGTGAAAGATGGTGTTCCCAGGAGGAAAGATATAAACAAGGTCCAGTTTGCTAGCCAAGGTAAAGCTTCTTTTCAAAGCTTCCACGGGCTTAAACTAATCATAAGAGAACATAATCTACTGCTGGTTACATTTTTGTCTTCAGGAAGTCCCCATTTGATTACAGTGATTAACTTTCAGTTATCATTGTGGTAATATTACTGCTCAGGTATGGTTTTCTGGTTCACACAAGGAGTATGACACACAGGTAATTAGAACATACTAAGCTTTCATTTCAAACATATTTCATTTCTTTATTGAGATAGCAAGAAAATGTATGAAATATGAGCTAATGAGAAGGGCCTACCAATTTTACCAAGCATCCCAGGCACTAATTAAAAAACAAAACAAAATGGAAGAGGCTGCGGACCAAAATAGATGCATCGTTAGGTAGGGGTTTTAGGGCATAAGTGACCAAGCCACAAACACCCACTTGGAAATTATATAGCTAGTATAAGTGGGTAGGGGAAAGTGTTTCTCCACCATACTAGAACTCGGGGTCCTACAGTGAAACTTATTGGCAGAAAATTTAGGACAGAGAAAAGCAAGTACTTCTTCACACAGTGCATAAATCTATGGAATCCACTACCTCAAGATATGATAGTCACTAGCTTAAATGGTTTCGAAAGGGGAGCTCATTGGCTACTTGAAATAATGGCTTCATGGTACCTACAAGTTCATAGGCAGTAGGCCTCTGAATATCAATTACAGGGGAGCAATGTACCTTTATCTATCTCCTGCTTATGGACTTCCCAGAGGTACTGGTTGATCACTGTGAGAAACAGGATGCTGGACTAGATAAGCCTTTGCCCTGATTCAGCAAGGCTCTTCTCTTATTCTTATGGTTCACAAGTGCTGTTTTAGAGCACCAAGTCTTTAAAGCACATGCAGGTAGAACTGATGCAGGTGGACCAGCACACAATAGCACACTGATTTTAAACAGAATCAGACAGCATTTTAAGATCCAGCTATATAAGAATAAGACTTTCCATCTCTTTTCATAGGGACACTGCTGCTCTCAGCTACAATTTTTTTTTCTTTTTCTGGCAGATAATAACCTCCTTTCTGAGCTCAGCACCCTCCCTCTCCGCAAGCCATGTTCTTTTGCCCAATTTTAAAAGTATGTAAACATGCTCCATCGAAGAGACTCCTTTCATCTGCATTTCTGCTTGATGCCATTTCAGAACAATTTTAACTGACAGCTTCAGTGCTGAGCATCTCAAAGAGCTTCCTGCCCATGTGGGTGGTCTGTGTCACTCAGCAGTGAATCTGACAGCTGAATTTAGTGATACATATACACTCAGTACCAGAGACAGGCTAGAGGAGGAGTAGGTTTAATTCACACATTTTCCATCTTTCTTAAATCCTATAGACAGAATTGAGCATAGTGTTCAGCATGGGGAAATTAACAGGGATGGTGAGCCATTATTATTGCAGATAATAACATTCTGCTGTTGGAAATATCTTTTCAGAACTGGAATAGTATCTATATCTTAATATTTGTGTAGAAGGGGAAAATTCAACAGGAAATTCACATTCATTCATATGTATGCAATTCTTTTCATACATATGGCTAGAAAAGCTGTATTTATTCAAATGCTTTGCTTTACACAACTTCTAAAGGAAGTTCTTCCTTTACATACAGTCACTATTCTAATTCCAAATGTGCATCTGGTCTTGTGAAATTAAAATGACCAAGGATCAAATCAAGAGTGGATTCTGGAAATCTCCTTTGTAAGGAAAAGCTAAATCATCTGAGGCTTTTGAGTTCAACAAAATGAACAAATGGGGACATGATAGAGATTTGTATAATGGTAGACTAGTTTGTAAAATTGTACATGGTATGAAGAAAGCTGAAAGAAATGTTCAATAATTCTAGAATTAATGCAATCAATTGGCAAGGGATTCAGAAAACAGAAGGAAAATACTGCTTCATTTTACTTATGGAATTCACTGACATGGGATGCAGTGATGGATACTAGCTTAGATGGCTTTTAAAAAGTGTTACACACATTCTTGGGGGATAGGACTTGCCATGATACTGCTGAGTAGCAGATGTTGGGGACATAAAATCCTTGTTCCGGTGTGCTTCAAATTGTGGATGCTTTACCCAGATATAGTGCACTTGAGAATATGCCTGTAAGCCCTGCCTCCATGCTGATGGATGCTGGAAGCCTGCCTTCATGCCATACCCAAGTACAGGATTTATTTGAGAGACAAACACTGTACTTAGGGAGATATTCTTATGTTTTGCCATCACAGAAAGAATCTATCCATGAGTGCAGTGTTTGTCATGTCTGACAAATGCTGTACGCATGGTGAGAGGAAGGTGGGGTTTCAAGACATGTCAGTGCAAGCGTGGACTTACAGGCATGCTCTCATGGACACTATACTCAGGTACAGCATCAATGAGCAGGTCTACAATGTGCAAGGTTTCTTTATGCCCTGCTTGAGAACATTCCAGATAAACTGGGCTGATCAATGTTGGAGCCAGGATACTGGACTAAGTACCTTGGGTCTGATCCAGCAGGTCTCTTCTTGTGAGGTGTACGCATATAAATAAGTCCATGGCACCTGTTGTTAATCCATATTCCCAACAACTAATATTTGCCCTCACTGATCAATCAATTAAAACTGTAGTCAATTAATTTACAGATTACATGTATCAAAGTTTACAGTCCAAGTTACATCATTTGCAGGATCTGAATTCAGTATTAGCTTTACAACCGATAAAACACACACAATAAAATTGCTTGAAACAGAATAAGTCATAAAGTTCTTTAATCTTTAACCTGTTCATAGGGAAGTTATTACAAGTATATCAATTTATCAGTAGTGAGCTGGTAGTTGGCTTTAGTGTGGGAAAGGGGGAATGAATAAGTTGGGGCACCTTGTTCCCTGTCTGTCCCCTGCCCCTACTGGGAACCTCAGTACCAGACGGGGCCAAATTTCAGCAGACACATGTAAGCTCAGCATTGCTCACCCCTCCTTATCATTGTTCTTTGCCCTAAATAGATCCTAGCAACTGTTACAGTTTTCCGGAGAAGAGGAACTCTTATGCAACGAGAGCTCTTCCTCTTGCAAGATTGCATGGTGCTGGGAACCTTGCAAGGGAAGTTCTGCTGCCTTGGCAATGGAGATACTGTCAATCCCACTCTCCTGTGAAGGCTGAGCTAGCTATGCAATTGACTTGCTTTCTTCTCTGCCAGAGGACCCATTGGCAAAGCCCCAAGTACCTTGTGGGTGTGGTTGAGCATGGCCACCTGTCTGCTTCGAACCACCCACCACATTTTACATAAATTGTAAAAGTGGCTTTCAAGAAAAGGATGACTTTGGTACCAATGGATGCAAAAAGACATTAAAGGATCTTACTCATTTCCATGTATTCTGGAGTCAGCCCAGTGAAAGGTTCCAAGACATAGTCCAGTTCCCACTGCTGGGGTTGTTTGGAAGAGTCAGAGTCACTTTCTTTTGTCTGAGGTCGCTCATCCTTTAGCTTCCGGAACAGCTTCTTTAACTTACTGGGAAATTAAAAGAGGAGGCAATTCATTAATTAAAATTTAATATATTCATAACAAGAAGTTCTGGTAAGAACTAATCTGCCTACTTTCCTTTCACTATAATCTTAATTGATAATTACCATCTTCACAAGTTAGTCCACTTCTGCCTCAAACATTCATACATCAACCATCTTGAATAGGGGTGGATGAAATAATCACAAACTACGCTGTTGAGGTGTCCCTATGTGTCACTAGAACTACACTAAATTTGGTTGAAATCAGTTCCCACTTATGCTTCAAAGGTTTGTACATCCGCCACCTTGAATTGGGGTGGATGACATCAACACACAGTACAACATTGAGGTGTCCCTATTTATCCTTATAATGTACCCAAGTTGGTGTGAATTGGTTAGGCGGTTCACAAATTAGCTCACTTGCGCCTCAAACATACATGGATCTGCCATCTTGAATTGGGGTGGATGACATCATCACAAACTATGCTGTTGAGGAGTCCCTGTGGTCGCATTTGCACATACCATGGAAATGGAAGTTGCTAGACCCGCAATTAATTTTTCAAATCATGAATCACATCACAGACATTTGTCCAACTGCATTTTGGCTACTTCCATTTTCAGGGCAGGGGAGCTCCTCCTTCTTACTGGTCCGCTATGTCCACTTGTGTTGCCAGACTGTGGGCAAGATGTCAGCGCATCATCAGGGTGGCAGCCATTGTCCACAATCTTCAAGGGTGTGATCAGACCTTTTTGGAATAGTCTGCCCGCACTCAGCAGGAAAAGGACATTGAAATCCCTTTAAATGCCATGCCACACAAGTTCTTCTGACAGCGATTGTACTGCCACCTTCGTAAGAGCCCCACAACAAAATTATCTTGCACAAGGACAATTTCTGGATGGGGGGGAGAATCTTGGGGGTTGGGGTGCACTATTTTCCTATTACTCAGGGAAGGGAAGGGAAGGGAAGATTATGACTTCCTAGGAGGGGATATGTATATGAGGGAGGGTAAAGGATCCTGGGGTCTGGCCCACTGTGACCAAGAATGCCCTTATGATGGCTCACCCTAGCAAAGCAGTCCATGGAGACCAAACCACACTCCTGCTCCTGGGGTGGATTGCCACCAGGACTAGCACTCTCATGAGAGGGCCAGTCTACTGGAGAAGACCTTAGGCTCACCAAAACCTCTGATCATCTGTTGGACTACACACTTATGAGTTGAGCTAAGCCAACAAAGGGGACTCAACTTGCGTGGCTCACCTGGCTACGCCTGTACACATGGAGTGTCAAAATCTCCTTTGGATGCATGAAAGGCTTTCTTGGAGAGGAGGTGGTCACTGTACAACAGTTCTATCACTAACCAGAGAGAGCGGGGACCCCAAGCAAGCAGAGCCGCCACTCTCTCTGGGTAATGATAGAACTGTTGCACAGTGGCCCTCTCCGGGGAAGCCTTTCACACACCCAAAGGAGATTTTTATGCTCCATGTGTCCAGGTGTAGCCAGGTGGGCAGACAGGGGAAACACCAGGACTGGATCTTTACTCTCATTCAAACTAGGCAAAGAGGCACCTTTTAATGCAGTGATTCTCTTTACTGAGCAGGAGAAGAGTAACTGGCCCTATCCACCCCCAGCACAGTACCTCCAGTGACTGTTGCTGGTGTCTATTCTTATGTTTCTTTTAGATTGTGAGCCCTTTGGGGACAGGGAACCATCTTATTTATGCATTATTTCTCTGTGTATACCACCGAGTCATTTTTGGAAGAGTGGTATAAAAATCAAATCAAATCAAATCAAATCAATTCCCTGGGTTCGGACCAGCGTTGGAACGTATGCAGATCTGCTGCTGCAGGGAATCACGGCAGAGGGGAGCCTCGATTTCCAGCAACCGCAGGAGAGTGGGGTTGCTATTCCAGGCAAAATCAAAGATAGACCTGTTCTAATGGGCAGAGAAGCTGGCAGAGGGCATGCGTTGACAGCTTCTTTGTGGCAGTTACCAAGACAGGGAGAGCTGTTGCTGGGGAACCCCTCCCCACGGCTTGCTTGTATAGAACAACCTGGCTGGGTGGCATCTGCCATCCGGCCCCCATGGCCTGACATAAGAAAGTGGTCCGTGGGAGAAGGGGATGTCATTGCACATTATTAGTGATTTGGCTCAACGCTCCTGTCCCCACAGAAGGTTCTTCTCATGAGTTGTGAAGGGGTATCCCCATAACCTTACAGTATCACGAGTGAGCGATCTGCTCAAGAACAGCATCCATCATCTATCATAGAGGAGGAATCTCCCCTCTCAGTATTGGCAATGCTGATACTGCTGCCTGGCCCATCTCATGAGTAAGCCTAGGGACTGTAAACATACCCCAAGCAGAAGGAGCTGGGCCCCACTTCCCCAACATCATTGTACAAAAAGCAGGCCTTAGCCACACAAGAATTCCTGGTTAGGGCTGCCTTTTAAACCCGACCTTGGGTGTTGCCGCCCTGCCATACGTAGCCATCCCAGCACTCGAATGGGTCTGCCTTGCTTATGTTGCCTCTTTGAGTGCATGTGAATAGACATCTTTTTCACGTATGTGAACATACATCTTTTTCGGTTCATTTTCAGAGAACAAAGCACCTAGTGCCCATCTTACCATCCTGTCCCCTTTCTCTCCTGATTATCTCACTACAAACCGAAGGTTCAAACTGGAGTTTGGAGAGCCAAACTTCAGGCTGCTTTTGCGTGAAAATGAGGTTGCACACATTCAGATGTCATGGAGTTCCAACCTCTTCCCCATTTAACTATGGGTTTGTGTTATGTGTGAATGCAGCCTCTGTGTCACTACAACTGTACCAAATTTGGTTCAAATCAGTTCCCACTTGCTCCTCAAACATTCATGCATCCGCCATCTTGAACGGCAGTAGATCACATCATCACAAACTGCACTGCTGAGGTGTCCTTATGTATCCCTACAACTATTGACATGGACACACACATATAGAAAGCTGGGTGATCTCATAAGCTTATGTTCCTTAAGGAAAGTAGGCTTTAAAAACACATAAATAAAATATCTCTTATTACTAATAAGAAAATAGAACACCTCTTATTACTATAGATATTTAACTTGAGTTTTCCCATCATCACCAGAGGGCATATGGCCATAGACCTAATGTGGTTTAATAGTTAGTTGGTTTCCCTACAATGGAACCACGGTTCCATGAAGGAGGTTAAGGGTCTCAAACAGAGTATCCTCAGCAGCGCTGGAAAACAGCAAAATGCCCTGGAAAGCAACAAAAATGAGATTTATTCCTAACTTTTCTTTTTTACTTTTCCCCTGCTGCAAGAAAAATTATGCCCAAACCATATAAGTAACATATATTAAAACCAAGCCAATTCATATCGTTATCACATTGGCAAAACAAACAGGGTCAAATTAGATGGCGACTCTTTAAACACATGATTATTGTTCTGTTTTTGTTTTGTTTTTTTAAAAAACAAAGGCCCCCTGATTTAGATTGCAACCTCACATGGGGGAAAGGAATGGTTTAACCCTTTCTCCCCATGCTGTGGTCCTGATGAAAATTATCTTCTGAAGCTGCTATATGCCCAGAACTGTAGTGCAGGGAGGATAGGGTATCAATGCCATAGTCCCAAAGGATAGGGTATCAATGCCATAGTCTCAAAAAAATATTGAAAATAATGATTTGTTTGACACCACAAAGCTCAGAGCAACATACACTGGCGTCCCATATTATTCACACAATCACCTTGTAAGAGACGTTAGGCCGAAAAAAGCACTAATTTTCCCAAGGGCAACCAGTGAGGTCCATGGCTAATCAGAGATTTGAATGAAAGTGTCCTTGGACCCAGTATAGGATTTTACTATCTAATACAGTGATTAAACTATATAGTAGAAAGCACTGCTTGTAAAAGGAACTTAGAAGTATGGTAAGTATGTATTCTCTAATAATAATGAGTAATTACACCACAGATAGTATTATAAAGATACATACTAAAATATGTTCAATATATTATATTACACACACACAAACACACACTTTATATTACATATTTGTATGCATGAGTAAAAATCCAGGGTAATCCTCTCCTGCCAGGAGCTTAACAAAGGGCTGCCAGAACCCTTTCCCCCTACAGCCTGCAATAAATCCCTTGAACCTGAAGCATGCATGCTGCATAACAGAGATTATGGAGGAGTGACGGGTCTATTCATTAGTTCCTGTTTAAACAAAAGAAGTTCTCGCTTAAACCCTACAAAGAGAGGGGGTAACATAGCAGAGAGCATTTGTAATCAAATACGTATCAGTGAAATGTTCTAAAAAAAGTTGAAAACTTTTAAAAGTCTGCCTCCACAGTGAGGGGAGGGAGACAGGAGGGGGACCCAGCCAGCCAATAGCTGCCAGTTGCTGACAGGGCCCAGTCCTTCCCACAGGACAAGAAAAGGAGTCAGCAGTGGGCCCCATGGGTGCTGGGCCCTTGACAGCTCTCAAAGAATGCCTTATGCTGATGCCAGACCTGGCAATCTCATTATATGAGAAGTCCTTCTCCACTGCTGAGCACAGACGATGAGACTTCCTGCCCCAGGAGTTCCTTTTGGCCCACTCCTGATGCTGTTCTGCCCCAAACTGGAGGCCCACAAACGCCTGATCAATGTCAGTCCGGCAGAGATATCAGAGCTAACATTGGCTATGTCAGGAAATGTAGGATTGATTCTGACCATGAGAAGTTTGAAAACTTCTGCCTAGCTATTCCAGAGTTATAACATGGAGTGCCAAAAGGGTGGGTTACTCCTTTTATATGGAGGCAAGAAAAGATTTCCTCCAAATAAGGCATGCTTACTGAAGGCTGTGAAATTTCAGAGCTTTCTGCCAAGCCATTCAGGAATGATTAATTTTTGTGTGTTTCCCATTGATCCCTAAGGGAAATCCGACGTTAGATATGCTAACTAAAATCTGACACAATCTGACTATCCAACAATTTCAAAGGGTTCTCATTCTAATAATTTTCATTTTGGATCAGATCATGTCAGATAATATCTGACATTTTTTTCATGTGCACAGGCCTATTGGGAATACAACTCCTCTTCAACTGAACAAGAGATATTTTGTGTGAATCAGGAATTAGCATACAGATATGCATTTCAGTTTCATTTTACTCTAAGAGTGGGTCTACATGTTACATTTTGAGGTGATATGGGGATTCCTGCCCAACTGCTACAACTACTACAAATATTGATATATTGCTTCAACAAAAGTTCTCAGTGGTTTACACAGAGAAATAAATAAAAATGAATAAGATGGTGCCTTGTCCCCAAGAGTTCACAATCTAAAAAGAAACATATACACCAGCAACAACCACTGGAGGAATGGTGTGCTGGAGTCGGATAGGGACAGTTGCTCTCCCTATGCTAAATATAAGAAAGGTGACTCTTAGTCTAGTTAGCAGAAGCCCAAGCAAAACATCCCAGCAGGAATCTCAATTTCATAAATCTAGTTTTCATAAAACTAGTGAAATTTCTCATGTAGGAAATGCATCCATAGTAAGAACAGTATAAGACTTCTGAGTCAAGATGCCCAATAAAAAAGAACATGGATGTATGGAACTTCCTAACCCTTTCATTAGTACTATCAACTCTTTTTGTGTCACTCAAAATTCCTCTGATGTTTAGCCTCACCAGGAACTTCCAATTTTGCCTTGATATTTCTCTTTAGATGAAATTCAGTAGGGCTGTTCTCACAATCATTAAAAAAATCCGCCCTGAGCCATTTTGGAAGGGCGGTATATAAATCTAATAAATGAATGAATGAATGAATGAATGAGGGTAGGAGGAAGTATACACAAGGGAATCCTTCCAACGCAGCTCTTTCAAATCTGGGTAACCCAGATCCTGTACCTTCCTCTTTACCCAGGTAGGAAGAAAAGAGAATTCTCTTACCTAGATATCTTGGTCATGTGGGTGCATTTGCCTTTTCTAGCAGGAGGCAGCAGACATAACAACAATAGAGAGCTGTAGCTACAGGGGCTTCCATCTGTGAATGTGCCACTCTGCAAACCACACTCTATGATCCTTTGCTTTCAATACCTTCAGTAGGGTTGGGTTTGCCTCCTGCCAGTTCATGGCCACTCAGAGGAGAACTGATGATGTAATGAGGGTTGCCAGGCTGCTGGCAGTGCAATGCATGCTGGGATAGCTATCTTGATCCTCAGAGGACCTAGCTCCCAATTTCTGCAATGCTGATCATGGCTGCCTGGATCATGTGTGTGCTGAGTTTGTCGATTCAAACAGATGTTCTGTTCATCTGTGGTAGGGATGTGCACGAACGAAGGCACAGATGAACTTGTGCATGAACCTTGGTTTGTGCACATCCTTAATCTGTGCCTACCAGGGCAGGAGCTTTTTGCTCACCCAACATCATGCTGACCATGCAGATTCTGTCTGTATATGCACTGAGGCCATGTGCTGGCACCATGTGCTGGTTCTTGAGGAGCGCCGTTGCAGCAGGAAGCTGAATGAAGGGGCAGGGAACAGGTAAGGACCTGTTCTACTCCTTTCTAAAGGTCCTGCTTGCTGCTCCCCACTCCCGGAAGCACCAAACATGTGCACGAACCTCAGCTTGTATACATCCCTAATCTATGGCTACCTGGGTAGAAGCTCTTTACTCCCCCAATCCCCTGTATGATCATGTGCAAGGCTGTAGTGCCAACTATGTGTAGAACATCTCTAAGAAGTGTTATTAGCCTTACTGATACACTCTTGGCTTCTTTCGGATTCCCTCAGATGTTTTGTCTATGCAGGAACCTCCAAATCTACCTTGAACCTCCAAATCTACCTTGAATTGCTTTAGGTGAAATTCAGTACCTTTATTCTGAAGAAAGATTAAAGGTACAGCCCTTCTGCTCATTTGTATTCACTGTTGCTCTGAAATCCTTCATTAAACCTTCCCCAATAATATATCAAGCAGTGTCTGTTTTTCCTCAGGTTCATGACATAGCTACATCCTTAATATATTCAGAACATTTATGAAAATCAATTTACTCAATTTGTTAGGGAAAGTAAAATCCAAACATTTTACCACAATCAAGTGTGTGATTTATTATTCAGTTTTCTATTAGGCCTCATTCCTATTTTCATATACAACCAATGATAACATTTCCATGGATTTTAATGAACCAAATCAACCCCATGATAACATATTGCCCCATTATATAACAATTGTGGTTGAAATACATACGGGACTCCAATTTCAAAGATATTGTTTTGGATCAGTTGCTTTCCCAACATTATAATGCTCAGCTGAATGCAAAGTTCCATGAGACAGCCTCCTGGAGCACACTAAAACGGGCAGGAAAGAACAACTGATCAGTGCAGTATGGGTAAAGACACCAGCAAGCACAAAACCTATGATACTATCACTGGCTGACATGTTCCTCAGTATAACATGAGTGGTTCTGAATGTTGGGCAGGGGCGTAGCTATAATTGAGAGGATGGTTCAAAGAAAAGGGGGTCCCCACCTCCACCTCCACCTCCACCCTATTTTCTTCATTATCTTCCTCATTCTGCGGGGCTGCCGGGAAGATGGGCGAACAGAGGCCCCCTCTCCCCTAGCTACGCCCCGATGTTGGCATCCAAACCACATATACACATTGCTGCACACAGGGCTATTTCACAACTAATTACTGTTGGGCAATCACACATTGAGATATGCCTTGCATCATTCCCCGTGCAAGTCACATTGCAGCATGCGATTGCACAACAGTAAGTAGTAGCAGAACAGCCTTGTGGGTATGTGTTTTAGATGCCTGCAGCAGCACCCAAGCTACACTGTGGGATATGTCAGCCTTCGTTTGTCAGACCCGCCTGTGTTGTGCTGCAGCACATGTTAACCTTTGTTTCTATAAGCAATAGCAGTTAATAGTAGCTAATAGAAGGAATACTGAAGAGGCCTTAGACATGCATGTGCAATGCATCCAAGGTGGTTGGGCATTAGGGGAATTATAGCACCCATGATGCCTAGATGCCTTATGACATATTGCGTGTGACATAACCTAGAGCTTAATGCTTAATTATTATAAAATTACCCCTCCGCTTTGGATGTCCTGCAGATGTCCCCTAAATTAATCTGAGGAATATAATGTGATAGATAGATAGATAGATAGATAGATAGATAGATAGATAGATAGCGCATATACCCATGATATTAAGAATTCTATCTACCCATGATATTAAGAATATCATGGGTAGATAGAATTACCAATGAGGAAGTTTTGAGAAGAATGGCAAAAGAGTAAAAGCTAATTAACATCTTTAAGAGAAGAAAACTTGAATATCTTGGCCATGTTATTAGAGGGGAAAATACTCTTTACTGCAGTTAATCATGCAGGGAAAGATTAAAGGAAGAAGAAGTGTTGGAAGATGAAGAACATCCTGGCTGAAAAATTTGCGGGAATGGTTTGGATGCACATCCTTACAACTTTTTAGAGCAGCGGCATCCAAAATCAGATTAGTCTTAATTATAGCTATCTCCGGTAGGAGATAGCACCTGAAAGAAGAAGATATAAGCGAGGGCAGAAAAATGCATGAAATCTACCTCTTCTCCATAGTCACACTCTGCAGTCACCAACTATCTTGGCTGAGCTAATAAATGAAATCTGAGATGATATCTTGGAGCATGCTCAGCTGGACTCATGACAGAAATAAGCTATATCAGCAAAAATCTGGTCAACTGACTCCTTTTTGGAAGACTGGAAATCTCATTTCCCCCCACTTATCTTTGTATTCAAGGTATGTGCATACATTTAGGATTATGACCATATGATGGGCCAAGACAACCTCCCGTTCCCTTCCATTTCTTTTCCTTTATTGTTCATTTAGTTGAGTGGTGCTAATTAAATCTGCAAACATCTGGGAACCTTTCTTTGTTTCTTGTGTATGCCTAGTGTGAATGGATGAAAAAAGGAGTATTTTCTGGAAGAGCAGGTGTAATTACTCAATTCTTCACAGATGCTTTATTCCTATGGAAGCTGGAATGTGATGGTTATATCCGACTGACTCACATCAGATGCCAGTACATAGGTTGCATGCATGCTTCTTCTTCTCTTTGGGGAAGAAGAGTGCCCCTGTCCTGTCTGCAAATTTGTGCCTGTAGTAATTTTTCTTTAAAGATGGCTTGAATTTAGAAAATATTTTCACACAACCAAGAACTAAATGCCTTCTGGCATGAGCAAATACCATCTAGAGCTAGGAAGTAAGACAGTTTTGTAATTAAAAAAAATAATTTATATTTTTTTCTTAACACATTTTATATTTTTCTTTAAATACCTGTGAACTCTAATTTCATGAAATAAATATAAGTTTACAACTGATTACAAAAACCTGGGTCTGGGGGAATTAATGCATACTTGCCCTCCTCTCCCATGCAATGCTGGATATCATGCTACTAAGGGTTTGAACCTTCCGTAGTTAAAAGGG
Source organism: Hemicordylus capensis (assembly GCF_027244095.1). Lineage (NCBI taxonomy): Eukaryota > Metazoa > Chordata > Lepidosauria > Squamata > Cordylidae > Hemicordylus > Hemicordylus capensis. Next base: position 128,440,039 of record NC_069661.1, read on the forward strand.
GTTCCTTTTGTAAGGATTTTGGCCTTCCCCTAACTTAGGGTTCAGTTTGGCTCTTTTTTGGGAAGGGTTTCAAGGAGTTTTTATTTGGGAAAGCAAACACAAAGGGATCAAAAACACATGTAAAATGATACAAAAGCACACACAGAAAAGACAGCTGCAAAGACTGCTGTTTCCAACGGGTTTCAATCGGAGAGGGGGAGGAAATTCTGTAAAACTAAACTGACAATATGTATATGTATGTGTGTATATATATGTGTGTGTGTGTGTGTGTGTGTGTGTATTTATTTATTTACACATAGACATGTAGTATTGGACAGCAGAAAAAATTGCTCCACTCAACAGAAAAAAGAGGTGTCCAACAAGAATCTTCATAGGAATAAAACAGAATGATTTTCAAGACTTTGATTCATAGTTCCAAAAGCCTTGAATGATAATGCAGGCATTATGCCACTTTTATGATACCTAATGCATACAGTACTTTTATTCTGGTTGTTCTGAAGTTTAATTTTACAGTGGGATATTCCTAACCCAGAGAGGCTGAGGTAATTGGGGGTATCTTTATGGTTTTAGATGTGTTTGCCTCAAATGAGATTGATGTATTTAGTAATTTTCTATATTGTAAGAATTAAATAGAAACTATTGTAATAGACATTATAATTAACCCTTTTTGTATCTCTTCTGTTTTAATAGGATATATACCTCGGGTAATACTGTGTATATATCCACAGCAGCAAGAATCCTGTTATTTGACAAATAAGGGACAGGTGTCCCAGAAGATAATCTGCAGTATGTATGTACCAAATGAAGTTGGCTGTTTTAAATCTGCTTGAGGTTGCTCAAGCTGTATGGAGCCCTTCTTGAGTAGCTTTCTTGAAGGAGTGATGTAAGTTGAGTGTATAAGGGATTTTTAGATGAAATTTGAAGTTGAAGTCCCTCATTTTTCCATATGTTAAGAAATGTCTTAATTTTTCATTTTGAGGAGCATATCTTCAAGTGCTTTTCTAATAAGCTATGAAAAGAAGCCGTCACATATTTTTAGAGTAGAAATTAGTTTTGAGAGTTTTCCAGTTATTCACATTTTATAGCTCATTTATGACAGGATATTTGTTGTATGCAAATTATAATGTGATTGCTTTTACATTATTCTCACTTGGTAAAGATATTATCAAAACATGTTGGGAACACTAATTTTTGGAGCTGTCTCTTCTGCATTTGGGTTTTCATTTGAGATCTCTTATTTATAGAAAATATTTATATCCCGCCCCTCCAGTGCACTACTACTCGGGGTGGCTAACAACAATAAGATAGACACAGATACAATAAAATAAAAGTAATAAAATTAACTATTTTTTTTAAAAAGTCAGATTAAAAACCACAATTAAGTTCAATTTAAAACTGAAAATTATAAAAAGCTAAGGAAGCTAAAGAACCTACCAGTTATAACAAATCAATAAGAGAGCATTAAAAGGCCTCCTTTAAAAGGTGTGTTTTAAGATGTTTTTTAAAAAACACTGAGGGAGGAAGCATGGTGAAGCTCTTCAGAGAGGGCGTTCCAAAGCCAAGGGGCCACAACCGAAAAGGCCCTGCTCTAGTCCCCACCAACCAGATCTCTGTTAGTGGTGGGGTCATGAGCATGGCCTGAGATGATGAGCGGAGGGCCCTGGACATTCATATGGGCGAATACGGTCCATCAGATACCCTGGCCTCAAGCCGTGTAGTGCTTTAAAGTTCAATCCCAGCACCTTGAATCTAGCTCAGAAGCAGACCGGAAGCCAATGAAGCCAACACAGGATGGCCGTAATACTCGTGAAGCAACTCGCACCCACGCGCATCCTTGTGGCAACATTCTGAACCAGCTGAAACTTCCGAACAGACTTCAAGGGCAGCCCCATGAAGAGCGCATTGCAGTAGTCCAACCAGGATGTTACCAACGCGCACGTGACTGAGGTCAGGTCCGACTTCTCCTAGTAGGGTCACAGCTGGCATACCAGCCATAGTTGGTAAAAGGTGCTTCTGCACACCACTGCCATCTGCACCTCCAAGGACAGTGCTGGGTCCAGAAGCACCCCTAAGCTGCGGACTTTGTCTTTCAGGGGGAGCGTGACTCCGTCCAAGACCAGATTTACTTCTTTACTCGGATAATCAGTTCTACCAACCCAGAGCACTTCTGTCTTATCTGGATTGAGTTTCAGCTTGTTTGCCCCCATCCGGTCCAAAACAGCCTCCATGCTCCAGTTTAAAGCATCCACTGCCTCCCTGGTGTCTGTTGACTTAAAAGATAGGTAGAGCTGGGTGTCATTAGCATATTGATGGCACCGCAGCCGACACCTATGGATGACCTCTCCCAGGGGCTTCATATAAATGTTAAATAGTCATCTCTTATGATTTGGTAACTGTTTTAAAAATGTGCAGCAGAGAAAAGAAATAAAAGGAAAAATCTCACAATGGAGGGAAAGAAGAAGTGGGTCCCCTGAAGATCTGTACCAGAGCCCGCTTTTAAAACAAAAACCTTGTTCATAAATAATCTGGAATAAGAGATGAAGTGGCCAATTCATGAGTGACATCAAATTATTCAGGATGGTGAAAAGTCTAAGTGGATTGCAAATAGTCCAAAAGGAGCTCTCAAAATTGGGTGAAGAGGCAACAAAACAGCAAATGAAGTTCATGGTAAGAAAGTATAAAGTGATACACAAAAAGTCCTAACCACATAAACACTAGTTTGATTGCAACTAGTGATGACTAATAAGGAAAGAGATATTTTGGGTCATGATGGATAGTTCAATGAAAACATAGACACTGTGCAGCAGTTGTGAAAAAGGTAAAATTCTATGCTAGGGATTATAAGGAAAGGGATTAAAGATAAAACTGCCAGTATCATAATGGAAATCTATGCATCTTCTACAAATCTATGGTGCATCCACACATGGAATACTAGCATACAGTTCTGATCCTTGCATCTTGAAAAATTGGAGCTGGAAAATGTGCAGGAAAATGTGCAGGAAAAAGTAATCAAAATGATGGTGGCGATGGCTATTTAAAAGAGGATTAGACACATTCATTATAATAGAATTCAGAATAAATTGATCAAAAGCTACTAATCATGATTATGATTAACTATGAAACCTCTGGGTTCAGAGGAAGCATGCCATTGAATACCAGTTGTTAGAGAGAGACAATAGTCTTGGAGGGCTATTGACTTCATTCCCAGCTTATCAGCTTCCCAATGATATCTGGTTGGCTCCTGGAAGGTAATAGGATGCTGAATTTGATGGACCTTTGGTCTGATTCAGCAGGACTCTTGTATTCTTATGTGGAACAGAAAGTTATTTTCCACCTGCAGTAAGTATTAAGCGAAGACTACTTCAGAGCTACCTACTGGTGATTTGTCCATTCATAGCTGTGGGAGGACAGAAGATATTTCTTTACTTTGGGAAATCACCATCTTTGTTTGTTTTGCTTGATGAAGTAAACCTTCTTTATCTGATCAAATTTACATGAGAAGCAGGAGGGACAAGAGTACTTCTTTATCCTGACTGTAGTGCCAATCAGCATGGAATGACCCTGAATTCTAGTATTATCTCTGGCAGTGCACATGTCATGTGCTGCTGATGAGAATTAGAATATTATGTATTTTTAGGGGATGCAATAGATCTATAAAAGGATGTTGACTGGCAAGTGTAAACATTCTCAGAGTGTGAGTTAAAAGTTATGAACTTACTTCTTCCATTCGGTAACCAGCAAACACATATACATAATGTCCAGGTCGACCAACAAACCTGAGAACAATACATATACAGGAAGATAACATCAGCTTCAGCTTCATATGCAGGAAGATTACATCGGTATCAGACAGATCCATGACACCTTCATAAAGGTTGCGCCCCACCTCACACAAACACACTTACTTACTTACTTCTGCTTGGCAAACTTGGGATTTCTATTGCCAATTTTAACATGGAATCCCCCCCACCCCAAAAGTTATCAATACTCTCACACTCTCCATTCATCCCTATTCAAACCAGAATATAAATTATGTAGACATGCAGGTGACAATAGCTGGAGAAAGATATTTCATTTTATATCAATCACTGCATGCAACAACAGGCAAGGGAAATTTTCAGAATTGTGAGAAATTTAAATGAGTTTTTTTTAAAATGCAACAGAGGATGCCTTTCTTTCTCCGAAACAGTGCAACTGTGGGCCTTAGTAGACCTCTTAAAAGTGCTGGCACCTATACACCAACTGAGACAGCACTTATTCCTTCTCCAGGCACTTGGGACACACTGAGAAACTCATGCTTCACAGACAATACAGAGGGGGGCGAGACTCTCAATTTGTGCTGAGCATGAAATGTCCTCCACACTTGCAAGTCCTTAAGGATGTGCAGAGAACTCAGGAGATTGGAGGGGATCTTGTCTATCATTTCCCAGCAGCCTTTGAAATCAGTCAGAAGCAGTGTAGTTCTTTTTAGCTGTTTCCAACCTTTTTTAGTGAGAAATGAGAGACTAATCAGCGGAACATTGGCTTTACTGATCTTGGCTGACATCCAGACTAAGAAAGTACAACAAACCAAGTTGTGCTAGTGAAAGAAGATTGTGTAGCCACACAAAGTCATGGGGATGCTTGAAATTGTGCTCTTGCACAAAGGTTTCTGGCAAAACATATAAGCAAACATATTTTGTGCAAGCACAAACATGCCTTGTGCAAGCTCCAGATGTACTGCAACTAAATCATGGTATAGCCTTGTGCTATTGCAACACAGGTGCACAAAATTAGTTTGGATGTTAGCTGTGTTAAAAGGCAGCAACTTGGATTTATTTTCAAAGTTATGCTAAGGCAGTATATTCAACCTACCTTCCTTTAAAAAAGGCCACATAAAAAATTGGTGCATAAGAATTCACAAATTTCAGCAGAAAAGCCTTCAAAATTAGCCTCTCCTCAAAGGCTCTCTCTGTTTTTGGTACCTCTGCAGGGAAGAAAAAAGAGAGAAAATTCATGATGCACTGCTAACTTAAATTACACACAGCAAACCACACTACTTGTGGGAAGGGCTCTATTTCCAAACAAGAGAAATTTTAAATTCAGGAAAGCCATCTTCTTTGATTCAAAGGGATGATGCTGATTTTTCAATTTATTTTTTTTTAAACTTGTAGAAGGACACAAGACTACTTGGCATGAAGTGCAGAATTCTTGACCAAGGGTTCACCAATGGGAATCAGACAAAAGGAAGAGTTCTAAACAGATTTCAATCATGCAGCCAAACTGCAAGGGAATTCTCCTTGGTCTGGCTTATTGTAGCCCTTAAATGCTGCTTTCCCCCAGTCATGTTGCTTTTTCTTACGTCCTACTTCCTTCCTTGCAAATGCCCACTCTCTGTTCTTAAGTCCCTCAAATGGCTGACTGCAATCTCTCAAGACAAGGAAATGGGTCTCCATTGCCTCACAGTGGGACTGGCACTCCCTTCCCAGTACTGAATAAAAAATTCAGATTTTCAAAGAATACAGGATTTTTCGGCCATAACATAAAAATGGAAAAAGTATAGGGTACAGGGAGCAGATACAGAGGAGCCATGAACAGTAGCCATGGGATGGATTTAAAAAAAAAAACTCTGCAGAGTTCTAAAACCTCTGTCTACTGATAGTCTCCGAATGACTTCTAAGATTTCACCATGAATAGCTCATGGGTTTCCAAGATTATTGTCACAACTGTACTTTTAGAAAATTTGTGACATTTGCCAGATTGTATATGTGCACCACAACTCCAGAGATGCATTATTCAACCTCTCCTCAACATGAGGTGGATTTATTATTATTATTTTCCAGTATAGGGTGACATCTTTGGTAGGGATGTGCAGAACATTTCGACTGAAACATTTTGACTCACAACAGGCCACTGTTTTGAGCTCAAAACAAAGTATCATCTAAATAAAGGACCCGTTTTGGATTTGGAACAAAACAACCCCATTCCAATCAAAATGTTCCGAGTGCCATTTTGGAGGCCTGTTTTTCCTTTGTTGATTGGTCGTCTGGCACTGGCTTCCAATTGGCTTGCAATCTCCTTGCTTCTTGGGTGGCTTGTTACCATATAAATCAAGTGTCATGGGCAACTATGCCCCCATTGCCTGGGGGCAGGGAGGCGGAGGGGAGGGGGGACTCAAAAGGAGGGAATTTCAAAATGTGTTCAAAGGGACCGGGATGCAGAGAGAACCCTTATGCCTCTCTTAAAGAGGATACTTCAGGAGAGGAGGAAAATAAGTTTTCTTTGCTCAACACTGAGTATAATAAATTGTGCTATTGCTACTATAACTATCTGGTTATAACTATTGCTACTATAACTATCTGGTTTTTCTGGATCTCAGATTGACAAAGACAGAACTTGGGTGTCTTCCTTCCTTGAGTTATGGTTTGTTTTGTTTGTGAGATAGTGTTGTGGTGAGAAATAGACAGTGGCATCTGTGTGTGTGTGTGTGTGTGTGTGTGTGTGTGTGTGTGTGTGTAATATTTCTTGGTGATTGCTGTGATAAGACTAACATGTGCTTCACTCACTGCTCTGGTCTGCTCTGCAATCTGCATTGCATTCTGTACTCAATCAAAATGTGGCTGAAGTTGCTCTAGTTGAGAGTATGGCTGTGCTTGCTGCTAAGTAAGGGAGGTGCTATGGCAGCTATTGCAATTTTAGGAATATAAAGAGTCATAATTGTGTGTGAGAGCAACTTATGCCAATTGTGTTACTGCAGCACAGGCACTGTGGCTGGCAATGAATTTTGGGTCAGTGATTCTTTTTTGGCCATTTTTTAATTTATTATTATTATTATTATTATTATTATTATTATTATAGTGTGTTCTTTTATTATTTATTTGATTTCTATACCACCCTTCCAAAAATGGCTCAGGGCGGTTTACACAGAGAAATAATAAATAATAGAAACATAAGATAGACACCAGCAACAGTCACTGGAAGTACTGTGTTGGGGGTGGATAGGGCCAGTTACTCTCCCCCTGCTAAATAAAGAGAATCACCACGTTAAAAGGTGCCTCTTTGCCAAGTTAGCAGGGGTTAGCAGGGGTTCTGTGTCAAGAGGGACATATTCCCTTTTTACTGTGTGCTTCTGCAGTGTTTTTCAGAGCAGGGTTGCAAAATTGTGCACTCTGCTTGTTCCGGGCATCGGAAAATAATGGGGAACCTGAACTAGATTCTTTGGAGAAAGGTTACAACTTCGTTTAAAATCGCCTGCTTGCCTATTTCTTTTGTGGATTGGGTGGTAGGTAGCACCCATCATGCCCTACCACCCAATCCACTTTTGTGTCCCATGGGGTACAATGGGGTGGTTCAAGTTTCCCTATTGTTCATTATGTTTGGAACACTCAGAATGTTTTGTCGAAACAGCTGGTTTAACCAGTGTTTCGACAAAAGGTTTTGGCCTTTTTGCATTTCATTTCGAGCTCAAAATGAAACACAAAATCTGTTTCATGAATATGCATTTAACTCTTGTGGACAGTTCAACTACATGCATCAAAGATCTGTAGGTTGACTCATGTAGGTTGACTCATGAACATGTGGAGAACAAGTAACAAAATGTGATGAGTTAATCCATCCACTGAAAAATGCATCTCATGCTGGAGAGAAAAACCAAGGGTAGTGTGAACAAATCCTCAGTAGAAAAATATTTTCGCAGCTGTTTAAATTAAAATGATTTATTGAATTTCAGTCACTGATTATGGCTGTTGTGGGTTACTGAATATAAGGAATAAGATTGCTATATGATGTACTGCAATGAAAGTGTGTTTAAGCACTTGAGTGGCAGTTTTGGGCTAGACAGATAGGTTATAGGAACATAGAAAGCTACCTGATAGAGTCAGCCTATTGGTCCATCTAGCTCAGTCTACATAGACTTTCAGCAGCTTCTGCAGTGTTGCAGGCAGGAGTCTCTCTCAGCCCTATCTTGGAGATGCCGGGAAGGGAACTTTGACCCTTCTGCTCTTCCCAGAGTGGCTCCATCCTGAGGGGAATAGCTTACAGTGCTCATACATGTCTCCCATTCAAATGCAAGCCAGGGTGGACCCTGCTTAGCAAAGAGGGCAATTTATGTTTGCTACCACAAGACCAGCTCTCCTTCCATAGAGCAAAACTGGCCTCAGCCTACCTATGTTTGCTTATTGCATTTGGATATCATTATTTCAGGTATGAGTCTTCAATCAACAGTTAAAACTGCAGTCTATATGATAAAATATGCAGTCTGCAAAAGCAGTTCACACTCTTATTGGTTAGGGAGGCAGAAGCATGTAAGTTGGTCCCCAAACAACAAAGATGTCACATACATCCATGTTTGTGGAGGTGCACAACAGTGCCCTCATCTACGTATGTCACATGAGTGTGTGAACTAACCTTCATACCAAACATTGTAAGCTGGGTTTCTAAAAACAAAAATACTGAAAATTTGAATTCAAAAAGAGAATTTTGCCTTAGATGGGATTTTTCATCCTCAGGCAAGGTTGTCTTCACTATTGGGACAGCACTTCTAGCAGGCAGGATCAGTTTTCAAAGACACAAAGAGAAGGGGCTCCTAACTTCCAGAACATTCCTGAAACTGGAAAAGAACCCTTTCCACCTTGTAGGGAATAAGGAGTTATGTTGCGTCTCATTGTGTGAAATAAGAGTGTGCCCTTGAACACACCCAGCGTTTCTTTGTGGATGTGCACTGCAGAGGAAAAGCAGTAGTCCACCATTATTGAGCTTTCAATTGAGGGAACCCTGATCAGCTTCTGAGGAACCTACGGGCTTTGCAGAACACAGCTTAGCAATCTCTGCTCCAAGTCTTCAAAATGAGGCAGGAATATTATAGAATGAATGAAGGAAAAATACATTTAGAACTTATACATTACTAGTAAGAAATAGAAATTATGTGCCAAGGGTGAAATAGCATTACCCATTTCCGTCAACCATTTGGCAACCACTCCGTAAATCTCATCTAGGATAAGTATCACAACAAGGTTAATGATGACAGCGGTTGCCGTCACTGTCACACGAACGTTTGATTTGGTTGACTCACTGGTACTCATTGACAGTGCTGCCGCTGTAGTTATTCGGTACACAATCACACCAAAGACTAATGAAAATGTCAGGGAAATCTGAAAAGAAACACACAGATAACTATAAAAAATACTTTTGTAAAATCCTTAGCTGCCATCCTGACTAATGCAATGGGAAAAGCACCAGTGTAGCACCAATGCTTCCGAAGAGTTCCAGACTAATGCTGCATCAACAAGTGTTTGTGAATTTCAGTGACCTCCCCTTCCCGTGAAAGCCCTCCATGTCAGAATATGTCCCCGAGGGCTACAGATTTATGCAACATGTCCCTTTATTTATGCAGATGTATCCTACATGTTCCATGTAGGAAGGCAGCTATTTCTGCCTTCCTACATGTTGGGCATCACATGTTTGGAATATTTTTTTGAAGAAGCACATATACTATTTCTATTTCTGTAATGCAGATCTAAACACTGCATGCCATTCATGTAGGCGTGTACTGTCTTATGCATCCTGTCATGGTCTTTTTGTAGTGGATCTAACAATAACATTCTCAACCAGCTGCCATGCCTTTAAAAAATCCACAACAATAAATATGTTCTTCTATGTCAGGATGGAATATAGTATTTGTGGTTTCTCCAATATGAGGCATTTCCCTGCAGACATAAAGAACAGGTAATCTGAAATGAGTGTGGAACTCCACACTCATGAAAGTCACTATGTCCTCATTTTCAATATAAAACCATCAAATGAAGTATTCAGGAAAGCACAACAGCAATACGCACAAGGAAAATATTCACAGAATGAGGTCTGTATTGTTCCCTGCTAAAAATAATGAGAAGTTAGTTTGCAAAGGAAATAAAAAGGTTTATGAGAATCACTATAAGAGTATAAAGATATTTCAGATATCCGGAAGAGTAGCTCTGTCTTGCAGCAAACACAGTCTGGTTACATCTTAATGACTAACACATTTATTGAGACACTAGCTCACATGGATCAGAGCCCACTTTGTCAGATGCATGAAGTGTTATCAGTTGGCAGATAGAAAAACACACACACACACACAGACTCAGAAAGAAGAAAGGAGGAGATCCTAAATAAGAGCAGAAGGTGCAGCAATGCAAAAAAAGTTGTGTCACATTACTACATAGAGAATGAATGAAAATGACACCCACTTTAGGTTTTTATGTGCACTGCTCACCTTGCTATGCCAATTCATCACTAGTTGTGAGTCGGTCACACTCCCTTTAATTGGATATTTTACTCTTTTGACTACATTGCAGGGGCAGTTCTATAACTGAGTAGCCATGTTCCACAAACAGAGAGAGAGAGGAAAGCTGGTCTTGTGGTAGCAAGCATGACCTGTCCCCTTAGCTAAGCAGGGTCCACCCTGGTTGCATATGAATGGGAAGAGCAGAAGGTTTCAAGTTCCCCCCCTGGCTTGTCCAAGAGAGGTCTGAGAGACATTCCTGCCTGCAGCCTTGGAGAAGCCACTGCCAGTCTGTGAAGACAATACTGAGCTAGATAGACAAAGGGTCTGACTCAGTATATGGCAACTTCCTATGTTCCTAAACATGGATCTCCCAGGGTCCTGCAAGGGATGTAGATTGCCTGGGGTCCCGCGGGGAGGGAGGGAGGGAGCCACTGTCTGCCCTACCATTCACTGTCTGTCAGCTGCTTTCTTGAGCTCCCTGCCCTCCCTTCCTCCCACCAGTGGCCTCCACTGGCCTCCACAGCCCCATCCACCACAGTTGCCATGGCCAGCTTGCTAGAGATGCGCAAATCGATTTGGGTCAAATCAATCTGAGATAGAATAGTAATGTATTTTAGCATCTTTTATATTTCTTATTGTATATTTTAAATCATCTTATGATAGTCTTAGAGTATAAAATCTATTGCTACTTAGGTGTTATAATGTACTTTATGCTGGTCTATAACCGTACTAAAGATTGATTGATCGATTGATTGATTGATCTAATGGGACCAATTCAAGTGATTCGAACTCGAATCAAATTGCCCTAAGAATAAAGGGCCTGATCTGAGTTCAAATGAACCCAGAATCGAGCTCGAATCTATTCAAACTGAGTGATTCAAGCACCATTCTGGTGGGCTTTAACCCCTGGCTGATTGGTTTTCTGGCACTGGCTTCCAATTGGCTTGCGATCTCCATGCTTCTTGGTTGGCTTGTTATCATAAAAATCAAGTGTTGTGATGAGCAACTGTGTCCCCATTGGCTGGGGGGGGGACAAAAAGGAGGGAATTTCAAAATGTTTTCAAAGGGCCTGGGGAGGGGAGGCAGCAAAGAGGGCCCTTAGTGTGCCCTTGAATATGATACATACGGAGAGGAGGGATGAAGGAATCAAGGAAGGTCTGATTTTGCGGTTTTCTTTTCTTAGAACTGAATATAATATGCTGTGCTATTGCAGCTATACTATTTGGTTTGCTGGATCTCAGAATGACAACAGAACTTGGGGGTTTGGGGAAAAGTTTTTAAAAAATTAAAATTGCCCGCTTGCCAATTTTTTGTGTGGGTTGAGTAGTAGGTAGCATCCATTATGTTCTACCACCCAGCCCACTTTGGTGCCCTAGGAACTACCCATAGGGTACCCAATGGGGCAATTTGAGTTCCCCATTGTTCCCTATGTCTGAATCATTTGAATAACTCAAATCATTTCAAGTTGATTCCTCAAAACACCTGGCAATGGCTGCTGTTTCAACAAATTGATTCAAGTATTCTGCAATTTGATTTGAGCCCGAATCGATTTGCGAAATCAGATTTGCACACATCTCTACAGCTTGCTGCCCTTTGCCGGTTGAGGCATGGTATAATGCCATCATGGCCTGATGCCCAGGTACTGTGCCATGACATCATTATACCGCGCCATGGTATAAATGTATAATGCAAAAGTAGGTGGGGCTGTGGAGGCCATGGTGTGTGTGTGTGTGTGTGTGTGTGTGTGTGTGTGTGTGTGAGAGAGAGAGAGAGAGAGAGAGAGAGAGAGAGAGAGAGATGATGTGTGGTAGGGGAGCAACAATGTGAACATGGCCTGTCAATGCTGTTATGCCACTGCTGGATTGTTTTTTCATTAGTGCTCCGTGAGCAATGTGACACACCTGCCTCTTCACTGAGGAGCCTTCTGGCTTCACTTTAAAATAATACCCCCCTCGCCCGCCTTGCCCTTTTCAGTTTGTATTTTATAGACAGACAGACAGACAGATAGATAGATAGATAGGTGTGTGTGTGTGTGTACACCTGCCAACTGCTTTATGCATCTGATGAGGTGGTTTTTGGTCTATGAAAGTTTATGCTATAATATATTTGTTAGGCCTGAAGGTGTCTTGACTCTGAATTATACTTTGGAATGGGGCTCTTTGGTTAGTCCACCTCTCTTCAAATCTCATTTCAGCCATAAACTCACTAGGTAGCTATTATGACTACTACTACTACCACCACCACCACTACTAATATCCCCCCTTTCTTAATATAAAGAGAAGCATCACTTTGAAGAGTGCCAGATGGTGTAGAATTCCACCCCTATTAGAAGGTGAAACAGAAGCACAGCTTCTGGGGTGTGGGGGAGGAGTGAACCAGGGCCTTCTGCTTTCTGCTGGGTTTTGTTGGATTGGTAAATACAGGGAGGTGGGGCAGAGATGTTTTTACCTATCCCTTCTTGACTCAAAGGCTTTGGAACATACGGAACCTTCTCCTCATGGAATCATTTCTCTGCAGAAGTGGAGAAGACATCCTATGAGGAGAAAAATAAACCACTAACATCCCTGCACTTGAGAGATGAAGGAATCTATCAGAGCCAGTAAGCTCAGTTAAGATACTCGTACTCAGAGCTTATAACTGAAATGAGGCAGAGGTGGTTGGGGTGTGTGTGTGTGTGTGTGTGTGTGTGTGAAATCCCTCTTTGTTGTACTTCTCTGGTGTTGTGCTGAAATGAGGGAAATTTTGAATTATACATATACTCCTTCCTTATCAAATATAAGATGAGCCCAAAGTATTTTTGTTCATAAAAAGCATTTTTAGACAGCAATCCTCCCTTCTTTGCAGCAATCAGCTTTGCTGTTTTTCTAATATTACTCTGTGCTCCATTGCTGATTCACATACTTAAAAACAATTAACGGGAATGTTACCAAACTGTGCTGTTCTCTGCCAAAGCCTGCTCATATTTACCAGGCTCTTATCAATGTATCATTTTTTTTAAAAATGTATTTTGTGTGCTCAAGCATTGGTCTGCTCAGATCCCCCCCTTTCAGAGTTAGGCGGGAGATTCCTTCTCAGACAAAATACATGAGGAATGTTGAGGGATGTAATGTGTCATGTCTGGTTGAGATTTGTGCAGAGAGAACTGCTGATGCCAAAAGACTTTCCCACCGATTCTGCTGAAGGCTATACAACACAGCGTTGGCATTTAACAATGTGAAATCTTTTGGATCCAGCAGCTATTTGCCAATGATGGGAACAAACCATGTTGCTGTTTCTGATCATATATGAACATTCCAAGTATGAACAGACAGCTCATTTCTAAACAACTGTCCCAAAACTCACAGAAGATTGAGTTGCTGTTGTGGATTTGACTTTAACAGACAGATATCAGCAACATCACTCATGCCACTCAAAATTGATTTCCCATAGCAAGAAGGCTATTAAAAGGTCATTTCCCATGGCAAGAAGGCTATATGGGTGGATTGCTATTTCAGTTGCTGTTGTTTTTAAAGAGCAAAGATGAAATCTCACACAAAATCGGTCAGTGAGGATTTAGTGAGATACTGTTTTCAGTATAAGGTATATGTTTTCAGTATAAGGAGGTGCCCATTGGTAAGGCCACTTCCTGAGATGGTAGGGAATGCAAAACCGCAATGTTTTGAATAGTTATTATCATTACTGAGTGGGATACACTGTATATGAAGTATATATAAAATGATGTTTAGGCCTTGTGGACTACTTTTAATTCAATGTTTTCTAATTTTAGGTCTTTTGAAAATGACAGTCAAATGTTACTTCCAGTCCTAAATATACATACTTCATAGTTCTACATCTATTATTGGCCTTTAACAAACATTAGTACAGGTTAAAATTTAATAAAATATAATTTTTAAAAAAGGAAGATATAATATTATTGTGTTTTATTAGGTTTTAACCTGTACGTTGTAAACCAACGGGCAATTTAATTGGAGCAGTAGTTTCAAACTATCCACATTAGCTCTTGTATTGAGAAACAGCTGTGCATTGTAAAGGATTCTGTGCTATGTTCTAGATAATTATGTCACCAATTTCATAATGTTGTGGTTTGGGATATGAATTTAGCATACTTATAAAGCACAACAGTATTCTGAATCAGACCATTACTTCTAGTCCTCCAACTTGCATTATAGTCTGATCTGGTAAAGATCTCCCTACTCATTACCACTCCCAGGTAACGCCTAACCAGGGATGTGCAAAACGTTTCGAGCTCAAAACGTTTCAAGTATTTTGAGCTCAAAATAAAATGCCCTTAAAATAAAGGGCCTGTTTTGGGTTTGAAATGGAATAGCCCCATTTCGACTCAAAATATTTTCAATGCTTTGAGCACCATTTTGGCAGGCTGTTTTCCCCTTGTTGATTGGTTTTCTCACAACAGCTTGCAATTGGCTTGCAATCTCCTTGCTTCTAGGTTGGCTTTTTAGCATCCAAATCAAGTGTTGTCATGGCCAACTGTGCCCCCATTGGCTGGGGCAGGAGGGGGAATACCTTTGGAGGGAATTTCAAAATGTATTCAAAGGGATTGGAGGGCAGAGAGAGGAGGAAGGAATCAAGGAAGGTTTGATTTTGTGGTTTTCATTTCTCAACACAGTATAAGCAGCTGTACTATTACTGCTATAAGTGTCTGGTTATTCTGGTTCTTAGATTGACAAAGGAAGAACTTGGCTGGCTGGCTGGCTGCATTTCTTGAGTTGTTTTCTGTTTTATTTGTGAGATAGTGTTGTGGTGAGAAATGAACTCTGTGTGTGTGTGTGTGTGTGTGTGTGTGTGTGTGTGTGTGTGAGAGAGAGAGAGAGAGAGAGAGAGAGAGAGAGAGAGAGAGAGAGAGAGAGATTTCTTGGCAACTGCTGTGATGACCTCCATGTCTGGCCTTGTGCTTTACTCACTGCTCTGCAATCTGCATTGCAAGGTATTCTCAATCAAAATGTGGCTGATGTTGCTCTAGCTGAGTGTATGGCTATGCTTTCTACTAAGGGTGCTGCTATGGCACCTGTTTCAATGCTAGGAATGTAAGGAGTCATAGAGGTGCTTCACACAACACATGTGAAGCACCTGAGGAGGTTCTGCAGGGAGAGCAGGCTTAGCCCGCTCTCCCCACAGACAAGCAGCTGCTCGTGGCTGAATGGCCAGATCAGCCACCCATATGACTGCCAGCTCCATCACAGAGCTGGCAAGGGCTGAGGGGATCAGGGGCCATGCAACCCCTGAAAGTTCCAGGATGCCCTGCGTGAATGCACGGACCATCCTGGAGAGAACCCCGAGCCCGGGAGGCTGCTTGCAGCCTCCTAGCCAGGGGTCTACTTGTGTGTCACCATGCACCACGGTGACACACGAGCAATGGAATTAGGTTAACGGAGTGCTCGCTCTGTTAACCTCATATAAGGGGAGATGTCAGGGTCTCGACTGGACTTGGCTGCACGCTGTCGACATATAGTGACGAATGTTGTTTTTCAGCAGGGAGTAGCCGACTGACGACGTGATATATAGTGCAAGCCACGACAGCTCCCAGCTGGCAGGGATTTAAGGCTTATCAGCCCTTTGCAATAGGCATTTGCTTTTCCTAATAGTCTCTAATTGATCCCTGCATCTCATGACACGTCACTGTTGGGGGGGTCAGCGGGGGTTGGTTACATAGCTCTTCTTCTGATTGGTCTTTCACGATTTCTGCTGCCTCAGGTTGTTGTGCCTGCTCAGAGTCATTATCCACAGCTGTTTCATGAACACTGACAGCCGGGCTCTGCCCCTCAGACACTCCTGCATCGCCTGGAAAGTTGACAGCTTCCCCTTCCTCCTCGCTGTTGGAGATTGAGGGTGTGACAGGAGAGTGGTTTCGGTGGGCTAGCCGCCTTGGGAGCGCCAGGCTTGCCTGTGAGCCCGGAGGTTCCCACGACCACTGGAAAGTGGGCCCGCTTTCCAGTGATCATGGGAATAGCTTCATAATTGTTTGTGAGAGAGCAGCTTGTGCCAATGATGTTACTGCAGTGTAGAGGCACTGTGGCTGGCAGTGGATTCTGGGTTAGTGATTCTTTTTTGGCCATTTTTGGATTGTTTTTGAAATGTATCTTCTTTGTTGGGAGAGACAGATCCCCTTTTACTGTATGCTACTGCAGTGTTTTTCAGAGTAGGGTTGCAAAATTGTGTATTCTGCTTGTTCCAGCCATAGAGAACAATGGGGAACTCAAAACACCCCTTGGGTAGCTCCTAGGGATACCAAAGTGGCTTAGGTGGAATGGCATGATGGGTGCTACCTACCACCCAACCCACAAAAGAAAGGGGCAAGCAGGCTATTAAAAATGTCTTTTTAAGCTTTTCCCATAGGTTTCTCTGGGGTTTTTAGGGAAAGGGATTTTAAAAATTGCCTGCTTGCCGATTTCTTTTGTGAGGTTGGGTGGTAGGTAGCACCCATCATGCCCTACCACACAACCCACTTTGGTGTCGCTAGGAGCTACCCATGGGGAACAACGGGGTGTTTTAAGTTCCCCATTGTTTCCTATGGCCGAAACACTCAAAACACTTTCATTCTGTTTCGTCGAAATGTCGCTTTTTCAACGAAATGCTTTAAGCATTTTACATTTCATTTCATTCTCAAAACTAAATGCAATATCCGTTTCGTGCACACTCCTACTCTGACCATTCAGTGATAGATAACAGTGGCATTCTCTCCCCCACCCCACCCCACCCCACCCCAATGCTTTCTATATTGCTACTGTCACAAGCACCAGGGTTGCCAGGAAATGTAATTTCCCCTACTTTTCCCTAGGAAATGTAATTTCCCCTATAATCCTGGTTTTGGGGAAATCTATATTTTCTTTCATCCCTGACACTCCCATGACAGTGTTTCAAGCATGAGGAAGCATGGGAGAGAAAGAGAGGGGGCAGGATGGGGTGCAAGAGACAGAAAAGGGAATTGTGTGCAAGAGAGAGATCCCTCCCTCCCTCCCAGCCACCTCTGTTGAAAAAGCAGCCAGGTAAGCGGGGTTGGAATCCTGGGTGGTTGCAGCCAGGGCTCATATCCTACTATATTCCATGTGATATAAATTTTGGGCATGATATGATCCAAATTGGGCTTCAGATTAAACAGTTATTCCCCTCCTTTTCATTGAAAATATTTTGGTTTGCCAAGCCCACTTCTGAACTGAACCTGGGGAAGAGTAGTAGGCCACTCTCCACTAGTTCTAGTTTGCAATCAGTTTGCTGAGAGTGCCGGCCAGTACTGCTGGGCTCTTATTGTTTCCATGTACGAACTAAGAGTGTGCTCCAGATGAACATAACCACTTCTCCACTTTGGCTTTGGCTGCACATTGCAAAGCAAGTTAGCAGGCAAACTGTCTTCTGAATACTCTGCTTTTGACAGTATACACATGCTGAAAGTACCCTGTAAATGGGCTCTCAGTTATTTATTATTATTATTATTATTATTATTATTATTATTATTATTATTAATTTATTTGATTTGTATACCACCCTTCCAAAATGGCTCAGGGCGGTTTACAATTAAAACAAACCACTAAAACAGTAAAGAGCTAAAACAAATTAAAAAACCATTAACAATTTAAAAACATTTTAAAACAACAATTAAACAATTACAGTGATTAAAACCCCCAATATCGGGTTTTTAATTTTAAAATAAACCAGTTATTAAAACGCCCAAAATTTAGGAAGCTGAGAAAGCTTGGG
The DNA here is from genome assembly GCF_027244095.1 of Hemicordylus capensis. NCBI lineage: Eukaryota > Metazoa > Chordata > Lepidosauria > Squamata > Cordylidae > Hemicordylus > Hemicordylus capensis. The sequence continues at coordinate 128,457,992 of NC_069661.1, forward strand.
TGAAAAGATGGGTTTTCAGGTGTTTTCTGAAAATTGCCAGAGATGGGGAAGATCGTATCTCAGCAGGGAGTGCATTCCATAATCTCAGGGCAGTGACCAAGAAGGCCCGTCTCTGTGTAGCCACCAAACGAGTTGGCAGTAACTGGAGACGGACCTCCTCAGATGACCTCAATGGGTGGTGGGGCTCATAATGAAGAGGACGCTCTTTTAGATACCCAGGGCCTAAGCCGTTTAGGGCTTTGTAAGTTATAACTAGCACTTTGTATTTTGTCTGGGAACCTATTGGCAGCCAGTGTAACTCCATCAGTAAAGGAGTAACATGGTCTCTCCAAGATGACCCAGAGACCAACCTGGCTGCCGCGTTCTGAACCAACTGAAGTTTCTGCACTATGTACAAAGGCAGCCCCACGTAGAGCGCATTACAGAAGTCATGTGTGGAGGTTACCAACAGATGTACCACAGTTTTGAGGTCATTGATCTTGAGAAACGGGCGCAGCTGGCGTATCAGCCAGAGCTAATAGAAAACACCCCTGGCTACTACCTCAGCCTGAGAGACCAGGGAGAGGTGTGAATCCAGAAGTACTCCCAGACTGCGAACCTGTTCCTTTTGGGGAAGTGTGACCCCATCTAGAACAGGCAGATCAAAATCGTCTCTAGAGTTCTGACCCCACACAATGAGTACCTCCGTCTTATCTGGATTCAGCTTAAGTTTATTCTCCCTCATCCAGCCCATTACTGTTTCCAGGCAGGCATTTAGGGAGGATATGCCAACTCCTGAAGAAGTTGACATGGAGAAGTAGATCTGGGTGTCATCAGCGTACTGGTAATACCCAGATCCAAATCCCCTGATGATCTCTCCCAGCGGGTTCATGTAGATGTTAAAAAACATTGGAGAAAGTACGGAGCCTTGAGGGACACCATACTTAAGATCATATTTTTAAGAGCAACAGTCTCCAATTGACACCATCTGGAATTTATCTGAGAGGTAGGAGCGGAACCACTGTAAAACAGTGCCTCCCACCCCCGACCCCCTCAGACGTTCCAGAAGGATACTATGGTCGATAGTATCTAAAGCCGCCGAGAGATCCAAAAGGACCAACAGAGTCACACTTCCTCTGTCAATTGCCAATTGGAGATCATCCATCAGGCCGACCAAATCAGTCTTCACCCCATAGCCCGCCCGAAAACCAGTTTGAAATGGGTTTAGATAATCAGTTTCCTCCAAGACCGCCTGGAGCTGAGAGGCCATCACCCTCTCAATTACCTTGCCCAGCCATGGGAGGTTGGAAACAGGCCTATAATTGCTCAACTCTGAGGGATCTAAAGCAGGCTTCTTTAGAAGAGGTCTAATGATTGCCTCCTTAAGACAAGGAGGCATCCTGCTCTCCCTCAGAGAAGCATTTATGATTTCTGCCAGCTGTTTACAACAACCTCCCTGCTAGATCGAACAAGCCATGTTGGACAAGGGTCAAGAGAACAAGTGGTAGGCCTAACCACTCCAAGCAGCTTGTCCACATCCTCAGGAGTCACAAACTGAAACTGATCCAGTCAAATCACATAAGAGGAGTCGTTGGGCACCTCCAGCTCAGACATCAAATTAATTATGGAGTCTCCATCTAGGTCAGCCCGAATCGGAGAGATTTTATCTGTGAAAAACTATTTAAACACATCACAGCGGGTAACTGATGACTCCAAATTCTAGTTCGGGGGGGGGGGAGATACTAATCCCCTCACAACCCTGAACAACTCCGCTGGACGTGAACTCACAGAGGCAATATGGGCAGAAAAGAACCGCCTCTTTGCCGCATGTATTGCCTAAGCATAGATCTTTAGATGCGCTCTATGTCGCAATCTGTCAGATTCAAGTCGAGTCCTCCTCCACTTGCGCTCCAGTCGCCTACCAGCCCCCATAGATCTTCCGTATACCAAGGGGCCAAATTTGAAGCGGGTCGGAGGGGATGCTTGGGAGCAATCGTGATTACTGCCCTGGTGAGCAAGTTGTTCCAATTCTCAACCAGGGCATTAACAGGATCACCAGCAAAGCCAACATTAAATCCCTCCAAGGCTTCTTGGAATCTTAGTGGATTCCATAACCTCTTCGGGTGGACCATTCTAATGGGCCCCTCTCCCCTGCGGAGGTGGGAAGTGCTTGTAAGTCCAACCTTAAGCAGATGGTGGTCCATCCATGACAATGGGGAAATCACAAGAGTCCCCACTCACAGAACACCACCCTGATCAGAGAGTAAAATACCAAATCAAGCGTGTAACCTGCAATATGCATCGGTCCAGAGACCACTTGAGATAGGCTCATAGTTGTCATGGCCTCTATGAACTCCCGAGCTACCCCAGACAAATTGGTCCCGAAATGAACATTGAAGTCCCCCAGTACCAAGAGTCTGGGAGACTCCAATGCGAGTTCCGCGACCAAGTCATGAGCTTAGTTACCATATTATTAAAGAAGCCTAGAGCCCTCCATGATCAACAGCCCATGCCTCCATTCAGAGGGCAACTTTTCTCCTTTTAGCATCTGTAATTTTAAAGTACTGGTAACATATTTCAGAATACTTAAAGCAATAGTTGGCAATTTAATTATTCAGTAGGCCAATCCAGGGCTAAAGGGGATGGGACAGATACAACTTTTGGATGTGACATAGCACATTTGCTAGAAATGCCATCAGTTGTGTTTTTTAAAAAATTCTTAGCCCAATGCATTCTAGAGGAAGGTTATGTGGATGGAAAAGAGCAGAATTAATGTTTATCTTTCAGAACACTGATTTGCTTCGAGGAACTAAGCAATCAAAGCAAATTTGTTGTTGCCCAATATGAAAGGGGGGAAAATGCAAACCAAATTACCATAAATAAGATTGATGCCAAGTTCACTAGATAGCCAGGGGTACGGTCTTTCCAGGTCAGTTTGTCCTCTTCATCCTGCTGTAAGACATAATGCTCACAATAGAAATTGCCAAGGGATAATTTCAAAGGATAATAGAAATTACCAAGGGATAATAGAAATGCCAAGGGATAAAGAAAGATTATTCTTTTAGGGGAGGAAGTGTGCAATTTGCACAAGTTGGAAAGAATGTGACATATTTTAATTGTGACTATGTCCCATTCAATTGCTTTCATTGGTATTTAATTATGATTAACTAGATTGTACCCAGTATCTGATTATTTTGACATAATCAGTAGCTTTTGGGAAAACATACTGGATTTTCATTGTAGATCTTACTTCCCAACATATTTTATTTCAATCTCAAAATAACAAAAGCTGTTAAATTTAAGAAAAAATTAAGAAACATCACTGAACTGTAAATAATGACCATTTAAAATGAACTCTATTCCTCTCTTTTGGCCATCTTTTTCTCTTACCTTTTGCAGATGTGGCTTATAAAATCTCTTTATTCCCTCCAGAGAACATGTGCAATGTTACTAGCTCAACAAAGACATCTATATTTATTTTGTTTTTATCTTCCTTCCAACAGCTTAGGGTGCATAAACAGATCTTGTCCTCACTTCCATGTTATTTTCACAACAATCCTTAGAAGTAGGTTGGACTGAGTGCTCAAAATTGTTGGAGATCCAGCTCCAGATAGCATCGACCTTTTGTACCAGTAACCCTAATGACCACTGGGAGTAGAGATTTATTTTATTTTTTTTACATCCCGCTCTTCCTCCAAGGAGCCCAAACTACATACTGAAGTTTCTCCTCACAACAACCCTGTGAAGTAGGTTAGGCTGAGAGAGAAGTGACTGGCCCAGAGTCACCCAGCTAGTCTCATGGCTGAATGGGGATCTGAACTCAGGTCTCCCTGGTCCTAGTCCAGCACTCTAGCCACTATACCACACTGGCTATAGATAGTTAGGGTCTCCTCCTCTTTCCTGTTTATCTCAGCCTCTATGACCCCTCTATTGGTAGAAGGTACTCAGGAACTTCCTGAGAGTGACCTCCTCCTCCTTTCCAGAATGCTTCTAACTCTCCCTGTGGGCACCATGCTTCTATAGGTCTCTCTCTGACCACCATGCCACAGATAGATATAGGTATTTCCTATCATCATGGCTTCTGAATAAAGTAGATTAGTATAACCTTACATGAATCTCCATGCTTATCATTACAAGCAGTAGCCCCTGAGATTCTATTAATTTCTGCTGTAATGGGAGTGAGTTAGCTCCTGAAATACTCTGCTATATAAGTAATTACACGCAACATAAAAACACCCAATCAGCTTCATGGGTGAGCAGAGATGTGAACCTGGGTCTTCACAGTCCTAAGCCAACATTCTAGCCCCTACACTGTACTGGCTGTATAAATGGAGGTCCATGTTATCATCAAGTACCAAAACCCTTGGTCCAAAGTTAACTGTGGTGTATTGCCCAAGACAGTAGAGATCATACTGGTAGCTTGGTAGTAGTACAGCAACATGAATCCTGTTGTAAAAACAGCCACACATGTCTTGTGTACAGGGCAGGGTTACTTTGAGGAGAAAGGGTAAAAAGAGCAGTTTATCATTTATTCATTTATCTTGGTTATATTACTAGAAGGGTTTCTTGTTCCAGTGTAAAAAAAATTGACTGTTCATACTTTGAATTAGAGTTGGCACTGAAATTTTACCCAATGTGAAATTCAAAGTGAAGTTGAGAGTTTCTGTTTAGGAAAAACATCTAAGAAATTTTGGGAGGTAGCAAAAAAAAATTCAAACAAGAGTAGCAATGTCTACTGGATTGGAAGAGGGGTACAGTTGCACATTTCTAAAGCTGTGCCATCGCATCAGTGTCAACTCCTCGCGACCACAGAGCCACATGGTTTTCTTTGGTAGAATACAGGAGGGGTTTACCATTGCCATACCTGCACAGTATGAGATGATGCCTTTCAGCATCTTCCTATATCACTACTGCCCAATATAGGTGTTTCCCACAGTCTGGGAAACGTACCAGTGGGGATTCAAACCAGCAACCTCTTGCTTCCTAGGCAAGTTACTTCTCCACTGCACCATGCTGTCATTTTTTGCTGGCATGGTTCCTGTGTCTTTAAGGGATAAGTGAACACTAAAAATTCACCAGATGATACTTGTCCCCACAGGCAGATGTAGTGATGCAAAAAACTTCAGCTGATTATTCTTGCACAAGCTGTTAAATGCAAAGGAGATCCACGAGCGGGGGCAATCCTACTTAAAAGCAGAGTACCTGAATATTTTGCATTTTGGGACATCATATTCCAAAATCTCATTCTGGATTTTAGCTAGAATCAATTCCTTGATCAAGGAAAAGGAGTACTCACTTGTTAAAGGTGTTCTGAAGTTATCTGCTGCTTTCTAATTGCAGCAGTAATTTTCCTTCTCTCTGTGTCCATGTAATACCTTTTCATATTGGTCCAGATCAACACATAAAACAACTCTCTGTGGCTGCAGGAGATGCTTTGCTTTGGAGTATTTATTTATTATACTTCACCTTTTGGCCTTCAAAAGCAGCCCCCCCACTCCAGATAACCAGTTCTTATGCCCTAGTGGCATTAAAAATGGTATGAGAATTCAAAGCAGGGACAGAAAGCCCAACTGAGGAGTGTATAGTTCACCTTGAACAGGCCCCTGCTTTGACAGGGCTCTCACCCCACTCTGTCCTCTGCTGCCTACTAACCCTTCCCCCAAGGAATAAAGCTGCCCCTTGAGGAAGGGGTAGCAGGCAACAGAGCACTCCAGTGAAGACAGGAGAAGCCAAATAGGTCTCTCTTCTGGCACAGATACACTGGACACAATGTGGCTTGCAGTAAGAGCTCCATCATCCCTGGTGGGACAGGATCCTCAGTGTAATTCCCCGCCAGAGATCATTAGGGCACCTTCCATTTTCACCACAGTCCTCTCGCACCTACTATCCCTCCCTGAAGGTGAGGCTTTTTCTTTAAAGAAGGAGTAGAAAGGATGAACAGGAACAGCTGTGTAGCAATTGCAGCCTCAAGCATTCATGTGTGAAGCAAGCTTGGGGGTGGTTTCTTACATGAATACCTCTATAGTTGCCACCAAACGTTTGTGTCCTATTATTTTTATTTCCAAAAAATTCAATATCATTATATACCTTACATAATACTATTAAGTACTGTACTCTATGTAATCACCCTGTGTACCTTTTATTTACTCTTATTTTTAATAGGTAATCACCCCTTATGCTTTATACTGGTCTATGACTGTAATAAAGATTGATGATGATACTTAAGGTGAAATAAATGTGGAGGCTCCTGTTTGTACATTTGTGCATATTTCTACATAATTTAAGAGACTTTCAATAAGATTAACAGCTTTTCTTGCATGGAGGGCGAAGAGGTTTAGATACTTCAACTAAAAAACATTACGAATCCTTCTCTAGTTACCACTTTCAGTAACAGATAATAGGCTAAATTCTGTCTTCATTCAGTGGGCATAAACCAATTCAGGTCAAATATTATATAAGTCCTATTCACATGCACAATCTGTGTACGGTACACACACATATAGATCTTATGTTCAATGAACAGTCACCCCTCACCAACTGCTAGGGTTCCGTTCTGGCAAAACCTCGCTGTCAGCAAATTCGTGGTTGGCATGGCATTAAATTCTATGGGAAACAGGGGGTTAGGGGAACTGTGGCCACAAAAAGACCTAAAAATAAAGGAATAATAGGGGAAAAATTGCTAAAAATTACCAAAAATCCCATAATATTGCCAAGAGACACCAAGAAGAATGAGCAGATCAGACCTCTGGAAATTTTTGAACCCCCCCAAAATCATGCAAAGGCATTTTAAATTGGCAAGGGACAGCAAGGTCAGCAAGGGTCACCAAAAGGAATGAGCAGATTGAATCTCTGAACCCCGCCATCACTGAACACCCCCCCCACACACACACACTAAAAAACCTCACCAACCATGTATACTTGGATCACAGTTGGCAAGACCTGTCACAATTTCCCATTCGCATATATACAAAACTGTGGTTGGCTACAGTGGTACACTTCCTGTTTGTACTCTGCATTTGATTGGGACTGTATCCAGGTTCACTTTTAAAATATATACATGCACAGTCATTCACACAAAACATGTACAGATAACTGTACATATGAACAGCATAATGTTTGAACAGGGCTACAGAGTCAATATGGGGGTGAAAGACATCATAAGCTCATCGTGGAAACAGATGGTAATCCCCCCCCCCAAATGATGAAGGTGGTACCGTAGAGGTATCATTACACATTTACTTTTGCCCATGGTCGTTTCAGCTCAAACAGATTCTTCAGGTTGTTTGTAAAAACCTGCAAATCTGTTTACAGGATGCAATAGTAGAATAACTACTACTACTACTACTACTACCAGTAGTAGTAAAATAACTACTACTACTACTACTACCAGAGCCCCTGGTAGTGCAGTGGTAAAACTGCCGCCCTGTAACCAGAAGGTTACAAGTTCGATCCTGACCAGGGGCTCAAGGTTGACTCAGCCTTCCATCCTTCCGAGGTCGGTAAAATGAGTACCCAGAATGTTGGGGGGCAATATGCTAAATCATTGTAAACCGCTTAGAGAGCTTCGGCTATAGAGCGGTATATAAATGTAAGTGCTATTGCTATTGCTATTGCTACTTCTTCTACTACTACTACTACTTATATGCTACTTTTCAATATTAAAATGTACATTCTAGAGGCAATAATGCCTCTGTTATGCCCTTCAACACTAAAAAAGCATAGTCTGCCTCATTAAGGGAAATAAGTCAAATAACATGTATTCAAGGCAAAAATGTCTGGAGAAAAGGGTTTACATGGAACAAATTTCAACCTTCCAAGCCAAATTGGCTCCCAAAGGTAGCAAGAAGTGCAAAGGGATTTTCTACATATGTATTCCAGGTGTGAAAAATACTCTCATGATGTTGTCTGCTAGAGCAGAGGGATTTGCCTCAACATTTCTCTTACTAGAGGAAGAACATTGACTGTGTCATTTCTTCCTTTTTTCTAGAGGACACTGAAAGGGGTAAAGGCTAGAGTCATACCTCCCAATAAATTAAGACTTAGGCATGCAGGATCTAAATATAGTTCAGATGAAAGACTATTTCAGACGTGAAATTCTATGAAGGCACAGGCAGATCATTTTATTGGGCTTTTGGCTTTTACCAGTCAGCAATTATATGAGACATAAACATATTTAAGCTAACCAAACTTCGAAAAAAGACATAAAGTTCATGTGTATCGCAACTAGAAAACTATTAGGGAAGAAGAAGAAGAGGGAATCAGCCAAAGTTATTAAGGATAAGTAAGGAAAAATACATACAGTCATAATTGAATTTAAAAAGTAAAAATTGTCACGTATAGCAAAAACAAGCCATGAAATTGGGTTTTCCAAGAAGGCAACTTCTCAACACCATCAAGCAACAGCACAGAAAGTGATTTGAGGGCCGGTTAATACATTCAGCAAAACCATGTGTTACAGCACTTCCTGGGCTCTGGAGCTTGGGGCTGCATGTTTGAATCCTCTTCCAGTACAAAAAGCTCCAGCTAAACTGAGCCCTTCTCCCTGACATGCTAGTTTTTCACATGCAGGAAAATGCTTTCCTTCTCACTCCAGCCTCAGGTCCTCAGGACTTTAGATCCCTCTCCTACCTGCTTTGGGATATTTGCTTCCCTTTGGAAGTTAGGCTTATTTCAATTCCCAGTTCAAACTCTTGCTCTCTAATTGATGCTAGATACATAAATGAGCTACATACAGGAAGATCCATGCATGCAATGGTGATTACATTATTACTTTCCCAAGAGTGGCCCCAGCCTGAGTTAGACCCACTCAAACACCTCTCATTTATTTCCAGGTGTGGGTGCAATGTGGATTGCAGTGGATTGGGACCAATATGTCCACCAAAAAGGCATGCCTCTTTCATAAGGCCACATCTGACCTTGTTTGCCCCAACCTGCTTTTTGCAAAGACAGATAGGGATGCAATGGTCATAGATGTGCATTTCTGAAAACTAACTATGTGCAGATTTGAAACTGTGGTGGTGATGTCTGCACTGTCACCATCTGGAAATCCTGTATATGTGCTGAGGTACTAAGACAACACATGTATATTTGCAACTCAGAGCTCATGCCCACTCTTTGTAATTCTCCCCACCCCGACACACACACACTTTTTGAAGGGAAACAATTGTAGAGATAAGACATACCTATACATGAATAAACACATATGTGCCAGGTCCTACATTAACTCTCACTCTCACTGCTTGCAGCCATGACTAGCACACTCGGGGAGGGGAGGAGGGGATTCCCATAATGAAGTGGGGGGCGCCACGTCCCAGCACCCGAACCCCCGGAGCTACAGAGGGAGCTGCTGCTTGTTTGGGTGGGTGATCCATCCGCCCAGGGAAGAAGAGGAGATTGTCTGTGGGGGAAGGTAGGTTAAACCCACCTTCCCTGCAGCCAACCTGTGAGCCCTTTTCACAGATCATGTGAAGAGGCTCACTGTGTGTGGGTGGACATGCAGTCTTGATATCTTATCACTTCTACACAATATCCAGCCAGCAAAACTGTGAACTGGCTCATAGTACATGAATGGAGGAAGTATCAGAAGTACTGGATGTACGTATGAAGTTCCCTTATAGTGAGTCAGACCATTCAGCTAGCCAAGTAATGCCTGCAATGGCAATAGCTTGCCACTGGAAATCAGTAATGGCTCTACAAGGTCTCAGACAGAGGTCTCTTCCAGCCCTGCTAACATAACTTCTCCTTTTAACAAGAGATACCAAGGGCTGAATCGGAGACCTTCCATGCTCTACCATGTAGCTGTGGCCTCTCTCAACTTGTCAGCATTTCCACTTCATGACTTTCCAGTTTATGCTCATTGTACAATAGTTGCTACTAGGCACTACTTTAGTTACGGATACTCCAGAGGTTTCATGTGGTTTTACAGAGCCATTCACATCTCTCTCATCCTTCCATTGCTATGCAAGTATCTGTGATGCTCAAGCCAGTTCTAGGTCTCTTTCCTTCTTTCTGACTTTAAGCCTGCTATCACATATACCGTTGCCAGGTTCTGTGCAGCAGTGACCAGCATGTGTTGGCAGATGGCAGGCAGTGGGTCCTATCAGCCTTAATCTCACCACTTGTTACTCAGAGTAGGCTCTAAACTTCACACCCTAGACTCTTCTCTTACTGCCCCTTATAGCCTAGCTGTTATCTAGTTTTATTGCTCACGCCTTTATGCATCTTTGTCTTTTTATGTCTTCTAACCTCTTTACATCCCTTTTTCATGCCCTCCATCCTATGATGTCCTTTTATGTCTGTCGTGCTTTTAGATTATTCTTATGCCTTTTTAGGTTATTTATGCCCTTATGCTTCTTGTGTATTTTTAATATACTTTAATTTCTATTATCCTTATGTACCTTTACCATATGTAATCACCCCTTATACTGTATGTATGTATGTATGTATGTATGTATGTATGTAAGTATTTATTTACACAGTCAGACAGGTGTTATTGACTAGTTTGCTTTATCTAGACATCGAGTCCTTCCCAAGGACTTGGGATGCCAGAATTTTATTGTCAATGTTGTTGCTGTTGTTATAGATATCGTTGCAGAATATAGGCTGTTCCCAGTAAAGTTGCATTTTGTAATTGGCTGATGGTGATTTCTGTGGCCCCTATGGTGCTGAGGTGCTCTTCAAGGTCTTTTGGAACTGCACCCAGGGCGCCAATTACCACTGGGATGATTTGGGTCTTTTTCTGCCACAGCCTTTCAATTTCAATTTGTAGATCTTTGTATTTGGTGATTTTTTTCTATTTCTTTTTCTTCTATTCTGCTATCCCCTGGTATTGCTATGTCGATTATTTTAACTTGCTTTTCTTTCTTCTTGACTACAGTTATATCTGGTGTATTGTGTGGCAGATGTTTGTCTATTTATAGTCGGAAGTCCCATAATATTTTTACATCTTCATTTTCTTCAACTTTTTCAATTTTATGGTCTCACCAATTTTTGGCTACAGGTAGCTTGTATTTTTTGCAGATGTTCCAGTGTATCATCCCTGCTATCTTGTCATGCCTTTGTTTGTAGTCAGTCTGTGCAATCTTTTTACAACAGCTGATTAGGTGGTCCACAGTTTCATCTGCTTCTTTACAAAGATGGCACTTGCTGTTTGTTGTTGACTTTTCTACTTTTGCTCGTATTGCATTTGTTCTTAGTGCCTGTTCTTGTGCAGCCAGTATTATTACTTGTTTACACAGTCAGACAGGTGTTATTGACTGGTTTGTTTTATGCAGATATAGAGTCCTATCATCATCATCATCATTATTTTTAGTATTATTATTATTACATTTATATCCCGCTCTTCCTCCAAGGAGCCCAGAGTGGTGTACTCCATACTTGAGTTTCTCTTTCACAACAACCCTGTGAAGTAGGTTAGGCTGAGAGAGAAGTGACTGGCCCAGAGTCACCCAGCTAGTTTCATGGCTGAATGGGGATTTGAACTCAGGTTTCCCCGGTCATAGTCCAGCACTCTAACCACTACACCACGCTGGATGACCATAATAATAAAAATTGATTGGTTTCATGTGAAAAATGATGTGCAATTTTATTTATTTTATTTATTGTTAAATTTTTATACCGCCTTTTATTAAAATAAACTTGGTTTAAAAAACATTCAAAACAATACAAAACCATAAAAATGGCACAATAAGAATGAAAATGGAATATAAAAATACAAATCTAATTAAAAGATTAAAAAACGTGTACAATATAACCATACGATACAAAGCAGTAGCAAACAAAACTCTCATTTCAAAGCCTGGGTAAAAAGTCAGGATTTTACTTGATTTCTACAGGGCCAGACGGGGGCACTGAGTGGGTGGGGGAATGTATGTGAGGAGGGGCCAGGTTTTGAGCAGAATGGGAAATTAAGGGTGGGAGTGGGGGCGCAGGGGTGTGGTGCAACAGGTAGGGTGGGGAGGGTGGGGCACACCGGGAATATGCCCTGTTGTCCTACGGGCAGCCTGAGCCTACTTCTCATGACCAATCGGAAGGAGAGGAGGTGGGGCTCTCCGGACAGGGAGAAGGGGAAAGGAGAGCCGGGCAGCTGGCGCGGGGAGAGCCCAGCGAGCGCAGCAGGGCACACCAGGCAAGGGTACCGGGAAATTGCACTGCTGCTCGGTGAGCCAGTCCGAGCCTGGCTTTCTAAACACTGTGATGGAGACTGGGGAGCGATGCCCACCAGGAGAGCATTCCAAAGTCTGGGGGCAATGACTGAGAGGGCCCTGTCACACATGTACAACAGGCAAGCCTCCCTCATTGTTGGCACATGTAGCAGCTCCACCCCCAATGACGTCATTGAGCAGGCAGAATCCCTTGGGAGCAGCCAATTTTTAAATCATTTGATTTTCTTATCCTGCTTGTTTAATGAAATCAAAATTGATTTGCCTGATGCAGCTTGAATTCATCCGCTTCTTGAATTACATTCAAGACAGCCAAACAAAGTTAAATATAGCTGAATGAAAGCAGAAGAACAAATTTCAGATCCACTAAATGGTCAACCAAGTCTAGTCAATTAAGTTAGGCTGGTGTGTGTATACAGAGTAGTAGCACTGAACAGTCCATAAAGGTAAGTTAATTTTTAAATGTCATTTGAAAAATTAAATTTTCATTCTGTGCTTTCTTGTGCCACAAAAGTCAACAAAGAATCACCCTTGATACACTTTTTTACTTCAAGAATTTTTGCTTGTAGAATTTTTAATAGGGAAATTATCGGGACAATAAACAGGGACCATAGAGACAGAGTCACTTTTAAGACAATAATTTCACTTTAATTACTCTGGATCAATAGCAATATCCTAACCTGACAGCTGTTAAAGTTACTGTTGTTAATATACTGCTTTAGGCTTGTGTGTGCCTACATCTGCTCTTCAATAAACTGTCAAATAAAATCAGAAGTATCCAGCTATCTGCATGCCATGTAGCTTTCCCCATTGAAATCAGAAAACTTGTTAAATTGCTTCCACCTGTCCAAGCTTTTAAGTGTCTCTGAAACAGATAATATTTTATCTCAAATTTATCTTAAAAATCACCCATTCAACCAACATTATTTGCTTTAATATAATCAGCCTTGGCCTAATGGAAACAAGCCAGTTGGTAAATTTACTTTGCAATTTGTATAGTTCAGATTACATTGTTTTGCTGAAGTCTCTTAGCAACATTTAACAGATCTTTTGCCTGCCTAGAATGCAGGTATTATTCTCAGTGGTATCATAGAAGTAACCAATGTGACAGTATAGAACAGGGCTGCTCAATTTCGGCCCAAATGCTCAGGTGGGCCAAAACCAAGCACAACTTTGTATGTGGGGTTGAATTAAATCTTCAGCATGTTATTACATTAAAATTAATTTACAATATAAAAGCAGTTATAAGCTAACTGTGGATCTTTTCCTCCATCAATGGACTCATAATTTTAACTAGCAGAAAATGGCCTCCCTTGTGGCCACACAAATGGCCTCTGTGCATGCATGAAGATAACTAAAATGGCCCCTGCATATGTACAGAAACCTGAACCGGGCTGCCACGACTTTGTGGGAGGGTGGCTGTGTAGGGGGGAGCCCCCCGGCCTAGCCCCCCCCCGACCTAGCCAGTTTTGTGCAAATCCCTAATGTGCTCTACCTCCCACCAACACTGGATATCTTGTTGAAAGTTAGCAATAATGATGCAATTAGGGTTACCAGTGAAGTTCTCTTGAGCTTTAGTGAAGATCTTTGGGGGCTCAGAAAAGCATTCCACAAATAAGAGATAATCTTTCAAAGCTTCTGAATTGTTCTCCAGCTTAGACCAAAATCTGAGCCAGATAAGAATTCCTGGCTTCCTTCTCCCCACCCCAGCAGCCCTTTCTACCACCTTCCACCATACAAAAGACCCTCCCCCTTTCACTTCCCTTGCTTGGCAAGTGGTGGATGTGGCAGGAGCAGCAGTGGCAGCACAGAGGTTGAGGAGAGGAGGGATATCTATCTCTCCCCTCCCCATCTCCTTGGCACACTGAGTAGTAATGCACTGGGGTGCCATGCTCAGGGGACCATGAGAAAATGTAGTTCCTCCAAGGGATAGTGCAAGGTGACAAATGGCTCTCCCACAACTTCTCTTCCTGCATGTTGCTGATGCTTCTCTGGTGAAGAAAGGAAATAATGTTTGGGGGGCTGGCAGGGAGGGTTTTGGGGGATGGGGAGGGTTGGCAGTATGTGCAGAATTTCAATAATGTAGGACTGATGAATTTCACCTAAAGTGACATTTCAAAGTAAATTTGGACGAAGAAAAATCAAAGGGAGTTTGAGGGAAGAAAAACTTTTAAAAGTTTTTTTTAAAAAATCAAGAAGGGGATGGCATATCCCTGTTTCAGTTAACAGTAAGTCCGAGCCCAAACCTATGAATTGCTGTCGATCTCAGTATATAGGGCTGTTAACCATATATATTAATCCTACACCTTTCTATGTTAACTTTGCTAGAAAATACATATGCAAAGTGTAAATAACTTAAGTTTATACAAACCAACAGCCATCAAACCAATCACCTTGAGATTGTTTTAATGAAGGGCAGTATTCAAATTTATCAATAATAAATAAATAAATCATTGGTGCTGCACCAATCTAACAGCCTTTAAGAACATATATCACTGTGACTTCAAAATGGAGTCATTCCTTCACTACTAATAAAATTTCATTTGTGTCCAAGTACGGATGAACAAATTAGCAACAGATTAGGCATCTGGAAACTTTTAAGTAATTTTAACAAAATGTGCAACATTATTAGGAAAAGATGTTTTTCTTCTGCTGGGCATTATTCCTTAAAATTTTGCTTACAACAGATGAGCTTGATCAAATGGGAGAAAGCCAAACAAAGAGCAAGTAGTTTGCTTGTTTGTGCAAGAAAATGAACTATTTGTTCTACATTTTAGAAAAAGTGAAATCTAGAACAGCAACAACACTGCTTCAGGGTCTGACCTACGTGTGGCTAGCCAACAGATCCCTGAAATCTGCTTTACCAAAGGCTAGAAATGATCCATTCCCCATGGAGGGTTCACATGGAGGATAGAGTTCAAGTGACACTGCTTCTGGTGCCCCTCCCCCAAGGATCTTCTGTTTTCCCAGTATCTACCGAAGAACACAAATCTGGGGTTGTCAATGCTTTCTTTAGACAATTTGAAGGGAACATATGACCCCCAGTTTAAACTGAAGATTTGCAGGTGTATTTTATGAACAAATCTAAACTGAAGTGAACTGGTTTAAAATTATGCCCTTACTTTTACAGCCCAATGCTAAAAACTTGGGGCATCAATATGGTTATGTTAGGGTAGTATATTTGGCACTTCAAAACAAGCCAGGGTAGCGTTTGGTAAAATATTGGTAAAAGAAGGGTAAAATATTGCCTTGCGCATACACAGATTTGGTTTTTTAAAAAGATGACATCTCAGTCATCATTGATAATGGAAATTGTGAGGTCATGCACATGGCCATCTTTTGGAAGGGAAGGTCTGCAGGGAGTTAGGGTTTCACCTAGCTTCCCTCCCCAGACGATCCCTGGAGCTCCTTGTGGGTATGCCACTGCATACCAACACAATTCACACTGCTCCATGTAGTGCAGATTCCTGGAGGCCAGGAGGACAAGTCCCAGCCTCCAGCAAAAAAGAGCACAGTGCTCTATTGTTTTAGAGGCTTGTTTTAATTGTAAACCGCCCGGAGCCATTTCGGAAGGGCGGTATATAAATAAAATAAATAAATAAAAAATAATAATAAAGAGCACAGTGCGTTGGGGGATTCCCTCGGGGGTTTGTTGCTCTAGGCATACATGCAGCCTGACCACACACACGACCCCAGCACTGAGGTTAAGAGTGTGCTTGCACCCTTAACTCTGGCTAAAGTCTGGGGTCAAAAGTAAATTTAGGCAAGGCAGCAGCGCTGGGATCAGCCCCAATCCCAGTGCTGTACATGAGCAGCCTGACCCAGTCCGGGCTGCCCTAGCCTGGATTAGGCTGCTCATGTGAATAGCCTTTATGTCTAAGTAAAGGTTATGTGTGATTATTGTAAACTTAACATCTTATTCTCCAGTGTTGTGAAGAGTGTGGTATAAAATATTACTCACAGGCAGGTGCACAGATTACAAAACTTGGTTACAGTCCCAAAACTATTCGTGAGCTTGGGTGGCACAAGGCCATTAAGTTTCATTTTGACTTCAGATGCCTCAGTCTGGCAACTCCTTTGGAAAACAACTTCCAGCCCCAGGAGCATGAATACTCTTATTTTACAAAACAAAATTCTGCATTTTGGTCACTAGGTGGCAACTAACGTGAAACCTGAGAACAATAATTTAAATCTTGACATGTGGCCCATTTATCCCAATTTCTGTCTGATTTGCAATGAATTAGCCACATGTCTCTAATCTAAGGGAGAACACAGATGTAACAAGTAACAAGAACTCATTGAGCTGTGAATGCACCATCATACCTTAACTGGATGGATGGGAATGTCAAGCAGCTTGCATACACATTTGATTTGCTGTTCAGGTTGGCAACATGTCTAAAGAATGCACTTGCAACCGCCTTTTAATATTGTTGCTTTCTTCTCTCAATGGCTAGAAATAGACACTTGTTTCTAAGAGTAGTGTGAAAGAACCATCATTGCTCATGGTGTACACACGCATTGCTTTTGTTTTGAAGTTTACACATCAAACAGATGGTTTTGAAAGCACTATGAAAACTATTCCATCAGTGTCAACTGTGAAACAAATAAATGACCACAAGCATACCATGAGCAACACAGACAAACACAACATGAGCAAACAACAATTCTCTCATATTCACATCATTTTCAGCTCACTAGGAAAAAAAATATTCTCCCAGCTCTCTCCAGCCTTACTAAACCAACAGTTCCATAAGATGGGAGCTGGTCACCAATGAATCCAGACCACGGGTGGCCCGTGTCCGGCTGCCGTGGCGCCCCACCTCTCGCCCAACCCCACGTCTGATGTCAGATGCGGAGGTTAGCCACGTCCACACGTGTAACTCCTGAACGGGGACACACAGCCCCGTTCGGGAGTTAGATCCAGGACGGCGCTGCGTTTGCAGTACAGCCAGGAGTGACTCTTCCCTGCCTTACAAAACAAGATTGGGATGTTGTTGGTGTACTGTCCAACCTGCTGCCTAACAGTTTGACTATCTGTGTTGATGGAAATGATCTCTGGGAGAACAGTGGCTGGGCCTCTCTCAGTTTATATCTTGCCCAACACATTTAACAGGACGCACTCTGGGCTAGAGGTGTGCATGAATGGTTCATTGAGAACCAGATTGCCTTGAACTGGGCCTGGTTCAGAGGTTCGATTGTGGACCAACCAGGCAGTGTCCAATCAGCCATGACTCTAGATGGCATCCAAGATCTCATGGTAAGCATGTTCTACAGTCCCTCATTTGAATGCACCTAGTGTTTAATAAATTAATGCAGCATGAAATTGACTTCAGGATCTTACTGGAGCAGCTTTGTGATGTGTCCGAGCACATATTTTTTCTCATTTTAATGAGTGAAAAGCCAAGTCCTCCTCCAGCTGCACCACTTAATCTGGCCGGTATATCACAAGCATTGGGTTAATAGTGTACACTTAAATGTTCTCCTTTCATTTTCCTGCATTGTTAGGAGTTAGCATAAGGTATAGCCAAGTGGAACAATTAACCCACGGAGGAACCTCTGCTGAAGATCTTTAGCACCTTGCAATATTTTATTTGTGACTTGCCCTTCGAGAGAGCAGCACTATGGAACTATGATGTCATCCTCTATCTACAGTAAAAGCTCATCTGTGGTTTATAGTTTGATAACATTTTCATTAATAAAAAGGTGTGCCCTCTGCTTAATGCTTGACACAGAAAAAGGTGTAGAGTCAGCAAAACGTTAATAGAGAAGGGAACATAGTTCTTCAGCACCTCCCTGTACACTTGCCCATCAATCTGCCTAATTGTTACCTTTTCATCTACTGAGTTACAAACCTCTTCCTGCAAGCTGTTGAGAGTTGCAGCAGAAACTGTGAGGAGAGAAAACCACTAGCAACCTGCTCAGCAACTCATTTTATAATGGAGGAACAATGGTCAGTCCAGGGGAGGATTAAGCTTTTGCCACCCTTTAACCGTAAACAAAAAAGGTTTGCCTTTTTAAAAAAAAAGGTAAAAGAGGGGGACTTTCTCCTCACCCACTCCACCCTTGCTGCAGCAGTTGCTGCCCACAGAGAGGGGTGGCAAAATTTGAGGAGGGGCAAAATTTGCTGCTCCTGAAATTTTGCTGCCGTAGGCAAATGCCTACTCTGCCTCTCCTTTAATCCACCACTGGGTCAGTCCCCTCTCACCCCCAAAATCGGCCAAAAAAAAAGTTAAGCCTGCTAGCTGGTCAGAGAGGCACCCTTTAAAGTAGTACTTACCTTATATTTCTCAGGTGAACATCAACTTTCCTTATTCATACAAGCACATAATGCTTCAGTGGTTATTTCTAGTGTCTTCCTTGTGTGTGTGTGTTTTTTTTAGATTGTGAGGATTCTGGGGACAGGGAACCATATTCTCATTCCTTTCACTATGTAAAACTGCTTTAAGACCTTTTTGGGGTTGAAAATCAGTAAACAAATATTTTAAATAATTCAAAATAATAAAGATCTCAGTAGAGCAGAAGTGTACATTACAATATGGAGGTCTGGGATAAATAAATACCCAGTGATAGCAACAATAGTTTTTGTTTCATGATATATTTTGAGAGTTAAGATGAACCCTTTTATTCCTTATAGCCATGGTCAATGTAAAGAAAATTCAAGGGGTTCTTTTGCAGACTAGGAAATTCTACCATTAAAATACTATTCTGTTACATTGCTGCACAGTGAAATCCTCAAACACTGCTTTTTGGATTAAAACTGGAAGTGTATTCCTCTCCTCATTCACACAATAGGCATTTCTCTAAATTATGAGTAGGGTCAGACTGCTGTGCGCACTCCCATTTTCTGCTCATGCACACAATCACTGCTGGCATCTCCAACCTTACTTTTAACGCAAACAAGAGCAGAAAATCAGAGCATGCACAAGCTCCTGAACTAGGGCAGGAAGCTTCTCCTACCTTATTCAAATTGTGAGAATGAGCCCAACACATGTGTATTTTCTTGATCAGTTTCCAGAACAATGGGCCAGACTCTGTCTTGTAACTTCAAGACATCCCAGTCAATATAGGTTTCTCTTTTCTCAATTAGTCAGGAATCAGACTTTGCTTTCTGTGCAATGGTGAGAATTCTGGGATACCTCAATGTGGGATAGGTCCTAGCTCAGTGACAGAACACATGTTTTCAGTGCAGCCGGTCCCAGGAACAATCCCTGTCATCTCCAGGTATGGCTGAGAAAGACCCCTCTCTGAAATCCTGGAAAGTTGCTGCCAGTCACTGTAGATGGTCCACTGTAGATGGTCTGGCTTAGTAGAAGGCAGTTTTCTATGCTTTCCAGGGGCACTTCTACAACTGATAGAAGGGAATGTTTGTAAATCTTCACTCCATCCCTTTGATTTTGTTGCCCAGATGATTGCAGAGAGGAGGTGGAAGCAGTCAATAATGCACAGTGTCTCTCCACTCCAACGGATACAATGTGGTGGACACATATATTTACTATAATTAACATTTATATCCCACACCCAAAGCACCTTACATCAATTAACAAGAAGTTCTGGTAAGAGCTAATCTGCATACTTTCCTTTCACTGTCCCTACAACTGGACTAAATTTGCTCCTAATCAGTTAGGCAGTTCACAAGTTAGCTCACTTGCACCTCAAGCATTCACACATCCTCCATGTTGAATCGGGATAGATGACATAATTACAAACTATGCCCTTGAGTCATCCTTATATGTCCCTACAACTCAACACAATTTGGTTGAAATTGGTTAGGCGGTTCACAAGTTAGCCCAGTTATGCCTCAAGCATTCCTGTGTCCACCATTGTGAATGGAATGGATGACATCATAACAAACTATGCTGTTGAGGTGTCCCTGTGTGTCCCTATAGCTGTAGCAAATTTGGTTCAAATCAGTTAGGTGGTTCACAATTTAGCCTACTTGCACCTCAAATGTTCATGCATCCACCATATTGAATTAGGGTAGATAAAATAATCACAAACTATGCCATTGAGGTGCCCCTATGTGTCACTCACTACAACTGCACCAAATTTGGTTTAAATTGTTTAAGACAGTCCACAAGTTAGCCCACTTGCGCCTGAAACATTTATGCGCCCGCCATCTTGAATTGGGGTGGATGACATCATCACAAACTATGCCATTAAGGAATCCCCATGAGTCCCTACAGCTGTAGCAAATTTGGTTCAAATTGGTTAGGTGGTTCACAAGTTAGCACACTCATACCTCAAACTTTTATCTGTCTACCATCTTGAATCAAGGCGGATGACATAATCACCAACTACACCATGGAGGTGTCCCTATGTGTTGCTACAACTGGACCCCATTTGGTTCATATTGGTCCAGGCATTGCAAAGTTGATAGGGACACACAGAGACACATGCAAACAGCCAGGTGATCTCATAAGGTCACTTTCCTTAAGGAAAGTAGTCTCAAAACAACAAAACAACAGTAAATAATAAACAACAGTCAAATGACCGGAGGCATCAGATCACCAATCAGTATAATATAAGCCAAAAGCAGAAGTAAAATGTCTCTGTCTAGTGAGCCAAAGGTTGGTAGAAGAAAAGGATTTTCACAAGCTGATGGAAGGTCATTTGGGAAAGAACCAGATACATCTTCCTCAATAGTGATTTCCACAGGTTAGGCTTGGTCACAGAAAAGGTTCTCTCCCATGTTCCTGCCAAACACACTTCTGATGGATTGGGTTAGGGCAGGGCTGCTCATTTTTTGCCCTCCTGAAGATTCTGGCCTACAGCTCTGATAATCCCTGGCTATGAGCCACTGTGGCTAGGGATTATGGGAGTTGTAGTCCAAAAACTGCTGGAGGACTGAAGTTGAGCAGTCCTAGGTTAGGGATATGCAGAACCGGTTTGTATCAAACCTGGCTCATTTGGAACTGGCCCAGTTTGACCGGTTCAAGCTTGAACCAGACTGGACTCAGTTTGACTGGTTCGAGTGCCTTGCTTGTAAAGAGGATTCCCCTTACTGGATTCCCCTTTACTAGCAAGGCATTTGAACCGGGTCGACAACACAAACTGAACTGCCAGTTGATTCTAACGAACCGGTTCACAGACTAGCAGTTCAGTTCTAATTTGAACTGAACCACCGTGGCCGGTTCCTTCCACACCCCTAGTTTGGGTCACATAGATGGGCCTCCCCAACTGATCTTAATGGGCTAGCAACTTCATGTGGGCGGAGACAGGATTAAATATTTTTGGCACACTTCAGCCCTTCTCACCACAAATTAGTCTAATTTAGCATATAATCTGGGAATCATGAAAGCAATTTTTGGTCCAAACTATGCTTTATATTAAGTGCATCATTGTTCCCAATGTACTAAACTTTTCTTTTCAAAATAGAAGCTGCAGGGGTCAAATCCAAATGGAGACCAAAGTGTTTGTGAGGGAAGAGGCCTTAGTTCATTCCACCACCACCACCCCTCTCTCTCTCCTATTTGTCCCAAAAGGAAAGCTCCCATTGGCACTGGTGTGAGTTTCCCTGCTGGGGGCAAGTAGTAGTTGTATGGGGGATAATCTGTATCAAGAATATAGTGGGGGCAAAGGGTTAGGTGCCCCTCCTTTATGCTGTGGTTCTGACCCAGATATAACCTCATGCTGTGTTCTGGACCATAAATTATTTTGTACCCCTGCTCTATTTTGTAAAGAAAAATTAAGAACAGCAGGACCAATTATGCATGCAACGTACTGTGTAGTGTAGTCTGGCCGTTTAGCTCTATTGATTTAGCCTAATGCCTTAAAAAAACAAACACAAAATACTGTATTACAAAAACAATACTCTGCACTCTATAATGTTTCTTGCAGCACACAAACATATACTGCAATTTCTCAAGCAGCCATATAGACTTTTCTACTTGTATCAAAAGGAAAATGCATTAAGCAATTGTTCCAATACCTGGAAATAGAACAAAGAGCAAGTATGTATTCATAAGAATTCCGTGCATTCAAAGTCTCACTCCTTTAAAATCACTTATGCATATATCTTTAATTATGTGTAAAAGCCCTCTGGGATTAATTGGGATACTCAAGGTAAGAAAGGAAAAAATCATTTCAAAGATTGGGGCCACCATGTTTCTTTTGCCAGTCATTTTTGGCACTTCATTTATGCTGCCTCTTTAATAAATCCCTTATTGTTTAACAGACGGATATGGTGAAATCCCACAGAGCTTTCATAAATCGTGTTCCCAAATTATGGGCTTGGGACCTGTCTTAAGTGCCCATTTTGGTGACAGGCCAGTGGTGCTGGACATACCGTCTCACGTTAACACACTTTGCATTTTCATCTGTGGAATCTCTCAAGCAACTCATGGGATACAAATGGAAAATAAGGCTTTGACATTAGATATTTGGGAGGGTTATTTATGTCTTCATATCCTGTGTGAGAGATTGAACTGAGAGCTCTACCAATTTGTTGACTGGGAATCAAATTTCTAGAAACAAGGCTATGAGTTGGAAATTTGTGACTGCCTCCCCCTTTTGTCATAAAATTGCAAAAGCCAGATATTCATGGAGCCTGTTAGGACTAAAATGCATTGCTCTGCAACATACATCTGCATTTAAAAAACAAAACAAAACACCCTCACACATTGTCATAAGCAGTGCTGTGTATACTTTTGCATGCATTTTTCACTCCAAACACCTTATATAAAATGGTTTAAAATTATTATTACTATACTGTTTTTTTCACCATGCTGTTACTTACCTTGTATACTTAGGTAAAAACATGGGATAATAAATAATATATTTTTTAACAAGCAAATTTAAATCCCCCTCATTATGGAAGCAAAACTAAACAAATGAGCCTCCCCTAGATAAAAAGATTTCTTAGGTTCTTAGCTGTCACAATCTTTGATGGCTCAATGGAATCAACAATTTTTTTAAAAAATATCTTTATCACTTTCTGAAAATGGGCAGATTTTGAATCTGCATATTACTTTAAGATGCCCTCATTTTGAATTTCCCTCATTTGCTCTCCATAACATCATCATGTAGCACACTCCAGACCTCTGGACAGAGCTGTGGCAAGGTGGGAAGACAAGGCTGCCAAGGTGAGGTAGCAAATTTCTTTGGCCTGTTTAAAACATTATGTAGCCAGTGTGGTAAGTTCTGCAATGCCACTTCCCCAAGGTTCACTGAAGGTTCATCCAAACGACACTTTATGTGAACAATTTTTGGCAGTGAAAGCACTTACCCCTTTTAGTTATTTTATTTCATTTAAAAAAATCACAACAAAGGGCAGATTTTGAATATGCTTATTAGTTAACCTTGCCCTCATTTTGAATTTCTTCCTTTGCTCTCCATGAAATCATCATGTAGGACACTCCAGACCTCTGGTCAGACCTGTGGCAAGGTGGGAGGATGGGGCCGCCAAGGGGAGGTAAGGTAGAAAATTACTCCTTGTTGTAATGTAATCCTGCTGTAACCCTTGGAAAACAAGAGTTTTCCTTGAGCCACTTCTGAAAGAGGCTGGTTTTACACATCCCTATTCATACATAACATTACTAACACATATTGGACCAAACCAATTTTGGGAAGCCGTTTATTGGTGGCCACTGCAGCACCAGTGTAACATCCAAGTCATTTATTGAGCCGGGTCTCATGATCGGTGAGACCCGGTTTAGCAGGGTACGCGGGGAGAGCGGGCTAAGCACACAAGTGGAGAGGGAGCCCTGGGCGGCCGAATCGTCCATCCACATGATTGCCGGCTCCGTGATGGAGCCAGTGGGGGCTGGGAGGAGCAGGGGCCAATTGGCCCCTGGAAGGTCCAGCATGACCTGTGAGAGCACACAGGGCATGCTGGCGAGACCCCCGGAGCCGGGAGGCAGCTTTTCGCCTCCCCTCCGGAGGTCTCCTCGTGAGTAAATGTGGCACGAAGCCGCACCATGGTTACTCACGATTACTAAAACCAGGTTTGCACAGCACTCGCTCCTCAAACCTGGTTTAAGGGCAGGGGAACAGGCGGGTTACGTGCCTAGGAACCACCAGGCTTGCAGCCGAGCCCGGTGGTTCACATGATGGGGCAAAATCAGGCAAGCCTCCGCTAGCCCAATTTTGTCCCATCATGTGAATAGCCTCATTATTTTTCAAAATTGTAACTGATGTAAATAATCAATCATTTCAGTTATATTATCAATTAAATATGAGTTCTTGAACTGGGCTGAAGCCCTAAGAGAAGCAGCCAGTTCAGTGTTGTTCCAGAAGATGATAAGCCCTACAGAACAAAACTGGCTGTATGAATCTCATAAATATAGAGATAGAAAAACAGGTTGCTCACCTGTAACTGATGATCTGGTAGAGATCCGTCGACACCCATAAGAGTGGGTTCTGCGCCTGCGCAGGAAACCCCGCGGTAGCCATGCCTCAGCTTGTCGAGGCATCCAAACCCCGCCCCCACACAGAGCGGGCTGGGTGCCATGTTCCTCAGTTCTTTGGACGACCGCCGCGGAGGACAATCATCTGTGATGGCCAGAATGGATGGATCCCAAGGCAACAGTAAGTATAACATCACGTCCATAGCGGAACGTCACTACTGCAGAGGGGAAGGATGGGAGGGTCTTATGGGTGTCCACGGATCTCTACCAGATCATCAGTTACAGGTGAGCAACCTGTTTATCTGGATCGAGATCCGTCGACAGCCATAAGAGTGGGTGTTTAGCAAGCTCCCCATGGAGGGGGGTGCAGTAGTGCTATTGTAACACCCTTTTAAGGACGCTCCTCCCGAAACTAGCCTCTGCAGCAGAACACACATCTATGGCGTAATGTCTGATAAATGGGAGATTAGACGACCAGGTAGCTGCTTTGCAAATGTCCAGGAAGCCAATACCCGCAAGGTGCGCGGCCGATGAACCGTAAGCCCGTGTGGAATGGGCTTTGATGGCTTTCAGAGGCGTTTTGTGCTGCATCTCATAAGCGAGTAGGATGAGGTTAACTAACCACCTAGATAACCTTTGCCAAGAAATTGGTAAGCCTTTAGTAGAGCCGCTGTAGGCTATAAAAAGATGCGTAGTGGCTCTGAAGTCTCTTGTGCGTGCCATACAGAATAGGAGGGCTCTATGGACGTCCAGAGAGTGCATGGCCTTTTCCAAGGCCGATTGCGGGTTTCTGAAGAAGGTAGGTAGAATAATATCTTGGTTTATATGAAACTCTGAAACCACTTTGGGCAGAAACAAGGGATCCAGTCGCATACGGACCTTGTCTTGGTGGAATTGAGTGTACAGAGAATCTATCCTCAAGGCCGTAAGTTCGCTCACACGACGTGCCGTTGTGATCGCGACAAGGAATGCGGTCTTCAAGGACACCAACTTTAAAGATGCCGTGGCCATAGGCTCGAAGGGTTTTTGAGTCAGTGAAGAGAGTACCAACAACAGGCTCCAAGGCTCCACTGGTGGTTTTACAGGTGGGTAGACATTGGAGAGACCCTTCAAGAAGGTTTTGCTGAGGGGGTGCGAGAAGAGCGTGACTCCGTCACAACCCGGGTGAAGGGTCGAGAGAGCAGCCAGGTGTACTTTAATAGAAACATTTGCCAAGGACAGGTAAAGGAGCACCTGACGGATGGAAGAGCGCTTTGGTAGGTATCCCCGGGACTTCGCGAAGGCCTTAAAGCACAGCCAGTTGCTATAATAATTCCGTCTTGTCGACAATTTCCTTTGATTTAACAAGATGTCGTCTAAAACCCTATCGGCCAAGCGGTCAGACGAAGTGTGAGCACATCGGGGTGAAGGACGAGGCCGTCGTCCTGTGTCAGAAGATCTGTTTCTGGTTGGAAACGATGGAAAGATTTCCGGATAGTCTGCGTACCTGTGGAAACCACGGTTGTCTCGGCCACCACGGTGTCATGAGGATGCAGGGAATCGGGCATGCTAAGAGTCGAGCCACGATTCTGGAGATCAGGGGTTGAGGGGAAACCATGTACGGTGTTTCCAGTGTCCAGTCCAGTTGGAAGGCATCTCCTAATGACTGTGGGTCGTGACCTGCCCTTGAGCAGAAGCGAGCACATTTCCTGTTCTTTGATGATGTTGCAAATAAGTCCACCGATGGCTGCAGCCACTGTCAGAAAAGCGGGTTGACATATTTCGGGTCGGGTTCCCATTCGTGGTGAGTTTCTTGTAGGAACACTCGACTGAGATTGTCCGCTAAATTGTTCTCTAGGCCCTTGATGTGGGCTGCGAGTGGGTATATCCCGTGGCGGATGCACCAGTGCCACATCTGGAGAGCCAATGCACACAAGCTCCAGGAGACTGTCCCTCCCTGACGGTTTATGTAGGCTTGTGCTGTCGTGTTGTCCAATTGAACTTGGTAGGGATGTGCACAAAACCGGTTCGCCCGGTTCGGTTCGGATCCGAACCGGGTCTGAACCAGGAGGGGATGATTCGGTTTTGGTTTTGTCTGAACCACCCCCTGGTTCGGTTCGGAGCCGAACCAAACCGGTTCGGACTGGTTAGGATCTCGAAAAGTAGCTAGGATGGTAGCTGGCACCCAGGGGGTACCTGTCACCCAAACCCCAAAGCAATCGGACACTTGTACGATTTTTAATGAATTTTTGAAAATTATTATTATTATTTTCTCATAGGATATAATGGGACTCGAACCAGGCCATTATTACTTATTGTGTAGCACCCATGGGTGCCAACAACCATGCAAACCCTGAAGCAATCAGACACCCCTATGATTTTTTATGAATATTTGAAATATTTTTAATTATTTTTCACATAGAGTATAATGGGACCCGAACCAGTCCATATCCCCTATTGTGGAGCACCTAGGGGCATAAAAGCGGGGTGGGTGGTAGACAGACAGGGGTGCCTACCACCCAAAAAATCCCAAGGCAATTGGACACTCCTCTGATTATTGGGGAATTGTTAAAGTATTTTTGAATTCCTCATAGAGAATAATGAATAAAATCCTTTCCAAAAAGGGAAAATCCTGCCCAAATCCTTTGAAAAAATTCAGGTAGCTTCCCTGCCCCTAACCGGCACTACCACCAACCCCACACCGCTCTAGGCCACCCCTTTCCTCCCAACGTGAAGCAATACACCCTTCATTATATCTAATGGGGGAAAACCTTAAAGACACGTAAACTTCAACAATTAACCAAAAATCACCCTTTTGCCCAATTCCTTTCAAATAATTCAGGTAGCTTCCTTGCCCACCCTAGGAACTACCACCCACCACACTCCACTCTACAACACCCCTTTCCCCCCGACATGAAGCTATACATTTGCTGACACCTCCATGCTTCTTTATGGAGAAAAACCTTAAAGACGCGTAAACTTCAAAAATCACTTAAAAATCACCCCTTTACCCAATTCCTTTCAAATAATTCAGGTAGCTTCCTTGCCCACCCTAGGAACTACCAGCCACCACACTGCACTCTACGACACCCCTTTCCCCCCGACGTGAAGCTATATATTTCCTGCAATCCTCATTATTCTCTATGAGGAATTCAAAAATACTTTAACAATTCCCCAATAATCAGAGGAGTGTCCAATTGCCTTGGGATTTTTTGGGTGGTAGGCACCCCTGTCTGTCTACCACCCATCCCGCTTTTATGCCCCTAGGTGCTCCACAATAGGGGATATGGACTGGTTCATATATATACTCTATGTGAAAATAATACTCTATGTGAAAAATAATTAAAAATATTTCAAATATTCATAAAAAAATCATAGGGGTGTCTGATTGCTTCAGGGTTTGCATGGTTGTTGGCACCCATGGGTGCTACACAATAAGTAATAATGGCCTGGTTCGAGTCCCATTATATCCTATGAGAAAAAAATAAAAATATTTTTCAAAAATTCATAAAAAATCGTACGAGTATCAGATTGCTTTGGGGTTTGGGTGACAGGTACCCCTGGGTGCCAGCTACCAACCTACCAATTTTCAGGGGTATGAACCGGTCTGAACCAGTCTGAACCGGTTTTAAATGAACCACCCCTGGTTCAGTTCGAATCTGAACCGAACCGGGGGTGGTTCGGTTCGGATGCGAACCACCGAACCGGAAGCGGTTCGGATCCGAACCGGTTCGCACATCCCTAGAACTTGGACATACTTGCCCTGCAAGAGTGGCAGAAATGATCGCAGGGCAAGAAAAACCGCTAGTAGTTCCAAAAAATTTACGTGGAACTGACGCTGGCTCAGGGACCATTTGCCCTGGGTTTGTCGAGCTGCACAATGTGCTCCCCATCCTAGGAGGGAGGCATTTGTTGTAAGCCAGATGGTCGGGGAGGGGAACTGGAAGGGTACTCCTTCCAGGAGGTTTCTGTGCTCCGTCCACCAGGAGAGAGATCATAGAATCAGTGCAGGAACTTCGAGGCATTTTCGTTGACTGTGTCTCATGGGACGAAAGACAGAAAGAAACCGCAGCTGAAGTTTTCTCATTTTCAGGCAGGCAAAACGGATGACTGCATTGCACGAGGCCATAAGGCCCAGTAAGCGTTGAATGGAACGTGCGGGCTGGATGGGGTGATTTTGCAACAGAGTCACCAAGTCCTTGATCGAGTTGTAACGCTCTTCTGGTAAGTATGCCCTTTGGTGCACAGTATCCAGAACTGCTCCTATGTAACTTGCCACCCGCATCAGTTCCAGGTGCGATTTTTTCCAATTGACTTGGATACCCAGATCGTGGAGGACTGACAGAACATAACGGATCTGAGAATGTAACTCGTTTCGATCTCTCGATGCTAGGAGCCAGTCATCCAGGTACGGGTAGACAGTGATGCCCTGCGTTCTGATGTAGGCTATCACCGGGGCCATAAACTTCGTAAAGACCCTTGGGGCGATAGACAGTCCGAAGGGCAACACATTGTATTGGTATACTCGGCAACCGAGCGTAAAGCGTAGGAATTTCCGATGATGCGGTCGAATGTTCACGTGGAAATAGGCATCCTTGAGGTCCAGCATTGCCAGCCACTGCTCCCCTTGGAGGAGCAGGAGGATTTGCTGCAACGCCATCATCCTGAACTTCCTGATATGGACAAACTTGCTTAGATTGCGTAGATCCATGATCGGACGGATGCCCCCGTCTTGTTTTGGAATTTGAAAATAACGGGAGTAGAACCCATCCCATCTGTCCGCCCACCGCACCGGGGCAATTGCCCCCTTCTCCAACAGTTCTCTGACCTCCTCCTGTAGCGCAGGAGAAAGGAAGGGTAAATCTCATTCCTGTGAACCGCGGGATCGACTTGAATTCAATGGCGTACCCTGAAGACACGATCTTCAAGACCCAACGGTCTGATGTTATATGTTGCCATGCGGGGGCATGGCTTGCCAGCTTGATGGGAGGCTGAGCAAGGGGAGGATCGGTGTTGAGATCCTTCAGATGAGATGGTAGTATCCCCAATGGCGGGAATGGGGAGTGGAGAAGTTGTGGTGGCTGGACTTGTGTCTCAAAGGCGCTTCTGGTTGTCTGAGCCCTTGGGACGTTGAGGCTCAGTCGCCTTAAACTTGTTCTGGTAAGTACGCCACTGGTAAGGCTGGTAAGATCGATGGAAATCCCTGCGTTCTTGTTGTCGGAATGGAGGGTGCTGCTTGGTATATGCAGAGCAATATTTCGGTGCATACGTAGAGGTGGAAGGCTGTGACGTAAACGTCTTTGCAGTGAACTTTGATTTCTTTAGCTGTTCCATTGTGGTGTCTGTGGTCTCGCTGAACAGACCAGTGCCATCAAATGGAAGTCCTTCGATCTTGTCTCTCATGTCGAATTGCAGCGTGGTAGACCTAAGCCAAGCATGCCTACAGAGGATAATAGCAGCCGTCATAGCTCTGGATTCACTCTCAGCTAGGTGTTTGGCGATGCTGAGTTGCTGTCTCGTGAGGTCACCCGAGCGTTCCAAAACCTTACAAAAGCTATCCCTGAATTCCTCAGGTGACAAAGTGTCCAGATCAGTAAGCAAGCTTTCCCAAAGACTATGGGTGTACTTAGCGGTGCATGCCGCATAATTAGCTACCTTTATGGAAAGGCAAGCAGTTGAGTAGACCTTTCGGCCTAACAGGTCCAATTTCCTTCCTTCTCTTTCAGGGGGGACAAGATGACGTTTTCCAGTTTTAGAAGCCAGTGCACAGTCAATTACTAGGGAGTTGGGCGCTGGGTGCTTCAAAAGGTAAGTATTGTCCTTCTTCATTATGCGGTAGAGGCTTTCTAGTCGCTTAGATGTAGGGGTGGACGTATGGAGCACTTCCCATGCGCATTTGGCTGCCCGCGTGATCACCAGGAGCATCGGAAGGGCTACCGGAGCTGTTGATTGCATTTGTAGCATAAAATCATAGACAGGGTCGTCTATGGTTGCTAATTCAGAGTGTAGGTCAAGTCCTAAAGTGTCCGCCATGGTTAGGATGTGGCGGTGGTACACTTTCATCTTTTCATTCAGGGACACATATACGGTTGGAGCCACATCAGTGGGTGGTTCCACAATGGTCTCATCACCTTCAGGGTCTGATTCAAAATCAGAGGAACCGTAGTGTTCAGAAGGAGAGGCAGCTGAAGACTCGGGAGCTCTCGTTCGAGGCCGCATTGTCAGTGTGGGTGAGGATGTCAGAGATGACGTTTGGGTCCCCACGGAGCGGGTCACTGCCGGTCGTGTCTGAACCGAGTGGTCAGAGAGAGCGATCGCAACAGTCTGTGTAGCAGTCTGTCTGGTCGCTGGGGCACCTCCAGCAGCCGTTGCGGGCAATGTGTTAAGTGATATCGCAGAAGGGAGGGACGTAAGGGGCTCCCAAGGTCTGGGCGGTGTCGAGGAAGGTGCACGGGAACCAGACGTAACTGCTGGTCCTGAACCAGGTGCGTGAGCAGGAGGCGTGTGGGTGAAACAGCAGGTATGCCAAGGAAGAGGACTCTGTAATTGAGCTGCGGAGAGCGAGGGCACTGAATGTACAAGTCGTGGCTGGGCAGAGTGTGGATCCTCCTCAGATGCTGGGAAACCCCTAAAGGTAGCTTGCGAAGGGGTGCTCACAGGGGAATCCAGAAGAGACAGGAGCGATTGGGTCGTGGTAGGATGGAGGCTCACTTCTGCATCTGGAGCATCAGCTTTGACATCGAACGCTGGAGGGGGGGATTGATATCGAGGAGTGACCTGTCTCGACACAGTTAGCAGCAGAGTGTGTAACGACAGCGAAGCGTTGGGAGCTGGAGCTGCCGGCATCGAGGGAGGAGAAGAAGGCACAGGAATTGGAGCCGGTGAGAGGGATCGTGCTCTCGGTACCGGAAAACCCGGTGTCGATGTCCTCGGTGTCGACGCCCTCGGCATCAAGGAGTGGACTGGTACTGACAAAGCTTGGAGGGAGACGGGTTGGCCAAGTGGAGGAGAAGGCGTACGGTCCCTTGTCAGGTTGATTAACTTTCTTTTCTTTCTTGTAGGTTGCCCAGGGTCCTCGTCAACACCGGGATCGCTATCCGATGTCGATGGGATTCGGCGTTTGCGCTGGCTTCCCGATGTCGAGGGCGTTTTTGAGGTCGTGGAGACTGCTCCTGACGCCGAAGGGAGGAACAACGTCAAGGGCGATGCCGAAGGTGCAGAGTCATTCGAGGTTGAGGACTTGGGCTTCAAATGTGGAGATTTCAATCGCGTCGAGGACGCATGTCTCGACTTTGAGTGAGGCGTCGATGCAGAAGACGCTTTTGACGTTGATGGGTGAGGTGTGCCTGGTGTCGAGGAACTTAACACCTCATCGTAAATCGCCGCCCTGAGGCGAAGTGCCCGATTCTTCCACGTCTGCTTAGAAAACGACAGACAAATCTTGCAAGAGGAGACATTGTGCTCCTCGCCCAGGCAAAGCGGGCAGAAATCATGGAGGTCTTTGGAGGGGAGTTTAGCGTCACAGCCCTCACACCTCTTGAAAGACTTTTTCTCCTCAGCCATATTGTGGCGCGAAGCGTAGTCAAGTCCTTTCCGTGTCTAAGCCAGTCGTTCGTTGTCAGCCGGTCCAAATCAGAATCAGAGGAGTTCGTCAGCCAAAAATGGGTCATACACGAAGAAGCAATCCAAGAAAAGGAACAGCGAAACACTGAGGAACTTTCCGACGGAGAGGCGGCAGACCGAGGTCCAAACGCTAAGGCGGTCGGAAAAGAACTGAGGAACATGGCACCCAGCCCGCTCTTAAATAGCATGCTCTGCGTGGGGGCGGGGCTTGGATGCCTCGACAAGCTGAGGCATGGCTACCGTGGGGTTTCCTGCACAGGCGCAGAACCCACTCTTATGGCTGTCGACGGATCTCGATCCAGATCTAACCAGGTAGGCTTCCTTGTGCAAAGATTTCCACTACTGAGAAAGTCCTAGTTTTTTGTAATCTTGCTGCAGTTCAGACCATGGGAGCATTCATAGGAAGTTTCATTAGATCTAAACATACAGGAGGGAATGCTTGGAAAAATGTTTGATTTGGTGCCTAGACCAGTTAAGACTTGAAAGGTTACCTGAATGCTCAGTTCTGCCCAGAAACAAATTTGTAACCATAGCAGTTTTTAAAAAGACAGGTGTAATATGATCCCTTCAGCTACCCCCTTTCCTGAGATGGGTGCTATATTCTGGACTACAGTAGCTTCCTTCCAAATGTATTTCAAATTTCATATGAATATGAAAAATATGCATATATCACTTTTCAACAAAAGTTCCCAAAGTGATTTACATAGATATCAATAAATAAATAAAATAACTCCCTGTTCCCAAATGGCTCTCTATCTAAAAATGAAACATAAGAGAGAGACCAACAACAGCCACTGGAGGGATGCTGTGCTGGGGATGGATAGGGCCAGCTGATCTCCCCCTGCTTAATAAAGAGAATTACCACTTTAAAAAGGTGCCTCTTTACTCAGAAGGGGTGCATAACATGCATTAAATGTAAAGGTAAAGTGTGCTGTCAAGTTGATTTCGACTCCTGGCGCCCACAGAGCCGTGTGGTTTTCTTTGGTAGAATACAGGAGGGGTTTATCATTGCCTCCTCCCATGCAGTATGAGATGATGCCTTTCAGCATCTTCCTATATCGCTGCTGCCTGATATAGTACCAGCAAGGGTTCAAACTAGCAACCTTCTGCTTGTTAGTCAATCATTTCCCCACTGCGCCACTTAAGGTGGTATAAAGTGCATTACAGTAGTCTAATCTAGAGGTGGTCAAAATATGCATGTTGGTATTGTTATCTATCACCAAGGAGAGGGAATAGGTGGGATGTGGAAAATCCATCTGGGAATATTCTTTGATTTTTCTTCTGGGGAGGAATCTTGAAATTATCTTTTCATTTCAATTTCTCCTTGGGGGAACCCAATAAACTATTTTGAATTTCACTTGGGAGACATTTTGGTTCCAACAATATGTCTAAATGAAGAAGGAAAAAGGCATTCCAGGTTACAACAGCCACCTGAGTTTCAAGTGGCAAAGCCAGGTCCAGGTCAGAAGCACCCCCAAGCTGTGAACTGGTCCCTTAAGAGGAAAGTGTGACCTCATTCAGATTAGACTAATCACCTACTCCTCAATAGTGAGTTTCAGTAACATGGCCCTCATCCAGCCCATAGCTGACTCCAAACATCTGATCAGGGTGAGGTTCACTGGAGTTCAAGGAAGAGACTCACTGCCTCAGTTGGGGTTTGAGAAAAAGGAGAGAGATAACTGAGTGGCACTGTCCTCCAAATCCCCACATGACTTTTCTTGACAGCGCTAATCAATATGATGAGCAAGATAGGACCTTGCAGCACCACCACAAGACCCCCCTCTCAGGATGGAATGAAAGAGGGAACAATACTCAAAGGCCACTAACTTCTTATGAAAGGAATATGAATTTGGTCTCACCCTCTTTCTAGGCCTCTTTTCAAACCTAACTATTCCAATGCACTCTTGACTGGTCAGAAGAGTGATTCTAGTCAGGCTTTCAATCTTTGTTAGCAAGAACTTGATGATATACAGTCCAATTAAGGCATGTCTCCTCATTCCATAAGAGCTTTTTACATTCTCTATAAAACATCTTCTTCCTCACCACATATAACGAACAGTATGTATCAGTGTCAGTAGGAAGAAGTGACATAAGAGAAATGAAAATGGGTGCAATTAAATATAGGGGCTATTACTGTTTTAACAAGGAAAATATATTGTTAGTTGGCACTGGGAACTCTCCATCAATTCTCAATAGTGCAATTATCCACAGTGTAGGATATTTCAACTTGCAAGCGCAGAACAGTTCATTCTCACTTAAATATGGTGGGAAATGCTTCCCTCAAAAGGAATATTTTTGTCTCAGTTCTATAACGAAAAAACAAAACAAAACCTTGTCTCATATGGCAATAGATAAAAAGGTTTCCTAACTGCCCTGTACAGAACCTTACTGAATTGCTAAGAATCCATCCTTTGAACGGAGGTCAGTAGATGCACTATTCATTCATTCATTATGTATATATCTAATTACATATTTAATTTCTCTGACAGCTGAACCCCTAATGTTTTCAATAAGTAATATTCAATTTGAGGAATATCAGTGAATCTCAAAATCTTCCTTTTCTAGTTGAAATGGGAAATTACACCTACCAATGTACAGTTTCTACCATATGTGGTTTGTATATGGATTGAAGTAAGCCACTTGAGCTTTATGATAACTTACTTCCACATGAAGTACTTTCATTTTTTGTTCTCACATTAATTTTCTTTTTTTTAACATTAAAAATCAGGCCATGAAGAAACTTTTAGGGGAATTGGGGGACAGGGCATTTTTGCCACATGGGGGATACATTTTTCAAAATGTGATCCTTTATGGCAAGATCTGAGTTCCAGACTAGAAGTGACAGGATATTTATGTATTGTTTATTGTTTGATTTCTATACTGCTTTTCATTAAAATAATTCCAAAGCGGTTTACAATATAATTAAAGCAATGCACAATTTTTTTAAAAGTACAGATATTAAATATAAATATAATATATCTCTATTTAAAAGTTTAAAAACTGATATGAAACAGTAACACACAAAACACAAAGCATCAAAAGTGGCAGCCTCCATATCTATTGCTCCACTTTTCTACTAACATCTAGTGAAATTCAACCAGGGCAAGCCCCAGGTCCAGTGAGGACCTCTTCCTCAGCACTGCTGCGAACTGTGGAGGTGGTACTTCTTCCATGGTTTCCACCACTCCAACTCTCACCCAACCAGAGCAAGCTAGTTTAGAGAAACTAGTAAATCACTGTTTGCACCTCAAGTTTCCAGAATGCCTGATCAAAAGAGTTGCTTTGATGTGGCACCAAATATTGGATTAACAGTGATGATATGGGGCATGTTTTCCTACCAGTCACAAAGTACATCCTATGACATGTTGCTGTGCAAGAAACAGATTATTTCAGAAATGCAGCATTACAATCTTCCCATTGGTTGGATCTTGCAAGTGGTCTTAAAATCTCTTCTCAAGAGCTGATTCATATGGCCTAGAACCAGGCATGTGATGAAATGACTGTCTAATTAAGTAATTAATTTTAAATTGCTTGTTTTATATCATAAAATTGTTTTGTTTTATCTTGTTTTATATTTTTACTATTTTAACTTATGTACACTGCCTAGGGATACACATTAGATATGTGCAGAACTTTGCACGGTCTGAATGGTCTGCCTTGAAATGGGCCTTTTCAAGAGTTCCAAGCTTGAAACACAACACCCTTAAAAGGGGGGCCTGTTTCAAGCTCTGGAACAGAATGACCTGATCCAATATGCAACATTCTGATCTGTTCTGAGTACCATTTTGGAATCCAAAATGGCACTAGGAATGGGTTGGGACATTCTGACCGATCACCCTAATACATATTAGGGCACGTGCAGAGGCCAGAAGAGCACAGTTTTGGAATCCAAAATGGCACTAAGAACAGGTCGGGATGTCCCGACAGATTGGGGTCGTTCCATCAGAACAACCGGCTCAACAGGTTGTTCCGATGGAACATCCCACATATTTTGCATCCCGTTCTGAGCTCAGAACGCAATATGTGTTTTGTGCACACCCTTAATACTCATATCAGACAGTAAATAAATATGATAGATAAATAAATAAAAGCAAGCTTTGTTCTTGGGATCATTTTCAGTGCTCATAAGAATAATTTTTCTACATCCATCATAGTGGGTTGAAAACTAATTACACTAGTGACTTCACAATAAAGAAATTAGATGGACATTTTGCCATTATATGAGCTAAAACATGAGGGAAATTTCTACAGATGCACTTCCCATGTTTAGTTTGTATCAACCATAATCTGTGTTGATATGGTTCTACAGCATATTGAGAATGGTCCAGTGTTATTTAAGCCCTTTTAAACCACACTGATGTCAACGGAAAATATTTAAGTAAGGCTTGATTCTCTCATTGAAATCACTGTGTCTTAAAAGTAGGAATATGTGAGCATCCTACTGCTCCTGTGAAAATAAGTAGGACTTTTTGAGTGTTCACACTGAACAGAAGAAAAGCCTCAAAGAAGTGTTCAGTATGAATAGTTGAATAGCCCACTTTAGCTGCCACTCCCTCTGCCGTGAGCCAAAAAATTAACCTTTCCAAAAGGTGGACAGGCAATGGAAAACTCCCTTTTTAAAATAATGTGCAGCTGGTTAAATAACTTGGTCTCTTCAGAGCAGGAGCCCCATCATCATCCTCTCAATCAGTGATGGCCCAGGGGGGAAAAGTATAAAGATCTGATTCACCAGGAAAAAAATTAGCAATTAAAGAGTCTTGGCAGGTGCTGATAAAGGCTTCTAGGATGAAAAATTCCTCTAGATTTTGGCCACTAGTCAGAGGGAGAATAAGCCCCAGAACAATCCAAGACCATTACCTGATTCCACCTGGCATTTGTGAATCCCATTTTCATGCTCATTTCATGGCCACTCCAGATTATCTTTATACTACAGATGATAGAGTGAATGGCCCCCAGTTACCCCTGGGGAGATTAATGAATTAGTTGGGCAACAAAGATCTGGGAAGGAACCTAGTGCTGATTTTGTCCTCATTGAATTGATTAAGTCTAATATGGCTTGGTGGGCCCCAGTTTTAGCATCACTCTTCACATCTACCAATCAGCCTGTGTTTATCCCTCATGACAGGGGCCTAGTTATAATTATCCCAATCTTCAAGATAGGCAATAAAACTGATCCAGCTAATTATAGACCAATTATCTATCTTGATCTCCATAATTGGTAAACTTTATGCCAGACACTTACTGTATATGGAAAATCCTTGATTGATTTGAGCGAGAACATGTACGGGCAGATGAGCAGCTGGCTTTAGAGCTGGATGATCCACCTTAGACCAGGGTCTGGTCCTGAGGCATATAATACACAAGTATAAGAACATAAGAACAGCCCTGCTGGATCAGGCCCAAGGCCCATCTAGTCCAGCATCCTGTTTCGCACATTGCCCCACCAGATGCCGCTGGAAGCCACAGGCAAGAGCTGAGGGCATGCCCTCTCTGCTGCTGTTATTCCCCTGCAACTGGTACTCAGAGGCAAGAACAAGCCGAAGGGTGCACTGTATACTACCTTTGTTGATTTCAAGGCAGCCTTCAATCATATCTCTTGTGACAGATTATGGGGGAAATTATCAAATTTGTCAATTGACCGAAGGTTACTTCTGCTAATAAAAAGCTTTATAGGGCGAGTGTGCTGCTATCCACAGGGAAACTTAACAAACCCAATTAGAGTGGAAAAGGATGCCCGGCAGGGCTGTATATTAGCCCCACTACTGTTTAACTTCTATATTAATGATATGGTGGACAGGCTATCTAATTTTGAATTTCACCCACCGAAACTGAGCAGTAGACATCTAGCTATCCTTCTCTATGCAGATGATGCCACACCTCTGTCACAATCTCTGGTGGGGATGAGGAAAATGCTGAGAGTTTTGGCTGACTATTGTCATGAAAACTTGCTCTCCATCAATTATCAGAAGACTAAGGTCGTAATGTTTGCCAAGAAACCTATTATGCATAAATGGCAAATTAACGGGATTGATGTAGCACAGACATTGCAATATAAATATTTGGGGGTCATCTTCCAGGTGACAGGTAGGTGGAAAGAGCAAACTAAGGCCATTGCAACAAACACACTGAGGTCTTCTACTGCGATTTTGAGATTCTTCTTTTCAGCAGGAGGCAGATATGTTCCAGCTGCCATGAAGGTCTCTCGAACTAAGGTAATCTCACAGCTCCTTTATGGCTCACGATATATACAGATTGCATATATCGTGACTTTTGTCCACTGGAAAGGATCCAGTCCAAATTTCTCAGGGCTAGTTTTTCAACCCCCTGTTGTGTGTCAAATGTCAAGCTGCGACTGGAACCTGGTTTGTTAAACCTGGAGCCCTCTGCCTGGATTTATATTTTCAACTTCTGGCTGAAGTTGACCCCAACCCCCCACCTTCTGACTTAGCTCCCTTAATCTTTAAGGATGAACACCCCTCTGATTGGACCCTCTTAATCACTGAAAAATTAAAAGTATATGGACTGTCAATAGAATTTCTACTCCCCCTGGGCTATGATAATGCCAGAGTGATCCTTAAGCAGCATATTATTGAGGCCCGGCTGTCGTGCACTCGGGACAGGGCCTTCTCTGTTGCTGCTCCTAGACTCTGGAATGCTCTCCCAGTGGCCATTCGTTCCTCGGACTCCATCACGGTTTTTAGAAAGCTTGTAAAGACTTGGCTTTTTACCCAGGCTTTTACATAATCGTTTTTACTGCAGCTTCGGTGTGTTTTTATCTGTTGTATTGTTTTTATTCCTGTTTTTATATGTTTTTAGCTTGATGTTTTTATTGCTTTTTTATTGTATGTTTTAATTTTTGTAAACTGCCTTGGGGTTGTTTTTTAACGAAAGGTGGTATAGAAATGTAAAAATAAATAAATAAATAAATATGGGACACCAGATAGATTTAGGTCGGGCATCAAGGTGGTTTGGAGCAGTTAAGCCCTTGCAAACACCAGCCAACTATTTGTATAATCTAACATATCCAACCCACAGAAGAACCCTGATGCTAGCCTGGACGGATGTGTTTCCCTCGTGGTATTAGAGGGTAGATTTAGGAAAGTTCCTTTTTTGGAGAGATTGTGTCCTTGTGGGAATGGCGATGTTGAAACAGTAGGTCATGTGCTTTTGTATTGCTCATTTAATCATGATCTGTGTCTTAGACTTATTGCCTCTCTTGTTTTTAGATATCCAAATATTTCTGATGAATTTTATATAAACTTATTTCTTTCTGATACGTATACCGATGTCTCGCATCTGTTGGCCAAATTCTGTACAGCTGAGATTAAGACCAGCATACTGTGTGTCGGAGATGGTTAATACAGGCTCTTAATTCATTTTGTTTTAATTTTGTTATTTTATTCAATTTTATTTTTTATGTACTAGTTCGTAATTGTATATTTTATGAGGCGAGTCTCACAATTAGTGAGACTCGCTGAAGTGAGGTCATCAGGGAGAGACAATCCAGGCTGCAGCCCTGGGCAGCCGGATCGGCCACCCACACAACTGCCGGCTCCATCATGGAGCCAGCAGGAGCTGTGGGGATCAGGGGCCGTGTGGCCCCCGGAAGTTCCAGGATGCCCTGCGCAAGCACGAGAGAGACCCTCAGGGCCAGGAGAGATCCCCATCCTGGAGAGACCCCCAGGGCTGGGAGGCTTGTTGCAGCCTCCCGGCGGGGCCTCCTCATGTGTTGCCAGGGTGCAGAGCTGCGCAGAGGGAATACACAATCAAAAAGACAGCGTTAGCAGAGCGCTCGCTCCGCTAACCTCATCTAAGGGGAGGGGTAAGTTAGCAGGTTACCCGCTTTGGAGAAACCAGGCTCACCTGCGAGCCCAGTGGTTCTCACATTCTGCCAAAATCAGGCTAGGCTCCCTTAGCCCGATTTTGGCCGATTGTTAGAATAGCCTCTATGTGTATGTTTATATATATGCATGCACTGTTATTGATGTTCATTTTTGGGGACTCTAGTATCTGGATTTGATCTGTGTGCTGATCTTTAATTGTAATAAACTGAATTAATTAATAATGTGCAGATCATCATTTACAGTTAGGTCCCTGGGGCCTCTGCTGTGCCTATGATGGTCCTCTATGTTATCCCTCACTTCCTCAAGATAAGACATTTTGACTAACTCTGAGTAGCAGAGGGGTTGGCAGGGATTGACATGGCCGTAGTAGAGGCAGGGTGCAAACCCCAGTTGTTGCACGCTGCTCTAAGGGGGCAAACTGGGATTTCTATATTCAAGCATCCCCCTTTCAATGCTCTCCCTATCCTTATCTAAATATGCTTAATTTCCACTAAATCTTGCCCAAATTAGTTTGTTACAGAGAGGCAGGTAAGGCAATTGCTAAATGAATGTGATCTGACTGGTGAATAGTTATTTCACTTAGAGGCCCAAATAGGATCAAATAGTACAGTAACAGATCCTTAGAAATAATATAACCATCATCATTATAAGATTATTTTAAGTGCAGTGGATGCTTATCTTTTAGTGCCACTTTCATAGCTACAGCAGCTTTTGCACACAAAGGTAATAAAAGGCAGCAGGGGAGCGATGAGAGAGAGGTGCCTTTAAAACTGAAAGAGAAGGTGCTTACCAGCAATAGGGATTTCCATGAACTGCAGTTCGAGCACATTTTGGGAGCAGGGCCCAGGAGTTTTAAGCAACAGGAGAGCAGGTCCTTACCTGCTCTCTGCCACCTCCATGCAGCTTCCTGCTGGGGCAGTGCATGTCCCTAGAAGCATCAGCACACATGGCATCTGTGCATGCACTAATGTCATGTGCATGTTGATGCCATGCAGGGCTTTTAGGGACATGCACTGCCGCAGCAGGAAACTACATGGGGCAGCGGAGAGCAGGTAAGGACCTGCTCTCCTCTTTCTTAAAGCTCCTAGGCCCTGTTCCCAAAATGAGCTGAAACCACAATTCAAACTATGGTTCATGAACATCCCTAACTGACAGGCCTGTGTGGTGCTCCCCCCACCCTCTTCGCGGCAGTGACAGCACAAAAATGGCCTCCGTACATGGAGGCCATTTGTGTGCCACCCAGAGAGGGTATGGAGAGCACCACGCAGGCATGCCATGAAGCATCTCTCTCTTCCTGTTTTAAAGGCATACTTTTTTCACTGTTCACCCACCACCTTTTATTACCTTTGGAAGCAAAGGGGAATCCTCACTGGATTCCCCTTTACAGGTGCTTGAACCGGTGAACCGGTCTGCGGACGAACCAGGTTCAGTCTGGTCTGATCACAGACTGGACCCTTTTCCTCGGGGCCAATCCAGTCTGCGATCAAACTGGTCAAATCGGCCCAGTTCGCTGCAGACCACTTCAATCATAGACCGGTTCGGCACACCCCTACTGGTGAGCAGCTGCATATGTTAGTCCTGGTAGTGCCAGAGACACAATGACAGAGTGATTCACTTGCTGAATAAGCCACTCTGTTGCCATCTCTCCCATTCTCTGCATCTGTGAATTGGCTTTCTTCAGAGGTCTTGCATCATCACAGGGGCCTCTGGAAGAAGCGGATCTAGAGATAGAGAAGGTAGGAGGTGAGTAACAGAGAGAATTTTAGCTGAGAATGTCACACTACCACTGGTATGCCACCACAGAGAAATGCGTATTGGGGCTTCGAGGGTCAGGCAAGTAGGTCCTTTGATG
The DNA here is from genome assembly GCF_027244095.1 of Hemicordylus capensis. Classification (NCBI taxonomy): domain Eukaryota; kingdom Metazoa; phylum Chordata; class Lepidosauria; order Squamata; family Cordylidae; genus Hemicordylus; species Hemicordylus capensis. The sequence goes on from NC_069661.1 coordinate 128,499,774, forward strand.
GATATGGGACTCTGAGCTACCGCCCAACCCCTGGGGCTGGCTCTGAGCCTTGCCACTAATAGCAAACCCATCCAGGGCAAAGCCTCATGCACTGATCTAAAGATGGGGACATATATTTTAACACAGCTCTCTCCCTGGTAGCTGCTTGCCTCAATTCCAAAGGTGGTGGCATCTGAAGGAGAGCACTGGCAGATGATCACAGTGTCCTGACAGGCTATGTGAAATTATGGGTTTTTTCCAAACACTTCTTTCCATTTTTATCACCCTATTTGCAACCAGTGAAAACTGGCAAGTTGAAGGTTATTTCAGGTAGCAGCAGTGCACTTCCCCACAGCTGCCACTTTTTTCTTCTCAGAAAAATGTTCTGTGTGATGCTGCATCATCATACAACAACATGCAAAGGGGACTTCTGTGGAAAACATGTGGCCTCCGGAAGGAGGAGAAGGAGCATTGCTGCAGATACAAAATACCGGTGAGAAAAACTTATGAAAAGAGAGGTTTGGGAGAACCTTTTGCTCACTTCCATGGCCAGATTTTGAGTTGAGCTGAATCTTCTCAGAGGACTCCCAGTTCAGGTTCAGATTTTTGTCAAATAAATTATTTACAGGAATATTCTCATAATCAATTTTTTAATCATAGGAATCACTAAGATAAACCTGATAAAACCCAGTGCTTATTGTCTCAAGAAAGAAGCCTGGGCAAAATTCACCAATATTCTTTTCCAAGATTCTTAATAGAATCACCATTGAAAAATAGGACTCAGCTAGTTCCCACTCACTATGTCTAACCACACCTGTTTGCTTGGTAGGAAACAAATTATAGGAGATATGAAACATTCCCGGCTTTGCTATCTATAAGTGTAATTTTGTGCTTCTTATGACATTTATCTTTATTTATTTATTTACTTATTTACTTATATGTATATACTGCCTGATATGTATATCTCTAGATGTTATATGTAATATCTGTTATATGTAAGCAATATGTTGTATTGCTTTTATTAAAAACAGTTCACTCTAAATAGCTTTAGAGCTTTTATTGTATTTCAAATTGTTTAAATTATGTTAATGTTTCAATTGTTTTATATTGTGAACCGCCCAGGGTCTTTTTTGTATGGGGTGGTGGTATATATACAAAACAAACAAACAAACAAACAAACAAACAAAATCAGAAAATGCCTTACTGTTTGGCTTCTAGCACAAGGGAAACCATACAAGGAATGATAAAGAAATCTAGGGGAAATATATTATCCACATAAATAAAAGGCTGCAGCTCATGGAATTGCTGGTGAACACACTTATGGCACGTCTCCCTTCAGACCAGCAGCTCCATAAGCATATTTGTGGGGCAGGAGGAGTTGAGTGACAATGGCAGGGCAGGACTTCCTCCCCACTTTCCCCACTGTAAGCATGAGCAGGGCTTGGATTAATAACATCTGGAAAGGGCTATAGTCTTTCAGATATATAGTTTGAATTTATGCCTTTCATTCAACACAGATAAAGAAAATATGTTGTATCCAACCTATAGAAGGAGGCCTGAGCAAAATTATACATTTTCTCACATAGGCATTAAAAAAAACCCTAACATAACATTCTGGACTTTTACATCACTGCTGTGCTGTTTTGACAATGCTTAATATCACCCATCATAGGATTAATTGAGGGTATAAGAAAAATAACTGGCTATTATGGTGCTACTTTTTCCCTGTAGAGCTGGCAATGAGGTATGCAACAGTGCTCTCTAGAGGCACAGAAATAATGTCATTTACAGATGTTTTATTCATTCTTTTTGCTCAACTCTGATTTTTTATCTGAGTCCCTTGTTTTTAACGAATCTTTCAAATTGGCACTGTTGCTGTTTTTAAAAAAGCATTCTGAAACTATTAGACTTATTTTTCCGCTATCAGAGTTTATTTTTTAAAAAATTCTGATTTGATACAGTAGGAATAGAAGAGCTACTGTTCAGTGGCTTAAACCAGGGCTGAACCAAGTACTCTCCCATGTCAATTTTGGGTCAAAACAAGTGAATGAAAGGGCAGGAAAAAAACCCTAAATGGTGCAAATGCTTCCCCTTGATTCTGTTTACTGCCATGGTTTCCCTGATTTGTTGCTGTTTCTGTACTATTTCCGCCCCCTTAAAATACTGACTGGATCTTCTTCCTGGGAAAGGTCACATGAGTGATCCCAGAAAGATAGGACGGAAGAATGTCACATTGCTATATAGCCAGATTTCATTATGTTGCACAAAAGGCAAAAGAAGCCAATTGATGGCAATGCCTCCTGGTAATTAGATTTGGTCGTTTAATGACGCCACCCAGGGCAGATGAATTCAGTCCAATAGCGTGGACAGTGGTGCTTCCTGAACGGGTGCCCAAAATTTTGTTTTGTGAAGTGAAGTGAAGCAACAAATGGCAACCCCCTTCCCTCCTCTTTTACTTTCTTGTTAAAACCATACCCCTAATTCTATATTTTTGTTCAAATATCTCCCCCTTTGTAAGAGAAAAGGAAGGAAGGGGATGTGGAAAAGCAGCTTGGTGCCATTTGATCTTTCTTCCTCTGAAACCCATCCATGAGACTGGCCCACAGTGTGCCTTCTGAACTGAAGCAGCTTGCTCCATTCGGCCTCATGATAGGACCAGCCCTGGGTGAGCTCTTTTGAATCCTTTTACAACAATCTCGGGGAGGAAGCTTTTTTTAATCCCCACTCTCCACACCCACCACTATATATTTGGAAAGGTGTTTTTTTTTTTACTGCAAAAAGAAAAAAGCCTCTCAGCTGGTTCCTAGCTTAAGTGTTTGCTTGTAAACAACTCAACCCTGTATTTTAAAAGGCAGATATAGAAAAACACTTTCTGTTAATTTTTTTTAGTTAAATTCATGATACTACTAATGTTTACCTTCCTTGATTTTTTCATTTAAAATAATTAAGGTGATATAGCCACGATGAATACTCATTCTCCAAAAGAATACAAACTTTTCAGGACCTCTTTAATGTGCAAATAAATAAAACAGCAATCAGATGTTAAAATAGCAAACGTTTCAGTCTTACACATCAGCTTCAGTGCTATACAGTGGTGACTGAAACGTGCTCTTAAGTACAATACCTCAACGTTATAACTCAGCAAAACTGACAGTAATTAGCCACTCTTGTTACAGTGTCAACCAATCCTGTTAAAAAACCCTCAATATTTCATAAGCAGAGGGGGAGAGTAAAAATTCCCACCCTCACTTAATACGACGGGAGAGTAATAATGGGAGGGAAAGAGTAAAAGTTCACCCTCACTCAATACAGTGATGCTAACAGGACCCAGGGCAGAATAACAGCGTGCAGAGTTCAATGATAATTCCCAGAGTGTACCAGGATCCTATTTTAGGCTCAAACTTGGCTGCGAGAGATTCTGGCAGAAGCTCATTAGCAACTTAGTTACAATATGTCACTGTTCAGTGGATCTCAGCTTGGCATGTGTTACACAGGGGTGTTGCCACTAAATGGGCATAAACGGCAAAGACAGATGGGAAGGATGAAGGGGATAAGACAGTTACATACACCATTGCCTTTCAAACTGTTCCAGGGAACCTTGGGTTTCTTCAGAAAGTTATCAAAAGGTCCCCAGTGAGAAGATCAGTAATGTCACACACCTTTCCCACCCACTACCCCTTCCTGTCTTCCCCTGGGGCCTGCGAATGCAGAGCAGCATTGTGTGTATTCTAGGCTGCACACTCAGTTGTCATGGGGTAATAGCAAAGGCCAGTCCCCTGCAGCATCCAACATGCCCCAGAATTATCTGCACCGCAGAGGTGTTCCATAACAGATTCTCAGACAGTCCTTCAGCAGATAAATCAGTGTGGAAAGGATTGTTTCAAGGTTAAAACTTTGAAACACACTGACACATACACAACATTTCATGAGGCAAGGCCAAAGGGCTCTGAAAGCAGTAGCAAGAAAACACAAGAAGTCAAAAGAGGTGATCTAAAATAATGATTGCTGAATAATATTCAGATTTTACGGAAGATTTCTAAAAGCCCAAGGGCAAGGAATAAAGTTCTTACAAGAGCTAGTTCTCTAAATTCTGTTTCAGGGAATTTCCAGCAAAACACACAAGAACTGTAGTCAGAACACATTTCTCACTATTTTGGCATGCTGTCTGTCCTAACAGTGCCAGATGTTTGGCCAAAAGCGAATGTCATGTCTTATTCTGCCCTAACCAGTTTATTTATTTTGAATTTTAAAAAATGTTAGTTGGTTAAAAAAATCTATAAGAAAAGCTCTAAAACATTTGCATTCTGGATAGTGTTGCAAAGAACATTTTCTAATTTTGATTTCGAGGTAGAAAACAATGATTTCAGTGAGGTAGATCCCCCCCCAAAAAATACTTTGGGCAACATCCAGACTAAGTTAATTATGACTAAGCTGCATTGAAATTAATAGGATTTAAGTTAGTCATTACTAAGTTGTCCCATTGATTTCTGTGGTGTTTTCTGTTTCTTTCAGGGAGGGTTCACAGGACTGCCAGGAAGTCAGTAAGCCAGGAAACAGCGGTTCCAGAAAGCACACTCTCCTGGTGAGTGTGTCATCTGAACCCACCAACTGCCAATTCCCATGCCTCCACTCAAATTTACATTCTCTGTCCAACAAGGCAGGCAGAAGTTGGGATAGAGTTGGGCAGAGGGCACAGAAACCAGCAGTTTGCAGGTTTGGATGGCATACCTACTGGGGGATACATGCTCACGCCAGGAACCTCTGGTTTCCAGCTTACTGGCTTCCCAGAGATCATGCAAACCCCTCCTCAGATTCCTTAATTCATATCATGATTGATTTATGTATTTATTTAGCACATTTTTATACCACTCCATCTCTGGGCAATTTACAATTTTGTCAGGGATCACAAAGCGAACAGAAGATCTTCACATAGCTATGAAGCCACAGTTTCATGGCTCTATGATAGCAACACGGTGGGGCAAATGAGGGCAAATAAGAATATAGAATATAGGCAAAGTATTCTTGGATTACTCATATAGGTGATTCCCAACCAATCAAGGAACACACTGAACAGTGCCACACCACCAGTCCAATATGGCTATGTGTGGTATATCACTGAGGGAAAGCAAATACAACTGAGAGTGAGAGCAAGTGTGTGTAGCATAATGAATAGGTGAACATGGGAATGTTCTCAGATTCCGCTTCAGTCAAATTTAGCTACGAAATTATCTAGTCCACTCCTCATTTTCGTACCCATGGAATGGAACCATATGCTTTGGCATTGATTTTTGCTCAAACTTTCTGGATGCACTGGCTTAAGTGCATCCAGATAGGCATATGCTTTCCATTCCAGACAGGTGGATTTACTTTTATATTTAATTTCAACTTGAAAATGTTACTTAGGAAATCTATTAACATATGTGTGAGATATCAGATATCAATTATCCACCCATCCCGGAAGAGAGTGTTCAAGAATCTAAGAGAAAAATCCTCCTAACCCAGCACTAAAGCTGGAGGGCACAGGAGACAGAAGGTGTTGATAGTAAATCATGGCCATGGGTGTTTATCTATCTATAGAATTCTCCTGGGTGTGCCTTGGAATGTGCGTCCCAGCGCCCAGCTGATTGGCTGGGCGGCGGACAGGGCTGATTGGCTGAGGCACACCCAGGAGGATTGGTTGCTGCGGCAGTGGTGGGCCGGGCCGTGGAGGCCAGAGGCAGCGGCGGGCCCAACCGCAGAGGCAAGGCCCAGGCGGGGGCGGGAAGTGGGGGTGCAGAAGTGGCGGTAGGGAGGGGAGGAGAGGTGGCTGGGCCTGGAAGTGGAGACTGGGGCAGAAGGTGGGGGGGGGGAGAGGTAACCAGCAGCCCCAAAAAGCACACAGATGCTCTGTGCAGGGTCGGCTAGTAGTCCTATAATTGCTTACTGTTTTTCATGAGGCTGCTGCATTTGTGGTCAGTAATAAGGCTGGAAGGAGGAGAAGGTGTCAAGCATTCCAATCTCAAGACCAAAGATACTTAGGGTTCAATGAAACCAACCAGTATATGACAAAAACCACACAAAACCCGTCTATAAAGAATAACCACTAAATAATATATAGTCCTTTCTCACAATCGCATGAGAGGGCTTCTGGGCGGGCAGCGAGGAAGGCAGCAGAAGCTCGCCTTCCCCATAGACACAGGAACATAAGAACATAGGAAGCTGCTATATACTGAGTCAGACCAATGTTCTATCTAGCTCAGTATTGTCTTCACAGACTGGCAGCGACTTCTCCAAGGTTGCAGGCAGGAATTTCTCTCAGCCCTATCTTGGAGAAGCCAGGGAGGGAACTTGGAACCTTCTGCTCTTCCCAGAGCAGCTCCACCCCCCTAAGGGGAATATCTTACAGTGATCACATGTGGTCTCCCATTCAGATGCCCATTCAGGGCAGACCCTGCTTGGCTAATGGGACAAGTCATACTTGCATACATACAGCTAGACGATGCAAGTGCCGAGTCTAGGATGGTGAGGGTGTGAAATCCTGTGCACCCAGACACTCTGCTGCTTTACCCAGCAGCAAGGAGGTGCGGGGGTCAGGACATGTTGTCCCAGCCCGCAGAACTCCCACAATGCACTGCATGAGAGCATGGTGCATGGGGGATACCCCAGTGACGGGAGAGCATCCGTAAGTGTTGCAGCATCAGCTGACAGCAGCCAGCGCTGCACACGATCAGGAAAATGGGGTTAAGGGAGTGTCACTCCCTTAATCTCACTTAAGAGACTGGCTCAACAGGTGGGTTTGCTGTCGAAGCACCACCGAGATCGGTTGCAATCCCAGCAGTTTTCACATGCAGCCAAGACCAGGCTTGGCTTTCTGTATTTATGATCAAGTGTATCGTCCTATTATATTACAAATACTTTTTACTACAAATATTGCTTTTACTACATTTGTATATTGTTATTGCATTTAGACTGTATTGTATATTGGAATTTGAATCTTGGTTTTAAATATTTTGGATATTTTCATTATTTTAGGACTGTACAGTTGATCATGAATACATATACATTATATCAAATTATTTAGAGGCTGTTATTTATAGACAGGGTTTTGTTTGGTTTTCTGCATATGCTGGTTGGAAAAAGGAGGGGCCACATTTTACTGTTTTTAAAGTTCTTCTGTTTGAGAGCCAAATCATTTCCTGCAATTGATTATTTATTATGCAAACCAAACTATACTTTTAGCCTACTTTCCAGTAGTCTTATGAGATCACCCGGCATTCTGTGTGTCCCTGCCCCATCAACTGCACAAAGCCTGGGTCAATATGAACCAAATCAGGTACAGTTGTAGGGACACACAGGGACACCTCAAAAGCATAGATTGTGATGATGTCATCCACCCCAATTCAAGATGGTGGACGCATAAACTTTTGAAGTGCAAGTGTGCTAACCTATGAACCGCCTGATTTGAACTAAATTTGCTATAGCTGTAGGCACACATAGGGACACCTCAACAGCATAGTTTGTGATGAAGTCACCCACCCCAATCCAAGATGTAAGACACGTGAAATTTTGAGGCACTAGTGGGCTAACTTCTGGACTGTCTAACCAATTTGAACCAAATCAGATATGGTTGCAGTGAGTGACCCAGCAGGGCCACCTCAACGGCATAATTCGTGATGATGTCATCCACCCTGATCCAAGATGACAGACATGTGAATGTTTGAGGCATAACAACAACAACAACAACAAGTGAGCTAACCTGTGGACTATCTAAATGATTTGAACCAAATTTAGTCCAGTTGTAGGGACAGTGAAAGGCAAGTAGGCAGATTAGTTCTTACTGTGGACCCTGTGGTTTTTAAAGGTGTCAATGGAAGTTCAAGCAGACAGGGAGGGACACTTGGCACATCCTTTCTTTGTACAATTTAAAATAACAAGGAGAAAATTGGGAGCAGGAATTTGGTACTACATTATGCATTGAAAAAATGGGTCTGTGTTGCAAACGAAACAAAAAGTGCAAGAGTAGCTGCTTTTCCTTTCTTCTTTTTCAATCTGGGCTTGTAGGGGTTGGGTAGATTATCCCAAGACCTGTGCAAAATGGTCAAAATGTCATATTGCAACAGGACATGATGCAAGCGCACCACTGTCAAATGGGGCCAAATCAGCCCCTCCCAACTGTTGAGCCAGGTCCTGTCATTAAGGAACTCCAATATGCTGTCAGGCCTCACCCCTCCCCACCCCTCCACCTGTAACTGGGAAGAGGCAGGGAACAGGCAACCTTGCTTCCTCTTCACTCTGAAGGAAGCATTCAACCAGCTGCCTTGCAAGTTAAGGCTCGATTTTAAAGCAGATTTCCCCCCTTTAGCCCTCCTTCCAGGTGCCTTAGTGGCCTGCATGATCCCAGCAGTAGCTGGGCATTCAGGCATGTAGTAGGACCCCAAGGGTCCTAGAAGGAATGCTGTCCTCCTGTGGCGGGGGGTGGGGAATAAGAGAAATTGTGCCTTTATTAGACAATGCAGGAAGATAGATTGCCACAGCACAGAGAGGATCTATGTGATGCTCTCCCACCCCCTTCACACACACACACACACACAACCATTAGCACAGAATCACTCTGTCACTCTGTGCCAGAAAACAGCAGCAAATTTTATAGGAAAATTCTGCATTCCAAATTGCATTATCAGTGCACTGAAACACATATATAGAAATATTTAGAATAGTATAGGAATATTTTAAATTTTTTTAAAAATTAAAATATTAAAATACTGTTGCATGCTATTTCAAGTGGTTAAAAACATTGAAACATCCTTTGGAAAGATTACTAGTCCCACAGTCCTCCACAGGAGGAAGTTACCTTCAGGGGAGGAAATAAGATCTGCTGCAATACTTTAAAAAAGCTAGAGAAGTTGCTGTTTTGCCAGAGAAACTGCCACTGTTCCTGCTTGCTGTCCTGGGGACTGTAAGTAAAGGGTGAAGAGCTTCTTAAGCAGGTGTGGGGGCTCAAAGAGAGGCACTTTTTGGTGTTGCTGGCAAATTCTTCCAAGAAGAGAGCTTGGGGTATGGAGGAGGCTATGTCTCCTTTGAGATGTTTTCTTCTGAGCACGCAAAATTATTTTCTGAAATCAAATCTGCAGAATTTCACCAGCAGGATTAATGACAACAATATGCATTTCTAATGTAACTAAAAAGAATGTTTCAGCAGATGATGGCAGAGTGGAACACTTGAACAGAATGAAGGAGATGCACTTTCCCTTAGGTGAACATATTTGCAAAGTATGCAAAAAAAAAATCACAGAAAAAGGGAGGCATTTTCCAACATTGCCAAAAATATTGGTGAAAAACTGAAAAAAAAATTCAATTCAGCCTTAGTTTTATATTACTATTATAATGTTTCATGCTCCCCCTTCCCCGAGCTGTAGGACATTCTAGAACCAATCTATGTGTAAAGAGAGTTTGAGAAATTTATAGTGCCTTTTGTAATAACCTATTTATTTACAGATGTACAGGACAAATTGAGCAAAGGTGAACAATCAGGAACCCAGACAGACAGTACTAGTCTATAAAGCATCAGCAGTTACTTAAAAGTTAGAAGCCCCCTACTTATTATTGCTAGCCAGCTTTAGTGCAAGCACTCAGACCTCTTTAACTTTCATTGTCTCCACTCAAAATTACCAAACAATTTTCTTCAATCTCACTCCACCCCACTCCACCCAGACAGAGGAAGTGAATCACAAATTCCAATGCACAGAATCCATCACATACCATTAAGCAAACATCTTCAGCTATCTTGCAAAACAAAATTCTAGGGGGAAAGCCATTTAGTATATACAAAGAACATGATGTATGGTTTCAAACAGTACTTCAAATTTTTGCGTTTTGTTTCAAACAGTACTTTGAATTTTAAAGAAATAAACATTAAATTCACAACACAATACTCTTGTAAAACTGTTGAAGGGAGAATTTCTGCCATGAGCACCTGTTGCTTTTTGTTCATTTGTCAGGTATGTTGCTAATATTTGCCAGGTCTGATGGTATATCCTGTATTCTTTATCTAGGTCAGTCAGATTGTGTTCCTGGGAACCCTGGGGATACTTGTAGGCTTAGCAGGTCTTCCTCAAAGAGAAGATCAGTAAGGAATAGGGATGTGCACAAAATGGATTTTGCATTTTGTTTGGAGCTTGAAACAAAACGCAGACAGCCAAAATATTTTGTCAAAACAGTGGTCAACCTGGTTTTTTTTTGACGAAACAAAACTAGTCTTTTGACCATATAGAACAATGAGGAAACAATTGTTCCCCATGGGTAGCTCCTAGGGACACCAAAGTGGGTTGGGTGACAGGGCACAATGGGTGCTACTTACCACCCAACCCACAAAAGAAATGGGCAAGCAGGCTATTCTTAACACATTTTTAAGAAGCAAGGAGATTGCAAGCCTGTTGGAAGCCAGTGCCAGAAAACCAATCAGCAAGGGAAAAACAGGCCTCCAAAATGGTGCTCAAAACATTGAAATATTTCGACTAGAAATGGGGTTGTTTTGTTCCGAGCTCGAAACAAGCCCTTTATTTAAAGGACATTTTGTTTCGAGCTCAAAACACCTGAAATGGCCTGTTTCAAGTTGGAACAGTGCATTTCTAGTCAGAACATTTCAGTGTCAAAACATTTTGCTAATCCCTAGTAAGGTTTGGTACGGTTCTCAGAAAAACAGCTTGTCCATCAGTGCCAGTCCTGTCCACCAATAATCCAAGTCTTTCACTTTGTTCTTTTTCACTGCTTCTTGTATCAATCCTGTAACATCCATGTTCTGTAAAGGGTGTTGGGTGTGTTCAGTTTGCCCAGGGTTACTGCTAAGCACATATGACTAGCCTGCACACCACATGATTTCAAGAACGTGTTCCAAAATCTGTTGCCATGTGTGGAGGCACAGGGGATTAAAAGCAGACAAACTGATAGGAAAACATACTCTGAAATTTGAAAACTACTGCCTAAGCTCTCTACCAATTTGCACGTATTCCTACAAGTAACACAATCTGCACCCACGTTTGACCATACCATGACATGAACTGTATTATAAGCAGACAGATGCTAAACAGATTAAGGCTATACACCTAAGACAATAAGAAAAGCTCCAATGGAGCAAGACAGAGATCCACCTAATCCACCTTTCTACTTCTTCCATTGGCTTGGAAAGAGTCTACAAAGAGAGTGTGACGGTGCTGTTGCTTGTCCCCAGCAACTCATAAGTATACTGGCTCTAAATACAGCATAGGGTTTCTATAGTATTTAGCTATCATAGTTAATGCACTATTGAGAGACCTGGTGAGTTTATTTCATCTTCCTCTTTTTTATAGCCATCTAAGCTAGGGGCCATCACTAAATCTTGGCGCAATGAATTTTGTAAGTTAATTATACTGTGAGTAAAGTATCCTTTTATTTCCTCTGAATCTCCTGCCAATCAATTTAATTTGGTTACCACTAGAAAGGATGAAACATCTCTGGATGTGAAGAATTTATTTACTGTGTGTCCTGAATCTACTGCCAACCAACTCCAAAGAACAGGGCCACCAATTACAGGTTTGGGAGCCCTCAACGGGATGCCCTCTGGTGGACCCTCCTCCTAGGCATCACCTGTGGTGGTAACTATTCTTTCCTACATTCCTCACAGAGGGAATGGGCAGGGGGGCTGTGGTAGAAGAGCCTCCTTGCTAATATTACTGATCATTCACCTGCCCATGCACACAAGTGAGTGGCAACAGCAGCAAAGCTATAGACAGCAAATACAGGCATTTCCTTCTTGCCACCAATGCTACTTGTTTGCCTCCTCAAGTAGGAGAGCAGGCAAGTGATCAGCTAGGACAGCAAGAAGCAGTCACCACTGCCTGCCCTCTCCCTCTGACTGGCAGGTGAGAAGGAGCTTCTACCTTTGAGGAAAAGAGCCCAATCTTCTCCATGAGACAGGTAGGGGTGTGCACAAAAATGGTTTACCCAGTTTGGTTTGAGTCTGAACTGGACTTGAACAGAACCAGGTATGTTCAATCCCACCACCACCCCTCGAACAGACCCACCTTGGCTCAGCATGGCTCGAATTTAAGCCGGTTTGGGGGTGCTAGGTTTAAAAAAAAAATTAAGCACTCACTGCCTCCAGGGAGAACTGCTGTGGTCACGGAGGGGCATATCTGGTGGTCCCCCTCCCCCTGCCGGCCTCCCCCGCCAGTTTCAAAATGGCCAAGTTTGGGCCATTTTTGGCCTGATCTGGGCCTCTCTGTCCTGGCAGCAGCCATTTTGAAGACCACCGTGCATATGCACTGGCCATCTATGTGGCTGGGTGGGAGCAGCAAGAGAGGGAATAAGACCCTCCTCCAGCTGCCGCAGCTTGCTCTCCCCACAGCCCCAAGAGTGCTCCTCCCCTCCATTACCAAGCTGCCTCCAACTTCTGTAGGTCAGGCTGCTGTTAAAGGAACAGACCAAGAAGAAAAGGTAACAACTTCTAGTGGAATAAAGCATTATAAGTAACATTGAACGGCTGTGAAAAGGCAGTCCCCTGCTGACTTCCCCTCCTTCCATACCACAATGTTGAATCCCCATTATTGGCTGCTGCTGGTACCAGATGGGAGAAAGTAGAGTGTAGTGACAGCAGGACTTGGAGTAGAATCCACCTCAGATCCCCTGCTAACTGGGCAGAGACACCTTTTAAAGAACTGGTTAAAGTGGAGAGCAATTTCCCCTATCCATCCCACTATAGCATCTCTCCAGTGACTGCTGCTAGTGTTTTCTTGGGTGGGTTAAAGAAAAAAAAGATTGTCAACCCTTTTGAGATGATACAGTTTTGTCATATCTTTTGTTATGTATGCCACACTGAGAACCTTTTTTGGGGGTTTAAATGTGGCATACAAATATTCATAACAACAACAAGCCATCTCCATATTCTAGAGAAACAGAGGACAATCCATCGCCACTCTCATCCTACCATTGCTACAAAGTACCCAGGACATACGAGGCAAGTTTAAATCTCTTTGCTGCTCTTTGACACTAAGCCCACTGTCACATATAACGTTGCCAGGTTCTGTGTGGCAACGTCCAAAATCCGTCGGATGCTGGCAGGCAGCACGTCCTACTAGTTCTAGCTCAGCGTCCAAATTCATAGCATAGTTCTAACATGCTCATCACTCCTAGCATAGCGCACCTCAAAAAAGACTTGCTGTCCTACAGCCTTACAGCTTTATGGCCCCATACTTTTACAGTTTTATAAACAATATAGTTTTTACAGCTTTTACATTTCTACTATTTATAGCTTCATTGTCTAGTATTTACAGTTTTATCACTTATGCCTTTTATGCTCCCTATGCCTTTTATGTTTTTATGGCCCCATATCTTTACTGTCTACAACAGTATTTATATTTCTACAATTTTATGACTTCCAGTTATTTGCAGTTTTATCCCTTTTATGCCTCTTGTATATTTCTAATCATCCTACGACTTGAAATCATCCTTGCCTTGTACTTTATGCTGGTCTATGACTGTAATAAAGACTGGTTGGCTTATTGAAGACAATCCAGCAAGAATGTCTACTACACAAGGTGAATTCATTTTAACACAATTTCCATGGGAGACCTCAGCAAGTGCTTTGAATGAAGATGACTATACATATTAAGCAATTCTTATTATGTCCACATAATTATATTTAATGCTGACTGAACCCAGCTAATCTATTTCACATTTTTCTCAAAGAAAATACTTTTGCTTTACAGAATTTGTGCAATTGGAGCAGATATTAGGAATAATAAAACCTCCTGGTCCTAAACCTTCGTTTTCAAGTAAAACTAGTAGATGAAATTAGTAATTACTCTGTCGCTGCCCGGTGGAGTCCCTAAGTGAGCTGACAGACTTTGTCTCAGGCTTGGCATTGGAGTCTCCCAGGCTTGTGGTGCTAGGGGACTTCAGTGTTCACTTTGGGACCAGACCAGGGCGGCTCAAGAGTTCATAGTTGCCCATGACAACTATGGGCCTATCCCAGGTGGTCTCGGGACCAGTGGATATTGCTGGTCACATGCTTGAGCTGGTCTTTAATTCTGAACAGGGTGGTGCGCCATGGGTGGAGACTCCTGTGATTTCCCCATTGTCATGGACTGACCACCATCAGCTTAAGGTTGGACTCATGACCACGTCCCACCTCCACCCGGGCAGAGGGCCCATTAAGATGGTCCGCCTGAGAAGGTTACTGGATCCAACAGGATTCCAAGAAGCCTTGGAGGGATTTAGTGTTGGCTCTCCTGATGACCCTGTTGACAATCTGGTGGAGAATTTGAATAATCAACTCACCAGGGCAGTGGACACAAGTGCTCCTATGCGTCCTCTCTGACCCACTTTGAAACTGTCCCCGTGGTATATGGAAGAACTATGGGGGGCTGAAAAGGTGAGGTAAATGACTAGAGTGCAAGTCGAGAAAGACTCTACTCAAATCCGACAGATTATTACATAGAGCACATTTGAAGATCGATGCTCAGGCGATACGTGTGGCAAAGAAGTGATTCTTTTCCTCTCGTATTGCGTCTGCAAGTTCACGTCTGGCGGAATTGTTCAGGGTCATGAAGGGGCTAATGTGCACCCCTTCCCCCTTGAATTGGTACTTGGAACCAACAATTACTCACTGTGATGTTTTTAATGAGTTTTGGGGTGGACAAAAATCTCTCGTATTCAGGCTGACTTAGATTCAAACTCTAAAAATGTTAGAGTCTGATGTTGAGGTGTCCAGCAGCTCCTCTTATGTGATGATCCTGGATCAGCTTCAGTTTGTGACTCCTGAGGATGTGGACAAGTTGCTTGGAATGGTGCAGCCTACCACCTGTCCTCTTGATCCTTGCCCGACATGGCTTATACTATCTAGCAGGGAGGCTGTTGTAGAGGGCCTGGCAGAGATTATAAATGCTTCTCTGAGGGAGGGCAGGATGCCTCCTTGTCTCAAGGAGGCAATCATTAGACCACTTCTGAAGAAGCCTGCCTTGGATCCCTCAGAGTTAAGCAATTACAGGCCTGTCTCCAACCTTCCATGGCTGGGCAAGGTGACTGAGAAAGTGGTGGCCTCCCAGCTCATGGCAGTCTTGGAGGAAACTGATTATCTAGACCCATTTCAAACTGGCTTTCGGGTGGGCTATAGGGTGGAGTCTGCCTTGGTTGGCCTGATGGATGATCTCCAATTGGGAATTGACAGGGAGAGTGTGTCACTCTTTTGGCCCTTTTGGATCTCTCAGCAGCTTTCAATACTATTGACCATAGTAATCCTCCGGAACATCTGAGGGAATTGGAGGTGGGAGGCACCGCTTAGCAGTGGTTCTGCTCCTACCTCATGGGCAGATGGTGTCTCTTGGAGACTGTTGTTCTTCAAAATCTGAACTTTCATATGGTTTCCCTCGCGGCGCCATATTGTCTTTGATGTTGTTTAACATCTACATGAAACCGCTGGGAGAGATCATCAGGAGATTTGGTGCAGGGTGTTATCAATATGCTGATGACACCCAAATCTATTTCTCCATGTCAACATGGAGAGCTGCTGAGGAAGGGTAGTTGGAAACCCCTGTCCTACTGCTGCTGAGTGGAGCGCTCTCTGGCTTGATTGTGGAGTGTCTCCTGCAGGTACCTCCAGCCCTCTATAAAGGAACCAACTTGGGCCAGGGGCATGAGCCCCCTTGGCTGAGTGGAGAACAGTGGATTGCAGAAATTAGAGGGATTACAGAATGGGAGCACTGATAACAGCTCTCCTCATACCTGCCTGGGGGTTTTAGCAGCTACATCAAGTTACATCAAGCCTACCAGATTAGAGTATTGCCTCCATTTTAAAAGGAGAAAGTTTTTATTTTTGTTAAGGTACTGCTCTTAATATGTGTGTGTGGGGTGTGTGTGTGTTATTTTGGAGGAGGACCTTCCAACTGAGGTTGTCCTTGGCAGAGGGCGATATTTTGTTGGGGGTAGGACAGGACAGGTTAGGGGAAGGCGTATTGGCTATATTAAAGTCATTATGCCTTCTGGTCCTTCTCCCATCCAAAGAGACCCCAGTAACTCTCACAGTAGCCCATCTTGCCTGAAGCTGGTACTATTAAATTTCAGGTCCATAAATAAAAAGACCACAGCTATCCAGGAGGTAATCTTGGATGAGCATGTGGACCTGGCATGCATTATGGAGACCTGTTTGGATGAAGGGGGAGATGTAAATCTCTCCCAGCTGTGTCCATCAGGTTTCTGGGTGCAGCATCAGCCAAGGCAGGGTGAGCGGGGAGGTGGGGTTGCCCTGGTGCATCAGAAGACAATCCCCCTCACCAGATGCATGATCCACCAGTCTGACCAGTTCGAGTGCCTTCATGCAGTGATGGGATCATGAAACAAGGTTGGGATTCTGTTGGCATACCGCCCACCCCACTGTCTCCCTGTATGAGCTACTTGAGGTGGTCTTGGTAATGGCATTGAAGACCCCACGGCTGTTAGTCCTGGGGGACTTTAATGTCCATGCTGAGACCACATTGTCTGGTGAAGCTCAGGACTTCATGTCCTCCATGATGACCATAGGCCTGTCTCAACTAATTTCTGGTCCCACACATGTGGCAGGCCATACACTAGACTTAGTCTTTGGGTCAATGATGGACACAGTGGTGCTCCGTGGATAGTCCAGGAGGCTTCAATACCATTATCATGGACGGATCACTACCTGGTGAAGATTGGACTGAGGGTGGACCCAAAACACCTCTGCTGGGGTGGGGGACCAGTTAAAATGGTCTGCTCTTGGAGGCTTATGGATCCTAATGGATTCCTGATGGCTCTGGGGGAGTTTCCTGCTGAGAGAGTGGGAGATGGCCTGGTCTCCCTCTGGTATGAGGAGCTGGGTCAGGTGATTGACACGGTTGTGCCTAGTTGTCCTCTCCTGACCTGCCAAGCCCAAGTGACTCCCTGGTATACAGGTGAGTTGTGGACAATGAAGCAGGCTGGTAGATGGCTTGAGCGCCAGTGGAAAACTCAAAATGAATGTGATTGAACACAGGCTAGAGCCCATATTAGGGACTACTCTATGGCGGTGATGGTGGCAAAGAAATCCTACTTTTCCACCACCATCACATCTGCGCAATGTTATCCAGCGGAACTTTTTCAAGTGGTTCAGGGCCTCCTAGGTGAGGACCCCAAAGACCATCAAACAGAACCAACAGCAGCCTGCTGTGACCAATTTGCATTACATTTTGTGGATAAAATTGCTCGCATCCGTTCTGACTTGGATGCTAAGATGTTTGTGGTGCCAATGCACCGTCTGGTCCTGTTATACTGGATGGTTTTCAGACTGTGTTGCCTGAGGAAGTGGACAGGCTGCTTGGAAGGCTGAGGCTTAACACGTGCGTGCTCGACCCTTGACCTGCATGGTTGGTGAAGGGACTGGGTCCATGGGTGGTAGGGGTGGTGAATGCCTCTCTAAGGCAGGGGGTGGTGCCCCCACAGCTGAAGGAAGCAGTCATCAGGCCCCTCCTAAAAAAGCCTTCATTGGACCTAGATGATCTGAATAACTTCCGACCAGTTTCTAACCTCCCCTTCTTGGGCAAGGTGTTGGAGAGCATGGTGGCATCTCAGCTCCAGGATGCCCTGGATGAATCTGATTACTTAGATCCTTTACAGTCTGTCTTCCAACCTGGATATGGGATGGAAACTGCCTTGGTTGCCCTGGTGTATGACCTACGCCAGGAGATAGACAGAGGGAGTGTGACTCTGTTGATTCTCCTGGATCTCTCAGCTGCTTTCGATACTATCGACCATGGTATCCTTCTGGGATGTCTCTCTGGGTTGGGACTTGGGGGCACAGTTATACAGTGGCTCCGCTCCTACCTTGGGGGGTCATACTCAGAAAGTGGTACTGGGGGATGCTTGTTCCACCCCTTGGCCTATGGCCTATAGGATGCCACAGGGATCTATTCTGTCCCATATACTGTTTAACATCTACATGAAACCTCTGGGAGAGATCATCCGTAGGTGTGGGCTGCAGTGCCATCAGTATGCTGATGACACCCAGCTCTACCTATCTTTTAAGTCAGCAGATACAAGGGAGGCAGTGGTGCTCTGAACCATGGTTTGGAGGCTTTTCTGGACTGGATGGGGGCAAACAAACTGAAACTTAATCCAGATAAGACGGAAGTGCTCTGGGTTGGTAAAACTGATTATCCGTGTAGTGAGGTAAATCTGGTCTTGGACGGAGTCACACTCCCTCTGAAAGACAAAGTCCACAGATTGGGGGTGCTTATGGATCCAACACTGTCCTTGGAGGCACAGGTGGCAGTGGTGTGCAGAAGTGCCTTTTACCAGCTATGGCTGGTGTGCCAGATGCAACCCTACTTGGAGAAGTCGGACCTGACCTCAGTCACTCATGCTTTGGTAACATCCAGATTGGACTACTGCATTGTGCTCTACATGGGGCTGCCCTTGTAGATGGTTCAGAAGCTTCAGCTGGTTCAGAATGCTGCCACAAGGATGCTCGTGGGTGCAAATCACTTCATGAGTATTACACCCATCCTGCATCATGTTCATTGGCTACCAGTCTGCATCCAGGCTAGATTCAAGGTGCTGGTATTGACCTTTAAAGCCCTATGCAGCTTGGGGCCGGGATACCTGTCGGACTGCATTCGCCCATATGAACCTGCCAGAGCCCTTCACTCATCATCTCAGGCCCTGCTCATGGCCCCACCACTAACAGAGATCTGATTGGCAGGGACTAGAGACAGGGCCTTTTCCATTGTGGCCCCTTAGCTTTGGAATGCCCTCCCTGAAGAATTTCACCATGCTTCCTCTCTCAGTGTTTTTAAGAAACAACTAAAAACACATCTTTTTAAAGAGGCTTTTAAATGTTTCACCTGTTGTGTATATCTGGTAGGTTCTTTAGTTATTAGTTTTTATCTTTCTTAGTTTCTTGCTTTAAGATTTTAATTTGGAATTTTAAAAGCTAATTTTGATTGTGGATTTAGCTTGGATTTTTAACTTGTTTAATTTGGTTAATTTTATTAGTCTGATTTTATATTGTAACTGTTTTATAAATTTTGGGAGCCGCCCCGAGCAGTAATGTACTGGAGGGGCGAGGTATAAATGTGTTAAATAAATAAATCAAATATCATCAGGAGATTAATTCCTGCCTAAATTCCTGCCTGGAGGCAGTAATGGGCTGGATGAGAGATAACAAACTGAGGCTGAATCCAGATAAGACAGAGGTACTTATTGTGTGGGTTCGCAACTCGGGAGACAATTTTGATCTGGATGAGGTCGTGCTCCCCCAGAAGGAACAGGTGCGCAGTCTGGGGATGCTTCTGAATCTGAACCTCTCCCTGGTGTCCCAGGTTGAGGTGGTGGCCAGAGGTGCTTTTTATCAGCTTCAGCTGATACGCCAGCTGTGTCCATTTCTTGAGATGAATGACCTTAAAACGGTGGTACATATTCTGGTAACCTCTAGGCTGGATTACTGCAATGTGCTCTATGTCGGGCTGCCTTTGTATGTAGTCTGGAAACTGCAGTTGGTTCAGCCAGGTTGGTCTCTGGGTCATCTAGGAGAGACCATAATACTCCTGTGCTGAAGGAACTACACTAGCTGCCGATACATTTCCAGGCAGAATACAAGGTGCTGATTATTACCTATAAAGCCCTAAACAGCTTAGGCCCTGGGTATTTAAGAGAATATCTTCTTCACCCCATTGCCTGTTAAGATCATCTGGAGTGGTTCGTCTGCGGTTGCCGCCAACCCATTTGGCAGCTACTCGGGAACGGGCATTCTCCATTGCTGCCCCTGGACTTTGGAATGCGCTCCCTATTGAAATAAGAGCCTCCCCATCTCTGGTAACTTTTTAAAGGCCCTGAAGGAACATTTATTCACCCAGGCTTTTAATTAGATTTATAGTTTTAATATTTTTAATGTTTTTAATATTGGGTTTTAAATGTTTCCAATGTTTTAAATTATTTTAATTGGTAATTGATTTGTTGTTTTAAAGGATTTTAATTGTAAACCACCCAGAGATGCATGTTTTGGGCAGTATAGAAATATTTTAAATAAATAAATAATTTAGATAGCAGGGAGGCAATCAGAGAAATTCTTAGAAAAAATGTCTTTATTAGTAATGCACTGAAATGAAAATTTTCAAGATATGTTAATGGCCTAAGAGCTGTACTGGATATGACCAAGGTTCAAGTCCAATATCCTGTTTTCAACAGTAGCCAATTGGATACCCACAAGCAAACAAGGATCTGATCTGATTCTGATCAGATGAAAATGATTATTGAATCTTGCATAAGGTAGGAACATAGGAAGCTGCCTTATATAGAGTCAGACCATTTGTCCATCTAGCTCAGTGTTGTCTACACAGACTGGCAGCGGCTTCTCCAAGGTAGCAGGCAGGAGTCTCTCTCAGCCCTATCTTGGAAATGCCAGGGACGGAACTTGTAACCTAGATGCTCTTCCCAAAACAGCCCCATCCCCAAAATGGAATATTCACAGTGTATACATATCTTCTCCCATTCAAATACAAAGCAGGGTGGACCAGTGTTCCCTCTAACAGATATTCCCAAATGTTGTTGACTACAACTCCCAGAATTCCCAAGCAAAAGCCATTGCAGATTATAGCAATAGCAATAGCACTTACATTTATATACCGCTCTATAGCCAGAGCTCTCTAAGCGGTTTACAATGATTTTAGCATATTGCCCCCAACATTCTGGGTACTCATTTTACGGACCTTGGAAGGATGGAAGGCTGAGTCAACCTTGAGCCCCTGGTCAGGATCATACTTGTAACCTTCTGGTTACAGGGCGGCAGTTTTACCACTGCGCCACCAGGGAGTTGTAGTCAACAACATCTGGGAAACCCTGTTAGAGGGAACACTGGGGTGGACCCTGTTTAGCAAAAGGGACTAGCCCAGATCATTTGATGAATTATTATTGGGTCAGTACATAATCTTATAGGATACAATGGCCCATGGGAAATAATGAAAAATCATCAAAACATTGTATGTTTTGTGTACTATATAAGTCAGGCTCAGATAAAACTTTCAGGCATGGAAGACCTCTCAGAGTTGATGATAGACCATTTTTAGGGCTTGATACCTACCCAATTTCATACAGAAATACCGGAATTTCAAAGAAGCAGGCAAACCTCCCTGCCTTCACATTTTTGCTTTGAACAAATACATTCAGATGAGGTCAACAATATCCAGTTCCAACTGCCCTGGCAAGCTTTACCTCCCCAATGCTCCTCTAAAGAGTTGCTTACACAAGGTTAGAACTTTGGTTCAGAAATCTAGTAATATACAATTCTACATCCTTCCCCACAAGCATTATGACTGAAAGGGAGATGAACCAACTACAGTATGCTTGGAGCAGCTGCAAGCTTTTAAGGCATTAAAGCAGAGATGTCAATCATAACACTGCTCCCTTTCTCTCCCATCAGCATTTCTATATACAAGCCGACCCCGCACAGAGCATCTGTGCTCTCTTTGGGGCCGGCTACCTCTCTCTCTCTCTCTCTCCGCCCCCCCGTCTCCGGCGGGGCCAAGTGTCCCCGCCGCGGCTGTCACCGCCGCCAGCAGGCCCAGTGCCCCCACCACATCCGCCGTCGGTGGGCCAAGTGCTCCCGCCGCGGCCAGCAGGCAGAGTGCCCCTGCCGTGGCCACGTGCCACCTTAACATCTGCGGCCAAGCTGGGCCCGCCAGCCGCTGCCGCTGCCTCGCGTCTGCCCAGCCAGTTAATTCTCCTGGGTGCGCCTTACCCAATCAGGTGCCCCCTCAGCCCAGCCAATCAGCTGGGCTGCCGGGACGCACGTTCTAAAGGCACACCCAGGAGAATTATATATATAGATGGCACAAAACCAGATTTGACAACAAGCAGGTTGACATAATCAGCAACAACAGGCAAAAGAATAAAAGCAGCCATCCAATCATTGGATGGAGTTTGATACAGCATGATACAATATGGAAATCATACTGGATAGTGCCAATTTTAAGCGATGCTGATAGAAAACAATTTTAGCAATGCTGATCAAAGATGCAATATTCACGGGGCAATTTAAACCTAATATTAATGCTAAGGATGAGATGAAAGAAGCCATGAGATACTTTGGTCAGCGAAACAGTTAATATCTACTCTGCAAAAGGTCTGCTCTCTCCTCCCTCAAGTGTTATTTATTATCTGTTTGCTGCTTTCTATTCTCAGCTTCTGTATTTAAGTGCATTCAGCTGGTATGCTAATGGAGAAATTGAGGATGGTGTATTGCACTGAAACGTTTGCTCAGTTTTGTTTTAGCTTACATGTTTTGTGGGAAAATATGTAAGTTATTTTAATATACTTTATGAATTAAATATTCATTTTGAAGTTTGCCCCTGGAGCAGTGTAATGTATATTACATTACTGATATATCATCCTAGTTGAAAACAATTTGATACAAAATGCTGTCCATAGGAACTGTATTGAATTAGATCTAATTATGGTTCTGAATTGCTGTTAATGTCTAACCATCTTTGAAAGCCAACTAGACTAATGGCTATCATTACTTCCTGTGTTAATGAATTCCATATAAGATTGTAAGAAAAATGTTAATCCTTCTATACTTTGTTTACTGTAATTTATAAATAGGTGGATTTATAAAGAAATAGTTATGGGATTTTTAAAGAAACAAATCCAGATGGAAAATAATTGTGATTAGGAGTGTTTATTGAAGCCTTTTCAGGGTCAGTTCCTTAGAACTTATCATCTCTTTACAGGTGCATGTAATTATTTATAATTATTCCTTGTTTGTTCTGCTGCTTAACCTCAGGCATTCACTATAAATGTTTCAGTCCCTTCAACTTCAGCAAATGCCTTCTTTTGAAATATTAGCAGCTTTAGGGCACTGTTGTAGTGATAAATCAACACCAATCTTTTATATCTGATCTGCTTCTAACAAGTTCTTTCTCTCATTTTCAATACAACAGATAAAATATTTACTGCATCATGGAGAATATGACCTTGATGGCAAAATATATTATGCATTGAAATGGTTGTTACAGTAGGGTAAATGCTGTAGCAAGCACTTTATTAAAAACTTATTTACTGTAACATAATCCTCAATGGGTAAATTATTTTATGTGCCTTTATAAAACTGAAGTATGGCTGGTTACAAAGCAACAACACAGTAAATGTCATCCACTTTGGTTAACATCTTTCCACTATGAGTGCAAAGGTACCATTATGTACATGATGGGCTCGTCTCCAGTTCTGGGGAAATGACTTGCTTCCCCCCATATTGCATTGTAGACATGGGATTATTTCTTTAAGAATTGTAGAGAAATCCCCGCGGTGGAGCCAATCTTCAAAGGTGAATGTGAGGAACTTCATGTTGGGGCTTCCCCGATCTGAGTCTTGCAGGGAGGACCCTATTGGGAGGGTCCAATAGGGAGGGTAGTAGACATCAATACACCTACCTGGATGTGTTCATGCTGGCTCTGGCAGGGAGATATTGCCTCGCCATTAACAGGCAGCATAACTTCGTGAGATCTCATGAGACTTGCCCTAGCTGTCAGGAGCTACATAAGGGAAGACTGGCCAGCTCTGAGGAGCCAGTCGGAGGAGGGCTTGGCATCAAAGGAGCCCTGGGACTCTCACTGAGCCTTGGGGGTAGCAACACTAGGGCAGGGCTGGTGAATGGAACAAGCCCTGCCTCTAAGCCTTAACGATACCCCGGCTGAGAGGCCACCTCAATCCCCTTTGGCAGCAGAAGGCAGATGGCTATACTGAGAGTCTGACAAGAATTTATAACCACTTAATTTCAATGAACTGAAGGTGGAAATAAAACAAAATGCCATAAAACAGTAAAACAACAAAATCAGCAATTACATAAATGATCTAAAAGTACCAGATAAGAAGAATAAAATAAACAGCTGTCAGGCTACAATACTTATAAAAAGTCTGCCATTGATGCCTCCATCCTGTTTGGAAAGCACCTTCCACAAGTGAGGTGCCACCAGGGGCATATCTGGGTGGGGCAGGCAGGGCACGTGCCCCGGATGCCACTTGAAGTGGGGCACCATATTTTAAAATTTTTTAAAAAAATAAAAATGGCTGCCAAAACCAAAATGGCCACTGTGCATGCTCAAATGGCCTCTGTGAGGCCCTAGGCCATGCCAGGCCTCGCAGAAGCCATTTGAGCATGCACGGTGGTCATTTTGTTTTCGGCGGCCATTTTTTAAAAACAAAATTTATTTTAAAAAACGGCCACCGGACATGCTCAAATGGTCCCTGTGAGGCCTTAGAGGCCAGCAGGGGAAGGGGGAACCTTTGCAGACCCCCCACGGCCTTTAGGAAGCCCCCCAAAAGGACTACAGGTTAAAAAATTATTTTTATATATATATATATATATATATATATATATATATATATATATATATATATATATGTCACTGTACACATATTCAGTTTGGCACTATGTACAGAGAATCAGGGCTTGTGAATACTGAGCTGAAGCTTATGAGCTAGGATTGTATTCATTTGCTCTTACTTTGCTTCTTGTGATAAGTGAGTTAAATGTGATGTCTTAATAATATGGCTATTAATGGTGAGTTTGTCTTTGAATCAGTGTGAAATCCTTAGTAATAAGGCCCACTGGGAGTTTCTTGCTCTCTTTCCCTCATGTTAACTGTCATTCTGAAAGACTAGAATATATTCCAAGCAGTGACACAGTTTACTCTGCATAGCCTTTAATTATTTTCAGAGTATCTTGGAAAAGTCAAATTCTCCATTTATTTTTAAAACTTATGTAATAGTGATGCTACAATGCATATTAGAGAATTAGACAGGCACTTCTGTTTAGTTTTCCAAGCACACCTCCACATAGTATTTGGGTATTTCATGAGCCCCAGTGTACTGAAATTTGTAGTTTTCCAGCATTTTCTTGGTCTGGCTAAGTCCACTGCTAAATAGTTTTTGAAATATTAAAAGATTAACGAGCTTGACTTGTATTTTTGAGCTGATATTATGGTAAAGTTATCTGAAAGGTGGGTGTCAGATGTTTGGACAGGGGGCGCAATTTCAGTGTTTAGCCTAGGCACTATTTTCCTTAGATACACCTCTGGGTGCCACCTCTGAAAGGCCTTCTCCCAGGTTACTCCCCAAAAGCAGAGGAACTTAGAAGAGAGCCTCCAATGCAGATTTTAGATTACAGGTAGGCTCATATGGGAAAAGAAAGTCCTTTGAATAATTTTTTCTCAAGGCTTTTAGGGAAAAGTCACTTCACATATTTTAGGACAGCTGTTATATGCACATAACACTGGACTTTAGTGAACACCCTGGCTTCCATATTCTGAACTAACTGGAATTTCTGAACCATCTTCAAGGGCAATCTTTTGTATAAATGCATTACAGTTACTGCACTAGGTGAAAATCTCTGGCAATCCTAGCTCACCCACAATAATTAAAGTTGACTCTGGGTGCTCAATGGCTGTTGGACATTGTCTGTTGGTGCTCAGATACAAAACCTTGCTATTAACCAGTCTGAACAGGGATCCACTCTGTGTAGTGATGAATCTGAATTATGGACTGGGGGCTATAACAGTATGCTCAAGGTTCCTCCTGAATCTATGTTCCTAAGCCTCAAGCATGATCAGGAGCATCAGTTGCCACAAGGATGAAAGGCATATGTAATTGTTTGGACAAGATGGCCATCCTTATGTCCAAGGACAGGGCAGCACCGTGTTCCAAATAGGCAGAGATGGATGACTGGCAGCAATAGAAGGAGGATGGAACACTGACAGGCGGGAGCACAGCCCCAACAGCCCTCTGTGACAAGTGGACGGCCGAAGGTATGGTCCAAGAACTGGGACAAAGCAGGAGGAGGACTGAGGAGGCCAAGGGGGAGGCATGTGGAGACAACATCATCAGCGCACCTTCCGCAGGGAGGGTGCCCAGCTGGGAAGAGGGAGGAGAGGGAGAGGTAGGGATGACAGCTGCAGGGGATTAAGGGATAATAAAGAGGGGTGTTGGCCCTGTAATTGGGAAAGGGCGCCTGCAAGGAGACATATAAGAGGCCAGACAATGATAAGAGGCTGGTTGTTAGTAGGGATGGGCACGAATCATTTTTTTAAATTCGATTTGTGCCCAAATCAAATCACCCATGATTTGATTTGTGTCTGAATCTGTCCCCCCAAATCACCCCAGATTCTATTTGGATTTGATTTGATTCAATTTGAATTCAGATTGATTCAGACCAGTTTCAAAGGTCCTAGGGGCACCAAATTTGAGCAGTGTGTAGCACCCCATGCGTGCCATCTACCATCCGAATTTCAAGGAAGTAGTGCACTTGGTTCATTTTTAATGGGTTTTTAGTTTTAGTTTTTAATGATTCTGTATATTTACACCACAGGAAATAATGGAGATTTGAAGTTGCCCTATCCTAACCCTAACATAGGTCTCCAGCTTTTTTTTTTTTTTAAGGCTAAGCTCTAGCCCTTGAAGAAGTGGAGTTATGGAGCAAAATGTGTAGTCACTATTTTTTCAAGTGTTTAGATTCTTTGGTGTATAATAACTTTTCCTCATAATGAATCCCTATGAGGAGTACATCTTCATTTCTTCATACATCTTCATTTCTTCATACATCATTTCTTCATACATCTTCATACATCTTCATACATCTTCATTTCTTCTGTTTGTTTTGACTGACATTGGACACTGTCAATGGCCATGTGGCAACTATAGCCCCCCACCTGCAAGGCAGTCGGGTACTCAGTTTATTTTTTAGTAATTTTTGAAGCGTTTAGACTATTTGGTGTCTTCATTAAACACTTTCATTTCTTCTCTTCATTTTGACCCCACTGCTTTGCAGGTGAGGGCGGGGAATTAGTGGCATCCCATATGCCAACTACCCCCCCCAACCCAAAAGCCATTGGGTACTCAGTTTATATTTTAGGAATTTTTGAGGTGTTTGGACTCTGGTGTGTAAACAATCCTCTTAGGGATTCATTATGAGGAAAGGTTATTAGACACCAAAGAGTCTAAACACTTGAAAAAATTCTTAGAACATAAACTAAGTAGTACCCTACTGCCTTGTGGGTAGGAGGGGGATGTAGTTGGCATGTTGTGGGTAGGAGGGGGATGTAGTTGGAGGGGGATGTAGCTGGCACTGTCCAAAGACAGTCCAAATTGGCATATGGCAGTTGACAGCTGGCACTGTCCAAAGACAGTCCAAATGAATAGAATAAATGAAGGTATGTAATGAATCCTCATAGGGATTCATTGAGGGAAATTATTATACACCAGGCCTACTCAACTTAGGCCCCCCCAGCTGTTTTTGAACTATAACTCCCATAATCCCCAGCCACAGTGATCAATAGCCAGGGATTATGGGAGTTGTAGGCCAACATCTGCAGGAGGGCCGAAGTTCAGCAACCCTGTTATACACCAAAGAATCCAAACACTTGAAAAATAGTGACCATACATTTTACTCCATAACTCCACTTCTACAAGGGCTAGAGCTTAGCTTTAAAATAAAAATAAAAGCAGGGAATCGGGGGAAATTAATAGAAGAAATCCAAATCTCGAATTGATTTGAATCAAATCTGGCACGATTCGATTTGGACCCAAATCTAGACAATGGACCACAGGGGTGATTTGTTCTGTTTCCAAATTGCCCAAATCAATGGTACAAATCAATTTGTACCCAAATCGATTTGCACATCCCTAGTGGATAGTGAGTGTTGGGAGCCTCCGTAGGGAGGACAGCATGGAGAGTAAGCAGCTTGGGACGGAGAGAAACTGGGCAATGCTCAAACCACTCCCTGTGCTAAAGCTGGACATGGTTAACCTACCCAGGTAGGAAGAAAAAAAGAGGCAGGAGGGCAAGTAGCCAGACAGTAATTTCCAGTACAAATTAAAGAAAATATTATTTCCTAATTTTTCTAGTCTGATGAAATGGGCTAGGACCACTGGGAACTACAATTTCCATGCATGCTAGTAATAATAGATGTTATCTGAAAAACGAATGCAATCTTAAATCTTAAATTGCATTAATGGAAGTACAGTGTTCAGATCATAAGAAGCAATAGTTGGACTCTATTCTGTGCTGGTCAGACCTCATTTGTAATAATGTGTCCAGTTCTTGGCCCCACAATTTAAAAAGAATATTGATTAACTGGAACAGGTTCAGAGGAAAGCAACAAAGATGGTGAGGAGTCTGGAAAACCTTTCCTATCAGGAACAGTTGAAGGAGCAGGATGTGTAAGTTAGACATTATTTAATAATAGTATGTAAGTTAGACATCTCTCTGTATAAAAGGCTTAGGTGGTATGTGGCACATCTCGCAAGAGTTTGAAGTCCCCTCTTGCGAGAATTCAGTGGGAACTGGAAGGAGGTGGTGGTGGAACAGCCGGGGTGGGGTTTAATGTCAAGGGAGGTGGTTCTGGCTTGCCTGAGCAGGGGACCGGATCAGCTGGTGGGGGTAAAATGTTGGGGGAGGTGGTCCTGTGCTTGGTGGGACAGGCCAACAAGGAGCCAGTAAGGGGCCGGTCAACCGCCGCTGCTTCTACAAGGAGGAGGAGGAGGAGGAGCAGGAGTGAGGTTCGGGTGAGGAGGTCTCTGGGTGAGCGAATAGGGAATGGTGGGGTGACAATTGGCAGGAGCGGGGGGAGCCCCGAACATGTGAGGAGCACTGAGCACAGGGAAAGAGGCAGGGAAAACTAGCGCACAGATGCTCTGCCCTGGGCCAGCTAGTTAAGAATAAATTCCTAACTGTAAGAGCTGTTTGACAGCAGAACAATCCGCTTCATGCAGTGGTGGGCTCTCCTACTCTAGAGGTCTTCAGACAGAGGCTGGGTGGCCATCTTTCAGGGATGCTGTAGCAGTTTTTTTGCACTGAGCAGGAGGCTGGACTAAAAGACCTCCAAGGTCCCTTCCAACTCTAAAATTCTGTGACTCTGGAGTGTCCAGGCCTAGAATGATACTGACAGTCAGCTCTTTTCACCACCAGTCCTCCCACTTCACAAGGGAACATTTGTATATGAAAGACGGCAAGAGGAAAGGTTAGCAGGAAACAACCCCAGGTGCCCTGTCATTCTAACTTTTCGCAGAGAACTCTTGGTAAGAAATCCTGAATATTTCTAAGATTTCTTCAAGAAAACCAGAAATAGCTGAGGCTGAGCTAATTACAGGGTAGAAACTGGGGGATGCTCATCCATTAAAGTCATTCATATTAGTTCTCCTTTGAGAACTACACCACTGAACAAGCTCAAACACATTTTTGACCTAAACCAGGTCCACTCAGAAGGTTAACAGGATGCATAAACCTGTCCTACAACCCTCCTATAAATTCCTTCATAATAAGGGGGAACTAGTATTGTGCAAACTGAATCTCTGATGAATATGGACATTGTTAAATAGGCTTTCCTGACTTGGCAGCTTTATCAAAAGGACAAAACATCCGCTTTGCAGAAGAAAGTAAGCTTATCCATATTCTCATCATAACTCCTGCCAGGGTTTATGCATGCATGACAACCATGGATATTAATGGAGACCATTATCCCAATGAGTACATTTTAATGCACCATGACAGTCTGGGCAATAGAAAAGCAAATATTATGGTCTACAACCTTTGCTCAGTGGCAGCTTCCTTGCCTTTTATGGGGAAACCTCAAACTGGTGAGATAGCAATATTAATCCTGGATGAAAGCTGCATGGCTGCATTTGGAAGCTCCATAGCACTTGTTAAACACAGCACTGAGACATAAATTTGCTACACAATAAGCTGCATTATGGCACATGCAGCAGTGTACAAATCGGTCTGTGAGAAATGTCATTAGTATTATTTAAATTATTTCCGTGTTCTTCCAAATTCTCAAATTTTTCCACATAACACTTGGCCCTAGGGATGTGCAGAAATCCTCATCTTATAGAAACTCATTTGTCTTCCCTTGAAAATTCTCCAGTGTTTTTTCCTTGGAAGGAAACCTGATGTTTACATCACATTTCACTTTTTCAAAATTTTGGTAACTCTGCCCCCTCCCCTCGCCTCATGCACAGGGGAGGGCGATTTGTCCCAGACCCCTGCACGAGGCTCCAAGAAGAAGCCTACTGGGGCTTGGAGACAGGGGCGGGGCTTAAATGGCCACCTCAGCATCTCCCCGCCCCAAACTTCTCAGTTTGGAGCAGGATTCCCCCACCCTCCCAACCTGGTGGTAGAGTGGGCCTAGTGGCTGCTCGTCCTTTTGGGGACCAAGTAGGAATTTTTGGCTTCCAACGATTAGGAATTTTTGGCTTTGTTGGGGTTTTTTGGCTTTGTTGGGTTCCCCCCCCCCACCTACTTTGTTCTGCTTCAGGGTGGTTTCCTTAGATAGTTAGGTCACGGCTGGGCATGGACAGTGTTGGTTTTGGGGATAAATTAGTTGGGTTGGAACACCAGTGAGCACCTTTGGATAGTTAAACGGGTGATTGGTCAATTGCTCCCTTGTGGTTTGTGTGGCCCAGGGAGGACAATTCGCCATGAACCTGCTTCAGGACTTCACAGGCCCTTGGGCTGCACGGTCTGGGGCTTGCGAAGACCTAGAAGCATCCACGCCCCACACTTTGGGGTCAGGTATGAAAGGGAGGTAGCAGGCTCGCACATGCTGCCTTCCTGAGCCAGGGTGTGTCGCCCAAGCAAGGCACGGGGGAGGACGTGAAGTCTGAACCCAGTCATTGCTAGGCCTCGCACTGTCTAAGGGAGTGGGGCTTACCCCTATCCAGTCCACTTATAGTTATCATTTTATATTCAATAAAGCTTTGGCCTTTTACCCACCATCCATTGTCTGTGTCTTCTTGCGGCCGGGGTCTGGGGACAATAATGCCATTCTGGAGGTGTGGGGAGAAAGGCCTGAGAACTTCATTGACCGCTCCCTTGAAACTCCTGAGATGCTTTGCTCAAGCAGAAAGTTCGAGATTCACCTGACATATTGCTTAAGATGGAATTTGTTGGTAACTTTCTTTGTTGGCAACTATTACAGCAGTGGTTAAGAAACATCTATACCTTCAGGGAATCTTTTCCACAACTGGTCTGCTGAGGAACTCCAGCACATCTGCCATGGAGGCCCTGCCTGTGACATATTCTAGGACACACACTTATGTCATGCAGGGTATTAACCAGGCTTGTTGGACTTCATCCGCCAAGGAAAACCGAGACTACCTCCTAGAACACATCCATCAGCCCCTGTGACAGCATATGGAAGGGTAAGATCGGTGATGGTGGGCAAACTCTCCTCGAAGAAATAATTCTGCCATTATATATTTTCCCATTGAAGAGTACAGTACTGATCTTCTGATAAGCCACCAAATAACTCCAGGCTTCCTAGGAGCACACTATGAAGTATTACTGCATCATTGTTGCTTTTCCTACATTGACATTTCAGGGGAAATCCAGTCATAGCTCAACTTTACATTAGTATCTCAAAGCTGTAGTTACAATGTTTCTAAAACCTGAAAATATTTGCAAAAATGCCAGGCAACAGAGATCTCAAACCGGAAGCCCTACAGGTTTCTATACATCACTAGTGCTACTCTTCCTACAAGAGAACAACAAGTATTCATGCCATAATCCAGGCTACACAACTCTGGCCCTCCAGCTGTTTATGGACCATCATCCCCACCACAGTGGCCAATATGGGAGTTGTAGTCCAACACCTGCAGCAGGGCCAAAATTGTGCAGCCCTACCATAATCCTTCAGCCCTGAGAAGTCCATGAAAGGCAAAAGCCCAGGTGGGGAGGGAGGAGAGAGGGCAAATTCAGGCGGGGGTAGGTGGGAACAGGCTTCCCTTCCCACCCCTTCCCTAGACCAAAATCTCTTCTAGCTGTGAATAATGTTGAGGCTTGAATAAGCACCAAGACAGACATGCATTCATGTTCCTACAATTTCAAGAGAATAAAAGACAAATCGAGAGACTTTATGGTAAAATCAGTCCCAAGCTTCAGTGCAGCAAAGAACAGGATGCTTTACTGACCACTGCAAATATATGCAACCTACCCAGAATGTGGAGTAAGCCACTAGGGAACAATATACAACCATAAAATAAAGAAACAAAAGAATAAGAAAGGCCTGCAGCACCATCTATGGGTGGAGGTGCTGGTCATTAAGGTATACATTACTATTGTGCATTCCTCTACGCAAGAGCTATAGAGATAACTGCCTCAGGTCAATATCCCTGTCAACATATACATATTCTTCTTCTTACAAGGTAGACATACAGGAAGTCCTCAAGTTACAAACAGGTTGTGGTCCAAAAGCTCATTTGGAAGTTGGATTTTCATAACTCAGAATGCATATAGTACCCAGGAGTGATGACCTGTTTGTATGTGCAGGTTGGCTTTTGTAGGCTGGAGACTTCCTTAATGTAGTATGTTTTGGAGCTTGCTTTGTAAGTATAGATGTTTGTAACTCAGGGAGTGCCTGCATATAATCAGGCAGGGATAGTGTAGGGGCCAGGAGCACGAGTCGAGAAGTGCCCGATTCAAAAACATCTCACACAAGCCATGAGCACCACGAGGGGACCTTAGTCAAGCCACTATTCTCACAGGCTCAGCTCAGTTTGCACTATTTATTTTATTTTATTTATTTAACATATTTCTATATGAATCTCTGGGCAAGTTTTTGTTTCTCTGGACAAGTTTCTCTATACCACCCAAAACTTGCGTCTCTGGGTTATATGGAAATAATTCTACTGGCTGACCTTACAGGGCTGTTGTAATAATTATTGAAGTAATATACATGAAGCACTTCGAACATCTGAAAAATGTTCTTTAATAACTTTTATTAAATTGTCAGTAGAAGTAGCAGCAGCAGCAAGAATTATCTGACACAACTCCCTGTGTTTTGATATAAAGGAAGTAATGTTAAGAACGCAATTGAGAACATATTTCAAAAGCTATTTGAACTGGCTTCTTGAGATAATTTAATTATAATATGGACTGGCTGTTCCTTGTGTTTTGGTTGTTCATGTCCTGAATTATTTGAATTTGTTTTAATTTTTATTTGAGATTTTTAGACTGTATTATAATAAAAAAATCTTTAAGCTGTCCTGGAGTTCGGTTTTGGGATGAAATGGCAGGTTAACTGTGCATGCGCGCACACACACACACACACACACACACACAAACACACTTATGCATATAATTTTAGAATTTTATTCTGTAAAGAGAGACTAAAGGCAATTGATCTTGATTCTAGTTTTAATGCTTATTGCTTTCCCTTTCATTCCTTCATGGCTGGTCCATTGTTAGGCAACTGCAGTCAGAGGGGCACAGCACTTACTAACCCCCCCCCCCCCGAAATTGTCATTGTGTGGTGGTAGTGGCACAAGATACTGCTGCTGTTCGCTCATGAACTCCCTCCACTTCTAGACACAATCAAACTGTGGAAATTGGTGCTCCTCCTCACCCCACCCCCCAGTTTTCCTTCAAAGATGGCACATACCACACGCTCCTCTTCTTCCCATATCAGTTATGGGAGTGTTTCTTCATTGCTCTGGTAATGTGGCCCTTTTCTCCTCACTTTCATTCTCAGTCCTAGATCAAGCTCTCATTTCCATTGCCAAGGCAACATTCCCATCAGACTATATCATCATCATCATCATCATCTCTTTCCAACCACTGGCTCAGGTGGTTCCACTCTTCTCCCTACATCAGTTCCCCCCCCCCACCGCCACAACAGACAAGAGAGTGAGCAAGAGTGATAAGAAGGGAGAGCCACATCTATCTATCTATCTATCTATCTATCTATCTATCTATCTATCTATCTATCATTTTCTATGGCATACCCGTGGCTAATCCTGTGTGTGGCAGATCTCGCGCGAGTTCGCGAGCAGAAGCACCATGGTGATTGGGCAGTGGAGATTTCATATGCAGATAGGGAGGAGAAGCCTATGATGGTTAAGGTCAATTGAAATGCAATTGTTACTGGTTGGAAGATGTTCTTAACAAGATCTGTTAACACAGGATGGAAGGGAGGGAGGGAGGAGGGGAAGAACGTCAGAGGGGAAGAGTGAGTGGAGGAGAGAGAAGTAAGAAAAAGTAGGGAGGGGGAGAGAGAAAGAAGGAAGGGCAAAGGATGGGCCCAAGCCTGTCAGTGGCCTAAGGGGAACAAGCAACCATGGCAGTGCCTATTGGCAGCAAGGAGGGCCCAGTCAACCACTGCTGTTGTTTGGGGCTACTGAGGTATTTGGAGGAGGGAGGCAGGCAGGCAAGGGATGGGTCTGTCAGTGACCTGAGGGGAATGAGCGGCCATGGAGGTGGCAGCAGCAAGGAAGGGCCCGGTCAACTGCTGCTCTGCTGCTCCTGTGGGGAGAAGCAGGAGTGGGGCTCGGGTGAGTGTGGGGAGGATAGGGGTCTGTAGCTTGGCCAACAGGCACCAGCAACACTGCCGTGGCCAAGAGCGATGATGATAGTGGAGTAAAGAGATGGAGGAGTGACCAAAAGGGGTGAGGGGGATGGAAGCAACCAGATGGAGGAGGAAGAGCAGGAGTGAAGCTCAGGTGAGGGTGGAGAGATCTCTGAGGTGAGGGGGGCTGTGGCAGGGGGTGAGGGGAGCAATCAAGTACTAGCGTGCAGATACCCTGCGCAGGTTAAGCTAGTTCTCTATATTTGTCCTGAAAATTGTGAATGTGTATGAATGAGAAAGATGCCTGAAGGCAGGCAGGGGGCTGTGGTTGTGGTGGTGAGGGCTCCATGCATCTTGCCTCAGGTTCACAAAAACTTGGAGCCAATCCTGCTTCATATTACTACTGACATGCTGCTGGGGCTGCATTTGCCAACTTCTAACATCTTTGCAATTTCCATCCTTAAAAATATAGACAACCTCTCTTATTAAACAATTGTTGGTTTCTTTTTCTTCTTAGGAGGCGCAAGACCCTTGCTCTCTGTGTAATGGAACAGCTCCCCATATAACGACATCTAAGCTCATATTGGGCAACACTCACCTCATCAGACTGAGGCCAAATAAAAACGATCAATATTTATATACTATCCAAGTATAAAGGGAGAATGTTCTCTTCAGTGGGCATTAGATCAGACCTATTAGGTAATTTTATTGAGCATGTTGGACCTACTTCAGTGATCTAAATAATGATATATAAGACGAAAGAGAGTACTTAAGTTCTTTCATGTATTGCAGATCAAACTGATTTGGCAAGGCCTAAGACACTATTCCTTTTCAAGCATGTGGGAGCAAAAGATTCCTTCAAGCTTGAAACTGGATGAATTTCTGAATACTTTGGCTTGGTTGACACATGTGGCATACAGAGTATAGTGTACATGTTGCCAACATTAATGCTAGAAAGATTAAGGGACTATGAATGCCTGAGAATTAGTCATCAAACATAGGTCCATACAGGGGTGTAGCTATAATTGAGCTGATGGGTTCAAAGAACCTGAGCCCCCCAGCTACTGGGGGGGGGGCAGCTCCACCCCTCCCTATTTTTTTCATTATCTCCCTCACTCACTAGGGACCTCTCATTTTCTGAGGGGCTGACAGAGGTGAACATGGGCCTGCAATTTGTCCTCTTGAAGTTATGGGAGGAGCTCAGTAGAAGCACAAATTAGGACTCCCAAATGTAGCAGATTACCCAGTTTCTATGTTCCTATGATTAAATCAACCAGTTAAGTTCAAATAAATTAAAATAACTATGTCTATTATGAAAAACCTTGCTTTTTGAGTCATTTTCAGATTACAAAGGGTCAAATGAAGTTATAATACCATATGTAAAAGGTAATACTCATTGTCAGAAGTGATTTGTTTCATTTTCTACTGCAGCAACACATGAGAATCAAAATAGCCTCAAAGAATAGTAAGCCTGTTCATATGGACAGCGCTACCTGGCTAGGGCCGCTCATATGAAGCGCCGGGATCAAGGCCAATCCCATCTCGGCACTTCCTCCCCGGGTAACCCAGGAATTTAACCTGGCCTTTTATGTGGGTAAAAGGGCACGACACTCCCTTTTACCCAGGGATGTGGTTGTGTGTATGTGGTGTGTACCCAGCCTGAGCAGACACAGAGCTGGGCACCTAGAGTGTCCAACTCACAGGAGAATCCCTCAGTGCACCACCCATGTCACGTGGTGCATTGTGAGATATCTGGAGGCCAGGGTGCATTTGCCCAGCCTCCAGAATACTTCACAGCTCATGCGTTGTGTGGGTGCGTGAGCCACGCAGCTGAGAACAGTGCTGGATTGTCTGGATATCACCACCCACCGCCCTCCCCAGCTCAGCAAAACTTAGTGTGAATGACCTTAGTATGTCTCTAATTCTTAGCCCAGCCATATAAAATCTTTTTCACTGATTAAATATTTTAATCAATTTAAACTTTGATTCAATAATCTGCAATTAAATGTGCAAACACAAAATGTACATTGGAAATAGAGGGATACTAAATAGACAGTAAACTCAGGAGTCCTACCTCATCTTGATTCATTATTTTGCTTTTTTCAGTTTTTCTCTTCTGTAGTAGTTTGGTTTCATATTCTGGTCTGGGATGTTCCTGAATCAAATAAAAGATGTGAGGAAAACTTAATCCCAGAGAATTTGTAGATAATCAGAACACACACATACATCAAGATACAACACATTTGGTGTTCACAGTTCTTACACACACAGATCTGACAGGAAATACTTGTAGAACACTGATATGGTTATCTAATGGAAAAGAAATCCAACCTTCATAAGAACATAAGAACAGCCCTGCTGGATCAGGCCCATGGTCCATCTAGTCCAGCATCCTGTTTCACACAGTGGGCCACCAGATGCTGCTGGAAGCCCACAGGCAGGAGCTGATGACATGCCCCCTCTCCTGCTGTTAGTCCCCTGCAACTAGAACTCAGAGGCATCCTGCCTTTGAGGCTGGAGGTGGCCTATAGCCCTTCAACTAGTAGCCATTGATAGACCTCTCCTCTCTGGTTATCCAAACCCCTCTTAGAGCCATCCAGATTGTTGGCTGTCACCACATCTTGTGGCAGAGAATTCCACAAGTTCATTATGTGTTGTGGGGGAAAGTACTTATGTGTGTTGGTCCTAAATTTCCTGGCAATCAATTTTGGGGATGACCCCTGGTTCTAGTATTATGCGAGAGGGAGAAGAATTTCTCTCTATCCACTTTCTCCCCACCATGCATGATTTTATAGGCCTCTATCATGTATCCCCGTAGTCATCTTTTTTCTAAACTAGAAAGCTCCAGGTGTTGTAGCCTTGCCTCATAAAGAAGGTGCTCTAGGTCCATGATCTTCACATGCTCCTTGGTGTGTTTTTGCAATGGAATGGGAAGCATTTAAGGCAAACATCTCAGAATACATACTAAACAAACAGACATAGACTTATAACAGACTATGAGATAGATATACAGCCAATACCAAGCTACATGAAGTAATACTTTAATTGCACTGAGAACAATGACAATGCAAGAAGTCACATGTGGGCAAAAGGGCACAGGCAAATTGCTTGTTCAAACTTTATTTAAAACTCACTTTAACAACAATAACAATAACATCATGGGCGCCAGAGAAAGAAATGGGCAGCTGTCTAAATACCCAACCCCGCTTTTAACAAACCACACATTCTAATTATTCTGCCAGTGTGTTCAAAGGCACTGCTGAGGAAGGAAGTATCATCAGCTTGAGCTAGGGCCAGGGCGAAGGCACCACGCCGCATGCTGTTTGCCCCAGTCCCAGGCCCCACTTGATGAATGTGGGGCGAAAAATATTTTGTCATATTCAGCTCATTCTGATAGCACGCCCCCCCCCCGTAGGGACATAACTATACAACATAAAACTCCCTATAAATAGGCAGGTTTCAGTGAACCTAAAACAACTTAAATGATCTGCTTTCCAGCTCCCAACGCCACAGGCAGATGCGCTTCATGGATGCACACCTGTCCTGACACAAAGACGCTCAGCACAAAGAATGGAGAGGCAAGCCCACAAGCCAGTCACACATGCCTCCCTGCTAGTCTGACAGAGGTGAACGTCATCCTTGGAAAAGAATTCCTGGAGAATGATGTGAAACCCTGGCTGCTGGATAAACACCCCACACTTCCTGGACATGATTATGGCTAGTTTACCATTCACCTTCTTTCTAACTCTGTTTACAAATCCAATGTCTCTAGCCCTCAGTCCATGGATTCGAGGCAAAATCTCAGTGAAACAGAGCACAGCCTTAGGCAGATGGTCCATCAGCCCTTTAAAATCACCCATCACTATTGAGATCAGTTCCAAACTTGAAATGTTCACCAGGTCATTCTTCCCCCAAGTGGAGGACCAAACCACCGAGCAAAGATTGTGTCAGTTTTAATCCACCAATGAGCAGGAGCATGTCTCGCTAGAGCATCCCTTGCCTGCACTCCCAGTGGAGGGTTGCAGTGCGGTGGAATTCATGGTGGGGGGCTTTGCAGTGCTGAGGAGCCCAATAAGGATGCTGTGGCCTACAACCCACACCAAGTGGGTGTTCAGACCACCAGAAAAAGCTGTGAGAAATATACACAGCGAAACATGAGTGCCTAACAAGTGATGCCCACCTACCCATTCCCTGGCCCCATCAGGCCCTGCCAAATGTAAAGCTTGTATGCCCTGGATGACCAGCACCCGATCCACCCAAGAACAACCTCATCAGCCTTTTCTGCAGTCATGACTGGTGGCCCTGATCCTGAACAAATAAGCAGCAAAATGTTCTGAGGGCAGGCCTGCCATGCATAACGTTTGGGGAAAGACCTACACAAATTAAAACTGTGTAAGGCCCCCCTGTGCTCATGAACACATAACATGCTGCCTGCAGTGGATTGGGCCATCAGGTGGTTGCCCACGGCTGTAATGAGACAGAACAGGGATGCAGCAATGCTCCTCAAAATGACTGTTGTCCCTTTTCTCAATTGATAAGTTTTGGAGAACTGCAGCCTTATTGAGAAGTGCTTGCTAGATAGGGTCACATCATCACAGCAGAGTGGCCAATCAGAGAAACCAAAGCTGGATTTGGGGAACAGCTTGCTCAACCTGAAAAGTCCAAAGAACAAAGTCAAAAGGTTGTCTGGGAAAGGGAAACCTCAAAACTGCTAATACAGACCAATGGTAAGAGCAGCTAAAACTCTAGCCATTGAAGGCAATTCTAGTGGCAGCCTTTTGTCAAGATGACAGTCTTTTAGTTTAGTCCAGCCTGCAATTGCTCTCCTTACATTAAAGTCATCACAAGTAAAGTCAGTTGAACCAGCCGCATCTGACTGGACTTGGAAGCCTTC
Organism: Hemicordylus capensis; assembly: GCF_027244095.1. Taxonomy (NCBI): domain Eukaryota; kingdom Metazoa; phylum Chordata; class Lepidosauria; order Squamata; family Cordylidae; genus Hemicordylus; species Hemicordylus capensis. The sequence continues at coordinate 128,538,975 of NC_069661.1, forward strand.
CTCCCAGCATCTGGAATCCCTCCAAAGAAATATCCCATTAAAGTCCTCCATCCTGAAAGCTCTTCCACATGATCAGATCTTCCTAAAAACCATGTGACACGCATATACGATGGCGAGGAAGCTTATCCTGGGGTGCCACTGTGTAAATGCAGTGGCAGACAGCTCTACTGGGCATCAGCATCTGGCAAGCAAAACTGAGTTGGCCAGCTAGCACCTGAACCTCTTTCAAGGTAGCTTTGTGCCTTCTCCACACAGAGTACACTAGTACCTGCAAAACTTGCAGCTTCTCCCTTGGCAGGTGAGACACTACCTTCTGGGAGTCAAACTCAATGCCCTCAAACTGCAAAACTGGTAAAGGGCCCTTTGTCTTTTCAAGGGCAAGTGGGACCCGCAGTTCCACCATGAGTACAGCAAAATTATGGAGGGCCCTGTCACAAGTGTTCAACTCAGCTGGCCCCACAAAGAAAAAAAATCATCCAAAGAATGAATCACCACTTCAAAACCTAAGGTGATCATGAAGCACCTTTGCAAAAAATGTGCTAGACAGCTCAAATGCTGAACAAGATATGGAACAGCCCATGGGAAGGATTTCAAAATAATAATGCCTACCAAAATACAAATCCAACAAATCAGAATTGTCAGAGTGCACCGGCAACTAGCAAAAGGCTGACTTAATATCACATTTGGACATAAAGGCATGAGGCCCACTTTGGTGCACCAAAGCTACAGCCAAATCAAAGGACAGGTACCACATGGAACACAGTTCAGGGTCAACAAAGTGATTTATCCCCCTTAGGGTGGGATAAATGAATTAATTGAAATTCCCTGGGGATCTTTTAAGGAACCACCCTCAAAGGTGAAATTCTAAGGTTGTGCAGAGGAGGGTTCTCATGCAGCCCAGTCACTCTACCAGCTTTAATCTCTTTAAGAAACCTGACCTGAGCCACATCTTCCTCCAAAGACACCAATTTTAAGTTCTGAGAGAGAGGAAAAACCCATAGGCCAAAATATAGATTTTGAAAATCATCTCAAAAACCTTCCAACAAATATTGTGCACTGGCCCGGTTGGGGTAGAAGGCCAGGTAATTACTTAGGGGTCCCAGACCTTGCTGCCCTATGCCAAAGCCCGCCTTCCACTGCTAACCACGGGCTTATCCCCTTGCAATTGCCTGCCCCCTGATTTTCATGCCACTCTGACTCTCAAGTAGTTCTTTCTTTGTTTAGCACATTTGTATATTACTTGTGTCTCTGGGTGGCTTACAACAAAAATTAAAACAAGAATTAAAACATTAAAATATTAGAACAATTTAAAACAATAACAGATTCTATAAATCTAATTAAAAGCTTTAGCGAATAGATGTCTTCACAGCCCTTTTGAAAGCTGACAGAGATGGGGAGGCTCCTATTTCTTCCGGGAGTGCATGCCAAAGCCTCAGGGCAGCAATGAGGAAGGTTTGTTCCTGAGTAGCCACCAGCATATGCATTACATCTCTGAAGTCATTTATCTCAAGAAATTGATATAGCTGGTGTTATCAGCTGAAGCAGATAGAAAACACTAACTGGCCACTGACTCAACCTGAGACACCCGAGAGAGGTTTGGATCCAGAAGCACTCCCAGACTGTGTACCTGTTCCTTCCAAAGGAGTGTAATCCTGTCCAGGACAAGCAAATCAAAGTTGTCTTCTGACACCACACAATAAGTACCTCCATATTATTTTGATTCAGTCTCAGTCTGTTATCCCTCATCCAACCCATTACCACCTTGACACCACTGGCTGTTGTGGTGTGGCTTCTTGGTTGCCTGTTCCAGTTGCACCTGCCTTCTGGGATGCCTCTCCAGCTGCACCCACAGAGGTCAAAGATTACCCTCTGCCCCCACCCCCACAATCCTTGCAGCTATGCTGCTGTCCTGTCCTGCTCCCCAAAAGCATGAGAATTAGAGCTGCTGCCACCAGCTTCTGCACTTCTGCTCGCTGGGTTGTTTGGCAGTCCTACCTGTCCCGCTGGGACAAATTGCATCCAGTATCTGGGCTGAATTCCAGATGGAGTCAATTTCCCCAGTGTTCCAATGGGCAATGAGGGAGACTGAAAAGAAAAGCTAGGCAGAAAGGCCTAGGGCGATGCCCATCCAATCCCAAGTATGTAAGTGGGAGCCCTTGGAAGCCTAAACTTGCTGGAGTAGAAATTCTGGTGTTGTGCTTCCTGACCACTTGTTCCATCCACTGGACCTCTTGTGGTGGAGCCCATGGGCTTTCAGCCTGCCCTGGGCCGACCTGTGCCAAAGGGGAAGCACAAGTGTGAGGAGCAGGCTTACCAGTCAAGCTCCCTTCAAGTGTACCCAGCTGAGTACTATTTCCCCCCGATAAATCCAAAATTGCCCTTCCTCCAAGATCCACAGAGCCAACATCTGGAGATGGGGCTGCACCATCTTGATTGAATCTGAGTGTGTGGGAGATTCCCCAAGGCTTCATTGCTTAACCTGGACTAGTCTATGCTAGCTTGCTGCTCCAGTCGCTCCAGCCGGGTGCAGACCTCGGCAAGCAAGGCTCACAGTTGAGGATCTGAAGATGGGCTCTCCAGAGGTGTAGAAATGTGGATACCTACTTCCATTTCTTTGGAGCTATCCTGAAAGAGAAAACACACAGGCCTAACCACTCCTAACTAGCATTGAGGATACAAGACCATGTGATGCTCAACACAGGCTCCAAAATGGAATGACAAGCATGCAAGCAACCATTATTTATACCCCGCCCAATTTTCTGCTTCCCGCAAGCTACCATGATGAAACTCAAACAACACCTTAAACAGTAACTGGCATGCCAATGACTCAGTGCAAATTACCCCCACTGCATTCACAATGAGAGGGTCCAATTTTTGCTCAATTTCTTATTTTTAATAGAATATACCATTAAAAAATAACCAGAGCCCCCAAACACAAAACATCCAAAGATTCATATATCGTAATTATATGTTTTAATTCTGTACACCGCCTAGAGATTTTTATACTAGTTGGTATATAAATTCAATTAATATAATAATAATAAATAAATAAATAAATAAATAAATAAATAAATAAATAAATAAATAAAAGATCTACAAATCGAAATTGAAAGGCTGTGGCAGAAGAAGACCAAAATAATCCCAGTAGTAATTGACACCCTAGGTGCAATTCCAAAATATCTTGAAGAGCACCTAAACACCATAGAGGCCACAGAAATCACCATCAGCCAACTACAAAAAACAACTTTACTGGGAACAGGCTATATTTTGCAGCAATACCTATAACAACAACAATATTGATAACAAAATTCTGGCATCCCAGGTCCTTGGGAAGGACTCAGTGTCTGGATGAAACAAACCAGTCAATAACACCTGTTTGACTGTGCAAACAAGAAATAATAAATATCAGATTTATGCAATTTAAAAAACACACCATAAGAACATCTCAATTAAACACAATACCTTGATCTTCTACACTTGGTCAGAAAACAGGTATTTTCCAATCAATACATTCAGAAATGAAAATAGCATACTGGACTGTTTAAAATTAGTTTTGACATGAGACATGGTAGTGTTTAAATATTTGTTGGATTTGTTTCAAAACATTTACATTAATTAGTTCTACACATCTTCTGCCCATCAAATCAAATACTATCCATCAATTCTGCATTTGCGCTGCTTTTCAAACAAAATTGACTCTCAAAACAACTTATGTGAATCAAAGATTCAGTACAATGTTGTTAGCTGGCATTGTACATAGGCGGGCTCTGCCTTTTTGCTTCCAACTAAAAACACACAAGGAATGGAGGAGAGTGGAAAGGAAAGGCAGAAGCAGAGGAAGAGGCATTTATATCTTTTTGGGACCAGGTTGATCTTCTCTTGTTTATCCTCTCAATGGCCTTTGTTCCTCTAGTTAGTGGAAGATGCCAAAGTGTCCTCCCTCTTGCTTCTGTAGGGCAACAGGCAGTAGGAAAAGAGTGTTTTCTGGCAGGGAACAGGAAGTAAATTTCCTGCAGTTCATTTTCTCACCAATGGGAAGGGCCATTGGCATGGATTTCTTCTTGGGAGGGAAAAGGTGCAATCTTCTTCCCCTTGCTGCCTGCAGAAGTAAAAGTATCCTTCCCTGACTTCTGGAATCACAGGACAACTGGTGATTGAATCAAATTGCAGTACCACGAAGGTAGCAGAAACCAGAAGTTTACTGAGCACCAAGCAGACCATATCATTTATTTTCTGTGTTTGATGGCTCAGCTCATTCATTCCATAACAAATAAAAAATCAAAATAAAAAGGGCCCATTTATTTCATTTGTTACTATTAAAGAACTAATGCCAGAGTTCTGAAATAGTTCTGAATGCCATATATTAATTTGCAGCTCATATGAAACTTTCTCAGAGGTAATTTGGAGACATTTTAGCAAAAATAACAGATTGGATGGAGGTTACAGGAGTAGGGGGACATTGTAAATGATCCAATATTCAACTCAAACACATTTTAGCAGTGGAAAAGCAACTGGGTCTAAGGACTGGGCGAGAATTCAAAGCAGGCATACTTGACTGTGCAAGCATCCCTGCTTAAAGTGTCACAAGAGGAATCAAGATGTGCACAGCCCACATCAAGCAAGCCCCTGCCTCAATTTTGCTTATACCCTTAGGGACTTCCTTAGGCTAAGCAATAGTTCTCTGGGTTGGTAAATGCTCAAAGTACTCACCACTCCTGGCTGCAAATAGCCAGAACAATACAGGCTGGGAAAGTCTCTGTGGAACTTCCCAGGTTGCATGGTTCTTATTTGAAGGGCTGCATCCAGTAAAACTGCTCCTAGGGTGCAAAAGCCATCCCTCTAGGGGGCCTTTAGAACAGAAGGTCACCTTTGAGGCTGGGCCTTTACTACCCAGGAAGTTTTCTATCTGCCAGCATGTTGCAAAAAGGAAGCAATTGTTCAAAGCTAAAGAAGGTTTTATTTCCTGATGTGAGTGATAGGCACTCCCCTTTGTCCCCACTCCGACATTTAAAAAGACCCTATATATCTTCATCCAACATGCTTCAACTGTTTTGAGACATATACCTGTGGTGTTTTTGGTTAACTCACTCCTTGATCCAGGCCAGCATTTGAATGGGGCTTTAGTTAGCTTGTATATTCCAGTCCTGGAGTAGAGGCGGGGCTAACAAACAGGCAGGGCCAAGAGCACTGAACAGCCGTTTGCAATTGCCTCTCTGTACATCATATCTGTTTCATTAAAATATTAACATTCCTGATTCCACTCCACTGCCTTGTCCTTGCGTACCACAACTCTTTCCCTTGGGTTCTACAATACCCAGGGCCAGATTAAGGGCAACTGATGCCCTAAGCACAGCCCAACGATGGTGCCCCCCTCAGCCCCCTCCATTGCTTAACTGACAAGAAATTAAGACTCAAGCAAATTATTTACTTATACTTTAATATTTATTTAAATTTAAAAAAAGTTTTCTTCTAGATTTTTTAATGTAAAACAAAATAGTTCCACTGCCTATAATTTCTTATAAATAGCCGCAACAGAAGGAATGATTGAGAAAAATATTTCATCTTCAAGGTCAGACATCATAACATATGACCATCTTTTACGTGAAGTTTTATCAATATTTTGTACCGCTCTTTACAGTAATCTATTGCAAATCAATTACTTTTTACTTCAAATACATAGTTTAGTAGTTTCTCGAAACTTTAGTTGCTCACCGAGCCAAAGAAAATGTTATTTAAACAACGCAGAGTAAAGTCGAACATGGCAGATAAAAATTATGAAAATTCGACTAAGGTTGAGTGTGGCAGTGAAATGCAAGGTGACAATACGGGAGACGAAAAGAAGGTTTGAGGAACATTCAGCTAAAAATATCAAGGGGAATAATAAAAACTTATTTAAATACATCAGAAGCAGGAAACCTGCCAGGGAGGCTGTTGGACCATTAGATAATGAGGGAGTGAAAGGGATTATTAAGGAGGATATGTAGGTTGCAGAGAAGCTCAATGAGTTCTTTGTGTCCATCTTCACGGCAGAGGATACAGAGCATATACCTGTTCCTGAACCAGACATTTCAGGGATGGAGGCTAAAGAACTGAAATAGAATAGAAGTAACAAAAGATGATGTTCTAAACTGTCTGGAAAAACTGAAAATTAGCAAATCACCAGGGCCAGATGGCATCCATCCAAGAGTCCTCAAAGAACTCAAATGTTAAATTGCTGACTTCCTTGCTAAAATATATAACATCCCTGCAATCAGGCTCTGTACTGGAGGACTGGAAAGTAGCAAATTTAACACCAATTTTCAAAAAGGGATCCAGGGGCGATCTGGTAAATTACAGGCCGGTTAGATTAACATCAGTTCCAGGCAAACTGATGGAAAGCATCCTCAAGGATAAAATTATAAAGCACATAGAACAGGCCCAGCTGGGAGAGAAGCAGCATAGCTTCTGCAAAGATAAATCTTGCCTCACCAACCTTTTGGAGTTCTTTAAGAGTGTCAGCAAGTGTGTGGATCAAGGTGATCTAGTTGACATAGTATACCTGGACTTCCAAAAAGCTCAATTTCATGCTAGGGATCATTAGGAAGGGGATTGAAAATAAAACGGCTAACATTATTATGCCTTTATACAAAACTATGATGCAGCCATACCAGGAGTATTATGTACAATTCTGGTCACCACATCTAAAAAAGGACATTGTAGAACTGGAAAAGGTGCAGAAGAGGGCAACCAAGATGATCAGGGGCCTAGAGCTTTCTTATGAGGCAAGGCTATAACACCTTTTCTTAGTTTAGAAAAAAGACGACTGCAGGGAGACATGATAGAGGTCTATAAAATCATGCATGGTGTGGAGAAAGTGGATAGAGAGAAATTCTTCTCCCTCTCACATAACACTAGAACCAGGGGTCATCCCATGAAATTGATTGCTGGGAAATTTAGGACCAACAAACGGAAGTACTTTTTCACACAATGCATAATCAACTTTTGGAATTATCTGCCATGAGATGTGGTGACAGCCAACAACCTGGATGGCTTTAAGTGGGGTTTGGATAACTTCATGGAGGAGAGGTCTATCATCAGCTACTAGTTGAAGGGCTATAGGCCACCTCCAGCCTCAAAGGCAGGATGCTTCTGAGTTCCAGTTGCAGGGGAGTAACAGCAGGAGAGAGAGCATGCCCTCAACTCCTGCCTCTGGCTCCCAGCGGCATCTGGTGGGCCACTGTGTGTAACAGGATGCTGGACTAGATGGGCCTTGGGCCTGATCCAGCAGGGCTGTTCTTATGTTCAGTGAAAGAGTTAAGGGCATGATAGTTAGGGGGGAACTCTGTGGTGTCCCCCCTTCGCTTGATGCCCTAAACATGTGCTTGTTTTGCCTTATGGTTAATCCAGGGCTTACAATACCCCATGAGGCTGCTTCATGGGTTTTTACTGGAGCCTCTCAGTTCATCTTAGAGGCAGAATGTGCTGACTGAAGATGCATTTCAAAAGCTAGTTGAATTCCACTGTGAAGGTGTTAATGAAAAGAGTGGTTAATATTAGCGATGATAACTGAGCATTCAAAAGTGGGAACTTGTAAAGCAAACTCCTCCAGCTCAAAAGAGGCTGGCCTCATTTTGAGTTAAGTTAAACCCTCTTTGACTTGAAAAGAGGTTTGTACCTTGTACCTGGCAGAGGAAGGAGCTGACCTCGCCACTACCTGCACAGCAACGGGCCTTGAGAGGTTAAAAAGGGGGGCACACTTCCAGTGTTCCCTCTAATGCGGATTCCCAGATGTTGTTGACTACAATCACCAGCTGCAATGACTTTTGCTTGGGGATTCTGGGAGTTGTAGTCAACAGCATCTGGGAATTCCTGTTAGAGGGAATACTGCACATTCCCTCCTTGCACTCCCCCCACCCTGCCTGCAGCCAGCCGCTGCAGCCACCGCAGCAATTTTTTAGGGGGCAAAAAGGGAGACTTTCTCCTTGCCTGTTTGCCCCCCTCCCCACAGCTACTGCTGCCGCCATGGCTTTTATGTTAATTAAAGTAAAATGGGGGGGGCTTTCCTCCTCCCTTTCCTGCAGCTACTGCCACCACGGCAGTTTTTTTAAAAATTAAAAAGGGAGAACTTTTCTCCCCCCCCCCCGCTGCAGCTACTTTTAAAAAAAAAGTATTTTTGCCTATGGGTGGCAAAATGGTAAATCTGCCCTGTGAGGAAGTGGGGGACTGACTAGGGATGTGCAAATTGATTCAGGTACAAATGATTTGTACTCGGGCCTAGCTGATCTGGGTGATTTGGAGACAGAAGAAATCACCCCTGTGGTCCATTGACTAGATTCAGGTCCAAATCGAATTGCACCAGATTCAAATTGATTTGAGATTTGGATTTCTTCTATTAATTCCCCCAGATTCCCATCTTTCATTTTAAAAAACCCCTAAGCTCTAGCCCTTGTAGAAGTGGAGTTATGGAGCAAAATGTGTGGTCACTATTTTTCAAGTGTTTGCATTTTTTGGTGTATATTAACTTTTCCTCAAAGAATCCTTATGAGGATTCATAACACAGCTTCATTTCTTTTATTCATTTTGGCTGTCTTTGGATAGTGCCAGCTCTCAACTGCCATGTGCCAATTACTCCACCCCCACTTGCATGGTAGTGGGGTAATCACAATCTTTGTTTAAGAGGGGGGAAAGGCTGTTTGACTTAGGACAATATTAGAAATAGTTCTGAGAAGCTGAGGCAGGCCGTGTGTGTGTGTGTGTGTGTGTGTGTGTGAGAGAGAGAGAGAGAGAGAGAGAGAGAGAGAGAGAGAGAGAGAGAGAGAGAGAATGAATGAATCCTGTTTTGCTGGAAGCAGGCCAGTCCAGCTGCCAGATACTTATTGAAAACCATGAGAGCCAAGGTACTGTAAAGACCAAATAACTGCTCCAAATGGAAACTGAGAATTCCCATCTTGGAAACAAAAAGCCAAATCCTGAATTTTGTACACAGGCAAAAGTCTTGTTCACGTCAACGGGAGATTTCTGTGGCCATGGAATGGACTCAATATGCAATCTGCTATTACACCCTGCAAGTTACCGTGGGAATTTTAAAATAACTTGGATATTTGCTTTTCCAGCAATTGTGACTTCCATCTATTATGTTTCATTTGAAGAAATAAAATACTTTTCTTGCTAAATAACCAAAGGTTAGATACCATGAAGGTTTTTAAGGCCATTTCTCCTTGGTTAGGAGAAAATTAATATATGGTGGTTATATATTTACTATATTAAAATAAAAATAATTGGAGAAACTGAATTACTTGTGACAGGCAGCAAAAAAGTTCCATTAATTCCTATTGGCCAACACAATCACACAATTCAACTGTTTCTTTCTCTCTGAATTAGAACAGATGTATCTAATACACAGTTTGGGTTACCAATCATTTCCTCTTTCATACCAGTTGCTCCAGTGACCAAGGCAAGTAATCTGGCTGTTTACTTTCTTCACTGTGCCAATTTCCTTCTTCTTGCCATTTTTCTAATTTGCAATTAATGCTACTCATCTTTTTAAAATGTTTATTCTACTGCAAGGCTGATTTTTTCCACTTCTCATTATGATAACCTTTCTCCTATTTCCTGTTCTGTTTACTGGCTGCCTGTTTCAACTGGCATTCAAATACAAGTTTCTTCTCATTTTAAAATCATTACGTATATGTCCAGGTCTCCTCTTTCTACCCTGATCCCTTGGTATTCTGCAACTCATTGGATTAAAACCCAAATAAAGCAAAAGTAAAGTGTGCCGTCAAGTCGATTTTGACTCCTGGCATACACAGAGCCCTGTGGTTTTCTTTGGAAGAATATAGGAGGGGTTTACCATTGCCTCCTCCTGCGCAGTATGAGATGATGCCTTTCAGCATCTTCCTATATCACTGCTGCCCAACATAGTACCAGCAGGGATTCAAACCAGCAACCTTCTGCTTGTTAGTCAAGCCCAACTAGTACTTCTATAAAAGAAAGATGTTCCCTTCATGCCAAAGCATGGTTTAGCAGATCCTTCCCTTCCCTTCCCTTCGCTTCCCTTCGATGCCACCTCTGTTTTCCCAAACAGTCTGCTCCTGACTCCACCAGCCTTCGGTGACATATGTTTGGCTGTCACAGGGGGCAGCAAAAAGAAAAGGATGATTGGTGAAAATTGCCCCTCTTCTTTGTGCAAACAGAACGTCTTCCATTTGTGGAAGAACAAGTTGGGATCTATGCTCTTTTGATTTTGTTTTACTTCTTAAACCAATGAATATAAATTGCAATTATTTGTTTACATACTCTTACTCTTGTCTCTCTTGATAGTTGGACTTTTCTGCCCTCTCACCTACCTCATAAAGCTCAGCTCTCCTCTTTCAACTAGGAATTTATTGGACCAGTTTCCTATTTGATCTGCTCTTCCCGACAGCAATCTTTACATCTAGTGGTATATAAATATTCAGAATAATCTAGCAATCAAGAAGCTTCCATCTATGCTTTTTAAACTGGCTCTTTTAAAATACCTTCATTTCTGACCCCTATCCCTATTGTGTTGTTTGCTAGACTGTATTGGAGGATACTTGTGTTTGTTTTTAATTTGTAAAAAATCTACTGCATTCCTGATCTGGTTCCCCTCCCCCACCCCAGGCAGAACAAGTCCACTCACTGGATATACTCAGAACACCCAGGTACATGGGAGAATAATTGGGGGGGGGGGGGTGAGAATCAGAGCCACATAAAAGTCATTTTTAGGCAGCCTTCATGTGTAATATTTGAAACAACCCTCAATTATATTTCTAAGGGGAAATATTACCCATCAATCATATGTTTATGCTCCCCTGCTAACTAGGCAAAGAGGCACCATTTAATGTGGTGATTCTCTTTATTTAGCAGGGAGAGAGTAACTGGCCCTATCCACCCCCAGCACAGTACCCCCAGTGACTGTTGCTGGTGTCTATCTTATGTTTCTTTTTAGATTGTGAGCCTTTTGGGGACAGAGGTCCGTCTTATCTCTATATATAATTCTCCTGGGTGTGCCTTGGAATGTGCATCCCAGTGCCCAGCTGATTGGCTGGGTGGCAGATGCGCCTGATTGGCCGAGGTGCACCCAGGAGGATTGGTTGCTGCCGCCGCGGCCCAACTAGGGAGGCCAGAGGTGGCGGGCCCGGCCCGGCCGCTTAGGCAAGGCCCAGGAGGGGGAAAAGAAAGTGGGGGGAGGGCATAGAAGTGGCGGTGGGGAGGAGAGGTGGCTGGTCCCAGAAGCAGAGACTGGGGCAGAAGTGGGGGAGAGGTAACTGCCGGCCCCAAAGAGCGCACAGATGCTCTTTGCGGGGTCGGATAGTTTATTTATTATTTCACTATGTAAATCACTTTGGAAACTTTTGTTGAAAACTGGCATATAAATAGTTGTTGTTGTTGTTGTTGATCTTACAGAAAACTGTCAACTTTCTTCTAAAGTGACATGTTTTATCACCACAGTGTTTCCATTTGGGTATACGGGATGATAAAACTGATTCAGGTACGCTGCTGCTAAGCAATCTGAAGAAATTCTATGGCCTTCAATATAATTTTCGAACTCTCCAAGAAGATAATGTTCTGAGGCTTCTTCTGCAGTTTCGTAGTCCCTCTCAGTCTTACCCCAATTCCTGAGCCATTGACACAGCAGCTGGCCTTATGAAGCCACTGTTCTGTGTGCCTCGGCTTCCTTTCCACAATATGGATAATTGCTATAATTACCTCAGAGTCACTGAGACAATGTATGTGAAGCACTTTGAAAATCTGAAATGTGCAATAGAAATATATTTTTGTTATTCGAAAGATATGATACATGGGATAGTCTGAATACATTTTTCAGCCCATGTGATTTAAAGGAGTACATACTGAGAGTGCACCCATCATGACATCTTCCATGAACGACTCAGCACTTTCCAGGCATGTTCCTTTACCATGGTGGGGATGGGGACTATTCCTTTAGTCCATGGTTCCTTTATCATGATTCCATGTGGGCTTCCCAGCACCATCCTGCCTGTGGGCTTCCCAGCGGTGGGCCACTGTGTGAAACCGGATGCTGAACTAGATGGGTCTTGGGCCTGATCCAACAGGGCTGTTCTTATGGTCTTATTCCTAATGAATAACAGTAGGAGATTCCTCCCACTGTTGCTCCCACTTCAGATAAACAAAACAGGGCAATTCAGGATTTTAGATTCAATTCAAAATAATTTTAGAAGCACATCTGAATTAGAGACAAGCTACTGTAGTTACCCTAGTCTCATTCTGAAATTTAACTCCTAGAAACATGAAGGGATAAATTAGAACTTGAATATAGACAAAATATAGCAATTCACATTATCATATTATAAAACACATTCTGAACCAGTGACAAGTGCAAAATAAATGGGAGATGAAGTTATTGCATAAATAACATTTATATAAAATATTATATACCAGAAATAAACTAATTATTTATTACAGAAACAGGCTCAAGCAACTTCTTTTTTCTTCCTATCTGTGTTACATTATTCACTATTCACAAATAATAGGAATTGAAGATGCTTAAACAAACTTACTTCTTCTTCCTCCAAGCCAGTTAAGTCCCAAAAGTAACTCAGTCTCATTTGCAAACGCTTCCAATTTTCAAGGAACATTGTGGCTTAAGAGAAACAAAACCAAGTTTTAATCACAAGAGGGCTTCAGATTCAAAATACTAAAAAAGGCAATTATACTCATTACCATCATGTTGTATATCAAAATACCTCTGATATAGGTATATGACAAATCAGAGACTGGCTAGCCCAGATAGACACATGTAAGTAATAAAAAGTAAGGGGTAATAATTGAAAACAGGGAGCAAAATGTAATTCTGAAACAAACTGATATTTGCTACAATAAATGCCTATCAGCAGTGGACAACTGCTTAGGTAGTGCTGAATTTTTACTAATTTGATCTTTGCTTTAAATATAATAATTATTAAGTATTTTATTTTACAATTGTTGTATATCACTTAGGCAACCACAATAGTTTTCAAATGGTTTGTTCATTCATTCATTCATTCATTCATTCGTTCGATTTATATACCACCCTTCCAAAAATGGCTCAGGTCAGTTTACACAGAGAAATAACAAATAAATAAGATGGATCCCTGTCCCCAAAGGGCCCACAATCTAAAAAGAAACATAAGATAGACACCAGCAACAGTCACTGGAGGTGGATAGGGCCAGTTACTCTCCCCCACTAAATAAAGAGAATTACCACATTTAAAAGGTGCCTCTTTGCCCAGTTAGCAGGGGCTAACATGGTCCACAATAATATAATCGGCTTTAAAAGCAATTGATATTGCTCTCACAATATCAGATACAGAATATTAGACGCTATTAATGATATCATCTGTGAGTCCTGACTCCTACCAAAAGTAGATACCAGAAGCCAGGTGTTCCTGCTGCCATTACTGCTGCTGCTGCTGCTGCTGCTGCAAGTACCAGCATGGTGCAGTGGTTACAGTGCTGGACTATAACCAGGGAGACCCGAGTTCAAATCCCCATTCAGCCATGAGACTTGCTGAGTGACTCTGGGCCAGTCACTCTCTCTCAGCCTAACCTACTTCACAGGGTTGTTGTGAGGAGAAACCTAAGTATGTAGTACACCGCTCTGGGCTCCTTGGAGGAAGAGCAGGATATAAAACATAATAAATAAATAAAATAAAAATAAATACTCCGCAGAGGTCTCAGAGGCAACATCTGCTGGAAGTGATGTATGAGGTCCTCTCCTCAATCCTGCTGGGGTTTTTGCCTCACCAGGTCAGCAGCAGAGGTCACAGAGAACTAGTTCCATCCCCAATAGGCTACCAGACATTTGCTCAGCAGAATTACCAGCAAGTAGTATATTTCATACAACTGAATTCACTACAAGAAAATACTTGCCTTGACAAACATATTTTCTTTGTTCTCATGTTTTTGGCATCATTTTGTGCATCTAGCTTTCCTCCTTTGTAGTACCAGTTGCCCATGAGAAGCTCAAAAGCAAGGTGTGATAGCATGAGCTGTCCCCTATTGCTTGCCACCAGAATCTGGTTAACTAGAGGTTACATTAATCTGTTATAGTTAAGAGCTGCTGTTAGGCTGCACCTCCATGGATTTTCATAATTCATTTTTAATAGAGATGTGTGAATTGATCTGGGTACAAATTGATTTGTACCCAAATCTACCCGATTCAGGTGATCTGGAGACAGAACAAATCATACCTGTGGTCTGTTGGCAAGATTCGGGTCCAAATCGAATCATGCCAGATTAGATTCAAGATTTGGATTCCTCCTATTAATTTCCTCAGATCCCCAGCTTCTTTTTTTTTTTAAGCTAAGCTCTAGCCCTTTTAGAAGTGGAGTTATGGAGCAAAATGTGTAGTCACTGTTTTTCAAGTGTTTGCATTCTTTGGTGTATAATAAACTTTCCTCAAGGAATCCCTATGAGGATTCATTACACAGCTTCATTTCTTCTTTTCTTTTTGACTGTCTTTGGACAGTGTCAACTGTCAACTGCCATGTGCCAACTACACCTCCCTCCCACTCGCAAGGCAGTGGGGTACTACTTAGTTTATATTCTAGGAAATTTTTCAAGTGGTGTCTTGAAAAAATCTTTGGTGTCTAATAACCTTTCCTCATAATGAATCCCTATGAGATTTCATTACACACCAAAGGATCTAAACACCTCAACAATTTTTAAAAGATAAAATGAGTGCCTAGTGGCTTGCGGGTTGGGGGGTAGTTGGCACATGGGATGGCATTAATTCCCCACCAAGCAGTGGGGTCAAAATTAACAGAAGAAATGAAGGTGTATAATGAAGACACCAAAGAATTTAAGCACTTCAAAAATCTCTTAAAAATAGTGTGTGGGGGTGGTGGGGTGGCTGTTGTTGACACACAGCAGTTGACAGTTTATACTCAGTTTATATTTTTGGATTTTTTGAGGTGTTTAGACTCTGGTGTGTAATGAATCGTCATAGGGATACATTATCAGGAAAGGTTATTAGACACTAAAGAGTCTGAAAAAATTCCTAGAACATAAACTGAGTAGTACACCACTGCCTTGCAGGTGGGGGGCTGTAGTTGGCACATGGCCATTGACAGTTGGCACTGTCCAATGACAGTCAAAATGAACAGAAGAAATGAAGGTGTTCAATGAATCCTCATAGGGATTCATTATGAGGAAAAGTTATTTTACACCAAAGAATACAAACACTTGAAAAATAGTGACCACACATTTTGCTCCATATCTCCACTTCTACAAGGGCTAGAGCTTAGCTTTTTAAAAAAAAATTAAGCGGGGGATCCATGTTAGGGTTAGGATAGGGCAACTTTGAATCTCTATTATTTTCTATGGGGGAAATATAAACATTCAATAAAGAATTTTTTAAAAAAAAACCCATTAAAAATCAATAAAGTACCCCACTGCCTTGAAATTTGGGTGGTAGGTGGCACCCATGGGGTCCTACCCACCACCCAAATGTGGTGCCACTAGAACCTTTATAGGTGGCCTTGACTGATCCAAATCAAAATAGAATAAAATCAAATCCAGATCGAATCTGGGGTGATTCGGGGGGGGGGCAGATTTGGACACAAAACAAATCAGAGGCATTTCAATTTGGGCACAAAACAAATTTTAAAGATCGATTTGTGCACATCCCTAATTTTTTAAAGCCATCTAAGCTAATGTCTAGGACCCAATCTTGTGGCAATACCTTCCTTAATTTAATTATGAATTATGTGAAGAAGCAAGCACTTCATTTTGGCTTTTCAGAATGTAGTTCCAGTCAATTTCACTGAATGACCCCACAACTCTAATCCTGTGCAAGATCAAGACAAAAACGCTCTCTGTATCATTTTATACCAAGCTTTGCAAAAGCTATATATCCCCTTTAAAAAGTTAAAGCTTTGAAAATTTAAAAAGCTCATTCTGCAGTTCTTTTATCGTCACCTTATTTTTCTAGGGAATTAAAGTGCTTGGGAGAGGGGCACAATAAACTATTTAGTCTTTATGATGTTCTAGGACAGCTTGGGAGAGGGGCACAGCCACAGAAGGATAGACACAAAAGGAAGGAGAGTATGAGTCCCTGGGATTCTTCCTTTAGGTTGCCTTACCAGACTATTCCAAAGGACTAGCCATAGAGCAAAAACAGTAGCAGTCCTAGGACATCATAAAGACTAAATAGTTTATTGTGACATAAATTTATGTTGATTGACCTGTTACTTTATTTAAAACATACATTGACGTCTTTTAATTAATGCTCAGGGGATATATATACCTACCCACTTAAGGGCTGTTTCACACAGAGCCAGATTAAGACATGCTGAGGCCCTAAACTATGTTGAGCTTAAAAGCCCTCATAACACTACAAAATGGGTCGGAAATCCCATGTCGGCATGTTACTTACCCCTCCCTTGCTGCACTGCTCATGGTTACAGCAGTGTTTATCTGAAGAGGCAAGTGTTGTAACCATGACAGTGGGCATTGGTCTAAACTGGACCCTGGTCTAAAAAAATCTCGGTATAATTTATAGTTATTGCTGCACAGATTTACAAACTCAATAAGATAAATAATCGTGTAGTCATATAAGAGTATTTTTGTATTATTAAAATGATAATGTCTGTTTTGGAGTCTTTCATCCTTCCCCCCCTCCCACAAATTATGTAGAAATTTAGTCATTTTTTGGTACCTGGAAGCCCTTTAGAATGTGAGGCCCTAAACTGGAGCTTACTTAGCTTGTGTCTAAATCTAGCACTGGATTTATGGCTGTCAAGCCATGAATCATCTTCATTTTAACTGACAAACACATTAAATTTAAATATATTCACGTATAAAGACCCCAGTGAAAGTGTCTTTGTGATCTTATTAAAAGAAATATGAAATTACTTACAAGTTTAATAAAGAAAAGCAACCACGCACTTTCAGAGAGGCCAGATTACATATTTTTCTCCTCCATATTACCTGAACACATCAGAATCAAAATTGTATACACATGCACACACACCCTTAACTCGACTAACAATTTCACCTCAGCAATTAAAACTGGCATCTCCTGATTAATCAACTAAAGCTTTAGTTTCTTAATCTAACAATCAAAGCTTCAGTGCTTGTACAATTGCTCTCTTGATGCTCCATAAGGCATCAGTGAACCCATCATTTTGCTATTAGCATCCTTTTTTCCAATATTGCCATGTCACTATTAATGCCTTTGTCTCTTTTGATTCCAGGTTTGGACTAACCCATAAAAGGATTCAGAACTAAACTTACCCCAGAGAGCCATGAAAATGGAGAAGAAGACTGTGGCAGGGTTGTCGAATAAGTGGCTGGCACGTGCCGTAGCACAGGCACTACTGAGGTTCCAGTAGTCACATGTCTTGTCACAGAGAGGGCACATGGTGAAGGCATTATGTTGGTCACACATCTCCTTGCTAAAAAGAGCAAAAGCCAACAGATGAAAATGGCATGTTACCTACCAATTTATTTATTTTTTGCCTATGGAAATTAACAGATTTTCTGTCAGTGAGGGCAAAGTGACAGAAACGCAGGGTGGTGCCTAGAAGACCTGAGAGAGTCTATATATTTAATCTTCCTGGGTGTGTCCCGGCACCCAGCTGATTGACTGGGCAGCGGAGGCGCCTGATAGGCTGAAGCGGCGGTGAGGCCGTGCCGTGCCGTGCCAAAAAACAGGAGTGGCCACAGGCAAGGAGCGGGGAGGGAAATGCCGGCCCCAAATACCACACAGATGTTCTGTGTGGGGTTGGCTTGTAGGCAAGTATTTGCTTTGGCTCTAGATATTTGAAAAAAAATATCCTATTCAATTTAGTTCCTCAGATAAGAACATAAGGACAGCCCTCCTGGATCAGGCCCAAGGCCTATCTAGTCCAGTATCTTGTTTCCCACAGTAGCAGCCAGATGCCTCTGGGAAGCCCACATGCAAGAGATGAGGGCATGCCCTTTCTCTTGCAGTTGCTCACTTGCAACTGTTATTTAGAAGCATCTTGCCTCCAAGGCTGAAGGGGGCCTATAGCTAACAGACTAGTAGCCTTTGATAGACCTGTCCTCCATGAACATGTCTAAGCCCTTTTAAGGCCATCACCAATCCTGTGACAGAGAATCTCATAGATTAATTATGTGCTGTGTGAAGAAGTACTTCCTCTTGTGGGTCTAAATTTCCTGGCAATCAGTTTCATGGGATGTAGTAAGAGAGGGAGAAAAATTTCTTTCTGTCCACCCTATCTACTCCATGCATAAATTTATATACCTCTCTCATATCTTCCACCTCTATTCCAAACTAAAAAAGCCCCAAATGCTGAAGCCTTGCCTCATGAGGAAGGTGCTCGAGGCCCCTGATCATCTTGGTTGACCTCTTCTGTACCTTCTCCAGTTCTACAGTGTCCTTCTTAAAACATGGTGACCAAAACTGTACACAGTACTCCAAATGTGGCAGCATTATGGATTTGTATAAGTGCATTATAGTATTAGCATTTTTATTTCCAATCCTCTTCCTAATGATCCTTAACATGGAATTTGCCTTTTTCACAGTTGCTGAATTTACACTTTCAACAAGCTGTCAAGCACAACCCCCAAAGCGTTCTCCTGGTCAGTCACTGACAGCTCAGACCACATCAGTGTGTGTATGTGTATGTATGTATGTATTGTTAAATTTGTATATGGCACTACCTTTCATTAAAACAATCTCAAGGCAATTTACAAAACATTAAAATAATATAAAACTATAAAAGCTACACAATTAGAATTAAAATGCAATATACAAATATAAAATCTAATTAAAAGTTTTTAAAAACATGTACAATATAACCACAGGATGCACAGCAGCAACCAACAAAACATTCATTTAAAAGCTTGGGTAAAAAGCCAAGATTTTATTTGCTTTCCAAAAACTGTGATGGAGACTGGGGAGTGGATGCCCACCAGGAGAGCATTCCAAAGTCTAGGGGCAATGACTGAGAAGGCCCTGTCACAAATACAAAACAGGCAAGCCTCCCTCATTGTCGGCACATGGAGCAGGACCCCCTTTAATGACTTTGTTGAATGGGCAGAATTCAGAATTCCTTGGGAGCAGGTAGTCCCTCATGTGTCCAGGGCCCAAATCATTTAGGACATTAAAACCAGCACCTTGAATTTTTAGGTCAAAACCAGCACCTTGAATTGTACCCAGAAACAGATTGGCAGCCAATGTAGCTCTTTCAAAATGAGGGTAATATGGTCCTAGCAGGTAGCTCCGGATAACATCCTAGCTGCTGCATTTTGCACTAGCTGCAGTTTCCGAATATTCTTCAAGGGCAGCCCCACATAGAGCGTGTTACTGTAATCCAGCCATGACATGACTAAGGCATGGGTAACAGTGACCAGATGTGCATTCTTAAGAAAGGGACGCAGCTGGCACACTAGCCAATGCTGTGCAAAGGCACTAGGGGTGTGCATGGCTCGGAGTCCCCCCCCGGTCCGGCAGGGGGGGACTGTGACTTTAAGCGGGGGGGTGATAGTACTTACCCCCCCCCCCCCCCGCTGCTCTTCCCCCTCTGGTGCTGGTCCTTGGAAAAATCTTCTTGGGGCGGCAGAGCTCCTCTCTGCCACCCCTGCCCCCGTCGTTGTTTGGAAAGCCTTAACAGAGACGAGTGCTAGTGGCGCACATGCGCCCTGCGTGGCACGCGCGCTTGTCTCTGACACTGCAGCGCACGCGCCGTATACGTCACAGTGATGTATGCAGCGCGCGCGCTGCAGCGTCAGAGACGAGCGTGCGCGCCACTAGCGCTTGTCTCTGTTAAGGCTTTCCAAACAACGTCGGGGGCAGGGGTGGCAGAGAGGAGTTCTGCTGCCCCAAGAAGATTTTTCCAAGGACCAGCGCCAGAGGGGGAAGAGCGGCAGGGGGGGTAAGTACTACCACCCCCCCGCTTAAAGTCATAGTCCCCAGCCCAGCCGGACCGCCGGACCAGTCTGGCGGTCTGTTCAATTATGCCATACCCAAACCATGCACACTCCTAAAAGGCACCCCTGAGGTGAGGGGGAGGGGAGATTCAACAATATGCATCACTTTACACTTGCTCATATTGAACCACATTTGCCATTTTGTTGCCCATTCTCCCAGTTTGGAGAGATTTTTTGGGAACGACTCACAATCTAAATTCTAAACACACAAAAAACCCTAAACACAATAAAAAAATTTTTTAGAGCACTCACTACACTAAATAGTTTAGTGTCATCTGCAAATCTGGCCACTTGGCTGCTTACCCCCACTTCTAGATCATTTATGAACAGGCTGAAGAGCACTGGTCCCAGTACAGATCCCTGGGGAACCCCACTTCTTACTTCCCTCCATTGTGAAAACTCTCCATTTATCCTTATCGTCTGTTTCCTGTCCTTCAACCAGTTGTCTTCCTTATCTGGATCCAAATATTCGGTTTATTAGAATATTTGCCCGTATACTATAACAGAGAATCACTAAATGTCTATAATTTCTATATTTCTGTGCAGAATTGAATGAAAACAGCAGGAGCATAAGTCACTTAGGTGGGCATATTTCCTACAAAATTTCAAGTAAATAGGTGTAGGGGGTCCCCAAATGGTATCATGCTCCAAGGGGGAAAGTGGTGTGTTCCTGGCCCTTTTTGACTCCAGAATTCCAAGGTGAGAACCAAGGACAGCCTCAGCATAAGCCAGGGTAGGAGGTTACTTATCACTTTAGTCCGCTTCCTGGCTCACTACATCCAGCCTGTTCCCTCTCCAGGGAACTCCAGCTCTCATGCCCAAGAGCAGCCCTCATCATCGGTTGCCTTGGCTTTAAATGCCCTAGTATAGAGCTTAAAGGGCTTAAAAGCCTACTCTACGCTCTGCTCCCTCCCTGCTTCCTGCCACTCCCAACATTGTGGCTGCTCTAGAGCTATGGCCTGCAGCTTTCTCTGCCTCACCTGCTTAACCCTACTGGGACCCGACCAGCCTGGAACCATCTCACCCCTGCTCTGTTCAGGGGAAGACAGACGGCCCAAAGGAGTGATAATGTGCTCCCCACTGGACCCTGCAGGGCCATGCAGGCACAAAGACAATGCAGCATCCCACCAAAAGGTTAAATTTAAATCTGGGGGGAAGGCTTATAATTCATTTTTGTTATTCACCAGTTGGATGAGAACAGCAGGGGTGGTAGGGCAAACTAAATTTTGAGAGTTTTTACATCTTTTTTGTGTGGACAAAGACTCAAGGCAAAAATTAAAGTCATTGTCCCACTTGAGATGTCTGTTTCAAAGGTCTCTTTCACTCCCATGTTTTCCACAATCACCTGATTCCCCCACTCTTGTCAGTTTCAACAAGTTACAAAGTTTGTCACTGAAAGTAAAGCTAGGAAGAAAGCCTATAAATATCCAAATAGGCTCCCAATAGCTCTGAATATATTCGGGTATTGCTGCTTCAGTACAGAGGTTTACTAGTTCAGTTCAGATATTCAAACCAAATACCTTCCAAATCAAATATAAATTTGAAGCTTCACACAGCCCTAGTGCCTAGAGCATCCTATTTTATGGAGAATGGAATATATATTGCAATCCCTTGTGTCTTTTCCTTCTTATGTATTTATGTGAAACATTTATAGGCTGATTTTCTATTAAAACAATATTCTAAATGGCTTACAAAGGACAAAAACAATAATTTAAAAAACAAGCACAATAGATAATTACGGTCTTATAAGTGTTAACAGAGTGTAAATCAATGCAATTTAAGACTAGAAACAAAAAACGGCAGCAACAAAGCAATATCATAAAAGCCACAAGAACAACTGACTTCTGCCGATTTTAAGGCCAAACTAATTTCATTGGAAGATTCAGGTTTGGAATCTAAAAAGAGGCAAAAAGTTCTCTTTGGAGAAAAGAACTAATGGGAAAGGGAAGGATACTTAGTATACCTGTACATGCCCCTTCCATGTTTTTGTTGCAGACAGAAGAGAAACACCTGGTGAAGTAGAATGTAGGGGGAAAGTGGAAGGTAGCTAAATGGTTAATCACTCCTCCTCTGACCATCACTCCCCACCCCCAAATCATACTTTCCCCCTCACTCCTACCACTTTTCAGATGTTGCTTGAAGGCCAGGATTCCCATACTTGTGTCTCTGCCAAACATTTAGTTTGACCCTTATAGTATAAATCCATTGTGTACACTATACAGTGGCTTCCAATCAGGAAGTGTTTCTAGCACAGTGACTGCAAAAGCAGTATTCCCCTTCAGATATCACTCTAGCATCTACTCTTTTAACAAAATTAAGATATGTTTTCTATGTTTAAAAGACAGCAGAGGGTGCTACAGATACAGTTTTGTCATAAATCCTACCACTTTAGATATCAGTGGAGAGTATTTTCCTAAGTCAAGGAAATATATTACTTTAGTGCACGTATATATTACTTTTAGTGCATGTTTTCCAATCATATCTTAAGTGCAACATGTATAATGCAGAGTTTTAAGTGTCAGGACTAAAGTCACAAGACAAAACACAAAAGAACATATATTATTTAGAAATACAATACCTATTAACATACTCATAATATAATACACTGTATATAAAATTGTTAATTCAAGAATAAAATTAGCATCATTGAAAAGTAAAAAGTGGTCATATGTATATTCCTCAGTTCCACCAATAGTTAGTCCATGCCTAGGACATAATCAGATATCCTGATATCAGACAATTCTATAAAGAATCCAATGATGCATTCCTGTTGTACATTCTGGAGTTGAAGAATTCCAAATAACTGCTGTCCTGATGAATCGCCAGACGTGTTTCAGCCAAAATAAGACCTTATTCAGTGGTGTTGCTTCCAAATACAGGCTATGTTTTTATTTATTTAATAAATAAATGAGTTGGAACTAACTTCATTGTATCCACCAGATCACTATAAATATATACATCCGTATTGAAACTGCAGAACTATCATTTCATTTCAAGTGGAACTGTTCAGGAAGACAAAATCAAATTACTCACAGAATGGCTGCCTTTGGACATAGCAATGAACCGCAGGTTCAATGGACCCATGGTTCTGTGCCCCCTCCCCCCTGCATTCTGACGAAATGGAGAGCGATCTAACTGCAGTCACACTGACTGCAGGGAGGAAGGGAAACTAGCTGCCATGGCTTCCTTCTTTAATGATAGACAGCACTGGCAGCCAAAGTGAGGAAGGAGCTTCCTCCCTCAACTCCGGTTGCATGAGGGGGGAATGGCAGTGCCAGCATTCGGATATAACAGTGGCACTGTGCAACTCGAGTTAAGGGCAGCAAAACTCCACTATGAACCAAAGGTTCAGATTGGAGTTCAGGGAGGGTAACTGCGGGTCCATTTTCCCGTTTAACTCTGGTTGCCCAGATTTGGTTGTACAACTCCCAAAACTAGAGGTGAAGAGACCTCCTGTTTTGTGGTATGTGAGAATGCAGCCTACGAGTACTTTTCAACACGACTGAAGAAGGCCTTATTTTGGTTGAAACACCTCTGGTGATTCATCAGGACAGCAGGATATCTGATTGTGTCCTAGGCATGGATTAACTATTGGTGGAACTGTGGAGTATACATGTTTCCACTTTTTACTTTGTGGTGATACTGGTTTTATTCTTGAATTAATCTTTTGTACAATTTATTATGAATATATTATAGGTATTGTAATTCTAAATTATATACATTCTCTTGTGCTTTGTTTTCATATATGTGAATCCAGTCACTGGTCATTTTTTGGCTCTAGGAATAAATTCATATCTATATTATAACTGGGACCTGCACCCTAGAAGTAGGGGTAAGCAGTGAGGTGGCCAAATCTGCAGATTATACCAAACTCTTTCAGGTAGTGAAATCCAAAACAGATTGTGATGAGCTCTAAAGATCTCTCCAAAATAGGGGAGTAGACAACAAAGTGACAAATGTGCTTCAATGTTAGCAAGTGTAAAGTGAGGCACATTGGGATGAAAACCTCCAACTTCAAGTATACGATGATGGGATCCGAGCTTTCGGTGACTGACCAGGAGAGGGATCTTGGGGTTGTGGTGGACAGCTCATTGAAAGTGTCAACTCAATGTGCAGCAGCTGTCAAGAAGGCCAATTCCATGCTAGGGATCATAAGGAAGGAGACTGAAAATAAAACGGCTAATATTATAATGCCCATATACAAAACTATGGTTTGGCCACACCTGGAGTACTGCGTACAATGCTTGTCACCACATCTAAAAAAGGACATTGTAGAACTGGAAAAGGTGCAGAAGAGGGCAACCAAGATAATCAAGGGCCTAGAGTACCTTTCATATGAGGCAAGACTACAACACCTGGGCTATTTAGTTTAGAAAAAAGGTGACTGCAGGGAGACATGATAGAGGTCTATAAAATCATGCATGGTGTGGAGAAAGTAGATAGAGAGAAATTCTTCTCCCTCTCACATAACACTAGAACCAGGGGTCATCCCATGAAATTGATTGCCAGGAAATTTAGGACCAACAAACAAAAATACTTTTTCACATAATGTATAATCAACCTGTGGAATTCTCTGCCACAAGATGTGGTGACAGCCAACAACGTGGATGGCTTTAAGAGGGGTTTGGATACCTTCATGGAGGAGAGGTCTATCAACGGCTACTAGTTGGAGGGCTATAGGCCACCTCCAGCCTCAACGGCAGGATGCCTCTGCATACCAGTTACAGAGGAGTAACAGCAAGAGAGAGGGCATGCCCTCATCTCCTGCCTGTAGGCTTCCAGCGGCATCTGGTAGGCCACTGTGTGAAACAGGATGCTGGACTTGATGGACCTTGGGCCTACTCCAGCAGGGCTGTTCTTATATTCCTTTCTAATATAATGTATAATTTTCTCATTTGTAATTATATATCTACTTGCAATTAGTAATAAATAGAAATTAATATTTCTGAGTGTCTAGATAGATGCTGGGCATAGGGCATATGAAACACAGGTTCTGCCTTCAGGCTTACCAGCAAAAGGCCAAAATATACCTTAAAATGATGCAATTCAGCATCCACAAAATTGCTGAAGCGGCACCCAAAGTAGTACAGCATCTTAGATATCAAATCACATTGTGCACACACAATCTTACCTAGGAATGTCACTTTCAATGGTCATGCATCCATACAGGAACACTATGATTCCAACTAGAGAAGATGGAATAAGGAACTCTGTGTATAAGCCCAACCAAGCAAAATACAAGCCAATTTTTTCTCCAAAATACTTTCTAAAAAGAGAAAAAAAGAAAATAAAGATCAAAAGATACATACAATTTCTACAGTACATTTTCCTCAACAAACATCAAACCATTTTTACAAGCAGGGTTGTTAATTCTCCATAGTTTTACTAGTCTGACCAGGGAAACTGCTTTCTGGCAAGTAACCAGTATGAAAAGACAATAAGCTACGAAGTCAGACCAGCATTTGTTGTTGTTGTTGTTATGGACTCCCTCACCACCATACAGCAGGCTATACTCATTCACTCACTCCATCATGGGTCTGCCCAACTTCTAACAAAATATGCAAGGCTCCACTTCTGACTATACAGGTTCAAGCCATAAGCCATTCCAGCCTTGCTCCCGATAGGTTTTACCCTGATCATGCTGTTACTTCTCCACCAGCATTCCTGCCCCTGATAGTTGCACAGGCATGCTTAAGGTTATGTGGAACCTGACCATCGAGAAGCGGTCTTTTGGTGCTGGCTTGTTACTGTATGTATGGCCTTTTAAACTTGACTTGAAAGGTGACTTGTAACTACAAAGTCCTATGGAGGAAAAAGGCAGGAATGAACAACTTGAGATGCCTTCAAACCACAGTTTTTGTTTGTTTTTTTGCCCCCATACTACTTGTCCCCTGTGAATTACACAAAATTGTGGTGGTAAAATCTTCACTGGACCCATTACCTGATGCCCAGAGAAGGTCCCTAATTAGAATTTCTTTCTGGTTTCTTCAGGGCAAGAGTGCTGGTGGGGAGCTGCACAAAAGGTTTTATTTATCACTCATTAAAGAGGCACAAACCTTCCTGCAAATGATGTAGACACTGTCTTGCTCCTAGCCAATATCTTGGTCATCGGCTTCCATCTTCATAATTTCTCCTTACTGCAGAACTTGCACTATTCTACCCCTGGACCCATTCACAAGGAACATCTTTAAAATCGTATGCAGTTTGGGATTGGTTTAGCTCCAATTGAATCCACCAACCCTCTGAGGTTCTCAGAAGAGGTTCTGTCCCACTGTTGTCTAAGGTTGGGTTGGTGAGTATTGGGTCTTCTTGGCAACTGTGCCCAGGTTGTGCAACTCCCTCCTCTGGGAGGTCTGCTTAGGTTTGGCTCTCATTACTTTTAGGAAGATTGTGAAGAAAACTCTTTTTGGCGGGCCCATGAGTTATTGTTTGGCTGCTCTCTGTTATGTTGTTGTTGCTGGGTTTAGTCTCTTTACTATTCTTTTTAGTTTATGTTTTATTTGGAGTGTTTCAATAGTAAATTTATTTACTTCATGTTCATTGTGTATTTTTTGTTGTCAAATCACTTTGGGGCCTTTGTTGGTAGTAAGGTGGTATAGACATAGTAAAATAAATAAATGAAAAAAGAAATATTTATTTAATATAAATCCAACAGGTAGTTATGCTTAAACCTATTAACAGGCTTTTAGAAAGCTTGTAAAGACTTGGCTTTTTACCCAGGCTTTTACATAATCATTTTTACTGCTGCTTCTGTGTGTTTTTACCTGTTGTATTGTTTTAATGCCTGTTTTTATATGTTTTTATATTTTTTAGCTTGATGTTTTTATTGCCTTTTTATTGTATGTTTTAACTTTTGTAAACCGCCTTGGGGTTGTCTTTTAACGAAAGGCGGTATATAAATGTAAAAATAAATAAATAAAAATTTCAATTGATTTGAACATGCCTAACTGTAGGTGAAGTCTTAATACTTGTCTTTGCACTTTATGTAATGTTAAATCAGTCCTTCTGGAACTCAGTCCAAAAATTTCAGCTCAAGCTACATGTTATGAGAAGTATCACAATTAGAGTGCCATTAACAAACAAAAAAGATCCACAACAGCCTGGAAAAGGGTGGGCGCAGATGCTTGGCCAAAATCACATTCCACAAACTGCACATGCACACACACACACACACACACACACACACACACACACTCACACCAATCTATAAGGGAAAAGATAAGACAACCTTATATATTTCATTTAAGTGAAAAACAGCTTGGGAAGGATAATTCTGAGCTGAAAAACGGATTGTGAGGATGGTGAAGAAGTTTCTCTTTGAGTGCCCTTTCTCTGCCTAGACTGCTTTCAGTTAAATTGTGAGGAAAGAATCACAGAACTCTTCACATGAAGAACCCCATATACTTTGACCCTATGATAACCATTCCCAAGTTGATAAAAGAGATTTACTGTATTAAGGATAATGCCACCAACCAGGTACAAACATCTGCAGTATATGCAATGCGGCATGTGGAAGACACCAGGAAGTTTTTCACACCCAGCTTTTAAGTTTGCATCTCCTCCAGAATGGAGGATCTGCATTCACATATCAGCCAAATTTACTGAAGTCCCTGTGAGCTATCAGGGAGCACTTTACACACAATTCAAGTTTTTCATGGGCATTAGAATATAGCCCAATGTATATCTGGGGTAAAAAAAATCCACTTTTTGCATCGGTTTTGTAGAGGGAAGGGCAACTTCGAACTCACAGTAAAGCCTTGCTGAAAGCCCGTGGTAAAGCCTGCTGTCTGGGAAAGCTCCTGGGCAACTTCAGCATTCAGCAGACTAAAAGGAAACCTTCTGTGTACCAATCATTTAACAGTTTCGAAAAGAAAGTAGTGGTACAGGGGAGTTTTAAGATTGGTACTAAAGAAAGGCAGCAGGAGAGGGTGTTCAGTTGCTACATCTTGCCATTTTGTTCACAGATTAGGAAAAGGGATTTGAAGGTGCCAAGCTGTCTACCTCTCAGGGAAATTTCTCTCCTGGTAAGGCCACAGAGAGAAGAAAGTATGAGACTGAGGGTTCTTTTGACAGATTTTCTTGTCATATTCAACACCTTGAGTACCTTTTGGTAAAAGGGACTCTAGCTTATAGGATTCAGTGAAGAAATGCAGGTCTTTAATGTTGCAGTGATTGGACACATCTTTCTCCTACCCACCAGCCCCAATAAAGAAGCAGAGGCAAAAGTTCGTGCACTTTTTAAACTCAAGTCGTCTTGTGTGGCAGGAAGAGAGAGAGAGAGAGAGCTTTTTTTGCATTTTAAAAAACCAATAAAGTAGATTGTAAATGTAGTTCAATGTTCTTATCCCCATATTGCAGGTTTGCAGTAGGGATGTGTCATTCTCTCCATATTTCAGGCAGGAGCTGAAGTTGATAGTTGCTTACAAAACTCAAACAAGGACTTGCTGATAACACTCAAATGATGACACTCAAGGACTTGCTGATGACACTTTTTTTCTCCATGGCAGCTTCACTTGGAGATGACATAACCTTCCTAAATGCCTGCCTGGAGGTAGTAATGGGTTGGATGAGAGATAACAAACTGAAGCTGGATCCAAGTAAGGTGGAGATACTTATTGTGTGGGGTCGGAACTCAAGAGACAATTTAGATCTATGTGTCCTGGATGGGGTTACACTCAGTATGGGAGTATGGGAGTATGGTAGTATGGGAGTACTCTTGGACCCAAACGTCTCTCTGGTGTCTAAAGTTGGGGCAGTGGCTAGGAGTCTTTATCAGCTTCAACTGATATGCCAACTACAACCATTTCTAGAGATAAATGACCTTAAAATAGTGGTGTACATGCTGGTAACCTCCAGGCTTAACTACTGGAATGCACTCTATGTTGGGCTGCCTTTGTATGTAATCCAGAAGCTACAACTGGTAAAGAATGAGGCAGTCAGGCTGGTCTCCGGGGCAACCCAAAGAGACCATATCACGCCTATTCTAGGTGTTTCTGGGCAAAATACAAAGTGTTAGTTATAATCTATATAGCCCTTAACAGCTCAAGCCCATGGTATCTAAGAAAGTCATGAACCCTGCCGCCTACTGAGATCATTGGGAAGATCCCATGCAGTTGCCACTGGCTCATTTGGTGGTGACACAGAATTGGGCCTTCTCTATGGCTGCCCCTGGACTCAGAATAAGAGCTTCCCCATCTCAGGCTGCTTTTAAGGAAGCCCTCAAAACACATTTGTTTCTTCTGGTTGTTTTTAGATTTTTTTTTAATTTTACGTACACCACCTAGATATGTTTTATTAGGCAATTTATAAATCCAATAAATACAAATTCTTAGGAAAATAATTGTGTTTTTAATTATAAATTTGCAATTAAACTGAATCATAAATTTGGAATTTAATCTAATTATAAATTTGCAAAGTTTTAGTTGCAATCTAATGTACATATTTTGTGTAAGGTGTTGATATTTACTGAGGCAGTTCCCACGATCAGTGAGAGCTGCCAGGGGAGGGTTAGCGGGGAGAGTGGGCTTAGCGGAGCGGCCACCCACAGAACTGCTGGCTCCGTTACAGAGCCGGCGGGGGCTGGGAGGATCAGGGGCCGCGCGGCCCCCGAAAGCTCCAGCATGCCCTGCCCGAGCGCACAGGGCATGCTGGAGAGACCCCCAAGCTGCTTTTAAGCCTCCCGGTCGGGGGTCTACACATGAGTTGCCATGCTGCAGAGCTACACCGCGGCAACACATGATTTAAAAACCTGGTTTTAGGGCAGGGGTAGTTTAGCAGGTTAACCTTTTGGAGGCCACCGGGCTTGCCTGTGAGCCTGGTGGTTCTCCCGGTCAGGCGAAATTGGGCTAGGCTCCCCTAGCCTGATTTTGCCTGATCATGGGAATAGCCTCACTGTTAGCCACCTTGAGCACTCTGATGGGATATTTTAAATAAGATAAAGTGCCAAAACATTTGCTTAGGTCTAGTTCACACATGATTTAGGTGCATGATGATTTGCATTTACAGACTTGCAACTAAATATGTGAACTGACACCACTGACGGGCTATTCGGACATCCTAGTCATCATCTGATACAGCAGTCATCAAGTGATGACTTTGCACATATGAAAAATAAGGCTAAATGCTGAATGCGGCAGCCAGGTTGGTCTCTGGGTCATCTTGGAGAGACCACGTTACTCCTTTACTGATGGAGCTACACTGGCTGCCAATAAGTTACCGGACGAAATACAAAGTGCTAGTTATAACTTATAAAGCCCTAAATGGCTTAGGCCCTGGGTATTTAAGAGAGCTTCTTCTTCACTACGAGCCCCACCGCCCATTGAGGTCATCTGAGGAGGTCCATCTCCAGTTACTGCCAATTCGTTTGGTGGCTACACAGAGATGGGTCTTCTCAGTCGCTGCCCCAAGACTGTGGAATGCGCTCCCTGCTGAGATACGATCCTCCCCATCTCTGGCAATTTTAAAAAAACACTTAAAAACCCATCTATTTGTCCAAGCTTTCTCAGCTTCCTAAATTTTTAGGTTTTAATTTCTGGTTTATTTTTAAATTGTTAAAATGTTTTTAGTTTTTGTATATGTTTTTAACTTGTTTTATGCTAACCGCCCAGAGATGAAAGTTTGTTTGGGGTACAAATTTTTATAGATAGATAGATAGATAGATAGATAGATAGATAGATAGATAGATAGATAGTCTTGTCAGTACAAGTATATGGAGTGCAGCAAAGAGTATGATATTTAGAAATAGGAGGCTAACATTTTCAAAATCCTGTTTCAAAAATTGTTGTTTGTGTGAATGAGGCTATTTATTTATTCAGATTTAGATGTCTAATATATATGCTTCTAGTTGTGAGCAAGTTTTCCTCTAAAAGGGATTCCCAAATGTTGTTGACTACAACTCCCATAATCCCAGCCAAAGGCTATCAGCTGGGGATGCTGGGAGTTGTAGTGAACATCTGGAAATCTCTGTTAGAGGGAACACTGGTTGTGTGAGTTGTAAGTCGTAAACATAGCTTCCAAAATGTATACCTGGTTAACTGTAAAGTTCACAATGGAGAAAGTGTACACAGATAAATTTCTCACTTTTCCTTGTATACTAGTGGTTTGGGTCAGCAATGAAACTGATTAGCAGCAGATTCAGCAGAGTCAAAAGGAAGGATTGATCGACTAACAGCTGTGATAATTAAATTGAACCTCCATGTTCAGAGGCAGCATACCACTGAACACTGTGGAAGGAGAGCAGAAGGGGAGTAGCACAGTCTTCATGGTGGGCTTCTTGGGGATATCTGGCTAGCCACTGCAGAAAACAGAATACAGGACAAGCTGGAATTTGGGTCTAATAAATTCCAGCATGGCTCTCATAATCTTCTTCGGCTCTCTCAGTTTTCCCTGTCTCATATAAGGACTGTAAAACTATACTGAAAATTTTTGAAGTTATGTGAAGTCTCACATTCAGGCAGTGCCTGGACCTAGACTTGTTTCAACTTCAGCAAGGATGCTGCTTCATGTGGCTTCAGTCTATATCCTGGGCAAATGCTATTGAAAGAATGGCTAACCAAGAGAATACAGTATTTATGCACAATTTGAACCAAACTTCTTTAGTGATCTTCTCTTTTTAGTGTTGCCAAGACAACATAAACAAGGTAAATGAATGGGTCCATACTGGCTACTAGTCTTGGATCTCAAATTGTAAATAGAGAGTGGACTGGGAGAAAAGACAAGCAATAACATATTTAACAAGTCTGGGCTACCTGTAATGAGAACATAGCATTATGATATATGACATACACTGGAAAGAATTTAAAACGTCTTTAGGAGAAAGGCAAACAATGCTGCTGAGTCATCTATCTAGGAAACCTATTCAGTTCTTTCATACCCGTGTCCCTCTTCACATCTTCCCCATCACCCAACCATGAGTCACATAATGTGCAGATAATTATCTCTGTTATGCAAGAGCATGATGAGCGGATACCTTACTGTGGTGAGGCCTGGCTAAGGTGAGCATAAAAACAACATAAGAGCAATGTGTGAGAAGGGGCATCGGAATGCCGCCTCATGACTTCAATCAGTCATGATTTCTTGCGACAGCTCCTTTCTTAGTGCTGTGTTTTTTCAAAACTTCTTATCTTCAGGGAACCCACTCCCCCACTGAGCTGTCTGCAGAGGAAACCCCTGGACCTATGCCATGGAACCCTGTGTATAACAGAAGGTCTGCAGGAGTGTCCTAGATCAGTGTTGACTCACTGCCATTTGCCACTGAAGGCAAAAAAACAACAAGCCATGCCAATGGCTTGCCCTCTCACTGGCCCCACCCCACCTCTTCTGCTGGCTCAGGCACAGCCAGCTCCTTTCCCCCTTGCCACTGACATCAGCTTCTGGGCACGCTGTTGCTGCTGGGTATTTGCATGGCATGAGGCTGCAGGCAGCATATCTCTGGCAACACTGGCCTGGCCTCCCCTCTGTGGTACTGCACCAACAGCAGGTTCTCCCCACCACCCCCACTGCCCTCTCTACCCTGTAGCACCAAACTTGTCTGACAAAGCAGACGTGTTTGATGCTTGGAAGTAGGGATATGCAAACTGTGCTTGAGCCAGTCCGGGCCCAGTTTGGCTCAAGGTAGAGCCGAACTCCCAGGCTAGTTTGGGGCCAGTTCAGGGATGCTGGACATTGTTATTTTTTTTAAAACCGCTGAGGGCTTTGGAGGCCTTAGGGGTGCTGCTGCGGCTGTGGGAGTCTCTTGCAGCTCCCACTCCCCCCCACCGGCCTCCCCCTCGGTCTCCCACAGGCCATTTCGGCCCTCTGTGAGCACACAGTGGCCATTTTGGAGGCTGTTGCACGTGCATGTGGGCCATTTGCATGACTGCTAACCATGTCTGACATCCCCAAACTCACCTGAACTGGCTTGAAATTGAACCGAGACGGGCTCCTCATCCGGGGTACCAGAACATGCCCAGTCTAGTTTGAATCCAGTGTGGATTCGAACCAAACCAGGCAAACTGGTTTTGTCCACATCTCTACTTGGAGGGAACAGAAGGAGAGAAAGAGCTGCTGAAGATGCAGCAGTGCAAAAGAGAGGTCAGCTGATGCTGCCGTAGGCACTCTCCATGCTGCCTTGTACTGTACAAACATACAGAAGTGGTGGTACACCCAGTAGCTGAGGCCGGAAGTGAGAGGAAAAAGAAGCAGGTGCCACCTGGGCTGGCAAAGGAGGCATGGGATGGAGGCATCAATGCTGAGGGGTGAAAAAAGACCAGATATGTGGTTGTGGCAGCACAGATGAGGCTGGAGCAGTGGCAGCAGCCAAGTCAGCAGACATGTGGGGTGCTCACATTCATCACCCTGTGGCAGACTTGTCACTTGTGGCTATCACTACAACTGGCCTCATGGAGGAGCTGCTTCCTTTCTAGACCAAAGTCTGGGTCTATATGGGGTGTTAGCTAGCCTGATTATCCTCATTGTAGTCCTGTGTGAATGGACCGTGTACCCCTGAATTGCAGCTATATATTATGGGAGAACCTGGGGTAGTGGGTAGGCTTCTTTTCCCAATAAAGCATTCCCACCACTGTTGATCTTCTCACTGAGGCACCCACACTAGTTCGTGGAATACAAATGAAAAATCATTCGTTAAGACAAGAGAGTATTTGGATTAATGGAAGTGCTATTGACACAGGGCTAATGTAGGAGCTGAGTTGATGATCACACAAAAAGCAGTTATCTATAGTATCACATTTAAAATTATTTCTCTATGTCTGTGCAGTATTGACCTGCTGATAAGACTACTGGGGTACAAACAATGTATATTTATAGTGTGGCATGTAGTGTAACAATTTAATAGGATACTAATATCCACAGGAAAGACCTACAAGGTAACTTCTTTCCTGTGTCTGCTATGCTTAAATCAGACATGAGGGTACATGGAGGGTGACTGGTGAGTTAAGACAGCACAATCTGCAGTCCCAGTTCCACAAAAAGTAGAGAATCTGTGCTTATCCCTCAGGGCTCCTGCTTTAAGCACTGTAGCAGATGGGACAATTTTTTCTTCTATGCTAATCCCTGCCACATTTTTTTCTTTTCACTATTTGTGGTGACTGACCAAGTTGCATCACATATTGCTTTGGGTGGCAATAAAACTCAAGTCATTCTATGACTGCTATGCAAACATAGGAATGGAAATGGAATATCTTTTATTAATCATTAGGTTTTGGCTCTCATTTAATATTCTTGTATAGAGAAGCTAACTCAGAGCCTTAACACATTTTGAAAGAAGTAAATAACTTTTTACTCTATGAATAATTATGTTCTTCTGCAATCAAGTCTGTGTTTTTATATGATGTAAAAGAAGGCGCCAATTGCCCCCCTCTGGGCAATCAGACCACTGATCAGATTCTTTATGCACATTTTTTAAAATATACAAATCAATGGAACATTGCCATTTTATACTAACCTAGAATCTGCCTCACTGCAATTACATGGTATGTTACCTTATGAGGTCAATAGGCTGAAACTTGTAAAATGCTCCATATCGTGCCCATTCTCGATACAGCAACTGTGGGGGAAAGCAGATGATAACTGATGCATTAGATTTAAATTACAAAGAGAAAATTCTCAGAACTTAAGTAGAGCCAAGGCTGAGGTCTAGAAGCTGTGACCTCAGCCCTAGAGCTGGTTTTTGTGGTAGTCCTCAGCTCCAGAACATATGGGGACCCAAGCTTGAGGGTGGAGGCTAAGCTGGAGGTACCTCCAGCCTTGCCTCACCTTGAGCCTCCTGCTTCGCCTCATCTTGCCTTGCCTCCAGCCTTGCCTAGCCTGTGGCTAGCCTTGAGGTGAGGCGAGGCTCGAGTTGAGGCTGGAGGTGAAGCAAGGCTGGAGGTGCTCCACAAATTAATCAAAAATCAAATAGATTCTTTAAAAAAAATTTCTTCCATACTTTAAAACAAACTGTCTTTTTCAGAGAAGGCATGACTCTATCTCCCCTGCTGAGAGACACTAATTCCTAATGCTAAACTGGTAATTGCTGGTAATAATCACCTACCATTCTTATGTCAAAGAGGATAGTTTGTTATAAGAGGATGGAACTTAAATGAACTGAGAGAAAGGTGAAGTCTTGTGGCTTACTTCCTCAGTTACTAGGTGTTCAAGACCAGACACTCTAGCGCTGTATCACTGTTTACCAGCGATTATTTCTAATTTTTGGCACCTGTCCCTGATACACAATTGTCCCAGGTTTCTATGGGTGGTAGTGTGGGGTTTTTTAAAAAAAGAATGTTGGACTACATATACACTAATATCCAATGCACAGCCTGCTACATCACACACTGCAGCTACTGAGGTTCATAGCATATTATTGAATTTGCTAGTATATTTAACTAAAATAACAAACATTCTTCTATGGTGGATGTCTTATTGCCAGCAAACTGCTTCCTCTATCCCCTAAATTACCACTGATCAAAATAGTAAATATTTACTGAAATCTCTTGTGAGTATTGTTCACAAGTATCTCTTGTGAAGTATCTCTTGTGGGTCATATAAAAATGACCCACTGTTTGTTAAGGAACACTTCTGGCAGCATTGAAAAATGACTTCTGCCCCTTTTGGTTGTGAAAGGTTGTGAACAGGAGTTTCGAGATGGTAAACAAAGATAAAGCCATTTACATCACACACATAAACACTTGCATAATTTGGACTTGCCTTTGTCCAAGAGGACACACTTTCAATGACTAAGTCAACCGTAGCAATGGAAACTTTTGTTCTGAGAGAATCTCTTTACCCTCCAGGGAGGGATGACCACTTGATTGACTCACAAACTGCCTCAGGCCATATACTGTATTCATTTTACAGTACATTTGCTCTACAAGAGCCACATTGCCTCAGACTCTGGACACTACACCAATGCAGACTCTTATATAGGCAAGCTGTGGCAGCTACCCCTCACCTCTCTTCCCCACTTCCCCCCATTTTTACTTCCGAGGAAGCACCAGATTGCCCTTTGTGCAACTAATGCACTAACACCTTCAGCCATCTCTAAGAGCTTCCTCACCTCTTTCTCTGCTGCCCTGCCCACTCTCCAGCCTCCAGGCACGCTTTATAATTGGAACCTTTAATGAGACTGTCTTCTAGAAACAGTAGCCAAGTTATTGAATATCCTAACTAAACTCTTCTGTAACTCCCCAATTTACCCTAAATAAAGCTTTGAAACTATAATCTAGTATCGTCGATCCTTAGAAATATTTCCAATATACCTTACTTGCCTAAATTTGATACTGTGCCAGAACTGCACCTCTATGGAGCTTATTTTCCCCAGGCAGTCCAGAAACCATAGGTGCAGCATATAGCCAAGTGCTCCTATGCAGTTTTGGTAACATTGCTGGACAGCTGGAGACAGTGGTGCAAGGTAAAGGTAAAGGTAAAATGTGCTGTCAAGTTGATTTTGACTCCTGGTGCCCACAGAGTCCTGTGGTTTTCTTTGATAGAATACAGGAGGGGTTTACCATTGCCGCCTCTCGCACAGTATGAGATGATGCCTTTCAGCATCTTTCTATATCACTGTAGCAGTGGGGATTCGAACCAGCAACCTTCTGCTTGTTAGTCAAGCATTTCCCTGCTGCACCACTTAAGGTGGCACAGCACTTTATTTTAATTACTTCTGCTTTTTCCTGACATTTTTGCCCTCCAGGAGCCTAACCCCCCAATCCCCATTCACTTAATGACTCATTGAGGCTATTCTCATGACCGCAGGAAAGTGGGCTAAGGAAGCCTAGCCCGCCTTCCTGTGGTTGTGTGCTGCAGCAGGAGCTGCGCAGCTCCCGGTAGCAAACCGCACTAAGTACCCCTCCCTTTAAATGAGGTTAGTGGAGTGAGTGCTCTGCTAACTCCATTTTTGTGATCATGTGCCGGCGTGGCAACACACGAGTAGACCCCCAACTGGGAGACAACAACAAGCTTCCCAGTTTGGGGGGTCCCCCCAGAATGCCCTTTGCACTTGTGCGGGGCATCCAGGGACTTCCTGGGGCCAGGAGGCCCCTGATCCCCGCCACCCCTACCAACTCCATGATGGAGCCAGTGGTCATGGGACAGCTCTCTGCTCGTGTGCAGGGACAGCGTGCTAAGCCTGCTCTCCCCAGCAAGCCTGGTTAGGCCCTACACATGAATATGTGTAGAGCCTCATCATCTGTGAAAATTGGCAGGAATGGAACCCCCACAGCTAACAAGGTCTGCTATATCATGACTTCATCTCCTTCACTATTTGATCATGGACTGGCTGGAATTATCCATGTGATTAATCAAGAAAATTGTAGTAACAAAGAGAGAAAAAATGGTGCTGAATTATCATTAGAGAGGGTAAACAATGATACCATACAAGATTAAATAAAGATGTTTTCTGATTCTCACTATCAGTGTTTTTCCAAGAAATATTTCTCAACCTACTCCCCAAAATTCTTATTTTTAGCTCAACATGGAGGAATATTCAGCACAGCCCTTATTGTGAAATAATAGTCTGTTCCCTCGAAGCCAAGGTAGCTGTCCTGGAGAAGCTCAGGGAGGAAGACAGGTGTGTGGTGAGACCCTCAGGGGTGTGATAGAAGCATTCCACTCCCAAGCATCCCACCCCCAGCTGTCCTCCAGACAGCTCCTCTGCTGTCATGGAGAATGAAGGTCTCAGGGAAGGAGAACATCAGTCTGAGGAAGAGGGGAATGCTTCCTTAGAAGGGACCCATTCCTTGGGTGATGCACCCATATCCTCTTGCACAGAGAATAATCCTCCAGTGGGTGGGGCCTCCTAGTAGTGGATGATTCAATTGTTAGGAGCATAGAAAGATGGGTTTGTGACCCACATGAAGACCACATGGAGACTTGCCTTCCGAGTGCAAAGGTTTATTTATTTATTTATTTATTTTTGCATTTATATACCGCCTTTCATTAAAAAGATAACCCCAAGGCGGTTTACAAAAGTTAAAAACATACAAAGTTAAAAACATACAAAGGTTGTGGATGTCACAAACGTCTAGAGAGGCTGTTTGGCAGTGCTGGGGAGGAGTCAACTGTTGTGGTGCACGTTGGCACCAACGGTATTGGGAAATGCACTCGGGAGGTCCTGGAAGCCAAATTTAGGCTCCTTGGTAGCATACTGAAGTCCAGAACCCCTAGTGTTCTCTGAAATGTTACTTGTTCCACATGCGGGGCCAGTGAGACAGGCGGAGCTGAGGGGTCTCAATGTGTGGTTGAGACAGTGGTGCTGGGATGAGGGGTTTAGATTTGTTAGGCACTGGGATACATTTTGGGGCAAGCAAAGCCTGTACAAAAGGGACAGGCTTCACTTGAACCACAATGGAACCAGACTGCTGGCACTTAAAATGAAAAAGGTTGCAGAGTAGCTTTTAAAATGACGCCTGGAGGGATTGCCAACAGGAACTAGGTGGTTTCTGGTTTAGCAAACAAAATCCCCTAAGATGTGAGGGTGCAAATGATTTGGATAAACCTAAAGGGGACAGAGTCAAACCATGAGTAGAGCAGACAGAAACACATGGTCAAAAAGGTCAAATAAAAGTAAGGGAAATAGTACATACCAATGCCAGCTAAAAGACTTGGGATATAGTTGTTTATATACCAATACTAGAAGCCTCCGAGCCAAGATGGGCGAGCTGGAGTGCTTGGTTGCTAATAAAAATATAGATATAGTGGGCAGAACGGAAAGCTAGTGGAACGATGAGAAACAGTGGGACACTGTTATTCCTGGATACAAACTCTACAGAAAGGTCAGGGAAGGGAGGATTGGGGGTGGAGTAGCACTTTATATTAAAGAAGGTTTGGAATCCAACAAGCTGACCTAGGAGGGCAGGAGCCCTCCACAGAATCATTATGGGTGACAATATGAGGACTTAAAGGAAATGTGTTACTAGGGATGTATTATCATCCTCTGGATCAAAATGCTGAGAGTGACCTGGATTTGGAGAAGCATTGTAGAACTGGAAAAGGTGCAGAAGAGGGCAACCAAGATGATTAGGGGCCTGGAGCACCTTCCTTTTGAGGCAAGGCTTCAGCATCTTTAGTTTGGAAAAGAGGCAACTAATGGGAAACAGGATAGAGGTGTATAAAATCATGCAAGGAGTAGAGAGAGAGGAGACAGAAAGAAAATTTTCTCCCTTCTCACTACACTGGAACCATGGGTCAGCCCATGAAACTGACGGTCGTGAAATTTCAGCGCATAATTAACTTATGGAATTCTCTGCCACAGGATGTGGTGATGGCCAGCCACTAGCTTGGATGGCTTTAAAAGGGGCTTAGACAAAGTCATAGAGGACAGGTCTATCAATGGCTACTAGTCTGGTGGCTATAGGCCACCTCCAGCCTCAGAGGCAAAATGCCTCTCAATACCAGTTGCAGGGGAGCAACGGCAGGAAAGGGGGCAAGCCCTCACCCTTTCCTTGTGGGCATCTTGAAGGCATCTGGTGGGCCCGGCCATTGTATGAAATAGGCTGCTGGACTACACAGGTCATAGGCCTGATCCAGCAGGGCTGTTCTTATGTTCTTAAAACATTGTGTTAAACATTCTTAAGTTTTACAAAACACATCTGCTTCATAAGACATGCAAGCAAAGCTGTGTTCAGACAATTGAATACAACATAAACAGGTGGAGAAGAGCATTTTTTTTCCAATGTGCAATAGTGGGCAAAGGATTGTGTTCAGACAGTGATCCTTGGTCTAAGAACAGAAGGTGTTACATGTATATTAAAATGGGACTGTTTTAATGCTGGACTGCTTTAATGCAGTGCTATGTGGGGGGATCTGCTTGAGAGTGGTAAATAGTGCCAAAGGTGAAACAAGAGTTTTTAAAAGGTTTTTTTAAAAAGCTTAATATACTTCATACATACCCCACCCCCACCCCAAGAGTCCCTTAACATTGTAGCCCTAAGTAGCATCAGTTGTCTTATAGCCCTTTTCACCTGGAGGAGGCACCTCACTGAACCAGGGAAATTGTTTTGCTCTTAACAAATGGTCTTAATGAGAAGCTGTGCTGTATAGAAGGTGTCTCTGCAGGCAGGCACAAACGTACTTGTTTCATGAGGGTCTTTTCTCCAAGAAGAGCCTGAAGAAGGTTAATTGGGATTACCTTTTTCTTTATGAGCTGGTACATAAATCTTCATCAACAGGGCTTCCTTAAAAGGAAATACAACCCAGACAGACTCACTCCACCTTTGTCTGGGGGCCACACACTGCTGGCAAAGGAGTGGAAGCTGCATATATACCTTAAAGGGGAACACTATCAAAAAGGGGTGGGGGTATAAAACGGTTTTTAAAAAATGTCTCTCTTCCCTTTAAATCTGATCAGGGCATTTCAGGAAATTAAACACTGAAACTATTCAGGTTTAGATAGAAAACAGATGATGTTATACATAGAAATCCTACAGTTGAGTCTTATGGCTGGGCAGCAGAAACATATGTGAGCAATCAATGCAGAATTTTCTGGAAAGAACCTTTTATGTTTTTAATACTTAACACTTCATAACAGGACCTAAATGGGCAGGATAAAAAGAAGGGCAGCCCAACTTGTAGGGTGAATAGTTTTCCAGGCACTAAGTCTTTTTAAAGCAGTGTTTTTCCCCCTTTGCTGTGTTATCCAGCAAGTCCTTGCAGATTAGCTGCTGTTGTAGCATTTTGTCTTCCAGAAGAAAGTTTGAGCTACCTTTACTTAGGCACATTCTGCCTCTCCCTTTACAAATGACAAAAGGGATGCTCCATTTACTCAGGCCTTGCCTACCTTTATGCATCTTTTACTACATTTTACTGATCTGTGGATTCTCAGCACCCCTTAGTGGCCAGATATTGTGTTCATCAAATTCTTTTTAGAGGGACAATCCACCAGGAAACTCTTCTGTGTGGGGCTCCACTGAAATTAATGGG
Source organism: Hemicordylus capensis (assembly GCF_027244095.1). Taxonomy (NCBI): domain Eukaryota; kingdom Metazoa; phylum Chordata; class Lepidosauria; order Squamata; family Cordylidae; genus Hemicordylus; species Hemicordylus capensis. Next base: position 128,579,808 of record NC_069661.1, read on the forward strand.
AGCGTTCTTGTGCAACTCCCATTTGTTCCAATAAGTTATTGTGTAGGATAACTTCCCACTGGATGTAATGCCCTTTACATGGCTATTTTTCTATCAGATGTATTTATTCATTTCCACATTCAGTAATAAATAATAATAATAATAATAATAATAATAATAATAATAATAATAATAATTTGATTTCTATACCGCCCTTCCAAAAATGGCTCAGGGCAGTTTACAAAGAGAAATAACAAATAAGATGGCTCCCTGTCCCCAAAGGGCTCACATTCTAAAAAGAAACATAAGACACACACCAGCAACAGTCACTGGAAGTACTGTGCTGGGGGTGGATAGGGCCAGTTACTCTCCCCCTGCTAAATAAAGAGAATCACCACGGTAAAAGGTGCCTCTTTGCCCAGTTAGCAGGGGCACTCCAGTATCCAAGGAATCTTATATATATAATTCTCTTAGACATACTTGTCACTAATTCACAAGAGTTCACGAGCGAGGGGAGGGGCAGACAAAAGCGATGGCAGTGGGGAACATAAGGCCAACAGACAGGCCAGCGAACGGGCAGGTGGGCAGGCAGGCGGGCGGGTGGGGAGAGAAAGCAGCGGTGGTAGCGGTGGGGTGAAGCTAAAGTGGCGGGGTGGGGGAGTGAAAGCAGCGGCATCCGGGGGGAGGGAGAAAGCAGCAGGCATCCAGAAAAAGTGGCTGGCCAGGTGGAGGAGGGGAGGGCTGAGAACACTGGAGGCGGAGGGAGGGCGGAGAATGAGAGAGAACTAGAGGCACAGATGATCTGTGCCTGGGCCAATTAGTTCAATAATATTTCACCAGAACCTCTGAGGACAGGTTAAGAAGCCAGGATATGACAGGGGAGGTTTTATACCTCAAAGGTGGAGCACACATCTGATTTTCCTGACATTTCCAGTTCAAAGGATTTTGGATAGCAGAATTGGGAAAGACCTAATTGCACCACTAATTATAAGGTATTGGGAGTAAAATTAAGATGTAATTATATCCATCATGCCATGCTTGCAAGTTTCCCAAAGGCATCTGGCTGCCGGATTTTGGAGACAGAATGCTGGACAAGATGGACCCTAGTCTGATTGAACAAGGCAGTTCTTGTCATCTTAAAGGGTGTTCTGCCTTATTGCAGAGAGCTGATGTGATGGTCCATGGGGTCCTGCCTTCTCCAATACATTAGGTGTAAGGTAGTGGCACAGTGGGTTGCAGAAGGTTGCTGGTTCAAATCCCAGCTGGTACTATATTGGGCAGCAGTGATACAGGAACATGCTGAAAGGCAGCATCTCATACTGTGTGGGCCATGGGAGATGGCAATGGTAACCCCCTCCTGTAACCCCTCCCCCCAAAAAACAAAAACCACAGAGCTCTTTGGGTGCCAGGAGTCAAAATCAACTTGACAGCACACTTTACCTTTAAATAAGATAAAATATATTTACTAGATAAAGGCTGTGAATTTCACAGCTCGGGGTATTGCACTCTCATTTTAATTCACAGCATTTCCATTTCCTTGGTTTTGCTACAGCCCTTTCACTCTTCTGCACTCAGCACCCCCACTCTCCAATGTTGCCCCTTGAAGATGCATTGTTTCCCTCTGTCAGAGAAGGACTTTGCTTTTGAAAGGGGAAGGGTGGTAACCATTATGAATTCTTCATCCTCCTCTTCTTCATCAGAACCCAGAATTTAGCTTGAAGTGGGGGAGGAGGTCAGGCAATAGGCACGTGATACTGCCTTCCTTCTTCCCTTTCTCAGTGTCAATGCAGCATCATTCCCCTTGCGTTCTACCTATCAAACTGGTTGCCATGTTTCTGTGCTACAATTAAAATTCACATGGGTGCGGGCTCACTTTGCCTCCAATGGCTTGCAAGTGGGAGCCCTCAATCTGGCCCTTTTCAAAGGTTCTGCTGACAGGATTTCCTCTTCATGTAGAATCTTTGCAAAGCCTTGCAACAGTCAGACCAGAAGCTCCTGATGTAATCCTTAAAAGAGTTAAGGAGAAGAGCCTGCTTACTAGCAGCTTCTTCTTGTTACCCCTTGTCCCCTCAAAAGGTGGTAAATGTGAAGAGAAAATGCTGCCAATCAAACAGCTGCCTCTCAGCAACCTATGCTTCTGTAAATGCTTAAGCGCAGAGGGAATGGCAAGGTGAGGTGTTATGTTTTGCCTTGTTGCATATGCCCAAATGCTTGGGCCACCCCTGCAAGCCTCAGGCCTACATAGGATAGGAGTCCATAAGCCAGCAGGTATTGCCTCCAACTCTTCCCCAGCTATACTGAGGCCATGCCTCACTCCCAGGAGCAGTCTACATGGGCAGGGCAGGGCAGAGGAGCAGCAAATGAGCCACAGATGTGGCTTGTACACTGATCACCTTGCTCTGCCTCATTTTGCCCCCTGCCATATTAACTCCAGTGTGGTGCTGTACAGGACACTCCTCCTCCCTTGCCTTCAAAGGTGAATGGGAGCCATGGCCTCCTTCCTCCTCCAAGAGAAAGCCTCCAACTTAGTTAGTGCTTGTTCCCAGTGTCACTTCCTTGACCACAATCCAGGGGCCTAAAAGAACAGTTGTGAAGCAGGGGAAGATTTTTGCCTCAGAAGTGAAGACTCCTACTTGGTATAGAGGATTTACTTGCCTCAAAAATTTTTCATTGCCTTTATAAAGTTAATCAGTCTGTGTAACTTGTTCAATATCAAAGACTTTACTACCTTACCAGATTTAGTCACCAGGTGGTAGTATTCACCTTGACCAATTGAGAGTAACATTCCTTGTTCAGGAGCTCTGCAATAACTGACTTCTTCCTTCTGCTGACTTCTTCTTTTATGCTTCTCTGCCTAAAATGGGTGTGGTCAGCATTTTCTTTCTTTCTTTCTTTCTTTCTTTCTTTCTTCTGAGGCCTGCACCTCCTATGAAGGTCCATAGGAATGAGGAATGCTCATGGGACTTCAGGACCTTGTCCCCTTTGCTACAACACAGCCAAGGCCAAGCTGCTATCAACCAAGGCCATTTCAGTCCAGCTCATTGTCTCTAAAATTCCTGCTATCATCACCATGGAAAAGCACCAGAGCCTCTCTCTGCATTCGCCTGCTGCCTTGTAGCAAGCTTGCCAGCCACTCAAGTGACTTGGGTGGTGGGTGGCATGGCCATCTCCACACAGGCTTCCCCCACCCCCAGTGACTATACAATTTTTTTTTAACGTATACCTATATGAACCACTGGTTGCTGTCATTTACAACTTTATGAAAGTCCACTGGTGTAAACAATAATGAATTCTATTCAAGACAATTAATGGAAAAATATCAAAAGAGGTCTTAATTTGTATGAACATATGGGCCCAATCCAGTTGGAAATTCTTCTGTGCAAGGTTCATTTAGATGAACGGGAGTTGTGCAAGAACAGGAGAACTTTGCACTGGATTGAACCCTAACTGAGCAAAGAAGCACCTTTTAAAAGTGGTGATACTCTTTATTGAGCAGGGGGAGAGCAACTGGCCCTATCCATCCCCAGTTACTGGGGAGCCCAGTACAGCAACCCTCCATTGGCTGTTGCTGGTATCATGGTGCTGCGTGTGTCTTTTTAAGACTATAAGCCCTTTGGGGACAGGGAACCATTTTATTTATTTATATCTATGTAAACCACTTTGGGAACTTTTGTTCAAAAAGCAGCATATAAATATTCATCCTATTCATATTTGTATTATTAAAGACTATTTTCTTCACACACAAAAACCTCTCACTGTTTTCAGTGAACAGCTCAGCACAAAGAAATTCAAGACTAGCCAAACCCAGAATGTAAAACGTTTTACCTTTCTTTCGTTTATTTCTTTGTTTTCACCTTCATATTCACCCTGAAAAGACAATGCTAATGGTCAGAAGTATTGCAGGAATCAAAGGAAAACATGGTCAGCACATTTTGCTCTCTGGATCAAATCTATTCTTTTCATCTAATTCAAAGGAATCTCATGGCTAGTGGGAAGAACAGATCCAGTGGATCATCATAGCAGACCTTAATTAACCTCTCTTGCCATCTCTTCTCTCTCCCTACTGCCATACTATATACTGAAAACCAAGCCTGTCAAAATGTTCTGCTCCAGATAGCCAAAGCCTCCCCCAATCTGCACTATCAATGTACATGACCCTTTTCAGCACAAGCCAAAAGAGAGAGATCCCTACATCGAGGAGTTTACAGATGACCTGTGCAAATAGTTGGCTTCAAATCACACAAGCTGAATAATCTGCACAGCCCTCCCTGCCAGCACCATGCAGGGGCGACCATTCCCACTACACCCCTCTGTGCACTGCTGTGCTTTTTCTGGCACCAGTGGAGCCCCTAAAAGAGAAACAGAGCCATGCCAAGCCCCAGTGGCAATTGGGAAGGCATGCAGGGAGCAGCACTAAGAAGTGGAGTTCTTTCCATGGGGAAACGCTGGAAAGAACAGCAATTCCAAGTGCTCCCTACATGCCTACCTGCATGCAGACATCACTGGGGCTTGCCACAGCTCTGTTTCTCATTTAGATACTCCACCAGTGCTGGGGAAGACACAATGGTTCATGAAGGCAGCAACGGGAACTGTCGCCTCCACATGGGGTGGGGGTGAGTAAGAGAGCTGTGCAGGTTATTCAGCTGGTGCTATTTGAAGCCATCTATTTTCACAGGTCATCTATAAAAGCCTCAATGCACTGACTTATCCTTTTCTTTCTTTCTTTCTTTCTTTCTTTCTTTCTTTCTTTCTTTCTTTTTGGCTTATGCTGAAAAGTGCCGTGCAGATTGATGGTGCTGTATACATAATGATATCAGTATTAAAAATCATGTTGAATCTAATGCTGAAGACAAGATTATGTCCTAAGTATGGGCTTCTGGTCAATGGACTGGTAATATATTGCCAACTGACAAATCAATCAATCACCTACTGATTATTGGCTGCAGACAAATTTCTTATGTAGCTGTGGTGTAAGTGTCAGTTCACTGTTTTACGTTGCATGAAGATGCAATCTGAGAGTGATGGCTGAAGTTTGTGACTCCTGAGGACAGCTGCTAGGAGAAGTTTGCCTTACCACCTGTTCTCTTGACCCTTGCCCTACATGGCTCGTATAATTTAGCAGGGAAATTTGAAGGGTCTTGTTGGTAACAGTAATGCCTCTCTGAGGGAAAGCAGAATACCTCTTTGTCTCAAGGAGGCAATCATTAGACCACTTTTGAAAAAAAAACCTGCATTGGATCCTCAGAGCTAGGCAATTAGAGGCCTGTCTCTAATATTCCATGGTCAGGAAAGGTGATCAAGAGGATGGTGGCTTCTCAAATCAGTCTTGGAAGAAGCAGATTATCTGGACCAATTTCAAACTGGCTTTCAGGCAGTCTATGTGGTGGAGACTGCCTTGGTATGCCTGAAGGATGATCTGTAATTGAGAATTGACAGAGGAAGTGTGACCCTGTTGGTCCTCTCGGATCTCTCAGAGGAATTCAATACCATAGGCCATGGTATCCTCAGGGCTGTCCTTAGAGAGCCCTAGTGGGGTGTGGGGCCTGGGGCAAATCAGCCAGTGTGGGGGCCTCTTCCAGTTAATTCTAATGGGGGTTCAAAGAATGGGGCCCAGGGCAGTCACCCTGCTTGTCATGCCCTAAGGACACCCCTGGGTATCCTTCTGGACTGCCTGAGTGGGTTGGGAGCGGGAGGCTCTGCTTTGCCATTGTTCTGCTCTTACCTTTTGGGTAAATTACAGATGGTATCGCTTGGAAATTATTGCTCTTCAAAACAAGATATATTATATATATCACACATGGAGTCCCACAGGGTTCCATGCTTTCTCCAATGCTTTTTGCAATCTACATGAAACTCCTGGGAGAGATCATCTGGAGAGGTACTGGGTGCTATCAATATACTGATGACACCCACATCTATTTCTCAGTATCAACTATGTTGTGGTTATGGCTTAACCTTTCTAATGCTTGGAACTGATGATGGGCTGGATGAGGGAGAATAAACTGAAGTTGAATCCAAACAGACGGCGGTATTCATTGAGGGAGGCCAAAACTTAGGAAGTGGTTCAAGATCTTCCTGTTATGGATGCAGTTACATTCCCCCTGGAAGATCAGGTACATAGCTTGGGAATACTTCTAGACTCAAACCTCTGCCTGATATCTCAGGTTGAGGCAATGACCAGAATTGTTGTTTTTTATAAGTTTGGTTGATACACCAGTTATCAGCTATGTCCATTTCTTGAGACAGACTACCTTAAAACAGTGGTTCATATGCTGATAACATTCAGACTTGACTACTACATGCGATCTGTGTTGGACTACCTTTGTACATAGTTCGGAAACTGCAACTGGTGCAGAATGCAGCAGCCAGATTGGTCTCCAGGGCCATCCACAGAGACCACATTATTCCTACTTTAAAAGAACTACACTGGTTGCCAATTAGTTTCTAGGCAAAATACAAAATGCTGGTTATTACCTATAAAGCCCGGAATGGCTTGAGCCCAGGGTATTTAAGATAGCACCTTCTACTTCATGAACCCCACCACCTATTAAGATCATCTATAGAGTTGCCCTGAGGCTCTGCAACAAAGCTCCCAAATGAAGTTAGAATCTCCCCATCTCTGGTTGTTTTAAAACAACTTTGAAGACACACCTGTATAATCAGGCTTTTAGTTTATGCTGTTTTAGGGTTTTTAAGACTTATTTATGGTAATTTTAATCTGTTCTATGCTGTTTAAGTTGTAGAGTGCCCTGAGATTTTAAATGGGGTAGTATATAAATGTGTTAGTTAAATAAATAAGTAAGTAAGTAGCTAAAGGCCTCTTGTTCTCCAGCTATATAGGAGACAGAGCCTCAGAGACTTCATTTAGGGCCACCAGTACCTTGCTACTCATTCCTGAGGGTTTATTGTACCCATTCCCCTCCCAGTTAAGCCACATGGTCTTGCTTCCTGCTACTAGCCATGTGCTATAAGTGCAACTAATAACTGAATGGGGGCATAAAAGTTCAGGAGGAAGTAAATACACTACCAGTTGTTGCAGAAGCACAAGAAAACAGCCATTTGGCTAGATGTGCAAAATTCTCAAGAGAAGTAAGAGTCTCTATACAAATTATGGCATGTTTTGATATTTCATCAGCAAATATACAAGAAAGAGGGTTGCCAGTTCCCCAAAGGCTCAGACCTGGGGACTCTTGGGGTGTAGTTTGATATCTAACAGATGGTATCTCATAAGCTTTGTTTTCCATCCACATGTTGATTAATCAAGGGGAAGGGTGAGTGTGGCTGATGGTCCTATCCCTGACAAACATCTGTCCATGGGTGCCACCCCTAGCTTGAACTTGACTGGCAGCATTCAGCAGAAAAGAACTAGAATTGCCAGATGGGTGGTGGCTAAAAGCCAAAAACACTTTGGCTTTTGGAAGCTGTGTTTGGCCGTCAGGATATGGAAGCCAATCTCTAGCCACACAACCAGAGCATCCTCTCCGCCCTGCCCCACCTTCCTTCTCTTCAATTCAAAAGCAGCATGGCAGCAGCACATGTTCATTGCCTGCCACTGACAGGAAAAAAAAATAGGAAGAAAAGGGACAGCAGCACAGCTGCTCACCTATCTGCTGACTGGCTAGGACAACCGTTTTGCCTAGCACACCTAGCCAGTTAGTTAGGAAAACCTTTTGCCCCAAGGGGCAGTTGTCCTTTTGAAAGGTTTTCTGGGTTCTGATCTGATATTAGTGCCAGCTGAACAAGCAGGCTCGGACAGTCAGGTTTGGAATACCATGAGTCTCACTGAGCCAAATCATGCCACTGCCTTGCTGCCTCTGTATGAGCCACTACAATGAAGCATCATCCTGGCTCTCAGACAGTCCACTGTCATCTGTACATGGGCTCTTAGTCCACGATGGGCACTTCCTGGGCTTAGCAGAAAAGTAGAGAGAGTGCCTGAACTGCTCACTCTATCTAAATATTGTCTTTGATTGTCTGAGGACTCAACCAACCCATCTACACAGAACATGGCTTTGTTTAAATATTGGAGTGAGGCAGGCCAAGTGGCTGTGTAAGTGCTTGCCAGCCTGCTCTAAATCCATGGCTTGCCTTGCTGGCTGAATGAAAGACCTTTGAGTAGAGTTTTGGAGAATGGTTTTTTGAATTGAGTAGAGTTTTGGAGAATGCAGCAACTCTGCATGGTGCTGTGTGTGCCATCTGTGCTTCCTCCTCCTCCTCTAGAATCTCACCAGCACACTGCACCTGCCTTCTTTCCCTTCTCCTCTCTCACTGGTGGATCATAATAAACTGAGAACTCGGTACTTTAATTCAACTTTGATTCAGACATCAGGGGCTGGGCCAGGAGCACACCAACATCAGGGGAGAGTGGGTGGGCAACGCCTCACTTCCCCTCCATGTGCTGGGCATATACTGTATTTGGAGGTCTTTATCTGAACATCCCTTCTATGGAAGCCAAAACCAGAAGACTGCTCAGTAGATTCTCTGACATTTCAACTGCATCACTTAGGGTGTAAGAGTGAAGCAACAATTAAGGATGCTTCACTTTTAACATTGTTATGAAAATGATGATTAAAGAGTGTATACCTACATCATGAAGGGAATAGGCTGTTTCATAGACATTGTTTGCTATTAATGTGTTAATACCTAAAGAGAAAAAAATAGTTATTGGGGGGGAAGTAGACATTCATCTTGTTTCTTTATTGATTTGCTTTTCAGCCCAGTGAAGAACCTTAGAGCATCACAGGGGCTTCAACTCAGAGCTAAAATGAAATTTCCAAACAATTCAAAATCTGCCCTCCAGCCACCCTACCCCCCACAAATATCTGTGACCTTCTGTGCTGTGGGACATTGGCATTAGGGACCCCCCAGAGCTACTGGGCAACTTGAAAGGCAGCCCCAACAGTGTAGCATGATGGGGCAGCTATGGAACAACTTAAAATCACTTCTGGGAAGTTGTACAGTGCTATTTCCATTGTTTCCAATGGGAGAAGTACTGCATGACTGCCTGGATTCAGTTTTAAGTTGTTCTGCAGCTGCCCTGTTGAGCTATACCACTGGGGCTGCCTTTCAAGTTGCGCAGCCACCTTGGCGGGTCCTTAACTCTAATGTTCTGCTGTGTGGAATGTTGGCCAATATTTATTTTGGAATTTATATCCATCATCTCACAGATGCTTCAAATTATATTAACATAAAATCTGAGTTTGGGAATCAACATTTGGCACCCATATTTGAAATTCAGCTGGTTTGGTTTTTAACTTATGCAAGGAGTTGTTTTCTTATTGTACAAACTTCATTCATGCATTTTAACCAAAAATAGATAAATAACTTGATGGTCATCACAAGGAATAAGTGGGTGCTCCCTGTTTCATTTCATTATTGTTCCACTGCTTTGCTTTCCCCATAATGAATTCTGGGGAGAATGCCTTCCAGGCTAACTTGAAGAATTTCTAAAATTATTTTTGGAATTAAAACGTGTGCTTATTTTCCTGCACAGTTTAACTGAAGTACACAAATACATATGCATATTGGTTAAGACACAAAACAAAAAGAAATGTTGTTTGCACAATCACACCAGAATTTAATTATAACACAACTTATAATTAAATGTAATTTAATCAAACTGTATGAAGACTGTGCATATGTCTGAATAAAATCTAGAAATGAAAAATGGAGGGATGACAGATCATTAACTCAATGGTACTGTTCTACAAACAAGATAAGGTAATTTGGAATTCCAAAAGCCAAAGAGAAATGTAGGTGGTGAATAGTTCATAAGCATCCTGGTTTCCCCGCTATATTTTACAATCCTTTCCCCCACTGCTCAGGGTAACACTGCAGCTTTAGTGGCATTTTGCACAGTATTTAAAGTGACTACTAAACTAATTTCATGGATCTCTCATTGGACTGGGCACCTAATTTCTCTGCTTATTGCTTCAGTAGATGATTTCTTGGCAATGAACAAATATCAGGTATCTAGCACATACCTCTCAATCAGCTCTCATATCTCTAATGGCAGGTTATAACTTGTGTGTATGTTGAACCTTGTCTACTGATTTGAGTGCCACAAAGGTGTTGGTAGCATAACAAGTTTATCAAACAGGGTTATATACAGGTCTCTGGTAGGACAATAAAACAAAAGCTTGCAACAGAGTATCTATTAACCCCTGGGGAAGGGAGGAGTATGAAGCCTTCACTGTCCTAACAATTAATTCTGTGCATCTACTTTGCAAACAGAAAAAGAGACAGCATGTTACCTACACTATCAGGGCTGGGATGCATCATAGTTCTTCCATTCTTTGGCCCTGAAATATCTTTTATATCTTGAGTGCATAATGCACCTCCTTATATGGCTGTATATTCTCTATTGCTTTTGCTGGTTGATAATGAATTGACCAGAGGCGTAACTATAGGGGGGGCAGGGGGGGCACGTGCCCCGGGCACCATCTTTTCGGGTCACGTGGGGGGCGCCACCATGACCAATTTTTTTTTAAAAAAAATTAATACAAATTTCTCCTGCTCAGTGCAGCAGTGCTGCAGCAGTCAAGGGAGCATGTCGGCGCCCCCTCCCCCACGAGCGGTCCCTTCTGTACCGCCCGTGCACCCCCCCCCCCATTGCTTTGCTGGTGGCCAGTCAGTGGCCTGGCTTGGCGGCGGCGGGCGCCGCGGTGGGCGCCTTTAATGCTGCTCACTGCAACTGCCCCCCCGCGCCCCCCCATTGCTTTGCTTGCGGCCAGTCAGTGGCCTGGCTTGGTGCCAGGCGCCGCGGCAGGCGCCTTTCATGCTGCTCACTGCGCCTGCCCTTGGCTGAGGCTCGCTCGCTCCATCGCTCGCTTAGTCTGAAACAGCCAGAAAGAGGCCCTCTAGTGGCTTGCCAGCCAGAGGGTCTCTAGTCAGTGACACACTCACGACTCGGCCAGTGTGCCGAGTCGCGCTGCACATGCGTGCGGTGCGTCCGTCCTCCTCTGTTCGCCTGCACGTGGTGGCGCGGTCGCCGTCACGGAGGAAAGCATCGTTGCTGGGGCTGGAGCTGCACTGCAGCAGGTGCAGGCAAGACAACGAGGACACACACGGACACCCGCACGGAAGAAAGGATTCGGCGGCGGGCGGGTGGAAGCAGCAGACCAAGTGTCAGGGTGAGAATGAGTTGCAAAAACTACAGAAGCCACATGTGAAAAAAAAACATATTAAAGAATCAGGCTTTTATTTAGCTGCCCAACTATGGTCTCAGGTGCCTAACAGGTGTTAATGTTTGCATTATACGCTCCTCTCTCCGCCCCAAAAGAAAGAAAAACAATCATAAAGATTCTTTGGCACTCAATCTTAAATGCATGCATGTATATGGAACTGAGAGTCAATTCCCACAGCCTGGGTAGTACAGCAGTGTGAGTTGACTCAAGCAGTGTAACATAGCTGCCTGTGCATTGTTACAAGGTGTTTCAAGAGAGTTTTACCATGAGTTCTGCTTGCTGGCATGCTCGTTTTTGCACTGTGAAAGCTTGCCTTGTGATCTCAGTTTACGCTGAAGTGTTCCTATAACAGCTCCATCTCAGAAAAACCTGCAGTGTTAGCTTTAACAAGTGCCTGTGGTATCCTGCTAAAGACACAAAGTTTGGCAAGAAAAATGGGGGAGGGGATTATATGCCAGGACCTTTGGAGATTGTCTCTTGCTTGTGAGGAAAAACCTAAGTATAATGTGGTGTGTACCATCAATCATTGCATCATAATTCTGTTGTTTGAGATACAAGCCAACTCCACAGGGTTGTTGCTTGTGAGGAAAAACCTAAGTATAATGTGGTGTGTATCATCATTGCATCATAATTCTGTTGTTTGAGATACAAGCCAACTCCACAGGGTTGTTGCTTGTGAGGAAAAACCTAAGTATGTAGTGCACCACTCTGGGCTACTTGGAGGGAGAGTTCGCATTTTTGGTTATTTATCGCATTTTTGGTTATTTATCGCATTTTGAAATTTTTGGTAATTTTTGTAATTTTTAAAATTTTTAAAATAAAAGTTTTCTGAAACATGTGTGTCAGTCAGATGTATGCTGGGGGGCGGCGGGGGGGCGCAATTTCAGTGCTTGCCCCGGGCGCCGTTTTCCCTAGTTACACCTCTGGAATTGACTCCTTGTTCAGGAATTTCAGGGCTTTTGTGGGAGTTCAAGTTAGGATGCCCACCACCAACAGACTCTAGGTCACTATTCAGCAGTGTTCTTTCCATTATGTAGCAGGAATGGATAGTCCCTTGTGTGTGAGTTTAAGGTGTCTGTGATTGCGTCCAACCATCTGTCCATTCTCTGTCTACAAAGTACAACCTGGGTTGCTATGTAGCCTCTGTTATTTCACTAGATTTCCACTAATGATGCCTCCCCTTTCAAGATATGACTGAAGAAACTCACTTGCTTCACCCCAAATTGGAATATGTTGGCATTAAGTTTCAGGTTGTTCTACATGCACCTTTAGTAAGGTTGCTGGGTTTTCATCATGCTTCTCTCTGGAGCTTCCATGTATTAAAACATCATTACTGATGGCTGAATATCGTCTTCAGATACTCTAAGAGGTCACACTTTTTTATTTGGAAGATCTCCTGTGCAGGTGGTATTCGAAAGGGTAGTCTTTGAAGTTCCATGGCATGATTTGTGTAAAAGGTGCTTGAGTTTGCCACTTTTTTCCACGAGTTTGATCTGCCAGTATCTTGACTGGGCCTTCAGCATACTAAATACATTTTCTACCACCAATTTTTGAGTTGTGCTTTTGAGCAAAGCTTTATATCCTGCACCTCTCCTGCAGCAGTTCATGCTAACCACAGATTTTGACTGGCTACCAAAGCTATGTGAGCTTGTTGTCATATAAATAAATAGCCCTATGTAATCTGTTGTCAGAGTACATGTATCAAATACTTGAACTTCTGGTTATCCAGACATTTTGGACTGGTTCCAGAGTGTTTGTATATAGCAGGATGCACTATGAATGCATTTCACAGGCTTCTGAGGTGCATATTTAAAAATAACTGTTCAAACATATTAATAGAAAGCAGCTCCCAAAACAATGTGTTTTTTTGTTAAAGAAAATTCCATCTTACCCATACTGTTTTTGGCTTTTGTACTATATGTGCGCTTCAAAATTTCATGTACCTATATTTAAAGAAAGAGTTACGTAACTAACAAAACAACTTTAGACATTCCACATAGTGCTAGCAGAAGGCAGTAAACCAATATACGTACAAAAGATGGTAATTATAATTAAGTTTTTACTATTTTTACACAGCAATGTTTCTTCATACAGCATTTCACTTCTGATTTCTCCTGCAATGCACATTTCTCCAGAAATATTAGCATGCCCCTCTCTGAACACATACTGTCTCAGGCCATAAGTGGAGATTCACATGACTGAATGTTCCTCCATAAAATAAAATAAAATCTCAGCATAACAAGGAAAAGGCTGGATTCAACCCTACTATCTACTTTTTAAAGGGGTTTAGGTTTTTCCAATGTGGAGAAGAATCCAGTCATCTGCAGTCTCAAGCGATAAAGTTCTAAAACATGTCTGCCATATCAGTAATGAGTTCTAGTCTATACAAGGTAGTAGTAAGGCACAATACCCTAGAAAATGTCTCAGAATCCTCTCAAACACAAAGGGATTCTGTGACAAACATACAGCTGAAGAAGAGTTAGCTCCCAAGCAGATAAATCAATGTGGAAAAGTATCACTGAGGTACATAGTTTGAAAAACATTTCCTTAGGATAATGCCAGCACAATAAAGAATAGACTTTTGCTTTGAATTCCAATAGCTTATTTAGCCCAGTACATAAATTAAAGGCCTGATAAAACCTAACCATTATATGTGGAAATCACTGCAATTATTTCTCCACCTCTGAAAAATGATGAAAGTATGTAGATTCTTTCATCTTGCCCTATTTACTTACTAGTCACCCAGGAAATAGTGAGGAAACCATCAAGAAAAGCAGTCCTCAGCATTGCTAATACTAGGGTTGCGCATTTTGTATTTTTTCTGTTTCGATTTGTATCAAATCTGAATCAACTCCATTTTGTATTTTGTCAGAAATTAAGCCTTCTGAATCACCCCAGTTTTGTTTTGTATCCGAATTAATCCAAATCTGAATTAATTCAGATTAAAAAATGGATCACATGGTCAAAAGAGTGGATGGGGATTATAGTGTCCAATGAGTGGAAGCTACCACAAAAATTTCAAAGGAATTGGGCAAACTGCTGATTTTTGGTGAATTTTTGAAGTTTTCAGATTTTTGCCATAGGGTATGATGGAGGTTTCAGGAAAAGTATAGCTTCACTCAGGGGAGAGGGGTGGCCCAGAGCGGAGTGTGGTTGGTGGTAGTGCCCAATTGGTACAAGGAAGCTACGACAATTTTTTCAGAGGAATTTGGCAAAGGGCTGATTTTTAAAGGATTAATGAAGTTACGTGTCTTTCAGATTTTCCTCATAGGGTATAATGGTGTTTTCTGCAGTCCCATAATTCCACATGAGGGGCACTGGGGTGGCCCAGAGCAAGTGGCAGTGTAGTGCACATAGGGTGCCAACCACCCACATGGGTTGCCAACATATGAAGTACAGGGTTTTGTTGTTCTAGAGGTGTTTTGAGAGTAGATTCTCTAGTAGCATGTGAAAGTGGATTCATGGTTTTTCTTTAAAAATCTCATTTGCTACCAGAGAATCTAAACTCAACACCTCAGAAACAACAAAGCCCAGTACCCCAATGGGTTAGCAATCCAGGGGCGTGGTTGGCACCCTCTGTGCACTACACCACCACTCGCTTCAGGCCATCCCAGTGCCCCCCAGGTGGAGTTATGGGGCTGCTGAAACCTCCATTATTCCCTATGGGGGGGAAACTTAAAAGACACATAAACCTCAAAAATTCCTAAGAAATCAGCCCTTTGCCCTATTTGGAATCTCGGTGCACCACCCTTGGGGCACTGCCACCCAACCCACTGTTTTGCCCCTGAAGCCCCACATAAACAAGTTGAAAGAGTGAAGAGAATGATGAACAACAACGACACTTAATTTTTTGGCACAGTTATTTGAGAATTTTGCAGCGTGTGGGAGCCTGTCCCATGGGACTAGCACAGCAGCACAACCCATTTGTGGATTCAAGCAATATTTCAATAAAAACACTCCCTCCCAATGGAACAGTGACCACAGGTCATTTGAGATAGCAAGATAGACCAATGAACTGCCTTGGTACTATGGAACAGCTTCAAATGTTCATTTAACTGGAGTGAGCCGTAGCCCAAACAAATCAGCCTCCTATTCAGAATTGTTGAGATTTATCATCACTGCATTTAAGGAAGTGCAAAACCATGGATCATGGTTACAAGAAAGAGAGAAGCAACTAAGACTCCTGGGGATATCAATAGATTGACAGGGGTATTCCCCCCCCTCCTTTTGTCTCCTGTAGTCCCATGTGGATGACCTGTCCCTGCAATGGCACCACTATAACTTATAAAAATCAGAAGAAAAACAAAATAGCTCTTCAAAAGACCTCTGAACAAGTCAAGAGATTCTTTCTAAACCTTTGGAAAGAATAACCTGTGTAATTTCAGAACATTCTTAACCAGCTTCTCAAAAAGCTTCTCCACACAATTTATATCATGGCTTTTAGCAAGAGCTTTGAAATTGCATTGAGCTTCCAAAGATATTTGGGTATTTCTGTCTCAAAATGCTGTCTTCCAAATCCCTTTGCAAGGTCAGTTTGCATTTCAGTTACACTGAATACAACACATACCTATCTAAACCATTCATGCTTAACAGATTTTGCATATCTTATCTTCTGCTAATCACTCAGTGCCTCAGCTGGAGTGGAGAAAGTCAGAAAAGTCAATTTCAATTGCAATGCTTTTCCAAAAAACAAAGCATTCTATCCAAAACACAGTCATTTCGATTTGGAAACAAAAATCTCTGTTTTTTAATTCCTGATTCTATTTTGGTCACAAAATCTCCAAAATTGCCATTTTAGGGCACAAAACGTTTTGTATTTGAATTGAAATGCACAAGCCTAGCTAATACAAATACTGCCCAAATGTCTTTCAAATGCATCCACTCATTCATTCTCACTTCCCGTACTGAAGCATATAAAACAGCATTTGCAGGTATCCATCATTTCTTATCCTTGCCTATCCCTTTGCTCCCTCCCACTTCTCTCCCTCAGTTGTCATCCTCACTGTCTAAATTTAAACTATAAGCACCTCAGTCCAGGGACTTGTTGTGCTAAAGTTGCCCTATAAACTACCAAGAAGAACACTAATGGTGTGATACAAACAATATTATTTTTATCATCTATAACAATACATGCTGTTAAGCCTTTGAGGGTTCCCTCGAGAGTTTTAAAATTGTATTTTAATTGTAAACTGCTCAGAGAAAAAGGTTTGGGGCAGTACAAAAATATGTTAAATAAATAAAAGCCATGCACCTTACTTACTATTCGACTGCGGGTAGTGTTGTCAAAAAATGTGTCTTTCTCCTGAACATTGTACCTTGAGAAATGTTGAGAGACAAGATTAGTTATGCTGTCATCATAAGAATGAATATAATGCACAGGATAATATGACCGTTATGATTCAGAATCTAGCTGAATCAGCTACAAAGAAATCTGCCTTAAGCAATTCCCAGAAGTAAAGGGTAAAGGAAAACCAGTTGCCTAAATAAAAAGTGACAGAGATATGGAAAATTTTTGCTAAATAAAGCGGCTAGCTTGCATGCTTTTGACAGCTTCACAGAATCATTTCTAGAAGCACAGAATTGGGAACTATCACAGCTTTCTCCCTCCATTCTTCCCTCTTTTTATTTTAAAGAAAAAGAACATATTTTAATAACTTCTCACAATTTAAATAACACATAGTCTTTGAAAACTTGAATTATCTGAATTTTTAACCTGCTCTAACCCCAAAATCTGAAGGCAAAACAACACCATTTAGAAATTGTTATTGAAAATATATACAATGTACAAAGATATACAAGATAATATACAATATTTGAGTAGAAATGAATTGTCACTAAATAACCTGCCACTAGATGAGCACAATACATTTGCTTGAACACAGAGGCGTAACTAGGGAAAACGGCGCCCGGGGCAAGCACTGAAATTGCGCCCCACCCCCACACCCCTGCCGCGCGCCCCCCGCCACCCCCGGAAATATGGAAATGTGTCACAGCCATAGTCAAATGTGGGTTGTGGGCTGCATCCGTGCAAGTATACTGGGACAGGAAAAAGGAAACATGAGGCTACAAGGCTCTTTAGAAATATATATTTTAAAGAAATGTCTTGCACACCAACAGCCTAAGTTTGCAGTCCTCATGGCCAGAAAATAAATGCTTTTAAACATAGTAATAGGTTTTGTGTCCCAAAATGGAAAAGATAAGACAGGTATTCAGAGGCGTAACTAGGGAAAATGGCGCCTAGGGCAAGCACTGAAATTGCGCCACTGTCCAAGCAGGAATGATGGGACTTGTAGTCAGCAATATCTGGAAATCCCTGTTAAAAGGAACACTGTACCATCTAGACATGGTTGTTGATCAAAACCTGAAAACATGAGCCATCTCTGTAAAAGACTTAGAACAACAGTCAGGAGTTATGTGAGAATTCCAAGTGTCATTTTCTCTGTCTCCTCTCATTCTTTAAAAAACATGACTTTGTCCTAGAGGATCACCTGCCCAAATAGCCACTAGCAAAATAGGGGAAGAAGAAGGTGGTGGTGGGGTGGGGGGTGGGGGTAAATGATTCCTGCCAGCCTTTGTCTTATGATGACTGTTGGCTCATGATGGGGTATATGTGCATTCACCACACCAGTGCTTACTTTGACATCAAGAGGGAGGAGGATACATTAGTTTGCCACACTAGACAGAGGCAGTTGAAACAGGAGCAAGACAGCCAAGTTCTGCCAGGGCCAAAACCAGCCCCTGCCAGACTAAGAAATCATTGTAATTTGCCCCTTGCTGTCACAAGCAGCGTGCTGTTCTTTTATTATTGACTCTAACTCTCAAATATCCCAGTCATGGATGGAAAATTCACGGTCAATTTACAACAGACACATTTTCTACATGGGAGTTTCTTCTGTGCAGGTGTTGTGCAGAAACCCATGTGTAGTGACCGCCAGGGGCATAGCAAGGTTGGAATGGGCCAAGATGAGATTTTAAAATGGGCCCCCAGCCCCTCAAAGTCCAGGGCCTCCACACAGCCCAGGCCCCCAAGGATTTAAGACTGATATTTCAAAATAAGTATGCTGCCTGGAAATACATTTCACTGAATACACACATGCACACTTCACAGTATATAGTGATAGACATTGAGTACTATATATTTGTGCTACTTTTAATGCCTAGAACACACTAGCAATGCTAATTATTAAAATGGACCCCTTGCTGCAGATTAGCAAATGATACTTTCAACCATGCAGGGTGAGCCTATGTTAGTTTTCTCAGAATTCTGAACAAATTCAGTAAAGTTTGATTCCAGGAGGTTTTTTACAGGAGGCTTTTAAAGCCCTTTAACACACATCTCCTCTGGAATAGAGGTGCTGCATTCACATGTTGGCCAGATTTACCCTGAAGTCCCTGCAAGTTATTGGGGAGCAGTTCACACACAAGAAAAATAAAATAAAATAAAATAAAATCACAACACATGCTTCACAGTTCTCACTCAGACCTTCTGGATTGCAAAATAACTTGAACATAAGTGCATTTATGAATGAATGAATGAAAATAAATAAAATATACTTGTTCCAGAAGTGTTTGTAATTTTCTGACATGAAACAAGCCACTTATAGGCCTTTTTAGATAGTTTTTGTTTTTAAAGCCAGCACATTTTCTAGTCTGTTTTAAATTAAATATTCAGAGACTTCTCAGTCTCACCCCACCCCCCCATATCAAAGCCCTATGGCAAGCAGATCCCTATATATGGGGGTAACCACAAAAAGGAATTCACAGCCTACCTAGCAATAGCTGTTCTGGATGGTCTGGGCAGAGGGTCTGCTGCCTGCTTCCTCCTTCCTTCCTTCCTTCCTTGCTTGGGGCCTACTCGAGTTCAGGCTTCAGGGAGGCCTACTCGGAGGCCTCTCTGGAAGCCCCGCCCACCCGCCGATCAGCTGAGAGGCGGGGAGAGAAGAGCTCTGCAGTTTGCAGGCTGCTCCCATCTAGGCCTTGCCGTTCCTAGGCCTCGCGGATGCTAGGCCGGAGCTGGAGGCAAGTGGCTGAGGGGCCCTGGGGCTGGGCAGGTGGGCAATGGGGTGGGGGTGGCAGGGACTGGCATGGCGCCCCCACCTCAATGGCGCCCGGGGCATGTACCCCCCCTCCCCCCCGTTATGCCTATGCTTGAACAGAATATGTGTTACATAATCTTCTGGAACATACTCAGGTGGGGAAAGTACCTTCATGAACAGAGTGACCCAGGAGATCCTAACTTCAGATGTTCCCGAAATAATTTAAGAATAAGGAATGAGCAACAATGTCCAAAAAAATAAAAATAAAAAATCATGTTAGTCAAGTCAAGTCATGTTTATTTACGGTCATAGACCAAAATTTACATACATAATAATACACGTAATATAGTAATAATATATACATAATATAATCAGGAACATGGACTCATCCTAATCAGCAATTTCCCGTTAGCATAATCTGATTTACCATCTGTCGTCTAGCCTTCTTAGCAGCCTCACAGAACTTAGCAACTTTAAATGTTACTTCCTCCTCCTGATCTGAGAGCAGATAGTTGATGTAAAATGCATCTGTATGCCCTGGGAAATCAGTCAGTAAGGAGGAAATATAACAAGTTCGTAAGTCCCTATAAAAAAGACAGCGGAGTAAGATATGAAAGATAGACTCCTGTTCTCCAGAGCCACAAGGACATAGTCTCTGTTCTTTTGGGATCCCTCTAAATTTACCTTCTAATTCAGCTGAAGGTAGCACATTAAATCTGGCCAATGTAAACATCCTGCGATATTTAGTGATAGTAATCTTACCCAGGTAATTCGCAGGTTTAGTATTATACATTTGTAAACCTAGGAAAACTTCTTTAGAGATTAAAGATCGATCAGTCTGCATTTCCATATCATAGATCCGCTGCTTTAATATCAGTCTCGCGTGACAAAAACCCATTTCTAATAGACCATCCAGGCTAAAGCCATATAAACTTATTTGGCGAGATATTGACTGCTTCCAGCTAGAATTAAATTTATCAGTAAAAATTAAGTGAGCAAGGCCTGTAGAAAAGAAAGACAATCTCAACCAGAAGCTGAGAATGGAAAACCACATCCGGGCTTCCATCTTAGGCATGCCAGTTTCCATCCTCAATATTACATTGGGAACACATCTAGGGATCTGTAGAATAGATCTCAGAAACTTTGTCTGAACTATCTCTAGTGGAGTGCAGTTAGTATACGGGCCCAACTGCGACCCATAAAGCAACTGAGAGCAGGCTTTAGCTGTAAATAACTTAAAGGCAGCTGGTACAAATTGAGCCCCATCTTGGTGGAAATATGATTGGCTGGCCAATGCCGATTTACGTGCATTTTGGGTAACATATTGCAGATGTGCTTGGCGTTTCGTAGAGGCCTGGAAAACAACCCCAAGATATTTAAAGGTCTTAACCTGTTCTAGTTTATGTCCAGCCAAAGACCATTTCAAGGTCTTTGGGTGTTTAGCAAAGACCATAATTTTGGTCTTGCTATAATTGATTTCCAGAGCATATTCATGGCAAAAATTAGCCAGAGAGCAAAGCGCTCTATGGAGGCCGACAGGAGTCCGAGATAAAATTACTGCATCATCTGCATAAAGCAAAATATTAACCTGTCTACTGGCCAATTTAGGTGGATGTAAAGATGGATTAGTAATAATATCCACAATGGGGTTAATATAATAATTGAAAAGAGCTGGGGCAAGTATACAGCCTTGCCTCACTCCTCGAAAGGTAGGAATTTCTTTAGTGAGGATTCCAGCTGAGCTACATCGAACCTTCAGACGTGAGTTCTTGTGGAGTTTATATATTAAAAGTAGCAGACGTCGATCAATAGAGGAGTTAAACAGTCTTTCCCATAATTTATCTCTGCTCTTAGTCGAATGCTGATTTAAAATCCACAAAGGCAGCAAAAAGAGTGGAACGGGGTAGATTAGAATATTTCTCCGCTAGATGTTGTAAGACTAAAGTATGCTCAATAGTAGAATGATTGGCCCTAAAGCCTGCCTGCTCATCAGCTAGCACCTGCTCTTTGTCCATCCAGTCCTAGAATTTATTAAGTAGGTGAAATGCATACATTTTGCCAATAACATTAAGAAGGCTGATAGGGCGATAATTAGATGGCAAATGTCTTTGGCCTATCTTATATATAGGAATTACAATTGCCAATCCCCATTCACTAGGGGGCGAGGTTGTCTGATCAATTGCTGTAAACAGATAGGCTAATACTGGCAGCCACCAATCCATATTATTCTTGATGGCCTCTACCGGCAAATTATCTGAGCCAGGGGCCTTACCAGTTTTAAACTGATTCACTATTGAAGCAATCTCTGTACATGTTACTGGGGTCCACTCAGGTAATAAGTTAGGGTCCAGTTCCTGTTCTATTTGTAAAGATGTTGTAGTTGCTCCCTCTCTAGCATATAGAGCACGGAAATATTCAGTCCATTCTCCAACAGGTATATAAAAAGATGGCGGGGAAGGTCTGAATTTAGAAGAGAATGATACCAAAGACCAAAACAAAGACACGTTTTTAGCCTGTGCGGCACAGATAAGATGCTGCCAATCTAGCCTTTTGGCCTCCCTTTTTTTTTTGCAAGTAAAATTTTATAAAATCTTTTTTTAACAAACAGATCTTGAGAAGTGACCTGATTAGAGTTAGATGGATAAAGATTGTAAGAGTTAATAAGATCCGTTTTTGCTGCACGGCATTCGTAATCAAACCATGGCTGGGAAAATCCAGCATGGGGCTTAGTGTTTTTAGAATTGTTAGCAGTTAAAATTGAGTAAAAAGAGCATACTAGATTATTATAATTTTCCGTTAAAATATGACTATCTGTAGCATCTGTCATCTTAGCACAGTATTGCATGCAAGCCTCAGTCTTTAAGTGGTTAGTAATACGTTCATTTAACTGAGAGGTCCATTTAAGTCTTCTGGGCTGGATTGCATTAAATAACCCTAAATCACCAGGAGGTTCCATAATATCTTGATCAATAGTTTTCAAATGGAGTGTAACCGGAAGATGGTCACTTTCTAAGTAGTCATCTATTTTAAATCTCACTACATAGGGAGTTAAAGCTCGGATATTGCTATGTAGTCAATCAATGAAGGTCTGGTGCCTGACCAGTGGGAAAATTCTGCTGGGTAATCATCCTCAGTAGCACATTAAGGATGAGAATGCCCAGCAGATCAAAAGTCAGCTTAAGTTTAAGTCCCTGGAAGTTGCAACCTAAATCCTTGGACAGACGTTGAAGTAGCAGGGCATTTATTACAGTTTCAGGTGGACACTGATTATATTTATCAAAGAGTTTCAAATCAGTAGGTCCTATCCTGGCATTGAAATCCCCAGCAATGATTACAAAAGACCCAGGAGAAGCATCTTGACATTGCTTAATATAAGTCTTCATTTTAGACCAAGTACTCTTAATCCTCTCTAACTGGTATAAAGGAGGAATATACACATTTATTATTAATAAGCCAACTGTATTAAATTTAAGTACGACTGCCATAGCAAGTTGATCTAGAGGAGGGAGTCTTGAAATTTCGGCTTTGATGGATGTTTTAATATAGATAGCTAAACCTCCTTTTGGTCTACCTTTCTTAGCATTCTCCTTAACTGCCATCAAGGAAAAGGAAGTATAATTTTTCCAAAGGCAGTTCTTGAGCTCCCCAAGTTTCCTGCAGCATTAAAATATGGAAACCATTAATATAAGAAAGAAAGTTTCCCAGACCCAACTTTGATCGTAGTCCAGCAGTATTCCAAGACAGTAAACTCAGGCCTTCGTTAGATGTTTCAAGTCAATTGGCCTGAGCTAACGTTAAAAGGTTGCTAGATTGAACCCCAGTTGCCATTTCAGGTGCATTAGGTCCTTCATTGACCGGAAGCGAAGGGGGTCCCATCTCATTTTGGAGCAAAAGAGAATGAGATGGGCTAATCTGAACATTATTTTCTACCTCTGCAATCTCTTCTGCCAGTGACTTGGTAGGAACTACATCACAATGAGCAATTAATGTCTCAAATAGAGGTTTTGAGTCTACTTCGAAAACCATTGGCGTTCCTTCCTCCAGCCTAGCAGCATCCTTTTGTTTGTGCGTTTCTAGCAAATATGAATGTGCTGGCAAGTCAGCAGCTGAATCATCAATCCAAGAGACCCATGGGAGTGAGGTGTTTGACAAGTGTAGGCTAATACAGTGAGGAGGCTTCTGGTCCACGTTCTCATCCAGCTGTAAATCTAACATGCATGTACTGCTGTATTGGCCCGGAGCAAGATCTTTCTTTGTTAGGTCTGCATCCATATTTCTCTCGTTCTCAGTGCTGAGGTTATCAGCTTTGTCAGCTGCTTGAGGTTTTATTTTGGAGGGAGCTGTCAAATCTACCCTTGAAGAGGGGAACTGTGTACAGTCGTTAGTATTCGTTGGACTTGGTCGGGTCCTTTTGGTGTCTATCATATGTTGGCTCCCGGAGGAACCAGAGAAGGTTTTTGGGGGGATTGCTTCTAGCCCCCAATCTTCTTTAATTCCTTTATATGCTGCAACTATATCCTGTATGTTATCTGCATGTCTGAGGGAAGCCGAGATCTGTATACTGTTGTTTTGTTTCAGCTTCCCCCGACTCTGAGATAGTGATCCTGGGCCTTCTGCCAAATCCCTTTTGGTCTGGAGCCCGGGTCTTACTGCATAGTATTCAGCATGTCCAAGGTCAGATTTTCCAGCAGCAGGTGTTAATTTGGCTTTAGGGCCTTGTATACCAGGGATTAAAGGCACAGGCTCCAAATCAGCAAAAACTCTAGTAGGAAAGATTCCATAGGTGTTTAGCTGTTTAGATCTTTGCATAAGTTTCGTTGGAACTCCAAATGCATTAAACTTAATCATTATCCTCTTATAAAAAGTACAACGAGGGAGCCAATACACAGACTTCACATCAGCAGCTGGGAGGAAACATTAAGAAGTGCTCTCAAAGATGCCAGAACTCCCTGCCTGTCCTGCCATCGGAATTTTCTTGGGCTCCCCCAGTCAATGCAGAGCACAATATGTTTGGGCTGTAATACCCTGAGGTTTTTCATTTCTAGGGGGAAATCAGCATTTTGTTGTTGTCCATTAGTTGCAGGCAGTTCCACCTTCCTCTCCAGCTTACTTTGTTCTTGTCTAGCTCTATCACTCATTTTGTAACCCTCTGAAATCTTTTCCACTGACTCTTCTAGTGTCCTTAGTTTGCATTCTATATTTTGTAAAGAGCCCAAAAGTGAAATAAGAGTCTCCATTGTGATAAAAGTATGATCTGCAAGTAACTTACAGAAACCTCTTTGTTCAGAGTCCGCTGGGTATTCTGTCTCTCCGGCAGAATTCAGCTCCCCTCGGTGTGCTTCCAGTGAATCATCCTTCTGTTGTTTTGGTGAAGTTCTCAAAGGATCAAAGTTGTTACTTGTTGGAAAAGCTTTTGTAATCATTTCCAGGTCCTTTGTTGCCAGAAAGTTATCAATTTTTTGTTGTTTACCTTTATGTTGTTTCTCCGCTTGCTCTGAAGAGGAGCGAGGTCGCTTCTTATTCTTATTTTTGTTTCCCATTTTGTTAATCAGGCACAGATAGCAGAAAATACAGCAGATAGCAGTGCGGGAGAAAAGAGAGAAATAATCTCAAGAATTCAGTAATAGCACTGCAAAATAATTATACCCAGCCGTCCACTACAGAAAGGGTTTGCTGAGTAACCTAAAAATCCTTAATAAGAGCCGTTAAAAATATCAATAAAACCTTGGAGTTGGAGGATGATTCTAAAAGGCAGCTGTCTCCATCGCCATCTTGGATGCCTCTAAAAAATCATGTTTAAACTGGGCCTCAGACTTGAACTTTGGAAGCAATTTGTTTTGGCATTGGGAACTGTGAGGGGAAAAGAGTGAGTAAGGAGAATCCCTCTTCACCCATACCTCTCAACAATTGGGGCAGAGGGGAAAAAAGAAAAGTGTTAGAACATGACAAGTAACATTCTGAATAATGAACTGCTGACCTATGCCCTCCTTTAGAACAGAGAGAGAGCAAGCAAGCACAACAGCATATGTGTTTATACAGGAAAATTGTTGTGGGTAAATGCAACTCTGGACTGATCTGGCCTTCCTGCTTGATATGAAAGAGGCCATTTTTGTGCTGGAATTCCTTGGAAGCTAAACAATATAACCTTTGGGTCTACATGCCACTGATAAAAGATCAGTCTGACCTTAATGAGGAAAAGGAACTCAAATAACAAAAACAATATTACTCTCTCCACTCAGAGGAACATCTCAAGGACTAAGGACTAAGACCATAATGTAAACAGATTGTTTTGAAACTGGGAGGAGCAGGTGGAGCAGCAGTGGCTGGACACATGAAATCAGACCAAAAGAGGGGAGGGTTGCTGATATGTATGACACATCCTCATGCCTAGACCAAAGTCCCGAAGTATCTGTGATGATAGTGGCCCTGCAAATGAGAGGAATTCCGTGCTGTGTTTCCCAATCAATTGACATCCTCTTAAATTCTTGTCAACTCAGCCAGACGCGTTTCAACTTAAATGTCTTCCTCAGTGCCCTTTATCATCTATTTTTACGAGGGCATAACTCCTCAAGACTTCCAAGTCTCCTTCTCACTTAGCGACACATTTTTCTTGTATGTGTCAGGTGCGTTTTATAAAAGGTTTCTTTAAAAAAATCAAAACACACTCCCTTAAAATGCAAACATCTCCTACAAAGTTGCACAGAGTGAGTCAGCCTGAGGAAGCGTTCCAGAATGTAACTCTGTACATGTTCAGGGCCTCCACTTTCCTGGTTGCATAGATGGACCCCTGGCGGGTAGGGAATCAAACAGACCTGTGTATAAAGCCGAGGTCCATCTATGCAGCAAGGTAGGTGGGGTCCCTGAGCATGTAGAGAGTTCATTTCTCCCTGCCTCCCCCTGCCCATTGGCCTCTAGCCACCATGGCCGGAGACATGTATCCTATCAAGGTGTCACAATAAGAGGAGTTTGATTTTCAGTCCCCTTCCTAATGACCCTAATGGTGGAAATTGGCGTATCAATATCTAGTAGTAGGAATTGCAGCCTGGGGGGGTGGGATTCTGGCCAAGCAGTGCCCCTTCTGGTGTGAACGGGGGACTAGAAAGATGTTCAGAAGACGAGCCCCTTTTCATCCCTGAAATGTTGGAGGGCACGTTTTTCAGGAAGCGTCAGGGCAGGTGACTTGTCACTCTGGATGGCGAAGATAGAGCCACCTGTATATGGAGTCCTCTTTGGAAGACACACTGCTCTAGGAAGGAGGCCGTTGTATTTGGGACCCAGAAAAGGAGGACTCCTCCCTGGGTCCTGTGGGGTTCACAGAAGCAAAGAAGGAAGTTCTGGAGGTGGGGAGGGTCTCCCAGGAGGGATTTGGGGCGGTGCCCCTCTAGACATGGTGGGGAAGGCAGAGGCCTCTCAGGGGAATAGGGCCGGGGCCGGAAAGGGAGAGACCCCCGGAAGAACCGCAGGGGCCCCAAAGTCCGACGGAGGGTGTATTTATTTATTTATTACATTTATATCCTGCTCTTTCTCCAGGTAGGCCATAGTGGTGTACATGGTTGTGTCTCCGCTCACAACCACCCTGTGAGCTAGGTTAGGCTGAGAGAAAAGGGACCGGCCCAGAGTCACCCAGTGAGTGTCATGGCTGAATGGGGATTTGAACTCGGATCTCCCCGGTCTTAGTGCAACATCCTAACCACTACACCACCCTTGCTCTAGACCCAGAGGACCAGTGGCCCTTGGGTTGGCAGTTAGCTGGTGATGCGGCCCCCTTTGTGAGGTCACCTGTCACTAGGGGGTCCTGGGGCCGGAATCCTCGCTGGCTCCCTTGAATGCATGTGAGAGTGGAAGAGAGCGGGTGTCTGAAAGAGCGACTGTGGCAGCGAAAGTGATTTAGAGAGAGATTGGGCGCGATTGTGAGAGTGAAAGAGAGAGAGATTGAGAGAGAGATTGAGATTAAAGAGCAGAGAAGTCAGAAGCGGGGATTTGTTTGGGATAGGGAGGGGGAGGGGGTTGGGGCTGGGGTGCATTGTTGTTTCTAGTAGTTTTTTGTTGTTGAGTTAGATTTAGTGTTAGGTTAGGTTGCAATTATTCATCCAAGAACAAGGACCATCCTGCTGAAAATGTAAGTCTTGCTTTCATTCTTCCTTTCCTTTTCATTTCTAAACCACCATGTAATACCCCTGCTAACTGGACAAAGAGGCACCTGTTTAAGGTGGTGATCCTCTTTATTGAGCAGGGGGAGAGTAACTGGCCCTCTTCACCCCCAGCACAGTAACTCCAGTGGCTGTTGCTGGTGTCTGTTTTATGTTTCCTTTTTGAGTGTGAGCCCTTCAGGGACAGTGAGCCATCTTATTTATTTACTTGTTATTTTTCTACGTAAAACATCAGGGAAACGACTGATGAAAAGCGGTATATAAATATGTTTTGTTGTTGTTATATCAAGGCAGTGTGCACAAGAGTCAATAAAAGCAATCCAACCGATTATAAAAATGTTAACGATGGTTTAGAAAAACATTGATATAAATGTATATCAATATTTGTTATTATCTCAAGGCAGTATGCACAACTGAAAGCAATAATAACAGTCAATAACAGTAATCCCACCAATCATAGCATTTTAAAAATGGATTAGAAAAACCTTCTGTTAATGGATCTCCAGTGACTGTTGCTGGTGTCGATCTTGTGTTTCATTTTAAATTGTGAGCCTTTGGAGACAGGGATCCAACTGATTTATTTATTTTTTATTTCTTGATGTAAACCACTTTGGAAACTTTTGCTGAAAAGTGGTATATAAATATTGGTTGTTGTTGTTATTGTTGTATCAAGGCAGTGTGCACAAGAGTCAATAAAAACAATCCAATCAATTATAAGAATTTTAAAGATGGTTTAGAAAAACGTTGATATAAATGTATACAAATATTTGTTGTTGTTGTTGTTGTTGTTGTTGTTGTTATCTCAAAGCAGTGTGCACAACTGAAAGCAATAATAACAGTCAATCAAAGTAATCCAACCAATCCTAACATTTTAAAAATGGTTTAGAAAAACCTTCTGTTAATGGAACTGTTTTGGGGGATGGGCAAAACACCCCGAAATGCGATAAAGCTTGTTTGGCAGGGGAATAAGTGGACTAGTGTGAATCTGTCCCACCATGTCAGAATAAATTGGTGCAAAGCTCTGGACCTGGGGAAATGAACTGACAGAGAGTAGGCTGTGGTTCACAAAAGCAATCGGTTTATTGAAGGGTTTCAGGCTAGAGTGGGGAAAGAGTTGATTTATTATTTATTATTATTATTATTTATTAGAAACCTTTAATATACCGCCCACTCCGAAGACTCTGGGTGGAGCACAAAAACATGCAAAATAAGGCAACATTAAAAATTACATTCTAAATTAATAACTAAAGTAACTAACAAAACAAAAAAAAGGACAATTACAGGGCAAAAGCCTGGCGAAAAAGAAAAGTCTTCAATAGAGATTTGAAGATCAGTAAGGAAAGGGCTAGACGAACCTGAAGGGGAAGAGAGTCCCAAAGAATTAAGGCGATATTATGACTCAAAAACGTCACTGAGGTTAACCGGGGAACTTCCAAAGCGGAGGTTTGAGCCTGGTGTCTGAATTGAATGAACTCCAGACTGGCGAGAGGAAGAAGGCTTCAGAGCAACAGGTTTTTGGATGGAGGAAAGAATAGGGACAGGGAGAAGCCCAGAGGGGCACCGTGGTTAGTAGACCACCTCACTCCTTCTGGCTCTGATGCAACCAGAGGACCTCTTTCCTCTGGACTGGATGGGGAATCGGGAGGCAGTGTTAGAGAAGCGAATGCCATTGGGGGGCTGAGCAGTGGGGGTAGATCCCAAAGGGGCCTGGTTTCAGTGTAGCCATCTTCTCGTAGCAGCGAGGCCTGCTGGGCCGATCAGGCCAGTGAGGAAGGCTGATCTGCAGGCTGAGAGCGGGAATGATGCCATGAGTGAGGCAAATGCTGATTCCTCCTCCTTCCTGGGGAGGGGAATTGCTCTGGGTCTCCAAAGCATCCATCGAGAACTTCTCGGGCAGGGCAGAAGGACCCGTAAACTGATTAATGCTTTTAAGGAGCGCATCTCCTGAGTTCGTGGAGCTCTTTTGCTGGGGAGGGGAGTAGCATTCTCACAGTGCCTTATCTGCTGTCCTGCAGAGATGATTAGCCAGGGGCTAGCAAGGTTGGAGTGGGCCACAAAGATTTTAAAATGCCCCCCCCTCATTGAAGCTCAGCTCATGAAGTAAAGGAATCTTAAATGAGGCTGAATAGCGGTAACAAAAAGAATATCTATATCTCCTATGTGCCACAATAGAACATCAATCTTAATGATTTTTTAAAAGGTTTTGTAAATTGTGGACGATGCAAGTCATTTAAAGTACAAGAGAAAGTCCTGCTCTTCTGGTAGCTCCAGGTCTTAACACTCACATCCGTTTCAGAGGAGGAATACCACTGAAGGAAGCCCGGGCGGGTGGATGGCTGGGGGAGTCAGTCATGTGACTTGCCTCGGGGGGGGCAAGGCGGTGGGCCCCCAGACAACTGCCTCCCCTTGCCCTATGATAGTTACGCCCCTGTGATCAACATAGCTTGTTTGAGGCAACCTAGGAGGGGAGGAAACAGAGTCAGTCTCCGGACAGAGAGACTTTGAAATTCCGTCAGAAGTGAACTCGGGTCTCCTTAGGCATTTCCAGTAGAGGGAAAGGCACGAGGCTAATCCCATTTCAGTTCGCTTCACAGCTGGTGAACCTGGGGCGATTGTCCCACTGCCTGCTAACTGACCTGTCCCCATAGAACGGAAAGCAAGGAGCCCACGATCATGGGAAGCTCTGAGCATATCAAGAATGGGAACTACAAGCCTGTTCCAATTTGCTTTATCTGCATCCAAATCTAGGGGCGACAAGCCCGTTGCCAACTCAGGGATCTGTTCCCCCTGTGTACTATGAACTGAGAGCTCCTGTCGCTGTGAGGCTCCTGAGCATATCCAAAGTGCCATCTCCAAGCCTGGAGATGAATCGGCAATCAGGGAGCCAGGCCATCTCAGCGTAGCTGCTAACATTGCTAACTTGGTAGCTGGTAACCTAGCTGGTAGCTGGTAACCTTGCTAGCGGGTAACCCCTGCTAACTGGGCAAAGAGGCACCTTTTAATGTGGTGATTCTATTTATTTAGCAGGGGGAGGGTGACTGGCCCTCTCCACCCCCAGCACAACGTCCCTCCAGTGGCTGTTGCTGGCGTCTGTCTTATGTTTCCTTTTTAGACTGTGAGACCTTTGGGGACAGGGAGCCATCTTATTTGTTTGTTATTTCTGTGTGTAAACTGCCCTGAGCCATTTTTGGAAGGGCGGTATAAAAATCGAATAAAATAAATTAATTAAATAAAATAAACTCTCCCTGGCTGCTCTGCAGGGGCTCCCCGCCCCCCGGGCTCCCTCTCTGCCCCCAAGTTTTCTGCCCAAGGGCCTCGTTCTCACTGTCTCCCTCTTTTCTTCCAGGCTGGGCAGGATCAGAGCATTCCTGTCCAGAAGGTCCAGCAGGGTGGCCCCCCTGGACTCACCAGGGCAGCCCTCCGCCTCTGGTCCATCTGCCGCCAGGTGGTGGTGCATCTGCGGGGGGAGGAACCGGGTGGCCCCTGCTGCCCCCCTCACTGCCGCCCCTGCTGCCCCCCTCGCTGCTGCCCCTGCTGCCCCCCTTGCTGCCGCCCCGGTGGCACCCCTCGCTGCTGCCCCTGCTGCCCCCCTCACTGCCGCCCTGGATGCTCCCCTCACTGCCGCCCCGGATGCCCCCCTTGCTGCCACCCCGGATGCCCCCCTCGCTGCTGCCCCGATGCCCCCCTTGCTGCTGCCCCAGATGCCCCCCTCGCTGATGGCCCTGGCTGTCCCTGCTGGCCCCCTCGCTACCGCCCCACTGCCTCCCTCGCTGCAGCCATCTGGGGAGTGCAGCCAGCCTGGGCCGTCCGAGCTGTGTGGGCAGGATGCTGGAGGTGAGTAGGAGGTGCCCCATTACGCAGGGGGCTGGGGGGCCAGGGAGGGGGGGCAGAAGGGAAGGGGGGTGGCCCGGCTGGAAAGACAGCCGGCTCACGCTTCGGCTTTCTCCCCCTCTCCTCCAGCTTTCACCACCTACTCCATCATCACTGCCCGGCTGCAGACGGTCCAGCGGTCCAGGACTCTTAAGGAAGGTGGAGGGAAGGTAGGGAACCAGCCTCCCCCAGAAGGGCCCCTGGGAAGCCCAGAGCCTTGTCCAGGGTGCTGGAAAACAGCCGGATTGCAGGATCTCCAAAAAGGGGGCCTGCCTGCTGGTTCATTCCGGAGAAGGGAGGGGGAGATCCTGCCCCACTCCACAGCCCCACGCTTGCTTGCCCTTTCCAGGAGAGGAGGGCTCGGATAGAGTTCCTGGCCGCCATCGTCCAGGCGTGTCAGGAAGCCACCTGGAGAGGGGACTGACGCCTGCCCTTCTCCAAGCCCTCAGCTGCCCAGGCTGTGCTGGTGAGTGATCTGGGGCAGGGACATCTGGGGCCGATGAGGGGGTGGAATCCTGGATGGGGCTGGAGGCAGCCCTTGAGACTGGGTGAAACCCAGCCTGGAGAGGGGGTGGACGGATCTCGGGCTAGGGAAGCCCCCCCAGGGGCTCAGGGCTGACTCCCTCCTGCTCTCTGTTCCTTCCCAGGAGGAGATGGACAACATCTGGGATGACCCCGTGCCCCACCACCTCTTCTCGCTCTTTATGGAGGCCATCAACTCCTTGAGGTACGTGGGGAACTGGCTGGGTCTGGAAGGGGGGCAGTGGTGTGGGAAGTGGCAGGGAACACCCCCCCCCCGAGAATTCCAGGGAGGCAGAGAAGAGTCTAAGTGCGGGGGGAGGCAAATGGGGGTCAGGCGGGGAGGGGGGTCACCAGCCCTCATTAATCGGGGAAAGGTCTGCGGAGGCCTAGGAAGAAGCTCTCCCCCACCTCTTCAGCCAAGCCCACCACCAGAGCTGTGTAGGAGTGGGCCTCCCACCTCGGGAGAGACGGCTTGAATGCCACCAGATCCGGTTTCCTTCTCCTGCCTAGCCTGCTGGGGAAGCCTCGGATCGGGGCCCGGGGTTGGAGGGGATTCCTTTCCCCTCCTGTGCCTGTTTCCTGAGGGTGTCCCTCCCACCCTCCTCATTGGCCCGGCTGCCTTTCTAACCTCCCTCCTTTCCTTGGGGCAGTCGGATGAAGCCGGGCTTCGGACCGAAAACTGTCAGGACATTGATAATGGACTCCCTGTCTGTGATCAGTCGTATGGTCGGAGAGGAGCTCGAGGAAGACAAGGACATATGTATTGATGGTGCCCCCACAGCCCCCCACCTAGGAAAAGACTCTGCCGGGACAGTGCTCCTTGGTGGGGGGGGGCTGCATCTCCCGTCCCCATGGAAGCAGGTGCCTTGAGCCCCCAGGAGGGAAGAGGAAAGGCCGGGCTCCTGGGAGTCCCCCAGGAGGGGCTGGGAAACCCCTCAGGCCAGCAGCAGCCACACTCTGGCTCTCTCTCTCTCCACTTCAGAGCCCGTTTCGGCCCCCGGAGAAGGCCCTCTAAAAGATGCTCAGAGGCCTCCTGCAGGAAAAACCAACCCTCGCCCAGCTGATCCTGATGGCTGATGTAAGTGGGGGAGAGGAGGGTGGTGTCCTCCAAAGAGGGAGAGGGAGACGGCCCCAGGGCCCAGGAAAAGGGTCCCCCTGCCCTGCCCTGCCCTGCCCTGCTGGGTTTGGTCTGCTGGGTTTGCTTGAGATGATCGCTTTATTCCAGGGTGGTTGCGTATTTCCACCCAGCACAGACTTGATCACTTTCCAGAGTCCTTTCGAAGAATTACTTGTTTATTATTATCCATTATTCATTCCCCTGCTAAGTGGGCAAAGAGGCACCTTTTAACATGGTGATTCTCTTGGTTTAGCAGGGGGAGAGTAACTGTCCCTATCCACCCCCAGCACAGCACCCTTCCAGTGGCTGTTGCTGGTGTCCATCTGATGTTTCTCTTTCGATTGTGAGCCCTTTGGGGAAAGAGATCCAGCTTATTTGTTTATTATTTCTCTGTGTCAACCACCCTGAGCCATTTTTGGAAGGGTAGTATAGAAATTGACATACATACATACATACATACATACATACATACATACATAAATGTCATCAACATATTTTTATACAGCCCAAAACTTACGTCTCTGGGCGGTCTACAACAAAATAAAAACAGAAACTAAATCATTTGTTAAAACAAACACAAAAAGTCCAAAGCATTACGGCAATTTAAAATGCGTCAAAGAATATTTTAAAACAGCACTGAAACCATTCGAACAAGATTACTTGATCAAATTCATTGTTGATTGTTCGAAATAATTGTTCTTTTAAGGCGAATATCGGGTGGTGGGTTCTTCTGGGGCCCATTCGCAGACTGGGTGGGCGCCCAGGTCCCCTGCAGCTTCTCACTTGCACGGACTCCTTCCTCCTACAGGCCATCGACGTGGAGATCTATAGCACTAATGTGAGGGAGGCGGCGGTGGCGGATAGGACCGGCCTCTTCCTCCTCAACCTGGCCATCGGGGCCCCCTTCTACTTTGAAGTAAGTCTCCCCCGTGCCATCCGGGCTCTGCTCTGGCACTCCCCAGCTCCCCTCCTGCAGGTTTCAGGGTCCCCAGCAGAGCTCCAATGGGCCTTGCTTTCCCCTCTCTCTACAGGCGGAGCAAATTAAACCGATGCTCCCACTAGCCATACGCCAAGTGGGGAGGACGACGGGCCGGGCCAAGGGTGAGGGCAGTCACTCATCGAGTGAAGGTAATGTCCATCCCGGAGGAAAGGGGGGTAGCAGAGCCCTCTCCCTCTTCTGGGCCTGGGGGGCTCCCCCTCTTGGCCCGCCATGGGTCTCCGAGGAGCTCACTCCCTCCCTCTCCCTGCCCCCCCCCCCCGAGCCCTCTCCAAAGCCAGGGCCCTGACATCCCAATCCCCCACCCAGGGAAACATGGCGCTCCCAGGGAAAGCCAAACTGCAGCTGGGGAAGCCGTCTCTGCCGCTCTCCCCTTCGGAATCCCTGTCCAGAAGCCCCCTCCTTTCCTCGGGGGCGGGCAGCGCCCTCTGCCCCTCTCCAAAGCCAAGCGATGTAGTCATTAATTCTCTGGCCTTCTCCCCCAACCAGACGACCTGGGATGAATAAGAACTGCTGATGTGTCCCAATTCAGGTGAGGAAAGCATTTCTCTAACCCTTTGGAAATTCCAGCCCTGAAGCCTCTTCCTTTCCTCAGGGGTGGGCAGGACCCTCTGCCCTTTCCCAAACCAAGCCTTGTTCTCATCCACACTCTTGTCTTCTTCTCTCCCAACCAGCAGCCCTTTTCGAGAACGAATGAGAAATTGCATCAGACTCCAGGAAGAGCAAGCAAAACCAAAACAAAAATTAAACAAAATTTAGCCACTGAGTTGATGTACATATAAATAAGAGTTGACAATAAAAAATTACATAAAATATAACAGAATTTAGCCACTGAGTTGGTGTACTTATAATTACAATTTGATAATAAAAATTTTAAGAGAAATCCATCTGAGCGTCCAGGAAACGTCACAAGATAGGGCAAAATAAGAGCTGAACGATCATTCTTGTAGAGGTCACAATATAAGATAACATGTTCAGTAGTCTTGATCTCACCAGACCCACAAGGACAAAGCTGGGATGCATAGGGAACCACCACCCCCCGCCCGAACCTGCCATAAAGCACCGCTGTAGGAAGCACGTTTAATCGCGCTAAAGAGAGAGCCCACCTGAACTTAGAAAAGGTGATATTATTTAAATATGCAGCAGGTTTTGTGCTGAAAAGCTGATCTCCAAGGTATAAAGCTTTTGGGATTTTAGTGACATCAAGCTGTAAACCGGTGTCAGAAATTTGTTGTTTGATCAGCTTCCTCACGCAGTCGTGGCCCAAACTAATAAGTGGAAACCCATAATATTGGGATCTTGTTTTAACAATCCTGGCAAGCTTAACTTCTGTGCCGGGTGAATTCATGGAAATCTTATTTGGGGACAAAAAGATATAGAAGAAGAGGCCTTGCTGCTGGAGAACCAGCATGGCTTCTGCAAGGAAAAGTCTTGCCTCACTAATCTTTAGGAGTTCTTGGAGAGTGTCAACAGGCATGTGGATAAAGGTGATCTGGTTGGCATAGTATACTTGGACTTCCAAAATGCTTTGGACAAAGTTCCCCACCAAAGTCTCTTGAGTAATCTCAGTAGTCATGGAATCGGGACAGGTTCAGGTGTGAATTGGTCACTGTGGATTGGTAGCTGTTTCTTTAACTTGCTCTTATTGCATTGCTTTGGGATTGGCTGGATGTGGAAATGGAGGGTAGGTATCAATGGATAATTTTCACAAGGGAGGGAAGAAGTAGGGTCCCCCAGGGATCTGTCCTGGGACCAGTGCTCTTTAACTTGTTCCTAGATGATCTAGAAGTTGGGCCAAGCAGCAAAGTGGCCAAATCTGCAGATGACACCAAACTATGTAGGGTAGTGAAACCCACAACAGATTGTGAGGAGCTCCAAAGGGATCTCTCCAAACTGGGTGAGAGGGCGACAAAATGGACGAACATTTTTTAATTGGAGAAGATGCAGAACAGGGTATCCAATATGATCAGGGGCCTGGAGGACCTTCCTCATGAGGCAAGGCTACAGCATCTGGGGCTCTTTATTTTCGACAAGAGGCAACTACGGGGAGACATGATTGAGGTGTATCAAATTATGCATGGATAGAGAGAAATTTTTCTCCCTCTCTCACAACACTAGAACCAGGGGTCATCCCATGACACTGAAGGCCAGGAAACTTAGG
This sequence comes from Hemicordylus capensis, assembly GCF_027244095.1. Taxonomy (NCBI): domain Eukaryota; kingdom Metazoa; phylum Chordata; class Lepidosauria; order Squamata; family Cordylidae; genus Hemicordylus; species Hemicordylus capensis. The sequence continues at coordinate 128,615,826 of NC_069661.1, forward strand.
ACCAACAAAGGGAAATTACTTTTTCACACAACACATAATCCACTTGTGGAATTCTCTGCCACAAGATGTGGTGACAGCCAACAACTTCGATGGTTTTAAGAGGGGTTTGGAGAACTTCATGGAGGAGAGGTCTATCATCGGCTACTAGTCAGAGGGGTATAGGCCACCTCCAGCCTCAATGGCAGGATGCTTCTCTGTATTATTTATCTATTTATTTATTATTTATTTACACAGTCAGACAGGTGTTATTGATTGGTTTGTTTTATCCAGACATCAAGTCCTTCCCAAGGACCTGGGATGGCTGAATTTTATTGTCAATGTTGTTGCTGTTATAGATATCATCGCAGAATGTAGGCTGTTTCCAGTAAAGTTGCTTTTTGTAATTGGCTCATGGTGATTTCTGTGGCCCTTATGGTGTTGAGGTGCTCTTCAAGGTCTTTTGGAACTGCACCCAGGGCGCCAATTACCACTGGGATTATTTGGGTCCTTTTCTGCCACAGCCTTTCAATTTCAATTTCTAGATCTTTGTATTTGGTGATTTTTGTCTATTTCTTTTTTTCTATTCTGCTATTCCCTGGTATTGCTATGTCAATTATTTTAACTTGTTTTTCTTTCTTCTCGACTACAGTTATATCTGGTGTATTGTGTGGCAGATGTTTGTCTGTCTGTACTCGGAAGTCCCATAATATTTTTACATCTTCATTTTCTTCAACTTTTTCTATTTTATGGTCCCACCAATTTTTGGCTACAGGTAGCTTGTATTTTTTGCAGATGTTCCAGTGTATCATCCCTGCTACTTTGTCATGCCTTTGTTTGTAGTCAGTCTGTGCGATCTTTTTACAACAGCTGATTAGGTGGTCCACTGTTTCATCTGCTTCTTTACAAAGGCGGCACTTGCTGTTTCTTGTGGATTTTTAGACTTTTGCTCTTATTGCATTTGTTCTTAGTGCCTGTTCTTGTGCAGCCAGTATTAAACCCTCTGTTACTTTCTTCAGGTTGCCATTCTTAAGCCATTGCCAGGTCTTGGTGATGTCTGATTTTCCACTTATATTGTACAAATATTGACCATGCAGTGGCTTATTTTTCCATTTTTCTGCTCGGTTCTTGACTTGTTCTTTCTTGTAGGCTTGCTTTGTTTCATTGGTGTTGAATAGTTTCGCATTATTGACCATTTGAAGTGCATCTTCTTTACTGTCCTTTATATATTCTTCAAGGCCTCTTTTCTCCTCCTCTACTGTTTGATGGACTTGCAGCATTCCTCTTCCACATGAGCTGCGAGGGAGGTAGAGCCTATCGACATCACTGCGGGGGTGCAGAGCATGATTGATGGTCATGATGTTCCTGGTCTTACGATCTAGCGTCTCTAGCTCTGCCTGGGTCCAGTCTATTATTCCTGCAGTGTATCTGATAACAGGTATAGCCCAGGTGTTTATGGCTTGTATGGTGTTCCCGCCATTGAGATTGGACTTGAGGATTTTTCTAACTCTCCTGATGTATTCACTTCCCATTTTTCTTTTAACTTCAGTGTGTGCAATGTTATCAGCCTGGAGAATGCCCAAGTATTTGTAAGGTTCTTTCTCTTCCAGGTTCTTGATCTTGCTTCCATTGGGCAGTTCTATTCCTTCTGTTTTTGTTATTTTTGCTCTGTTCATTATTAATGCAGCACACTCGTCTAGTCCATACTCCATTGCTATATCGCTACTGAATATACGGACAGTGTTTAGCAGTGATTCAATTTCTGACTGGGACTTTCCATACAACTTCAGATCGTCCATGTACAGCAGATGGTTGATTTTACTTGATGTTTTAGATGTTTGGTATCCGAGGCCTGTTTTGTTGAGTATTTGTGAAAGTGGGGTCATGGCGATTACAAACAACAGAGGGGATAGTGAGTCCCCTTGGAAATTGCCTCTTCTAATGCTAACCTGTCCAAGTGTCTCGCCATTGATTGTTAACTGTGTACTCCACATGCTCATTGTTTTTTTATAAATATCTGAATGTTTTTGCTGACACCAGTTGTTTCTAAACATTTTAGTATCCATGTGTGAGGCAATGAATCGAAGGCTTTCTTGTAGTCAATCCATGCAACACTTAGATTGGTTTTTTTTCTCTTGCAATTTTCTAAAATCATTTTGTCAATCAGCAGCTGGTCTTTTGTGCCTCTGGTGTTCGGGCAGTTTCCTTTCTGTTCAACTGGAAGCTGTTTGTTAGTTAATAAGTGTTGCATCACTTCATCTGCTATTATTCCAGTTAATAATTTGAACATGGTTGGCAGACAGGTTATCGGTCTATAATTACTTGGAACTGCACCTTTTGCTGGGTCTTTCATGATGAGATGAGTTTTCCCAGTTGTTAGCCATTGTTCAATATCACCTCCTTGCAAAATGTGATTGAACTGTTTTGATAGTTGTTTATGAAGGCTTGTTAGGTGTTTAAGCCAAAAGCCATGCAGTTCATCGTCGCCTGGAGCAGTCCAATTTTTAATTTTCTTTGCTCTTTCACTTATTAATTCTGGTGTTATTATTAGATCTTGCATTTGTTGGTTACATTTTTTGACCTCTTTCATCCAGCCTGCTTTTTTATTATAATCTATTGGATTGTCCCATAATTTCCCCCAGAATTGCACTTCTTTATTTGGTGTTTCTAGGTTTCTTGCAGTTTCTCCTTCTATGCTTTGGTAGAAACGTCTCTGATTCGACTGGAATTGGAGATTCTGCCTGTGTTGTGTAGTTCTGGCTTCATATCTGCTAATCTTCTTTGACACTGCTGTTATTTGCTGCTTTATTCTTTCCAGGACTACTACTACTTTCCAGGACTTCTCTAATTTTCCTTGAATCTAGGTGGTATTTTTGGATCAGATACTGTTTGGTGTTTTCATTCTTCAGCTTCTTGTCTTTCATATCTTTCAATTTACTAGCATCTGACCTAAGCCTGGAGATTTTATTTTCTAATCTAATCTTCCATTTAGGTGTTGTACTACTTTCTTTTTTTACAGGTCCATTGATCTTATATCCAAGCTCTTGTGTTGTTATTGTTGCTGCACTGTACGTTAGTTGGGTTGTTTCTTGCAAATTATTGGTTGTTGGGTTGCAAGTGCAGCATTGACATCTTTTAATGCCTGAGCAAGTTGTTTTTTGGCAACTGTTTTTAGAGCTGGAAGTGGAACCCTGTTGGTTGTTTGGTTCATGTGCTCAGTTATTTTTTGCTTTAGTTCTTGTTGCTTTTCTGTTAAACGGCATTTGGGTTTTTGAGGTGAAGGCAAAGGGGAGGTTGCCTGGTTTTTGATTATTAATTATTATTATTATTATTACATTAATATCCCGCTCTTCCTCCAAGGAACCCAGAGCGGTGTACTAAATACTTAAGTTTCTCTTCACAACAACCCTGTGAAGTAGGTGAGGCTGAGAGAGAAGTGACTGGCCCAGAGTCACCCAGCAAGTCTCATGGCTGAATGGGGATTTGAACTCGGGTCTCCCGGTCCTAGTCCAGCACTCTAACCACTACACCACGCTGGCTCTCCATACCAGTTGCAGTTGCACAGTACCAGTTGCAGTTGAGTCACAGCAGGAGGGAGGGCATGCCCCTTTCAACTCCTGCCTGTGGCTTCCAGCGGCATCTGGTGGGCCACTGTGTGAAACAGGATGCTGGATTAGATGGGCCTTCTGGGCTTGATCCAGCAGGGCTGTTCTTAGGTTCTTGTGTTCTTATGAGGGCTGCAAGCCAAGGCATGAGTACTTGGCTGCAATTAAGTGCCTCTTCATGATAAAGATGCCTCTCCCCCACCCCTATTTTAAACCCCTGCACTCGTTTAGAGGGCATTTGAGCATGCGCGTTGGCCATTTTGTTTTCAGCAGTGATTAATTTTAAAAAAAATAATGGCCACAGCACATGCTGAAATGGTCCCTGCGAGGCCCTAGAGGCCTGCAGGGGGAGGAGGAACCTTTGCAGACCCCCCCCCCAAGCCTTTAGGAGGCCCCCTGAAGGGGCTACAGATAAGGTGGTTGTTTTTTTTTTGGTTTTTTTTAATTAATATAATATAAGTCACTGTACACATATCCAGTTTTGCACTATGTATAGAGAATCGGGGCTTGTGAATACTGAGCTGAAGCTTATGAGCTAGGATTGTATTCATTTGCCCTTACTTTGCTTCTTGTGATAAGTGAGTTAAATGTGATGTCTTAATAATATGGCTATTAATGGTGAGTTTGTCTTTGAATCAGTGTGAAATCCTTAGTATTAAGGCCCACTGGAAGCTTCTTGCTCTCTTTCTCTCATTTTATCTGTCTTTCTGAAAGACTAGCATATATTCCAAGCAGTGACACAGTTGACTCTGCATATCCTTGAATGATTTTCAGAGTATCTGGGAAAAGTCAAATTCTCCATTTATTTTTAAAACTTATGTAATGGTGATGTTACAATGCATAGTAGAGAATTAGACAGGCACTTCTGTTTACTTTTCCAAGTACACCTCCACATAGTGTTTGGGTATTTCATGAACCCCAGCATCCTGAAATGTGTTGTTCTCCAGCATTTTTTGGTCTGGCTGCGTCCACTGCTAAATAGTTTTTGAAATATTAAAAGATTAACGAGCTGGACTTGTATTTTTCAGCGAATATTATGGTGAGGTTATCTGAAAGATGGGTGTCAGATGTTTGGACAGGGGGCGCAATTTCAGTGCTTGCATTAGGCGCTCTTTTCCCTAGATACGCCTCTGGTGGCTGATGCAGGTGCCACCAGGTGGGGGCAGGAGGCACCGTTAACTGTAAACTAGTAGGTGCTTACCTCTCCTCCCGCTGCACCTGAAAGCTGTATGGAGCAGTGGCGCATCACCCAGCACCCACATAGTGGAGGATTCTGCTCCTCCACTCAGCTGGCGGAGGCCATTTGTGTGGCCAGGACATGGCCTGCATGCATATGTGGAGGCCAGCTGAGTGGCTGGATGAGCAGTATGCTTGGGATCAGCATCCACTGTCATCACATGCGTCAAACTGCTCCTTTCACTGGGGCAATGCTGATCCTGCTGCTCAGACCATCTCATGAGTAAACCTAGTAACTGCACAGGTAGCCCCAAGGGGAAAGTGAAGGGCCTCTCTTCCCCAAACATTTTGTGCAGAAAATAGAATTTGACTGTTCAAGCATCCCTGTTTAGGGCTGCCATATAAACCTAGCCCTTGGGTGCCCCCCCTCCATCATTTGTTTCCATCCTGGTGCTCTAATGGGATGCCCAGCTGATGCTGCCACATGGAGTGTTTGTGCTTATAAACATATATGGGGCAGAACAGCCCATGGGAGACTTCAGGAGGCTGGCAGGGGAGGGGAAACCGCTGGAGATCCCACCTGTGGCCAGAGCAGAACTCTCTGAGGCCCTGGAGGTGGTAAGACCACCAGTTAAAAAAACAGAACTGGCCCCGAGCCAGCTGGGGTTTCAGCTCAGCCTCGAACCCTCAGACTGGGCCCGCTTGATAGCGAACAGGCTCGAGGTCAAACTGGTTCACACATCCCTACATTGTGCTTTCAAAAACTGAATGGAACTGTGGTTACAGTGCCATTCAATTCTGGATTTAACTCTTTGGTGGCCAAACCTCTTGTACTGGTGGTGAACCTTCCTGAAAACCGAAGGCTCAAACTGGAGTTTGGCAAGGCAAACTGCAGGTTGCTTTTGCAGAGAAACCATGGTTCATGCATTTGGACATAAAGGAGTTCCAAGCTCTGCACCACATTACAGTCATCCCTCGCCAATCACTGTTTCCCCCAGTTGTGGTTTTGAGTATCTGCGACTGGGAAATTGTGACCCGTCTCGCCAACCACAACCTGAGTATCCATGGTTTGGCAAGATATTTTTGGTGATGGGGGGGTCCATGATTGGGTGGGTTCAGAGGTTCATTCTGAACCTCTTGCTGACCCTGGCAACCACTCATTGCTGACCCTGGCAACCACTCATGATTTAAAATCACATTTAGTGTGGGGTTATTTCCCCCCCAAAAAAATACCTTTTAGTGATTTGTAGGGGTTAAAAAATGTCCAGAGGTTCAATCTGTTCTTGCTGACTCTTGGTGATTTTAGGTGATTTGGGCAATTCCTGGTATTTTTTCTTTCATTTTTAGCTGTCTTGCCTATCGCAGTTCCCCTAATGTCCTGTTTCCCATTGTTTTCAATTGCTCGCCTACTGCAAATTTGCCAGTCGTAGGGTTTTTCTGGAATGGAACCCTTACAATTGGTGGGGATGACTGTATGTCCAAATTCGGACAGTGATTTTAATCATAAGCAGACTGGGTAAGCCAACAACCAGCCTAGGGCTGGTTGAAGAAATGGACTTTTAAATATACAAGAAGCAGAGTAAACTAGTCACCTCTTCCATGATGGTGCCAGTCTCTTATAAAACTAGAGACAACAGCTTTGAATTGTACTATTGTACTTTTTCTTTTTGAGAATGCATTTTGAAATGCCAAAAACACCTAAAGAATTATCTTTTTAAATGTCTTTTTGGGCCAAAATATTGGGCCAAAATATTGTTTCAAGGGCGTGTGTGTGTGGAGTTTCAAGCATTGACTGTTTAATGGTTATTATTTATTGCTTATTCTCAAAGAACATCTGCTTTAACTTATGCATTTATTTTGATGTAAGCCTTTTTGTGTGATGGCAAATTATTCTTTTGATGCAAGCCTTTTCAATATAAACTTTTTTTCTTTTTTAAGAGCAGCCTTTTATATCAAACCTCTGTATTATAATGTTTATAACAGATTATGCAAGACAATAAAAGCTATGGAGAACAGAGGGAAAGAGCCCCTGTCTATAATATGTCCCCGGGTATTGACAGAAGCCTAGTCTACACATGCAGCAGAATACCCTGGCAATGCCCAGAAGATGCTTGTTTTGCACCAGGAGGGTCTGACTGGGATAACATAGGTTCCTGGCAGGCAAAGCCCCCATATGCAGAAGAGTCTTATCTTGACAAAATCTATGATGCAGTAGAGACAGAGGGGTGTGTACCTCCCTGTGTGACATGCTCCATCAAGAGTTCCTGTGGATAGACAGGGGGAGCCAGAAAGATGTAGCAGTCCACTGGCAACAGGAGGGAAGTGTTAATGAAATTGCCTTGAGGGTGATTGGTCTGTACCCCTTAGTTTGGGCGAATGTGGGGAATTTAGCTCAAAAGGGGAGACAGTTCCAATCAGCCTTAATGTATGCCACAGTAAGAGTAAATTTATCCTTCCAGCGTTGTATCCTTTTGATAATTCCCCATGCTTGAAGAATCCACAATTCTTGGTGCAAAGATAAATTCCATACTTAGTTTGGGGATATATCCCCAAAAGAAATGAACATCTTTAATAACCAAATATCGCTTTACAATCATATTGACAATTTTATGAATTTCTAATCAAAACGATACCACAACAGAATAGGCCCAAACCATACGTGTAAGCATTCACTCCTTTAAATTACATTGCCAACATTGGGGAGTCTGAAACCAATCTTTCCTAAACATTATTTGTGGTGTCCAGTAGGTACAAAACAAAAGCTTCTGCTATTAACTTCGTATTGAGGTCTAAAGAAGTAGATTTTACTGCCTTCAAGGACACATGCCATTGATTTAAAAGAATAGGACACTCAAGTTAACTATTTCCAAGTTCTCATATATAATTAATATCAGTCTTATCCATCTCTTTAATTTTTTTTTATTAAAAATGTTACTGGCTTAAATACCTCCCCTAAATTTTCCAAATCTAGTAAAAGGGGTAGTGTTTCAGAAACAGCAATTGCATCTGGACCATAAAGCCCTGTTAAAGAATGTTTAAGCTGAATAAACTGTCTATTCGCTACTTGTGTCAATTTAAATTCAGCCCTCAAACTATCAAAAGTGTTAAAAACAAAATCAGACATAATAAGATAACCAAGAAGCTGTCTCATGGCTTAAAGTGGAAGCTAGGAGCTAAAGTGCCACAATCTGAGCATTCCTGGACTCTATACCCCGCCGGGATACCTACTGAATCCACTGATCTAAATAGCTCAATTTTCATATTTGAGTGTGAAATCCTTAGTATTAAGGCCCACTGGGAGTTTCTTGCTGTCTTTCTCTCATTTTAACTGTCTTTCTGAAATACTAGAATATATTCCAAACAGTGACACAGTTTACTCTGCATATCCTTTAATTATTTTCAGAGTATCTGGGAAAAGTCAAATTCTCCATTTATTTTTAAAACTTATGTAATAGTGATACTACAAGGCATAGTAGAGAATTAGACAGGCACTTCTGTTTAGTTTTCCAAGTACACCTCCACATAGTATTTGGGTATTTTATGAGCACCAGCGTACTGAAATTTGTAGTTTTCCAGCATTTTCTTGGTCTGGCTACGTCCACTGCTAAATAGTTTTTGCAATATTAAAAGATTAATGAGCTTGACATATTTTTCAGCTGATATTATGGTGAAGTTATCTGAAAGATGGCTGTCAGATGTTTGGACAGGGGGTGCAATTTCAGTGCTTGCCCTAGGGGCTATTTTCCCTAGATACGCCTCTGCTCCTCTGTTCCCATCCAGGAAGGAATTCAGGAGGCCCAAGGCCTACAGGGGACTGGACTACTGCCTGGAAGTCCAGGGACAAAGGTGCCCCGTACACATATATAAATAGAGCTGTGCAAAAGAAGAAGGCAGCTGAATTCTCAACCTAGGAACATTGGAGCCACCAGAAGGAAAGAGAAAGGAGCAGGCTTTTCCTCCCAGTGGTGTCCCCCGCCACAGTGCACCTATACAAGTGAACACTTGTCCTATACATGTGAATGCTTGTCATGCTCCATTGTAGGAAAAATATAGGGTTGCACTTGGGAATAATGTTGCCATGATCTCAAAACCTGCCAATTATCCCTGATAATGAGTGGCCTGGCCCTTATTGCCCCACCCTGTGGGGATGTGGGTTGGAATGTACTGAACCACAGAGATGCAGCCCATCCAATGCATAAACATAAATGCAATACATAAACTTTCCCATTATAATGCTGGGTATTTTGCTAGGATAAAACAAAGGTAGAATTTTAACTAAGAGTTAGTTGGACTTCCACGAAATGAAGGCTATCAGATTTCAACTCTTCTTAATGCAGATGTTCATTACTCTTTTTTAGGATGACTAAGTACCAATTTGCTTTCATGCGTACATTCTGCCACAGTTATGTAACAGCAATGCTATTTCATAAATCAATGTTTCCAAACCCAGGAATCATCTGTGGAAATTGATCTAGCAAGTTCACTCTCTTTAGCTATGCTTACACATGGTTCAGCATTAATGAAAATTGTCAGAAAGATCAACATATAATGTGCCCAATGACTCCATTTATATCACAAGCTTATCCTTCATACATCAGTGCAGAGACCCACACATTAATGAGGCAATAATAAGGAATGGTAATCATATCTGAAACTATGAAATATTATTTTGGGCAGGAAATAATTCTTTCATTGCCTATTTTTGGCCAAATGTAAATTTTGCTTTCATAAATCAAACTTAGATGGAATCATTAAAAAATGTTCTGTTAGCTTGATAATATGTGAATAATCCATCCATTCATGCTATTGTATATGTCCTGGTTTGATTGATTTGGGAGACTAACAAAGCAACAACAGTGGCAAGCTCAAGCAGAAACCCTTTTAGGGCCTGAAGGATCACCCAACAGAAGGTAGGCAGTTCTGGAAGTTAGGATCAAACCAGTCAAGATGGTACAGTGTGTGGCTGTCACATGATTAATTCCCCATTCCCACTCTGTAATGTCTAGTAAAGTATACCTTGCATCATGAATTCATGATGTTCCACATTCATACCCCATAGCTGCCATCAACTGCCAGTTATGTGGAGCAGCGGTGGAAAAATGTGAATTGTCATCAGTGGTGCCATTTCCCCCAGACCTTGGGTCCCAGGTCTGTGTGGTCCCTGTTCTCAGGGGGCCGCAGCAACACTCTCATGACCAACAGGAGTCTCCTCCCTGTCCCATGCCACTGTGGCAGCCAATGAAGATTCCTCCGTGCCGGCAATCCAGTGGTCACCAATGGGAGAAGCTCTCCCATCATTTGCAAAATCAGCTGGATGTAGGCTGGTTGAGTCAGAGCACTGGGAGAGCGCTCTGCTGCCTCTCTGCTACCTGCCTGTCTGCCCACCAATCCCTAACTCTTCCAGGCAGCAGGCAGGCATCTGGCTTTGGGACCACAAAGAAAGGGGAACAGAAGCCCCTGTCCTGATGGTCCAAAACTGGCTCTACTGCATTTTTTCATACTTCCACCACCTTCTGTTCGGGCAAGGGGCTGGCTTCTGGGTAAACTCTATGGCGTAGCCTAGCCTGATGATCATTAAGACCCAGAGATGCATCGTAGGAATGGAGAGGGATGAGTCACTGTTGCTTGGTGAAGGTGGACTGCCTTGTCCAGTTGTGGCTTTGGGGTGGAGAAGGAGCCAGGGTTGCAAAAGGAACCCTAGTGGCCAGACCTGTAGGAATTATCATAAGAGTGAAGCTGAGTAGAAGTCGAAGGTTTTGGCAATGGAGAGCAGTTCCACCTGCCAGGTTTGTATTGTCTTGACTGAGAAGAATGGAAGCTCATGGAGCAGGCATTAGTGTGAAGTGTATGAACCTGCTCCATAGTATCATCATGGTACCAAATAAGGCTCCCCATCAAAAGGAAGTTCCTCTATGTGTGAGTGTGCTGCAAAAGTTAGGCTTGAGGAGCACAGCCAGGCATGGTGGCATAATCCAATAGAGGAGGCCATGGTTGGAGCAGTGCAGTTGGCCTGGTGGCGGGAAGAGTGTAGCTGTTGTTTTGCAAGTTGCAGGGCTTCCTTCTTTAATGTACTGACCAGATCATTTTGTTCAGGAGGCAGTAGTTCTAGGAATTGAGTCATCTCCCCCCACCCACCCCCCAAAACCGGAAGTGGTTGTATCTGCCCAGTCAGGCCTGGTAATTGGCCACCTTTAGTTGGAGTGTAGAAGTAGAATATTGGCATCCAGTTTCTTGCTTTCATGGTCAATGCATGCTTACAAGGCCTTATTTTTGGACTTTGACTGGGCCATCTCCCCCACTATAGAATTTGGAACAGGATGTTTCTATAAAAAGGCACAGTTGTCCACTTATACCCTGAACAATGCCTCAATTCTCTTTGACATGGGCTGGGTGGAAGAGGATTTTTGCCAGTAGCTGTAGGTTGTGTCAATCAAGGGCTTGAACGTTAGTAAAGTGACCGGCACGTGAGCTGAGGAATCAATAATCCCCAAAATAGGGTCCTCTTGGTCTCTTGGTCTGAAGGCCAAGAAAGGTTGTCATATGTTGCACATGCCCGAAGTGCGATCTAAAATCCTCTGAAGGAAAGCCAGGCTTGGCATCCTCCAAATTGTCCAATGGAGATGTATGAATTGAAAGTTCCCCTGAGTCCTCATTAGCGGAGTCCCCCTGAAAATGTGCTTCATGTGCTCTGGCCTGGAGGCATGAGTTGTAGCAGTGCCAGGGGTTCATGGTCAGGATTCTTCAGAGTCCAATCCCCTTGAGGATCCTGCTGCAGGGGAATAGGTGGGGCTGTTGGATGATCCTCTGGAAGCCTCTGGTTGTTTGGGGTGTGAGACCTCGAGCAATGGGTTTGGGTTCAGGAGGAGGCGATCTTCATGGCAACTAATCCAACCATCGGTACTGAGGCCTCGCTGGTGAGTGTGAATGGTACCTCTCCCTTTTCCTGATTTCCTGAATGGTGCCTCCTCCCTTTTCCTGCCTCTCCCTTTTCCCGGAGAGGGGGAGCAGGATCGTCTGCTGCATGGATAAATCCTGTCCTCCCAGTAGCCATGGGCATAGTCACCTGAGGTGTGGTGCCAGTAGTCAGCATCTTCATTCAAGTCATAGTGGAAGTGGCAAATCATAAGGGTCCTCATAGTAATCGTTCTCCAGCTGGTAGCAGTCTGCATCGTCATACAGCCTATGTGGAGTGCGAGCTCGGGCTGTCGGGTTTGATCCCATGGGTCCCGGTATGGGCTTCATTACTGAAGAGGGGGTTGGATGCAGTGGTCCCTGGTGTTCTCTCTCCAGTTTTGAAGGCATAGGAAGCGCAGGGGTTGAGACACGATCCCATGCTGCTAGGTCAGGCAGTCTCAGGCGGTTATTAGCCACGAGTTTGCCGGGTTCTAGGAGGGCAGCGACTTCCCCTTCAGTCAGGAGTGATCCCGTTTGTGTCAGTGGAGGAACTGAAGAACTTTCTGAGTTCTTGGGGGCCCATGGCACAGGCTGTCGAGAGGGCAGTATTGGCCATCCCTTTGTTCATGGCTTTGAGGATGGGTCCATAGCCAGAGGCTTTGTATTTGTCTTTAGTGCAGAATCAGATGGCAGGTTGCACTTTAGAACAGAGGGTACTGGGGTGACAGTCGGTAGTGAGGCAATGGCAGTCACAGATGTTGAAGCCCCCAAGGCCTCTGGATGAAGTTGTGCCCCATTCACGGTATTTTGCAGTGGGTAAGCAGCAGGGGCTATGGAGACCCCTGAAGTCTCCACTATAGCCGGAACCCCCATAAGGGAAAGGTCAATTTGAGGCAGTGCCTTTTCCAAGACTGGGGAAGCCATGGTCTTAGGCAGGTACGAGGTGGCTATGGCATTCTCCCACAGTAATGCCCGAAGGGACTTAATACGGTTTTTGCATGCTTGTTTCCCAAATTGCAGGCAAAAGGCAAAGAAGTCTACTTTATGAGCTTCTTCAAAGGGCAAAGGGAGTGGCCATCAGTAGAGAGCAGTTTTGCACGGCGACCCGAACAATGTTTGAAAGTCAGCTTTGTCTTCTTTGCTTCCATATACCAAGAGAAATTCCAAGGAGCCTTAGTAAAAGACACTTTCCATCAAAAGCAGGACAAAAACTGTCAGGGTGTAACACTAGTAACAGGAGGAAAATTAGGCCGTTTTTTGTTTGTTTTTTAAGGCCAGGGGGAGGGGGCCAAAACGAAATAAAAGGACAGAAAATGTAAGGGCAGGAAGAACTACTATCTATCGGGAAGCTAGAATAAATGTAAAAAAATAACAAGAAACAATAAGGAGTTCTCTCACACAGAGCCTGAAGAGCAAATAGAAGGAACCTTGAGCCAAAGCTGTGAACGCAGCAGCAGACAATGAAGAAAAGAGGGAGAGCCTGATGACACCAGAGGAGGGGCTCCCACCAAAAAGCTAGAACTAAGGAGAGCTTTGGAAGGATCCCAAACAGACTTCAACACATGCGTGAACAACAGAGTCCATGATGATGAGCTGCTTGTTAGCCACTGGGAAAAGAGATGGGATCTAGGGCTGGATGCTTTTTACTGGACGCTGTCCAGTAAAAGTCATGGAGCTATCCACTCCCAGGATGCTGAATTGTCCTCACCTGAGAAAATTCTCTGAAAACTCTCCCTGGGAGGAATCCCAAAATTCTTCTTCAAAGTTCAGTGTTCTCCTTGGATGAACCCTGAAATTCTTTTCCCATTTTCACTTTTTTGTTGTTTGAATCCTACAATACCCAGACTCTGGAGAAATATTATGGGAACAGAATACTATGGAGCTGGAAAGGAAGATACAGCACCACCACCACCAGTCAGATCCAGACAAGCACCTTCAGTGCTAAAGACATCTCCCTCACCCTACTTCTTTCTGAACATTCTATAGGCTTTCTTGCCTCTGCAAATACACAGGCCTTCTCTTCACTAGTCGTGCTCTTTGGAAAGTTTCCTGAAGCCAGACCTGCATTGTGTCTCCTGCATGTCACCTTAGCCTAAGCCTTCTTTCTTTATTGTTCCTGGCCCTGAGGATACAAGTCTAAGTGATTCTGCTTCCATTGCTAATGATAAGTTATAGCATTGTGGGTACAGTCATTGGAATTAGAAGTTGTCTGATCACTGGCAGGCATTGGCATGTTTTCGTTACCCAAGGTCATTAAGGGCAAAGGCCCTGGTATTTTTTCAAACCAATAATTTGTATTGGTTTTTAACACATGTCAATCAACAGGAACATTAAATATAGAAAACTAAAATGGTCCAAAACGTCACCTGGCAACATTTAAGAAGTTTTTAATTGTTCTGTTGTCAATATGAGTATCCTCACCCTTCACTATAAGTATGTTCACAGAACATTTCGGGGGGAAAGGCTGGAGGGAAAGAGGGAGGGACATTGTGGGAGATTCACAGGATCATTTGTATACTAATCTGAATATAAGGTGGTTGAGAAGACAGATCAGCACCCCCCCCCGCCCCATTTTTGGTACTTCTTAATCATCAGAAATAAAAACAATCTTAAAAGACATTTCATGTGCCAATCCATTTATCTAGAGATTTCTTTCTACCTAGATCACTCATTCACCCTCTTCTGTGGAAAGACCAGCATCAGGTTCGGTGATGGAGGGGGAGCTTTGTGACAGTCTAGTAGCTCCCATTAATTTCAAGGAGAGTGGTGTAGTGGTTAGAGTGCTGGACTAGGACCGGGGAGACCCGAGTTCAAATCCCCATTCAGCCATGATACTTGTTGGGTGACTCTGGGCCAGTCACTTCTCTCTCAGCCTAACCTACTTCACAGGGTTGTTGTGAAAGAGAAACTCAAGTATGTAGTACACCACTCTGGGTTCCTTGGAGGAAGAGTGGGATATAAATGTAAGTAAGTAAATAAGTAAGTAAATAAATAAATAAAGGTTCCCCATCCAAAAACTGTTGCTTCATATTCTTTTCTCCACCAAAATCAGTTTGACAGCCATATCATTCATAGAGGAGAACAAGTGACAGTTTTAGCACTAGTGGATAATCCTTTTAAACAAGTAACAGGACGGAAAGCAAGAATGAGGTGCCAGGGGTCTCAGACCTGGGGCTCTGGTAGCAGGACTCAGGCACCTTTAGTCTGTGCACCACTAGACCAGCTTGCAGGAATAAGGAGTGGCTGACCTAAGTCCCGCACAGACCTCCCTGACAGGGATACTTTCAAATGAGGAGAATGTTAGAAGCACCTATGATTCTGTACTCACAAATAGATTTTTTCTCTGGAAAAGGGGTAAGACAAATTCTTCATCCTGGTGGTGTTTTGCTGTGGCACGTTGGGCTGCAAAGGTTTTGTAAATTTGTCCCATATTTCAGACAGCTTGTTGACAATTCCACGTTCTTCCTTTATTTCATATGTCTGAAGAAACAAAAAGTGCATGCATGAATAGGTGTCTTAGGTAGCACCAGAGGGAGCCAAGGGGGCAAGTACCATTCCATGCCAAGTCACTGGCCTCCCCACCTGCCCCTCATTGTTGGACCCATCACCGAGTCATAACATAAGCAGAAATTATTTATCGAGTAAATAAACCCACTACTTCTTCAGATCCCGTCCTTCTCTTATATCTCTCAAGCTGATATTGTTCTTTCTCATCCTGTTGTCTGGATTCTCAAAAGGATTGATCAGATCCTCTATATTCTCTTCAGATTTCCCAAAATCCATTTCCAAAAGAAGAAAGCCTTGCTTATCTTGACTGTCCTACACATTATAACCTTTTGGTTTTCTTCTTCCCCCCCCCCTAGTAACTAAGATATTTTATTTATGGCCATCAGTTTTTCCTCCAGATCTGAAAACCTCTCAGTTTTTGCTGAGTCCTTTATCATGTGAGTAACTTGCTATTTAAAAGCCTTAAATTCATTATCACATTTTTCATATTCAGTTTTGTTAATAACTATTTTCCTTTTTTTCATTTTACACACACAAACTAATATAAGCAATGAATCACACAAGACTAGCAAGCAAATTATAAACAAAATACAAACATAATTAGAACTATTAATATCAAATAGGGCACATGAAATATCAATATCATTATAAACAAATGTTTTACATAACATTTAACATAACATCCAGAGCTGCTGAAATAAGAGCATCTCCTTCTCTGTTTTCAGGAAGACCCTCAAGACTTTCCTGTTCTTGCAAGCTTTTAATTGAAATTTTAATAATTTTAATAATTTGTTTTATATTGTTTTTATCATGTTTTATGCATTTTAACCTGTGATTTTAATGTTGGGATTTGTACACCGCCTAGAGATTTACATATCAGCTGGATAGATATCATCTTTAACCTCTCCGGACTAGTATAAGTGGACTTAGAATTGTCAGTAAAATTCAGAAACATAATCTACCTTTCTAATGAACAATTGTTATACTTCATATTCAAAGATGCTTTACTTTGCAAGGATATTTTGTCCCAAATTAGAATTTCCCATATTTTTAGAGACCATTCTCATATTCCTGGTGGTCTTCTCCCACCCGCCCCCAGTTAGAGGCAATTTTAAACTGTACTGATATTAATAGCAACACAATTATTTCCTTCTGCAAATCTGAAAATTTCTCTTAAGTCATTCAGTACAACTGTCTCTGGTTCATGTGGCACATTTCCAGTTGCATCTTTTATATACTGCAAGACCCTGTGCCAAAATGGGCGTATGTGTGGACAAGTCAACCACATATGACAGTATATACCTGTCTCACCACAATTTCTCCAGCATAGAAATATCTTTGAAGGATATAGGTGGGACAAATTTAAATTCAGTTTTAAAGAGAGCTTTATTTCTCCAGAGTTGGATATTGCGGTAAGGTCTTCAATTTCAGTTCAGTCCCCTCCCCAGGAAACACACTGGCCATGTTTGGACATACTGGGAAGCTGGAGGCCCCTTCAGTTTCTGAAGCTGCATGTCCAACCTCGGCAAACCATAGTTAAGGGCAAGTAGAGACCTGTGGTTTCCCTCACCAAACTTCACTCTGTACCTTTGGTCAGAGTGGAGTTTCACCACTCTTAACTCCGGTATAGTGATGCCAGTGCTACAGTTGAATGCTGGCACCACAGTTTGGGCCCTATGGGACCTCCTCCCTCATTCTGGCCCAAGTGGCTGTGCGGGCTGTCCTTCTGTCAAGAAGGAAGCCAGCTCCCCCACCTTTCTGCAGTCTTGCTGGCTGCAGAAAGGCCCCTTTCCCCAACATGCAAACGCAGATGGGAGAGTGTGGGGAGTGGGTGCGGAACTGCAGGTCCATTGGATGTCTGAACCCAGCCACTGTTCGTTGCAAAGAATATGAGGTTACATCTCTTGAAGATAAATTATCGCAGTGGTCCACTGAGCGGATGGAGCAGGAAGCTATACATTGTGGGAGAGTCAGTCAGAAGCACCGGCCGGACTGTATGTCATACTTGGGCTCACAGACCCTCCTGCTCTGACCCCGACATGCCAAAACCCGTGCCCCACCTCTTCACCCCACACTTGCTGTCCTTGCTACTTTTGGCATCAAACTACAGGCTGGCCATCTATGGTGAAAATAAACTGAAAAAATAGATGAAGCAACAATACTTTTCTACCACCTTTTTGAAAGCACTAGAATAACAATCAATCCAACGTCAAGCCATAGTGTGAAAGGCACAGTTGTTTGAAATTTAGCAAGTTATCACAAATCTGTTTGGACTGACTTATTACGTAGCTTAGAAAGAAATGGGAATAATAATCAAGGTTTTTTTCCTAGTCAGAACCAGTGCCAAGCTTGCAATTTCAGTCAAAAAAGCATCCAGATTGACACAAAACACCCTTGGATGTATGCCCATTTAGGTATGTAAAGGTAAAGTGTGCTGTCAAGTAGATTTCGACACCTGGTGCTTGCAGAGCCCTCTTTGGTAGAATACAGGAGGGGTTTGCCATTGCCTCATCCCATGCAGTATGAGATGATGCCTTTCAGCATCTTCCTATATCGCCTCTGCCCGATATAGGTGTTTCCCATAGTTTGGGAAGCATACCAGCGGGGATCCGAACCAGCAACCTTCTGTTAGTTAGTTGGGCTTACATCCAGCAGTCACTGCTTCCCCTAAAGCATCTGGCAAATTACAGTTTGGTGAGAGTGCTGAAAACTAGATGGTAGAGATCCCTAACCCCACCCCTTCGAGAACTTCAGTTGCCAGGTTTCTCTGGAGAGAGGAAATTGCTATTAAATCATTTTAAGTCTGTAGCACAGATAAGTTCTGTTTCACAGATGCCTATGGGACTAGTCAAGCAACATACTGATGGTCTCTGAAAACTTAACAGCTTCAAGACAGAACAGTGCTCAGTTATTAGAATAATTCTGGATCTTCTAGTAAACAAGAATGGCATTCTGGTTGAAATGATGTCTTGGTTTGAGCAAAGGGGCTGAAGGGCTAACGACACTGGCTTTACCCACCGACGTACTCCCCACAAGTTAAAAACAACAACTTGCAAATAGCATTTTAATTCCTGCCCCTCCTCATACAGAACATGAAGAGGCTTTATCAGAGTTACCGTATTTTATGGACTATAAGACTCACTTTTTTCCTCGAAAAATATCCGCCAAAATTCAGGTGCATCTTATATGTTTTAACAGTTTAATATGTTAAAACTCTGAAAAACTGGATTAAAATTAAGGTGCGTCTTATAGTCCGGAGCGTCTTATAGTCCATAAAATACGGTATTCCCTTATACACCATGGCTGTTTCCATCTATTGTCTATCAGGTGGAATCTTTGGCTATTTTAAAATTGCTTATGAAGTATAAAGGGTAATCAGAGCTACTCCTTGTGGCTGCCTCCCATAAGCTGCCATGCTTTCTGCCACAATGCCTTGACAGAGGAGGAGAGCTGGTCTTGTGGTAGCAAGCATGACTTGTCCCCCCTAACTAAGCAGGGTATACCCTGGTTGCATATGAATGGGAGACCCGATGTGTGAGCTCCGTAAGATATTCCCCTTGGGGGATGGGGCCACTCTGGGAAGAGCATCTAGGTTCCAAGTTCCCTCTCTGGCATCTCCAAGATAGGACAAGATTTTTTTTATAAGACAAGATTTTCTTTATTGAACCAACAAACTACCAAAGCATACAGTACGTTGCCTGAAAGAGATTCCTGCCTGCAACCTTGGAGAAGCCGCTGCCAGTCTGTGCAGACAATACCGAGCTAGATGGACCGACAGTCTGACTCGGTATATGGCAGCTTCCTATGCTCCTAATGTGTCATTCCAGGGAGGCAGCTGCTGGGAGTTTTTACACTTTAAAAGCAGTTTACACACACACACACACACACACTCTGCATCCTGTCTGTACACTGCATTTTGAAGGGACCTGTACACAAGTTCATTTTTTTAAAAAATGAACAAAAGTATACATCATTCACATAAAAACATGTACATGTTTACAGATATCTGTACACATGTACAGCTTAATGTCTAAATAGAGTCGTGTTGTGCTGCATTTCCCTGCTTCTGTTCTATATCACTAGTAGTTGATGGTGTGGGCAAGAAAATACAGAGCACCATGATGTCACAATATGACATGTTATTCTACAATATGGAGGGGGTTTAGGCATCTGTCTTGCATTTCCTGCAATGTGTTGTCCTGCCTAGAGATCTAGGATTGGTTGCAACTCCCTGACAAGCATATACTCTGTCACAACCACACACCTCTTGCTATAGGAATATGTGGAATGACCCTTAGGCTCAAGGCAACCCACTTCCTTCCTCACTTAGTGCTGTAATGTGAACAAACCCCTTTCACTGCCATTCCTTTGCAATATTCTGCAAGCTTTCAAATAATAAAAACAGAATTGTGCACTACTTACCTTTTTAGTGGGCATTTTTATTTTAAGAATCTCTGCTTCTCGGCTAAGTACATTCCACGGCGCATGTATTCGAACAAAACTCAATCCTTGGCTCTTATTCTGAAAGATGGAAGGAGTGAAAACATTAAAAATCATGTTGACAGCATTTCCACTGGAGATACTCATGTGAATGTTTACAACACTTTAAAAAAACACACTAAATAAATTACAGGCTGGGTCTTGTGGGGAGGGCAGCAAGGGAGCAATTGCTCCAGGCCCCACACCTGGAACAGGGGGGCATCCAAAGTATGGTTCCTTATTTCAAATGATCAGATCAATCCTTTTCATTCAAGGCAATAAAACTCAGGATAAAGAGATATTTCAGAATTTTGGATTATTATGTTGACATAGGATGTAGCTGCTCACATAGTGTGCAATGATGCACACTCGACAGAATGTAAAGTTTGCACAAGAGTGCTGTTGCAAAGTGCAAAAATTGCACAAAATGAGTTGTCTGACAATGCATCCATTATATATAATGGCCACACTATTGTTTAATTCTGTTTGCACCTTTGTGCTTCTGCAACAGCATTTTTGCACAACTGTGCAAACATTTCATTCCACCACTTATGAAACATTTGTAGTACTGCAGCCAAAGAAAAGAGGGGCTCTAACCAAGGCTCTAACTAAACTATAGATGAAGAAAAACGACAAGCACCAAATACAGATGCAAATGAAGAGACAAAAGTCCCATGGTGCTCTAAACAGGTTTATTTGAGCCCAACACATGTCGGCCAAAGCCTTCTTCAGGGGCAAGATATTATCCAATGTAATCCTGTTACAAAAACACTTCTTTGCTGATCTCTGCAAATGTGCTTCATTAGCCTTGGCTACTCTAAGACATTGTTCCCTGTTTTTGAAGAAGTGTTTTTGTAACAGGGTTACATTGGATTGTATTTTGCCCCTGAATGTGGCTTCGGCTGACATTCTTTGGGCCAATTTAAAAGCCCAAGACTTTTACATTTTTAAAAAGCCTTTAAAGACACACCTGTTCACCTAGGCTTTTAACTGATACTGTTTT
Organism: Hemicordylus capensis; assembly: GCF_027244095.1. Lineage (NCBI taxonomy): Eukaryota > Metazoa > Chordata > Lepidosauria > Squamata > Cordylidae > Hemicordylus > Hemicordylus capensis. The sequence continues at coordinate 128,636,466 of NC_069661.1, forward strand.
GTTTTTAATGTTGTTTTAGAATATTGTTTTTAAAAATTTAAATTGTGGTTTTAAATTGTTATATTTTAAATTTCTTGTTTTTGTTTTTAACTAATGTTTTAATGTTGTTTTTATCCTCTTGTAAACCACCCAGAGACGTAAGTTTTGGGTGGTATAAAAATATGTTAAATAAACAAACAAACCTGTTTACAGCACCGTGGGACTTTTGCCTCTTCATTTGCATCTAACCAAACTCTGCCAGCAAATTTGGAGAATAACACAGTGGCCAACAGACTGGAAGAGGTCAGTATACATACCAATACCAAAGAAAGGAGACTTAACAGATTGTGCAAACCGTCACACAATATCCTTAATTTCACATGCTAGCAAAATAATGCTCAGGATCATCCAATGCAGATTAGAACCCTATGTGGAAAGGGCTTGAACCCTACATTCAAGCTGGTTTCAGAAAAGGCCAAGGAACAAGAGACATTATTGCTGATGCACACTGTATAACTGGGAAAGCCAAAAAATACCCCAAAGAAGTCAATGAGGCGATTTGCATGAGCGAGCAAAACCAGGCGAAGGGAGCCTGACCCAGTTTTGCCTGCTCACAGGTGAGCCCAATGGCTCCATGGCAGCAAGCCCACTTACAGAGCCACCCCCTTAAATGAGCAAGCACCTTAATGCAGCAAGGTTAACCTCGGGTTTTTTGGCTGTGTGTCTGCCACAGCTGCAGCGGACACACTCAGGACGCAGGATCCCAGGAATGCAGGGCAGACTTGACCCCCAGAACTTCCAGGCGAGCTGGGTGTGGGAGTGATGGAACCAAGCTGCTGCTTATCTGGGTGGGTGATTTGCCCACCTGAGGAGGGATTAGTGCTCATCTGCAGGGAGAGCGGGTCAAGCCCACTCTCCCCATAGTACCCTTTCGGCTGTACACACTGATTGTGTATAGAGCCTTACTATGTGCTTCATTGACTACATAAAAGCCTTTGATTGCATCAACCTTGTCAAGTAGTGGAATATCCTTTGGAAAATGGGTCTCCCAGAACATCTCGTTGTTCTCGTGAGAAACCTATACACAGGACAGAAAGCCACAGTCCAGACGGAACATGGTGAAACAGACTGGTTCCAGTTCAGCAAGGGAGTAAGACAAGGCTGTATACGTTCTCCTTATTTATTCAACTTATATGCTGAACATATACTGAGGGAAGCTATATTGGAAGAAGATGAGCGTGGTTTTAATGTTGGAGGAAGAAACATCAATAGCCTGTGCTACGCTGATGATACCAATCTGATGGCGGAGAATGTGGATAATCTACAAGCTCTAGTAATGAAAGTCAAGGAGCACAGTGAAATGATTAACGATTAAATGTAAAGAAGACTAAATTAATGACAACAGGTACAGCAACCAGCCTCAGAATTGATAATGAAGACGTTGAAGAGATGGATAGCTTCTGCCTTTTAGGATCAACCATCAACAGTAAAGCTCTGGTGGGCCACTGTGCGAAACAGGATGCTGGACTAGATGGGCCTTGGGCCTGATCCAGCAGGGCTGTTCTTATGTTCTAAGGATCCAGCAGTCAAGAAATGTGCTACAGACTAGCACTTGGTAGGGTTGCAATGAAGGACTTGAAAAGGATATTTAGATGCCATGACATCTCTATACCTACAAAGATTAGAATTGTTCAGACAATGGTTTTTCCTGTGACACTCAATGGTTGCGAAAGCTGGACTTTGAAGAATCAGGACAGAAAAAGTATTGATGCTTTTGAACTTTGTTGCTGGAGAAGATGATACCATGGACAGCCAGGAAAACAAACAAATGGATCACAGAACAAATCAATCCAGAGTTTTCAATCAGGGCAAAAATGACCAGGCTCAAACTATCATAGTTTGGACACATTATGCGAAAACCGAGCTCCCTTGAGAAGTCCATAATGCTGGGGAAAGTTGAAGGAAAGAGAAGAGGATGACCAGCAGCAAGTTGGATGGACTCAATTGAGATAGCAATGAATGCACCACCTAAAACGCCAAGTTGAAGACAGATCATCCTGAAGAGAATTTATCTATGTGGTCACTAATGAGAGCTGGTCTTGAGGTAGCAAGCATGGCTTGTCCCCATAGCTAAGCAGGGTCTGCCCTGGTTGCATATGAATGGGAGACTTGATGTGTGAGCACTGCAAGATATTCCCCTCAGGGGATGAAGCTGCTCTGGGAAGAGCAGAAGGTTCCAAGTTCCCTCTCTGGCTTCTTCAAGATAGGGCTGAGAGAGATTCCTGCCTGCAACCTTGGAGAAGCCGCTGCCAGTCTGTGAAGACAATACTGATGCCAGACAATACTAATGCCAGTCTGTGAAGACAATACTAAGCTAGATAGACCAATGGTCTGACTCAGTATATGGCAGTTTCCTATGTTCCTATGTTCCTATGACACCAACTTGATGGCGCTTAATCAATCAATCAATCAATCAAATGAACATTCTGCCTCCAGGTCTCTCAGAGTCTTAAGAAGACCCTGATTACAGGAAATAGAAGGTGCAATATATGAAATAAACAGATACCCGAAAAAGGAAGCTGCACATCACAAAATAATTATTATCCTATACCCACATAAAGACACTTAAGGACTACATGTTAAGTATATTTTTATTTGTATCTGAGTTTGCATTTCTGCAAAGGGACACCACTATGCAAAACACTGCACAAGCTCTTGCCAGTCTGTATGGAAAAACAGAGAGGTTAAGCTGTATTGGGCATTAGCAGCAGATATTGTGGTTAATAATGTATGGAGTCATTATGAACAAATGAGGATTTAATATCAAATGATTATATGGAAGGAGGCAACTACTTCTTTTAGGCAGAAATCAATGGTAACATCAATTTTATCCTATATAGGATATTGGCAGGATGATAGACTGTCCAGGAATTCTATGGTTGTGGCAAGCCAGTGGACTGCTTACACTGGTTAACATAATAGTATATGCTCCCAGCAGAAAAGTTAAGGGAGAAAAAAAGAACAACAGAGAACATAGTGGGCATGCACGTGCACACACACACCATTCTCCAAGCAGCCATATTAACACTGTCAACACACACCAGTCAAGGAGCAGCATGCTGATGAGCCTATCAATCAGGTAGAGGAGGAAGCAATCCATGAAGTGATGACAAAATGCCTCCATAACATTATCCCAAAGACAACCTGCCACATAAAGGTATGCCTTAGAGTCCTCCAAAGCAGCAACACCACAAATTGTGGTGCAGGCAACACCATACATTTTTGACTGCATATCACAAACAGAAGGGAGATATTTCATTTGGATGGGGAACATGGGGTATAACAGTGATGCGAGGGGGGAGCTTTTGTGTGCTTTCTACTTCCTAATCTTCCCAACAGGGTCTTGTTTCGCTGCCACCATATATGTTCTCTTAATGATCAAGAATTGTCTTTATTGGTCTCTTCAGCTTTGGTAGCACAGGAAGGCAGGTGTAAGGGTAGACAGAGATAGTCTCCTTGGCTTGCTTACAAAATGGTTCCTTTTAAAGAACAGTACTCTTTCATTTACTTCTGGCTAGGGAGTTTGGTTTTACACACTCTTTCCTCCCAGAGTTCATATATTAATGTTACAACTATCTTTACTCCCCCCCCCCGAACCCTCTCTGGTTCTCCTTAACCAAACTTCTTCCAGGCTGTATCTCAGACACACATTCTGGCCACCTTTGCACATAATGTGAAACCGGAGTTTGCTAAACCGGCGGTTAATTTTTGTAACCATGAATTTGTCCAATTTCAGTCTGGCAACCTCTGGTTTCAGGGTCGGGGAGCCACCCACTCCTTGTCCACCAAGACCACATCCTAGCAAGCTCCATAGCACTAGCATCGCCAGACTATGAGCAAAGCGTCAGAATGCCTGCAGAGTGGAAGCCATTGACCATGATTTTCAAAGGGGTGTGCTGATCTTCAAGGCATGATCGTGCCTTTTTGGAATGAATGGACTGCCCACCCTCGGCAGGGAAAGGACACTTAAATCCAGTTAAATGGCATGCAAGCCCTTCTTCTGACAGCAGTTGCACCACTGCTGGGGATGTGTGAACCAGCTTGAAATCAAGCTGGTTCACACTCAGTATGCCCTTGAGTGGCAATGGGTGGGGGGCAGTCAAATGGCAAGTGGAGCCAAGCCCCCACCTTGTGAGCTGGCTCAATGGTATACCAGCAAGGATTCCCCTTTAAGGGCTACTAATCTCTTGGCTACTAATCTGCCTTTCTAGTACTCAATGCCTCCTTCTGCACTGTATTTGGTTTGAAGACCCATTTGCATTCTACTGACTTTCTTCCGGGATATCCAAGTATCCAAGTTTTATTTTTGTGTAGAGATTCTATCTCTTCTTCTGCAGCTTTTCTTAAACTTTTAGCTTCATAAGAACAAGAACAGCCCTGCTGGATCAGGCACATGTCCCATCTAGTCCAGCATCCTGTTTCACACAGTGGCCCATCAAATGCCTCTGGGGAGCCCACAAGCAAGAGCAGGGGCATCTCTAGGGAACAGGGGCTCTTGTTCACCTCTCTCCCCGGCAGCCCCTCGGAGTGAGGGAGATAATTAAGAAAATAGGGAGGGGTGGAACTGGGGGACTCAGGAGCTGGGTAGGTTCTTTGAACCCATCTGCTCAATTATGGCTACACCCCTGATAAAGAGGCAAGAAGCCCACAGGCAAGAGGTTGGACCGGGTCTCACGATCCATGAGACCCAGTTTTGGGAAGTGAGCGGGAAGAGAGCCCTGGGTGGCCAGATTGGCCGCCCACACGATGCCCGGCTCTGAGACGGAGACGGAGGGGGCTGGGGATCTTGGGGGCCACGCGGCCCCCAGATGCCCCAGTATGCCCTGTGCGAGTGCACAGGGCATACTGGGGAGACCCCCGAACCAGGAGGCTGCTTTTAAGCCAGTCAGTCAGTCAGTCATGTTTATTTACGGTCATAGACCAAAATTTACATACATAATAATACACGTAATATAGTAATAATATATACATAATATAATCAGGAACATGGACTCATCCTAATCAGCAATTTCCCGTTAGCATAATCTGATTTACCATCTGTTGTCTAGCCTTCTTAGCTGCCTCACAGAACTTAGCAACTTTAAATGTTACTTCCTCCTTCTGATCTGAGAGCAGATAGTTGACGTAAAATGCATCTGTATGCCCTGGGAAATCAGTCAGTAAGGAGGAAATATAACAAGTTCGTAAGTCCCTATAAAAAAGACAGCGGAGTAAGATATGAAAGATAGACTCCTGTTCTCCAGAGCCACAAGGACATAGTCTCTGTTCTTTTGGGATCCCTCTAAATTTACCTTCTAATTCAGCTGAAGGTAGCACATTAAATCTGGCCAATGTAAACATCCTGCGATATTTAGTGATAGTAATCTTACCCAGGTAATTCGCAGGTTTAGTATTATACATTTGTAAACCTAGGAAAACTTCTTTAGAGATTAAAGATCGATCAGTCTGCATTTCCATATCATAGATCCGCTGCTTTAATATCAGTCTCGCGTGACAAAAACCCATTTCTAATAGACCATCCAGGCTAAAGCCATATAAACTTATTTGGCGAGATATTGACTGCTTCCAGCTAGAATTAAATTTATCAGTAAAAATTAAGTGAGCAAGGCCTGTAGAAAAGAAAGACAATCTCAACCAGAAGCTGAGAATGGAAAACCACATCCGGGCTTCCATCTTAGGCATGCCAGTTTCCATCCTCAATATTACATTGGGAACACATCTAGGGATCTGTAGAATAGATCTCAGAAACTTTGTCTGAACTATCTCTAGTGGAGTGCAGTTAGTATACGGGCCCAACTGCGACCCATAAAGCAACTGAGAGCAGGCTTTAGCTGTAAATAACTTAAGGGCAGCTGGTACAAATTGAGCCCCATCTTGGTGGAAATATGATTTTAAGCCTCCCAGCTAGGGGTCTACTTCCAAGTAGCCATGGTATGGAGCCACGCCGCGGCTACTCACGAGTAGATAGCCCGGGTTTGTGGAGCACTCGCTCCGCAAACCCGGGCTAAGGGGCAGGCTACAGGAGCAGGTTATCTGCTCCAAAACTACCGGGTTCGACTGTGAGCCCGGTGGTTCTTACGATCACAAAAATCAGGCTAGGATTTTCCTAGCCTGATTTTTGTGATCGTAAGAATAGCCCCGTTGCTCCCCTGTAAATGGTATTTAGAGGCATCTTGCCTCTGAGACTAGAGAAGGCCTATTGCTAACAGACTAGTTGTGTAGGAATTTTGTTATTCCTGATTATACTGGGTCCGACCAGCTGTTTGCCTACTGCCCAGAAAATGAACACACTCCAGAAATCAAATTAACATTTTATTTGAGTTACATTAAATAGGTTAAAGGAGCAACTCTTAAGAAGTGTAAACATATTAAGGAATTCAGTAGGCATATCACCAAATATATTGAATTAGTCTGGAAATCAGTTTCAGCCACACAAAGGATAGCACTCAAAACAGGAGACCCAGCAAAAATTAAAAGAAAGAAAAAAATCAAAAGAACTATAGCCAGACCCTGAAGCCCAAAGCTAGGAAAAATGGAAAAAAGGAGACAATCCCAAAAGGAGAGGCAAATCCCCCCAAAGAGAGAAAGGTGCCTCCAAAAGGGAAAAGTCCCCCAAAGGGGAGAAACGTCTCTCAATCAAATCCATGGCCTAAACATTTATAATCTTTTATCATAGAGGAGTGTCGTCCCTCCCAAGAGGGTCACTTGGAGTTTGATAGCCATGTCTAATTACAAGGTACCACCCATCTTGATTAGAAAGATATCATTTTAGAATGATTAGGTATTGATCGATATTGCCTTGTGTGAAAAAAATCATCTGACTTACATAGCTTGTATATTTGGATTATATGATCTCACTGTCACTGTATAAGAGCATTATCCTATTAGCATTTTCAGTCCCCTTCCTAAAGATCCCTAGAATGGATTTGCCTTTTTCACAGCTGCTGTGCACTGAGTTGACACTTTCAATGAGCTGTCCACAACCCCAAGATCTCTCTCCTGGTCAGTCACTGACAGCTCAGAACCCATCAGTGTATATGTGAAGTTGGGGTTTGGTTTTTTTGGCCCCAGTATGCATCACTTTACACTTATTTACACTGAACTGCATTTGTCATTTTGTTGCCCACTTATCCAGTTTGGAGAGATCCTTTTGGCGCTCCTCACAATCTGTTGTGGATTTCACTACTCAAAATAGTTTCATGTCATCTGCAAATTTGACCACTTCGCCAGTTACTCCACCCCAAGTTCTAGGGTATTCATGAATAAATTAAAAAGCACTGGTCCCCATACTGGGGGACCCCCCGCCACTTATTTCTTCCCTCCATTGAGAAAACTGTCCATTTATTCCTACCCTCTGTTTCCTGTCCTTCAACAAGTTACCAATCTACACATGAACCTGTCTCCTTATCCCATGACTGCTAAGTTTACTCAAGAGTCTTTGGTGGGGAACTTTGTCGAAAGTATACTATGACGTCTGTAATTCATTCAGCACTATTACCTCTCAGCTATAGTCTCATTCAGGACTATTACTTCTCAGCTATGAGGATTTACTTCAAGCAATTTGGCACTACAAGCATTACATCAGCTTCTGTCAAGAATGATATTTTTTAGTTTGAAGAGCTTTTCATTAGCCCACATTGTCTGTATTTACATTATCTCTGTATTGTTGATGCCTTTTGCGGTCTGAGGATCAGATTATACTTGGAGTATTTTTTTACCCTTTACATGTGTATACTGCATTTTTCATATTTTGACCTGTCCAGGGTTGTTCACGGGTTTGGGTTTGTATTCATTGACTTGTTATCCGTGATTCCCTGTTCTTTATCTTTGTTAGTGCCCGTCAACAAGCATAGCTTCCATCAATGGAAGATATGGCAAGGCCTTCTGGACATAACCTCCCTTAAGGAATAACATAAAAGTTAATTTGCACCTCATTAATGTTGATTAATTCTACAGGGGAAACAGTTCCCATTGCCAAATCTCCAAACTGTATATTTGCTTCCTTGCTGAATTTCTACCCATCACACACAGTTGATAAAACCACAGGAGCTTCTAAAGTACTGTCCACTCCCCCACATGATTCTGCCGGTTTGTTAAATTCATCATAAGAGGCCCTTCTCAATGTTCACCACAGCTTCAGAGATTAAGAAGGTGGTGACCAGGAATGGGGCCTTCTCTGTGGGGCTGCCCCAAATTCTGGAATATTCTGCCCATGGTTGCTCATTAGGCTCCAGACTAAGACTTTTCTGCTTGCACAGGCTTTCATCTGCAGTTCTGAGGTATTTTAACGGCTGCTGTTTTTACTGCTGTTTTGCTTATTGACTGTATTTGTAATATATCTGTGCATCAAATCAAACTGATAATCAAGTCTGAGGAAATGCAAGTCCTATCCGAGTATTTTTCACTGGAAACTATTCCAGTGAAAAATGTCTTCAATACAAACCAAATCATATTGTTATTGTATCAGACCATCCCCTGCATTGTGTGCATGATACAAGAATGGACTGATTCATTATTGGTATCAGGCCAATAATTCATCCCATGCACAGCCCTAAATTTTAATGTTTTAAAAAATCACATTTTTGTAAGCAATCCTGAAATTGTTAAATTAAAAGGCAAGATGTACATTTCTGAATAAAATAGAATAGGTGTGCAGAGACAGCTGAAGACATTTGATGCTTGAGGCAGAACACCCAAATGGTGTCCGCCTCCCTAGGTAAAAATATAAAAATAAATGAAGTAGCCGACATTTTGTTGCTTCTGAGTTGTGCCCTCCAAATCTGCATCCCCCAGCCAAATGGTAGTATAAGGCTGGAATTGCCACTATGACACTTCACTTCTAAGTTTTAAGGACTGAAGCTAGTGTGATGTAGTGGTTAAAGAGGTGGACTTTGACCTGGAATACCCAGATTCAAGTTCCCACTCATCCACAAAGCTCACTGAGTGACCTTGGGGCAGTCATTGTCTCTCAGCCTAACTTGCCTCACAGCAATGTTGTAGGGGGTAAAACAGGAGGAGGAGCACATAAGCTCCTCAGAGGAAAGGTAGGGTTTTTAAACAAACAAACAAACAAACAAACAAACAAACAAACACCATTATGCCTGGGATCCAAAGAGTTATTTTGTCTGACCTGAGGACTTGGATACGGACAGTAGAATTTATTATTTCTCCCCACCTTTTAGACAGAAGGCACCTACCTGCCATCCTCTCTCAAGCCATATCACAAAATATTTCTCTAGTCAACTCATAGGTTTGCAATGAAGCACTGGGTGTGGGGTGCTTGTTGGTTCAGAAACATTATTCTAAAGTTCCTTTGGAAGCACGAAACTAGTCATATTTCCTTACAAGAAATGAATTTGCATTTACAGGAAAGAAGGTGAGAAAAAGAAATAATTAATAGTTTCCTTGGAGTGGCTATGCTTTTCCTTACATCACCAAAAGACATACAAATGGGCATACAGAAAACTAGATTAGAGCTATCTTTGGATTTCTAGAGGCCCAAGGAACAGCATTGTTAAAATACAATGAACATCTTGAAAATGTGGACTCTTACTAAGATCAGGCCTATTGGGATATGGCAAAATATTACTTACATGATATTGCCATGGTTATAACAGCAACATTTGAAGTGCATGCTTTAATTATTGTTTTGTTTGGAATTAAACCTATAATTTATTTAAATCAAGGCAGGGATCGCCTCTGTCCTTTACTTACTCTACTCTGTAAAACACCATGATGACACAATCATCATAATCATAACTGGCACATTGCTAATGTTTATTTCCTTGCTCATTGGGGACATAGCTCGGTGACAGAGCAATGTTTCATGTGCAGGGGTTCTTCAGTTCAGTCCTCAGCATCTCCAGGGAAGAGGCTCTCTGGCAGCTAGGCTGAAAAGACCCTTGTCAGAGGCAATGGAATCCTGCATCCAGTCAAGATAGACCAGGGCTGCACAACTTTGGCCCTCCAGCTGTTGTTGAACTACAACTCCCATCATCCCCAGCCATAGTGGCCAATAATCAAGGATACTAATGTAATCCATGCTGTTACTACTAGCCTTATTAACAATAATGTTAAAGAATCAAGACAGAAAACACATTCTTAATCTGGTAAATAATGGGCATGGTGAGTTCCTCTCCCTCTTTCCTTAACTAACATGTGGGGCATGCTCCGTAGGCTTTTCAGAAGCTTCTGGGAGCTTGTTAAAGAAACAAGCACAGAAGGGAACTACCCCAGCAGATGCAGAAGGAGGCCTGCAAATATTTCATTTTATGGGCCTGTCTCTATTTGTTACAAGTAATGAAGAGAGTGAGCTGGGTCTCACGTAGACACGGTTTGGGGCGCTGAGTGGGGAGAGTGGGCTAAGCCTGCTCTCCCTGCACATGAGCATGGCTGGAGCCCTGGACAGCCAGATTGGCTGCCCACAGGATTGTTGGCTCCATGACAGAGCAGGCAGGGGCTGGGGGAATGGTGGCCGATTGGCCCCCAGAAACGCAAAAGGCATGCTGGTGAGACCCCCGGAGCCGGGAGTCAGCTTTTCGCCTACCCTCTGGGGGTCTCCTCGTGAGTAGCCAGCTACTAAAAAAAAAACCACGGGTTTTAGTAGTGGGCTACTTAGGTGGGTTAACCACCTGGGAGCCATCGGGCTCACCTGCGAGCCCAGTGGCTCCCATGATCAGGCAAAATCGGGCTAGGCTCTCCTAGCCCAATTTTGCCTGATCGTGAGAATAGCCCCAGTATCTCTCTCAGGAATGGGGGCAAGTTGTCTTGTGTTGGGGAGTATTTTAAATTTGGGAGTAAGTTGGGCTTCATTTGGAAGCTTAATCTTGAGTAAAGTGTAGTATTGTAAAATTATGTTGCTGTTATGTATATAACTTTGTTGAAGTATATGTATTTGGAAAGAGAAGCTTCTGGTAACTTATTACAGAAACAAGCAAAGAAGGGAGCTACCCCAGATCAGATGCAGAAGGAGGCCTGCAAATATTTCATTTTATGGGCCTTTCTCTATTTGTTACAGGGGCCGCATTCGCACATAACACCAAACTGGAGTTAAATGTGGCCAAGGTTCGGACTCCAGTATATCCAAATGCACGAAACCACAGTTCCAGCCTGAAAATGACCTCCAGTTTGCTTTGGCAAACTCAAAAGTGAACCTTAGGTTATCTCTAAGGTTCGCTGTCAAGACCTGAGGCTTGGCCGCTGAAGCATTACATCCAACTCCTGGCACAGCTATAACCCAGGTTTTGCTCCTATTTTCAAACCACAATAATAGAGGCAGTGGCAAAGACCTATACAACAATGTGACTGCTCCAAACCTTCCACATTTCTCACTGGCAGCCTCTCGGAGAACCAGCTCCATCCCTCTTGTCAGCTATGCAGCTACAGAGTTTCAGGCTACAGTGATGATGCTATGCCCCATCCAGACAGGGATGTTGCCATGCCCCATCCAGGATGGTCAACCTGTCACGCTGCACAGTTGCTCAGGGATATCCCCTCTTCCCACTCTGTTCCCTACTCCCCCCACCTGGCAAGCAGTAGGGGAAGGGCATGGGATGACAGGACAGACACTAAGTGCTTTGTTCCCCAAGCAGGGAGCAAAAGTGATGTATGTTCACAAGCACAAACATTCCAAATGGCAACATAAGTGGGGTGCCCATCTCAGTGCTGGGAGGGGAGCAACTGGCTGGGGTGGGAGGGGACCCAGGGTCAGGTATAAAAGGCAGACCCAAGCAGGGGACCTGGAGCAGCAAAGTTCTATTTTTTCACATATAAGTTAGGGAAGGGGCCCCTGGCCCTTTCCCCTTAGGAGTTATCAGTCCTTAGGCTTACTCATGAGAAGAGCCATCCGGGAGAATGCATTTAAAATACATGAGATGGTACCCTAATTGAACTAGGTGGTACTCTCGGTGCATGCTGCAAAATTATCTCAGGGCTTTCCTTAGAGAGCCCTGGTGGGGTGCGGGACCCGAGGCAAAGCAGCCAGTGCAGGGCCCCCTTCCCTTTAATTCTAATGTGGGCTAAAAGAACAGGGTTCAGAGTGTTTGCCCTGCTTGCCATGCCCTAATGACAGCCCTTATCCCACAAAACACTCTCTCACAAGAATGGCAGCCTATGGGGACTTGATACCGAGTCAGGATGTTCCATGCAACAAAGCTGCGAGGACAGGTACTTGGACAAGTGTTGTCCTGGTCTCAGCAATTGCCGCCAAGCTGCTGTCAAACTCTGCACCCTGCCAGCCCACCTGCCCATGTGGAGATGTGCACCCTTGCCCATGAACCTGAGGGGTGAGCCCACTGTCCCGGGGCTGCAGGAGCTGGGGCTTTCCTCTCCCGGGAATCCCCATGCCCGGCATATGGCACAAAGCTGGACTGAGCCTAGGAATTTTGAATGGGTTTAAAAGTATCTTAAAGGTATCCCCTGTACCTACACCATCTACACAAGCAGGTATGCCTTGCACACCAGAGGGACAAATGCCCCCCTCATGGCAGGCCACTGAGGTCAGTATGGGTAAGCCAAAATCTTTCTTCAAACATATGGCCACCTGACCCAGGGTGCACAGCCCAGGCATGAGAGTGCCAGGCCATGGGGACACCACCATACAACACATGAAAAGGACCATCAGAGGGGAGGGGAGGGGATAGAATTGCCAAGCAAATTCCGTCATGATGCCTGACAGCAAAATATTCCCTTCTCCCATGGATACCTCCCTCATGAGAGTGTCAGGCCATGGAGGCTCTACATAGAGCCATGTTGCTGCATAGAGGGAAGCCGTGGGGAGAGACTACTTTCCTTGTCTTTGTTAAAAGCTGCTGTGGAAATGTACTCCCTGCCAGCCAATCCACCCATGCTGACATGTGTGCTCTTGCCAATGCCTAAGAACAGCCACTCCACTGTCCCAGGGTAGCTAGAGAATGGGGGCTCCACTCTCCCATGTTTCCCACACCCGCAGATCTATATGCAGCATGACGCTGGAACAAGACCTTGGATTCTTGTCCCAGTGTCTCCCCACTCCCCTCTGCACACACATCCAGGCCATGGCACATGGATCATCTAGATGTGCTTTGGGTGCATGAAAGTCTCCACAGGGGATGAGGGTAGGGGGGTTTAGGGGGATCTGTTCTATTTTTTACCATTGAGCATTGAGGGCCCACTTTCATGTGTTGGTGGGTGTGTGGGCTGGCTCAGTTTGTGAGCTCACAGTCTGTAGGTGGGGCAAAGCCCTTATATGGGCACAGCCTTCCCCAGCAGAATGATCCCCTCATGAGAGGGTGAGCCTGCTTGGCAGCAAGCTGCTATGTAGTGGATTTCAGCTGGGTCTGCGTGGACTGCTTTGCTGGGGTCACCGGACACCATCCAAGGTTATGGTGGGTCATAGCACACAGCATCCTTTGTTTTATTTATTTAACACATTTGTATACCGCCCAAAATGCAAGTCTCTGGGTGGTTTACAACAAAACAATAAAAGCAACAGATAAAAAGATTAAAACATTACAACAATTAACATTTAAAAAGTTAAAACTATTAAAAACACTATTAAATCAATATCTAATTAAAATCCTGGGTGAACAAATGCATCTTGACTGCCTTTTTAAAAGTAGTAAGAGATGAGGAGGCTCTTATTTCAGCAGGAAGTGTGTTCCAAAGCCTCAGGGCAGCAATGGAGAAGGCCTGTCTCGAGTAGCCACCAGCTGAGCCAGTGAAAACTGCAGACGAACATCTCCAGATGATCTCAATGAGCGGTGTGGTTCATAGGGAGGAAGACGTTCTCTTAAATACCCAGGTCCCAAGCTGTTTAGGGCTTTATAGGTTATAACCAAAACCTTGTATTTTGCCTGGAAACTTATTGGCAAACCGAGTAGATCTTTTAAGGTAGGAGTGGTATGGTCTCTCTCAGATGAACCAGAGACCAACCTGGTTGCTGCATTCTGGACCAAAATGCAGTTTCCAGATTATGTACAAAGGCAGCCCCACATAGAGTGCATTTTAGTAATCAAGTCTGGAAGTGCATTGCAGTAGTCAAGTCTGGAGTAGCTGATGTACTACTGTTCTGAGGTCATATCACTCAAGAAACGGACACAACTAGTGTATCAGCAGAAGCTGATAAAAGGCACCTCTGGACACTGCCTCAACCTGGGACACCAGGGAGAGGTTTGTGTCCAGAAGCACCCACAGATTGAGTACCTGTTCCTTCTGGGGAAGTATGAGCCCATCCAGACCTGGCAGATCAAAATCATCTCCCGAGATCTGACCCCACACAATAAGTACCTCCATCTTATCTGGATTCAGCCTCAACTTGTTACCTCTCATTCATCCCATCACGTCCTCCAGGCAGGCATTTAGGGAGGTTATGCCTTCTCCTGATGATGTTGACATGGAGAAAAAGATTTGGGTGTCATCAACATACTGATAACACCCTGCACCAAATCTCCCGATGATCTCTTCCAGCGATTTCATGTAGATGTTAAACAACATCAGAGACAATATGGAGCCCTGAGGGACACCATACAAAAGTTCAGATTTTGAAGAACAGTCTCTAAGGGACACCATCTGGAATCTTCACGAGAGGTAAGAGTGGAACCAACGCAAAGCAGTGCCTCCCACCCCCAACCCCCTCAGATGCTTCCAGAAGGATACTATGGTCAATAGTACCAAAAGTTACCAAGAAGTCCAAAAGGACTAACAGAGTCACACTTCCTCTGTCAATTCCCAATTGGAGATCATCCATCAGGCCGACCAAGGCTGTCGCCACCCCATAGCACCCCCCCTCTCTCTCCCCCTCCCTCCAATATTACGTATGTGTGGTATGGACATTGCTATATGTGCATCCTCAGGGGTGCTGAAGAGAACTGAGTATTTTCTTATTAGACGGTTGTATAATTGAGGGCTATGGTATAGTAGCAGCAAGATTACTGTTTATGTTGTAACTTTAATTATGTTGTAACTTTAATCTGGTTTAACATTGTGTTCTGATTTAAGAAAAGAAAATATTTAATTCCAATCATGTTGTTTTTGTTACCGTATTCATTTCAAGAAGCTGGTTTAGGGAATTGTCAGGGATGAATGGGAGTTCCAATGTCCAGTAAAACTGAACCACCCGCTCCTTAAGAGGAGGGGGTTACACTGGGAGTTGCAGTCCAAAATCTGCAGGAAGGTCAAAGTTGTGCAGCCCTGGGATAGACAATACTGGGCGAGAAGGACTAATAGTCTGATTCAGTAGAAGGCAGCTTTATCCAGCCTTCCTGGGTACAGTTCCACAAGCAAAGAAAAGAGCCTGTTGGTATTCTTCTGAGTTCTCGCATCCTTGCTGCTGTGACAGGCAAAGGATAATAAGGGGCCCTTCTGCACTAACATTATCTGGTAGGTGGCACCTTTCCAGTCACACAACACATGACTAATATCTGTGGAAGTAGCATAATAAGAGGCTGCATCCAGACCAGACCAGCATGGCTAAGCACCACTGAAATTAATGTGTCAAATTAGTCATGACTAACTGTGTTTGGATGCTACTTAATCACCATAATCATATCATCATCAACAGCATCACCACAACAAATTGTTTTAGCACTTGGTATAATGCTCTCAAATATGGCAAAACTGCAATTAAAACTATCTGTTGTTTAAAAATGAATTGAAAAAATCAAACCAAATAAAGGTAATTTCCTCCCCTCAAATACCTTGGCACTGTTGTAAACCGAGCTCAGATATTACCTGGGAGTGAAATTTGCAGTCAGCCAAAGCAGCCAGTCACCACTTACCCAAAGTGCTTCATGGCCAGACCCAGGGAACAAACAGGGGTTGTTGTACATGCACAGGGAATTGTCAAGCATCCTCTAAGGGTATATTTTCCATGTTGCGTAGAAGGATTTTAATCACCAAACTCACATTAACGTTAATGGGAATTGCAATGCACAGCCTGATTTCTGGCCCCTGGGCTGAAAAGGGATCCCTATGTGCATGTCTCTATTCATTCAAAAATTATTACATGTCAGAGATAAGCAATTAATGTGGCTTGGATAGTTTCCTGTGATTTGCGTGAAATTATCCCATTCTGTGACGTTCAGAGCACACACTGTTTGGGGAAAGTTGTTATACCTACCAGAATAATCAAGACCAGCTTCCATTTGTAATAGGCACATGCTGCCCACCTATTCCCCAGTTGAACACAGAGAAACCTCAGTGTTTTTGAAACACCTCTGTGTCCACACAAACAGCCATTGCCCAACTCCCCTATTCCTTACACATTACTGAAGACTCCACTCTGCTGTATACCATATTCATACCTTCTAAAATAGCCTCTCCTGCACTGATTTTAAAAAGGAAAGATGGTGCTTGTTATTTCAACTACAAATATACTCATTAAATTATAAGGTCATTATCTCCACCTCAAGAAAATGAGAGTAATTCTATCCACCCTAAAATCTACATTGCTTGCACAACCATCTTGAAATTTTGTACACATGAACTAGATGACAAAGGCCAAAACCTTATCAAATGTGGTGGAGATCTGTTGGGAAATAATTCAAACAGCTGAGATACAGCTCTTTGAAAATGTCTATGAGGTTTTAGACTGAAGATTGGCCAGCAAAACATACAATGTTCTTCCCCTTATCCAATTAATTGTATCCAAATATGCCTGTTCTAGTAGTTCCTTGTAAATATCTGTATATATATAAAACTGAGATGGTGTTTGTTGAGTTATTTTCCTCTACATAAATATTTTGCTATGAATCCATAACAAACAGGCTAATCAACTAAGGATATACAGTAGATAGCGGATTATGACTGCTATGAGATCTGAAGCAAGAGTTGGGACAGGTAAGTCCTGGCAAATTATGGAGAGTGACTTTCTTTGACAAGGAACATATAGAACTTCTGGCATTTCTATAGTTAAACAAACATTCCCTTCCCCTTCCCTTTATCTTTATGAGTTTTTGTTTTCACTCACCACCCACTTTTTCTGTTTTCTCCTCCATTTCCCCAATATGTCTCCATATTTTGGCAGCCATTTTTGCTGTGCTTTGCTCTTCTTCTCCAGTAAGATATGTAACTAAAGAGAATAGCCAGGACTCTAAAGCACCATCATTCACTTTTTAAAAATCTTTTCCCAACCCTACAGAAATTGAGAATTAAAGCCCAACAGCAAAGATTGGGAGACACAAATGAGAAGGAAGACTTGATTTTAGTTGGCCTTGCCTATGAATAAATTGGCATAGGATTGAGAAAATCAAGGGCTCCCAGGCCAGAATACAGGTTTTCTTTCTCTTCTTTCCTCTGACCCCCACCCAGCCCCTCAGTAAACCCTGGAAGATGTTAGTGCCCAGGAAGTGTTTAGATTTTAGTGGACCTTACTTCTGAGGAAATGGGCATAGGATTTAAACTATGCACTGAGCCTGCTTACAAACTCAGGCTTCACAGAGCCCAAGGTATCACCTTTCAAGCAGCATGTTGATGACTGAGGCTGTAATTCTATGTGCACACTTTCATGGGAGGAAGCTCCAATCGGATTCACTTTCAAATAGTCATGGGAAAAATGGAATCATCTCTGACAAGTAGTTCTGGTAAGAACTAATCCACCTACTTTCACTATCCCTACAACTGGACTAAATGTGGTCCAAATTGATTAGGCAGTTCACACATTAGCCCACATGCCTCAAACATTCACGTATCTGCCACCTTCAATTGGGTTGGATAACATCATCACAAACTATGCCACTGAGGTGTCCTTATGCATCCCTACAATTGTACCAAATTTCATACATACTAGTTCCCACTTGCGCCTGAATCATTCACACATCCTTCATCTTGAATTACATCATCACAATATGCCTTTGAGATATGAATATGATGAATATCTATATACCACTTTTCAACAAAAGTTCCCAAAGCCATTTACATAGTTATCAGTAGATAAAATGGCTCCCTTTCCCCAAAGGGCTCACAATCGAAGAAGAAGAAAAAGAAATAAGATAGACACCAGCAACAGCCACTGGAGGGATGCTGTGGTGTGGATAGATAAGGCCAGTTGCTCTCCCACTGCTCAATAAAGAGAATCAACACTTTAAAAAGGTGCCTCTTTGTTCAGTTAGCAGGGGATGTCCCTAAGTGTCTCTACAACTGTTTTATTAACTGGTTTTAATTGTTTTTATTCTGTTGTAAACTGCCCTGAGCCATTTTGGAAGGGTGGTATATAAATCAATCAATCAAACAAACAAACAAATACTGTACCAAATTTGGTCCAAATTGGTTAGGTGGTACACAAGTTGGCCCACTTGCACCTCAAATGTTCATGCATCTGCCATCTTGAATTGGGGTGGATTTCATCATCACAAACTATGTCTGTAGGTGTCCCCTACGGCTGTAGAAAATTTGGCTCAAATCGGTTAGGCGGTTCACAAGTTAGCCCTCTTTTGTTACAAATGTTTACCATCTTCAAATGTTCAAATGTCTGCCATCCTGAATTGGGTTGGATGACATAATCACAAACTATGCCTTTGATGTGTCCCTACAGCCATAGCAAATTTGGTTGAAATTGGTTAGGCAGTTAACAAATTAGCCCTCTTGTGCTACAAATGTTCATGTTTCTGCCATCTTTAATTGGGGTGTATGATATCATCACAACTATGCCTTTGAGGTGTTCCTTTGTGTCTTTTACTATAACTGTACCAAATTTGGTTTAAATTGGTTAGATGGTCCACAAGTTAGCCCACTTGCACCTCAATGTTCACACATCCGCCATCTTGAATTCGATGGATGACATCATTACAAACTCTATTGAGTTGTCCCTTTGTGTCAGTCACTACAACTGTACCAAATTTGGTTCAAATTGGTTAGGCAGTCCGCAAGTTAGCCCACTTGCACTCATACATTTACACACCTGCTATCTTTAATTGGGGTGGATGGCATCATCACAATATGCTGTTCAGGTGTTCCTATGTTTCCCCACAACTGTACCTAATTTGGTTCATATTGGTCAATGCACTGCAAAGATGATAGGAACACACACAGAGAGAGAGAGAATGCCAGATGATCTCATAATCTTATTTTCCTTAAGGAAAGTAGGCTAGAAAATGAATAAAAAGGAATAATAAAACATATTTTAAGAAGTGTGGGTGAGAAACAGTAGTTTGATTTTTTTTTTTAAAAAAAATCCTATTAAAAGGTTTAGGGGAAAATACTGTACTCATAAAGTTCTGAAATTATCCACAACACCATAGAGGGGGTGGTATATATATCTAAGGAGCTTATCATATAGTCCTTACAAAAAACTTCCAGTGGGCTATCAAAGGACCACATAAGGACAATCAATGTGTGCTCCAAGAAGGCATATATTCCATGCTGTTCATACATGCACTTCATATTCCATGCTCTTCATAAAGGATGCCAAAAGCCACTCCCCTCTTACTTTGTATACAGTATAGCAAGAAACAATTAGTAACCTTTCAATGGTTTAAAGGAGAGAAATGCATGCTGCCTGTGCTCAGAGGCTGGGTTCCCTGACAACTTTTTAGAATGCAGTTTTTCTTTCCTTTCTTTTGGTGCTGTTTAAAGACATCAGTAAGTGGCAGCCTCTTTGTACCTTGTCCCTCATGGTGTCTAATGAAGAGAAATGCACTCTCTGTGTCTTCAGAGGCTGTGCCCTGTATTGACAACTTTAAAAATGTACTGTGTTGTGGACAGCAGGGAAAGACAGACATCAATGTGTGATTAGACACGCTATAACTCTGTTTTTTAAAAAACAACAACAACAACAACACGGGCACATCAGCATGTGAGCGATGCGTTTTATTGCTGCTTTCCTCATACATACAAGGGAATCTTAATTAGATTTAATGAAATGTTTATTCAGCAACAACTCCATTTTCTCCTTCTCCTCCCTTTTTGCTCTTGACTCCTCTGCCACACTCTCTACAGGACTCCCCTTGAGACAAATGTCCAAACAAACAAATAGCAAAAGATTACTGGAAAGAATACAAGACAGTACTGATCTATCTACACTGCTGCAGACTCACAGTGAACTTCTGGCAGTCTTGCATTCTTTCACAAGAGCAAAAACAATTTGGATTGGGCACCCACACTTCGGAAGCACATTACTTGATTGTCAGCGACATTTTTCCTAACTAACTAGAGCTTCTGGAGTATGGGTGCACTTACTCAAAGAAAGACTGCAGGCTCTGCGAACCTGCAGCAGCACAGGTGGATTGGCATTGTCCATGTTATGCTGTGCTGAATGTTGTACCATAAACTTAGCAACTTAATAGTAGTACTACTATGGTGAGGCTGTTCTCATGCACAGCCTAACCCATGCAAGGATGCCCAGCCTGGGTTAGGCTGTGAATGAGAACTGCTAGAATGGGTCCCAATCCTGTCAGGGCAGCACAACCTAGCCTGGCTTTTTTGTCTGGCTCCTAGTCAGGATTCAGGGGAAGAGCACTCCCTTAACCCAGGCTTCCTGCTCTTCAAGCTGTATTCAGCTCAAGGAGGCACCGAGAAGGGCGCCTAGAGCGCCCGTCCCCTGGGGGAATCCCCCAATGCGCCTGGTGCACAGTGGACTGTGGGATACCCAGAGGCATTGTGGATACATTGTGGGATACCCGCATTGACTCGGCTCTCTGAGAATGGATCGTGGAGGACAGCGCTCTCAGCAACATTTGCTGATCGTCGGGGGGGGGGGGGGTGGAGGTGAGTGAAGCAAAGCCTTCCTCCCAGCCAGCTGTGTGAACAACCTCTATGAATATTTATATAACATTTTTCAACAAAAGTGCTCAAAGTGGTTTACATAGTTTGATAAACAAAGAAAATGACTCACCATCCCAAAAGGTCTCTCAGTCTAAAAGGAAATATAGACACCACTAACAAGCAGGGGCAGAGCCACCATTGGGTGAAGGGGTTCAAAGAACCCAGGCTGCCACCCCTCAGAGGCCACGCCTCGCACTCAGCGTCTGACATCAGACATGTGTGTGTGGGGCGGGGGGGTGATTTTGCTGGCCACACTGCAAATGCAGCGCGGGCCAATTTTGCTCCCAAATGTGGCCGTGTGTACTCATTTGGGAGTTAGAGCAGCCAACACTGCATTCACAGTACAGCCGGAGCGGCTCTCCCTGCCTTAAAAGGCAGGGAGAATCACTCCGGCCATGCTGAGAATGGCCGACTGAGCTCCCAAATGGGGCTGCGTGGCCCCTTTTGGGAGCAAAACCATGTGGTTTCACGATTCAAGAAATCTTTTTTCTTGAAAAGATTCAAGAAATCTTTTTTCTTGAAAACTGTTTATGCCTGTTGACATTTATAACTATATGCAATGCTCCTTGCATTTGTCCTCCGAACTCAATTTATAGCTTTACTTCATTAAAAAACAACAACACGCAACCCCCCCCCCCTTTTGGTTTAAATGAGAGTTTAGGTGCTTGCAATTTTCACTTATCCTTTTAAAAGTGTGGAAACCTCAAGCTGAGGTGGTTACTTCAAATTCCATCCCATGTATCTTGTAAAGACTGTATACATTCTCATATATATTCTTACTTTACAAATTAGGTCCCACATGCTAATTGAACTAATTGTTCCAAAATCAGTCTGGCATTCATTGCTTATCCTTCAGCCAAAGGTTTTATCAGCATTTGGAAGAATTGCAGGGATTTTTTAATCAAGTCTGATTCCCCTAAGCACATAAGAGAAATTCCTTTCAAATCTGATTCCTGAACTTTCAGACAGAGAAGATTCCATAGCTATCATCATTATAATTTGCTAGCTGATCTGTAGATACAGTAATGGCATCTCTGAGCAAAGCAAACTGAATGAACTACTCTGACTGAAAATGAAGAGACAGAAGAAAACACTGAAGAAGAAAACAGCAGCAGCAGGCCAAACCTTAAGCCAAATAAGTGGGGGTGGGGGAGCATGGCCCACATTTTCATGGATCACACCACAAGCACCCTGAATCATGTTTGCTGTTTGCTGGGAGAGGATGAGTCAGCATATCCCAACCCAACCAGACAGTGCTCCCATCTTCTTCTCTATTGGAAAGCAAGGAAATCCAATTACACACCATGCATAAAATCAGGAAGAGTTACAACCTGGCAAACTTTCCTTCCTCCTCCATTCAGAGAAGAGCCAAGACAGCCCTTGCATTGCCATCAGCCTGAACGGGAGGGATGGCGGGATAAAGGTTTGCTGGCAGAGTGATAAGTGAAGCTGCTGCACCTGCTCATTTTTAGCCTAGACACATCCCTCCCCAGCCCAATGTCCAGCTGAAAGACCAAGGCAAAGCACACGTGCATGGAACCTAATGTATAAGGCCAGCATAATATGAAAGATTGTACAAAGTCTCTACTGTTTATGATGCACAGAAGTTAAGGTGACTACCTTAACTTGCAATTCCAGTGCTTTTTAGAACATGAATGAAAACTGTAAGCAACTCTCATCTTAAAACAAAAGCTTAAAACATTTTGGTTGTCTACAATATGTTAGCAACAGTTCACAATGAATATCAGCAGCAACAGTGGGAGAAGTGGCAACAGTGTGCTATATGATGCCTTAGCAATGGATACACATGTATTTACAAGCATTTGCATTCAAACCACACAAGATACATCTGCAGGCATTAAAAAAACAATAAAAGAGAGTGATAAGGTAGATTTGCAGCATCAGCTAAACACTGAACATTTTTTGTCACTTGGGGAAGTAAGGGTATTTATTCCAATACTCTTATTTAAATGGTACTTAAAGGTCATTATTAAGAAGTTATAATAGCATTAGCAGAAAAAAAAATCGTTGTATTTAAAATGATGGATTTAAGTGTATAACAAAAATTTTAAACACTGTATACACCAGTTGCTTGTTCCATTAGTGAATGATAAAGAATGAACTTATAATAGCACTAGCGGGGGGGCGGGGACCTTTGAATGTATTTAAAATGATGGATTTAAGTTTATATCAAAAAATTTAAACACTGTATACACCAGTTGCTTATTCCATTAGTGAATGATAAAGAATGAACTTAAAGGTCATTATTAAGAAGTTAGAATAGCATTAGCAGGGGAAAAAACTTTGAATGTGTTTAAAATGATGGATTTATGTTTATATCAAAAAATTTAAAAACTGTATACACCAGTTGCTTGCTCCATTAGTGGACGATAAATAATTTAATAAATGCTTTTAGCAGAGCTGCAAACTTGAATGGCTTTAAACAATAGATTAATCATATCATAGTCTTTATTTTAGTCTTTGACCAGCACAGCAGCGAAACAGACAAAAATGGTGCATACAATCTACACCTATGAAATAAAAGTCTCTGTAAAATTACTTAATGTAGTAAGTAGAAGATGCTAAAAGTTAACACTATGAAGATAAAACTATATATAAAGCTTAACAGAACAGAACTTTATTACGGTCGTAGACCAATATACAAGAAATACAAACAATGCATTATGTAAATAAAATTTTAAGAGAAAAATATAAAGGTTAATCAACAGTAATAACAGAATGACACTGCTTATAAAGGTAGTGAATCACCAAAATTATGTAATTAGTACAGAGCGGTGTTAAATCTCATAGAATATAAGTTCTTAATGAGCTCTGAATGAATTTTGCTAGCATTGAGGCAGAACCTAGCCACATTATAAGACCTAGAATCATTCTAATCTGCGAAGAGGAAATTCAGGTCAAAGGAATCAATACAGCCTGGATATGAGCTAATATCTAAGGAGATGAGCTTATCACAATAATAGTGGCCGTACAAGAGTACATGAGCTGTTGTTTCAATCTCACCAGAGCCACAGGGGCAAAAATGCTCTCCATATGGAGTTCTTTAGTATCTCCCTTCCAGCACAGCTGTGCACAAGGCATTGCATTGGGCCAAAGTCAGGGCTCTGCAGTACTTTGGGGCTGTTAGCTGGTTCAAATAGTTGGCCGGGGTAAAACTCAGAATTTGATTGCCCAAAAAGACACCAACCAGAATAGAGCCCTGATCAATTTGGCACTCCATATCATACATTCTTTCCCTTATTTTGAGTCTGGCATTTTCATAGCCCAGGGTTAGCAGAGCAGTGGGGGTGAAACCATAATAATATAGCCTTTCCTCCACGTCTTTTCCCCACCTTGAGTGGTATATATCCTTTCACACCAATGGAGCTAAACCAATGGGATGGAAAATCAGCTTAAGCCAGAATTCAAAAATAATAATCCAAGTCCTTGCCTCTACAGCTGTAGTTGGGGCGATTTTAATCAGGAAGGTTGCATCTGGGTCCCTGAAACTGAAAGTTAAAGCCACACATTACTTTAAGTATGTCCTTTCGACCACACAAGGTCGAAAGCAAAGTGGATGAACTTGATTATGACAGCAATCAATACAGCACTGAGAGATCTTAAAGGCCAAGTTGAATAGCAATAGCAATAGCAATAGCAATAGCACTTACATTTATATACCACTCTATAGCCAGAGCTCTCTAAGCGGTTTACAATGATTTAGCATATTGCCCCCAACATTCTGGGTACTCATTTTCCCGACCTCGGAAGGATGGAAGGCTGAGTCAACCTTGAGCCCCTGGTCAGGATTGAACTTGTAACCTTCTGGTCTGAAGACAGATCATCCTGGAGAAAATCTATCTATGTGGTTGCTGACTTGACAGCACTTAATCAATCAATCAATGGTTGGTTGGTTAGTTGCTTGCTTGTTAGATAGTTTTGCAACAAGTTGTTTCCATGCCTTAAAGCTGTGTTCTATAAATCAGGCTTTCTACAAAGGACTGAAAGTACTGAAATGAACTGATATCTTGGCGAAAATGTTCTCATATCAACAATCAGGCTGCACTGTCATTAACTGTGTGCATGTGTAGATTAATTCACGGTCTCATGATCATGAACCTTTTAGTTGCTATTAATGCATCTCATGCATTGGGATTAAATCCGTCATATACTGTGACAACTCTATGTAACATGGAGAAGAAAATTATGGCCACTTGCAATGCAGCTGTTCCCAGCTGTTGAGACCAACAATTTGCTTGGGTCATGGTCAACCAAGTTGAGCTTAGATTGCTAGTATTTCCTCTCCATAAATAACTGTTCCCAGTGAATATGTAGGTGCTACCAACTTATTTACTGTGTCTGTTCCTGTGCTACTGCAAAGCAGCAGAAGAAATGGAAGGCTGGAACCTGTCAGAGAAGGGAGTACAGCCTGGTGGCACATGGTGATGCATTTTTAACAGATCTCCTTCTTGCACCCTGACCCCAATGAAAGACAAGACATGTGTAATGGAGTAAACTAAGGGCACACTTCATTAACAATCTTACAGATTGTTTCTTGGTCCTACCCAACAGTGAAAATTAGGGGTGTGCATGAAATGAATTTTGTGTTCCTTTCTGAGCTCAGAACAGAGCACAAAATTGATGTATTGTTCCATCAGAACAACCAGGAGAGCTTGTTGTTCTGATGGAATGACCCCATTCAGAATGGAATGTTACAGGGCAGTTTTGGATTCCAAAATGGCACTCTTCTGGCCTCTGCGCATGCGCAGCCATCATTTTGGAATCCAACATGGCACTTTTCTGGCCTCTGCACATGAGAGACAAGAGGAATTAGAGAGGCAAGTGCAGCAAGAAATGAATGAGATGAATGTAAACAAAATGGTAATGTTCGTCACTTATCAGCACAAAGTCCCAGTTGTTCAAAGCTCTTTAGACACAGATTGCAGGGGAAATACCGGAAGCAGAGGGAGGAGCAGGGAGAGAGGAGTGGATGGTGCTTTCCATTTGCAAACCCTTTTCTCTTGTGTCACCTCACAGAGTTCCCACCACCCTGCATACACGTTTCCACAACAAACTCTTTCAGCTTCTAAGAGGACTTGTCATGACAAAACATTGTTGTTTGTGAAGGGAACATCATTATATGGTAACCACCATCTGGGAATAGAACTCATTTGTTAGTAGCTACAAGAATGATAAAGAGTAAGACAAAACAGGTGTCATTGCAGGTGAGCAAGACGGAAGTGCTCATTGTGGGGGCTCAGAATCTGAGGGGTGAATTAGATCTTCCTGTGCTGGATGGGGGTACACTCCCCCAGAAGGAGCAGGTGCACAGCTTGGGAGCACTCCTGGACCCAGGCCTCCTCCTAGTATCTCAAGTGGAGGCCATGGCAAGGAGTGCTTTCTATCAGCTTTGGCTGATTCGACAGCTGCACCCATTCCTTGAAGAGGATGACCTCAAAATAGTGGTGCATCAGCTGGTAACCTCCCGGCTTGACTATTGCAATGCACTCTACGTGAGGCTGCCCTTGTACGTAGTCCGGAAACTTCAGTTAGCTCAGAATGCGGCAGCCAGATTGGTCTCTGGGGCAGCCCGGAGAGACCATATTAAGCCTGTTTTGAAAAAGTTACACTGGCTGCCAATATGTTTCCAGGCAAAATACAAAGTGTTGGTTATTACCTTTAAAGTCCTGAATGGCTTGGGCCCAAGATATCTTAGAGAGCACCTTCTTTTACATGATCCCCACCACACGTTAAGGTCATCTGAGGAGTTCCATCTCCAGTTACCACCAGTTTGTTTGGTGGCAACTTAGAGGCGGGCCTTCTCTGTAGCTGCTCCCAGGCTGTGGAATGCACTCCCGGCAGAAATTCTTAATCTTAATTCCTTACTGTCCTTCAAGAGATCCCTTAAAACCCGTCTGTTTGGCCTGGCCTTTCAGGGTTTTCAATTTGTTTTAACTGTTTTAATGTTTGCCCAGGTTCTCCAGGGTTTTTAGCTGTTTGAATGTTTTATTCTGTTTTTATAGTATTGATTTTAATTGTTAACTGGTTTTGTTTTTATTCTGTTGTAAACCGCCCTGAGCCATTTTGGAAGGGCGGTATATAAATCAAATAAATAAATAAATAAATAAATAATAACCATAAGCAAGGCTTTGGTTCTTTGTATTTCACAAAAGAGTTCATTGATAAGCATTCTTATGGGCCAGTTTAATGGGCCATTTATAACTTAAATCTCATTGATTTCAAAAAGACATGCAGTCCAACCCTATATTTTGAAATGTCCCATTTATTCTCATGGAATCTTCTTCTAAGTAAGGGTGGATAGGATTGCTGCAGTAGAACCAATTTAAATGAGACATTGGGTGCAGCTCCCATCTCGGCTATGGACTGTTCAAGTATGAATGCTGCATACAGAGAGGCTGTTATATGGATTAAGAAACTTTTAAACACACGTGAGGCCCATGTTTACTTGAAGCAAGTTTCACTGAATTCAATGGGACTTACTACCTAGTAAGATTCCAGTAGATCTGGCCATATAGGGGTGATAAAAGCTGAACCTGCTGAAATTCCTGCACCTCTGCAACAATGAAAGATACAGGAAACACACTATCTTCTCCTTTGCATCCAGTCACTGCAGATTCTCCAGCTCATGCATCTACCACTTCTCCTGAGCACTACAAATTCCTATCACAAAATGCAGTCTGTGAAAGGGAAAGGAGAGCCAACCAGAACATAATATAAACTGAGTTGGGGGGAAAATTAGCAGCATGAAAATTTCCTGGAGACAATTATGTTGCCAGAACAGCTCTATTTCGAGGTTGCACAGAAAGCACACCTCTATGCAATTGGAATTGTGGGCTCACAGTCTCTATTTTAGATGCTTCAGTTCATGGGACCATGAACATTTCACCTGCCCATATCTGGCAAAGACTCACAGCTGGTCACTTGACATGAGCAAAACATGGGGCAATGCACTCTGAGGTCATAATAGCTAAGACTGCAAGGGGCTATCCCCAGCTTCTCTATTTATCTCAAGAGAAGGCAATCAGCCAGTAAGTACACCTAACTCAAAAGTACACCTCAAGGGAACAGAAAACTCCCCCTTTGCAAGAAAGAGAGTATTGCCAGCACTCTTTGCAACAATCCAGATAAGAGCAACATTTCCCAATGTGCCATCAACAGCTGAATTGGCTGTCAACAACCAGGGTGGAGGCAGCCCATTAAAATCTAAAAACATATATCTTTGTACCTGGAATGGCATCTCCAAGATAAACCTTAACCCTAGCTATTCACATCTACATGTACACTTCCATTAGCCATTCTTGCCTTTTGTTTGGCAAATCACACCCAAGACTTCCTAGTTCATGTAACTATGAACTTAATTGTTCTACCTGGGTTTCTGCCCCCACCCCAAGGGAGGGAGCATGGCTTGAGAATTGCCTCCGGGCATGTTTTTGAGTATATGTAGCCCTGGCCAAGCCACATGGCCTTGGAATGTGTATGGATCTTTACCCTGCTGGTTCTCAAGCATGCGAGTGGTAGCCCTACACTCTTAGCCTTCTCCCCCCCCCACCGCCTTTCTGCCTTTTTCCTACCTGCAAGTGCACTGAATGTACCACCGGACTAAAGATAGGTAAAACTAACCTCTTGCCTCTTTTAAGTCTCCTGATTCCCCTTCTCTGCTTTCCCTTCCCACTTTCAAGCACTTTCCAAAGCAAACCTCTAGCCAGGCTTTGGTCAAAGCACCATAGCCAAGCCAATTGTTTCATAATTGGGACTTTAAGCTAAATTATCACCAGCTATATTCTTGCCTAGAATAATAGTTAGGAGTTATTGTCTTACCTAATCAAACTTCCTGTACCCTTTTCTATCCTTAATAAAACTTTTGTATTGCACCTTTGCCTGCTCATCATTTCCTAAATGCAAAACTTCCACAAATTGCTACTGAAGACAAACTCCCCCTTCTAGCCAAGCTAATTCCCCACGTTAAGCCAAATGGATAGTTGGAGTATCCAGCCAGCACTCCGGGGCAATTCTGTTAACAATTGTGACATAACATTTTTTTAAACTGTTTTGACATCAGCTTTGTCCATATTCTCCAATATGGGGAGCCATTTTGGTGATGTTATGCCCTTTCATAATGATACAGTAAGAATTTCTACTACTTGCAGATGTCCTGGTTATTATCTTTACTTTTCCAGGACAATAAGCAGTTTTAAAGCCTTCACTGAATAGGTACAAGTAACAACAATAAAATGAGCTCATCTAAATCTTAGCCCTAGCAACAAGATGTATAATTGCCAGTGTGGGTTCAGGGGCATACACAGAGATCCACATAAAGCTACAGAAATCCACAAAGAATACAGCCACACAGACAGCTAAGCAGAAAGCTCAGAGATAACAGAGACTTTGAAAACAGCACATTTTTCTCCTGGGTTTTACTGGAGAGTTTTGGAGAGAGGGGTTTTTATTTTTTGAATCTTTTGACATGGACTATAACTTGCTTGAAACATGTCTGTGATGCTTTTCAATGCTTTTCAAATGCTCTTCAATCTAATTGTTGCAATCCTATCTGAACTAATGTGCCTTGACATCACTGTGCCAATCTGGGTTTTGTTTTTTTATGTTTTGCCAATAAAAAGAAAACATAGGGAGAAAAGTCCTCCTTTTTTCATTACTTGTCTGAATAATCCTGCCCTCTCCCCACAAAGGCCACCATACATGACAGGATGAGCCCTAGGAAACTCACCCCGCTTTCTCCATAATCTCATAGGCTTTGCTGCTCAGCAAAAAACATGAAACCATGACTTATAAAAACATTATTTAATGGTTTTGGAATGATTTATGAGTGTGGAGAAAGATTTGGGATTTGGTCTAGAGCAGGGCTGCTCAACTTTGGCCCTCCTGCAGATGTTGGCCTACAATTCCCATAATCCCTGGCTATTGGCCACTGTGGCAGGGGATTATGGGAGTTGTCGTTCATAAACAGCTAGGGGGCCTAAGTTGAGCAGGCTTGGTCTAGAGAGGCCTGGGTTCAAACCACCACTCAGCTCCACAGCTTAATGGGTAGCTTCCCTAAGAATGCCTGCCTGACCTAACACTGAGGATTTCAGAGGTCAGGCAAAACCCACAGTATTTAAAGAGGGCCTTTGCGGTTAATGGACTCTGCATTCTCTTTGTATGGGTTACTCTGCCAGTGTTTATTGTTGGCATTTACATTTCTGAAAATATATATATTTTCATACAATTTATCAAGGTACTATTTAGAGAAAATATAGATCTTTATCTAACCAAACCAGTGCAATTCAGAAAAATAAAAAGAACAAGCACTGACCAACAAACATGGCTTGCTCCTGGATCTTACCTAAAATATGCTTTGTGTGGCAAGAAACACAATAGAACCCTGATATGTGTGCTTCTGCTAGTGGCACTCAACCTGGGCAGTTTTTGGAGTGCCTTCATCATGGAAATATTATTTGCTTTGAGTTAGCCCTTTTCCTTCCTTTTAGGACCACTGAAGGAATACTAAAACTTAGCAAAACATAGAACTGGTTGAGTGTTCAAAACATTTCACATGCATTAGCTCAGTTATCCTTACAACAACCTTGTAAGGCAGATCACAATTATTATCCTCCTATTGGTCAAACAGAGAGAATAATGGCTTATCCAAGGTTTCCCAGTGAGCATGTGACTGAGGTGAGACATCTGAACCAGAAATTCACACATCATTGCCACGTTGTGCTAGTTTTCAAGAAAAGAAAAGAGCTGGCCATTCCTTTCCCAACAACTCTCTTTTATTTCCTTTTTGAGATGGTTCTGTCATTACCTGTTCATTTTCTCTCCCTCTCCTGGGATGAAGCCTGAAAAACTTGAACCCAAGATGAACACATCTTTGCCCTCTAACATATACTTGGTCAATGCTTGACAATCACTCTGCATTTTCAGTCCAAAGAGCAAACGACCCATTACACACATATATACTCAAAGCCCCAATGTTGTTTTTCCTTAAACAAATTAAACTTTGAAAGGGGCACTATTTTGAAAGGACAGATGTTGGAAGTACCTAGCCCTTGCCCCACCAACTGTTAATTGCTTCAGCTCACCCCCGCAAAAGCTCCCCCGTGGGATTCCAGAGGTGTGTTTCTTGCAATGTCATATGTGCTAAGTCTTCCCTCGAGGCATCCAGTGCGGCTCCCCTCCTTGTCCCATGGGATTTAATTTACAGATTGATTTCTGCTGAAAACAAAGCCATTGATAATTAAAAAGTGTTTTCCGATACTGCATGATGAACATTCACTGATGGCTCTTCGTTAGCTTTCTTTTCCTATCACTGAGTGGAAAACAAAAGAGAGAAACCTTTCCTACATCTTCTCTGCTAACAGAGGCTGCTGGCATTAATGATCCCTGCTGCTTCCAAAACAATAGGCAAAATAAATTGAAAACAAAATGTGGTTTAAATAAATAGTTTTTTAAAAATGGGGTGGAACAGCATTCAGTCTCTCTTCTCCCAAGATCTTGTGTGAGGGTTTCCCAGATTCTTGCTTCTGATTGTCACTTCCATTCTGCCAAGGCCTGATTGCTCTGACCTTCCCTACCCCCTGGCCTTTCTCTCTTCTACTCATCCATCTATTGAATTAGCATTTCTCAGTATATGAATGCTTCCAAAATTTCCTCTGAGATTCACCCCAAATTTTGGAGTTCCAAATTACTTGCTCTTGTTTCCAGTGGAGAACTGATATATTAGGAATCCTCAGCTCTTCTGTCTTTCTTTTATTTCAAATTTTTATATAGAGAATTGTCCAGTTTTTGCTATTTGCCTTGCCTATAGTTCATTCATGTGTTTTTCCCATGACACACAGAAATTGCACCTGCACATTGCTTTGTTTCAGTGTTTTCTTGATCCTGATGGGAGTTTATGTAGGATTGCATCAGGACTGACTTTTTTATAGTATCTTATCAATACACTGGGAATGTATTATAATACATTGTATTATACACATGGTAATGTATATACACTGGTAATGAAGAGAGAGGGAAAGATTCAAATGAACTGAAAGTTGTTGGCAATCTGTCCATACTCCAATTCCAGAATTAATTTTAGAAATTCTTCTAGATAAACCAGAATTCAGGGGTAGCAGAACACTAGATAGAGCAAACTCATGGACCAATAATCTCCCAAGTCTTCCCCCACAGTATCTCTGCTTGCCCACATAGTTCATCCTGTACCCTCTAGGCCAGGGCTAGGTAACCTTGGCTCTCCAGGTGTTACTAAACTACAAATCCCATAATCCCCACCCACAATAAATTGCATTTGGGAGTGATGGGAGTTGTAGTTCAGCAACACCTGGACAGCCAAGGTTGCCTACCCATGCACTAGGCCCTATCAAAATAGAAGCAGTGGCCATAAAAAATTCCATAATATGAAAGGTTCTGCTTCAAATTAAAGAACCTATAGAACAACTGATACCAGACATTTTTCCTATCACTTAGCAGCCACTTCTGGAATACACAGAACAAAGGAATGCTAACAAAATTCTTCCAAGCCAGTCTTGGAAATAAATTTGGCTCATTAAAGCCCACATCAAATTATAGGTGAATTTGATATGCCTCTAGATTCTTCTCCAGCTCAGATTAACATGTAGGTGGAGAAGAATTGCTGGATTTCCTCACAAAGTATATTGCAGCAAAACTCCATGGCCCTATTACATTAAAGAGGAGTGAATTTGACTGCTGGAACAAAAAGGAAGGGTGCAAGGTCATTCCTCCATGGAAAAGGAAAGGAAAAGGAAACATTGTGCCATCGAGTCAACATTGACTCCTGGCGACCACAGAGCCATGTGGTTTTCTTAGTAGAATACATGAGTGGTTTGCCATTGCTTTTTCCCCATGCAGTATGAGATGGTGCCTTTGCCGTTGCCACTGAATTGAGCATCCACCTCCAGCACCTTCCTATATCGTTGCTGCCCAATATAGGTGACTACAATTATCTTTACTAAGCACAGTCTGGTAAGCATACCAGTGGGGATTCGGACAGCCTCTTGCTCCCTAGGCAAGCTGCTTCCCCGCTGCGCCACCTCCCCAATTCTTGATCTTCATCCCTACAAGGTAGAATTAATTCAAATGTATTAATGTAGTGAATGTCATGAGCTCTACTAGATTACATTGGGGGCAAACTGGTCTCTCTTTTTTTTTTAAAGGACTGCCTCCTGGAAAACTCGGGTTGGAGGAAAAAGTTGACTCACTGTAGGGGACCCGTGGATTCTGAATGCCTTCCATGTGAGTTGTCTTTCCTTTCCTCATTCTGCTTTTCACAGTGCACCCCTTTAGAGCAAGCCTCAGAGTTAAGCAGCGGAGAACAACTCCCCTTTTTATTTGAGCTTTATTTGAAGGGCTGCATCCTGAAAAATATTTGGGGAAGGAGAGGAAAGGCAGTGGCCCATACTCAAGGGGATGCTCAGAGTCAGAGGGGCAATGTATGGGGCATTGTCTTTCTCTCCTGTTTCCAGGGTGTAGTCCTTCAAAAAAGAGCCTCTTAACTAAGCAAGGCAAACATTTCTCCCTTGCTTTGCCAGGTGGCTGCTCTTTTGGAACAGAGTGTTTCGAGCATTTGGGGGGAAATAATTCATTTCTCAGTCTATGTGAAGCAATCATCTCTAAGACAAAAGGGAAATTCTCTCTCTCTCTCTCTCTCTCTCTCTCTCTCTCATATAAACAGTCATATTTACATAATATAGCATCTGTAACACACACACACACACACACACACTTAAATGGCAGCTCTGAGCACTCTTCAGCAGCTGTTTTGCTGGGGTCCAGCATCTTTGTTTAGCTATAATACAGTGTGTAATTCCCCACTATGACATTACTAGATGTGATGGGGAAGGGTGCATTGCAAGTAAACAAAGATGGTAGGCTTCAGAAAAATGGCTACTGAAGAGCCCTCCAGGCCACTGTTGTTGCTAAGTTAAGCCTCCTCAAGAGTTTCATCTGAAGTAGCATGCATTATCCTTCCCTGGTGTTCTGTAAAAAAATAGTAGTTGCCAGTGGATTTGGAAATGTATTACAACCTTCTTGAAACACTGCAGAGATTTCCCCTTATTGTATTCAGCTGAGAGTTTGGTGATGAAAATGGGAAGGGCATCTCCAATCAGTTCTAGTTTAATCCCATTTCAGTTGGGACTGGAATTTCAATTCTCTCTCCAAAAACATTCCAATTATTTAGAGTTTCACTTCTTAAGGTAAAAATGGTACAAAACATTCTACCAAAGTCTGGCCATATGGAGACTTCTTGCCTCTGTTTTCATTTCAATAAATGTGCTGATAATTGGAGGGAGGGACTTCTGATAAATGCAGCAAGGTTACATAAGAGCAGCTCTGACCTTAGCAATGAAATATAAGCTGATGCCTTGACTGAAGCAATCACAGGACACTTCACCACTTTCTTTGCCAGGGATGGAATGTGTCACTTTCTGACTGAAAGATGTTCGGGGGGTGGGGGTGGCCTTGGGGTGTATGTGTGCTATATTTCTTGTCACAGTCTCTATGAACTAAGTTCTAAGATTATTTATCTTTGGAAGATGAAGAGATAAGACTTCTTAAAAATCTACTTTCATCTCCTAAATGCTCTGTCACTTTTGATATGTGTTTCACAACAGGCTGTAAGGCAATCTTTTTTGATTGAGTGCCAAAATGCATCTCAAATAACTTCCCTATTATACCCTTGTCTTACACTATAATGATGGGATACAGAAGAGCATCCATTTGTGGTTATTAAAGAGCAGTGCAATTGAAGTTTAAGTTAACTACTGACAGTCCATGTAGAGCAGGAGCAGAGACTATGACCCACTAGTTAAAGTACTGACCAGTTTCCCATGGATCACAAAGCACCTCCCAATTGCTGGGACCCTTTGAATGAATATGGATTAGGTGGGTCTTAGACTGATACAACAATGTACTTCTTAAATTCTTAAGTAAAGCAAAGCAAAACCTTTATTACAGTAAATAACCAAAAAGATACAATGCATACATCTTCAGTACTATCTAATTTGTGTTAACTGATCCTGAATAGGAGTGTGTGAACCAGTTTGAGCTCGGACCAGGTTCTAGTTGAACTGGCCCAGTTTGACCGGTTCAAGCTCAAACTAGACCAGCCCTCCCAAAAGTGGGGCTGGTCCAAGTTTGAGCTGAACCAGGCCCAGTTCAACCAGTTCTAGTGCTTGCAAAGCGGAATCTGGTAAGGTGAGAGGTTATCACAGTAGCCACAGATTGGCACCAACATCTCTCCCCTCCTCACATATGTTAATGTCCCTACCCCTGAAAAAAGTGAAGGGGTTGCCCCCTCCCCCCATCTCTCAAATTGAAGCTGGAAGTTCTCATAGAATGGTCAGCTCAGTCATAATAAATAATACAAGTAGGATAATGTTAAACGTTTACTAAACATGAGTTTAAAAGCACAGGAAAGCTTGGTGAGAATTTCTGAAGCCACTGGTTCAATCTTCTGAATTGCAACAACATCGATGTTCAGATGCCAGTAACAAGCACATGAGCAGGTTGCGGGGGGGGGGGGATGCAGTTTCCCCATTGTGTGTGAATTTACAAAACTGTGATTTGTCCCAGTTGTGGATTTGGAACAGGATCTGAAGCAACTTGGTTGTGTGTGTGTGTGTGTGTGTGTGTGTGTGTGTGTGTATAAACTAACTACAGTTCCACCTCCTAATGCACACAAAGGACGAGGAGGACAAGGAGAAGAAGATGGGAAAGGGCATATGAGTCTGAGGCTTGTCATGGCTCACTGAGACATGGTTTAAATGATAACATTATCTGAGTACAGTTTGGAATATGAATCCAGGCAGATTCATATAAAGCATCGTGTACCTCTATACCAAGTAAGCAGTAAAACTCCAAAAGTAGTTCTTCAGCCCAGATTAAAACTTGAGCCAGAGAGGAGCTTAAGCTCTCCCTCAGTTCCTGCTATCCACTCTCCTTATCTCATACACATATTTCATTCTTTTCACATAGGGAAAAGACAGGTATCTTCTTTGTTTCCCCTGTTACATTTGAACAACAAAAGGTAACTATGGGGAAAAGTACTTGAGGGGGGAGTCCGGTAGTGGGTGAAGGGGTGGGTGAGAAGTGTGGCATGCTCTGGGGGTTGGAGGAGGAATTACACCCTATCACACTCCCATTGACATCACTGGGGGCGTGACAGGGTTCAAAATAACCTCAGATTTTTTATTTTATTTTTTAAGCAAATGATTTTCTGAATTTGGAAAGGATCATTCAATTTTTTGAGTCCAGCTCCAAACCTTTGCCCAACACTAGTCTAAACCTAGTTCACAGTGGTGTGGTAAAAAGTGTACGTTGGGAGCTGTACCACTTCACACGGCAGAGCTCACATAATTGGATGCTCCATCCAAATCATTTCTTGCAATAGAAAACTAGATGCCACGGAGATAGGTACTAGCCTAGACTTCTCACTGACATGCTACTTTTATATGTACAAATAATCTTTTTTTCTGTATGAAGAAGTATTCAATTATGTGAGCCCTCCTCCCATCTGCAGTTTAAAGTGGTACAGCCCACACACAGGATTACCACTTCAGGGACTGGGCCATAGACTTCTACATGTTTGGGTAGTTAGATCAATTATGTTTATTTTGAAATCCCTATCCAAAAGAGGAAAAGACAATTATTTTTAAAAGCAGGGGTATTTTAGAATGGCTTCTTAAGAATCATTAAAAGAATGGAGCTTCATATCAAGTGTCCTGTATATGGATCCTTCTCCTTGATGGAATTCTTGACATTTAGATACATTCAGCCAACAAATGGAATTACAGGATGAACTGAGGTGTGGCTCTGAGGTTAATAGACCAAAGAGTTAGACATACAGCACACTAAAACAGGTCCAAAGAGGTTAATGAAGCTGGAGTGCTTACCCCGCAAGGTTAACAATGATCACAGATTAAGTTCCCTTTCAGCTCAGAGTTTCTACTGCCTCTCCTGAGAAGGCTAGGAAGCACTGAAAATCCCTCATCGACTGCACTGCTGCTAACCTCAGTAGATGTGCACAAAGGAAATCTTAAAAGTAACACTTGCATTCTTTTTTTAATCAATAGCAAAATTATATTCTCTACCCATTTGAAGACAGACTTTGTCCTTATTTTTGGCCCAGACAAGGATTGCAACCTGGAGATGCTGCATTTCTCTTCAAGAATTCTAAGCTGGAGGGAGCTCTTGTGGCTATGTCTTCACATGCTTTTTTTTGTCATCCATCCATTCACTCACCTACTCTCCTCCCCACCTGAGGTAACAAGCAGGGCTGCAATTTTACACCACAATGGACAGGGCAGTATAACGGACAAAAGGACCAATGAAGAAGCAGAATAGGAGACTCCACTTCTGCACTGGAGCTTTTAAAGGAAAAACAATATCTAGATTTTAACCTGGCAACCTTAATCCAGACATGGGGTCACTCAAGGTATTTGATGAACTTGGTAAAATAGGCGGAAGGGCAGAACAGTGATGGCAGGAGCAGGCAAGTGGGATGGCACCCTCAGTGGCAGAGTCTGCTGCCCTCCTTGTGCCTACCGCCTGAAATAACTGCCCTGCCAGCCCTGCTCAAATCTCTCCCTCCACCATGAGCCTAACAGTTCCAGTGAATATATTTATCTTACATATGGTTTCACATTTAGAAAGCTCTCAGTGCTCTTCCATCCAACCACATGATGCATTGTGAGAACAACAGGACAATAATCTGAGCACCTCTGTGCTTAATCTGAACTCTTTATTAACTGCAAAACTCTCCAGCAAGATCCAAGGAAAACATTTATTCTGCCAGGAATCAGTTTTTGCTGGCGGGGTGGCAGTGGGGGGGACAACACCAAAAGACACAAGGGCCTCTTAACTAATGATACTAGAGCATCACCTGCTTCCATATCACTGAGCTTTAGGCTTGGTAGAAGGACTGGAATAGAGGCAACTCTCTCACATAACACCAGTCCCCACTTATTCAGTCATCTTCCAGTCTTCTAATTCTAGGTATATTTCCATCTCTTGGTTCAGATAGTTGTAAGTACTTCATTGCTACGTTCTTCCTTTCTTCCCCACCACCACCACCCTGGCAACATAATATCTGTATACTGTCCCAAATTCCAGCTTTAGTTATCAGATCCTATGAATCTGCCATCATGATTAGGCCCTGGGTATTTAAGAGAGTGTCTTCTTCACTACGAGCCCCATCACCCATTGAGGTCATCTGAGGAGGTCTGTCTCCAGTTACCGCCAACTCATTTGGTGGCTACACAGAGACGGGCCTTCTCAGTTGCTGCCCCGAGATTGTGGAATGCACTTCCTGCTGAGATACGATCCTCCCAGTCCTCATCTCTGGCAATTAAAAACAAACAAACAAACATCTGAAAACCCATCTTTTCGCCCAAGCTTTCTCAGCTTTTTAAAAGTGTCTGTTTTCATTTTGTGGTTGATTTTAAACTGTTGATTTGTTTTAACTTTTATGTGTGTTTTAATTGTTTTATATTAACCACCCAGAGATGAAAGTTTGGGTGGTATATAAGTTTGATGAATAAATAAATAAATAATGATTAGACTAGAAAAAACCATCACAGTACAAAACTGATCTTACAATACTACAGCTCACCAGAGGGCCATATGTCCCTGAGTGTGAATCTCTACAGACAAGCAAGTCTCCAGGTTGGAGACACTGAACACTTATTAAAGCTGGAAAAATAAAAGAGGTATCAGTTTCCATGGTGCATACATTCACTGCTTTTGTTGCATTGTCATCTCTGGTTAAACAGTTTGGGCAGGGTTTTGAAGCCCTATAGAATACTTCAAAGCAGAGACAAGAAGGAAATGGATGCACGCACTATGGGCAACAACACCTTACTACCTCCATTCTAGCTTATGATATAAACTATTATATGTCTCCAACCTATAACTCCTTGGAGCCAAAAGATAGAGATCCCAAGTGTGGGACATTGAGTAGCAGCTGAGGGGAATGGGGTTGGGGCCATGCCCTTATCAGAGCAAGATGCAAGGCAGGAGTTGTGATGCTGGGTGGATCTTTCTGGTACAGGTATATCCTGCATGTATGTGTGACACAGACATCAGCAGACCATGCAAGGCACTGCTGGCTATTCAGCACCCATTAGGGCTGTACAGTTGTCTTGGTCCAACAGACATGTTTGGCCAACTTGCCCTCTTTGGAGGATTGTTTGAGGGAGTCTGGCAGCAACAGCGGGGAACCTTCAACAGTTGGAGCTATCAGCTCCCCCTGCTGCCATCTCCTCCATGGGGACTCCAAATTCACCACCCCTGCTGTCCTCTTCTCTTTCTCCTTACCTTTTACTGGGTGTGGGAAAGGGACAAGGCTGCACATGGCTTTATCTCCACCTTGGAGAGAGCACTAAACTGCCTTCCTGGCTGAGACTTGATTTTATAAGCGACCGTTTTTTCTTTAGTTCACCTTCTTGGTCCTTGATTGGCTCAGGTAATTCCAGAAACAGCTGGACTACTCAGGTACCTAGTAGGACAGCTTCCCTTCTAAGACCCTAAGTGGACCTCAGGGATCCTACTCAAGGTCCCACATGCCTCATTGCATGCATAGCCAGGCTCAAAAGCAAAATGGATCTCCAGACAACCAATTTGCTACCTTACCTTTAAAGCAAGACAGATTAAAGCCATAAAGTAAGCCAGCTGCAACAGCCATTCAGCTGGGTCAACTGGGGAAAACAAAAACAACAACAAAGAAGTTTGATCAAATGTCAACCTGCCTGAACCTTCTTTGGCCCAGTCTCTGAAGTAACAGATAAATGTTTTCAACTCTGCATAACTAAGTTACTTCTCATTGGATGACAAGTCTCCTAATATGTTAAATAAAGAAACCATAATCAGGGCCTGAAGAGATATGGTCAGGATCAGAGCAGATCACTTTTGATCCAGCACAATGGATCAGTTATCTATTATGTTTTCTCTGTGAGACAATGTAAAATCTAAACCCATGACATTCCTGTCACATCTTTACTCTCTTCTATATTAATATTTCAGATTTCTGTCTGTCTAAACTGTGAGTCCCAAGATCAAACCCTGACATCAGGGCACTTTCCAGACTAGCTGCTCAACAGCAGCAAAATGCCTCTGTTCAGGCAAGTCTCATGCGAAACATAAACAGCAGGGGGAGCAGTCTTGCGGAAACTAACCCCCCGAAAAAACAGCAACTTTCTTATTCCAGATAGACAACGTCCTAGCTCTATATCACAGTGTTTAAATTTGAAACAAGGCACTGGAAATGTGAACAGCACCCTGCTGTCCACATAGAGACCACGGTGTCACAACACAGAAAGTGTGGAAGTACACTTCCGAGATACAACGTGGCCCCATTGCAGGGTCTAATCCGGAAAGCACCGTGGAAACAGTATTCAGCTTACTATACTTGAATAACTGAATGACATGGCAGCAGAGAGATCATTAGAAAGTTCAGAAGGAGGGGGAACAGATTGTATCTGGGAAACCTGTTACCTTCCACATGGGAGAAAGCTTCCCACAAATGCCACATCTTCAAAGGAACAGCAGTAAGAAAAAGTCTCTCTCAGTGCAGAGTTAAAGGCCACTGAACATAAGCAGCCAGTAGACAACAACCACTTTTTTCTTGGCATGGGGTGGAACCTCCCTCCTCTCCCATGGCACTGCTGCAGATTTCTCCACTGTCCTGCTGCCAAGACTAGTAAGTAAATGGGAGGAAGACTGATGGGGAGGTTGGTGGAGAAGCCACCCAGACTGATTCAGCCAATGGTCCGAGTTTTTCTTGATATTTTGGTGATGGACTTGGATCTTTTCTGGGTCAAAGCTCCAAAGAGTTTTCTCATCTCTAAGAACAATCCTCTCTCTGTGTCCTCTCCCCATTGTCATGTTTAAGAATTCTGAGCTCTAAATCTAGATCCCTGAAAGCAGCCACACACACGCAGAGTCCAAGAGCCTCCAAATCCCACCCACTCTCGCTGCCTGCCAGCACCAGAACAACAGCCAAAGAGCTGGCTGCTCAGCTAGCATGCACAGACGGCGATGCTGCTGATGCAACTGTGTGGCAATCAGATGTTTAGCGCAGGTGGATAGTGCCCAAGGCATCAGTAAGCTTTAGACCAGGGGTGTCAATTGAGACCCTACAGGTGTTGTTGGCCTACAACTCCCATTATCCTTGGCTACTGGCCACTGTGACTAGGGATGATGGGAGCTGGAGGACCAGAGTTTTATACCCCTGCTTTAGAGGCGCCCAGTCCATCCTTTCCCCATGCCTCCAGCCAGGACCAGCCCCAAGGCAGCTGGTCCTCAGTGGTGGCCTCAGTTAGACTCAGTAGGAGGTGCCCACAGCTGGAGTACCTCCTCTCCGATGGCACTAGAAGCTCCTTTCCCAGTGGCCCAGTTCATGGAACACATCCACTAAATTGTGGATCTGCCCCTCTGTTGAGCACCTCTTGGGCAGATTTGACTATTAGATGGGTTGTAGTATTTCAATTCAGTAATCCAAATAAATAGCAAAACCACCCACTGGATGCTAAACATACAAATAATAGTAGAATAACTCCAACATACATCCCTTTAGGGATGTGCGAACTGACTCAACC
The DNA here is from genome assembly GCF_027244095.1 of Hemicordylus capensis. NCBI lineage: Eukaryota > Metazoa > Chordata > Lepidosauria > Squamata > Cordylidae > Hemicordylus > Hemicordylus capensis. The sequence goes on from NC_069661.1 coordinate 128,677,874, forward strand.
TCAAACTGGTTTGACATCGAGCCATCCCAGCTTGAGAGCTCGCCCTCAAGCGAGACTGGGCCCAGTTTGGCTCAAGGTTGAGCTGAACCTCCTGGCCCAGGCTGGGGACAGTTCGGTTTTTTAAAAAAGAAATGGCAAGCTTACCATCTCCAGGAGATGCTGCCGGACTCTCCACAGTCTCCTACAGGCCGTTTTGACTCTCTCTGAGTTCATTTTGGCCATCTTGGATGCCTCTAAACATGCGTGCAGGCCATTTGCATGGCTGGGTCATGATGTGGCCATGTAAATGGCCCATGTGCATGCATGGCATCTCCAAAATGGCCACTGAGAGCTCAGAGAGGGCCAAAATGACCCCAAAACATTCCAAAACATCCCACTGTAGAACAGGGAGAGGCCAGCGAGGGGAGGGGGAACTGCTGGAGACCCCCTCATGGCCACAGCAGCACCCGCAAGGCCTCGGAAGCAGTAAGTCCACCATTTTTTAAAAAGTCTCTGGCACCCCCAAACCAGGACCAAACTGGCTTGAATTTGAGCCAAGCTGGGCCCTTTGTTCAGGGTGCCAAAACCAAACAGTTCAAGTCTGGTTCGGACTTGAACCAAACTGGGCAAACTGGTTTTGTGCACATCACCACATCCCATGCAATGGGGACTACATAGCCTTAATTAATACATTCAAAAAATTCCCCATGTGGTAGAAATATTCTTCACCTAGGGCAACACTTCCTTTAGACACTGGAGGCACCCCACACTTCTCCACCATGCTAATGATGAGGTGGGTGCTCTACACTGATGCCACATTTATAATGAACACCCCCCCACACACACACACATATACTATTTTCCTTAAGGACAAGAAATTGCATAATCTGGCATTGTTGTGAAGTGCCTGGTTATATATTATTTCCCCATATTTATTTATTTTTTTAAATCTGTAAACCACCACAACTTCCATCTTTGGGCAGTTTATAGCAACATACAAGAGATTAAAATAAAAACCTTAAACTAATTTAAAACCACAGTCCAGTTAAAAAGCCTGGGTGAAAAAATAAGTCTTTAGAGTCTTATCAGAGATGGGGAGAGATGGGGAGGCTCTAATTTCAAGTTGTCCAAGATGGGGAGGCTCTAATTTCAACAGGACAGCAACAGAGAAGGCCAGTCCCTGCATAACTACCAGGTGAGCTGGTAACTGTAGACGAACCTCTCCAGATGGTCTCAATGGGTGGTAGGGCTCACAGAGAAGATGTTCTCTTAAATACCCAGGGCCTAAGCTGTTTAGGGCTTTCTAGGTTATAAAGAGCACCTTGTATTTTGCCTGGAAACTTATTAGTAGCCAGTGTAGCTCTTTTAGTATAGGAGTAATATGGTCTCTCCGAGATGACCTAGAGATTGTATGAGAATAGCTGCCGCATTCTGTACCAACTGCAGTTTTCAGACTACGTACAAGGGCAGGCCCACATAGAACTCATTGCAGTATTTGAGTCTGGAGGTTACCAGCATATGTACCACTGTTCTGAGCCCATTTATCTCAAGAAACAGACAAATCTAGCATGTCAACCAAAGCTGATAAAAAGCACCTCTGGCCACTGCTTCAACCTGGGACACCAGGGAGAGGTTTGGATCCAGAAGCACCCCCATACTACGTACCTGTTCCTTCTGGAGAAGTGTGACCACCATCTAGAAGAACCAGCAGATCAGAATAATCTCCCAAGTTCCAACCCTGCTCAAAATGACTACAACAAGCCCACACTGCTTAAAGAAATATGAATGGATCAAGAGGAGCAATAACTCTCTCTTATTACTTAAACAAGATAATGCTTTGTAGAAAGAAACATAAAAGTGATGTCTATGCTGAAGAGCTTCTTACCTCTACATCTTTCTCTATTTCCAGACCAGCTTCCACCAAGTTACGTTCAAACTCATCCCTCTGCTCCCGTTTTGCTTCCTCCAAAGCATCTAGTGGACCCAGATCAATTATCTGAGCATCTGGATTGGGTACATCCTGGTCATGATGCTGCTGCTGTTCAGGTTGGCTTTTGGATGTCTCCCCATTAGAAATAATAGCCAAAGAGGCAGGTCTGTGCAAAGGGCCTGGAGAGCCACCATCGGGGTATGAAGAATGTTTTCGGTAGTGATAAGCTAAAACATAGTCCACTTTCCTTTTGCTGTCTCGAAAATGCATCCCTCCTGGTGATGTCCTTTCTGTGACCCCCACTTGAGCCCCATCCAAGTAGTTGTTAATAACCTGGAAGAAAGTTGGAAGAAACTTACTGGAAGAAATATCCAGAGACCAAGCAAGCAGAAAGGCTCAGTGGCTTCCTGTCTCTTCCCATGGAGACATATGGCATGTGCAGTAAATGCAGGGATCAACAATTGTATATGGAGCAGTGAGACAGATGGAGCTCAGATTAAGCAATATGGTACAATATGGCTCCACAAGCAGAGAGCAGGTGCACTGCTGAAAGGCGCTTATGGAGCAAATATCTTGAGATTATCATACAAACAAGGCAAGCCATATGCTGCAAGAGAAGGCGATCCCACTCCCACCCCCTGCACAAGAATAGCCTTGTGGATCAGGCCGATCCATTTAATTCAGCATTCTATTTCCAACAGGAGCCAATCAGAGGCTTTGCACAAGCAGGGCATGAAGGCAAGTGCCTTCCCCATTGATTTGTCCCTGAGGAGCAGCTAGATAATTTTGGACTCTGGACCTAATGAGTTTATTTCCCCCGCTCCCACAAAATAAGCATCCCTTCCATATATATACATTTGATCACAAACCCACTTATCTGGACCAGACTGCATTTGGGGGAAAAGGACTATGCAATCCCCAATGGATTCTAAACCCATCTTCTAAACATATCTTAAGAAGGACATTGTAGAACTGGAAAAGTGCAGAAGAGAGCAATCAAGAAGATCATGTAGTGGTTAGAGTGCTGGACTAGGACTGGGGAGACCCAAGTTCAAATCCCCATTCAGCCATGATACTTGCTGGGTGACTCTGGGCCAGTCACTTCTCTCTTAGCCTAACCTATTTCACAGGGTTGTTGAGAGGAGAAACTTGAGTATGTAGTACATCGCTCTGGGCTCCTTGGAGGAAGAGCAGGATATAAAATGTAAAAAATAAAATAAAATAAAAATAAATGAGGCTAGGCTACAGCATCTGGAGCTCTTTAGTTTGGAAAAGAGGCAACTAAAGAGAGACATGATAGAGGTCTATAAAATTATGCTTGTAGTAGAGAGAGTGGAGAGACAGAACGTTTTCTCCCTCTCTCATAACACTTGAACCAGAGGTCATGCCATGAAACTGAAGGTCAGGAAATTTTGGACCAACAAAAGGAAGTACTTTTTCACAGTGGGAAAGTTTTGGTCCAGGTAGGGAGGAGGAGAGGTTTAAACAGAGACAGAAAATAGAATGTCTCTTCTCCTTTCCCCCCTTCTGAAACCTTCCCATATAGCATGGACAGGAGTGTTTGACCTCATGATGGACATCCTCTTGACCCTAATCCCCCACTTCCAGTATACTATAAGTTCAACTGCACTCAACATTCCATACATTGTGGAAGCCACTGAGCAAGAGTCCCTGTATGTTTGTTTGTGTTTTTCTTTTCATTTATATACTAACATGTTTCTGCGTATCTGAGACTGCAGAAATTTGTCTGTGGATAGCCTCATTTCACTACCTGCTGGTTGGCATTGGATCAACAGGTTTGCCAATGGAAGGGATGATGCTGATACTCCTTCTGTACATGGAGCAGAAAGTTGCCGGTTTGATTCCCCGCTGGTATGTTTCTCAGACTATGGGAAACACCTATGTCGAGCAGCAGCCAGCGATATAAGAAGATGCTGAAAGGCATCATCTCATACTGTTCGGGAGGAGGCAATGGTAAACCCCTCCAAAGAAAACCACAGGACTCTGTGGGCACCAGGAGTCGAAATCGACTTGACGACACACTATTACTTTACACAGAGGTTCTGCTTATCTGTCCCATCACTAGATAAATTATGCACTAGGACTTAGGTGAAGAAATACTTCCTTTTGCCAGCCCTGAATGTAATGCCAGTCAGTTTGGTGATCCTCAAATTCTAGTTTTATGAGAGAAAGAGAAAAAATTCCCATTCTCTCCATACTGTTCATAAGTTTATAAACCTCTATCATGTGCACCCCTTGGTCATCTCTTAATCCAGTGATGGGCAGGAAGAAGAGGGAGGTTTTCTGCCTGGCTAAATCCTGGTGGACCACCAACCACCTTCTGGGAAAAACAGGGTACTAAGTGGACTCTAGCCTGATCCTGCAAAGCACTTATAGTGTTCTTACATATACACACACTGGTTGAAATCCAGATTAATATTATGCATGCTGAATAACATAGCCCCAAACCCTCCCAGATACATTTTCAAAGGCACAGAGGGGGATGGGATCTAGAAAAATCACCCCTCCCCCATTACATGCATGCAACATTATTAAGCACACACCACATTATTCAGCATGTACAACATTAGTCTGGATGTTGGCTAATGACCTAACTTTTAAGACATTCTGAGTCTCTTGCCTTGCAAGTGTAAAACATATCAGTGGAATTTGGAGTTGTGTGTGTGCGTGTGTGTGCGTGTATGTGTGTGCGCGCGCACACACACACACACACACACACACATACAGACCCCCGTGTTTTGAGAAGACCACACAATACTGAAATGGTTGCACTATTCCCCCAGGGTCATTGTCAACCTGACATGGGGAAATATTCTTCTTGGATTCCAAAATATATCAGATTAGACTCTGGTTGTGAGAAAAAACCCCAATCACCTAGTCATCTCAAGGATATTTAATTAGGCATGTCCACATGACATTGCAGCATCCTATCTTTGATTGTAGCAATTTCTGATATACTCCTGGAGGAGGAGGAGCAGGAAGGAGGAGAAATGGAAAAACAAAATTATGTGCGGAAAGAAGGAAAAGAACCTTTTTGACCTAACAGGACACTGCAGAATCAAGTGAAAAGATATGCTTCTAATTCCTGAAGTGTCTGTCAAAAAAGACTTCATTATTTACCCCCACCAACTTTTATTTTAACAACAGAGTGGCTATGCTGGTCTAACAGATGCTCAGAAATCAGGGTGAACTCTCCTCTAGTGGGGGTTCCTCGTCATTGTCTAATTGGTGCTCTTTGAACAGCTATACTAAGTAAAACAAGCTTCTAAGTAAAAGAAAATGCAGCAGATTTGCACGGCTGGGGGAGTCAGTCATGTCATGTGACTTGCCTCTGGGGGCCCCCTTGGCAGGGGGCCCCCAAACAACTGTCTCCCCTTGCCCTGTTATAGTTACGCCCCTGATTTAATCTGAGGAAGCCATTATAGCAGAGAATGGCAAGTTCCTTCACCCAAGGTAACAACCGTCATTTAATCTTGTTCAGCTTTTGTGAACTTGTAGACGAGAGCAGGGAATAGCGAGTGAAAAAGTTATTACCTTGGGACAGGTGAATTTGAAAACAAGTCCTCCACCTAGCCTAGCAACAGAATGCAAATCAGCAGGTCATTCATTCATCATTGCCCTTTCATTTCTTATAATGCTGGGTATTGTGGACATTTCTGAGTCACTGAAATGTTTTCCTCTCTCTTTCAAATCATCTAAAACCATAATAACCTCTTGGCCTTATCCCCAATAAAAACAAGCCTAAGTACATGATATAACTGCATTTGCTCAGATTAATCCCTTGTTATCTTTGCTCTTCCTTTCTCCTCTTTATTATCTCCCCCTGTTGAAACTTAGATTGTTTCTCGGGGCAGGGATCTGTCCTTTTGCTTTGATTGATAACACTGTACAAATAGTAAGGACTTTTTTAAAAAAAAAAACATACGCTACCTATTATACTTATATACAGTAGTGACAGACTTCCCTCCTGTATGCTACCCTCCCTCATGGATTCTTAAACTTTTCACCTTCAGTGTAGATAGAATTTCACTCTTCCATTACATTGTTCTCCATCCTTCCCCTTCTTCTACACACACACACTTTTTTTTTGTGGCACACTTTACCCAAAAGCTATACATGCTTGTCATATTCAAATTCGCTTGAATCAAATGAATTAATCCAAACAGTATCAATTCACTGAAATTCACATTTCACACTTGCTTGAATACATATTATAATTCACAGACTGAGGGATCTATGGGAAGATTGAGGGATCTATGGGATCTGTTCAAGGCTTTGAATATTCCACAATTCTGCACAACTGCTGAAAAGCCATAGGATCTGTCATTGGTTGCGGAATTCAGCATCCTGAGAATCCTGCCTGTTACCTTCAGAAAGCATGTTTCTAGCCTTTATGTTGTACAGACAACGTCTGGTGAAAGCCCCAGAGCCAGAGGGTGGGGGGTGGGGTGGGGGTGGGGTGGGGGGCTCAATAAAATTTTCAGTGTTTGGGGTTTGAACTTCAGTATCCTGTGGAGTTTGTTTCTCTGTGACCAGGGAAAGCAGAACAAATTTTGTAAGCTAAGGAAATATGTGTACATTTGCTTGATTTTAATTATGTTGCAAACCTGAGTTGTTCTTGGTTATCTGCCTATCTTCCTGCAGAATTATTTTATTTCAAAGCCCAGACAACACAGTCCTGAGTATATTTGAGCATGTCACCATCCCGTCATTTTAATAATATACTCACAGGCAGTCCATGGAGACTCTCTGGTTCCATCCCTGACAGAGTAAAAACACCTAGATTTGGATCTCCAGTTTACCCTTTTGAAGGGAAATACACAGTACGCACCACAGGTACTGATGTCAACATTTCCTAGTTGCTGGCCAAGGCATGGGATCCCAGAAAATCCATTAGCTGGCTCTGGAGAAGATTAGCTCCAACTTATTAGTCTTACTTCTTTGTACGTGGGCAAGATGTGGAAGTAAGAAATGAACACAGAATCGAAAGGAAAGGGAATGAGACTGGCGTGGTTAGAGGAGATGTCGCTGAAGGTGTTGGGCTATTTATCAACTCAAGATACCCAGGGGGCTCATCCCTGTAGCTGCCACCTGAGAAGTCACCATAGCAACCCCAAGGAGAAAGAAGCAGGCACAGCTTCGTAGAATGAACTGCAGGAGCTTGCAAAGAAGCCTGTGTGAATAAAATACACACGAGACAAGAAAGTCACAGGCTCAGCCTGATTCTCCTGCACTGAAGACTAAGAAGAGCAAAGGACACTACAGCAATTCTAAAACCTAAGGCTGAAACTAGAGTTGTACATTCTGTTTTTTCTGTTTTGTTTTTGGCCTGAATCTGAAACATCCTCATTTTGTTCTTTGTTCGAAATTGCAAAATCCGAATCCGAAACATTTTGGATTTTTTAAAAACAGCCCCGGGGCAAAACTAGTGGGTGGGGGTGGTAGTGCCCAATGGGTAGAAGGAAATTTGAGAGGAATTGGGCAAAGGGCTGATTTTTGGTGAATTTTTGAATTTTATTATTTTTCCCATAGGGAATAATGGAGGTTTCAGCAAAAGGATAGCTTCATGTCAGGGGGAAAGGAGTGGCCCAGAGCAGAGTAGGGTGAGTGGTAATGCCCAGTGGGGGCAAGGAAGCTGCCAGAATTATTTCAAAGGAATTGGGCAGAGGACTGATTTTTAAAGATTTAATGGAGTTTATGCATCTTTAAGGTTCTTCCCCATAGGAATGATGGAGGTTTCAGCAGCCCCATAACTGCACTTGCGGGGCACCAGGGTGGCCCAGAATGAGTGGTGGTGTAGAGCACATAGGGTGCCAACCACCTCCATGGGTTGCTAACCCATGGGGTACTGGGTTCTGTTGTTTCTGAGATGCTTTGAGTGTAGATTCCCTGGTAGCATATGAGAGTGGATTCATGGTTTGTTGTTGAAAATCTCATATGCTACCAGAGAATCTACACTCAGAACACCTCAGAAACAACAGAACCCAGCACCTCATGGGCTAGCAACCTTTGGGGGTGGTTGGCACCCTTATGTGCACTACACCACCACTCGCTCTGGGCCACTCTGTTGCCCCCCAAGTGGAGTTATGGGGATGCTGAAACCTCCATCATTCCCTATGGGAGAAAAATCTTAAAGATGCGTAAACTTCAACAAATCACAAATAATCAGCCCTTTGCCCAATTCCTTTGGAATCTGGGTTGTGGCAGCCTGGCAGGCACCCATTGGGGCACTACCACCCAACCCACTCTTCTGTCCCTGAATCCATTCCCAGGCTGGCATGCAGTAGCCATAGTAGGCTGGCAGGCTGGGCTCAGGCTAGCAACAAGGCAGGCATAGGCAATGGCATGGCATCATGGCAACCTGAGGCATGCAATGCTGCAAACTAGTTCTCTCTCTCACTCTCTCTCTCTCTCTCTCTCTCTCTCTCTCTCTCTCTCAGCAGAAAGGTAGAATAGTGACGACTAACTTGCTGAATGAATTGAAAACCCCTCCCTGACACCCCCCCACACACTTGCCCCTTCTTCAACCCTTCCCCTGGCCAATGTGGGGTCAGTAAAGAGTGGCAAGAGGCAAAAGAGCCAATGGTAACAAGGAGGGAATCGTCAGCAGGTCAGCCCATGCTTTAGGTCACCGATTGGAAGGCTGGAAGGGCAGGAAATTCAAAGAGATGTCAAACACAAAATAAAGCCTGACTCAGAGATCGCCACAAAATGGAGGGCTGAAACAACAAAACGTTTTGTAGCTCAAACGGGGATGTTTTGTTTTGTATACAAAACACCTGAAATGGGCTGTTTGGGGTACAAAACATTTTTTATCCAAAACGTTTTGCACATCCCTAGCTGAAACCCTCTGTACACTTGCAAGTGAGTAAACCCTATTGAACTCTGTGCAATGTAGTTCTAAATAAATATGCACAACAGCAGTCCTAAGCACTCTTACTAGGCAATGAACTCAACTGACCCTCATTTAACATTCTGAACTGTAACAGAACTTCTAAGAGAACTAGTGTCCAATCAATCAGTTTTTATTACAGCCGTTGGCCCACCAAGAGATAAAAATCAGAACAACAAATATAACTAATATACACAAATAGTGACTAATAATTACACACAATAAAACAGTATACAAGCATCCAGGATAGATTACTTTAAAAACAGTAAAACAACTCCTAAAACTGAGACCTTAATCTCATAGAACTAGTGTCCAGTTCATATTCTAGCTGAGCATTATGAGCAACTTTGTCTTCTGAATAATTACAGATTTCATCAACATCATTCAAAGATTTGTTTAAAAGCCACTTTACTTACAACGGATGGAATGAAGGGACACAGTAGAGTGAATTGTTGCCCTTCTCTCTGGAAGGGCATTTGTGTTCAAAACAGCTGTATGACATGCAGAAAATTGACAGGCAAATCCTTTTCTGGCATGAAAATTAACTGATGGGGGAAGCTTCACTTATTTCATTTCTACCTGTGCTGCAGTTGTTGGAAGTCACAGGAACTCAACAAGAATAAAACATGACAACCTTCAGGGAAAGCTCTTTCACACATATCCCATCTATCTCTAGAGCTTGAATGGACTAGTTTGTAAGCTAACACATTAAAAACCAACACAAACTACCTGGAAAAGGTATGGAGAGAATGATGCAGCTGGGGAGGTTGCACCACTGTTCTTCCTGTTGCTTACCCTCCTTCCGCTTCTGCTGAAGCAAGTAGGAATTTAATTCCCCCACACAGTAGCAGCCTCTCCAGCTGCACTGGTGATCTTCAGGATAAAGATAGAATCTCCAAGTCACAACCTGGTAACTTTAATCTAATGTTTCCTGTTTAAAACACTGCCTGCTAAAAAAATTTCTGATAAAAGCCAGAGCTGATAAAAAATTCTGTTATCCCACTGCTGAAGGCAGTTGCCGACATACTGCACAGCATCCCATGGGTGTTTCTGGCACTGAAGGAGCTGTTGCATACTCGTTAATACTTGCACAAACACTGGAAATTGATTGTGTGATGGCCTGGCCATTGGAAATAATGGATAACAGATTATGTTGGCCACTGGGTCTCATTCTTCCTTTGCATCTGTTCACCTTAACTGTAGGGCCATAGCTGGAAACGCTATGACTAAGTCAAATGTTTCCCTAATTTAAATGCCCACTTCTGCCCTAGTACTGAAGGCAGGGGCATATCACCCTCACCTCATGTTACAGACTACATGTGATTATTCCTCAGGAGCACTTATTCTGTTGATTGATCTCTCTTCAGAGAGAGATTTTCTTGTTGTGAACAGTTGAATGAGCCTGTATACCAGACACGCATACCAAAAGCACATATTCCTTTGTTTAAACAAAAAAGAAAGAAAGATTTAATTCTTTGACCTGTGTGAAGAGTAGGTAGGTAGCTATACACACTTATGTGTGAATAAGTCTTATCTAACTCAGTGGGACATACTTCTAAGAAAGCCTGCATAGAATAGTGCTATAAGAAAGCACAATTGTGCACTAGGATTGTACACCAGGAAGTCTCTGGTAGAAATCTCCCCTCTGTCATGAACTCACTACCTTAGGCAAGGCACATACTCTCTGCCTTCTGTTATGTAGGAATAATATTTACTCAATCAGGTTATTACATAGAAACATAGACGGCTGCCATATACTGAGTCAGACCATTGGTCCATCTAGCTCAGTATTGTCTTCACAGACTGGCAGTGGCTTCTCCAAGGTTGCAGGCAGGAATCTCTCTCAGCCCTATCTTGGAGAAGCCAGGGAGGGAACTTGAAACCTTCTGGTCTTCCCAGAGCGGCTCCATCCCCTGAGGGGAAGATCTTACACTTCTAGTCTCCCATTCATATGCAACCAGAACAAACCCTGCTTAGCTAAGGGGACAAGTTATGCTTGCTGCTACCACAAGACCAGCATTTGAACAAGATAATATATGTGAAGTGTTTTGAATACTCTAAAGCTGTGGTTCTTAACATGGGGCCTGCCAGATGTTGCTGAAGTACAACTAAATTTTGGCTGGGGATGCTGGGAGTTGTAGATCAGGAACATCTGGCGGACCCCACATTAAGAACCACTGCTCTAAAGTATTCTATAAATGTGCATGATTTGCGGTAGCTATCGCAATTTGCAAGGTACAAAACAGAAACAAAAACAAAAACTTCACACTGCTTTATAATGGAATCTATTGCACAGTATAGGCCTTAGAATACAGTATAGTATTATTGTATGTGCCCACTACCATAATAGTTCTGCTGCCATCCCCTCACCAAAATCTGAAATGTTGTTGTTGTTGTTGTTATTTATTCAGTTTCTATACTGCCCTTCCAAAAATGGTTCAGGGCAGTTTACACAGAGAAATAATAAATAAGTAAGATGGACCCCTGTCCCCAAATGGCTCACAATCTAAAAATAAACATAAGATAGACACCAGCAACAGTCACTGGAGGTACTGTGCTGGGGGGTGGATAGGACCAGTTACTCTCCCATTGCTAAACAAAGAGAATCTAAAAGGTGTCTCTTGCCAAGTTTGCAGGGAATAACTGTTGCTTTTGATTTAAAGGCAGACTTTTTTGTGTATTTATTTATTTATTTATTTATTTTGGCCCAAGGCCAGCATAAACACAAGAAAAAGAAACAACAACAATAACATACATAAAACATTAATACTTTCAAATACCGTATACATGACTAATTTCATTCAAATGAAACTGGTTAATCTGAAATGCACAGCCCGGCATCTCATGCCTCAATCACTCTAAACCGAATCTTGCGTGCTATGAAAGAAATTTTCGCTACCCTCCTGTAAACGTACTCTGACTTAGCAGTAAGCAGAAAAAGGACCTTGTCCCCATCAGAAGGGCAATTAGAATTGTAATGGATTAATAAAGGGGAGAGAAGCTTTCCCTTTAATTCAGTATAAAATCTACATTTCAGCATCAGATGTTCTGTAGTCTCCACTTCACCGTTCTGGCAGGGGGTATAATCGTTGATCATAGGGCACCTTCCCAAAGCGTCCTTCCAATACCGCCGTAGAATTCAAAGTACTGGTCTTGGCCTTTAAAGCCCTAACAACCTGCTCCACCTGAGCTGAAGGACCAGCTTTCCTCACATGAACCTAGCCATCAACTAAGATCTCACTTACCAAAATTTCTCAAGGGGTTTTGCATACCCTTAGCCTAAAATCATCTAGTGACTTTGTTTGTGAGATAGGTTTTAACTTTTAAAGAATACTTCATAGCCACTTTGACAACCAGTTCTCTGCTAAATTTAAGTCAATGAATATCCCTCTTATTCTACTTACAGAATTATTGTGGGTTTTTCTGTAGCCAGATGATTCAAATGCTCCATTGACTCTCCCAAAATGTACAGAGCGTTGGTTTTGAGGAATTGTGAGGTATTTTTTGTTGTCTTTTGAAAAAGATGTGATGGATTTTCTGTTGTGGGTAGGACGTGAAGGAGTTAAAGGCATATCTGAGGAGAAAGGGCAAAGAATAATCAAAACTGGTTTAAAATTGTCTTAAGGTTTTCGTTTTTGTCTTAATTTGTTTTATGTTGTTGTATACCACTCAGAGATGGAAGTTTGGGGCAGTCTACAAATTTTATAAACAAATAAATAAGTAAAAATTCTGCAACATTTTCTCTGATAACTACAGTGAATTTTTTACTGTGGAAATTAAATTAACAAATATTATTGAAATGAAGTTATGGGTGGGAAACTATTCCATGTTACATTCTGTTCATCACAACAATCAATATTCTTATATGGAGATATATAGATCTGGGGCTAATTCACACACACATGGATATCACTTGCTAACTCAGTACTTCACTCTTAGCTTGATGTGTGAATTGGGTTCATTGAAAAGCAATCCATTTGAGTTAATATGAAAATTCTGTCTGTAGAGTTTCAGCAGAACTCAACTAGTAGGGATGTGCAAAATGTTTTGACTTTGAAATGTTTCGACTCAAAACGAGTTGTTACAAGTGTTTCGAGCTCGAAACAAAACACCCTTTAAATAAAGGGCCTGCTTTGAGCTTGGAACAAAACAACTCTGTTTGATTCAAAACGTTTCAACATTTCGACTCAAGTGCCATTTTGGAGGCCTGTTTTCCTCTTAGGAACATAGGAAGCTGCCATATACTGAGTCATACCATAGATCCATCTTGCTCAGTATTGTCTACACAGACTGGCAACAGCTTCTCCAAGGTTGCAGGCAGGAATCTCTCTCAGCCCTATCTTGGAGATGCCAGGGAGGGTACTTGGAAACTAGATGCTCTTCCCAGAGCGGCTCCATCTCCTAAGGGGAATATCTTAACAGTGTTCACACATCAAGTCTCCCATTCATATGCGACCAGGATGAACCCTGCTTAGCTAAGGGGACAAGTCAAGCTTGCTACCACAAGATCAGCAATCCTCTGCCCGGCCCAGCTAGTTCTTGTATACCTCTCCACAAACCTTTGGAAAAGAGAATGTCTTCATGGCCCTTCTTGCAATGTTTGAGCGAACTGTGCCTCCTGAGGGCAGGCATTCCACAACTGAGGCACTCCTATTGAAAAGGGCTTGTTCTTTTGAAGCTGCCTGCCTAATCACAGAAGGTAGTAGCATCAAAGCAGGGCCACACCAGAAGATCTGAAACACTGGGCAAGTTCATCCTAAGACCCTGCTTCTTCTGGGGAAATGTAATGATGGCAGTACCTTCTTTCGCCCCCACTTTGAGAAAGAGATTTAATATTAAGAATAAAAGAAGACTACTCTTGGCCATACTAAAGGTCCATCCAGTCTAGCATTCCAGGAATGACCACTACAAAGCCCTCTCCTGCTATGGTTCCCCATCAGCTGGTATTCAGTGTAATAGCGATGTATGAACAGCTTTGATGTTGAACAGGTTCGACGATCTGGTGTCAAACCAACCCATCCTGCCCCCCCGCCAGTTCAGTTCGGCACCAGACCAAACCTGTGGCCATTTAGGAGGCCACTACACATTCCCAATGGGCCTGTGTGGCCTGGGTCAGTTAAAAAAAAGATTGCAACCCCCTCCCCCCAGAGCAATCTGGACCAGGCCAGCCAGTTTTGTGCACACATCTACAGTGTGATATTGCCTCTGAGTATAGAGTTTCCATATAGCTACTATGACTAATACCTACTGATAGCCCTCCCTTTAATAATGTGTCTAATTCCTGTAAGAAATAGTATATTCCCCCTTCCCCATTATGTACAAGGTCCTTCGGCTTCATCCCTAGGTGATGAAAGAGATTTTTGGTGGATGAGTGGGCTGTGTGAGATTAGTGCTTGCTGAAATGGAAGCAAGCACACAGGCTTCACACACTGGTCTATCTTCTGTATGGTAGCCAAAGGAGTTGGAAATGAGTCTGAGAGGCACAGGTGTTTGTCCCCAGATTACCCCATAGGTCTATAGTTAAACCAAAATTTAAACTCTGCTCTCTGAAATCTGCCTCCAGCTATATACCCTGTTTCCCGAAAGTAAGACCTAGCAGTAATTTCTGATGTACCGCTAATTGCCCTAGTGCATTTTTTGGGCTAAAATTAATATAAGACACTGTCTTATTTTCGGGGAAACACGGTATTTAATGAGTGGGCATTTCCCCCCATCCGTGGGGGGCGGGGCGGGGCAGGGTTGCTGTGCCTTTAATAGTTGTCACACAGAAAAAAATTCAATAGCTGGCTCTGTTTCCCAGCATAGAAATGCCATTGATGGGGGGGAAATAGCCTGTGGAATGTTTCTCTGTTAAGTAGTTGTGATAGCCATAGGAGCTATGCCAGAAACATATTGGTGATTTTAAGTGAATAGCCTGCTCATTCTGCATTAGCTTCTGTTCTCATATGGTGGCATTCAAATAGTGAGGACTGTATCTCTTGTCTTTTTCTCTCTCTGAAAGTATGGCTAGGTCTCTTAGAAGCATAAGATTCCCCTGTGGTGCATTCCCCTGTGTTGTGGCACATAGGAAGCACAGGATTCCCCTGTGGTGTGGCGCCTAAACCTGGGAAGAAATAGAAAACACAGTTATAGACCTGCAATAAAATGTTGTGGTATATCCCTGGTGTGCAGAGAGGAGAGCTGGTCTTGTGGTAGCAAGCATGACTTGTCCCCTTAGCTAAGCAGGGTCCATCCTGGTTGCATCTGAATGGGAGACTTGATGTGTGAGCACTGTAAGATATTCCCCTTAGAGGATGCCGCTGCTCTCTGGGAAGAGGAGAAGGTTCCAAGTTCCCTCCCTGGCTTCTCCAAGATAGGGCTGAGAGAGATTCCTGTCTGCAACCTTGGAGAAGCCGCTGCCAGTCTGTGTAGACAATACTGAGCTAGATAGACCAATGGTCTGACTCAGTATATGGCAGCTTCCTATGTTCCTATGCATGTACCAGAGCCTGTGGCTGTGCACAGTGAAAGAACACAAGTTAGCAACAAAGACAGGAGTCCCTCCTCTATCCTGGGCCTCACATCATGCACAGCTTTTGTTTTTGTTTCTTTTTCCTGGAGTAGTGGTGGTGTCTTGGTGCTGTGTCCCAGCTCCTTTTCATCCAGCCCCAAAGCTTCAAGAGTTAATGTTAGGAATCGGGGCTCTTAACTTTTATAAACCGTATTTTATGGACTATAAGACGCTACGGACTATAAGATGCACCTTAATTTTAATCCAGTTTTTCAGAGTTTTAACATATTAAACTGTTAAAACATATAAGACGCTCCTGAATTTTGGCGGATATTTTTCGAGGGAAAAAGTGAGTCTTATAGTCCATAAAATACGGTAACTGCTACAGGGTGGGCTAGGGCATGTTTCTCGTATTAAGTCTTATTGTGATTATCTGAACCTCCCCCCAAACCTGACAAGTTGTGATGAAATTCTCTCAACACTGCCCACCAGCATGTGGGAATGAAGTACTTTATAATACCAAGGGAGTAACTGAACAAACTCCATTCCTTTCTGTAAGAGAACAAGGTTACTGGACTGGCGAGAGAGCCACACGGATTCAGCATTTTCTTCTGTGGAGACTATTAGATAGCTTTGGCCTTCAGAAGCAGTGGGGGTGACTAACTTGAGGGAGTATTCTTCAAGCTGAAATTTCCCCCACTCATTTTGCTGAAGCCCTCCTCCCTCCCTCCCCCTCCTAGCCACTGAATTCCATTTGCTCTGCCTACCTGCTTAACTGTCTGAGCTCACAAACATTCTATCCAATTGATGTGCGGGCAGTTTGGGAGTTTTTTGGCCCCCTTTTTTTCCTTCAGAATTTTTCTGCAAGTGACGTACTGCTGATCACCCCAAGTGCCAGTACCTGCCACTAACCCGGCAGGCACTCCAGTTCACCATCGATAAGGATCATAATGTTTCTAGCTCTTTCGGAAATAGTACATCAGGGCTGCACAACTTTGGCCCTCCGGCTGTTGTTGGACTACAGCCAGAGGCATTCTTACGCCTGGACCTTGGGACCCCGGCATGTGGCCTCCAAAGACCAGTGGGGCCTCCTGCCACTGCGAGCCCCCCCCCACCACCACAAGTCCTCCTCCCCGCCACCACGAGGCCGAACTGCCAATATTCTAGCTGCCACATGCATGGCCGTGGGGGACGGGGGTGGTGGTGAGGCAAGCAGGCCTCTCCCCATGGCGGTGGCAGATGGAGTGGGAGTGGCCACTTTGAGCCTGACTGTCTGGCTCAGCGGCCTCTGAGAACTGCTTGGGCACTCTGGTGTGCCTGCGCAGTTAGAATAGAGTGTCGCAAGACCACACGGGCTTGTGACACTCTATTCTAACTGCGCAGGCGCACCGAAGCACCTCGCAGTTCTCAGAGGCCGCTGAGCTGGACAGTGAGTCAGGCTCAGCGGCCACTCCCGCACTGCCCGCTGCCGCCACGGGGTGGGGGGGAAGCCTGCTCGCTTCACCCCCTCCCCACCCTCCGGCCACTCACATGACAGCTAGAGTAGCGGTGGTTCGCCCTCGCAGTGGCTGTGGGGAAGAAGGCTCGTGGGCCTTGCGGTGGCAGGGGGACCTCTCAGCAAGGGCGGTCCAGGCACCCAGATTGCCTAGGTGCACCACTGACTACTGCTCCCATAATGCCCAGCCACAATGGCCTAAAGTCAGGGATGATGGGATTTGTAGGCCAACATCTGCAGGAGGACCAACGCTGTGCAGCCCTATCTCATATAGATGTGGGTGCAGGCTACATTGCCTCTAGAGCCTGAAGCTACTGCCGAGAACCAGAGGTTTCCCTGCCCTCTCCCCCGTTGGGGGTCTGGGCTTCTGTTTCTTGGTCACGCTACAGTGTGATAGAATGCATGACTGAATATTGGGAATCGGCATATACAAGATCACTTTATCTCACACTTCAGAACATCACTGCCAAGAGAATCTAATAGTTTTCCAGACTTTGATTTGACAATCCTACATAGAAAGAGATCTGTTCTTCATTCTGAATGAACACAGCCTGCCTAATCCTCCCTTGAATTAAACGTACAATAGCCCATATTTAAAAGCACCCCTAACTCTCTGCGTAGCCTCACTCTCTGCATAGGATTGTTGCCTGTTAACATACCCTCAGAATTCACAAGTATGGGAAGAAACTGATACAGAAATAATAGCAACAAATCATCACCCACAATGTCAATATGGTGGTTTTGTTGACCTTCCTGTGCAGACAGATTATGCTGCCTGCTGATTTATATTTTCTCAGTAAGAAACTTAACATGAGATGCAAGGAGATATTTTACTGGGCCACTCTTAACTATGAAAGTGCATTTGAAGAAACAGCTGAAGTAGATTTCACAGGCACCCGTCTTCCCCTCCCCCCCTACCATAAACCAACCCAGTAATGAACAACAAAGTCAAGGATAACCTTACCATGTGCTCTTGCTTCCATACTGTAGCAAGAGTTTAAAGCTGTAAGTTGCCCCGATGCTAAGGTGATGTGGCTGTATTCACTATCTGCAATCTGTTTCTGGTCCTGTGCTGGTTTATAATTGGTGAGCAGCACTAGCAGGCAGCAGCTATTTCCACCCTTTCCTGAGCCCGCAGCTAATTAGCCAAATCTTCTGTTTCAGTAATCGCCATCTAAGCAGGTAGCAAAAATAGCCACCCACCAGTTATTGATTCTTTGAGCAGCTCTCAGCTGGGATGCTGGCATCTCGTCCTCAAACTTCATAGACAGACCAAAGTAAGAGGATGACAGCAGGAAATAATAATATCCAGGGCAATGCTGGTGTCTTAAGTTAGGATCCGCTCTGACGGAAAAGCAGTAACCACTTGCGCTGGTGAGGATTAGGCGAGGAGTCCTAGCTCATTACTGCTGCAATGTGAGTCACAGTACATTGGGAAGAGTGGACAATGCTACCTGGCAGGAGGTAAGTGTGGCAGGCTGTTTATAAGGCTGCATCGCAGCTTGCTCATGTTACCATACTGCTTGGATGCTGCATGCTCATTTCAGCATGAAATATTCAAGGGATTATCTTGTAATCAACTGTATAATCAGAACAAGGCCATTGGGTCCTGCTTAGCCTTCAGCCTTGAGGAAGAGGCAGGACCCGATGCATTAGTTGTTGCTGGCCAAACCTTTTCTGAGTAGAGGACTGTACATTTAGAAGTGTGTATACCAGAGGAACGCTCTCTTTCTTGCTCACTTTTGGGATCCCAGGTAACTTTTATTCTAATAAATGTACCCTACAACAAATTCATTCTGCAACATTTCTCCATTTGAAAGAAGAGGAAGACTAGATTATATGTTTGTCAGTTTGGTCAGGAACTTGAAATATCAGAAAGACACCAAAGGTTTGCTGTTTGAATGACAGGTTAGGCAAAAACCTGGAGATAAAGAACAGGTAATGTGGTATCAATTAATGTATGTAGCAGGAGTTCCTTCTTCTGCTAGTAGTAATCTCTAAAGACATTGCTGCTTCTCGTGGGTTTAGGAACTAAGAGCAGTAGGGAGTCAGCCCACACTAGATTAGCATTCCAGAAAGGCCACTAACATCTTTACTGGGGAACAGTAAAGATTATTTGTGATAATCACGATGTGTCTGTTGCACATGAGAGACCAGCAGCACAGCCAACCTCTTCTAATAATGCAGTGATTTATTGCTAACCCAGTGCATCAAATTAGGTTGGTACGGTTAAAAATAACAACCAAGCACAATTTCTCTGTAGAATGTATCTAGTTCCTAGTCCATCTGGGCCTAAGACTCTTCTGGCCCCTGAAAGGTGTATACACCCATCCATGCACACAGGCTTCTGATGTAAAACTGAAATTGTTCCTCCACATATCTCACATGGCCTCCTCATGCTGAGGCCTTATTTTTTAAAGAAATATAAAAAGGATGCCCCCTTGTTCCCATGAATAGGTCCTTTTCCATTTATCCTAGCATAGCTTATGTGGGACTCCTGTCCACAAAAGTCAATATGTGATTTCACAGTGTAGAACTAAATTACTGCAATACATTGCAGGCTTCTTCTTCTTCTTCTTCTTCTTCTTCTTCTTCTTCTTCTTCTTCTTCTTCTTCTTCTTCTTCTTCTTCTTCTTCTTATTATTATTATTATTATTATTATTATTATCTGCAATTAGCTTGGTGACACATCATGTTTCCCGTTCAAAAGCACAGGAATCTCTAAGCAAAATAATGCAGATCTAAATAATTTGCTTAATTGCATATCATATTGTGCATCTAGTTGTTTACAACTAGTTGTAAGCATCTAGTTGTTACAGATTCTTGTTGTTACTGCTTCTTGTTGTTGCAGATCTGGGAATAGTAGTGGGCATCCAGACTCATGCTGCACATATGCTATTGGGAAGGGGCAGTTTGCAGTGATCTCCCCTTCCCTCTGTAGTGCACTGTACCTCCCAGAAATATGCCTCTGAGGTCCTTCTCTTTGTCAGCAGCAGCAGCAGCAGCAGCAGCATTCAGTGGCTATTTATGATGACATGATGTAGGCAGAGCAGGAGTGAGGAGCTGCCATAGAACTGTTCTGCCTAGCTCCTGCCATTGCTAAGCCTCTGAGCAAGCTGGTACATGCCTTTTTGTCTACTACCTTGAAAACACATCAACTTATTCAAAACTGGAAGGAGAATATCACATAATTGCACAATATACCGACAAGATGTGCAGCATTGCAAAGCCAGAACACTCCATGTTGGGGCTGCTGTGAGCTCATCAGGCAGCCCTGATGCTGTTAAGAATGAGCAGTTGCACAATCAGCACTGCTACAGTTATCCCCATACATTGCGATGGGAAGAACTGCGGCAGCATGGCTTGTACAACTGCTCATTCTGAACAGCATTGGAGCTGCCTTATGAGTCACAACAGCATTGGGATGCTGTGCATCATGTCACCCAATAATTGCCCAGTTGGCATTGCACAATTGCCAACATAATGCTTTGCCCATTTTACATCTCTGTCCGGGTTGGGGCAGATGCCCTCCATTACTTGCCCTGTAGGATAGCTCCCCATTTCAAAGCAACATTGCTGAATTTGTGTGGGACAGAAAGACTCATGTAAGAATAGGCTAAATATAGTGGTAAAGGGTGGGTGGGGGTGGTGGGTGGTTGATACATATAGATATGAAATGGAGTGACAAATATCATTGTGCCGAAGGGTAGATAATTAAATGTGTTCATGAATGCGGTGAGATTTGAACCAATAATTTTCCTGTTCACAGCTCAACCTTTTGGGCACTATGTGACACCAGCTGTATACAGCAGGCAGTATCTTGTTACAAACTGACAAATATAAGCTACTGGCCTGAATGGACAAGGCAACTGTGTTGTACTTTTGACTTTGCCAGTCTAGGGGTTCTGATCACCCTCTGTGTTAATAAGGTACTAGAACACGCAGCCAAACAAATCTATTTTTTTCATTCAAATCGATATATGAACTTCATAACTTTTTTTTAATGGCCTTCTCAGGGTTGCCAGATCACAATGCTGCAGCAACAGTAGAAGCTGCAACTAGCAGAATGTGTCTGTCTGGATCTAACATAAGAACAGCCATGCTGGATCAGGCCCAAGGCCTATTTAGTCCAGCATCCTGTTTCACACAGTGACCCACCACATACCTCTGAGGGAATGCTCACTCTCCTGCTGTTGCTCCCCTGTAACTGGTATTTAGAGGTATCTTGCCACTTAGGCTGGAGGTGGCCTATAGCCACCAGACTAGTAGTCAGCAGACTAGTAGCCATTGATAGACTTCTCCATGAATTTATCTAAGCCTTTCTTAAAGCCATCCAGGCTGGTGGCTGTCACCCCATCTTGTGGCAGAGAATTCCATAAGTTAATTATGTGCTGTGTGGAAAAGTACTTCCTTTTGTCGGTCCTAAATTTCTTGGCAATAGATTTCATGGAATGACCCCTGGCTCTAGTGTTATATGAGAGAGAGAGAGAGAGAGAGAGAGAGAGAGAGAGAGAGAGAGAGTTCTCTCTCTCCACTTACTCTACTCTATGCATAATTTTATAAACCTCTATCATATCTCCCCGTAGTCAGCTCTTTTCCAAACTTAGAAACCCCAAATGCTGTAGCCTTGCCTCAGGGGCGTATCTAGGGTGGGGCAGGCAGGGCATGTGCCCCGGGCACCACTTGAAGGGGGGCGCCATTTTCTGAAATTAAAAATTGTTTAAAAATGGCCACTGAAAACAAAATGGCCACCTCACATACTCAAATGGTCCCTGTGAGGCCCTAGGCCTCACAGAGGCCATTTGAGCATGCGTGGCAGCTTCCAAAATGGCCACCACACCAATCTTTGCAGGCCCAAACAGGTCTGAAAATCAGCCTGAGATGGGCTGCAGCAGTGAATTAAGAGGCCAGTGGGTGGAGGGGAAACCTTTGTAAACTCACCCCCCAGAGCCTTTAGGAGATTAAAAAAAATAATTTAATATAAGTCACTGTACACATATTCCGTTTGGCACTATGTACAGAGAATCAGGGCTTGTGAATACTGAGCTGAAGCTTATGAGCTAGGATTGTATTCATTTGCTCTTACTTTGCTTCTTGTGAGAAGTGAGTTAAATGTGATGTCTTAATAATATGGCTATTAAAGGTGAGTTTGTCTTTGAATCAGTGTCAAATCCTTAGTATTAAGGCCCACTGGGAATTTCTTGCTCTCTTTCTCTCATTTTAACTGTCTTTCTGAAAGACTAGAAGATATTCCAAGCAGTGACACAGTTTACTCTGCATATCCTTTAATTATTTTCAGAGTATCTGGGAAAAGCCAAATTCTCCATTTATGTTTAAAACTTATGTAATAGTGGTGCTACAAGGCATAGTAGAGAATCAGACAGGCACTTCTGTTTAGTTTTCCAAGTAGACCTCCACATAATATTTGGGTATTTCATGAGCCCCAGCATATGGAAATTTGTAGTTTTCCAGCATTTTTTGATCTGGCTACGCCCACTGCTAAATAGGTTTTGAAATATTAAAAGATTAACGAGCCTGACTTATATTTTTCAGCTGATATTATGGTAAAGTTATCTGAAAGATGAGTGTCAGATGTTTAGACAGGGGGCGCAATTTCAGTGCTTGCATTAGGCGCTATTTTCCCTAGATACGCCTCCGCCATGCCAGGGGCATAGCAAGGTCAGAGTGGGGCTGGGGATGAGATTTTTAAATGGACTCCTTGCTGCAGATTAGCATAGGAGACTTTCAACCATGCAGTGTGAGCCTATATATGTTTTCTCAGAATTATTAACAAATTCAGTAAAGTTTGCTTCCAGGACATTTTTCACACGGGGCTTTTAAAGCCCTTTAACACACATCTCCTCTGGAATGGAGGGGGTGCATTAACATGTTGGCCAGATTTACCCTGAAGTCCCTGCGAGTTATCGGGTAGCAGTTCACACACAATTCAGGTTTCTCACTGCTCATTAGAGTATAGCCCGATTTATATCCAGGGTATTAAAAAATCCACTATTTTGCGTTCAACTTTGCAGTAAAGCCTCCCAGTAAACCCAAAGTAAAGCCTGCTATGTGTAAAAGTCCCAAGTACATGTGTGGAGAACTGCAGCTTCAGGCAGCAAATCTAAACACATTTAGCTGTATGTACATTTCACTGAAACCTAAAGGACTTACTAGCAAGGGAAGTATGTCTACTTAAAAATAAACTCCATTGCACTCAACTGTCTGAGATCCTTCCCTGGTAAGTGCATATAGGATTGCGCATGCTCAGGGATATAAATCAAACCAAACTAATTTGTGCTCCCAGCATATTTTGCTCCCTATAGGAGATCAGTAAGTCCCACTGAAGCAAGCAAGATAGGTGGGGAGAAATAGAGAAAAGAGCAAGAATTAGCACCATTCTTCAGGAGAAAAAGAGAGGGGGAGAATGAGGAATCTGCCTCTTCTTGGTAAAATTTTAAGATAGATGAGACATGAAGAGAGCTGGTCTTGTGTCAGCAAGCATGACTTGTCCCCTTAAGCTAAGCAGGATCTGCCCTGGTTGCATACAAAAGGGAGACTAGAAGTGTGAGCTCTGTAAGATATTCCCCTTAGGGGATGGAGCCGCTCTGGGAAGAGCATCTAGGCTCCAAGTTCTTTCCCTGGCATCTCCAAGACAGGGCTGAGACTGCATTCATGGACACAGCACTCTTATGCTAAAGTGTTTTTCTAGGTACTAAGCCCAATGTATCCCATTCACAAGGCACCTTCTGTTGATTCTAATGACTCTTCCCAGTGCATGCACGATGAGCATCAAGAGCAAACATGTCTTTGTCCTTGACCATCTTTAAGGGCTCTTAGAGATGGTCAAGGACAAGCATTTGGTCACTGAGCTGTGTAGCTAAGATAGGCTCAAATGCAGCGTTTCCTGCATTGCTGTCTTATTTCATAGTCATATCAAATCTAGCATCTGCCGTGACAAGTGTTCCAATTCAGGCTTTCCTTCTCTCTCCTCTTGCAGAAAAATGGCCTGGAGGCTAAAAGTATATTCTCATTGCTGATCCTGCATTTGGGAGGGGGACTGCTATGTAGAGTGCATCTTCATTGTCTTTCCCTGAAGTATCAGCAGGGATGGATTGCCCTGGGTGGAGGTCTGGTGCAGAGCTTCCATGATATAGAGGTCGTCTCCTGTCTCTTTGTTCTTTCCCCCAAGTGTGGATTGCCCATACTTGGGAGATTGCTCATAGCAGGGATGGGATGTCTTGGATGGGGACCCGATGCAGAGTTTGCCTCTTTAGGTCCTTTTCTCTGAGTCTCAGCAGAGACGGAAGGCCCTGGGAGAGGGCCTAATACAGAGGTTGCTTCTTTTGGGTTCTTTCCTTGGAAGATCAGCAGGGATGGAACATCCTCGAAGGGGATCTGATATGGAGGTTACTTCTTTTGGTTCTTTCCTTGGAAGATCAGCAGGGCCGGAAGGCCCTGGGAGGAGGCAGATACCGATGTTGCCTTTTTTGTTCTCTACTGGGAGTGTCATGCTCTACAGAGAGCCACCCCCATGGCTTTTCTTCCTGCAAAGGAAAGGGGGGGCACCTCCTAGCTGCTCCCCCAGGGCCAAATAAGTCACTCAGCTTGACTCTTTGCCTGGATCCAAGCCTCCAGCTGCTGCTTTGGCTCTTGGTGGAAAATAAGGGGGCTGGAGAATAACGTTTGGCCTCCTTCCTATTTGGAACACTTGGCCTCGTTTCCATTATTCCTGCCACCCAGCAGCCCTGAGTGGTTCACCTAACCCAGGGCTGCACCACTTGGGCCTTCCAGCTGTTGTTGGGTTACAGCTCCCATAGTCCCCAGTTGCACTAGCCAATAGTCAGGGTTGATGGGAACTGTAGTCAAACAGCAGCTGGAGGGCTGGTGTTGTGCAGCCCTGCCCTAAATCAAGCTTCCCTTCTGCATCACCACTCCATCCTCTTCCACAAGAGGCAGATCCCTCTTCAGGGCCAAAATCAGGCCTCCTAGACATACATATTGGGGCAGACAAGCTCTGTATAAGCCTCCTGGCAAGGAGCAGTCTATCTTGAGCTACCTCTTGAACTTCTCAGAACATCTCTTGGCCCCAAGTGGACTGGCCATAGATCCTTTTCTGTGCCTGGGTTTGACACAAAGACATTTTTACCCAACTCTGCCCAAAGAATATTCAAAGTAAGACAACTTTGTTTTCTTTAAAACCAACTTTTTAATTTTTAAGCAGTAAATATGCATGTTATATTGCTGTTTTATCTCTACATCCTATCCTATTAAAACAAATGTTTAATATTTTTAAAATAAATATGCAGCATTTTATTGCTACCTATGTATGAAGCACTGTCTGGTTTTTGTCTTTCTCTTTTTCCTCATCAACATCCAACTCCCTTGGAGGAACCAGGATCCCCATAGTGGCTTCCACCCTTGCCAGTCTGCTCCGCAGTCTCCAGAGCTGTCCCTTCAGTGCCTTGAGGTTTTGCAAACATTCCTGGCAGCTGCGGAGGACTCTTTGGCCTTGAAGGAAAGAAAACAAACAGGGTCAAGGAGTCTGTCCTCCACAATACCAGTCCCTGCACTGACTTCTAGTCCCTTTCCATGCCCAGCACAGACTTCTCATCTCTACCTTGAAAACCCACCATGGCTATGCCCCACCCTGTCCCTCTGCACTGATCCTCCCCCCTCTCCCAACTTGCACCCCGTCAGGTTGGTTTTTGCTCCTCCAGCTTCTGTCTTCAGCCACCTGGAGGTCTCCTGCTCTCTAAAACTACTCTTTTTCTTCTCCCTTGCTGACCCTTAGGTCTGGAACTGCCACTCATGTGGGCTCACGTCTCTCTCCTATCCTTCCAGTGCAACCCACCTCCTCTGTGCAGCTTTTGGCTTAATGCCTCAGCAGAGGCAGCTCCATCAGCTTGAACTGAATGCCCCTTATGCTTTCTTCCTCTTCCTCACTTCTCTCTCCAAAGCCAAACTTTAGACTGTATGCTCCTGGTGGCCGGGAACTTTTGCCCATGTACATTGACGATGCCATAAGGAGGATTGTGATAAGCACATTTGTATGTCATCCTCCTTGGTTAATTGTTTCAGCCCAGCTTGAATTCAAAAGGGCTGATATTAGCATTCATATTATTAGCATTCATGAATTTAGTATTCACATTCTGCTCTTCCTCAAGCAGCTCAGGGAGGTATACATGGTTATTTTTTTCCTCCTAACAACCCTAAAAGTTAAGTTAGACTGCGGGACAAGTGACTGGCCCAAAGTCACCCAGCGAGGTTCATGGCTGGATGAGAATTCAAACCCAGGTCTCCCTGGTCCGAAGGAGGTGCAGCTGAAATACATACACATTGTTCCCCCGCTTGTCCCACCTCAACTTCCCTCGCCTTCCTCTATTGCTTGCCCATCTCTGATTTTAGACTATAAGTGTTTTAGATTGTAAAACAACAATGAGGATGGAAAAGGGGTGCTGCCTCTGTGAAACTTACGGTCATTCAGCTGATGGAACTGCAAATCCATCAAACTCTACAGAGTTTCTTTACATTGCTGAGGTCCGGCTCTAGAGGAGGTGGGGAAGGAGGAGGAGGGGGAGAGGGATGCAGGAGAAAAGAAGAGGTGGAGGTGGAGGGTGGATTGGAGCCAACTTCCAGCGAGGCAGAAGATAATAATGAACTGGACCCAGGGGGGCAGAGACATGCAGCAGGGCCTTCAGGAACATCTGCAAGAGAGAAGAAGCAAAAGGTGGTCAGCCGCAAACGCTGGCATACTACCACACCCGCCCTCACTGCTCACCATAAGAAGCTGTCTGAATTACAGGCATCAGAGCTTGGTCACCTGAAAGACAGAAAACAAAGGAACACTTCAGCAAGCACTGACAACCCACCCACAGGCCTCCCCTCCGAAACTTAGATGCAGACGCAAATCAAACATTCCAACATTCAGGAGAAGGAAACAGAGAGCAAAAGAGCCATTTTTAGCCCAGCAGTAACTTCAGGGGCATGCTCCGAACGTACCTTCCTTTACCCACCATTGCAGCCAAACTTCACTGCAGATGAGCCTTGTCTGTGTGTGTCCAATTTGCAGGTTGATGGCCCGGAGAGAACGAGGGAACTGCTGGGAAATGTGGCGAACCCTCATTTCTGCAACAAAGAGAGCAAAAAGGAACAAGTGTTGTATGCTCTGACCAGGCCAAGTGCTGGTGTCTTGAAAAAAGGGGCAGTGCTAGTGCTCGGTCCATCATCTGGGCTGAGTATCAAAAGTCCAGCTGAACTTTGTGCTGGGTGTCTATGCAAAAGGGTTCTGAGGTGCCACAATACTTACGCCGCTGGACATAGTCATGCTGTAATCCTGTGAGGATTTCTACTTCTTGCTCAAGATAATTGTCAGCAGTGGAAGGCTCTGGTAAGGGCTCTGACACAAAAGCTGCTTCCTTTGGAGTGCCAGTGGGGATGGAAGGACCTGGCACTGAGGTTTCCTCATTGACCTCTTCCCCCAGAATGTCATTGGTGATGTGAGGTCCTGGAAGGGATCCTGGCACTGAAGTTGCCTCATTGAGTTCTCCCTCCAGAATATCAGTATGGACGCGAGGTCCTGGAAGAGATCCTGGCATTGAGGTTTCCTCATTGAGCATTTCCTCCAGAATATCAGTGGAAATGCGAGGTCCTGAAAGGGATCCTGGCACTGAGGTTGCTTCATTGAGCTCTTTCCCCAAAATGTCAGTGGGTACACGAAGTCCTGGAAGGAGTCCTGGCACCAAGGTTGCTTCATTGGGCTCTTCCCCCAGAATGTCATTGGTGATGCAAGGTCCTGGAAGGGATCTTGGCACCAACATTTCCTCATTGAGCTCTTGCTCCAGAATATCTGTGGGGACGCGAGGTTCTGGAAGGGATCCTAGCATTAAAGTTTCCTCATTGAGCTCTTTCCCCAGAATGTCAGTGGGGACATGAAGTCCTGGAAGGGGTCCTGGCACCAAGGTTGCCTCATTGGGCTCTTCCCCCAGAGGGTCCCCCAGAACATGGTGCAACATGGATCCCCCAGGACATGGAGCAACATGGGCCAGATTTCTGGGATGACCTGAAAGAGAGGAAATAAAGCTGGAATCTGGAAATGAGGATGGCCCATAGCCCTGATAGAAATTGCCTCCCCTTTCTGCCTAGGTTAACCAGCTGGGGTGCAGCCTGGGATTGTGGGTGAGGCGGTCCACCCAAGGAAACAAGCAAGGGATGAAGAGGAATACATTGCATAGCACTGGCAAGACAGCCCTCACCAACTACGCTTCAGAAGGGAGTGCAATGGCCAGGCTCTATCTGCTGAACATACCAGTGCAGCTGCCTTCTACCAAGTCATACCCCTGGCTCATTTTGCCTGACTCTGGCTGACAGCCACTCTTGGGCAGAAGCCTTTTCCTAGCTAGCTAAAATCCTTTAACAGAAGATGAAGAAGACTCAACCCAAGACCTTGTGCATGCAAAGCACTTGTTCCACTACTGGACTATGGGCCCTCCCATACCTGTGAGGAAAGAGGCTTCTCCTTTGAGCAGAGTGGGAGCTGATGGTTCACATGGACTAAACAATGCATTTGCTCTCTGGCTGAAGCAACAACCCCCAGTTACAGCATTTTGACCTATGTGCGGGTGTAGGGGTGGGGCTTGAAAATCTGCCTGGATACCATAAGCAGGAAGCATAGCTATGGTCTGAGGAATGCAGGCCCAGCTCCGAGGGGCAGAAAACTGGGATCAGAGAAAGAAAGAGTCTCTTTGGACTGATCTCAGAGCTCATTAGCCAGGAAATGTTGCCCTTGTTTGCAGGTGATCCTCCATTTCCATCTTGACCCATGTAATTGTCAAAAAAAGAGATGCTTTGGAAACAAGACACCAGCATTCTTTAGCTTCCTCTTCTCCAAGGCAGGGGGAACAAGGCCCAGAGGATGTCTTGGGGCTGGGTGTGGACAAAAGGTTCTTGCAGGGCTTTTCCAGAAGAGCACCACCTCCAAGGGAGAATTACCAAACCTGCCTGCCTGCTGCCACAGCCCTTTCCCCATCTTCTCCTAGAAGGGAGGGTATCCAGATGTGACTCGCCCAGGCCCCCTGGTCTCCTCCAAAACTTTTGGCTGCAACAAGTGCCACCAGCAAAGGATAGAGGTGGATGAACCTGCCCTCCTGCCATTCATCCATCAGATGGACAACTGCCTATCTCTCTCCATTGTCAAAGTGAAACAGGTCTCCAAGGAGACACTCCCTGGGGGGTTTAGGAGCCCTGAGAAGAAGCATGCACTCTCGTCATCCGCTTACCAGTCTGTGCCCCCTCTTCATCTTTATCCCTGCAGAGATAAGGAGAAACATTCTTAGTAGTGAATCACAGGAAATTGAGGGGTCCCCCCAGTAATCCTAGGGGGTGCTGTGCCATCCCAAGCATGCCCTCACCCATAATCCTTCTAGAAGGCCCTGCTAATTTTAGATGATTCAATACTTGGGAGCAGTGAAAGTAATTGCTATTGAAAGTCACTCACTACATTTTGCTCAGATTGTTTTCACTTGGGGATTGACTGGTTGACAGGGTGGGGGGCAGACCCACTCTCGTAGTTTATAGATATGAGGCCAGCTTTCCCACCCCTCTCCAGAGAAGATTTTCAACTTTTTAGAAAGCCCCCCCCCCAAAAAAGGGGGACACTTCAGCTAAAAGAACATACATACTGTTTTGGTTTTTAAAATTTGAATAAGAGGGTTTAAATTTGTGACAACTTGAATCCCTGCCTGTATGTTCCCCAGACTATGGGAAACACGTATATCGGGCAGCAGCGATATAGGGAGATGCTGTAAGGCATCATCTCATACTGCGTGGGAGATGGCAATGGTAAACCCCTCCTGTATTCTACCAAAGGCAACTACAGGACTCTGTGGTCACCAGGAGTTGACACCGACTCGATGGCACACTTTTACCTGGGTTTGGGCTATGTCTGAACAACCCCCTCCACACCCAGCCCTTCAGATGGCCACACCAGAGCCAAAAGCATTAAGAGGAGTCAAGAGGGGGGAAAGCAACTCCCTTTGGTTCTGCCTCTGGGTGAGACCTATGGGAACATGAAAGAAGAAAAGGTTAGGCATGTTCTTGGAAATAACATGGGGGTTTGGGGGGACAGCTTTTGAAGTCAGCTTCCCCCCCCCCCCAAAAAACCCAAGTGGGCCCACAGGGGCCAGCCAATAGCTCCTGGGTGCTACAGTTTCACAGATCTAGGACTTGTAAGGTCTAGGACCACTGTAAGGAATACAGTGGAAATCAGCCCAGCAAGTGACCTTCGAGGGCCACCTGCATTTCAAGGAGAAGCTGTGTGGTGTGAATACTGGTGGTGAACTTGTGACCACTGAAGTTCACATAGGGAGCGCAATGGCATGTAAAACAATGGAAGGGCATCTTTAAAAACCAAGTACAGGCAGCCATTAGATTTTGCTTCCCCATCATGCCGGAGACTTACCTACAGTTCACCCATGACCAGCAGCCACCCATCCTGACAGCTAAGATGATAAGCTGATGGTAAACTGACAGCCAAAGACAGCCAATGTATCAAAGATGCTGCAGCTTATCTAGAATGCTGCCAGGTGAGCCTCCTGCAGAATCCTCGCAGGTCTCCAAGGGGAACCATGACGGCAGAATTCTGTGGCTGATTGTGAGATCGCAAGATCAGTTACTGGCCATGCTGGTTCTGGTTTGAATCCAAACACTGTCTTGGTTGTCAGCTCCAAGTGTCAAAGCACCAGGGGAGAGTCACCCCTGTCCTGCCTTACCTGCTCCCCACATGTTTTCCACCTAATCACTTGCTGAAGTCCCTTAGCTAGGAAATCCCTCTACATCACATTTAGTACTAAGGCCCATCTCTGTTCAGAATACACAAAAAAGAAAGCCAATTTACTTGTGGAACTAGGTGTGGTGATGATCCCTGGCTTAGATGGGTTTGAAAGGGAAATATTCATGGAGGAGGAGAGGCCCCTCTGTGGCGATTTGTCAGGATGGCTATAGAGAACCTCCAGGTGCACAGGCTGAATCCCAGATGCTGGGGACATGCAATGGGTGTGGCTGTTGCCTTTGCACTCTTTCATGAGTTACAGAGGACTCGGATGTTACAGAAGACTCATGCAGGTTTATTATAAACCTGCACTAGCAGTGGCTGCAGCCCACCCCTATCCACAAGCATCCCCTTCCTTCAGCATTTGCTAACAGAAGGGAAAAGGCAAATGAATAGAAATTGACAGAGAGGGAAGGAGGGGGAAATGAGAAGGACAAAGAAAGAGGGGAAGCAAGAAAAATGATGGTGCCTCACAAAGAATGAGCGAGAGAAACAGAAGGCTGTAATGTACTTCTTGTATAAGGTTATGAAATGGAAAACAAACAATATTCAACATCTTGCCCCACCCCATCCCGTTACATCTTCGGAAACAACCTACAGTATGTCCTTATTAAACTCCATAGGCCCAACTGCACAACATCTTAGTTTCCACTGCACATTTTTTTAAAAATGCACTGCATAGAATGCACCCAGCTGCACATCAAAATGAACCTTGGACTAAGGGACCGCCTATTTGGCCTCCCCAAAGACCCACCATGGCAGCTCATGGCCCCACAGTGGATGGATGAATCCTCCCAAGGATGCTACTCTTACATTTTTAGGGGATAGGCCAGGAGCATTCTAGCTATTGCTCGCTTATAGCTATTATTTTTGCCACTGTTTTAAAACCACATTTTGTTGTTGTTGTTGGAAGTGCTTTTGCTTAATGTCTTGCTGACATTCTGTCAGCTGGTATGTATCCTTCACTTCCTGCCCCTCTGGCTGCTGCTGCCACCAACAGCACTGCAATTACTCTCCAGTATATTGTTTTATCAGTCACCTTTGCAGCCCAGCCGGCAAAGGGGAAGGGGACGGCAGGGAGTTCTCCTGCCGTCCTCTTGTAACGGGGAGATATTTGGTAAGAAGGGGGCGGCAAGGGACCTTTGGAGAGCTGCAGGGGGCGGCCGCCATACGAGTGGGGCTTAGCTTGAAGGGGGCGGCAGGGACTGGGAGCGATCCTGCCGCCCAATTATGTATACACATGGAGGAGCCGCGCCGAGCGGAGATTGAAGCGGGCGGCACCCTGCCGCCCGATTACTACAAAAATTAAGGTGACTTTGAAGGAAGGGGTGAGTAAAGCCCCCCCTGCTTTAATTGGAACCCCCCACCCCAGTGCCGGACCGGTTCCGTGCACACCCCTAGGTTTTGGTAGGTTGCGGTGGGCAGTCATGTTAAAGAACTCAAGTTGGTTTGAAAAGTTGTATAGTTGGTTATGTTTGTGTAATATTAAGGTTGTTTTGACTGCTAGTTTTAACGCAAGTATTAGGCCCAAGACTGTAACAATTATTGTGGAGAACTTTGTTATGGGGGCTATAGTTATTGTTGTGGTTTGGTTGGTTGAATTGTTAGTGAAATCAAAAGGCCTGCTGCAGTGCTTCTTACCTTAGCAACAAAAGAATGCAGGATATACATAGAATACAATATGTTCAATTATACATACATATTCACCCAGTATGTAGGGTGGAGGGGAGTGGGGGAGGAATATAGGTAGTTGGGGCGGGGGGCAAGTAAAAAGTCAGAGGAGGCAGGTGACAGGAGAAAGCTCACCAGCTGAAGCTTTCTCCGCAGTGCTTATATTGCTTTTGTTTTTTTTAGGGAGGAAAGGTTTTAGCAAAGCCCCACTTGCAGCTCCACCCACCATCATTGGCACCACCCACTTTGGCTCCACCCATCACTTGACCTGCATGCCACTCACCCAGTCTCAGGAGTCCCCAATGTCTACAGTGGCTGGCAGTGGCACTAATCTAACTGGCTGACATACTGCGCAATGCCTTGTAATGGAACGTGTGCATAGTTGCGTGAGAGTGCAGTTGTGCAAAACACAAGAATTGCACAAATGCAGTTGCATGGCAGAAGGCCATTAATTCCAATGGCCATTCATCGCACAACTGCATTTGCACAATTGTTGCATTTTGTGCTTATGCAACTGCACACACATTCAATTACAAGGCAAGTGGAATATTGCACAGTATTTCAGCCACTGTAATTATAGACAACTCATAACACATGGTAACTTTTGGCTCTGGGTGTGAATGCATTAAAAATACACCTAGACAGCAAAACAGTGCTCAGATGGGTATCATGGTGTGGCTAAAGATACACATCGGCATAACTGATGACCATGGAAGGCTTTGTACACACCTCTCTTTCTTTCTGGATCAGGGCCATCAACTTTTAAGGGTTGTGCCATTCCTCACCCTCATTCATAGTGAAATGTAAATGTCCATGAGTTACTGCGAGCAATGACATGACTTTTAAAAGGTAGGCAGCACAATCCTGTGCATGTTTATTTAGAAGTATGTCCAGAGTTGTAGGGAGTCCCCCAGTGGCCCGGGGACAAAGTTCTTTTGAGGGGTCCCCACGCCAGCACCAAAGCCACACCCCCTATTTTCCAGCCTCGCCACTGCACTTCCCCCTCTAAATTTATATGTGGCTGTGGTGGCGGGTGGGTGGGCTTCTCAGTGCTCTGGCTTCTCTCCCCGCTAGCGCTGTGTGGGTTGAACTGTGATGCAGGGGGAGGGGGCTGCTTTCTTGCCTTTGTAGGCATCTGCTAGGCCCCCACCGGGGGCTGACCCCTGTGCATTTCGGCCATAGCAGACCCCTGGGTGGGGGCATGCTCCTCCCATGGATTGGTGGGGAGTGCTTCTCTTCTTCCATCACTATCCCTACAGATGTGCCTTGCTCTGGGCTCTTCCTAGTTCTCAGCGCTGCCGCTCAGTTATGGAAGGAAAAGGGGGGAATGTAACACGCACACCCATTTTAGCCGTCCTGTCTAACCACCCCCTACCAAGCAGCTGAGTGTCCGTTCTGTCGTCCTTTCGTATTTCCCTCCCAGCCCCACTTTCTGCAAGGAAGAAATGCCTGGCTTGGCTATTCCAGGACAGCTCAGCCTGGCTGGGAAAGCAAAGCAAGCATCGCTGTCTCTCTCCCAGGCAGCCAGAGATGCTCCAGAGAGCAGGAGCTGCATTTACACACATGGCAGGCTGCTGGTGTCCTGGGGAAGGAGAGCCAGCCGGGGGAGGCGAGGTGAGTGGCAGGGTGCATGGTGAGGGACACTTACCGAGGCAGTGTCCAGATGGCACAGCATGCAACACTCTCCGTACTCAATGGGGAGGCCTGTGTGCCGGCCACGGAGGGGGAAGGGGAGCCTGCTGCCACCACTACCAACAACATCAAGGGGAAATAGGAAATGGCAGTGTAGGGATGCACGGGAGGAGGGTGGTGGGGCCCTTGTGGGCCCCTTGACTCTCCGGACCCAGGGACATTTGCACCCCCTCATCCAATGGACGCTATGCCCATAAGTATGTCCCACTGTGCTCAGTGGGGTTTATTCCCAGAAAAGTGAACTTGGATTCCAGATTCAGGCAATGTAGTACGTTAATTGTAATTTGTCATCTCTTTGTACAGTTTGTTGTATACATTTCTCTGGAATTGTAATATAAGAGTTGCAAAAAATTCTGAATGGATATGGGGAAGGGGAGGTGTAAGCTATTTAAAATCGCTATACCAACTTTCGACTAGAAACAGTGACTCACTCACATGCTGCGTTCCAACCAATTTCACCTCAGAATATGGTGGGACCTGGAAGAGGCCTCCTCACAGGATAGCAATGGTAGAGAGGACTGGTGCCGAGTAAGGAGGTCCTTTGCCTTCAAGAGGCAAAGTAGGTCAAAGGAGGCTCAGGATGAGACTGGGTTGCAGGTTAGGGCTGGAGCCAGAGTTGGAGGCAGGAGAGGCCAGAGGAAGCTGCAGGCTGGAAATCAGAGTGCAAAGCAGGAGATGGGGCTCGGAGGCTGAAGCAAGGGCCAAGACGGAAAGCAGAAGCAGAGGGCTGGAGCAAAAACCTGGAGCTGGGTCTGCAATGAACTCCCAGTTCCGAGCTGTTGCATAGGTAAAAACGAGGCTGAGGCTGAAGCATGAATATAGTGGCGGCAACCCAACCCTTCCTAATTCTAGCTCAGTCCCAATCTAGGGCATGCACCAGAGCTTGTTTCCTCCTTCCAAGTAGGTCCACTGGAAAGGAACCCCTGGGCAACCAGGCAACCCCTTCACTGCTATTTCTGGAGTGCTATTCTAATTTGTTGTCATAACTGTTCCTGGAGCCCTAGGCATGATGGAGTCCTAGTCCAGAGCTGGAGCAGGGGTCTAGATTTGACTGCTGGGTCACCCAAGACCCCACACTGCTCAGAAAGAATGTCTGCAAAAGGGCCAAGCTCCAGCTTGGTAGTAACCATAGGATCCTCAGTGCTGAAAAGGAGAAGACCACATCATGGTCCAAGAGCAAGTATGGCTGGATCCTGACAGTAAGTACTCTGGGCCCAAATGAGGAGTGATAACTTTGGAAGGGGATCATATTGTGTGAGCAGCACAGAAGGCAGCTAGTTATTTCAAAACCAAGAAGGGATAAGAGTCAGTACTCCATGGGGGTGTGTGAGCTATGTATTAAAGATATGCATCAAGCATGCTTTCCCTCCTACCACTGCTTGTTTCTTAATCTTCCTTTCTCACATATCTATTAAGCATGTGCAAATAGGTTCGATGTCAAATAGGTTCAACATCAAACCTGTTCAGTTCAAGAATCAGATATCAAACCGAACCCCCACCACCACCACCGATTCAGTTTGCTACCGGACCCCCTGGCCATTTTTGGCAGGGTGGGGATCATTACTTTACAAAAATAACCATGACCCAGCCACGTAAAGGCCCATTTGGCATGGGCAACAGAGGACAGGCCCGAAACAGGCTGAAGACCGCCCAAACCGAGTGATTTGTACATAAATGGAGGCTGAAATGGGGGAGGGGGAACTTCTGGAGACACCCCCCCACCCCCACCCCATGGCTGAATCTAAGCCCCTGGACTGGGTGACAGTAAGTAAAATCGAATTTTTAAAAGTTTTTTTAAAATTTAATCTCACGAACCCCCGCAAACTGAACCAAACCAGGGAGGGTGTTCAGTGGTGGTGGTGGCAGAGGAATATCTAGGGAAAATAGCGCCTAGGGCAAGCGCTGAAATTGCACCACCTGTCCAAACATCTGATTCCCATTTTTCAGATAACTTTACCATAATATCAGCTGAAAAGTACAAGTCAAGCTCGTTAATCTTTTAATATTTCAAAAACTATTTAGCAGTGGACGTAGCCAGACCAAAATATGCTAGAAAACTACAAATTTCAGTATGCTGGGGCTCATGAAATACCCAAAAACTATGTGGAGGTGTACTTGGAAAACTAAACAGAAGTGCCTGTTTAATTCTCTACTAGGCATTATAGCATCACTATTACATAAGTTTTAAAAATAAACAGAGAATTTGACTTTTCCCAGATACTCTGAAAATAATTCAAGGATATGCAGAGTAAACTGTGTCACTGCTTGGAATATATTCTAGTATTTCAGAAAGACAGTTAAAATGAGAGAAAGAGAGCAAAAAACTCCCAGTGAGCCTTAATACTAAGGATTTGACACTGATTCAAAGACAAACTCACCATTAATAGCCATATGAGTAAGACATCATATTTAACTCACTTATCACAAGAAGCAAAATAAGAGCAAATGAATACAATCCTAGCTCATAAGCTTCAGCTCAGTATTCACAAGCCCTGATTCTCTGTACACAGTGCCAAACTGAATATGTGTACAGTGACTTATATTATATTTATTTATTTTATTTTATTTAACCTGTAGCCGCTTTGGGGGGCTTCCTAAAGGCTGTGTGTGTGTGGGGGGGTCTGCAAAGGTTTCCCCCCACTGGACTCTGGGGCCTCACAGAGACCATTTGAACATGTGTGGTGGCCATTTTTTTTAAAAAAATTTTTTTAAAAAAATGGCTGCTGAAAACAAAATGGCCACCATGCATGCTCAAATGGCCTCTGCGAGGCCTGGCATGGCCTAGGGCCTCACAGAGGTCATTTGAGCATGCACAGTGGCCATTTTGTTTTTGGTGGCCATTTTTAATATTTTTTTTTTAAAGAAAGAAATGGCGCCCCCATTCAAGTGGCGCCTGGGGCACATGCCCTGCCAGCCCTACCCTAGATACGCCCCTGGATGAGAGAGATTCCTGCCTGCAACCTTGGAGAAGCCACTGCCAGTCTGGGTAGACAGTACTGAGCAAGATGGACCTATGGTCTGACTCAGTATATGGCAGCTGCCTATGTTCCTATGCTGGGGTTGAAGGACCTCCTGAAGTTATGCCCTCTGTCCTAAAATTCATTCTTCCTGATTCCCAATGTGGAAGTAGGGCTGGTTGTGGTCTCTCACTGTACTGAAATAAAAACAACTCTCTGCAGGTGCTCAGAAGCAGGGTCATCCCGGGGGGGTGTGATGGGGCTGGGGACAAATGAGCATGTGCAGGGTCTCCTCAACATTTCATATCATTACAGAATCATGCTGATTGATGACACACAGTGTAAATAGTGTGTGTGAGATATTTGGACATTTCCAACCAGCTTGGCATTTCTAAAGAAAAATAAATAAATAAAAGCACAACACATGCTTCACAGTTCTCACTCGAACCTTCTGGGTTGCAAAACAACTTGAATACAGTGCATTTACAAATGAATGAATGAATGAATGAATATAAATATAATATTGTTTGTTACAGAAGTTTTTGTATTTTTCTGCCATGAAACAAGCCACTTATACAACATTTTTTGATGATTTTTTAATTCAAAAAGTATTAAAAACCAACAATTTGCCCAATCCACCAATTTATATATACATATTCCTCCCACTCTGCCCTCCATCTCTGCTCAACACCAAAGCCCTTTACCAAGTCATTCCAGGTGATCAAAGGCTGGGGCAGAAGGGGGGTTGTTTTATGCCCTTTTTTTGCCTTTTATGAAGGCAAAGGGCAGATTCTTCCATATGGGGGTAGAATGATGGTCTTCGGGGGAGGGGCTTCTGTTCCAGACATTTTTGTAATGTTCTGCCATGAGACAAGCCACTTATAGGACTTTTTTTGATAGTGTGTGTATGTGTATATATATATATATAAATAAAAGCCAGCAAATTTTCCAATCTGTTTCAAATTAAATATTCAGAGACTTCTCAGTCTGCCCTACCTTTCACCCCCTATATCAAAGCCCTATTGCAAGCCAATCCCTATATATCCTGGTGGGGGGGGGACTACAAAAAGGAATTCACATTCTACCAGCATTACTAGAAAAGGCTGGGCTGGCCGGCCTGGGCAGAGGGTCTGCAGAGAGCTGTGGTGGGCAAGGGTAGCCAGCGCTGGCCACTCTGCCTGCCTGCTTCCTTCCTTGCTTGCTTCAGACTTCAGCAAGGCCTACACAGAGGCCTCTCTGGAAGCCCCGCCCACCCACCAATCAGCTGAGAGGTGGAGAGAGAGAAGGAGCTCTAGCAGCTTGCAGGCTTCTTAGATTGCCAGGCAAGCAGGAGAGAGGGCGAACAGGACAAGGGGAACTAGCTGAGGGGCCTTGGGGGGCACCCTAGACCCTGTGGGCCTAGGGACAATTGTCCCCCCTTGTCCAACGGACCCTATGCCCCTGAGCCTTGCCTAATAAGGAAGGTGTCTAAAAAGGAAGGTGCTCCAGGCCCCTGATCATCTTGGTTGCTCTTTTCTGCACCTTTTCCAGTTTTGCAATGACTATCTTAAGATACAGTTACCAGAACTGTATGCAGTCCTCCAAATGTGGCCGTACCATAGATTTGTATAAGGGCATGAGAATTTTAGCATTTTTATTTTCAATCCCCATCCTAAGGATCCCTAGCACTCTGAATCGACACTTTTAACAACCTGTCCACCATGACCCCAAGATCTTTCTCCTGGTCAGTCATTGACATCTCAGATCCCATCAGTATATGTGAAGTTGGGTTCTTTTGCCCAATAGGCATACTTTACAATTGCTAATTATTACACTGAACTATATTTGCCTTTTTGTCACCCAATCAACCAGTTTAGAGAGATCCTTTTGGAGCTCCTCACAATCTGTTTTGGATTTCACTACCCTAAATAGTTCAGTGTCATCTGCAAATCTGTCCACTTCACTGGTTACTCCCAACATCTAGTTTTTTCATGAATAAGTTAAAGAGCATTTGTCACAGTACAAATCCCTAGGGACCCACTTCTTCCCTCCATTTTGAAAACTGTCCACTTATTCCTACCTATTGAAGCTTTTCTCATGACCAGCCTAACTAACCCTGCTTGGGCTGCCTCAAGCAGGGTTAGGCTGGTTGTGAGAGGTGTCGGTATCCTCGCAGATCCTTCTGCTCCCCTCCCGCTTAACCCCCTTAATAAACCCAGCTGCCGGGAATTGTGTGCAGCCCGAGGAATAACAGAGACAGGCACATAGAACACTCGTATGAGGGGGGAATTCCCAATAAACCCAACATCCCACACATTGCCTGGGGTAACTCAAAAAGATCATATTATGCTTGTCTTAAAATAGCTTCACTAGCTGCCGATATGTTTCAGGGCGAAATACAAAGTGCTGGTTATTACCCTTAAAGCTCTGAACGGCTTGGGTCTGCACTACCTTAGAGAGCGCCTTCTTCGGTATGATCCCCATTGCTCGTTGAGGTCATCTGGAGAAGTCCATCTCCAGTTACCACCAGTACATCTGGTGGCGACTCGGAACTGGACCTTTCCTTTAGCTGCTCCTGGTCTGTGGAATATCTGCAGTTTAGGCTCCAGCTTATTTGTTTGGCCTAGCCTCTCAAAGCTTGTAAAGTGTTGTTGTTGTTTTAGAAGTATTTTAATTGGTTTTAAATGGGTTTAATTGTTTTTGAATTGTTTTTATATGTATTTAGCAATGTGTTTTGAATTGTGTGCTTTAATGTCTTTTTAAAATTGTACACTGCCCAGAGTCGATGGATGGGGCGGTTTATAAATGTAATAAATGATAGATAGATAGATAGATAGATAGATAGATAGATAGATAGATAGATAGATAGATAGATAGATAGCTGGTAGGTTGTTCTCATTGGGTAGGCTTGCCCCCCGCAAAAAAAATTCCCATTGTATGGACCCCAGTTCATCTGTTTGTGCCTATGAGGCTCCTTTTGCCCTTCACAAGTGTGGGGAGGGGTTAAGTCACCCTGTTTCTGCTTCCACTGATTGGGAGATAATGTCTTGCACTTCACTGGGAGACTAAGGCTGTCCTGCACACTCTCTTCCCTGCTCATCGCCATCACCGGTTCTGGGCTAAATAGGTATATGCACATTCCCTGCATTCAGCTTGACCCCGTCCCACTTCCTGTATTGGCTGTAATGGGCTCCTGCTAATTCTTCCCCCATTTCTGTGGTGGTCTGTGGGATTATTCCAAAGTCCTTTCCCTCATCTCTGGTGGCCAGTGGCGTGGGTTCCACTGCCTCCCACACCCACCAATAGGGTGCGACACCCACCATCAGGCTCCCTACCTCAGGTGCATCCCAAGTGGTTGTGCATCAAGCCATCTCCACTCACCCAC
Source organism: Hemicordylus capensis (assembly GCF_027244095.1). Taxonomy (NCBI): domain Eukaryota; kingdom Metazoa; phylum Chordata; class Lepidosauria; order Squamata; family Cordylidae; genus Hemicordylus; species Hemicordylus capensis. Next base: position 128,718,190 of record NC_069661.1, read on the forward strand.
CAACCAACTGATTGGTGGGGAGCGGGCCCACCCACACATTAGAGTCAAGCCAACATCGTTGGAGGGGCCGGGCTGACCGAACCCACTCCATGCAATGATGTCAGCTTGCTCCCGCAGTAGGGAACTGAACTCTGACTCGCCAGCCCAAGGTAGGCTCCGGACACCCATGAATTGAAGCTGCAAAGAGTAACATGGTGCCATTTTAGAAATCCTATATTACATGAAGTATGGCACCAAGAAAAGTGACTTTGGTACTGAATCTACTGTTTACAGAGACAAGGAAACCAATAGTCATGCTATCAAGATTCTCAAACAGATTTTACTTAAACAGTATTTGAATTTTATTTCCACATTAAATACATTATTACAGAATGCAGATCCAGTTACATTTAGTAAATGTTTACATCCATAATTATGAATCCAGTATGTTGTAGAAAGAATTCTCCATATTTTGTATTCTGATGCTATTGTTGAATCCGCACTATTGCTCATGGAGCTGCCCATCCTACAATAGAGATGTGCGAGAACCTGTTTGGAGGCCCTTTTACGGGACTCTGAAGAGATTCAAAAGACCAGCGATTCAGCTGGTTTGAAGCTGGGGAAGTACCTTTAAAGGTGAGGAAGGGTGCTCTTACCCCTCCCGCCGTGTTTCCCCTGCCAGCACTGCACTTTAAAAGGGTCTGGCAGGGTGGCAGCGTACCTGCCTGCTGCCTTGTTGTCTCATAGAACCGGAAGTGACTGGAAGTACCTGGCATGCATGCGCACACAGGTTGTCCAACAAGGCAATAGGGTGGTGGGGAGCTATGCTGCTGCCCTGTCGGACCCTTTTAAAGTGCAGAGCTAGTGGGGGAAATAAGAACAGCCCTGCTGGATCAGGCCCAAGGCCGATCTAGTCCAGTTTCACACAGTGGCCCACCAGATGCCACTGGAAGCCTACAGGCAGGAGTTGAGGGCACGCTCTCTCTCCTGCTGTTACTCCCCTGCAACTGGTACTCAGAGGCATCCTGCCTTTGAGGCTGGAAGTGGCCCTTCGAGGTGGAAGATCACCTTCCCTCACCCTTAAATGTATCCCCTCCCCCCTTGATCTGCCCCCCACTGGTTCCGTGCACATCCCTATCCTACAAGTGTCTTCAGAGAATTCTTCATAATCCTTGACTTCATTTAAGCTTACTTTCAGGGGCATCTATATCCAACCCAAATCAGTAGCTGGCCGATGACCCTGTACTGTGTAAGGATGTGCCAAGCCAGGCCAGTTTGGTTCTAATCCAGGCCAGATTTGAACTGACCTGGCCTGGCTCGGTTTTGGCACTGGAAAAACTGGACCCAGTCCGGTTCAACCGCCAAACCTGCTCAGAACTCTACTGGTAAAGGGCAATCCGGTGAGGATTCCCCTTTACCACTAGAGGGCAGGGGCTTCCCTAAGCCTAGAGGGGGTGGGAGGGGAGTAATTTACTACTTACACTACAAGCTGCAGCTGTAGCCGTAGGGGTGCAGCACCAGTTCCCACCCCCACCCCTGCCCACCTCCACCAGTTTAGGCCTCCATGCATGTACAGAGGCCATTTGTGAGGCCATACTCTTGCCCCACTGCCCCCACCACAACTTGCACTGTAAGTAATAAATTACTCCCCTTCCACCCCTCTAGGTTTAGGGAGGCCCCTGCCACAGCACCTATACTGGAAAGGGGGGATCCTCACCATATTCCCATTTACCAGTAGAGCCTCGAGCTGGCTTGGTTAAAAATTGGCCCAGTTTGGTTTGAACTCGGACCATCCAGTGCCGGGCTGCATCAATCCCAAACCTGTCAAATCGGGCCGGTTTGATGTCAAGGCCAGCTCGAATTGAGCCAGCTTGCACACCCCTAATATTGTGCTCGTCTCACCTGCAGTTCTGAATCTAATGCTCCTCCATACTTTCTCACCCTGTTTGCAGACTGCAAAGCTGGTGGGGCATTTTTTTTAATTGGGGAGGGTGAATAGGAGCAAGATGTTTGCCCTACTTCCTCCCAATGGCATTTGCACTCCCACTGCTGCCTGATACTAATTCCTCAATGTGTCCAACCCAGAAGATGCCAGAGTGAGGGCAGAATGTATTGGGTGGGTTCAGATGCCCCAAAATCTTAGGAGCATGTACTCTCTCCCCTTCCCTCATGTGAGTCAGAAAAGTCCTACTTCAAATTGTAGGGAGATAGAAACCAAGATTGGTTGTGCCATCCTGACTAACTCATACTGGTTTGTTTTAAACACATAGCTTGAAATGAACCTTGATCTGAACCCACAATTTGAAGTGAGTTTCAGACAGAGTCATTTAGAGTCATTTCAAGCCCTGTAATTAGAATAAACCAAGATCATAGATAGACTTCTAGGGTTGGAAGGGACCTTGGAGGTCTTCTAGTCAATCTATTGATCCTAGTCCTGCTCCTCAGGAGCAAGAGAGAACAAGTCTGTATCCCCCCTTCACAACAATACAACCAGCCTGGATCTCTTTCTAACTACATTTGGAAGTAGAATTCTTCCTTTCCAGCTCACACCAGGGGATAAGAGGTAATGCATGCTCTTGAGGCTTTGGGATGTCAAGTGAAACCAAGGTTTATCCTTGGCTTCATGTGATGTCTGAACCCACCACTATTTCCTGCTTCTGCCTAGAGATGTAAAATTTCCAAAATTTTTGAATTAATTAAAACAAACCTTGGGGTTTTTTCATGGGGAAATTGAAATATATGCAATACTTTTTTCTAGCACCCTTTACAGATCTGAAGTCACATTGTTTCATTAGAAGCATTTATTGTATATAACCTGCTTTGCTCATAACATTTATCATGTTTGGTTTATTACATTTAGAACTACTGTATCACTATCAGTGGTTTCTGCTTCTTCTGATCCTTCATTTTTATCAACTTAATGACTTATGAAAACTGAATTGCCTGACAAGCCTCTCTTACCTTTTCACATGTTCCTTTATTTCTTGATCTGGTGTATTTCCAAACATAGGCCTGTTTCTTTCGCATGCTGTAGAAGACAGAGGAATCCAATGCAAACAGGAAGCTTGGGAGAGTAAAGGCCAGAACACCTTTCTTTATAGGAATATACCTAAACACCTTTCAAAAATATTTTATTCATAATTCCAAAAGAAAATATTTCATCCTCTTAAAAAAAAAATGTTCGGGACCCCGCCCCCCGCAAAAGTCCTTTGGGGGAAAATGGAAAGACTCCCACCACCACCACACACACAAAAACTCTTTCTGGTTTTTTCTGGGCCTTCACATTTCTACTCCTGCCTCACTCTGGTGTCTCCATGATTATGCCATGTGGTTAACGCTGGTTTTTTTCTGGGTAGGGAATACAGAGGAAACAGTGACAAGAGCATAACTGATTCCAGGATGACAGAAGCAAATGGAAGTGGTTGTGAAAAAGGTGAGTGGGCGAATGGTGATATGAAACCTCCTGTCCTCCACCAATCCTAAGTTCAAGCAGTAAAAGTTCTAGAAAGACTTCCTGGCACAGACCTTTCTCATTCTTCCTTGACAGTTGTGTGCTCCTCTTCTCATTTCTAGGCCCTGAATGTAGTTCTACACCAGTCCTGCTTTGTCCTTGACCCCTCTCTTCAACTCCACATCTCCTTTTGTGTCATTGGCTTCCTGCCTTTTCCATGAATGAATTTCTGAATTGGCTCCAGTTGAAAAGTGTTGTGTCTGCCTAGGATGTTGGATCTCTACTGGCTCCTTTGCATGTGCCAGTTATTATTCAGTGTTGCTTGTTGCCAAGAAAAGACCATATCAGTGTGAAGATGCCTTTGCGTCTGTATGTCACATTGAATGAGCGATTGCCTGGTATAAACAACTGATGTAGTACAGCAACTAATGCTGTATGTTATGAACCAAGAAGTTTGAGGTTCAGTTTTCGCCTTGGCCATCAACTCATTAGGACCCAGCATATCTAAAAGACTGCCTCCATTCCTATGTTACACCATGTTTTTGAAGTCAACTAGCAATGCTCTCTCTCAAGTACATATCTATGTTCAAAATTAGGTCTACAAAAGTAGGCAGATTGGCATTTTCAGTCAAATTTGGAATAATCTTCCTTGTAGATCCACCAAAATCTGACCCTGTGCATCATCTAGAAGTTATGCAAGATGTTTTTATTCAGATTTGCTTTTTGTGTGTCTATGGATAGGGTAGAATTATTAGCATATCTTTATTCAACCTGATCCCTTGGGATGGAATAGACTAATCTTCAGTTAAATAAATAATACATTTAGTACAAAATTCAGTTCAGCCAGTCAGATAAATTGAGGTATTTTGAAGCTACAAAAAGAAATCCTAGTACTAAATTAATGGGTGTCATTGTTTTCTTCCCAGGGCCATGAGGATGGTGTTAGCTGATAATGCAGAGCTGTGACAAATAATGCCATTATACTGGATAGTGTTTCACCTGCTGGAGAGGGATAGTGCTTGAAAGTCTGTTAAAGTTGACTGAGAGATTACATGCAGTTAATTATTGAGGAGTTATATAAAACTCCTCCCCAAATCCATTTAATGTCCCTGTAATCCATCTCCCCCCATGAGCCTCAATTAAACTGGTTCTTCATTAGTTGGCTGAAATTGTTCGGAAACTTCAAAAGCTGTTGAGCAATGTACAAAGTGAAGGTATTCTGCTATGAAAAACTGAAATCAATTAGGGGTTGTTTCACATGTTTGTGCATTACTTAATGATTGTGGTAGCAGTTAATGATCTGAATATCTAGCCTTGGTATGTAGCAAGCCTTGGTAGCTATATGAGGATCATAGGTGGCATGCCCCTACACCTCAGTGCTAGGGAGTACCAAGGGATGGGACAGTTGCCCTCTTCCCCACTTGCAGGCTTCCTGAGTGCACCACTCCTTGGCCACTGCACAAGGCAGGATGCTGGTCTGGGTGGGCCTTGGCCTGATAGGGTAGGGCTTTTAAAAATGTACTTACATGAATAAATCATTCCAGATCAGTCACCACAGACTAGCTTTCTTCAGCATAATCGCTTTTCAGTGGAATAGGCACACACATGCCGGTGTGAGTCATCAGGAAATCGGGTCATGAAAAATCAGATGCTGTGCATGCATATGTGAATTGAAAAGTATTGTGTTTACTTACTCTGCTGCTTAGGGGCTGGTTCAGAGATGGCACCTATATATTTAATTCGCTAAGACATATCCGTGGCTATTCCCATGCGTGGCAGCTCTCATGAGATTTCGCGAGTGAGGGGAGGGGGAGAGGAAGGTGAGTGTCTGCTGGCCGGTGAAAGGAAGTGGCAGTGCTGGGCACTGGGAAAAATTGCTGCCTGGTGAGAGGGTATATTAGGTATATGGTATATTAGGTCTCGCAGGGGGGATTCAATATAATAAGAGGGAGAACTCCTCAAATGTGTTTGTGTGTGTGGCGGGGTCTGCACTCAGAGTCATTGCACTGTGCATACATTTTGGGCCATGGGTCATCAAGCAACAAGTGATAACACATCACCATATAAACACATGTGTGAAATGGGCCTTTAAGCAGAAGCCAACCCTGCTACCTGTAGATCTTATTCAGATGCAAAAAACTGTTCTGCATGGCTGCAGCAAGCCACAAACTCCTACAGAAGTCAGTAAAATAAGGATGGAGTATAGATTGTACATTGTACAAGAGCCCCTGGTGGCGCAGTGGTAAAACTGCTGCCCTGTAACCAGAAGGTTACAAGTTTGATCCTGACCAGGGGCTAAAGGTTGACTCAGCCTTCCATCCTTCTGAGGGCGGTAAAATGAGTACCCAGAATGTTGGGGGGCAATATGCTAAATCATTGTAAACCGCTTAGAGAGCTTCCAGCTATAGAGCGGTATATAAATGTAAGTGCTATTGCTATTGTATGGGGAGAAGAAATGAAGAATGTTTCTTCTCCATTAATTGGTATCTGCAATTAATAGGTGGATGTCAGGATACTCCTGTTTAACTGACTGGTTTCCACGTTGTTCCTGGAAAAATTCTGAATTGTGTGAAAGTCCCTCCTTTTAAAAACCCAGATAAAGCCACCACTCCAATATACACTTATGCTGCTTCATGAGTGATTCTGCCCATTCTTTTATTTCTAATAAGTGGTCTCATCATATTAACTGACCAGTCAGTAGTGTGTTTATAGGTATGGAGCTGCAAGCTGCAATACTGCCAAGTGCAATGTGATAAGAAGGCCAAGTGAGATCTTGCACAAAACAGCTGGGAATATTTGAAGACTTCCAGTTTCCCCTCAATCTTCCATTCACCCTAAACATCATTCACTTTGACTACTGGTGCAGCTGACTCAAAGCAACTCTCATCTACCATCAGAAGAATAGTGTGAAAGAAAAGGACATCATTCAGCTTGGGGCCTTTGGAGTGACTGGCTAAATCAGCAGAATGTCGTAACAGGGGTGGCTTACTCTAACCTTCCTCCCTCCCTCCCTCCTCTTTTCTTTTCCTTTCCTTTCCTGAAGAATTTCCATCCTTCCTTGCCACAAAAGGATCCATGGCAGCTTCCAAAAAAAACCTGCAAAACTATTAAAAATAATTTTAGATACATTATAAAATGGACAGGAAGACAGATCAAAATCAATAAAACATAGTCAGTAGGGAAAAGAAAACATGATTAAAGGCCTGTTTAAAATGAAAGGTTTTTTTCTTGGTGTTGGAAAGCCAAGAGAGAAGGGGATAAGGACAAGGTTGTACAAGTGTTGATATCAGAGATCTAGCACTGCCAATAAAACATCTATAGCAACTTCACATCATTTCCAACAATGTTTTCCAGTGAAGTCAATTCACTTGCTCCTTGGCCAGTCAGCAAGTGTACATAATCAGGTGATATCCATGCAAATAGAAACTATTCCTAGAAAGAAAGAAACGATTCTGAGTGTGAATCTAAGGAAAGGAGGGCAGAAGGAGAGAGCAAGCAAGCAAAGGCATGCTCAGTTGCTGCAGAAGAACTAAAGAAAAGGGGATCCATGTCAATTTCTCTGTTGAACATTCTTCAAATGTATTTTAAGGTTTGCAATACACCACATCCCTAAGGACAGGGAAGGAGTGTGTGAAAACAAACTACAATTCCTAGTGTGTGTGCGTGCACGCGCAATAGAATAAATCATATGTTCATACCATCATTGGCATGCATGCATGTACCAACGTTGTTGTGAGATTAAAAAGATACTCTTGACACTCCACACTTTAGTTTTTAATTTAGAATGTAATTTTAAATGTTGCCTTGTTTGCATGTTTTTTGTGCACCACCCGGAGTCTTTGGAGTGGGGGGGTATATTAAATGTTTTTAATACATAAATAAATAAATAAACTAGTCCTCATCCTCACATCACAAAGATGGGAAATTTTCTCTGAATTAGTATTCCAGTCTCAAACAGCAGCACTGAAAAATAATGGGGTATCTCCCAACTGAATTGCTTGGCTTTGTGTTTCCTCAGTCTTTGGGTTCCTAGAACTTTCAGTGACATTGGTTGCTGAGGCCACAGGTCCCATGTGAGGAGCTACTGTCAATGCCCACAATTCAATCAAGGTCCCATGATTTTGATGATGACAGCTTAAACTGTTTTATTTAGGGTATCCATTTTTTTTCAGTTGTTCACCCTACATCAAAACACTGCTCCCTTAAATAATATAAAGAAATAAGGTTCTCTGTGGGATCCCATTTACTAGGAAATGTAGCATGGTGGTATTAGCAGTATGCATTTATCTTGATAACCAGCTTCTTGCCACGAGGCTCTGGGAACCAGTTACCAGCCTGCCAAATATTCCTAATACCCTTCATAAAACCAGGGATCCACCCTAGCTCTACCCAACAGAGACTCATAACATAGTAAAACAAGGCTGTCCAGTGTAGTTAAATTAATAATAGCCTCCTTCTGTGCCAGAGATTAATGGATGTCATCATGAAGCCTATCAATGGCCAGAGGAAGGTAATCTTGTATGATTTTGTCTACAGAGCAAAAGGGGGAAAAAACATGTTTTGTGGCATGTGTTCTCTGTGCATATGTGACCAACATGTTTTAAAAAGCATCTGACCTAGCCCAAAGGGGTGGGGGAAAAGTACAACCCATTAAGCAATAAAAATAGCAAATCTAGTGTCACAACACTATGCTTAATTAAAAATCTTTGCCGCCATTACTATCAGATATCTATTTAAAAAAAAAAAACAAACCCTAAACCATTCTATAAAATATTAAAAGCAAGAAGTAGATCCCAAACGACAAAACCCCTTTCCTCTTTCTTGGACTTTGTTCCAAATACTTCACAAGTTCAGGGGTGAGGAGAAACAAAGAAAATGGCAAGGCCACAGGCTGTGAGCCACTGGTTAAGAGCCATGAGTCAAGAGCCTTCAGCTCACATCGAAGGCTCTGGCCGCAGAAGCCTAAAGAAGTACTTGCAAAAGGGGACTGAGCACAAACAAGTGCAGGAGCCAGTCAGCTGACACACCAGATTCTCTCCTCCCCTAACAGAATCCCCCTAAATGTAGTTGTAGCCATTGCAATTAGTTATCCTACTCAGTATGAGAGGAACTGCAGGGAAGACATTTGCACCAACATTGCAGGCTTGGAGTGAACTCCCAGAAAACCAGTTAAGTTCTTTTCTAAACACTCACCAAATAAACTTGTAAATGCCACATCAATTTCAAGTTGAGTCAAGGGAAGATTCCTCATCGCTACTTTCAGCTACTTGATCTTAATGTGTAGGCCAGCATTAGTGTACTTTTGATTTTACCACAGGATGTGACATAAACAGGAATGTCAGAGGGTTTTTTTGTGGTTTTTTAAAGAAAGAACACAGGATCATCCTTTTCCTCGTTATCAACAACAACCTTCCCAAAAGACTTGGTTATATAATAATGTCACCGTCCACAGCGGCCAATGCAGCAGGGGAAAAATAACTTTCCTGGCACTTGACCCAGGAGTCGCTCAAAAATTATTTCCACCAGAGACTTGACTCTAATGCACTCTCTTTGCAAAACAGTGGGAAGCCTTAGAGTATTTTATCATGTGCTCCACAGAGTAAGCCAAGCTTTCTAGGTAGTCTTTGCAGTATGCAAACCTGCATGTAGGCCTAATAAAATAATCAAATTCCTAATCTAGTCTCTGGGTCACTTCTAAGATTAAATATGAGCAGACTAGGAAAAGATCAATGTCTGAGTCAGTTAATCAAAGCACTGTACTCCACCATGCTTGATTAGCATATGCAAGGAAAGTATGGCTTGCCTAACAGAAAATCCAGAAGACAGACCCTTTTTATGAGAGCTGGAAGTAATATAGCAGAGCGATTGTTGTCCATAGTTATCCCACTGTCAAATTCTGGTCCATCAGTTTCACAGGTTTTTCTAGTGCATAAAAACCCTGTTTGATGAGATGACAGTGAGACACCACCCCCTCCCCAATGTATCTGCCATGGGCAACAATGGGTTTATCATGAGTTACAGGGTATTTGAATCATTTGCTTATCTCTACTCGGAGTCTTTCGTTTCCATGTGGTTTATCAGCTGCTAGACGTTTTCTGGAAAATCAGGGGAAAGAAGGTCTGTGTATATGATTCCAGACCATTACCCTGTAATAGCTAGAACTGCAAATCCAACATTTCCCCCACAAATTGATATGTAAGGTAGGAGTGAGAAAGAAGCCCCACGGTTTCCCAAAAATGAAGAAAAGATGCTGCTGGGATTATTTCATGGTTCTTCAGACTAAAATACTGCAGGACCCGGGACAGCTCCCAGGAATGGTGGAATTCATCATTCTAACAAAATCCAAAGCTTTATCTCTCCAAGGCCTTATGATTGTCAGATCCCTACCCCTCTAACCATGTTTGGGAGGATTTAAAGCTGCTCAGCTTTGGAGCTACGCACTAGGGTGACATTAAAATGCCTCAGATTATGGCTTTAACCCTCTTCCACGGGAGTTTCTAGCTGATAGGATACTCCTGAGGAATGGAATAATTCAGACTCTTTCCTTGAAAATTCTCAGCTGCTACTCCTGGTGTTGGAATTGGGAAATTTGTCCTGTTATGGGAGTCCCTTCAGGCTCTGCATCTGGTGGCTTGGGGTGGAGGGTATTGAGGACCACTGGGCAGATGACCTTGTGTGGAGGTCATAGCTGGGAGGGCTGGATCACAATAGTATTATGTTTTACACATATGTGGGAAAGTATAGAATACACATATTATTTTAACAGGCTAATAAAAAGGAGAACCAAATGGTAAAGGAACATGAAATGGTCATGTTTTAAAATGAAGCTGTTTAAATTAAACCTGAAAACTATGGTTGATTTCAAATTACCAGGATTCGTGGCTGTCTCTGTTAATGCTTTGTGTGTATGAGGAAGAGTGCCCTCTGGTGGGGAAATATCATATTCATCATGGGTTCCACCCCCCCTTCAGCTGTAACAGCAGTGTGCCTCGATAAGGAGGACAATGAAGATTTAGATTATGGGGAAATCGTTATTCTTAATCATAGTCATCATCTTGATTTGTCTGAACAATTGTTTGAACTATTCTCAGATTCCAAGGTAATCGCCTCAGATGCACAATCTTGTTTTCCACTGCACATGCCAACTTGGTCACAATCCTTCCCCATCTTTACATCTGTGAGATGGGAGGGCCAGAATTCATATCAGGAAGTGGGTTCATATTGCTTCTTCTACACTTCCACATCTGCTGCTGTTGCAAACTGTGATGCATGAACTCTAAAAGGGCAAAGCGCAAAACCCACCCTTTTTTTTCTTCATGTCATAAATTCAATGTGAATTGACACCCTCCGCGAGGGTCTAGATGTACCGTACTGGCTTTATTTATATTACTACTACTACTATTATTATTACAATTTGTATACTGCCTAACACAGAGGCTCTAGGTGGTTCACATGAATAAAAACAAAATAAAGCAGCCAGTAAAATAATTAAAAATTAAATAATTCAAAATTAAAACAATTAAAAACCATTTAAGAGTCACTAAAGCCAGGCTATTGAAAAAAGTGTCTTTGGGGCTGTTTTAAAGGCTGGTAAATGATATTAAGCCTCAAATATGGAGCGCATTCCACAGAAGTGACTACAGAGAAGGCCTGATCCTGAGTTGCCCCTAGATGAGCTGGTGGCAGGTGAAAATGGACCACTCTCAATAACCTTAATGTGCAGTGGAAGGTGCTCTCTCAAGGAGCCCAGTCCTGAAAGCTCTAGAATGTGTTCAGATGATGATTCACCATGTGCTGGTCCCACTCATTTCCCAGGTCATGGTGATCCTACTGACACTTGAGCACTTGCAAAAACAACTGAATTGACCATGAATGGCACTGACACTCAGAAGTGTAAATGTGTGGGATTTAAAATCAGATCTTCCATTCAGAAAACACTGAGCTATTATAAGCTAAGCCTAAATTCTACCTGAATTTTTGCCTGTTTGTAAAGGGTGTCTGTTCAAGTGGGCTGACCTGGAGCTGCCTTGGACATACTACAAGTCTAAAGAGAACTCTTGGGAAAAGCTGAGTTTTTATTTGAGTGTTCTTCAAAACTGAGCCAATTCTGAATTGAAATTTCATTGAACTAGAAGTCAACTTATGCTGAGCTCACCATGTGAAATTGCTCCTCCGTGAGCAACAACAGCATAACTAAGCACAGAGACCTTTATGGGGCAACTTACAACTTTTAAACCACCATCCAGGGTAGATACATGATTTTCCTGGATTCAAGTGCTGGCAGTTGTGATGTTTCATACAAACAGTTCTAAAACAACCAAGCTGTCAGAAAGTAAAATATCCAAACAATGCAGCTAAATGAGTTTGGGTTTATTGCTTCGTATGTTATAATGAATGCTTTGAGTAGGAGAACAGCATCAAAATGTAAAACAAAAACAACAGAAAGAAACCTAAAATCAGTCTATGAATTTCTTGGCAGCTGGGCAAAGACGGTTGACAGGCATGAGCTCCCAACTACATTCATGGCTTGCATTTCCGAGAGAGACATTCACACTGCCTGGCATTAAGGACTTCATGCAGTACTATGGACCCATTGGCACACCGGAGAGGCACTTGCATGGGATCTGTCACTGTAGCGGAACAGCAGGTGCACTGATCTTCAATTTGCTTCATCACAATGTCATAAATGGCTTTGCTTGCACACTTGCCCTGAGGATGAGAAAAAGAAATATTTGATTCATGTGACAGTACAGACAAACTCAGATCCAGATTCTGTTTTGAGAAGGGCTCACACAACCTCAGGGAAGTGATGCTAACTCTCTGTCAACCAGGTTGCCAACTGGAAGCCAGCACATCCATGCTCTCCCTCCCTGACACAAATTCTCTAGGGGTGTGCAATTTGGGTTTTCGGTGATTCGGTTCGGGACCCGAACCGAATCACCCCCATTCTGTTCTGTGCCCAAATCTGGGCTACCCGAATCACCCCTGATTCGATTCAGATTCGGATTAAATCCAAATCCGAATTGATTCGGGTAAGAAAAACGGGTCCCAGGAGCAAAATAGTGGGGTGGGGTGGTAGTGCCCAATGGTTGGAGGCTACCACCCAAATTTCAGGGGAATTGGGCAAAGGGCTGATTTTGGGGGAATTTTTGAAGTTTTAGTGTCTTTGGGGCAGATCGGGGGCATAGCGTGGGATCTAGGCAAAAGGAGTGGGGTGGGGTGGTAGTGCCTAATGGGTGGAGGCTACCACCCCAATTTCAGAGTGATTGGGCAGAGGGCTGATTTTTGGGGAATTGTTGAAGTCTACGCGTCTTTAAGGTTTTCCCCCATAGAGAAGCATTGAGGTGTCAGCAAATGTATAGCTTCACACGGGGGGCAAAGGGGTGGCCTAGAGCAGTGTGGGGTTGGTGGTAGTGCCAGGTGGTAGTGCCAGGTAGGGTCAAGGAAGCTACCTGAATTTTTTCAAAGGATTTGGGCAGAGGGCTGATTTTGGGGGAATTGTTAAAGTTTACGCGTCTTTAAGGTTTTTCCTCATAGGGTATACATGGAGCTTTCAGCAGCCCCATAACTGCACTTGGGGGGTGCTAGGGTGGTCCAGAGCGAGTGGTAGTGTAGTGCACATAGGGTGCCAACCACCCGCATGGGTTTCTAACCCATGGGGTACAGGGTTCTGTTGTTTCTGAGGTATTCTGAGTGTGGATTCTATGATAGCTAATGAGATTTTCAATGAAACACCATGAATCCACTCTAATTTGCTATTGTAGAATCCACACTCAGAATACCTCTGAAACAACAGAACCCTGTACCCCATGGGTTAGAAACCCATGGGGGTGGTTGGCACCCTATGTGCACTACACTACCACTCGCTCCGGGCCACCCCAGCACCCCCCAAGTGCACTTATGGGGCTGCTGACACCTCAATGCTTCTCTATGGGGAAAAACTGCGTAAACTTCAACAATTCCCCCAAAATCAACCCTCTGCCCAAATCCTTTGAAAAAATTCAGGTAGCTTCCTTGACCCTACCTGGCACTACCACCAACCCCACACTGCTCTAGGCCACCCCTTTGCCCCCCGCGTGAAGCTATACATTTGCTGACACCTCAATGCTTCTCTATGGGGAAAAACCTGAAAGACGCGTAGACTTCAACAATTCCCCCAAAATCAGCCCTCTGCCCAATCACTCTGAAATTGGGGTGGTAGCCTCCACCCATTAGGCACTACCACCCCACCCCACTCTTTTTGCCCAGATCCCACGCTATGCCCCCGAACTGCCCCAAAGACACTTCAAAAATTCCCCCAAAATCAGCCCTTTGCCCAATTCCCCTGAAATTTGGGTGGTAGCCTCCATCCATTAGGAACTACCACCTCACCCCACTATTTTGCCCCTGGGACCCAAAATTCGAGCTGACATCACATCAGACCTTTTTGCATTCAAATCAATGGAGGCAAAAAGGTGGGAAATTCAAAGAGACGTCATCCCGAATCACCTGAATTTTTCGGGCATGAATCAGGGGTGATTCAGCTCGACCCTGAAAAATATCCGGGGACATCGAGGGTGATTCGGTTCGGACCCAAATCACCCGAAATTGCTCGTTTTGGGCACAGATCGATCTGTGCCCGAAATTTTTTGCACATCCCTAAAATTCTCCCTTTTCTTCTCTTGTTAGTAATAACCATCACATGCATCAACATTCTCCATTGTTCCCCACTTAACCAAAGTTTGCAAACCTGCATTGTACCAAACTCTGGTTAAGAGACGGACCCTGCTCATGATGGGGATGGGGATGAGCATCTCTGTTTGCATCCATTCTGTGCATGCAATACTGCTTATGCATGTAGTCCTCCTGCGCTACTGTAAATTGAGGGCAAAACACAATCTGGGTTTATTGCTTGGTATGTTATAATGAATGCTTTGGGTAGAATATCAAAATGCGAAACAAAATAAACAACAGAAAGAAACGTATAATTATATTTACTATAATATTGTGCCCTATTGAGGCATGTTATAAATAATAACAATAATATAAAGAAAAAAATAAAACAATATATAAGAAAACCTAGCAGCAAATAAAAACAAACGGAGCAGCAAAATATCAAGCAGCAGTCTGATGAAGACAGTTGTAACAGCCTTTTCAAAAGTGATTTGGAAAGGCTTTAGCAGCTGACACAGAAATAAGCCACCAATTAATAGACCTCTTAATGGACTTTTAATTGTTCTGAAAATTGCCTTCCATACTATGCTTGTAGACATTCGTAACTAGGGATGTGCATGGAACTGGCTGGTCCAGTTTGGTTCAAGTCTGAACTGGACCAGAACCAGACCGGGCCAGTTCAGTCTGGCACCCCCTCGAACCCCCCACCCCTGCTAGTTTGGTTTGGTCCGGGGGGGGTCATGATTTTTTAAAAAATTAAGCACTTACCCCCTCCAGGGGAGCTGTTCGAGGCAGCAGGGGGAGGTTCCCCTTCCCCAACGGAGGTTCCCTCTTCCCCTGCTGGCCTTCCTTGTGCATCTAATCAACCACTCTTCCCAGGCTAGGCAGAGGCCCATTGCGCAGGTGCGGCGTCCTCCAAAATGCCTGCCACACCAAGGGAGAAGGCCAAAGAGTGGATGAAGGGAGGCTGGTGGGGAGAGGGGGAACCTCCACAGACACACACACCCAGCCGCCTTGAACAACTCCCCCGGAGGGGGTGGGGGGTAAGTGTTTATATTTTTTTAAACCGTGAATCCCCAGTGGGGTTAGGTCCAAAGTCCAAACCTTGGTGGTTCGGTTTGACCCCGAATGGTTCAACGTCAAACATATTCAACATCAAACCTGTTTGCACACCCCTGTTTGTAACTGTCTTTTTGTTACTTATAGTAGCTTTCAAATTATTAACTTAGTATAAAGAAGTGATACACAGGACATTATAAATGATTATCACCATGAAGCATATATAGCTCAATAGCAGAGCAGCAGATCTCAGGTACAATCCTTGTACCTACCAACTGACAGATGTTTGCCTTGGGAAGCAAGCTGGAGGACTGCAACAAAGACAAATAGACCAGCAAGTTGTCCAGCAATGTGTACAGCCATGGAACAAGCCTTGGGGCCACTTCGGGTGAATCACCCCTCTACAGGCACCCCCAAACCTTGTTGGGCTGTATGTGGAGGGGTGATTCAGATGAGCATCCTTCTCATGTGAATGAAGGATGCGCCCAGAGTGCCTCGGCACATCCACCAGTGACATCAGGGCAAGTGTGTGCAGGCTCTCCTGAGCAAGGGGTTGACTGGTGTGGGCACTATGAGACCCAACAAGCCAGGCACAACCCCAGAGATACAACCACATTCACAAAGGGAAGCACTGTCATCTGTGTTTGGCTTGGATGGACAGAAGTCATTGGTGTTGTGTGTATCCAGGAAGTGTGTGCCCAGGACAGCTGACAAAAAAACAACACCCCACTCCCAAATGTGATGATTGTGGGTGACTGGCCTATAGAATGCACTTGACTACCTTCCAGATTGCCTTTAGGTCAGCCACAGTGTGTTCTTTCAGCTGAAAGGTTGAAAACTGAGATGCTAGTTCCTCATTAGTGTGGGGTTTAAAGAGTCCATTTTTCTTTGCTAACGACTCACATTCTCAGTGAGTTGTGCAGTCACACAGGGCACCATTAGAGATGTGCACGAAACAGATTTTGCATTTAGCTCCCAGGGACATCAACGTGATGAGAATCCTATGGGGGTTTGGGGAAAGGTTAAACAATTGTTTAAAATCAACTGCTTTCCCATTTTTTTGTGGGTTGGGTAGCAGGTAGCATCCATCATGCCCTACCACCCAACCCACTTTGAAGTCCCTTGGAGCTACCCATGGGCAACAAAAGGGTGTTTCGAGTTTCCCCATTGTTCCCTATGGCGGGAACAAGTTACATTCCCAGAATGCACTGCACACTGGTTTTGCATTGCAATTTGCAACCCTGCCTTGAAAAACAATTCAGAAGCACACAGTAAAAGGGAATCTGCCCCCCCCACAACACAGAACACACATTTCAAACACAGTCCAAAAATGGCCAAAAAAGAATCACTGGCCCTGAATCCACTGCAGTGCCAGCCACAGTGCCAGCACTACAGTAACAACATTGGCACAAGTTGCTGTCACACACACAATTATGACTCCTTCCTAGCGTTGCAACAGCTGCCACAGCAGCACCCTTACTTAGCAGCAATTATAGTCATAAGCTCAACTAGAGCAACTTCAGTCACATTTTGACTGAGTACACTTTGCAATACATATTGCAGAGCAGACCAGAGCAGATCAGAGCAGTGAGTGAAGCACAAGTTAGTCTCAAGGCCAGACATGGAGCTCATCACAGCAATCACCAAGAAATATTATTGTTATAGAGGGGGAGAGAGAGAGAGAGAGAGAGAGAGAGAGAGAGAGAGAGAGAGAGAGAGAGAGAGAAGTGGGGGAGTTGCCACTGTCCATTTCTCATCAGAACACTATCTCACAACTCAAAGAAGGCAGGCAGGCAGGCACTCAAGAGTTCTGCCTTTGTCAATATGAGATCCAACAAAACCAGGTAGTTATAGCAGCAATAGCACAGCATTTTATATTCAGTGTTGAAAAAAGAAAGCCACAAAATCAAACATAACTTCCTCCTCTCCTGATGTATCCTCTTCAAGAGAGGCATAAGGGCTTTCTCTGCCTCCCAGTCCCTTTGAATACATTTTGAAATTCCCTCCTCTTGTGTTCCTCCCTCCCTCCCCCCAGCCAAGAAAGGCACAGTTGCCCATGACAACACTTGATTTGGATGATAACAAGCCAACCAATAAGCAAGGAAACTGCAAGCCAATCGGAAGCCAGTGGCAGAAAGCTAATCACCAAGGGGGAAAACAGGAATCCAAAATAGTGCTCAGAACATCAAAATGTTTTGACTGAAAACTAGTTTTTCTGCTCCGAGCTCAGAACAGGCCCTTTATTTAAAGGGAGTTCTGTTCTGAGCTCAAAACACTTGAAATGGCCCATTTTGAGTACAAACGTTTCACTGTTGACACATTTTGCACATCCATGGTTGGGATGTGGGGGGTCATCACTGAACTCCCCTGGGGTGAAATATTGAATTATTGTGCATTCTGTGGCCTGGAAATGTTGGGGAGGCATACAATGCAACCAATGGGACTACTTGTCAGTAGGAAGTCCTACTCATGTGTAAAAAAAGTCATTACTCCGAATGAGGGTTAAATAACATTCAGCATCAGCAACTCAAAAGATTGAACCAGGGACTGTGTGGCCTAAGACCCAGATTTAGCCTGGGGAACTAAGATGGTCAGTGCAGCCTCAGTCCTCAGAACTTCCTTTAGGCTCAGAAAGGACTGACTTTATATGTGAGTGAAGTGAACAAATGTGAACAAGCAAGGCAGCCCCATTATATCTAGTTTGGCTCTGCATCTTATCACTGTGTGAAATGATAAGCATTTTATCACATATAAATAGTGATGGGAGAGTTCTCGGTGCTCTCCTTGGAAATGATCTGATTTAACCCCTCTAAAATTGGGAAGTAATTGGATAATTTTCTGAATGAATCCTAAATAGTAAGGGAAGAGGAGAGGGTTGTGATTGACCTAGGGCGCTATTGTAGATAGACTTGGGTGAGCACCAACGAGGTCACTCCCAAAATGAGTTGTGCTCCTTCAGATTTACTGTTCAACATATGGAAATCCTTGAGAGGGTTCTCCAGCTATTCAATAGTAACTAGCTTAACCTGTGCAGAGCATCTGCACGCTAGCCCTTGAGTGTTCCCCTCACCCCCTGCCACAGCCCCCCTCACCTCAGAGATCTCTCCACCCTCACCTGAGCTGCACTCCTGCTCCTCCTCCATCTGGTTGCTTCGATCTCCCTCACCCCTCTTGGTCACACCTCCATCCCTTTTCTCCATCCCTCTCACCTCTCTCGGTCACAGCTGCAGCGTTGCTGGTGCCTATTGGCCAAGCTGCAGCCCCCTATCCCCAGAGACCTCCCCACCCTCACCTGAGCCCTGTTCCTGCTCCTCCCCTCAGAAGCAGCAGCAGCAGCAGCAGTTGACCAGGCCCTTCCTCACTGCCGCCACTGCCATGGCCACTCATTCCCCTCAGGCCACTGACAGGCCCGGGCCCCTCCCTTGATTGCCTGCCTCTCTCCGCCAATGGCCTCAGTCATAGCCCCAAACAGCAGCAGTGGTTGACTGGGCCCTTCCTTGCTGCCAATAAGCACTTCCAGGGCTGCTCATTCCCCTCAGGCTGCTGACAGACTTGGGCCCATCCCTCGCCCTTCCTTCTTTCTCTCTTCCCCTCCCTTCTTTTTCTCTCTTTATCTCTCCTCCACTCACTCTTCCCCTCTGTATTTCTTCCCCTCCCTTCTTTTTTCTTTCTCTCTCTCTTTCCTTCCCTCTCCCTTTCTGCGTTAACAGAGCTTGCTCATCTTGTTTCCTCATCTAATTCACACAACCATGGCCTCCTTCTCCTGAAGGGGCTCTTTCCTTCCTCACGGCCCCTCTCTTTGCAGACCTTTGCCCACTTATATATATAGATTCCTCTCCTCTATAATCAAGAACATATTCTGACCTGTTAACAGTTGCATTCCAACTGTCCTTAACCACCACAGGCTCCTCCTCCCTATCTGCATATGGAATCCCCACTGCCCAATCACCATGGTGCATCTGCTTGCACAGGGTCCTTCTCTTCCCTATCTCCTCTCCCCTAATCGCCACTGCCCAATCACCACGGTGCTTCTGCTCGTGAACTTTCTCAAAAGCTGCCATGTATGGGATTATTTGGAACTTGGAACCTAGATGCTCTTCCCAGAGTGGCTCCATCCCCTAAGGGGAATATCTTACAGTGCTCACACATCTAGTCTCCCACTGATATGCAACCAGGGTAGACCTTCCTTAGCTTAAGGAGACAACTCATGCATGCTACCATAAGACCAGCTCTCCATGACTTGCATGTAATGTGGTGTTTCTCTCCGAGTATATTCAGGCACAGAGCAGGCCTTCTTTCTTCTGTTGATTTTAAGAAGCTGCTTATGATGCAGTTGGGATGAGTGGGAGAGACCAAGTGTGTGAGAAAGGGGCTGCTGTTCTGAAAAGAAAGAAAGAAAGAAAGAAAGAAAGAAAGAAAGAAAGAAAGAAAGAAAGAAAGAAAGAAAGAAAGAAGGCCCCTGTATATTTAGGGCTTAAAAGGGTCTGTGAGTTATTGCCAGTGAGTGCCAGAACATGTCCCATATTGTCTCCAGAAATATTCCCCACTTTGGCTAAGAGTTCATAAAAATGTGTAAATTACCTGACAGAAGTGAATATTCAGTTGGTTTTCAGACACACAATCATCCACTTGAACGCGTTTCAGCCTGGCTGTGACTTGTTTGCATTCTGGCTCTACACCTAAAAGGGTGAGAAGGAACATTAGTTCAGTCAGAGCATATGTAGGGGAAAAAACATCTTGAGGCTATTCCCAAGATCAGCCGAAATCAGGCTAGGGGAGCTTAGCCTGATTTCGGCTGATTGTGGGAGCCACCGGACTTGCAGGAGAGCCCAGTTGTCTCCTGGCGGTTAACCCGCCAAACAACCCCTCCCCTTAAACCGGGTTTGTGGAGCGAGCACTCCGCAAACCCGGTTTTTAAAATCATGAGTAGCCCCCGCCAGCTCCGTCACAGAGCTGGCAGTCATGTGGGTGGCTGATCGTGCTGCCCAGGGCTCCCACCCTGCTCGTGTGCGTGGAGAGTGGGCTTAGCCCACTCTCCCCGCTTACCTTTGCAAACCAGATCTCACTGATCGTGAGACCCGGCTTCTTGTTTTTCTGTTATTATGTGTAACATATAACAACTGTAAGCCATCTGCTGTTTGTTTGTTTGTTTACAGGCAATTTTAAAATCATACATGTAGTAGAACAATGGCATTTAATCAAACACTGCAAACAAGACTTCTAAGTTGAAAAAACTAGACACAATTCCACATAGTAATTAATGTTGGATTCTAGGGGTGGAGTCACATGACCAATGAATGGGATGATCATCACATGAGCAGCTTTTCCTGTGAATGTTATTTTAGCATCCTTCAAGACAGGACAGGAACAAACCACACTACGGTGCACAAGTTTCAAGCACAAGCTTACTCAGCCGCCACACACTTCCATTCTCCTTCCCAGTGCAAATTCACACTGTGTTCAGACACAGAGCAGGGCCTTCGCATCATTTTTGCAGCGCTACCTGCTAGCCAGTTTTTGCTTTCTGAGAAGAACTGATTACTACTTTTCTGGCAAATGAGGAAAAGGGCTAGTCCGTCTCAAAAAGCAAGAGCTGGCCAGCAGATGGCACTGCAAAGGTCACACAAGCTCCCTGCTCTGTGTCTGCAAACACAAAGCTTGTTCTCACAATCATTAAAATCAAGGTAGGGGGTGGGCTACCCAGATTTGCATCATCATCAGAACTCACACATTTCTCTCCAGCTCAGGTTGCTCCTATCAGGGCTACCCAGCATTTTACTGAGGGTGGAGGAGAGGAGAGCCCTTCTACCCTGATCCTTTTATTGTGAGAACCCTCATTCCTCTTCTACACAGATGAACGGCACCTCACACTTAAACCACAGAGAGCTGCAACTACAGTGGCTGCAATCAATGGACGTGTTCACCTGCAAAGCACACACTATAATCCTGAGGCAGGGGCAGCTTGGTCAGGGCTGCGCCTCCCTCCTGCTCCTTCCTGGCCAATGGCAGGAAGCTTGCTGACATCATGAAGCTTTTCCAGTCCGCTAGTGGAAAGGCACAGGCACCCTTGGAGGACTCTCTGTGGCGGGGCAGGTCTTGGAGCTGTCAAGTGCAGTCACAGCGCTACTGGCAGGGTAGGAGCTCGCCTTGCCTCCCCCCTCCCCCCACAAACAATCAGGTGAATGAGCCTAGAGTAAACTTAGGCTGGGATGGAGAATGGACATACGTGTGTGTGTGTGTGTGTGTGTGTGTGTGTGTGTGTGTGTGTGTGTGTCTGTGAAACTTTCATGCAAGATTTCCCCATAGTGCAATTTATTGCTGTCTGAAAAGACTGCTTGCCTAAAAAGTTGGCAATGCTAGAATAATAATCAGGTACTAGCTGATCAGGCACAGAGCATCTTTGCCCCTAGTTTGTTGCTGCCTTCTCCCCTACCCCTGATGCCCTTTTTTTGCCTGCCTGCCCCGCCTGTCTTCTCCCCCCTGTCCATCTTCTTCTCCCTCCTGCCCGCTGACCCGCAGCCGCCTTCTTCTTCTTGTTCTCTACCTGCTGCCCGCCCCATCTCCTTTTGTGTTGCCTGCCCTGCTTTCTGGCTGCCTGCAGACGGGCCAGCCAACTACCAATCGCAGCTGCTCGGCAGCCGGTCGCAGCCGCCTGCCCACCTATTGGTTGCGGTTGCTCAGCCAACCGCTGCCATTTTCTTTGGCTGGCCAGCCACCACCGCCGCCTCCATATTCTTTCTCTGGCCCCGTGGCTATCCGGCAGCTCTCTGAACTCTTGCGAGAGCTGCCACACATGGGATTAGCCATGGGTATGTCTTAGAGAAATAAGATGGCCTTGACCAGATCCTTTCTATCTAGGCCCTTGGTGTGTTTCATTTTTGTTTTCTTTGCTATACTTTTCTTTGCAGAGTGCATCAACATACCTAAGTTTAGAGTGTCACCCTTTCCATGTATATATTTTCCTAATGGACCCAATGCAACCGCTTTATTTTCTCTAGGTACGGTACTGGCTCCCTGCCTTCACAGGGCTTCATGTTTCATGCTGGGGGTGGGGTGAAGGGTTTGTGACTTCAAAGGTGTTTCTGGCTACTGGGCTGCAGATGCCAGCTCTGCTTTTAGTGATTTCATCACTTCATTTGATAAAACTTGACCAAGCAGAATGGAGACATGAAGTGCTACAGCAGTTGACACGAATCCCACAGTAAAATAACTGTCACCAGACTGTCACTATTAACCTCATCTTTTATTTGCGCCCGGCTGAGAGATGGTGGATCCAGTGGCACTCTGCTTATTTACCTGTTTACAATGTGCAAGATAAAATATGTTTAAAAACTTCAGTTTAAGATGAGAGTTAAGGTGCTTGCAATTTCACCCACGCCCTAAAAAGCATGGAAATGGGCTGTTAAGGTGGTCACCTTAATGTCCACACCATGTACACAGTAAAGCATACTTTTGTATATGATGCTATGCACATTAGTCTTGCATATTATGCCAGCTTTACAAATTAGGTCCCATACACCCACACTTAGGCTAGGTCTTTCAGTTTGCCACTGGGCTAAAGAGGAATTCATCCAGCCTGCAATTCAGCAGGTGCAGTTCCCCAACTTGCTAGAGACACACCTAATGAATTTCTGTTTGATGCATCTCTACAAGGCACAGTACTTCCCCAAAATGTCATCATGTCCCGGCAGAAATTCAGCAGGTGCAGCAGCTTTATCTATCACTCCTCCAGTGAACCTCCAGTGAACACTCCATTCAAACTGATGGAGTCCAAGGGCTTTCTTTGCTCTCAGTTTGTATGCAGGAGGAAGGAATAATCATCTGGAGGTTTCCCAGATAGCAAGCTTTATTGCGGTGGGCGGTGTGGTGGCAGCTTAAGTTAACACCAGTGAGGTCGAGAGCATATGCAGTGCCTTTATGCACATGCAAGCCTACGTAAGCATAAATTGGAGGAAATCTGGGCCACCCATCACATTCTGCTTCTTCCTGCACTTCCACCTCCTCATCCTGACGCTGCTATCTAGCTGCCTCTTGCAGACTTGCCTAATCAGGTGATCAGCTCCTTTGTCTTGCAGGTGAGTGAGAGGAGGAGGAACCCCATGCAGCATCTCATCAGGTCAACATGCTGGTGAGCTGGGCAGTGGGGCAGAGCACAGCTTCTCTCTCAAGTAAGAGAAGGGGGAATCCCTGCAGCCTCTCCCTTCTCCCTGAAGGCAGTGGGGTGGCTGTGGCAGCAATGAAGAAATGTCAGGCTATGTCAAAACATCCCAAAAAGGTGTTGCAACTTTTTTAGCACTCAGATACAACACACCAAGTCCCAATCTGCAAGCGGGGGGTGGGGACGGGACCTGAACAATATATGAACAGCACTTTGCTCTCTGTCTCCACACTGACACTGATGTGAATCCCCCTCCATATGAATGCACACTGACCCTTAGCATGGTAAAGGGATGTAAAACTGCCATCTGGGAAAGGCCCAGGCTGCTATTCACTTCATGCCCTATGCCCAGAGGTGTTCTTACCCCCGGATTTTGGGGCCAAAGTCCAGGGCCTCCACACTGGCTGGGCCCCCCCAAATCCTCTTGGATTTGGTCTTGGATGGTGTGGTTTGTGCCCTCAAGAACTTATGTGTTAAAAAGTTATGCTTAACTTGCAGTGGGGAGTGGAGGCCTCCAGAGGCCTTTAGGCCCAGGCTCCAAAATGACCTAGGTGAACCTCTGCCTCTGCCCATGCACAATAAGATGATGCAGAGCACACCCTCACTGCCTCCCTCCTCATATAGCAAAAATTGGTGTGTTTTTGTTATTTTGTTTGTTGCATTTATATACCACCTTTCTGTCACGACACTCAAGGGAATTTACCATTATTTAAATAGTGAAACAACAACAAAATGAGTGTTACAAAAATAAAAATAGAGTTCTCATGTCTCAGGGCACTGGTGGTCTCTTCAGGACCTATGATGTGAGCTCCTCTGGCTTGGGTACTCTCTTCCCCCTTCCCTAAGGGTATGAAAGTCTAAAGCAGCACATGTGTGAAATAATGATATCATAGCACTTTATGTTTAAGCCACTTTAGCTCTATTATCTTCCTAAACATCACAGGATTGTGTTCTATGTGGCACAGCGGGGAAATGCTTGACTAACAAGCAGAAGGTTGCTGGTTTGAATCCCCGCTGGTATGTTTCCCAGACTTTGGGAAACACCTATATCGGGCAACAGTGATATAGGAAGATCCTGAAAGGCATCATCTCACATTGCGCGGGAGGAGGCAATGGTAAACCCGTCCTGTATTCTACCAAAGAAAACCACAGGGCTCTGTGGGCGCCAGGAGTCGAAATAGACTTGACAGCACACTTTACCTTAGTTTGTCAGAATTAAACAATCATTGACAAAAGTAGGTCAGTTCCACTCATCTATTAGAAAATAAAGACTAATTCCATGGCTCAACCCTAAACATTATTAAAAAGTATATTCCATTACTCCTAACCCAACTTTGAACAGAGATATATCCATTTCCACCTCCCAACTCACAGTTTTTTAAAGGATTGTTCCATTAATCCATTATCCCTCCCCCATTTTTTTTCAGCAATCTACCCATTCACATCCCCATGTCCCACTGGTATTCAAAGGTTTTTCCAGTATTCCCTCCATTACATTCTGCCCTGTTAACATTAGAACTTACCCTAGAGTAAACATGCAAGTCAGGACTGTCAGGCAATTGCTGAAGACATAAGAGCTCAGTAAACCAACAATCGCTGGTCTTAAAAAGGGTAAAGCTAGACTCGACACAGCTCAGCTCTCTGTGGTGGCTCATTTGGTCCACAGAGTTAAGGGGAAAGGCAGGTGGCAGCCATCTTTACTGAAAATATTGCGACTGAGAATCAATGAGGCCATTTGACATTTGCTGCAATGTGTGCCCTCAGTTGATTACCGAGTTATAATGGGGACTTCAAATGTTAATAACTTGAGAATTTATCTTTTATTGAATCAGAATAAAATTTGTTAATCCATTCAAAAGATCTCAATAAAGAGAGCAATATTATATTACATAACCTTGCAAGATTGAGTTTTTCAGACAAGGAGGTATTTCTCTTGTGTTTTGCTGTGTAAATCACTTTGAGAACTGGTTTTTGTTATTTAAAGTGATATATAAATATTTTATTAACAATAAGAATGATCAAAACTCTAATTTTAACAAAGGATGGAGGTCACTAGGCATATATGATGCAGGAGAACTGGATATATACCAAAAGACCTAGAATTATTAAAGCTGATCATTAACCTTATAACTTGAGAAATACTCAACAGATTTTTAAAAATTAAAAAAAAGTATTCCACTATGGACCTTAATTTTTGGATATGTTTAAAAGTGCAAGGCAAAAAGAAAGGTAGGCTATCCTTGTATGAATACAGAGCTCCTACAAGTGAAATCAGCTTCTTTAGGGATTTTATAACAGACTAGCCAACCCGCACAGAGCATCTGTGCGCTCTTTGGGACCAGCTGTTCCCCCCCATCCTGTCCCACTCTCTCTTGCCCCCCCTGCCCCTCCCCCTCTTCCCCCCTCCCCTGCCCTCCCCCTCTCTTTCCCCTTCCCCTCCCCCTGCCCCACTCTCTTTCCCTCTCCCCTCCTCTCGCCCCTTCCCCACACTTGCCTCAGGCTGCCCCACTCGCTTCCCTGCCCCCTTACCCTCTCACCAGCTCTCCTCTTCTCCCCTCGCCTGACTGTCCCGTCACTGCCTCCTGTTTCCTGCGGCCAGGCTGGGCCATCGCCACCTCCTCACCCAGGACAGGACAGGCCGTCCTGCCGCCGCCTCACCCAGGATGGGCCAGACCGTCCCGCCACCAGCGCCTTACAGCAGCGAGGCGAGGCCGCCGCCGCCTCCTCACCCAAGACGGCCTGGCCAGGCCAGGCCATCCCACTGCCACTTCCTCTGGTTGTTTTGCAGCCCGCTGCCGCCACCTCAATTTTTTCCTTCCCTTCAAGTCTCGCCCAAGGCTGGAACTCTCGCAATGTGTTGTGAGAGTTCCAGTGCCAAATCCAGGAGGACACACATGCTGGCTAAGAGAATTAAATATATAGATAGGTCTTACAATGGTAAAATGCAGTTTTTACACCTCACTTTAACTATGCTGGCAATACTGTGCCTGTGTAATCCAAACAGAATGAACTT
The DNA here is from genome assembly GCF_027244095.1 of Hemicordylus capensis. NCBI lineage: Eukaryota > Metazoa > Chordata > Lepidosauria > Squamata > Cordylidae > Hemicordylus > Hemicordylus capensis. The sequence goes on from NC_069661.1 coordinate 128,744,503, forward strand.
TCTATAGTGCTTGGGGTGTGCAAGCATTTTTAAATGTGCTGAATTCTACCACTGTGTTGCAAATTCCCTCATGCACCCATCTGAAACTACAAGGTCAAAACACAAAGAACAGCATGCCAGAATTTTTTCCAAGACTGACTAAGACTGCCAAATGTTTTCTAATTTCAATATTCACTTTGATAGTAGCACATTGGGCACAACTCAACACATTCACTGAACATATGCTATAGTTCTATTCAAATATTTTATATGAAACCACTGTACACAGTTTCAGTGCCGAAAGCAGGTCCTGAAGTACTGCTCTGGTACTCACCCCCTCCACTGCGCTGCTCACGGTTACCACTGAGTTTGTCTGAAGATGGAAATGACATAACCATGATGTTGGGTGCTTCCATCCATAATTGGCTGCCTGAGGGGACCCAGGATCCATTTGTCACCTCCACGCCATTTGTGGAAGTGCCCGCTATCATAGTTACATGAGTGGTGCAGTGGAGGGAGGGAGTGAACTTAGGAACATAGGAACCTGCCATCTGCCGGGTCAGACCATTTGTCCATCTAGCTCAGCATTGTCTACCCAGACTGGCAGTGGCTTCTCCAAGGCTACAGGCAGGAATCTCTCTCAGCCCTATCTTGGAGATGCCAGGGAGGGAACCTGGAACCTTCTGCTTCTTCTGGACCCGCTTTTGGCACTGAAACCATGTGTAGCAGTTTCATATCAAATGTCTGAATAGGGCTGTTTCTATGCTATTTAGTGTCCTTTTGCTCCCTTGATTGCTGCTTCTTCTTAACACCATTTGCCGCCTTCTTCTCTGTTCTCATAGCCTTAGGTCTCATTTGCTGAGACTGCCATTTAATCCTATTGGCTGCGGTTTTAAGCATCAGTAGGAGCAAATGAGGTCAAAGGCAGTCAAAATGGCACAGCATAGAATACCATAGAGACAATGCAAATGTGAGATCACAAGATGTACTTTAAAAAAAAATCACTGAAAAGAGGAGGTGCTTTACAACACTCACAACAGGAAACAAAAAAAAGTAAATAGTTTTGGTTTAACCCTAGAATGAAAATGTTTGTCTTGAAAGCAACTTTTGCAGCCCTAATATTTTTACTGCCTTTTTGCCTCACACTGCATTGCCTCAGTTGTGGATTAGTAGAAAACAATCTTCCTCTTGAATCTATCCAGGCAGGCACCAGATATCAGCCAAAGGTTGGACTTTCAGAAATTTCCGGGGACAATCCTAGCAAAAGTGCTGCAGTGACAGATGAACACCAAAACAGGGAGACTGCATTGTTGGGGATTATTTTCCTTTTGCTGTTTATTTTCTGCTATACTTTCCTCACTTAAATAAAAGCCTCTCTGTGACTTTTAAATATGACGTTGACATTTGTTTTATGTAAAGGTTAATTGACAATTTTCAGTAATAGTCCCTGTACTTTAATCCTGGTAGTCAGATAAAAGCCTTCTTAATTAAATTACCTGTAACCACTATTCAGGATAGTCTATTATCTCAAGAGCTTGACTGACTTTTATTTCTTAAAACCAGAACTTGCTGATATATGGACAGGCAACAGCAAGAAATGATCTTGGAGTTAACTTCCCCAAACTGGGGTTTTGTTACAGCAATTACTGTGGCTATGTATGGATGGCCTGCTGTGCATCCCATCTTTTATTTATTGGCACATGAACAGAACAAAAAGAAAGCGGAGAGAGGGAGAGAGAGGATGGAGCGTGAAGAGGTGCTGACATTTTGACCTTCAAAGGAGGGATAATTTTCAGTGCTAAACAAATTCTATAATTATCCACCATATAATTTGGCAACCTAAGCCTTTATTTAGGGTCATGTTGAAGAATTAGCTTGGGGACTGATCTTTTGTGCATGTGTGTTGGTTGTGTGTGTGTGTGTGTATATTCCTGAACCAAAGTTCTGCTAGCTGATGAACCATATCTTTCTGAAATAAAATTGAAGGCACATTTCACTAGTACACTGAAAGAGGTTTAATTCTAGATAGTGCAATAATAATAATTATTAGACCCTAACAACCCCAAGCCAACATTTTGATTTTATACAAAACTCGGGCAGGGGTGGAAGTGTGGTAGCCGAAACTGTGGGGGGAATTTGGGGGGTGAAATTATTTTTAAAAAATGAGGGTGGGGGTAAAATAATGCAGCAACAATGGAACAGTACTTTTTTTAAAAAAAGAAAAGAAAATATTTTGCTGCAGTTGCAAGCAGTGATAACAGCAAAGGTTGTCTTCATGGGGACTCATAGCAGCTGACATTTTTCTCCCTAATGCTCTGGACACAATATCATTCTGAGACATTTGGGGTGGGGGGACACTTGTGGGTTCTTGGCAGCCACCATTTTATTCCCCAGATGCCCCAGAACAACCCTACCCAGGACACTTGTGGAGAGGAAACCACAGCAACCACCAGGAGTAGCTGATAAGAAGGCCTCTGCTGCTGCTGCAGTAACAAAAGTATATGTGTGCCATGTACCATTTTTATGACACTATAATGTTTAATTGTGCTGGTCTAAGATGGTAAATAAATTCAATTCTAATACAGGAGGCCCTCATTATTTGTTCCATCCTCACCTACAATTATAAATACAGAAACTACAAATAATGAAACCTTAATTCTATGGAAATCTGGGGGTTAGGTTCCTGCACAAAATGTTTTTGCCAAAAATCACACAAAAAATGCGGGAGGGAAGCAGAAATAAAAGTAGTACAGCACAGTACCTTACTTTCCAGCTCTCCTGCAATGCCCTCCAAAACTCCAAATTGGCCAATTTTTAATTGATTTTCATAAGCTTTTGTTTTTGTTTTGTGAACACAAGCCACAAAACGGCTCTCTGATGCCTTCAGATAGGAAATGCCACCGGAAGTGACTTCCAGTGGCCCAGGAACTGCGGATAGGTGAAAATCATCTGTTTTTAATACCGCGAATAATGAAACTGGATCTGTAAGACCCACCTGCAGTTACACAAAACCATGGTTGCCGACACTGCAGAAAACAAGGGCTACCTGTACATCTATTTAGAAATGTGTATAAGTGTTGTAACATGTCAAAAGGAAAATATGCTACTTACATGTGTCACAGCAACTGTTCTCAATTTTTGCAATTTTACCCTAAAAAGAGGACATATGTAATTTAGGACCATGATGCTTTTGAAACACACACACATACACACACAGAGTTTTCTTTTGCAATCTTAGGATGAGATCAGGGAAGCTGCTATAGCAAAGGGTAGAACAAAATGTTACAAGGAACACAGAGCTGATCAGTAGACCCATGCCAAGTTTTCTCCTCTCCTTGTGGAACAACTAGTACATCTCACCCCATCTGACGTCCTTATATTCTGCATTTCCGCACTCCACCCTTGACTCTACATAATTAGCTGCTGCTGGTGGGAACAGGGATTATCTTAAGTGTTACTCATGTCAGGACTGAGGATAAGTTGCCATAAACAGTACACAGGGTGAGGAGGAGAACCTGATACAGGGCTGCAATTTTCATGGGCAGCAAAATGAACTATCATAACACTTCAGAGATGGTGGCCCTCATCACAAAACCAGCTATCTATGCTACTTGAATAACAGGGCCACACCGAAAGGTGAAATCCAGATTTGACTAGGGACAGATACATTTTGCATCAGTACTTGCCACTATATCCTCCATAGGAGATATAATGAATGATATTAGAGATAAATGAGAAATTAATCAAGGGAAACCCAGCCCTTATCACAAACCAACTGAACACAAGTAATCAAGGCCGTTTATCCTGATCCTGGGAGCCCCCTCCATTGTCACCACCACTCCTCCAACCTGCCCCAAAGAGTGAAGGGAAAATGTTGGTGGGAAGGTGGCAGTGGTGGGCATTTCAGAACTCAGTGGCGGGTCTTTTCCATGCTAGGCTGGACTGACTGGACTAGGTAGATTGGGACAGTCAATACCAGCATGGAAACGCCTACCAGCTGGGGTCTGGAACACCCAATGTGGCCACCTCTGTTGTTTTCCCATGGCCCCAAGATGCTTCCCATGGCCCCAAGATGCCTTTCCTCTTCTAAGAATGTTAGACAGCAGATGGTAAACCAGATTATGCAAACGGGAAACTGCTGATTAGGATGAGTATGTTTCTGTTTATATCATGTATATATTATTGCTATATCATGTGCATTATTATGTATGTTTTAAATTTTGGTCTATGACCGTAAATAAACATGATTGATTGATCCCTTTCCTCTTCTGTCTCCCCTACTGACAAAATGTAGATTGTTAGCTCCACAGGGCAGGAATCTCCTCTTTTTGGGCCTATGATTTTGCACAAATGTTATTAATGATAATTAATAATCCACTGAAACTTGTTTAGTAAGGCATTTGTTTCACTACTTACTCCTTCAGCCAAGCATTGGTTAGGGTTGAATGGTGTGCAAACGGTGATTCTCTTTTCCCAGATGAAGTCCCCTTTCTCATTGACTTTACAATAATGAAAGTCACAACCATCTTGGACTGTCTCATTTGGCTGTAAAGATTTCAAAGCTTTTAGTTATAGAAAGATGCAATTTCAATAGACATTAATAATTTTTTAAAAACCCAACGAAGATTAGTAGATGAGAGTCTGAAGGCCAGTTTGCATATTTACCAGCTAGTGATTATTGTCCATCCCACATGTATGAAACAGGGGCATAGATTGAATGGAGAGGGGAGACAAATGTCCCTGGGCCTCGGAGGGAGAGGGGGACCACCAAATGAGTGACAGCTTGCTCTTCACCCCTCTGCCCCATCTATCCAAAGAAGAAGGTAGGAAAGTTGGCAGGGGAGGGGGCGGGGTCCATCGTCACTTTCTGTCCTGGGCCTCACTCTAACCTTGCTATGCCCCTGGTTTGAAATAATGTGTAATATTAGGAGTCAACATCTACCTCCTCCTGCACAGAGGCTTAGGGATGCCCTCATCTCTAGGACTGAACTTTGGTCCCACTCAGTCTACCCTGAAGCAATATTTCCTATCATTGCCACTGGCAGAAGCTTTGAATCAACATCTACCTTTGTTCTGGGCAAAGCACACTACCACTCTTGAGACCAAACTTTTGGTGTGTTTCTTCCCCCATTTTTTCTCCTTTGAAATTGTGAGCCTCTTGAGGACAGAACAATATTAACATACAGAAGAAATACTGTAAGCTGGTCTGAAGTAATGGGACAGAGCAGGATAGAAATCAAATGAATACATGAATGAATGAATGAATGAATACAAGGGACAATCTATTCTTCCACATTCTTTTGAGGCTGAAGGATTGTGGAAACTGGGCATGTGTGCTTATGACTAAATCACATGTTAATTTGTATGCATGGTGGGGGTGCACAGGCACCCACTGCCCTGCTTTTGGGTATATTTCACAGGCCAGTATGTGAACTGGCCCTTATTTACATTCAGCCCACAGAATGAGAAAGCAAGCAAGGTAATACCTTTGTCAACCAATGAACATATAAAGGGCATGAGACTTTATATTTCTAAAGAGAGCATTTTCAGCTAGATAGGAACCTTTTCTGAAGTGTTAAGAGAAAACAAAACACTCCAGAAGTTCTTTTAGAAATGATTTCACATGAAAAGGTTGAGGCTAATCTGTTGGATACAAGGGCATTCTCACTAAGACAAATGCCATCTTAACTGGATTACAACATAACATGGCATCTGGCCTTGCTCAAAGAAACTAGATGGTATACACAGCACAGCTGAACCATGCAGTGGGGAAAATAGGCTGGGGAAGCACGTCATGTAAAAAATGGATTGTATATTTATTATATGGCTTTGGAAACTTTTGTTGAAAAGTGGTATATAAATATATTTGTCATATATGAGGAAGTGTTTCTCATTTGTTTTATTGATGACCTGGACCATTCATAGAACAGAACACAATTAGTGCCATTACATCCTAAATTACACACATTTATGTTTACACTACTTTGAGCATTTCATGAAAAATATAACAAACACATCCCAGAAAAATAAATAAATAAAATATCTGAACAACCATGGGATTTGCCTCTGAATAAGTAATCTAATTAGGCAAATGGCTTGGAGTTGATTTAGATATCTCTAGGTCCCATTTGTTTAAGTGGGAGAGTTAACATGTATGTTCCTTTGATCAACGGGATTCAACAGTGATGGACTTTTGTTGAATCATACCCCTTGCCAGGGCTATACAATTTTCTGGACCTGTTTATTTCCATTCAGGCTTTCCCCAATTCCATTTTTGGCTCCTGCATGTACACTGAGATGGCAAGTTGTTAGAAATCTAGCAATCACTGACTTATAAGCCCATGAGAATTGTAAGCCTCGTCCACAGCTTGCCTTGCTGTGAATACAAAAGAGTACAAGATCACCCATTAGGCTTTCCTCTCACTGGATGCATACATAAAGGAGGAAGAAACCCTTTTCCCCCTGAATTGGATGAGAAGGAAATTCTGGGAGTGTACGCCTTCACTCTTGACTCTTCTAGCACTGGACACCCCAGATAATGGGTTCACCTGTTCCTCTCCAATCTGTGGCCCTAATGGTCTTGCAGAAGCCCCATTAATTTCAGTGATATATATTAACTGATAAACAGACGACACAATACACATGATGGATCTGCGACTATATTCCCCTCCAGACCTTCCTTATTGCATAAAATAAGATTAAAACATAAGAAAAACTTAAAACAAACATTTCAACGTAAACACGTCAGCCACAGTATTTGAACACCGAGGCTGACGTGTTTATGTCAACACATTTGTTTTAAGTTTTTCTTATGTTTTAATCTTATTTTTATGCAAAGGTCTGGAGAGGAACATCATGATAAATATGCTAGAGTGGAGAGATTCCTGACAAATTGCATTCATAAAATTATAATGGTATGGCAAGGAATGTTAGATTATTGGCAAAGAGATGGGAACACTAGTGCAAATCTTTGGAACAGACGTGAAGACAACTGACCTGCAGGTAACGAATGGTTCTGTCTTTCAGCCATATGGCACATGTAACCTGCAAACATTTACCGCAGCAGGAGTCAGGGACATTTTCCAACCTGTAATTCTGTAATGAAAGAAAATGAAAGATTTCGCTTCATCTTAGAGTGGAGGATAGATAACTCTCTCTTTTAAAAACTAGAAATACTAAATACATTTAAACAGGATATTTGATCTTTTTAATTAATTAATAAAACACCAAGCATGGAACAAGCACCTGAATGGGAGATGTTTCAAGTCTGGCTGAGAGACTAATTAAAAGTCATAAGAAGCAATCATTTAAAAAAAAACCCACCACCAAAGGAATATAGATAGATTAGATAGCACTGCTAACAAACATCTTCCAGCAGTGTTTGGCTATAAGGAGAGCTAGCATTAACCACAGGATGCCTATGTTGCCGCAAAAGAGCTCCTTGTGAATATGAGAACAAATTAACATTTAATTAAACTTCTGGTTTAAGGAACAGAGCAAAACCACTTGAACTAGTAGGAATACGGAAAGACTGGAATCTTATTGACCTACTACTTTATTAAATATTAGTTATAAAATATTGATGGCCATCTTAGCAAAAAAGATTAAATCACATACTATGGTATTGGAGGACCAAACAGGTTTTAGAAATGGCAGAAAATTAGAAAACTAGGATTAAAATACTAAATTATTGATTTAATAAACCTGTTGGAGAAACAAAGATCAACACCTTATTTTGTCAATAGTTAAAATGCATTCAGCAGAAAAGAATAGTTTAAAGGAAGTATTAGATGTTTATGGTTTTGGTGAAGAGTTTAACATTGATTAATTTATCACATAGCATCCCAACAGCCAGACTGAGTGAATAAGCAGCTGTCTCCTCTAACACAGTTACAAAGAGGGGTCCATCAAAGCAGCAGGGAGGCTCTCAGCCCTATCATGATGACCCAGGGAGCATGATGGGAGCTATGTACCTAACAATTTGGAAATGATCCATTTTTTTTGTTCTTAAAAAAACACAGATTAATTAACCAATTCTAAACAGATTCTTTCTAAGTGGCATGCGATTGGGGCTGGCCATGAATGCAATTCTCATGAAGTTCAATACAAATAACGTTCATACTGAATAAGAGTAATAATATTCTCTCCAGAACATTTTTTAACCACCTAGAAAAAACAGGTAGTATGGGAAAGTTAGATCAGAAGAGAGAACAGGAAGAATGAAAAATAATATTGAAAAGCACTTACCCATATTGGCATTGCATGTGGCTGATGTGATATGAAAAAGGAGCTTAACTCATATGCCAGCCCATATGCAAACAGCATTGACATACTAGTGTCTGCCCATATCAGTTCCAATTTTAAAGAGACTTAGCCATAAAAGATTAACTGCAGCTTCCTGTCAAAGGTACAATTAGCCTCAAACCTGATTTTGGCACTGTGCAATGTGTGGAAGGGCCCTGGCCCTGTTTTTAATTGTTTTTACTTGTTTTGTTTTAATATAGTTCTTACCATCAGAGATATTTAAAGCACACTTAGAACCATTTGCTCTAAAATGTAATTTTATTTATGGCAATGATCTGTAAAATTTGGAGCTGATATGGAAACCAGTGATGCCATATAAAAAACACATCATTAATTTATATTAACTAAGACCTGATCGATTCCTATGGACACAGAGCATATGCTGTATGTTTTCATACATGTTGGTAGAATTCATGGAGGTACAGCTCTTTTAACAGAGAGCAGAGTATAACAGTATGCAGAAATCAATAGGGCTCCTGGGCCATAAGATACTCTCTTACCTTGGGGCAAGGTTCACAGGTAAGCTTTTGACATGACAATGTGTATTTCATATACAGTCCATTCTGAACGCGGCACAGACAGCTGGTGCATGGATCCAGCAGCACATGTTTCCCTGGCTGAAATACCAGAACAAATTTGCTGTTTTGAGTGATTGTTCATGTTGCTTTATCAGACAAAAAAAGAATGTCAACCTACAAAAACACCAGTTTCTAGAAACATTAGCATGAATATTTCCATATTGAATGTGATTTTCATTCAGATCTGTCCTTGTCAGTTCAAGGCAAGTAAAAGAAAATGTCTGAAATGAAAATCACTATGTTAAGCTGACACCACTGGACAGGTAAAGAGCAAAACTACTACCCAATTTCTTAAAGAGTTCCAATGTTTTTCCCATTCCCATTCACAAAGGAAAAGCACAGTAGCGGCCAGAGTGGGCACCACCAGTGAGGTGGCAAGAGGTACCTTTAAGAGTAAATTAGCAGGTAATTGCCTCTGCTGCTGCTGCATCTGAAAGCTTCTGGGAGCAGCAACGCAGCGCCCAGCACCTTCTATGGTGGGGATCCATTCACCTGGCCTCTGCCAGCTGAGTGGTGGTACTGATCCCCTTCCAGAGAAGGTGCTGGGTGGCACACCGCTGCTCCCAACAGCTTTCAGGGGTGGTGGGAGGAGAGGTAAGCACCTAGTAATTTACTCTTAAAGGTGCCTCTTCTTGCCCCCCTGGTGGGGCCTGCACCAGCCACTACTGGAAAAGTATGAATAGGATTAGTGTAGATGTTTAAAAAGTGGGGGGGAGGCAATTAGCCTGCAGCAATTATAATTGTAAATTTACAACAGCAGTGGTCTCCATCTTTTTTAGGCAGAGATGCAGGCCTGGAGTCAGAAAGCAAAGCAGCACCCTCAGATGAATGTCAGGAGGCCAATAACACTGGCCAGATGCTGCTGGTGGCGCCCTGTTGGCCCCAAGCCTCTTTCTTACCCATTTTCCTCTTAGTACCAGATTGTCTGAAGGCACACCATTTTGATTTTCCAACAATGCCCTGTGTACCTTTTTTTTTTTTTTTTTTTTTGGCTCCTGCTCTTCTTAGGAGAAATTCAAATGGTATTCCTCCAGCTACAGAGGCAATGAAAGGAGCAATGCTACCATTGTCTTTACCAATGTCACTAGGGATGTGCGAAACGTTTCGGATACAAAACGTTTTGTAACCAAAACAGCCTGTTTTGGGTGTTTTGTAGACAAAACAAAACACCCATTTTCCAGATCCAAAAGTTTTGTATACAAAACAAAACGTCCCTGTTTCGGCTACAAAACGTTTTGTTGTTTTGGACCTCAATTTTGTGGTGATCTCTGAGTCAGTCTCCATTTTGTATTTGACATCTCTTTGAACTTCCCACCCTTCCAGCCTTCTGATCAGTGACCTAAATCATGGGCTGACCTGCTGACAATTCCCTCCTTGTTCCCCATTGGCTCTTTTGCTTCTTGCCACTCTTTACTGACCCCACATTGGCCAGGGGAAGGGTTGCTAACCCATGGGGTGCTGGGTTCTGCTGTTTCTGAGGTGTTCTGAGTGTAGATTCTCTGGTAGCATATGAGAGTGGATTCTTGTTTTTCACTGAAAATCTCATATGCTTTCAGAGAATCTACAATGAACACCTCAGAAACAACAAAACCCAGTACCCTACAGGCTTGTGGGTATGGGGGTGGTTGGCACCCTATGTGCACTACACAACCCCTCACTCTGGGCAACCCCAGTGCCCCCAAGTGGAATTATGGGGCTGCTGAAACCTCCATTATTCCCTATGGGAGAAATCTTAAAGACACATAAACTTCAACAAACCACAGAAGATCAGCCCTTTGCCCAATTCCTTTGAAATAATTCTGGAAGTTTCCTTGCCCCCATTGGGCACTACCACCCACCACACTCTGCTCTGGGTCATCCCTTTCCCCTTGATTTGAAGCGATACATTTGCTGGAATCCCCATTATTCCCTATGGGAAAATTCTTAAAGATGTGTAAACTTAAAAACAATTCACACAAAAAATCAGCCCTTTGCCTAATTCCTTTGAAATTTGGGTGGTAGCTTCCACCCATTGGACACTACCAGCACCACCCACTCTTTTTGCCCTGGGACCCTTTTTAAAAATCCAAATCGATTCGGATTCAGAAAATTTGGCTACAAAACAAAACAGAGCTGATTCGGATTCAGAAAATTTGGGTACAAAACAAAACGGGGATGTTTCGATTCGGATACAAATTGAAACAAGAAAATTCCAAAATGCGCACCCCTAAATGTCACTGAGTACTTCCCTGTACCTGCTGGCAGGCAGCAGCAATGCTCCTCTCAGTGTTTGTGCCCTCCCCATGTGTCAGGGATTCACAACTTCAGCTTTTGTTGAACTACAGCTCCCATCATCCCCATTATCTTATGCACTACTGCAGCATGGGGCTCCTCTGTGACAGCAGCAGCATCACCACAAGAATTTGCGTGGTGACGCAAATGGCTTCCGCCCATGCACAGAACTCACTCTAATGACCTCCACGCTTGTGTGGAGGCCCAAACTGGCCTGGGCTGATGGGGGGGTGGGTGGGAGCGCCGGAGGGTTTGAGCCTATCCAGGCCCAGTTTGGATCAAACTGGTTTGGCCCGGTTCTACCAGTTCAGATGCTTTTGAAGGGGAATCCGGTATTCCCCTTTACAAGCAAGGGGGTGGTTTGAAAAAGGGTGGGGAAGGGCAGGTGGGAGGTTACCTTATGTGCTGCTGCAGCACATGGCTCCTCTGCAGCGATGGCTCCCCAAGGTATTCCCCTTTACAAGCATTTTACAAGATTCCCCTTTACAAGCATCCAAACTGGGTCCAACTGGGTCAACCTGGTTCTACCGCTCGAACTGGACCACTGCTGGTTCAAATGAACTGGCTTGCTGACCAGGCAGTTCTGTTCGAGTTCCGTTCAAATTCAAACCAAACTGCCCTTAGCGGTTCCATGAACACTCCTATTCTCCTAGCATTATCAATATTTCTCCCTTTCCCATCCTTCTTCTTTCCCTTGCCTTCTTTGCTCCCTTCCACCTCGACCATTTTCTCTCGTATGCCAGTCTTTCTCCTTTCCTGTCTCCAGTGCTACTTTGACTTTCCCTCGTTCCAATGTTTGTTTTGCATCGTGACCCACCAGTTGAAGGTGAACGCAATAAAGTACCTGCCATTCATGAAAAGGATGTGCCAATTACTAAAAAACAAAGCTTTAGTAGCCTGTTTGGTTCCTAATTCCCTTCTCATGAGTGTAGATTCCTAGATTAAATCATATGTAGAGGATTAATTTACATAGGGGCATGAGAAAATTTATGTTTTCTATTAATCCCCTTTCTAATTCACTGGCCCTGAAGTTTCACAGAAGTCCCCAAGTCCTCACTTGCTGAGAATATAATTCACAGTATTGAATTCAACAGTCTGACATCCTTAAAATTGGAACAATTTTTTTCCTGAAAAGGAACATTTACAATATGTATTAGCAGTGTCAGAATAAATTATCCTGATACCAGTAATTCCCCGTGTGTTTGGAAAACTTCCCATCTGGATCAAAAGATTATATCATTTCTACTGGGATCAGTCCTGGACAGTAAAATCCCATTAACAAGTAGATTACTGTGAAGAACTTGGTAAATATATAATGAACAGATTAAAAAAAAATACTAGCCAAATACACCAATGAAATGCTGAACTGAGAGCTTTACAAGGCCCTATCAACATCTGCTAACACATTGTTAGCCAAAGCAACCCATAAAAGTCCATATCAAGGCAAAGAGTGTCCATGTCTTCCTTGAACACTCCACTCAATAAAAGCCTGGGAAACCAGATGACTGTTGCAAGATGATTCCATTTGGTAAGTCAAGCCACCTGGTTGGAAGTTTAAAGCAGTGCTCCGAACCATAGAATGAACACAGTTAAACCAAACTATGGGAGGATAAAGCTGGTAACTGGATATGAGGCGGAAATGTAAAGGGATTAAGGAAAAAACAAATGGCTACAGTAATATAATTGCAACAGAAGACTCTGAACATGGAATCACTCAATGTAAAAGTCAAGGAGAAGGAGGAGAGGTGAGGAAAGAAGAGGGGGATTTTCCTTTAGCGGAAAATGAAATCTGCACTTCAAGGGAATGGTTAAAATACCCTAATCTTTTTTTTCAAGTTTGGGGATTTTAAGGGTGCAATCTATAAAATACTGCTTCCAGCGCTTATTGGATTGGAGCCCAACTCTCAGGAGGAGGTCCTAGGAGCACCCTTTAGAAAACCATGCATTTGGAGATTTAAAAACAACAACCACACAATTAAAAATAAAGGAAAAAATCCTAGAGGAATGTTAACCATAATATAAAGATGGATGGAAGTATTAAAAAGTAAATGTTGATGCATACTACAATTGAATTAGGGAAAGAATGTTAAGCAAAACAAACATGACTACACAAAGTGACATAGCATTCTACATCTGAAACCATAATGGCAATCACAATCAGTATCTTCCTCAACTTAATAAAGCTGCTCAGTTGGTGCTTAGCAGATACTGATGCCCCACATCTCATCTGGATCAGCTCTTAGTTCCAGATGATCTGCTCTTTTAGAAACCTTGCTGCCTGACCTGCTGGACAACTTCTGAGCCTTGTTGATAAAAGGAATCGAAGCGGTGGTGAGACTGGGATAGGAAAAGTAGTTGAAATCTAGGACACAGAATAACCTTTTCATCTTAGCTCTTAAAATCCCTTACTAATTCAAAATGGGTGTGAATTGCTGACCAGTGTTTGAAGACAAAACATTGAACTAAATCTTGCTGGTCTGGTCAAGAAAGGCAGCTTGTATGTTTGTTTATTTTATTTATTTATTGTTAAATTTATATACCACCTTTCATTAAAACACTCCCAAGGCAGTTTACAGCAAAAATTTAAACACAAGATGGTAAAAAAGACACAATTAAAATATTAAGTGAAAAATATTAAATCTGATTAAAAAATTTAAAACAAAGGCATAAAAGCAATACAGAGTATAAAGAGCAGCAGCAGAGAATCAAATAAATGCCTGGTCAAAAGCCAAGATTTTACACTCTTTCTAAAAGCTGTGATGGAGACTGAGGAGCGAAGGATCATGTTTATGATCTAGCAACCTTTTGTCGAAATGACTGCAATGCGAAGCTATGATTGAAACAGTTCAGAAATGTCAGTTAGTTCAGAATGCTGTGGCTAGTTTTCTTTTAACTGGGAATATGTACTGGCAACATAGCTTGTCAATGCTGAAAAAATTCACAGGCTGTTTATCTATTCAGGGGCGTATCTGGGGTAGGGCAGGCAGGGCACGTGCCCCGGGTGCCACTTGAAGGGGGCGCCATTCTCTAAAATTAAAAAACAATTAAAAATGGTAGCTAAAAACAAAATGGCCGCTGCACATGCTCAAATGGCCACTGTTTTTAGCGGCCATTAAAAAAAATATTTTAAACAACGGCCACGACACATGCTCAAATGGTCCCTGCGAGGCCCTAGAGGCCAGTGCAGGGAGGGGGAAACTTTGCAGACCCCCTCCACAGGCTTTAGGAAGCACCCCGAAGGGGCTACAGGTAAAAAAAAAATATAATGTAAGTCACTGTACACATATTTAGTTTGGAAATATGTACAGAGAATCAGGGCTTGTGAATACTGAGCTGAAGCTTATGAGCTAGGATTGTATTCATTTGTTCTTACTTTGCTTCTTGTGATAAGTGAGTTAAATGTGATGTCTTGCTAATATGGCTATTAATGGCGAGTTTGTCTTTGAATCAGTGTGAAATCCTTAGTATTAAGGCCCACTGGGAGTTTCTTGCTCTCTTTCTCTCATTTTAACTGTCTTTTTGAAATACTAGAATATATTCCAAGCAGTGACACAATTTACTCTGCATATCCTTTAATTATTTTCAGAGTATCTGGGAAAAGCCAAATTTTCCATTTATTTTTAAAACTTACGGAATAGTGATGCTACAATGCATAGTAGAGAATTAAACAGGCACTTCTGTTTAGTTTTCCAAGTAAACCTCCACATAGTATTTGGGTATTTCATGAGCCCCAGCATACTGAAATGTGTAGTTTTCCAGCGTTTTTTGGTCTGGCTACGTCCATTGCTAAATAGTTTTTGAAATATGAAAACATTAACGAGCTTGACTTGTATTTTTGAGCTGATATTATGGTAAAGTTATCTGAAAGATGGGTGTCAGATGTTTGGACAGGGGGCGCAATTTCAGTGCTTGCCCTAGGCGCTATTTTCCCTAGATACACATCTGTATCCATTTCCAAGCACAATTTGAGGTATGGTTACTGATAGGGCTGGAAAGCAGTACGTAGAACTGTAGTGGGAGGCTACCAAGGAGAGAGCTTTTTTTGCATGTGACATTCTATTTGCAGAAGACCCTCCATAGGGACACGTGCTGGCACCTTTGCTCTTTCATTTAAGTGCTAAGGCAAGACTTTCCTGTTCTTCTAGGCTTTTTAAAGCCATTGCATAACTCAAAACTGTTTTTAGTGATGGTGAATAGTTTTCAAGCATTCAAATGCTGCTGCTTTTCTTCATCTTCTAATTACTGCAGTTTTTGTTTCACAGTGGTTTTACTGTGGTATTTATGACTGATCATCGATTTCATTTTTATTTTTCTATTTTTATTTGTAGACTGCTGTAGCATGCTTGGATGATGGGTAGCAGAGAAATAAATCTTATGTTGAAAAAAATATATTTGGTTCTGTCTTGCAAAGAAAGAGAAGTATTTAGTGAAATAAATGTAGTTATAATGAAAAGCTTATGGAGATCTACTGAGGCACCATTCTAATACATATATTACAGAATCTGTTCTTTGACATAAACTATATGGGAGCTTCTGCAGGAGTACAGAACCATATTAATCCTAATTTACAGATTTGAATATGGTTCCAGTGTTCCCTCTAACAGGGTTTTCCAGATGTTGTTGACTACAACTCCCATAATCCCAAAGCAAAGGCTATTGCTGCTGTGGATGCTGGGAGTTGTAGTCAACAACATCTGGGAATCCCTGTTAGAGGGAACACTACATGGTTTCTAATTAAAGGTGCTACTGAATTCCCCTCTTGCCAAAATTCACAATGGAATTCACTGTTCTGGACCCCTCCCACTCACCAGCAGATTGGGTTAAATAAAATACACTGATTTCTATGCATTTTAAATATATTTAAATGCATAATTTAAAAAACCAGGTGTTTTTCTAAAAGAGAGTGGAATGGAAATGGAAGGGAAACAGGTGAAATTAAGATAGAATGGAAATGGAAATAGGGAACCATTCTTACCTAATGACCATGCTAGCACAGTGATTCCCAGATTTTTAAAAAACAAACTCATCAAGGAATTATGTCCATCTTTATTTGGAATTGATCTGTTGGTTCCCACTGAAGACCAGCAGAATCCCCAATGCCTTTTTACTACACTGGATACTACATTAATTGTGGGCCAAATAACTCACTAGGACCTTCCTCTGTTGGTTCAGTTGTATGATGCAATTCCCCACCCCCCACCCCCGCCTCGGGCAAATGTCTGAGCTTAAACATGACTTTTGCATATCTATATATATATTTCTCCTGGGTGTGCCCAGGAAAAATGCGTCCCGGCAGCCCAGCTGATTGGCTGAGCTGCGGGGGAGCCTGATTGGTCCCGGCGCACACCCAGGAGAATTATGCGAGGCGGCGGAGGCCATGGCCGGGGAGCCAGGCGGGCCCAGCCGCAGAGGCGAGGCGGCAGGCCTGGCCGGGCCCAGCCGCAGAGGCGAGGCGGCGGCGCTCTGACACCGGCTGCGGCGGCGCTCTGGGGCCGGACGCCGGAGAGAAGAGTGCAACAGGAGCCGGTTGGGCCGGCAGGCGGAGCGCCGCCACCGCCGCAAGGAGGAAAAGGGGTGTGTGGAGGGAGGAGGCAGCGGCGGCATGGGGGGGCAAGGTGGAGGGAGCCGCCGACGGCAGCAGCACGGCTGGCTCTGCCCCCAGTCCCCGAGACGGCCGGGAAAGGCTGTGCCACGCTAGAGGCGCAGATGCTCTGCGCCCGGGCCCACTAGTAACTTGTTAATGCAGGAAACCTCATTATTCGTGGGGGTTTTGTTCTCCGTAATTACCGCAGATAAGGAAACCAAGAATACTGAGTAATTGTGTCAATAGGATCCTGGGGGTTAGGTTCCTGGAGGTTTTTTTAAAGTGCCAAAAATTTGTTAAATCGCCCTAAAATCATGGGGGAAGTGCCTTATCATGCTCAGTCTGTCCCCAGCTGTCCCACAATGCCCCCCCATGCTGCAGTTGGGGGGTGGGTTGGCAAAAAAAATCTGTTTTTAACAGAAAAAAGCCAGAAAATGGCTCCCTTAAACAAAATGGGAGGCAGAAATAACCTCAGAGGTCATTTCTGCCCACTCTCAACCTGTGGACACACAAATACCAACCCTTCTCCTCCCTCCCTGCATATACTGAAGTCAGGTGCCAGTTACCTGGCCGCGGATACACAAAACTGTGGATGTCGGGTCCGAGATTAATGAGGATCTCCTGTAATGTAAACAAACAACCCTATCTACATCTAATTTGTAGTTCTCTTAGACCAGAGAGTGATGATAGTTCTAGAAAGAACTGACACTGTCCAGAGTATGGACAGACATTTCATTGTCCTTTCTTTTGTCTTACTTTGCCCATTGTCAAACAGGTTTTGTGGGTTTTTGAAAAAATACAAAAAAATCTACAAAACTTATGAACCTATTTGACCAGAAGCAATAGTAGGATGAATACTATTGCCTGACCTTTCAGGGTTTTTACATTGTTTTAAAGGGTTCTTAATGTATCGGGTTTTAGCTGCTTTGTTGTATTTTAAAATTTTAGTTTTCAATCATTGATTGATTTTAACTGTTTTGTGGTATTTGTAGCTCAGGTACACCCTGAGCTATTTTGTAAGGGCGGTCTAGAAATCGAACAAACAAACAAATAAATAATAAATATATCTGCCACAATCAGATACAAAGTATAATGCCTCTCTCGTACATAAACTATCATTTGGATCCAATCTAATACTGTAACCTGTGTCAGAAGTGTTCCACTTCAGACGGGTTTCACATGACTGCACACACACATGCTTGCATGCAGACACACAAACACACACACACACCCCTATATATCATGGATAATGTTATTTCAGTCCGGAAGCAAGAACTCTTCTTCTAGGCAATGTTTTCCCCCCTCTTCTTAATGAACAAATGTTTAATCATGTGGACTGCTACCTGAAATTTGACTGAATCAAAGTTTTGTTGTTAAGGATTTTGAATCTGTCATCTTTTTCAAACAAGATGAAGGCAAATCAGAAAACATGTCAGTCATACCCATTAATCCCTTAATCCCTACACTGAAGATAATTTAAACAGCTGATTATCTTACCCCAATAATGGTGCCATTCAGAATACAGCCACTCACAGGTTCTGCAAGAAAGAACATGTGTCTGTTAGAACCAGTACTTCCAATATTAAGAGCAGTGGTGGTTGGTGGTTCCTGAGACTGGGGGGACGAGGGTGCTAGGCAGGGCAGGTGATTGGTGGAGCCACAGGTAGTGAGAGGTGGAGCCAAATGTGGGCAACTGCAGAGGTGAAGCCAGGACTAGGTGGGTGCCTTAGCAATAACTGGCCAAGTGTAGATTTGTAGCTAATGAGAAGGATCAAAATACAAACATACACACAGAAAGAACAGTACAAGCCACAGGTAAAATCAGATCAGTTACAAAAAGCTGTTTCTGCGGAGAGTAAATGCATTCTGAAGTCACCAGGGCAACTCTGTCTACCTGATTATTTAAAAAATAGACAGTACTACTAATAAATAACAAGAAGAAAGAACTCTGAGCCAGAGTGGTGAAGTAGTTAGTGTGCTTGACTAGACTAATCCAAGCTCAAATCCCCATTCAGCCATGAAACTCACTGGGTGACTCTGGGACAGTCACTTATCTCTCAGCATATCCTTCCTCATAGTGCTGTTGGGAGGGTAAATGTAACCATGTGGGCTACTCTGGGCTTCTTGGAGGAAGCACAGGCTATACATGTAAAAGTAAATAAATCTATATAAGCCACAGGTAAAGCAGAGGCCAGCTACAAAAGTGGAGGACAAATGCATTCTGAAGTTACAAGGGCAGCTCTGCCTGCCTATTTCAAAAATGAAAACATAAATAAAAGAAAAATCACAGGTTTTTCAATTATGCTTTCTACAGCTATGAACCGTCTTCTGTAATAGAGGACCTCATGGAGTTCTCCACACAGCAGGCTTTACCACGAGTTTTCTGAGAGGCTTTACTGCACACTCAAAGTCATCCCAAAACTGCAATGCAAAAAGTGGATTTTTTTTACCCCGGATATAAATTAGGCTACACTCTAACATTCAGTGAAAAACTTGAATTGCATGTGAAGTGCTCCCCGATAGCTTGCAGAGACTTCGGGGTAAATACTTACCACAATGGCATGAAGGACAGCAGCCTGTATTTCGAGTGCAGCGCAACTCTGTTCCAAACTGGCAGGCTGTGGAATCCACCTGTCTACATGAGACATTCTTTGTCTGAATGAACACTTCCTCATTCACCCGGACACACTCTCGGAGGATGCAGGGGTCTGAGGGCAATGACCACTCTGTGCCAATCTATGAATGGAAAACAGCAACAGGATTATAGGAATGGAGACTGTAGCTCTAAGTAGTGCTAGGAGACATTGTTGCTTTGCAGTTTTTTCCATTCCAGGATGTCAGGAGAACATCATCACATTTCTTTTTCTCCAGCTAGGGCAAAGCAGACTGGCAAGAGCACTGAATTCATTAGATTATTGTACAAACTAGGTGAGAAGATGCCAGAACTGAAAACATCTCCATGTGACACAAATCTTAACAGAACCTGAGCTGTAAGATGTAGATTAATTACCTAACCCTGGAAGTTCAAAAAGGCCTTGGATAACCAAACAGGCCATTTCGGCTGTTTTGTAGCCAAAACAAAACACCCAATGCTAAAAACAGAAAATTTTGTAGCCAAAACAAAACGTCCCTGTTTCGGATACAAAACGTTTTGTTGTTTCGGCTGTTTTGGAACTCCATTTTGCAATCGCAAAAGGTCTTTCTCCTTCAGTCTCCATTTTGAGTTTTGACTTCTGTTTGAATTTCCAGCCCTTTCAGCCTGCAGATTGGCCAGCTGATCTGCTGATCTGGGCTGATCTGCTGGCAATTGCCTCCTTATTCCTTTTAAGCAAATTTAAGGGTAAAATTTACCCTCATTGGCCAGTGGGGCAGTGTGCACACTGTGTGGGGCAGTGTGCACACTGCATTGTTGTTGTTTCACACTGTTGTGTGTAGAGCAATTGCATTTCTGGGGGGGGGGGATGTGGATGTGCATGACCTTTGGAAATATGCCTGGTTCTTTGCAAAGTTCTGCTGTTGTTGTTGATGTGTGATGTTGATGTTATTTGGGGTGAATTTGGGGCAGAAAGGGGGCTTTGGGGGCAGAAGAGTGGGTCAGGTGGTAGTGCCACAATGGTTGCTTGCTGCCACCCAGATTCCAACGGAATTGGGGAAAGTGCTGATTTTAAAGAATGTCTGGTGTTTGCATGTCTTTGGGGCAGATTCAGGGCAGAAAGGGGGCCTGAGGGGCAAAACAGTGGGTTGGGTGGCAGTGCCCCAAGGGGTGCCTGCCACAACTCAGATTCCAAAGGAATAGGGCAAAGGGCTGATTTCTTAGGAATTGTTGAAGTTTACGCGTCTTTAAGGTTTTTTCCTCCGAGAGAATAATGGAGGTTTCAGCAGACCCATAACTCCACCTGGTGGGCACTGAGCTGGCCAGGAGCGAGTGGTGGTGTAGTGCACAAAGGGTGCCAACCACCCCCATGGGTTGCTAACCCATAGGGTGCTGGATTCTGTTGTTTTTGAGGTGTTCTAAGTGTTGATTCTCTGGTAGCATATGAGATTTTCAATGACAAACCATGAATCCACTCTCATATGCTACCAGAGAATCTACACTCAAAGCATCTCAGAAACAACAGAACCCAGTACCCCATGGGTTAGCAACCCATGGGGGTCATTGGCACCCTATGTGCTCTACACCACCACTCGCTCTGGGCCACCTTGGTGCCCCCCAAGTGCATTTATGGGGCAGGAATTATGGAGGTCCATCATTCCCTATGGGGAAGAACTTTACAGACGCGCAAACTCCATGACGTCTTTAAAAATCAGCCCTCTGCCCAATTCCTTTAAAATAATTCTGGCAGCTTCCTTGCCCCCACTGGGCACTACCACCCACCCTACTCTACTCTGAGCCATCCCTTTCCCCCAACATGAAGCTATACTTTTGCTGAAACCTCCATTCTTCCCTATGGGAAAAATCCTATACTTCAAAAATTCACCAAAGATCAGCCCTTTGCCCAATTCCTCTGAAACTTGGGTGGTAGTTTCCACCCATTGGGCACTACCACCCTCACCCACTATTTTCCCCCCAGGGCCATTTTTTAAAATCCAAAATGTTTCGGATTCATATTTTGCAATTTCTAACAAAGAACAAAATTTGGGTGTTTCGGATTGGCTGATTTCGAACAAAGAACAAAATGGGTTTTTTTCAGATTCGGGCCAAAAACAGAACAGGAAAAAAACAAAATGCACAACCCTAATCAGTGGTTGGATCATGGTAAATTGTGAGATTTCTGGGGGCCAGGATGATGCATCCTGGCCCTCTGCGCTCCCTGAGTGATGCTCCTCCTCTGCGCTCCCTCCGTGTCCTGCATGCCTAGATGGTCCTCAGAAATAATCTGTGGGGAAGTTGGGCTTCTGCAGCCTTCCCTGCCACCTGCCCACCCGGTCATGAGAACAAGCTCATAAACTTTACCAGCAACACATGTCAGACCATAATTAAAAGAAAGGCAGATGTTTCATATTTAGGAAGTGTAGTGAATCTCTGTGAACCAGAAACTCTGGCAGCAGGGCTCAGGCATCTTACTCTCGGCTCCTCTGAGAGAGCTCACATGGAGAAAGGTTGGCTGACCTGAACATTGCTGCTACACAGTGCCCCTCCCCTGGGAATGTCTAAAAGAGAAACTGTAGCCAACCAGTCCAGGGTGGATCAGAGAACACGGGGACCCAATGGGGTTCCTATTAGTTCTACAGAAGAACTTTTTCTGACTTGGCTCCCCTCGTCTAAAGGAAAATGTGTCAAATGGACTCTGCCTTTGTTCCATTGTGTAACACTACAGAAGTGCCCACACACTGTTTTATGTCACTGTGCAACTGCCCACCTCCGCTACACTGCCAGGGCTACCTTTCTCATGTGAAGCTGCCACTCTGGGTCAGAAATGCCGGCACTGGATTGCACAGGATGTTGGCCAATGATTACTATGATCACTTTTTGGATAAAACCACTCATATCCAATGTGACCTGGATTCCATGTTGAAGGCAGTTCAAATGCAAGATGATCCCATAGCTCCAGACATTCCTGGATAACACTTGATTATTGGACCCATTTAAATCTGGTCATATTTTGGAACTGATAATATTTGGTCAACCTAATGGATAACCTATGCTAGGAGAATGGCAGGCAATTAGGGGTATGTACAGAATGGATTTGGCTGGTTCGGTTCAAATCCAGACTGGTTTCAAACTGACCCAGCCACTTCTGGGTCTGGTTGAATCGGGTCCGGTCTGGTTCGGTCATCAAACTGGGCCAAACCAGTTTACAGGCCAGTTTGGGGATATACTTGTAAAGCGGTATCCAGCAAGGATTCCGCTTTACAAGTAAAGTATGTGTGTGTGTGTGGGGGGGGTTGTTTCCCCTATCATATTCCCTATCATATCCCTTCTTTGTCATGAACCCTGCCGCCTGTTACAATCTTCTGGAGTGGTCAGGTTACAATTGCCACCAGTGGTGACCCAGGAACAGGCTTTCTCTGTGGCTTCTGCAGGGCTTTGGAATATGCTCCCTGCTGAAATAATAATAATAATAATTATTATTATTTTTACATTTATATCCCGCTCTTCCTCCAAGGAGCCCAGAGCGGTGTACTACATACTTGAGTTTCTCTTTCACAACAACCCTGTGAAGTAGGTTCGGCTGAGAGAGAAGTGACTGGCCCAGAGTGACCCAGCTAGTTTCATGGCTGAATGGGGATTTGAACTCGGGTCTCCCCGGTCCTAGTCCAGCACTCTAACCACTACACCACGCTGGCTCCACTTGCTGCAGAGAATAAGAGCATGTCCTTCTCTGTTTGCTTTCAGGAAGATCTTCAAGACTCACCTGTTCTCACAGGCTTTTAATTAGTATCAATGTTATAGAAATCAAATAAATAAATAAATAAATAAATAGTTTTAATAATTGTTTTATGCTACTGTTTTTATTTATGTTTCATACTACTGTTTTAATTGTTTCATGCATCTTAATCTGTGCTGATTTAAAAATATTATTTTAAATTTTGCACACCACGTAGATATGTACATATCAGGAAGTATAAAGATATGATAAATAAAGAATAAAAAATAAGGCGGGGGAGCAAAAGGGTACTTAGAATCTTCTATTTTCAGGCAAGTCGGTAGTGGCAAATCTCCGGAGACACTGGAGGCAGAAGGGGGCAGTGGGGGGGGGGGCTCCTCAAAGCCCCCCATAGACCTCCTGAAGGCCCACCCCCCCACCCGGTGCATCAGTTGCTACCCCTTATTGCTACTTCCAGGTTGCTCATGGTTACAGTGGTCATGATGGCAGATAGATGGTGGTCATCTCATCAGACAACTACCATAACTGCGACCAGCCTGGGAAAGGGAGTGATTGACACCCTGCGAGGTGGAACTTGTGCACCTGCTTTTGACAGCTATAAGCAAGGTTTAAACAAAACCAAGCAAACAAAATCCATCTGTGTAAGGCTCACAGGAGCATGATATCTCCAACTCCTGTTCCAGAAAGGTGATTCAGAAGGGTACCATGGTTGATGGTATCGAAAGCTGTTGTGAGGTTCAGAATTTCTTGTAGGGATGTGCGATCCAGCTTGATTTGAACCGTGGTTTGAACTGTAATTCAAACCATGTTTCGAAGTAAACTGGCCCAGTCCAGCTGGTCTGTGTTCAAACTGAATGTAAAGGGGGATTCCCTATCATAAGATGGGGTGGGTGAGCAAAAGGATATTTAGAACCTTCTATTTGCAGGTGAGGTAGTGGTGGAGGTGGTGAGTCTCTAGAGACATTGAAGGTGGTGGCGGGAAGCCCTTCGAGCCCCCTGCCGGCCTCTTGAAGGACAGCCAGCCGGACCCTAACCATAAGCAACCTGGAAGTGGGGGTGAGGGGGAGTAACTGATGCACCGGGTGAACAGGTGGGCTTCTTCACCTGCTTTTGATGGCTGTACATGAGTACAGCTTTAAAAAAATAATGTCTGTATAGGGCTGTGGTTCCACTCCTGACAGGAAGATTCCAAAGGTTGCTTTGCTCTGTGGCATTTACACTGTGGGGTCTTGCAGGGTTCTGTTTTGTCTAGGGTCCAATGGATTCCCCTGGTTCTGTTCTGTATTCCTTTTGCAAATGAGCTGCATCATATTTTCACTCCCCTTTCTTCCAACTGTGCTGGAATAATAGCTCCTGGGAATTTTGTGGTAGGCATTCAGCTCAGATATGGGAGTGGGCAGTCAATCATATGTGGCTGCTCCTTGCCACCACACCTCCCAGAGAGAGAGAGCATGCAAGAACAGAGGTGAGTATACGAGGAGAGGCCCAACACTAGGGATATGCACGGAACCGGTTTGGCACCCCGTTTCTGGAGCGCTGAGCTGGTTCAGAGGTGGGGTGGTGGTTGCTTTAAAGCAACACAGCAGCCTGCCTCCCACAATGATGACAGGAAGTCTTCTGGGATTCAAGGGGAGAGACAACTCCCTTTATATATTTGGAAAAGGAGACTGCCTCCCTGATTCCAGAGAGGGGCCTAGTCTAGCTGATGTCCTCCTTTTGAGGGGAGGAGTTGTTTCGCCAACTTATTCTGTCTTCAGTACCTATTTGTATAAGAATCACACATAAAAGAGGGAGTAACTAATACCAAACTGATTTATGTGATTAATGCTGTGATATTTATTTTTCAACCCAGTCATCAAGGAAAGAAAAACTGTAAATATGCCTGCTGCACAAGAAGAAAAAGAAACCTTGCTAACTTTGTAAAAATGCAACTTACTTCATACCAGTGGACATCTTCATCTCCCCGAGACCGAGATGACACGTCATTACACATATTCTTGAGACATTTCCCACAGCATGCCCCTTCTTTGTTGACATATTCATATCCCTTGAAATAAAATGGAAATGTTTGCACAATTTCTCACTGATTATGCAGACGGAAAAGAAGACTGAGAAAACTGTTTTAGCCATGCATTAGCTAGAAGGAGTAATGCCTTGCAAAGTAGCAGAAAAGTATTCTGACAAAGATGGTGATTGAGTAGCTAGAGCAAATGATACAACCTAGCACCTAATGGCTATCCTTTGCAATTCTCTGTACACACACAAATTTTTATTCTTTGAAACTACTATCTGGCACAAAATGAACATTCCAGGGTATCCTGGCTTTTCCCTACAGCTTTTCTTCATCAGCTCCAGGGATATGGCTATAATTTGGATCGGTTCAAAGAACCTGGACCCCCAGCTCCACACTTCCATATTTTTTTCATTATCTCCCTCACTCCAAGAGGCTGCTGGGGAGAGAGGTGAACACGGACCCCCTTTCCCCTAGCTATGTCCCTGATCAACTCTGCAGTACCTTGGGTACAGGTCTCTTCCAGCTATGCTGGTATCTGAAAAGGAAGTACCAGGAATTAAATCTGTTTCCTTGCATTGGAAAACATGCCCTCCACTCCACTGGAAACAATCTGCAGTGCAATTTTATGCATGCTTCCTCAGAAGTAAGTTCCAGTGAACTTAACGGCACTTACTTCCAGATAATTGTGCATAGGGTTACAACCTCCGATGTTTGATAAAACCTGCATCTTAACATGTCACTTGAGAAAAGTTAGATGTGTATCATGTTTACCTTGCTTTAAGGCAGGAATCAGCAGCTGGTGGCTCCTGGGTCAAATCCACCACAATAGGGATACTAACTGGCCCCAGAGTTGCCAGCCAAGAACAAAGGAAGGGCCCAGTGGCTATGTGACCAAAAGATTTCCCAGTAATGCATTTATTAGGAATGACAAGGCCCTTCAGTTTTCAGTATCAAAGTTCCTCCACTACTGGCCAAATTACACAATGAGGCTATTTCCACGATCTACAGAAAGCAGGCTAAGGGAGCTTAGCCTGCTTTCCGTCGATCATGGGAACCACCAGGCTCGCGGGCAAGCCCGGTGCTCCCAAGGCAACTAGCCCGCCTAGAACACCCTCCCCTTAAACGAGGTTAACGGAGTGAGTGCTCCATTAACCTCATTCCTTTGCTCGTGTGTCGCCGTGGCATGCAGCGGCACATGAGTAGACCCCCAACCGGGAGGCTGCAGCCAGCCTCCGATCCACACAACCCCCCATCCCGCGCTGGTTCCGTGACGAAGCCGGCAGATGTGTGGGGACCCGATCTGGCTGCCCAGCTACGAGCGGCTGTTCGTCTGCGGGGAGAGCGGGCTAAGCCTGATCTCTCCGCAGAACCCCATCAGGCGCTTCGCACGTGTCGTGTGAAGCGCCTCTATATGTTAAGGCTGTCATTAGCTCTTAACTTTTCTTTCCACATAGTATTCCCACCCCTTTGGATTAGGATTACAGTGGTGAGGATTTAATTCTTTGCCCCAACCATGGTCACTGTCAATCTCTATTCCTCCATGGTTGCTGTTCGCTAGCCATAAAAAGCTCTCATTAGCACTACTGGTTACATAATGTTAAGGTGTCAGATAGAAAGGAAAATGGAGAGCAAGTGAAGAGAGGGAACTGGGTAGCACAAGCCTGGGTTGCACAGTTAATAGTGAGTATACTGTAGGGCAGGGATTCTCAACGTTGAGCCCCCAGATGTTCTTGGACTTCAACTCCCATAATCCTCAGACCCAATGGCCTTTGGCTGGGGATTATGGGAGTTGAAGTCCAAGAACATCTGGGGGCCCAACGTTGAGGATCCCTGCTGTAGGGGATAATTAGGGTTGAGGAGGTGTATACCATGAAGTTAAAAAAATTCTTCTTCCTGAACTATGTAGGGATATTTCAGGAGGAAAGGAAGAAGAGACACCCTTTCCCTTTCCTAATATCCAGAAGACCATCCCAAGTGCATGCAAGCAAGTTACAAAAATGGTATTTCTCTCCAGGTGTGTGTGAGACAGTCCCTAGTAAATCACTATCCCTTTTTTCGCCTTTCCCCCCAGGATGTTTTGTAAAAGATTTGTGTGAATTGCTATACTTCAGGTTTCAGCTCCTCCCCAGCCTTTGACAACTCAATCTCCAAGCACGGAATCTGGAAAAAATACAGTAGTGATGCTCTTAACACTATCTCTGAATTTCAATACTAAGAGATTTGTCTCGGTGAAATTTACTGTAACAATATTATCTTAAAATCCTACTTTAAGTGGTGTTTTATTCAGGGTGGGGGGCTTGGAGTGCCATGGCTACAAAACAAAACAGGGCTGATTCGGATTCAGAAAATCTGGGTACAAAACAAAACGGGAGTGTTTCAATTCAGATACAAATCAAAACAAGAAAATTCCAAAATGCACACCCCTAGTATTTTCTCTTTTGCCTTGGGCAGCAAAATGGCTTAGGCTAGCCTTGGCTGTTTCATGAGCTAAATGCCATTCAGTCCTGACAATCACCTTCTTTTAACAAAATCCTTCATTTAAGAATTAAAAATGTTTATTTCACTCAAACACTAGCCTTGTTTAAAATATATTTCCTTTCAGTCTTTATTGCATTTAACAGTAACCCCGTTTACACTCACTTTGAACATCTGGGGAAAGACAAACTTTTCCACTTCAAAGAAAACTGTCAGTCTCAAATACTGGAGATTGAACTCAGGTTTCATGGCCAGCCTCTGTTTCAGTAATAATATATCAATGTCCCAGTACAAGTGAAGAAAATAGTCTGGTTTTAGTGTATGACACCATTGCCAATAGGCTGGAAAACATTTTGTAATCAGTTTACAAGTGATAAGCCAATTGGGAATGATTAAAATGTACAGCCAGGGACAGAGCCACCATAGCGTGAATGGGTTCAAAGAACCCAGGCTGCCACATCCCAGCCATGCCCCCTACATCTGATGTCAGACACAGGGGGCATGATTTTGCTCACAAATGGGGCCGCATGCCCCATTTGGGAGCAAAATCCGGCCAGCACAGCATTCACAATGCAGCCAGAGCAGCTTTCCCTGAGTTGCTCTGGCCACGCTGCGAACACGGCACTGGCTGGATTTTGCTTGCAAATAGGGCGTGCCGCCCTATTTGTGAGCAAAACCACACCCCCTGCATCTGACATCAAACACTGACATCTGACGCATGGGGCGTGGCGGGGGGAGGCGTTGGCCTCCCCACACTACTCTGTATAGCAATTAAAAATAAGGCTATTTATAATCCCATAATGCTGCACTCACAATTGTTATATTATTTATGGAGGTTCACAATTCCTGGGAAGCAAGAATTAAAAGCATGTCAGAAGGCTCTGCTCTTTTAATTGTATAAGGCTTTAAAGTTGTCACCCACTTGCTAGGTTCAAGATTTAATTTGGATGTATTGACACAGAAAACATGTTGAAGAATCTCCAGAAGTTATGGACATGCAGTTACTCCTCCCCCTAGTGGACGACTAGTAATTGCAGCAAATTAGGTTTAGATGATCTACAGAATCATCAGTGGCTGACCAGCAAGGCCATTAAGGACAGCAAATAGCTTGGAGAATTTATCTAATCTGGCCCATGCTGCAGAACTTGCTAAAACAAAAAGGGTAAATGAAGCTCCTACTGCAGTCTTGCACTGCCCTTTTCTACCACAGGGCCATTTCACGAGACCCTGTTACTAATATGTGTTGTGTATTATGGAGCACATGTTGGGCATGTGATTATTTTAACATGTACTCAGATTGTGAGTTACCCCAAGATCACTCAGTCTGCGGGGATCACTCAGTCTGTGAGTACAGGCTTAGGTGGGCAGGTTGGAGCAATGTCGTGCAACCAGAGGCATGGTTTACATGAAGGGGGTCTCCATGGAACAGCACCCCAGAGTTTTGTGGCCTGGGGTGGCTGGGAATGGAACCCCCCTTGAGGTGTTGCTCAGATCACCCACTTAGAGTTTTGTGGCTCAGGGCGGGTGTCTCAGGCAACCTTCCCTCAACACAGTGTGCTATGTGGTCAGATGGAAGACAGAGGTCAAATGACTGCTGGCGATCTTCAAACCCAGTTGTTTCACCCAGCAGTGATAAAGTGGACCTTCCTATGAGGTGCTTTCCACAGGGAATGAGTTGACCGCACTCTTAAGTTATCCATTCCATTGCATTCTGTAAATAGTTAATAAAGTGTGGCCATAATTTAAACCATGTCTGGGTGCAATCACCAGCTTCACAGTTGGTAGGATGAAGTCCTGTCCCCTTTAGGATTCCAGACAAAGTGGAGTTGGCTTCTACCCATTATGAGAGTAATATATGAATGAATCAGCCTTTTGTTGAGGTTTTCTTCCTATGAGATGGTGGCTGTAATCTACATCTGAATCTGCAGCTTATGACATACACAGAAAACATTACTACTTCTGCTTAAAAGAATAATTT
Source organism: Hemicordylus capensis (assembly GCF_027244095.1). Lineage (NCBI taxonomy): Eukaryota > Metazoa > Chordata > Lepidosauria > Squamata > Cordylidae > Hemicordylus > Hemicordylus capensis. Next base: position 128,774,015 of record NC_069661.1, read on the forward strand.
ATCTAACACGTTGTTAGATAAAGCAGGGAAATGTTTTAGCTCCACTGCCACCGTCCACATTTAACTAAGATCTAAGTCATTTAGCAAAAGCATATATTACAGAGCATCATAAATACAGACTCAACTTTAACATTTTAGAGTAAATAGTGGATAGTTCTGTTAAGGGTGGATGGCACTTGGAAATCTAAAACTTTGAAACTACTGAATTGTCACCCAGAATTCCCCACCACCACCAAATTTTTCCTAACAAAGATGTTTTACATAGTCCTTCGGAATTCTCAGTTAAAGGTTTAGATAATGTCCATGATCCAAAAGAGCACATGCACACCATCTGGACACACACCTGGATTTTCTGGACATTTTTTCTCAGAGCTTCTGCCACAGGACTTCTCATACTGCATTTTAAGCACTTTAGAGTTTTAAAAAGCTGTTGTGGGGTTTGGCACAAAAATGGTTTAAAATGGAAATCTGGGGGGAGTGGGGAATAGTTTCCCATCACTGGTGGCATATTTTCTTTAACCAACTTATTTGCAAACAGATTCTGAAAACCAGCAACCAGCTCAGTTAATGTGAAGAAATGAGTGGACACTAAATTCTGCTGGCAGAAAGAATGCATTCAAAATTGCCTCCAAAGGAGGTGGTTGGTCTTTTTTTTTTTTTTTTTTTTTTGAAAAATGTCTGATTTACTTCTTGTTAGAACACACACAGTCAGGGTGAAGCTAGAGGGTGCAACCAGCAATTGGCCTGGAAGACAACTACAGAAGCCAGAGCTAAAATCAGTTCAGTAATATTAGACTACAATCCTATTTAGTAGTAAACCCTACTAAAACTCAGCAAGATTACATCTGAGTAAACATGCTCAGGATTGCACTGTCAGTCAAGCAATAAGTGTCAGATTTTATACATTTTATAACTTTTATAACTTGGCTGTTAGCCTTTAATAAAACACTGAATTGTAGTGCATTAACTAATTTGTTTTATTACACATCTGAGAATAACGTGGAGGCCTAGTTCTTCCACATTATAGTCTGAGGGGAATAGAACATGGAAAAAGACTTAAAGTGAAAGGAACCTATGAAATAGGGACGTGCACAAAATGGATTTTACATTTTGTTTCAAACTTGAAACAAAACACAGATGGCCAAAACTATTTGTTGAATTATTGGCAGCATACCTTTTAATTCTTTGGATACAGAGGCCACATTCACAAGTAACGCCAAACTGGTGGTAAATGTGACTGAGGTTTCAATTTGTAACTCCAAATCGTATCACAGATGTTCACCAAACCATGCCCTGCCAAACTCCAGTTACATAGGAACATAGGAAGCTGCCATGTACTGAGTCAGACCATTGGTCTATCTTGCTCAGTATTGTCTACATAGACTGGCAGCAGCTTCTCCAAGGTTGCAGGCAGGAGTCTCTCTCAGCCCTATCTTGGAGATGCCAGGGAGGGAACTTGAAATCTTCTGCTCTTCCCAGAGCGGCTCCATCCCTTAAGGGGAATATCTTACAGTGCTCATATGTGGTCTCCCATTCAAATGCAACCAGGGCAGGCCCTGCTTAGCTAATGGGGCAAGTCATGCTTGCTACCACAAGAGCAGCTCTCCTCTCCCTTCTGCTCAGCCTCTAAGGCAGATCCCAGCAAGCTCCAGGGCCAGACTCTGGGCAAAGCGTCACCATGTCAACAGGGCAGCCTTGATTGGCCACAATCTTGAAGGGGGCGTGCTGAGCGTGATTGTGCATTTTCACAGTGCTCCACTGTCTTTGGCATTGAAAAGGCATTTAAACCAATGTAAATGCCCTGCCATGGCGGCACTTCTTCTGCCAGCAACACAAAAATGAATTATCAGGGGGGTTGGGGTCCAGGTTGGTATTCTGCTTTAATTAAGAGTGGGGGACATTGAAACTTCCTAGAAGAAGATATGCAGATCAGGGAGGGCAAAGGATGCTGTGGGCTATGCCCCAGTGACCAGAACCTTGGATGATGTAGTAACCCTGGCAAAGCAGTCCATGCAGATCCAAATGAAATCCGCTGTCTGGCAGCTTGCTACTGAGTGGGCTCACTCTCTCATGAAAGGGACAGTCTACAGGGGAAAGCTGTGCCCATCTGCGCGCCATGGCTGGACCCCCACCCACAGACTGTGAGCTCACTAGTTGGTACCAACCAACCCACCCATCCAACTAACACACACAAGGACCCCTGCTTGTGTGGGGCACCCAACTCTCAATGGTAAAAAACAGAAAAAAGATTCTCTGCAACCTTCACCCCCCCCCCCAAAATCCATCTAAAAGCCTTGCATGTACCCAGAAAACATCTAGATGCTCCATGTGCCATGGCCTGGAAGTGTGCATGGAGCAGGGGGGGGGGATAAACTGGGAAAGACCTTTAAACCCATTCAGAATCCAAGGTCCAGGTCTGGTGTTGTGATGTATACAGATCTGCGGGTGTGGGAAATCACAGGAGAGGGGAGCCCCTGTTCTAGCTCTGGGACAGCGTGGACAACATGGGTGGACAAGGTGGCAAGGGGCACATTTCTGTGGCAGCTTGGACCCAGTCCACAAGATGAGGAAAGCAGTCTCCATGGTACCCCTCCCCTTGGCTTCCCTCCACACAGCAACTTGGCTCTATTTTGAGCTTCCATGGCCTAACACTCTCATGTGGAAGGTGTCATTGGGAGAAGAGGATGTTTTGCCATCTGGCATCATGTCTGAATTGCATGGCAGTTCTCTCCACTCCCCTCTGATGGTCATTTTCATGAGTTGTGTGTGTGTGTGGTTGTGTGTCTCCATGGCCTTTCGCTCTCATCCCTGGGCAGTGTTTGGGTGGCTTGGGTGGCTTGGATTGGGTGGCTGTATACTTGAAGGGGGATTTTGGCTTACCCACACTGACCCTGGTGACTGGCAATGATCATGAGTAAGCCTGGAGAGCAAGGCTTAGGTAAACCCCTCTTGAGTAGGAGCTGTCCATCCTGGGTCTGTAGCCATCACAAAGGAAGAATCTCTTCTTTTTCTGGAGCAATGCTGATCTAGCTGCCTAGCCCTGCTCATGAGTAAGCCTAGGGAGTGAACAACCCCATGGGGAATGGGCTGGGCCCACCTTCCCCAACCTTTCTGTGAAAAAAACAGAACTTGGCAGCTCCAGAATCCCTGCTTGTGGGAGCCTCTTAAAACCAGACAGGAGTACCCCCCCAGTGCCCCCCCAAATATTCACTCCTCACCCGGAGAGGGGATACCCTGCTCATGCTGGCTATCCCTGCCATGAGGGGGGCATTTGTCAGGGCATACCCACTGGCATGGATGGTGCAGACACAGGGGTCGGGTGCAAACCGTTAAACCTGTTCAAAGTTCCTGGGCTCAGTCCAGCACTGTGCCATATCCAGATCTGTGGGCGCAGGGATTCCCAGAAGAGGAGAGCCCCAGTTTCCAGTGGCTCTGGGATAACGGGCTCACCCTTGGGGGCTGAGGGCAAGGGTGGACATCTCCACATGGGTGGGCGGGCTAGCAGGGTACAGAGTTTGACAGTGGCTTGGCAGCCATTGCCGAAACTGGGACAGCACTCACCCAAGTACCCATCCCCACGCCTTTTCTGCATGGAGCATCCTGGCTGGGTATCGAGTCTCCATAGGCTGTCATTCTTGTGAGAGAGTGGTCTGTGCGATAATGGGATTACTTTGCAGCAGGAACCAAGAATACAACAAAAGTGCAATCTTGTGCATTTTAAATTAGTCCTCCCAGATGGTTCTTCTCATGAGTAAGCCTAGGGACTGATAACCCCCAAGGGGAAGGGGCTGGGCCACCTTTCCACCACTTATATGTGAAAAAAATAGAACTTTGCTGCTCCAGGTCCCCTGCTTGGGTCTGCCTTTTATAGCTGGCTCCAGGTCCACCTCACCCGCCTCCCCTCCCGTCACTGTGATGAGGTGCCTTGCTTATGTTGCCATTTCGAGTGTTTGTGCTTGTGGACATACATCACTCTTGTGCTCCCTTCTCAGGGAGCACAGCACTTTGTGCCGATCCTATCATCCTGTACCCTTTCCCAACCACTTGCCAAGTGGAGGGAGCAAGGGACAGAGTGGGGAGACGGGATTCCCCCTAGCAAGCCTTGGATCGGGTGTGGCAGCTTCCCTGTAGTCTGGCAACTCCATAGTTGCATAGCTGAAAGGAGGGGTGGGACTGGCTCGCCGAGAGGTTGCTAGCATGAAGTGCCAAAGGCTTGGAACAGCCATGTCCTCGGGTGGGTCTGTGCCTCCTCCTCTATGATTGTAGTTTGAAAATTGGTGCAAAACCACAGTTGTAGCTGCACCAGGAGTCGAATGTAACCCTTCGGCGGCAAAACCTTAGGGCTCAGCGGTGAATGTTAGAGATAACGAAAGGTTCCATTTGGAGCTTAGCGAGGCAAACCAGTTGTCAATTTCAGTCTGTAACTGTGGTTTCGTGCATTCAAGCATACTGGAGTTCCAACCTTGGCCTCACTGAATTCTGGTTTGGTGTTACGTGTGAATGCAGCCAGAATTACTACTGATTTCCAGCTGGTATGTAAGCTGTGCTTTAGGAAGGTGGTGTCTGAGTAGCTTTGTACCTTATTAGAATGTCACAATAACTTTGTTACTTCTAGAAAATTCATTAAGATAACCAAGGTGATTGTATATGTTGTGAGTACTATACAATCTTTTTCTTGACTTTTTATAATGTGTTCATTTGAGATAAGGTGCCTTTGTATTGATTTTTGAGTTATTTATTTCTTTATTTATGTATAAATGTCCCACCCCTCCAGTACATTACTGCTCGGGGCATCTCACAACATTATGTATTTACATTATTTACATTATTTACCCCTGCTAACTTGGAAAAGAGGCACCTATTAACGTGGTGATTCTCTTTATTTAGCAGGGGGAGAGTAACTGGCCCTATCCACCCCCAGCAAAGAACCTTCAGTGACTGTTGCTGGTGTCTAAATTATGTTTCTTTTTAGATTGTGAGCCCTTTGGGGAGAGGGATCCATCTTATTTATTTATTATTTCTCTGTGTAAACCACCCTGAGCCATTTTTGGATGGGTGGTATAGAAATTGAATGAATGAATGAATGAATGAATGAATGAATGAATATTTACATTATTTATTAAGTGTCTATGGGAAATGGTGTTTAAGCATTTCTTTGCCTCGTTGAAATAATGAAGTGGGCAGATTGTTTTTATCTTTTTGTAACAGAGATGGTTTCACACATTGTGAGCTTTGTACAGGCTTCTTGCTTGACATTTTTTAATCATGTTATTTGTAATAAGGTCAATTTCTCACCACAACACTATCTCAGAAACAAAACAAACCACAACTCAAGGAAGGAAGGCACCTAAGATCTGCGTTTGTCAATCTGAGATACAGCAAAACCAGATAGTTATAACAGCAATAGTACACCATATTATACTCAGTGCTGAGAAAACCACAAAATCAAACTTTCCTTACTTCCACCCTGCATGCCTGCCTGCCACAGAGGGACAGGAGGACATAGAGACAGGTGGCCTAGGCAATTAGGCTATGAGCTCAGCAGTCTGGAGACTCTTAAAGGATGGAAGGAGTAGGAAGAAATGTGAGCAGCACTCTAAGATATTCCCACTGGGGGATGGGGCACTCTGGGAAAAGCATCTGCAAGCTTGCATGCATGCAGAGGTTTCCAAGTTCCCTCCTTGGCATCTCCAGAAATATGGCTGGGGGAGAGACTCCTCCTCTCTGGGACAACCTGGGAGAAATCTGACACTGTGTACAGTAGAAAATACTGAGCTAGATGGACCAATGGTCTGACAAGAAAAAAACCTTCTAGACTCTTACCATGAGAGAAAAACTATAAAGGCTCTAGCTGCCTCCTAGACCTTTTGGATATATTTTGAAATTCTCCCTTTTCTCCCCTCCCTCTTCCATCCCTCCAGCCAATTGCCCATGACATATTTGATTTGTATGATAACAAGCCAACCAAGAAGCAAGGAGCAGAGTTGGAAGCCAGTGTCATAAAACCAATCAGCAAGGGAAAAACAGGCCTCCAAAAATGGCGCTCAAAGCATCAAAATGTTAAAACAGGGTTATTTTGTTCTGGATGGGGTCACACTTCTCCAGAAGTAACAGGTATGCAGTCTGGGGGTGCTTTTGGATCCAAGGCTCTCCCTGGTGTCCCAGGCTGAGGCGGTGGCCAGAAGAGCCTTCTATCAGCCTTGGCTAATATGCCAGCTGCTTCCATTTCTTGAAATAAATGGCCTCAGAAAAGTGATACATATGCTGATAATCTCCAGAATGGACTACTGCAATGAGCTCTATGTGGGACTGCCTTTGTAAGCAGTCTGGAAACTACAGTTGGTCCAGAATGTGGCAGCCAGTTTGGTCTTTGGGTCATCTCAGAGAGACCATATTACTCCTGTATTGGAAGAACTACACTGGCTGCCAATAAGTTTCTAGGAAAAATACAAGGTGCTTGTTATAACCTATAAAGCTCTACATGGCTTGGGCCCTGGGTATTTAAGAGAACTTCTTCATCATGAACCCCACCATCCATTGAGATCATCAGGAAAGGTCCATCTGCAGTTGCCACCAGCTTGTCTGGTGGCTACTCAGGGACGGGCCTTCTCCTCTGCTCCCCTGAAGCTTTGGAATTCACTCCCCGCTGAAATAAGAGCATCCCTATCTCTCACAACTTTTAAAAAGTTTTAAAGATGCATTTGTTCACCCAGGCTTTTAATTAAATACAGTTTTAATAATGTTTACATTTTTTAAAAAAAATTGTAATGTTTTAACTTTTCCTGATGTCATTTATTTTGTTTTTTTGTAAACTGCCCAGAGATGTAAGATTTTGGTGGTATAAAAATATGTTAGTTAGTTAGTTAGTTAGTTAGTTAGTTAGTTAAATAAATAAATAAATAAATAAAATATTGCCTATGTAAGGAATATAAACTAGCATGTGAAAGTGCACGAACTCACTAGTCAGAAGAACTGTAATTCCAGTTAATGTTTTGAAGGTTTACATACCGGTGGACAAATCCTATTACACTCTCTCTCAATGCATTCTGTAATTCGAAGGCCAGTATGAGCATCTTCCATATCCATGCAAGAGCACTGCATACAATTGTCTTCCCAGGTCTTCCCAATAGGATAGATGATATTTTGATGGACACAAACCTGCCAATAATTAAAATGTGAAACTTATTGCACAGAAAACTGCACACCATTTGTTCTCAAAGGACTCTTGCTTCTGTTAGCCTTCAGAGGGGCTTGTTTGCTCTTCCACAGTAATTTTCAAACAGTGTTCCAGGGAATCCTGGATCAAATTAAGTAGACTCCTGTTTTAGGAAATTCTAGTATTTCAGGCCTGTTTATGAGGAGGATGGTGTATATTAAAGTTCTGGAAACATATTAATTTAATACGGCAGAAGAAAAAACTTGAAATCGTAGAATGCAGTTAGAGGTGGCATTGTAGGCTATGTTGTCTAACCCCTGGCTCAATTGAGGAAATCCAGAGCTAGAGTATCCCCAGCTGATAGCTCTCCAGAAATACATCCAGCAAGGGAAAGGTCCCCCCCAGACTGCTTTGGTTTCTCCCAATGTTCAACTGAAATTTACCCCCTGCATAGCACAAGCTCCTTTGTGTCTTGCCCTCTAGGGCAGCAGAGAACAAATCTTTGCCCTCTTCTAGTGGCAACACTTCAGATATTTGAGGAGTGCTATCATGTCCACACACACACACCCTCAGTCTTCTCTTCTCCTGGCTAAACACACAATTCCTTCACTTTTTCTTCAAAGGGTATCCAGAGTCTGACTATCTGTTTCACCCTTTTAAAAGCCCCTTTCTGTTTATTTACATTCCTTTTAAAGTGAAGGTCCCAGAACTGGACACAGTACTCCAGATGTGAAACAACAACAACAAAAAAACCCCCCACAAAAATCTTTTACTTCCTGTGCATTGGAAACTGTGGTACTATTAGTGCAACCTTTTGAAAATTAGCAGCGCTCACCCCCAGGCTGTTTTGTTATACTAGGATAAGAGATGCCAACATCCACAACAGATAGTGTTTGCAAGTAAAAATTAAATAGTTAGAGCCTCCCCAATCATTGTGCAAAACTAGACTTGTGTGCCAGTTTGCAGAGTAAGGATTATGGTCATGAGCACTATTCAGATCCAACCACCTTGCCTTGGGCCCTCTGACAATGGCACACTGATGGTATTGAATGTTAGGTTGCAACTGAGGTCTAGACATACAGAGTCCAACACATACAGCCCAATCTGCAAAATCGCTAAGCCTTATTTTGAGTGATAACAGTGCACAAATTAAGGCTGTGCACACACACTCCTGACACCCAACATACAGACATCAGCTGGCCTGGGGTGGGAGGGGGACATTGTGATTATTATGGAACAGGCAGGCACAATTTCAACTGCATATGCTCTACACCAACAGACCCACGTGCTACAACAGTTCATGCTACCTGGACATAGAGATCAGAGATCTGGGGCGTGCATGAATAGCCCACTCCTGATGTCAGCCTTGCTAAAATGACATAAAGGGTTCCGAAGGGTAGGAGGGAAAGTTTGTTCTCTTCACCTTGTCAGGAATGCAGGTGGTAGACACACAGCCACAATCGTTAGTGAATGATCTTGATAAATATCCAGCAGGGCAGACCAGTGTTGAATTGACACAGCTGCAGACACATTGATACTCATCACAGCACTCAGTCTTCTTCATGGCAAGTTTCCGGTGTGGTGGGCAGGAAAGAGCGGGTTGTGACCTGCATTCCTCTTTTTTGCAGACTGACAAAAAATTGGGAAACAGAATGATATGTAACAGAAAGCTGACAAAGTAGCGCTTACACTTTGGAGGACATTATGAAAGAGGTACTGTAGATAACAGAGCACACGCCTAATCACAGCACACGGCTAATGTGCTTGTGCATGCGTGCACACACAGAGACACATGTGAGGTAAAAAGAACAGTAAAAAGGAGCACCGGGTTTAAAAAGTAGTAAAAAGAAGCCAACACAATATTTGAAATAAATTTCAAAGGAATTTTACCACATGCATAAACTGGTCTGCATTCACCAGGATTTGTCCTCAAAAGTTGGAGACCATTTTCACAGCGAGGTAGTGGAGGTGGTTGACAGGTGGACAGATCACAGACTAAAGATATAAAAAATAAATAAAGGAAGTGATCATCTCATACCAAGCTGGTTCAGATTCACGTAGGGCCATTAGATTTAAATTATTGTTTCGTTTAATTATTTAGTTTGTTAACAGAAAACTAACATGAATGCATGGCTCAGTTTGGTCCTTAACGATGTCCTGGGAACCACAAAACATTCCAGTCTTTATTATAAACTTTCCCCAGATATTATTTTTTCTGTTGTGCTATTCTAAACAGACTAGGGGTGTGTATGAACCAAAAATTATGGTTCGGCTCAAATTTAAATAGAATTTGCACAGAGCCATGTGCTGCCAAACTGGTTCGGTTGAACTGACCGGCCGGTCCGATCTGTTTGACCAAACCAGTTCAGCATTCTGAATCCTGGGAGGATTCCCCTTTACAAGTGCCCCCCCCCCAGTTCAGCCCATTGTGAAAGTAGGCATGCTTGTCCCTCCTTTATCAAGCTGCTCGCTGAGCAGTGGCTCGGTTCTGGCCCCCATGCATATGCGGACACCATTTGCGTGGTCATGCAAATGGCATCCGTGCATGCACGGAGGGCAGAACTGAACCACAGCCAGGTGGGCGGCATGGTAAAGGAGAGAGAAGCATGCACACTCTTGCTATGGATTGCTCCGGTGGGGCAAGTGGTGGCACAGGCAGAGCCCTGGGTGGCTAAGCGGACTCCTTCACTACCTCTCTCACTGCCACCCCTGCAAAGATGTAGAGGGACAAGGGGTGAATTCTCGACAAAACTAACCCCTCTTTTTCTGCTTAAGAACTTAGTGGGCAGATGTCCATATAAATATTACCAGGGCTGTTTTCCATGGTAAAACAATTTTGAAATTCTGTGCCAGGAAAAGGTGGGTGGGTGGGAGGGAAGTGTAGGTAAACTAGGAATTTTTCTCCAGCTTACATCTTAATCTAAGCTAGAGAGGAATTCAGGGCTCCTGATGCTCACCTCTGTGCCAGAGCCCAGCAAGCTTTGCAGCATTTCTAGGTCTTACACACACACTTTCAGGACATACCTTCATGGTTATACAAACTAGCTCCTTAAAAAAAAAAAAAGCCAGCATTCTCAGGAAGCTGAATTCTGTGCACCATACACATTCTGCATTCTCTCAAAACATACACAGCCCTGAATATTACTTCCATCAAAAACATACCACATTCATATACTGGGCAACACTGATCAGAACTGGTCTGTTGTATTGAAACTTCACAGGAACCACAAACAGGAGCTACAATTCAAGAAAAGAGACAATAAATCACACTTGTAATTATCTAAGACAAGGACGAATAACTACCCCGTTCTCAGAATCCACTCTATTTTCCAGACTCTAGTGTGAAGATTAGAGCCATACATTCCTCTCTCACACAGTTGGTCAAGCCCTATAATAAAATGACATGACCTTCTCAGATACAGAGTGCATATGCTTGAGTGTTATGAGGCCAGTGATTGAGAGGTAGAGGGAGAAGAACACATGTACTTCCCCATTTTCTCTCTTCAAAGTGGCGATTGGCAGGGGTCTCTTGCCACTGCCTTTCCAGAACGTGCATGAAGCAGTGAACCATTTACATCATGTATATGAAACACAAAAAGGACTTAACTGGTTTACAAGCAAAAGAGGAACTTTTTTTTTCAATCTCAAGTTAAAATGTGGTAGGGTGGGGTGGGGGAGAGGAGGCATTGGGAAACACCATACCTGACCCAAAGAAACAAGAGATTTAAAAAACCCATTAGTAATCATGGCTTACGACTGGCAGTTGGACAAGGTCGAATGATACAGCTTATGGTTCTGTTCTTGAGGCACATGCAGATCTTGCAGGGATCGCTGGGAGAAATCCATGTTTCCAAGCTCTATGTAAGAACAACATATTGTTTCAAAAAAGCAAAATCTTCTGATCACTTGGTATGCAAACTGGGCAGACGGGTTGGTGAGAGTGGGCAATGAGAAGAGAGAAACTAACCCCGAAAAACCCAGAAGACTACATATGGTATTGCTTTGGTTTATTGCAATAATTATAAGAAAACAGAAAAGCTACCCAATTTAACATGAAGGTTAATATATTTAGCACAAAATGCAAATAATGTATCAGAACTACAAACAGCCCTTTTTAAGTCTTTATGAGCAGAATTATAAAATAGTGGAACAAATACAAAGCATTATGGGTAAGATTAACTGAAAAAAACACACCATATTGTAGTAAGAGAAGTCAAGCAAACTTGGACCTTGCTAATTTTCAGTAAACAAAATGTTTCAAATTATTCCTTGGGCATTTCAGGAACAAAGGCATTTGTCCAGGAACAAGGGCACAATTTTAACCTATGAATTTATATAAATATAGCCCTTTTCCATTGCATATAAACTGATGGTAAACAGATTCTGGATTGCACCATAATATCTTAAAAGACTTGTGAAAACACAACAAATAATATAAAGGGAGTGAAATGAATTCTATAGTAATCCTAAGCATGTTTACTTAAAAATAACCGCCATTATTTGCAACAAAATTTACATATAGGTAACTATGCCTAGGATTTGAGGGGGAAATCGGTGAAATGTCCATGATTCGCAGCTCGGTGGATGCTTGAATATTTATTTATTTATTTAGCATCATAAATTTATGTGGAACCTTACATAATAAGTCTAGAAAGAGGGAAGGAGAGAGCCAACCAACAAAAAGAGGAAAAAGAGGAGGACCAAGAATAAACCTAGGGTCATCCACAGTCATGGCACTCGGAATTTGTTTGAAAATGGTCGGGCAATGTAGACCCAAACTTGTTATATTTGGTTTGAAAAATAGTAAGAATTCACCTATCCGCAGTTCCTCTCAGAGGTCATTTCCCGTCACCAATTTGCTGAACAGAGCCATTTTGTGGCTCTTCCTTAAAAAACAAAATTTCCCCATTTTTTGTTTGTTTGCAAAAAATTAGCAGAATGGAGGGTTTGGGGTGGCATTGCTGGATGGCTGGAGACCACGGTACAGCACTTTATTCCTTATATTTCTACCTTTTAAGCCCCTTTTTCACCTCCAGGAACCTAACCTCCCAATTCCCCTTGCCTCAAGGTCTCGTTATCCATAGTTGTAGGCAAGAACAGAAACCCCGTGGATAACGAGGACCACCTGTACACCTTCACACAATGGATATTAACTGGTGAGATTCACCACCACAAGATGTAGAGATGTTCACCAGATTTAAAGCAATTGAATTAAAAACATCAAAAATGATTACAAATATTCTCAAGGAGGATAGGAAAAATTCTCACAGAGGATTCTCATGGTGTTTAAATGGCACCAAACTTGCACATGAAGTCTGCATTTGGCTGAAGTTATTATTTGTTTAGTTGATGCTCCCAAGTAGAACAGTATATGGAGGCTAGGGTTTGAATCTAATGTGTTTTGGACTCACATGGGAGAATATGCAGAATCTGCTGCCCTCACTGCCACCCTTGACATCATTTTGCGCATTTTGAAATTTATCCATTGCTAGGGATTTATTTAAATGGAAATTTATCCATTGCTAGGAAAACACAAATGGCCAAAATATTTCACAGAAACATCTGTTGAACCAGCTAATTTGACAAAACAAAAATTGGAATGTTTTGAGTGTTTCGGCCATAAGGAACAATTGGGAAACTCAAAAGCCCCCATTGTTCCCCATGGGTAGCTTCTAGGAACACCATAGTGGGTTGTGTGGTAGGGCATGATGAGTGCTACCTATCACCCAAACCACAAAAGAAATGGGCAAGTGGGTGACTCTTAACAATTGTTTAACCTTTCCCCAAAATGCCCATACAATCTTATGGGGGTTTGGGGGGAAAGGTTAAACATTTGTTTTAAATGTAGAAAATGTATTAAAAGTATTGATTCCCCCCTTATGAAGAGGATCAATACATAGGAATCAATGAACGATTATAATGTATTATGTAACTTTGATTAAATGAGATACTTCATGATTTAGGATTTGTATATTGAGATTTTTATTTGGGGTTAATTTGTGCATTACTCTTTTTTTTTTAACCCAAAAAAGGTTTTAATCAATCTATCCACAGGTAGGAATATCCTGCAGCAACAGCATCCTACAAAGGCAGAGGGCCACACTTTGGATCAGTTACCTCTTCTCAATGGGAGCCATCCTCTGTCCTCTCTGAAACTACCTTACAGCACTATCCTATGCATATTTACTTAGAAATATTCCCAAAGTGTTCCCATCCAGTGAGGTTTACTCCTAAGTAAGCATGCCTATGATTGCAGCCTGAAAGCAACAGCAATTTAGGGAGAGCAGAGGACTTCATATTTGTTTGGGGCTAACATGCACTCTAGGGGCCCCAGTGACCAAGTAGGGACAGGGCCTATTTTCTGGCCACTATTCTTAGTTAAAATTGTGGGTCCCTTGACAAGGGGAAAGATCCTCAAGTAACTAATTGATTTCATTAATACTTTAAATAATTAATTTTAATGTAATCATACATTGAAAATTGTCATTGGCCCAACTACATCATGGTTGGTTCCAGCTCACCAGAACATTTGAGTTGTGCAGCCCTGCCCCAGACAGATCTTGTTGCTGATAGCATTCATTTTTCAGAAATTTCTCATATATTCATGGATATATGCATATGGATATATGGAGATCCCCTTCAAATATGGCATGACCTGGATGAAAATGAGCACTTGTTCTGGAAGACTGGTTCATTTACGTTAGTGGCCGCGTTTGCACATAACATGAAACCAGAGGTTACTGAACCTGTGGTTAATTTTTCGAAACTGTGAACTGCATTGTAGACATTCATCCAACCACAGCTCAGAAGCCTCCATTTTCAAGGCAAGGGAGCCCCTCCCTCTTCCTCGTCTGATGAGGCTGCAGCTCAGCAAGCTCCATAGCGATCGGATCACCGGTCTATGGTCAAGGCGTCAGAACATCTCCAGGGTGGCAGCCATTGACCACAACCTTAAAGGGGCATGCTGAGTGCCATCATGCCTTTTTGAGATGGACCACACATCTTTGGCAGGGAAAGGGCATTTAAATCCCTTTAAAATGCCATCCAAGCCCTTGATCTGACAGCAATTGCACCACCCTTGTAAGAGCTCCACAACAAAACAAGTACAATTTCTCGATGGGGGTGGGATGCTGAGGGGCATTATTTTTATGTTACTCAGGAAAAGGAAGGGGACATGACGACTTCCTAGGAAGGGATATGTGTATGAAGCGAGGCAAAGTATCCTGAAGTCTGGCCTGCTGTGACCAAGGATATTCTTGCAAAGGATCACCCTGGCAAAGCATTCCATGGAGACCAAACCACACTCCTGCCCACATGGCGGCTTGCCACCAGAGGACTAGCACACTCATGAGAGGACCAGTCTACTCGGGAGGACCTTAGGCTCACCTCCCTTCGGTCTTTCGTCAGATTGGGTGCTCATGAGTTGAGCCAGCCTTCTCTCTGGTTAATGATAGAACTTTTGTACAGTGACCCCTTACTCTCTAGGGAAGCCTGTGACACACAGAAATGAGACTTTGATGCTCCATGTCTCCGGGCATTGCCAAGTGGGCAGACTGGGGAACACCAGGACCAGGGACAGGTCTTAACTCTCATTCAGATTTCCTGGGTTCAGACTGGCATTGTGGCATATGTAGATCTGCCACCATGGGGAATAGTAGGAGAGGTGAGCCACAGTTGTCTGTGACCCCAAAAGAGTGGGGTCGTGATTCAGGGCAAAAATAAATATGGACATGTTCAAATGGGCTGGCAGAGGACCCACTTTGACTGCTTCTTTGCGGCAGTCACCAAGACAGGGAGAGGTGCCTTGCTTGTGTCAAGCAACCAGGCTGGGTGGCATCTGCCTCATGTGTGTCTCATGTGTGTCTCCATGGCCTGGCACTCTTGTGAGAGGGTGGTCCATGGCAGAAGGGCTGGCATCGCACATTATTAGCAATTCTGCCTGACACCACCTCCCCCGACGGTTCTTCTTATGAGTTGTGAAGGGGTATCCCCATGGAGCATGGTCCACTCAGGAGCAGCATACATCCTCATCACACAGGAGGAATTTTTCCTTTCACTGGAAGCAGTGCTGATCCTGCTGCCCAGCCCTTCTCATGAGTAAGCCTAGGGACCACATGTGTTCTCACCAAGGGCAAGGGTTGGCTCACCCTTCTCCTACATCCTTATGCAAAAAAATGGACCTGAGCCATACAACAATTCCTGGTTGCAGCTGCCCTTTAAACCCAATGCTGGGTATTGCCACCCTGCCATATGTTGCCACCCCAGTTGCATGTGCTTGCAAACACACATCTTTATTGCTTCATTTTCTGAGAGCTAAGCGCATAGTGCCCATCTTGCCAACCTGTCCCCTTTCTCTCCTGTCAGCGAGGAGGGGGGAAACAAGGGAAAGAGTGGATGCTCCCATGAGGCTTTCCCATTTGACAGGCTTGGAAGCTTGGGATGGGATGTGGTGGTGTCTCTGTTGCTAGGCAACTGCTTCATTAGATCAAAGATAGGGGATGAGGCAAGTCTTCAGAGAGGCGGCCAACGAGAAGTGCCACAGACATGGAGCGGGAATGATCCCGGGTGTGTGTGGCCCACACTCTCTGTGATTACAGTTCCAGCATGAAACTGCAGTTATGGTGGCATCCACATTTGGACATAATGCTGCCACCGCAGAACTTCAGGTTGGGGTAGCAAAACTCATTACAAACCAAAGGTTCATACTGGAGTTTGGCAAGGGAAACCACAGGTCGCTTGGGCCATGAAAATACAGTTTCACGCACTTGGACATACATAAATTCCAACTTCTGGTCCATTTAACTGCAGTTCCGCATTACATGCGAATGGGGTAAGTTTCTCCAGATTCAAGCTCTAGTAAATGTTCATGAGAAAATTTGATTTGAAGGCAGGATCTGTGCGGCTGTACATGTCTATGTCCTACACGTAGACAACCAGCTCATTGAGAATTGACTCATACACGGACATCTACAGGAAGAGAAATGTCTGGAAGAGGTGTGTAACATCACTCACTAAAAATGGCAGTTTAGCTCTGAAGGTCAATTCCCCTTTTGCAGCTGGCTGCAGTTAACTCAAGATGCAAGACATGCTTTCTGCTAATCTCAGAGTTTGCTAAATCCCATTCAATTATGTTTCATCCATGTAGTTATTGGTGACCCGTTAACATGCATTTATTTTATGTTGCTGTAGTCAAAATAGATGCTGTAACAAAGAGCTGATGATGGGGGGGGGCGGGGGGAGGAGAGAATTGCTTTTTTTCTCCCCCTTACAGCTACAGTGAATCTTCCCTCCTGGAGCTTGCTGGCTCAAGAGGCTCTCTGAGCCCAGTAAATGTGATTGAGTCCCCTGGGATATAAACTGACTGGGTGAATGCTCAAACAGTTTTTGGTTTGTTTAATTAGTTAAGTTTTAAACTGATTATGGGATCTCATTATTGACAGAATAGTAAGGTAGTATTGTCATATTTGATTTTGTTATGAGCATTGAATGTCTATGTTAAAGGGATGGGGTCCCCAGTCAAAAAATGGCAAGTATCAAACAGAGGAAAGAGAGGCCAGGCATAATATTTTTACATCACAAAGGGAAGGATCTAGGCTCTGAAATCTTTCGGTGATCATTTCACTGCTGATGGATCATCTAAATTTAGGGCTTCTTCTCTGATTATGAGAAGTTCAAATGTTCACTGGACAGGAAATTTAGAGATCCATCAGAAAGATTTATTTTCATTGCAGGCACGGTAAAGGGTGAAAAAATTAATACTTGGCTCCAAATACAGTTCAAACAAGGGCAGGTAACCCTTCTTAGAGGACACTTTTTGACAACTGACTTTCTTCAAGGCTGGGAGCTCATAAATGCAGGGGATATACATCTTATTTACAATCCTAAAAGTATAAGACAGGACATGGCAACTAAATAATGCCCGCCCCCCCTTACTCTGGAGCTAAATGGCCTATTTGAATTTAAGGAACTGGTTTATGCTTGGAGAGAAGTGAATAAGAATGCCAGGGATTTCACATTTTTCTCTAATAGACATGGGACATATGTGCACGCTGACTATGCCCTAATATCTAGTCAACTGGCCCAGCCAATTGTGGACTCATCCATTAGACATATCATGCAGTAATACCTACTTTGCTGAGGACATTAAGCAGAGAGAAATTGCTCCCTGGTAGGGATGTGCCCAAAGCGTTCCATGCACATCCAGGGTGGTGGCAAGCGGGCACTTTAAATGGAGGGAAGCAGGACTTGCCCCCTCCGCCACCACCCACCGGAGAAGCACTCAAGATGGCATCTGAGCATGCACAGATGCCATTTATGTGATGGTGATGCTCACCAGACACTGGGAACAGGGAACTTCCTGTTCCCAAACAGGAAGCCCCTGCACGGTGTCACTTGCAAGAACAGTCAGTGTTTGTTATGGGCAGCACCGCACTGAGGTGGCAGAGGGGCAATGGAGGGGCAGGTAAGACCTGCCTCCCTCCGTTTAAAGCACCCATTCTCCCTCCCCTGCCGAAACATTTTGACCAGGGAACTTGAATCATTTTAGCACCTCAAATTAGAGGCGCTGACATGCTTTGTGCACATCCCTACTCCCTAGTGTGGCTCTTTTCAACCCTCTTACAAAGGTATAGCAGAACAGATAAACTAATGGAGGATATTCAGCAGTATTGTAAAGCAAATGTTGGGACACTGGATATGCCCTGAAGTGCAGTTTCCATGCATTAGTGCATTTAGGATTCTCAAAGAGCAGAATGTCAATGCACATGAAATTTTGAACAAAAATATTGCTCATCTAGAAACTGTTAAAAATAAGACCAGTAATCACAAAACATATAGAAGGATGCTGGGTAGAGAAGGAAGATGAAGTCATTGGAGATTCACAGAATGAATGTGGTAATGACCTATTTGGGCAAAATATTATTAGTGGAAACAAAATTCAAAATTATTGGTGAATGGGTAAGACACAGACTGGATCTTAGGAATTCCTCATGCAGTAAAAGGGAAAGAAAAGGTATATAAGTCAGTGGCTGACAACAAGGCTAATAAAGTGCTTGTACACTGAAAAGTTTGCACTAGTGCAAGAAGATCCATCTTATTTATTTGTTATTTCTCTGTGTAAACTGCCCTGAGCCATTTTTGGAAGGGTGGTATAGAAACTGAATAAATAAATAATAAATAAAAGTAAAATAAGGTCACATAGCTGCTCAGAGCCACAGGGATGCTCAAAACTACACTCTTGCACTATTGTGCAAAAGTTCCCTGTGCAATATATGATATGTGCCACAGGTCACACACTTTGTTGAGCAAGCATAAACATATTTGCCCTAGTGCAACACAAGTCTGGAACACAAGCTTCTGATTTACACAACAGCTTTCACTAGCACAACACATTTGTCCAAGTCTCAATTTGTCTGGATGTCAGCCAGTGGAAATCTATAAGTTACTCACCTGTAACCAAGGCCCCCTTTGACTTTTTGAAGTTTATCTGGAAACTCAATTCTTGCAGGGTCCACTACAATCTCGAGGGCATCCAGCCCGCCTGGTGCAGGCCACAATCAGCCAATCAGCCAGGTATGGCAATACCTGCATACCTTGCTCCTGCAGGAATGCCATCACTGAGGCCAGACATTTTGTAAAGACCCTTGGCGCGGTCGTGAGGCCAAATGGCAGGGCTTTGAATTGGTAGGGGATCCCCTGATCTGAAAGCACAGGAAGCGTCGATGCTGCGGTCGTATTGACATGTGGTAGTACACATCTTTTAAGTCCAACAATACCATCCACATGCCTTTGTCCAGAACGGACATAATGGTTGATATCGACAACATCCGGAACCTTTTGTTCGTTAAATGTCTGTTCAGAACTTTGAGGTCTAGTATAGGGCGCTGGCCACCATCCGGCTTTAGTACCAGAAAATACTGGAAGTAGAACCCGGGGCTGTCGGGGTTGACAACTCACTCGATCATGTCCCAGCTCACTGAAAATGGAGCCAGCCAAGTCCTGTAGCTCCCCGAGTCATTGCTTCTTCTGGGGGATACTTGGGCACTGTTTTTAGAAAGCCGGCTTACTAGGCTGGCCTCCTGGCTTGTATCTCAGTTGGAACTTAGTGCCACGAAAGGACCGTTACGAAGGTGACTGCTGCTGGGAAGGAGCCTTTGCAACTGGTAGGGAGACCACTTGGCCATCCTCTGCAGCTTACTAGTAGGCAAAGCATAAGACATGGAACGTGCTGTGCTCCTCAACTTTTGCACCTTCTGTAGCATATCGTACATTTGCTCAGAAAATAGGCTAGAGTCTGCGAAGGGCAGGTCCTTGATCCTAGATCGAGCCTCATAGTGTAGTCCCGATGACTGCAACCATGCATGCCTTCTTAGTACCACCGACGTGGCCATCACCTTAGGAGCACATTCCACCTAATGTCAGGCAGAATACAGTTCTTGTTTGGCCACTTCCAAGGGTTTCTGCCCACTTGACGAGATCTTCTGAGGGGGCTCTGCTCCATGTGCTGACAATGAGGGAGGCTCGGTTGTCGTGCATGCGGGACAGGGCCTTCTCTGTTGCTGCCCCCAGGCTTTGGAATGCTCTCCCAGTGGCCATTCGCTCCTCGGACTTCATCACAGTTTTTAGAAAGCTGGTTAAATCTTGGCTTTTTAATCTTGGCTGGTTAAATCCAGGCCTTGACATGATTGTTTTATTGCAACTTCTGTGTGTTTTTATCCATGTATAGTTTTCTGTGTTTGTATATTATATATTTTAATATCAGATTGTTTTTATATTTTTAGCTAAATACTTTTAACTCATTTTTATTATATTTGTTTTAACTTTTGTAAACCGCCTTGGGATTGTTTTTAATGAAAGGCGGTATATAAATCTAACAATATAAATAAATAAATAAATAAATAAACTTGAATGGCCTCTCTGGCAAAAGGCCGGATCTCTCTTATTTTGCAGGAGGAGGTCCAGAAATGGGTTTACCTTCTCCCATTAAAAATGATTACATCGGGCGTTATAAGCTTGGTAATTTGCCACTCTTAGATGTAGCGCTGAGGCAGAGTATAGTTGCCTACCGAAAGAGTCCAGCTTTCTGCCCTCTTTATCACTTGGTGCCGACTGACCGTGGCCTCTGGTTCTTTGCAGGGACACCTCTATGACGACTGAATTTGGGGTGGGGTGATTTTTCAAAAAGGATGTATCTTCACCCAGTTGCACCCGATATACATTTTCTAGATGCCTCCTAGGCTGGGAGAGCATAGTCAGCTTCTTCCAGTGACCTTTTATGCCTTTCAGCAATGCCAGATTTAGGGGCAGGGTGGCTGGTACCTTGGCCTCGCTATCGATGAGGCTGAACAGCGGGTCTAGCTCTCCCTTCTGTTGGTTACCCAGATTCACGCCCAGGGCAGCAGCCATTCGTGTCACATATGCCGTATACAGGTTTAGGTTTTCTGACGGGGAGGTCAGTTTCGAGTCCGACTGGACATCAAGCGGGGATGATCCCAGAGAAACCACCTCCAAAGCCTGTGAGTTATCATCACTTTCACAATCAGGCTCCAGAGGAGCCAGAGTCTTGTGCCGCAGTTGTCGTCCCCGAGGGGGAGCCCGGGTTGTCATCTTGAGTGTTAGGTATCAAAGCAGTTTGGGGTATCACCGGCACCAAAGGGGGCAGTTTGTGACATTCAATACGGTCCCTCAGGGAGCAATGAGGTTAGTGGGAACACGGCCTTCCTTCCAAATGTGAGGGGGGCTCTCACCAACCCTGTGTCATCAAGGACCGCACATACAAAGGATCTTCTGAATAATGGGACCCATATCATGGACGAGCATAGTCAAAGTACTCAGATCGGTAGTCCACTTGGTACTGATCACTCGACTCAGCGTCACAGCATCACGTACCATATGAATGGTCAACTGCCCTCAAGGGGGAGCGATACTCTGATGTTTGATATTAATTTTGATAGGTTTGATCACGGCGATCCCAGGATCATTCCTATCTGTATGCTGAGGAATGTTCCTTCGATCCCCAATGGGTACTTCTGTCTCACAGTGGAACATGCTCCTATAAGCCCCGATGGGTCAACCATTGCCTAGGCATCCAAGGGGAATCCGTTGCAGGCCTGGTCAGGGATTACGCCTCTTCCAAAGAAGGATATCCCGGCTCCTCAGTCACCACCGGAAGTTCATTACTGATCACATCGAGGGCTTCCACCGTCACTGGTGAGCTAGGCCGCTTTGATGACTTTTGCCCTGTATGATCTGACACCACCTCAGCCTTCTTGGAAACAGGAGCCTCCTCCACTGGAACCTCTTCTGCCACTATAGGCAGAAGAGGTTCTTTTTAGGTACAGGCGGGAGATGACAACCCACCAGCAAATCTCAATGTAGCTTCAGCTTCTTCTTTTTTTAGCTTCAGTACCAATCCAGACTGATCTGTAGAGGACTTGGGTACCACGGATGCCGGGTGCTGAGGATGATCTTCCGAGTGTGGGGGCTTGATGGTATAGTGGCCAAGGGCGGTGATACCAGTACCGAGGCCAGGACTTTGGATTCGGCAGGAGCAGACTCCACCCACTCTGATTGTCCTGATGAGGCCATCTTCGCCGACCACTTCAGAGACAAGGCTTCCGAAGATTGGAGAGCCAGATCCCACAGGGCTGTGCTCAGGCGAGAAGCCCTATTTTTGCAAGCCTGCTTCGTGAACTTCTGGCAATGAAGACAGGTCTCGACAACATGGGATAACTCCAGGCACAATAGACACTCAGTATGAGTATCAGGGGAAGGGATCTTAGATCCACAGTGAATGCATTTTTAAAAGTTTGTCGTGCCCCGCCTGCAAGCTGAAGGCCGGCCAGCCACCATGCTCCATCCCGGCCAGGATTGGAGCTCCAAAGTAGGGGGGGAAACCCGCAAAATGAACTCGCAATGAACAAAAAAACGCTACTACATGAAAAGACAGGAAATAAGAAAAAACCAAATAAGCAGGGAGAAAAACAAGGAAATATCTTAATCCCACTCGTTGACAAGCTGCAGACTCCACGATCTTCACTGAAGCGTGGACGAAGAAAGACTGAGGGGATGAGGAGTGGTGCAGCTGCATATAGCAGCTGGGGGCGGGGTTCCCGCCCAAAGCAGGAGAATCGAACTTGTTAGAATCTAACAAGGTCTCTGCCCAGGTGCACAGCCCATTTGTGTAGAAGACAGAGACCACATCGAAGAATCGTGACTAACTAGTTAAATTGTATTCTAAATTATACCCTACTACCTCACCCAATGAATTTATTTATTTATTTAATTTATTTATCAAATTTGTAAACCACCCCAAACTTTCATCTCTGGGCAGTTAACATTAGCATAAAACAAGTTAAAAACATATACAAAAAAGTAAAACAATTTAACAAGTTAAAAATAAACCAGAGAGTAAAACCTTAAAAAAAATAAAATTAGGAAGCTGTGAAAGCTTGGGAGAAAAGATAGGTTTTCAAGTGTTTTTTGAAAATTGGCAGAGATGGGGAGGATTGAATCTCAGCAGGGAGTGCATTCCACAATCTCGGGGCAGCGACCAAGAAGGCCAGTCTCTGTGTAGCCACCAAACGAGCTGGCGGTAACTGGAGATGGACCTCCTCAGAGATTAAGAAAGGGGGAGGTGTTATCATTTATGCCAGGGCACAGAACCTTACTGAACAAGGAAAAAAACAGAGGGTTTGTGGGGAGGTTAAAATGTCATCTCTAGACTAAAGGATCATACATTATCAGGAGTGGGTGTCTTACAAGTGAACTTTTCAAAAATGTTTCTGACATCTTGATTCCATGTATAAGACTATTCTTTTTAATGACATATTAGGAGGTTAGTGAGTCTTGGCAACACTCCAGGGTAGTGGCAATCCCTAAACCCTGAAGATCCATATCCTATTGACCAATCAAAGTATTAGATCAACACGTGTTTCCCTCACCCCCTGCAATATTTGCTGCAAGATTGAGCAGCATAATATCAAGTTACATCGAGGGAGACCAAGCAGATTTCATACCTGGTAGGCAAATTCCAGAGGATGCTAAACATAATTTACAACTTTAAAAACTTTAAAAATAATCCACAGTCCAAACATCAGGCACACATAAGAATCTGACAGAACTGGAATGGTGATTCCTAATTGCATTATTGGCAAAAATGCAGGTGAGAAAGAATGTGTGCATGTTGTAAGCCACACTTTTAGTAAGTGCAGTAACTATGCTAAGGTTTAACAGAAAAATTAAAGAGGCTGAGGTCAATGACAGTTGCCATCTTATAAACATGTTCACAACTTACATTGTCTTATTTTTATTTAATCAAGATGAAGCCATTGCAGAGGGTGATGACAACTATGGCAAACTGGACAAGCTCATGATTAATTAGAACAAATCAGTGTCCCTTTGTTTTAATATGAAGCTAAATGAACATTCCTAAGTTAAAAAAAATTATAGACAAAACAGAGAATCCTGAATGCATAAACTGTTTGGGGGTTTATATCCCCAAGAAGTTGTTGCAGTTGCAGAAACTGAATGTCAAGACTCCGCTGTGAAAAATTAAATTGGTTTTTACATGTTGGGAGACTAAATCCTACTAAAGTGGCTTGGACCACATTGAAGAGGATGGTTCTACCCAAACTCAGTTTTTGCTTCCAGACAATCCTGATATTATTATAACAGAAATTCTTCTCAAAATGGAAAGCTATTATTAACATTTTAATCTAGCAAACAAAGAAATCTTGATGAAGTAATTCATCTGTTTATAGGGCAACTACATTTGGGAGGGAGGGTGCTAGGCATTCCATATGTTAGAGTCTAATATGAAGCTTTCCAAGTGCAACAACTGGTTTTCTTACTTAGAGACAATACAGACAAGCAATGGATTGATGTGGGGAAAGGTAGTAAATGCAACCCAAGTGTTGGGGCTAGGATATTTGTCTCTAAAGCTACCCATTACCCCTTTAATATGACTAACCCCTTCTTAAGGATGGCACTGCAAACATGGGAGGGTGTGGGCAAGTATGTTGGTTCTGGTAATCTCCCTTCTTATGCTGTTCTTAGCACATCCTTTGTTTGCAGATTCATCAAAAACATACTGTATTAAGTTTAGAGACTGGAGTGTGGATTATTTGGGTTGCATGATCTTTGTGAGTCAGTTTGTCCATTACTAAGTATTCAAGCGAAGGAGAAACTGGGCAAGGTGACAACCAAATAGTTCTAAAAAACATCAGGGGATTTCAGTGTTCCAATTACAAGGTGTGAGGGCAAGGGGTCTGACCCACTCACCATTTGTGATACCCCCAATTTGGCTTAAATTGAGGAGAGTCAGTGGGTAGGGTTTGTGGATTTAAAAAAGAGGTTTTCTAACTCGGCCCGCCCCTACATTCTAGCACTGGGAGATTTCCAGAGAAGAACTGGCATGCCAGGGAAAGGGTAAAGCATGCAATGTAGATTGAAGTCTCACT
Organism: Hemicordylus capensis; assembly: GCF_027244095.1. NCBI lineage: Eukaryota > Metazoa > Chordata > Lepidosauria > Squamata > Cordylidae > Hemicordylus > Hemicordylus capensis. The sequence goes on from NC_069661.1 coordinate 128,798,630, forward strand.
GACTGCATAATTCCTGATAATTGCCTCACCAGGCCTTTTATTCATTTGTATGAGGATTTATGATTACAACTCATCAAGGTGACTTAGAAGGGATATGTAACTCAGTCAGAAACTTCTGTAGATATTTGACTATCAAATAAAGGTACAAATTTTGATGCATTACCCTCTTAATTTTAGAAGCCATCAATGAAACACCAAAAATAATTAAATCATATACTTTCACTGGCAGTATCAAAAGGAAATCCAGAACAGTGCTACATCTAACCACACAACAATCCCTTACATCCACAATCATCATACTTGAACTGTATGTACTGCACAGCAGGCAATGAAACAAATGTAACTCCAATATATTCAGGCAAATACAAGCGTGAAATTTCCAGAAATAACTCTCACATTTCTTAACCTTGTGACCAAACTAGATGTGACATGCGAGATCTGTAATTAGATCTCGCTACATCTTTTTATTTGCTTAAAAGCAACTGGGGACGTGTGGGGGCTGAAGCAGGATTGCATCACTGGGGGAAGGGCAGGGTTTAACCCTTCCCCCTGCACTGTTTCCAATTCACAATTCCCATTCACCATTTCACCTGTGCTTGTCTCTAATAACTGAGCCATATCACATGATATGCATACTGCAGTTATTATTTATCCTGATTATTTTTACTCACATGCACAAAGCAGCTTGAATCAAAACTAGTGAAGCCAACTTTCTGCTTCTTTTAACATGGTGACTCTTACCTACTCTTACTCTTACCTCCCATGGGCTATGAATGTGATCTGTATCAATCAGTACATGGGTTACAAAAGGGTGCTGCCTATAATCACCTTAAACCAGGACTGCTCAACTTTGGCCCTCCTGCAGATGTTAGCCTACAACTCCCATAATCCCTGGCTATTGGCTACAGTGGCTGGGAATTATGGGAGTTGTAGTCCAAAAACAGCTGGGGAGCCTAAGTTGAGCAGGCCTGCCTTAAACAGATATGGTATATCACCAAAACCTACCCCACTGGGGTCTCCCCAGGCTCATGTGTTGTGAATTTGGTTTATATTGTGCTGCAGATGTAGTTATGAGAAGGGGACATGGACACACACACACAGAGCCCTTTCACACAATCGGAGAAAGGGCTCCAAAGGGGTGAGCAGAGGAAACCTCAAAATGCTTACCTCCCCTGCAGACAATCCTTTTCTTCTGGCTTACTTACCCAGATGTTTGCTGGCTGCTACCAGCAGCCTGGAGGTTTGGGGCCCGGGAGGCCCCCAGCACTCCTATAATGCACCACACAAGTGTATGGTGCATTATGGAGAGGCTCCTGATACAGGTTGGGAGGCTACTCATGTGTAGGTGCTGCATGGAGCTGCACCACACTGCCACACGATCAGTTAGCTAGGGGTGAGAGCGCACTCACACTCTTAACCCTGGCTAACAACCAGGGTTCCCGGAAGGGTTTGCTGCGTGCTGCCACCAGGAGCCACACAGCTCCTGGCAGTTCTCACACACAGGCAAAACGGCAAAACCGGGCTGGTCTTCCTTGGCCCGGTTTTGCTTGTGCATGAGAATAACCTCACAGAGTGATCTCCCCTTTGGAAAGTAGATTAAAAATGCAAATGAACTGAGGGGGCTTGGAGGCTGTGCAGAGAAGTAGCAGGGAGGAGAGGCTGCTTTACCTTTCCCTGGCCTGCTCTTTCTCCATTCATAATTTGTCTTCTCTGCTGTTTTTCTCTCCTCAGGAGGGGAATATTAAAAAGGAGAAAAGGAGCTGGGGTATAATTCTGAGTGGACAAAGGGCTAGCAGGGAAACGGTTCCACCCCTGGGCTGTAGAGCACCTGCACTGCATGAAGAAGCAGAGTCCCTGCTCTCTCCAAGCAAGGTGGGGGAAACGCCCCCCTCTGAACCTCTACAGAGCTGCCATTCAGCACTGGAAATACTGACTTCGATTGGCCTACGGTCTGATTTAAGATAAGCCAAGGCAGCTTCAACTAAAGTAATGCATTCTACTCCCTCCTTCCTTCAGTCCTACCCACAGCCACCTGGGTTGCGCTGCTATATTTATATTGATTGATTGATTGGTTTTACAAACCATCTGATATATCCACCTGATAACAGAACCACCTGATATATCCACCTGATAACATCTTTTTAAAAGGCCTGTCAGGAAAAATAATCAAAGAATCATACAAAATGTGCGATTTAGCCCATATATAGGAGAAGTCTATATCTCAGTGAAGTGTCCTGGAGATCAAATAACTGCTGTATAGAATCAGTCAACTGCCCTATGAACTTCCAGAAATCACTATAGTAGACACAAGACCTACTTATATGAAGCAGTGTGGAAATCCTTAATAATTTGTTGCAAGGAAGACAGCTCTGTTTTAGATTTTGGACTGTCGCACAAACAAAATAGAAGTATGTGGTATAATTCTATGGTATTTCACTGATTGTTTCTACAAGTAACAGCCCCTTACATCAGAATCTGAATCTCTATCTGATTACCATAAACACATTTATTTATTTTTCCAGGACAGTATTCCCTTTGTACTTATGAACCTCCAGCCTTTAATGTTCTATTTATATTACTATCTCATCATTGTTCTGGAAGATAGGGATTTGTATTGCAGATTAACATTCTGGCCAATGGCAGTTTTACATTTGCAGTACAAAGTACATAGAGGAAATCTCATGTGTGAAAATCCCCTTGAAACAAATCTCATTTCAATCAGTTTAAAGAGAAAACATAAACCTATGGGCAGAATATTCATTTATTTGTCCTCTATAGTGTGCTTCTTAGTCACCCTAGTGCATTATCACAAACAGAGATTAGTCTTATACACATTCCACTCACCCACCCCTTTATACACAGAAACTGGACGTGCATCTAGATTCCAGCTGTGAACGTTATGCCAAACCTGGCCAATATCACACTGGAAGGGTTGCATGAGGCAGACTGCTCATTAGCAGCCATTAGCCAGAATAGAGGATGCAGTCTGAGGAGGAGAAGGGAGACATGCAGCCTTAGTTTAGTGGGACTTACTTCATATGAATCGATGGATTTATTTTGATCATAGATCAGACATAAACACAACAAATTACAGAACATTCAGATAAGAAATCTATCATACAATACACCAACAAAGTAAACGTTTTAGGGTAAGATCTAAAGGGTAGAAATTAATTGTTGGTGGATCTTAACAGCGGCCGCACAAAATTTAGCAACCTTGTGTGTAATAGACAATTCCTTGTCTGCAAGGAGAAGTATGATGTAAAATTCATGAGTCTTGCGGGGGCAATGTAATAGCAAGGGAGTAATAAGACTATGTCGACTGTCATTATAAAAGGTACAATATAGCAACACATAGTGGACAGATTCAACCTCACCCAAACCACAAGGGCAGATCCGACTGGCCAGGGGAATTTTCAGAAATTTCCCATTAAAAACTGCTGATGGTAGGGCATCGTAGCTTGCTCTAAGGAACACTCTCTGATGGTTGGGTAAAGAGCAGGATGATAAATAATGGCTGGTTCCCAGCTGTGATCGCCAAGGCACCCTCTTATGGTCTGCGGGATGACACCTAGGTCATTTTGATGCTCAGTGTCCAAGATCCTCTAAGGATAGTCTTGGCTTGATTATATCCCAATAGTGACAAATATTCTAAAGAAAAGCCAAGTAATGAATGTTTTGCCAGCAGTGCTTGTGTCCAGGAAGACTGAAATCTGTCGATCAGTACAAGGGGAATCAGCCCCAGAAGGGAAAATTTGATCTTAAGCCAGTAGTTGAAAATTGAAATCCAAAGCCTGTTTCTAACCTTAGTGCAGCGTTAGAAATACATCTGGGGGCCCCTTCATATGATTTATTCAATTTATCTGGAAATGACAAAACATGTACAAGTGTGGTGCAATCTCAGGGCCAAAGGATAAGCCTTTGGACCCAAACAGGCACTGGAACATCTCATGTGAGCTCACAGCAGTGTTTATCAAATCTGTGACCGCTGAGGTGTCCTTTTTTCAGAATTACAATTGGAAGCACACTTCTCTTTGCAAAAGCTTGCTTTTAGCGTGTTCCAAAAGAAAAAAAAAAGAAAAATCAGAGCTGACTATTATCAGCACACCGCAAAACCCTGGATGATTCCACCCAACAACTGCATTAAAAGGTTAAGAAGTATTACTCACCCACAAAAGAGCCCAACCTAGTGTTTCTGGGTCATATTGTTCTGGGCATGCATTCTAGCTGGAAGAGGAAAGCTCAAAGCAATGACTCATGAGAAGGCACAATGGGTAGCCTTCCCTTTGGGGAAGTAATTCTGCAGTGTCTCTGCACTGAGGGTGACTGCAAGATCCAATAACAAATTATGGTCAGTGCAAAGATGCAGCAGAACTACCCACCTCTAGTAGAACTAGAAGCTAAAGGCAAGCACAGTGAATCATACAGAGGCAACAGAGAGTCTCTTCTGTGGATTGGCAGTTTGGTCTCAGAAGAGCTTTTAATTCTTCAGCTAATTTGTTGCAGCAGGCTAATATGCCCTGGCATGCACTTTGGCGATTATTGGTTCAAGCAGACTAAGCGATGAGAATTACCTGGTGGTGTGTCCCATCTTCACTAATGCACTGAGTGCAAACATCTTCATGAACACAGCTGCCGTCCATGATGACTTGTCCCCGTGGACAGAAGCAGCCTTCTGTGGGATTATCCATGCAGATTTCTGCACTGGTACCATTTTCACAGTGCTTTGTACAGTCTCGGCAATGGTCATATATTAAAGGGCTTGGACATTTCTCAGCTGTTAAGATACAGATCATAAGGCAAATAATTAATTAATTAATTAATTAATTAATTAATTAAGCCAAATCCCATCTCCTCTCCCCTCCCAAAGAAAGATTGAAAAAGATAATCCATTCTGATGCTTGGGCTAAGGAGAGAAAAATCTAAGTAAATTAAATATGGTTATTAGCTTTGCTGGGAAATAGCAGGAACACCATTTCAGATTTCAGTTTGGGACATACTGTTACACATATTCAAGGTTAAATTGCAAAAAGACAAAACAACCCCACCTCCACCAAAACCAGTATATTTTATGAGGATTTATTGTGCTTACATTTTGATACCACCTTTCTTCCAAGCAAAGAAATGTGTACTTTTGGCATATATTGCTAATACAAACATGCATTTCATTGTTTATGACAATAGTTGTCAGCTGTCCAAAGTATTGGTGCTCCTGACAAGTAAAGAACACTCTTTTTAGAGTGCACATACCAAAGAGCAGGTCTGCCCTGTATAAAAGCATTCCCCTTAAGAAGACCTGAAGTTTGCAATGGATCAGGATCCTTCATAAATATTGATTTGCACCATTTTGGACTTTTCCCTTTTAATGGTTATGTTTGTCTGCTGATGCTGTCTTCCAATGTTACATCCTCATGCTTGAGACGTAATCACATGTGAAACACATGTGGAGAGGGGAACTTCATAGGTCTGCAGCACCTCCAAAGTGTATAACTAAGGCTTGGAGAAGACACCCAGAAGAACCTGGAGTTAGAATCCTGAGGTGATAACATGGTCTGTGCCAGAGAAGAGGTAGAAGATGCCATTGCTGAATGCTCTTGCAGGTAAAATAAGACATTCTAAACAGAAGCAAATGGAATCAAATTTCTGCTTCTTTCAGTATAGTGAATGGTACGAACACATTTGTACCATACACCATGGTGTTAAAAGGGTGGTGCTAATAATTTGAGTGGCTACCAACTTGTTTCAGGATAGTGGATTGAAACAAAATACCACCATCAGAATCATTATTCCATGATTAAGTTTACTCAAGAACCTTTGATAAGGGACTTGGTCAGAGGTTGGTTTGACTCTGATTGTTGCTTGTGGTATGTGTACGCATTGCTTTTGCCCATTATTAGCTCTGTTCAGGGGCTCAATAGAACACCAACTGAACACACCTACAGGGCTTGAAAAAGGCCAGAAGTCCTACCCCTTGCCAGTCACTCACCTTCCTGGCCCCACTATTCACAGTTATGGCAGCATTTGTCTGAAAAGACAAATGCTGTAAGCGTGGTGGCCTGGCTTTCTGTGATTGGGAGTCTGGGGCTCTGATCCCAGATCCCAGTCTGTCAGAATGGGATCTCTGTCAAATAAGTTTTTGCTGCTTTAAAAACTTAAGCAAACTGTTTGACCTGCAGTGCAAAGAAAAACAAAAAGGATGCAAACCATTTGCAATGATGCCACAGCCCATTCCACCTTCAACTTTCTTAAAATTATTATCTGTCTCAAGCCAAGGAGTCTGGAAATAAATAGAGCTGTATATACATGAAAATATAAAGGCACCTTATGTAGACACTGTGATCAGATGTCACAATCTACTTTTGACAATTATATCTACTTTTCTAGCCTTTTCTTTGTTACTGAGAAAGGCTTGAGAATGTGTGAACCTTTTTTGCTAAAAGCACAAATTGTTAGAAGTCTACATGAGCCTTCCAATGAAGTCAGTACTCACACTCCTTTTCGTCCATTTCCTTTATGTGCTTCATACCATGTACAAAACTTTATCATTCCCTTCACAGGCTTTTATCCTACCAAAAAATGTGATGCCTGGGGGTGGGGCAGAAATCAGGAAATGCCAACTAATCTAAAACATTTTGAAGTTATATTTCAAAAAGTCTGTAAGTTTAATTCAACATTTGAGTGACAAAAATGGAAATTTTGGTAAATTTCAAATATTTGCTCTCTCTCAAATCATTCAGACTGCCTCAGTGTGTAGTAGTTGACATTGCAAACTGTGGCCTTACTGCAGCAATTCAGAAGTTGTTAGTCAAACTTTGTTTGTCCTTCCTCCCACTTTCATCTTTCCATTCTGGCATGTGACTGCAGAAGCTCCCTGTCTTCTTCCCCATCTTTCACATGATATACTCTGCTGGAAAGATTCAAAGGCAGGGCACTTGACTGGCCTCTAGAGCATTTGAAACATGCCCCCCTTTTGTTTCTGAATAATATTACTAAAGCAGTTGCTGCAGACTCTAATGAGAGTGTTACCCTTTCAGCATCTCCAACCGGAAAACTATATCACCAAGACATCCTTGTCAAAACCAAAGCCAGAAAGTTAGCTCTGTAGATGCTGAGTTTGATCTCTCATTTATCTAAGAGACTATTTAAAGTTTTACTGGACCTCAGCACAAATATCATCCAGACCTTTCACTATTCTGTGTATCATTCTCTCTTACATTGGACATGACTATCATATCAGCAATTATCTGAGAATTAAGTAGAATTGTGAGGATTGCATATAAAAGAACAAGTCAGCAACTCACAAATTAAGTAATGATAGCTAAATGGAGTCCCCACCTTCAGAGTCAGTAACACTCTTGAGTACTAAGCCTCGGGCTTTTAATTAAATATTGTTTTAATAGTTTTAACACTGTTTTAAAATATTGTTTTACAAATTTTAAATTGTTATAATGTTATAACTTTTTCTGTTGTTTTTGCTTTGTTGTAAACTGCCCAGAGATATACGTTTTGGGCAGTATAAAAATATGTTAAATTAATAAAATAAAATAAAATAAATAAAAAGAAATTGAATATACATCCCCCTCATAGCCTTCTTGTGAGCTTCCATCCCAGGTCATCAATGAAAGCAGGTTAACTGGATACCTTAGCTGTTTGTACTACCCTGCGAAGCCTAACAATCCCTAGCTCTCATAAAGAGCCCCATCCATTCTCTTTTGCTATCTCTGATGCCTGGAAACTTCTCCCAGAACTCTTACAGGTGCCATTTCTCTTTCATTCCTGTGAAATTCCACAATACTGTGTCAACATTTGAATAGTAAAACTTCCTGGAGCAGGAATCTGTCTTTTCTCCTTATATTGCTCTGTAAAGTTATCTATCTGTATGTATGTATATATGTCTATAGATTTTTCTTAATTATTATTTATTTTTACATGTATATCCTGCTCTTCCTCCAAGGAGTTCAGAGTGGTGTACATGGTTATTGTTAACCTCACAATGACCCTGTGAGGTAGATTAGGCTGAGAGATACATAACAGGCCCAGAGTCACCCAGTGAGTTTCATGGTTGAATGGGGATTCAAACTCAGGTCTTACAACATTCTAAACACACACACGCAGGTACACACACACACACACACAGTATTTTCTAATGTTCTTAAATACAAAATATAACAATGTTTTGTAAAAGGGGCTGGGTCTGATCTTTTATCAGAAAACAGGATGCTGTCGAAGCAGCAAGTATCCTTGGTCCTTGTGAAATTCTGGTTCTTATTTACTAGATGGTACAGAGGCTTAACCTGATTACCCTGAACTGCCCTAAACTGACAATCGTGTTTTTTAAACATAATAATAATAATATTGTATTCATTTCCCAGTAACAAATAATCATGCTGACAGTTATTAATATATATCAAGCTTAACTGTACAATGCATGAGATCTTTTAATCCTGGCTTTGAAGGGAGAAAAATGGCCTCACTGTAAATTAGTTTGCAAGAGGTCCAGAGTTGCTCAGTTCCAGATGCTGAAATATATATTAGAAGTTGTATCCCAGTTCAAGTATTAGGGTAAAGTGATAATAGTCATTTTCTCTGAAACAGGGAGAGGGAGAGAACGGACAAATAAGAATGATAGAAGCGTCATTGATGCTGTATGAATATATGGGGCAACTATACCTTGCGACAGTTCGTGAGCAGAAGCACTGTGATGATTGGGCAGTGGAGGTTCCATATACAGATAGGGAGGAGGAGCTTGTGGCACCATGGTTATTGGGCAGTGGGGATTCCATATGTAGATAGCGGGGAGGAGCCTGTGATGATTAAGGTCAGTTGGAATGCAACTGTTACTGGTTGGAAAATGTTCTTGATTGTAGAGGAGAGGAATCTATCTATATAAAAGGATAGTGGGCAGAGGTCTGCAAAGAGAGGGGTCGTGAGGGAGGAAAGAGCCCCTTCAGGATAAAGAGGCTGCTGTTGTGTGAATTAAATGTTAACTCAGGAAGGGAGAGGAAGAGAGAGAAAGAAAAAAGAAGGGAGGGGAAGAGTGAGTGGAGGAGAGAGAAAGTGAGAAAAAGAAGGGAGGGGGAGAGAGAGAAGGAAGGGCGAGGGATGGGTCTGGGAACAAGCAGCCATGACAGTGCCTACTGGCAGCAAGGAACGGCCCATTCAACCACTGCTGCTGTTTGGGGCTAACAAGACTATTGGAAGAGGGAGGCAGGCAGGCAAGGGATGGGCCCAAGTCTGTCAGCGGCCTGAGGGGAACAAGCGGCCATGGTGGTGATGGCAGTGAGGAAGGGCCCAGTCAACCACTGCAGCTGCTGCTCCTGAGGGGAGGAGCAGGAGCAGAGCTTGGGTGAGGGTGGGGAGATCTTTGGGGATAGGGGGATGCAGCTTGTCCAATAGGTGCCAGCAATGCTGCAGCTGCGACCCAAGGGGTGAGGGGGATGGAGTAAAGTGATCAAGAGGGGTGAAGTGGATGGAAGCAACAGGATGGAGGAGGAGCAGGAGTGTGGCTCAGGTGAGGGTGGAGAGATCTCTGACATGAGGGGGGCCGTGGCAGAGGGTGAGTAGAGCAATTAAGTGCTAGTGTGCAGATGCTCTGCAAGGGTTAACCTAGTATATGTTTAAACAGTTTCTGATCCAGGGGACTGCATATGTGCTTGTGTGTATGAGTGTGTCAGCTTGTGTGAGGAGTGTGTGATATTATTTATAAAGGAGTGAGAGAACAGGTGTGCCAAGAATGTTTTGGGTTGGTTTGTTTTTTAACCACGTCCTTGCTGTTCTTCTGCAGCAAAAACACAGGGGCAGGGAGGAGGAGAAGATTGGGGGGGCAGGGGGACCACAGGTCCATCTTCACTTCTTGTTCTAGGGCTCACGCCAACCTTGCTATGCCCCTGCATTACTGTGTTCACAATTCCCTTCCCTCTGCAAGCAACAGCCAATGGAGTGGAGCAGGGCGACACTAACATGATGTCTAACATTTCTTCAGTTATTTGTTACAGGGAAGAAATGGAGAATGGACTCTACACTCTATGCCTCACTGTAACATGTGCTTTGGGCCTCAGCAAACTGTGCCTTACTCCAGAACTGTAAAAGCATTCCCTTGCTATTTCTTGCCATGAGCATTAAGCTCTGGTTCATATCCATCTCTGGGGATAACCGACCAGGCAAGGATTATTTTATTTTTAGTTTTAAAGGGCACTCCCCTTTCCTCAGACAGTGAGGTCATTTTCAGTTATGACAAGATTTTCCTAAACAGCAGCAGCATTTGCCTACAATGAGCTTTTATTGCAAGTACTGGCAAGGCAGAATACCGATAGAGTGGATCATCACTTTGCACAGCTACATTATCCTGTTGGCCCCAGGTTGATTCACTACAACAAATGCATTTTACAAAGGTGAAAATTCTTTGTGATATTCACACTAGCATAAAAACATTAAATAAAATAATAATAATAATCTATTACTTCATTCAGTACACTGTTTTGAAAATACAGTACATGGCTCAAAAAAGTGGGGGAATCTCCCTCTCTCTCCCTCTCTCTCTCTCTCCCTCTCATACTAGAATTCAGGGTCAGTGAATGAAGCTGATTGACAGTAGATTAGACTGACCGAAGGAATACTTCTTCACATATTGCACCATTAATTAATGGAATTCACTGCAAAGGGAGGCTACAGCACCATCTCAGATTGCTTTAAAAAGGGATGAGACAAATTCACGGAGGGAAGGGCCACAGATCCTTCCATCCCATTGACCACTATGGCACCACTATCAACACAAAAAGAAGAGCAGCGCAGAGCCTGGATATAATCCATGTTACACATGAGTAAAGGATCACTACAGAAACCAGACAGATGGAAGCAAATACCATTTGAATATTGCTTATACAATAATTGTATATTGCTTAGACTTGGAACAGGGCTGTACTGCTGCCAAGCATATACACAGACAATGGACAGTAGAACAGCCTCCAGAGAAGGCTAGCTGTGAAATTAGCAGGGAGAGCCAATTAATGCATTATCCATCATGGACCAACACTGGCAGTATCATAATGCTATGAAGATTATCTGCTGATATCTGAGTACCAGGGCCTGCCAGGGACCATGGATGACCGTACCCAACTCTGGAGCTGGAGGATATGTTCTCATGCTCAGAGCCCACAAGATCAGTGGCTGGAACTGCAGCAGAAGGAATCTGGAATCTGAAATGCAGCAGGTAAAAGATACTAGCCTGTTGATCAGGCAATGGCAGAAGGCCAGTCTCCTATAGCAAACCTGGCCAATCCAGAGGCTTCATACTGCTGGGCAATCACAGGAGCTGGTATTGCATTTCCCTTCTATACCTGTAGAGGGCTCTGGGGTCTGAGCAAACACAGTCCCAGGTAGCTTACTGTTTAAGTCACAAACTCCATTCGTCAAGCTTCTGGTTCAAGCCCAGGTATCCCTACCATCAAGATACCCAGAGGACTGCAGTAAACACTTTGTCTTATGAAGATGGACAGTTGCCAACCATTTCCTCTCACCTCCCTATCATTCTATAAGGAAGATTTCTTCTCACTGGCCTTACGGGATGCAACAGAAACAGCCGGACTGCTTTCCCTCAACATGGCCAAGAGCTTCAAGAATAATTATATTGCAGCTCTGGAAAAACACAACAGAGACTTACATACATAGGCTCAATTAGGTTCTGTAAATCTATACATATTTTTTATTGGTTTACAATGTTACAGATTAAGCTATGTTGTCTATTGAGCCATTAATGTATTCTGTGCAATGTCCCTGTAATTGACAATGCTATTTCTGGCCACCATAAGACATGCACCTGCTCATAAGAAAAAGGAAAATAAGATGCCATTGTTAATACACCAATGACTGCTTTATGTGAACTGGTAGTTAAATTGGGGAGCTCTTTGGCTGTTTGGGGCTGCTATGTCACAAGCTGGGAATCTGAGGAATCCAGAGATGTTATTAAAATGCCGGAGTCTTGGATGCTGTGACAGGAAAGCTGGCTCTCTCACTAAATCCAGGAAATAGCCAGCAGAGCTTTCTCTCTCTCTGTTTTCTCAGATTATTCCTCATAGAGTATTCTCAGTGTACTGTTTCTTAAGACATTGATCTACATTAACTTGCTCTCTCAAACATGTCTTGCACAGTCCTCAAAGAGCTGAAATCTATTTCATTTGCTTCAACTGCTGTGTGCGCAGCTTCTTCTCAGATTAGATCTGAAACAAGAAGGAAAGGAAAGCAATGGAGGAAACTCCCTCACATTGCTTGCAACATGGAGACTGGACCTCCACCCTTTTGGAGGGTTGCACCAATCCTTTAGGGTGATAGTTTTCCATGTTCAGGATTGTGTAAGTAAGGAACATAGGAATTAAGCAGGGAAAGATAGAAAGTGGCACATGAAAACAGTTCTTTACCTTCCCCTTCAAAGTGAAAAAAAGGCAGAACGAACATTGGAGTAATGGGTGATTAATGGAAGATAATCTCAAATCACAACAAAAGATTATATTAGAAGGGAAAGGATTAGATTTTTTCAGTCAAGGTCAGGACTACCAATAACTATTAGCCAGGATACTTAAAAATAACCCCCCCCCCCAAGCAATAACCCTCTGAATATCAGAGAACAAACAAGAACAAAGGCTGCTCCCTTCATGCCCTACTTATAAACTTCCAAAGCAATTGCACAATTCTTCTTGGAAACATTGGGTAACATCCAGGCCTTGAACAAAATGGTGCTTTGTCAGTGGAAGCTCCTTCCTTGAACAGAAGGAGAGCTTCATAAATAAAGAGCCCTTGCATTTAGGTAAGGACTCCGTGCCTGAGCACAACTCTCCTTCTGTTTGTGGAAGAAGGTTTCATCAACAGAGTGCCATCCTACTAAAGATGGAGCAGGCAATCCTTATGCAACCTTTCCATACACTGTACTGTACATCAGCTACTGTATGTTCACTACCCCTTTGATTATGAAGCTAAAAAACTAAAATAGTTAGAAGCTGAATAGGTATCGGTACAAATTAAATTGTATGAGTGTTATTAAACATCACGTAGGTGGGTATGTTATTTGTTTCAGTAGTCAAGAACACAAATGACCATTCAACCCTTTTGTCCATGACTTAGACATTGTGCAGAGAAATCTGAGGCAATATAAGGACCAAAACTGCATTAGTGAGGAAAGATTATACAGAACAGTAGAATCCTTACCACAGAACTCTGGTGATCTCCAGTTCACACAGATCCCTTTCATCCTGCATATGTGGGCATAGGATGATATAATCTTGCATACTTCATCATCATAGCAGCTGCTTTCTTCACATGCTTCATAGAACACACTTGGAGGAATGATTCCGTGGCATTTCAGAAATTCAGGGGACCTCAAAATGCTACATTTGGTAGTGGTGTATTCAGTGCATTGGGGGACTCTGCTGACTTCGCAGACTTTCCCTGGCTGCTTCACAGTCCACTCTTGGATGAAGATGTTGCTGTCAGATGTAATGGAGTCATTCTTTAATATGAAGTCATTGCCCTGGTTTTGGTCACAAACCCCTAGAAAAGGGAGACAGAATCTTACAAAATATATCACCGTAGATTACAGTAATGAAACATTATTCATCTCAAACAGAATAGCAAGCCTAGAGCTATATGAAACCTACCCTATTGTTTTTTAATCCTATAAAAACTATTTTAGCTCATCCTCAATATTCTCCTAGATATTTCACCTGAGCAGAGCACTCTAAATTCCCCAATGTAAAAATCATTTTTTACTTTGGGAGAAATTTGGTGGCAACAGAAATGTATGGAACCTTCCTGAGAAATGTTAGTAATTTCATCTGCTTAAAATAGGGCCTCCAAATTGGCTTTGAGTTCTGCTTTAGATGAGCTCCAATGGCAACAATAATAAAGACAAAACACAGTTCGCAGGCAAGTTGCTGGCAAAGTTTATGTTAGCTTCAGTGTTGTCTATTTTCAGCCTGCATCTCAGAGAATCATTAAGCGCTAGATTTGGCAATCTTGCATGCTTGTTTTTCCTAGTGTAATCAGGACTAGAATTATAGTGAGGAAGGAGGGATTTTTAACCATGCTGACTGACTAAAATGATCTCCACATGGCTGCGATTGGTCTCAGAAGGCAAGATGCCATTGGTCCCAATGTGATAAAAAGGAAGTCATGTGAGGAAAAGGTAGTCCTGGAGCAGCAAGCCCCATTGCCAGTCACACTAGGAAAAGACAGTTCTGACAAGGAAGGCCCAGCATTGAGCTCATGGGGAAAAGGTGCCCCCAGGGTGACAAGGCGTAGTGCTGGACATATGAGAAAGCAGGCATGGCCCAGCTCCCTGCTAGCCACGTATGGAGGCTCAGGTGCAGCTCAGGCATCAACTTGGCAGGCCAAATGGAGGCTCCCAGCAGGGTGAGAGGATCTGATAAAGTCTGACTGAGCAGTCCTTGTGCTGAAAAGAGGATGGTGACTGCAAGGCACAGCCCCTGTGAGGACTAAAACCAGCTGAGGGGGCAGAGGGGGACAGAAAACCCTCAACAGGTGCAGAGAGGGAGTGGAGGAGAAAAACTACCAAAGTCCCAGGGCTCTCCTAGAATTTGGAGAGAGGACTGGGGAAAGGGCCATGCCATCCATGGGCTAAAACGCCACTTAAAACTACAAGGAGGGCATCCCTGCCAGGGCAAGGGCCATGAGGCTGAGACCCTGGCAGAACATAGACTCTTTTAAAACATCACTCAGCAGCAGGAGGGAGAGGAGAGGGTTACAGTCATCCCTCACCAACCACAAAGGTTCCATTCTGGGAAAACCTTGCAGTTGGCAAATTCATGATTGGAGAGCCACTGAAATAAATGGCAAACAGGGGGTATGGGGAATTGCGGTCACGAAAGGACCACAAAATACAGTGAAAAATAGGGGGGGAAAATCTCTAAATCCACCCCCAGTCACCAGGAGTCAGTAAGAGGAATGAAGGGGACCCCCCAAAATGACCCCTGACCCTGAAAATGACCCCCAATCCCCCAAGTGACCTTCCCCCCAAAATTGTGAGAACCCCCTGCCCCCCAAATTGAAAAAATCTCAGCAAACTATGGATACTCAGGTTGCGGTTGGCGAGACTGGTCACAATTTCCCGGTCATGGATACTCAGATCCACGACTGGGAAACTCATGGTTGGTGAGAGATGACTGAATTTGTTATTGTTACATTAAACAAGAACTAATAAAGCATTAATACAGTAATCATTTTTAAAAATAAAAAATAAAGTGGCACCTTAAAAAAAAAAGAGGTGCAGAAGAGGGCAACCAAAATGATCAGGAGGCTGGAGCACCTTCTTATAAGTAAAGGCTAAAGCATTTGGGGCTTTTTAGTATAGAAAAAAAATTGACAAAGAGGAGGACATGATTGAAGCTTATACAATTATGGAGAATTTGCATGGAAATGGAGTGCATAGAGAAATGGAGTGCATATGGAGAAAGTGCACAGAGAGTTTTTCTCCCTCTCTCACAACACTAGAAATAAGTGTCATCCAGTGAAACCAATTGGCAGGAGACTTAGGAAGGACAAAAGGAAATACTTTTCCACACAGCACATAATTAATCTATGGAATTTGCTGCCACAAGATGTGGTGATGGCCACTTAGATGGCTCTAAAAGGAGATTAGACAAATTCATGGAGGACATGTTGATCAATGCCTATTAATCTTGATGGCTATTTGCTGCCTCCAGGATCAGAGGCTGTAAGCATTTGAATACCAGCTACAAGAGAGCAATGGGAGGAGAGGGGACAATCCTTCATCTCCTGCTTGGGAGCTTTCCAGAGGCAGCTAGTGTGCCGCTGTGGGAAACAGAATGCTGGACTAGACATGGTTTGGCCTGATCCAGGAAGTTTGATCTTATAATCAAAGACTGGCTATATAACATTATAAGTGTTATATAGTATATAATATATAGGTGTTCTTATAATCACTAAGCAGGGGAATTCTCTTTTTCATTGGAATCAACACTGTCATCTTTTTAGCATGCTGCAGAATTAGATTGTTTAAGGCCTGTGGTTACCTCTGAGGTATCTCAGAACTTCCTTCTCTTTATCACACATTTAAGGACCTTCTGGTTCTACTGGTTCTCAGCCCAAAGGAGGTATCTTCACTTATCTCACCCTTTCTAACTCTATTGGTGTATTTAAGAAAATAATCAGCTCTGTAAGGAGGTGATAGCACCTTGGAGCAAGAGTGGTCTATTACAAAATAATTACTTCATTATACTGAATACAGCTAGTCCATAATATTAGTTCCACTGAATGAAGTCTATGTTGCCTTAAAGCTTGGCCCTATCCCACATGTGAAATTATCTGGGAAGTTCAAGAAAAATCCTGTCAACTTTTTCTTGAAATATGAAATAAGAAAGAGCCAAAGGAAATATATTTCGGCACCATTTTTGCTCCATTTTGCTGGAAACTGAAAAGCTGCTAATGGCAGAATCCCTTGATTTACTAGAGTCCCTAAGGCAAGAAGAAAGACAGCTGCTTAAGTTTTGTGGTAGTTAAGATTAAATAAAGAATTCATGAGGGACTAAAACATCATTAATAGCATTAAACATCTGTCTCTGGAGGAAGAAGCAGTGAGTTTGACTCTCAGCTGCTTCCTGATCCTGATTTCTGGTCATTTCCCCTGCTCCTGGTTCTCTAGTCCTGACTTGAGACTGCCATGTGGAGGTTGCCTGCAGTCCAGCCTTCACACACACCTTGCTGCTCTTCTGTCTTTGCTTTCCTCACCCTCAACTGCACAGAAGCTGCATTGAACACTTGGCAGCAACAAAAAATACTGCCTCTAACTAATTCAGTACAAAAGTTTTCATTCATTTCAATTATAGAACAATAGTGATTCAGACAACTACAAGAAAATATGACTAATTGCCAAACTACAAATAGTAATGCTGGAGACAAAAGTTTTACAACGTACCACAAAGACCATATGTTTTCAAAGCAAAACTCTTTGGGCTGAGCTGGAAAGAAAACTCATTGTTGCTTGGAGTGAAGTAGAGAACATGTCCCAGATGGGGAAATCTGATTTCATAT
Organism: Hemicordylus capensis; assembly: GCF_027244095.1. Taxonomy (NCBI): domain Eukaryota; kingdom Metazoa; phylum Chordata; class Lepidosauria; order Squamata; family Cordylidae; genus Hemicordylus; species Hemicordylus capensis. The sequence continues at coordinate 128,815,688 of NC_069661.1, forward strand.
ATTAGTGCCCCATGAATATTCACTTGAATATGATCATTCTCATACGGAACAGGAGTTGTTTCACCATTCACAGCAACCTGTTTGGAAAAGTTGAGAATAGCTCATCATCCAATAGTCAGTAAAAATAAAACAGCAATAGTTTCAAAGTATATGTGCTTAACAATGGGGACCTAAGACTCAACTAAGACTACATTTAGGCTGAGAACACAGTTCATATTTTCATACAGAGTAGGGATGTGCACAAAACCGGTTTGCCTGGTTCGGTTCAAATTCAAACCGGGTTCGAACCAGGAGGGGGTGGTTCAGTTTTGGTTTTGCTCGAACGCCCCCTGGTTCGGTTCGAATTCAAACTGTTTCAAACCGTTTCAAACTGGTTAAAACTGGTTCGAACCTCCAAAAGTGGGTGGGGTGGTAGCTGGCACGCATGGGTACCTGCCACCCAAACCCCAAAGCAATCAGACACTCATACAATTTTTTTATGAATTTTTGAATTTTATTTTTATTTTTCTCTCATAGGGTTAGGGTTACCACCACTCGCTCTGGGCCACCCCAGCTCCCCACAAGTGCAGTTATGGGGCTGCTGAAACCTCCATTCCTCTCTATGGAGAAAACTCTTAAAGCCACTTGTGGGGTGCTGGGATGGCCCAGAGTGAGTGGTGGGGTAGTGCACAGAGGGTGCTAACCACCCCCACGGTTTGCTAACCCATGGGGTACCGGGTTGTGTTGTTTCTGAAGTGTTCTGAGTGTAGATTCTTTGGTAGCATATAAGATTTTCAATGACAAACCATGAATCCACTCTCATTGCTAACCTTAAAGACACATAAACTTCAAAAATCACTTAAAAATCAGCCCTTTGCCCAATTCCTTTCAAATAATTCTGATAGCTTCCTTGCCCCCCTTGGGCACTACCACCCACCACACTCTGCTCTAGGCCACCCCTTTGCCCCCGACGTGAAGCTATACATTTGCTGACACCTCCATGCTTCTTTATGGAGAAAAACCTTAAAGATGCATAAACTTCAAAAATCACTTAAAAATCAGCCTTTTGCCCAATTCCTTTCAAATAATTATGACAGCTTCCTGGCCCCCCTTGGGCACTACCACCCTCCACGCTCCACTCTAGGATATCCCTTTCCCCTCGACATGAAGCTGTACATTTTCTGCAATCCTCATTATTCCCTATGAGGAATTCCAAAATATTTTTAAAATTCACCAATAATCAGAGGAGTGTCTGATTGCCTTGGGGTTTTGTGAGTGGTAGGAACCCCTGGGTGTCTACCACCTACCCCAAGTTTGTTCCCCTAGGTGCTCCACAATAGGGGATATGGGCTGGTTCGGGTCCCATTATACCCTATGAGAAAAATGATTAAAAATATTTCAAATATCTATTAAAAAAATGTAGGAGTGTCTGATTGCTTTGGAGTTTGGGTGGTTATTGAAACCCATGGGTGCTCCACAATAGGGAATAATGGGATGGTCCGAGTCCCATTATACCCTATGAAGGAAAAATAAAAATAAATTTAAAAATTCATTAAAATAAATTGTACGAGTGTCTGATTGCTTTGGGGCTTGGGTGGTAGGTACCCATGCATGCCGGCTACCACCCAACCCACTTTTGGAGGTTTAAACCAGTTCAAACTGGTTTAAGCTGGTTCAAATCAAACCACCCCGTTTGGTTCGAATTCGAACCTGCAGCTCGAACCTGATGGCTGGTTTGGTTCGAATTTGAACCACTGGACCACCCTGGTTCAAATTCGAACCAGTTCAAGTTTGAACCAGTTCGCACATCCCTAATACAGAGAGATAAACAGCACTGCTGTGTACAAAAGCACTGTACTTCTGAACATCAGATGCTGTAGGGTCAGGGATTCCTTGGGTCCCCAGATGTTGTTAGACTAATGGACTTCTGCCATTGTGGCTAAATATGATGCAGGTTCTAGTTCAACAACCCTGTTACAGGGTCTGGTACCTTGTGAAATGAGAACAATTGAGTCTTATAGCAATTTTATGATGGCTGTTTATTTCAATATAGCCAAATTCTCACCATGTGTGTGAAAGGAGGGCTTTACCTTGCACATCTCTGACAGTGAGGCCCAGAGGCCAAACCACCCAGGACTGGAAATGGGGAAGGAGGACTCATCAAACAATGTCACCAAGTTCATTTACAAGAAGATTCACAAGTAAATGAGAGCAATACACTTATTTGAAAAAAACATAAAGAGGTGCATTTGGAATTACACCTGCTCCATTCCCAATCTCCTCAGCCACTGAAAAATATACCTGCTCCTATCTGCATACTGCCATCCTGGGTTGTGTTTTTTGATCACACTAGATATCTAGTGTGAGACTTAGACTTTATAAAGATAGATATGCACTGAGCATGAAAGGAGCAGGAAAACACTCAGGCAGACCCTGCTAGTCTGTCAGAGCATCAGTCCCTGTCCAAGGCATCAACCTGGAAACTGCTCCTTCAGGCTCATTTTGTGTCAAAAGCAAAACTAAGGCTTGTTTCTCTTCCACTGGCTAAACAGCAACTGCAACAGCTTTTCTCCCCGCCCCCTCAAGCTTGAGTCACATGTGCTCCTTCAAAAAACATCCAGTCATCAAAACTCATTAGCAAACATTCAAGTTGAAACAAAAGAAGGTTATGTCTTCACTTGAGCTACCACAATATTATTTCCATTGCAACGTCTTACCATCATGTTGCTGAAGAGTTGTACAGATGTGCCCTTGTACATGACCTCAATGGCATTCATACAGTTGAGTCGTGGGACTGAACTGCAGGGTGCATTCTGAAGTACCACTTGCATATCAAGTTCTTTGTCTTCAAACAAGGTATAGGAGCAATTTCCCATCAGTTTAAAATCTAGCCCATCAAACGTCACAATATGTCTAGTTGAGCTTCCTGTACACATGCCTATAACATAGGAATTTAGAAAAAATAATTGTTGGACAGCCTGATTTTTAAAAGCACACTTTATCTTCTTTAACAGGTATTGTAAGGCAACAGAGAAACTGCAGCAGTGGGACTCAGGCACTTTTGACTATGGCCACATTTGCATATAACATGGAACTGTAGTTGAAGGGGCCAGAGGATGCCAACCCTGAACACCCAAATGCAGGACAGTCCCTCGGAATGCCAGTTCCAGGCAGAGAGTGACCCGACGTTCTGCTCTCCTAAACAGGGCCGCCCCTAGGGGTGTGTGGGGCTGGGGGCGAATCAGCATGTGCAGGACCTCCTTAACATTTCATATCAATTCAGAATCATGCTGATTGATGACATACAGTGTAAATAGTATGAGTGAGGTTTTTGGACCAGCTTGGACATATAATGCATTTCTAAAGAAATAAAAATAAAAAGCACAACACATGCTTCACAGTTCTCAGACCTTCTGGGTTGCAAATAAACTTTAGCATAGTGTATTCATAAATAAATAAATAATATATTGTTTGTTCCAGAAGTTTTTATTTATTTATTTAATGTTTTTAAACATTTTATAACAATTTATAATTTTGCAACAACATGCCCAAGTTGCCCCCCACCCCGTAAACAAGCCACTTATAGGACTTTTTAGATGGTTTTTTTCCCTTTTTTTAAAAAACCCAACAATTTGTCCAATCCACTTCAATTTAACTATACATATTCCTCCCACCCTGCCCTACATCTCTGCTAAATACCAAAGCCCTATGCCAAGTCATTCCAGGACAGGTGATCTAAAGGCTAGGGCAGAAAGGGGGGGCATTTTACCCTTTTTTATGAAGGCAAAGGGGCAGATTCTTCCATATGGGGGTGGAATGATGGTCTAAATGGGGGGCTTCAGTTCCAGACATTTTTGTAATTTTCTGCCATGAAGCAAGCCACTTACAGGACTTTTTGGATGGGGATTTTTAAATTAAAGAAAAAATTAAAAACCAACAATTTGTCCAATCCACTCAATTTAAATATACATATTCCTCCCACTCTGCCCTACATCTCTGCTCAATACCGAGGCCCTATGGCAAGCCAAGCCCATTCAAGAGGAGAGGAGATAACCACAAAAAGGAAACCACATCATATCTCCATTACTAAGGTTGGGCTGGGCTGGTCAGAGGGTCTGCAGAGAGCTCTGGTGCTGGACACTCTCTGCCTGCCTGCTTGCTTCTTTCCCGAGCTTCAGGCTTCAAGGAGGCCTGCATGGAAGTCTCTCTAGAAGCTCCGCCCACCCACCGAACAGCTGAGAGGCAGGAGAGACAGAACTCTAGCAGTTTGCCTGGGAGCCTTTCAAGCTGTAGGCAGACACAAAAGATCTGCTTTTGCAGGGCTGCGGGGAAAGATAAGTGGCTAGGACTGTGCAGGGGAGAGGGGGGCAGGCTGCACTGTAGTGCGGCCAAAGCGGGGTCTGTCCAGCATAGGGCTTGGGGCAATTGCCCCGGTTGCCCTGCCTTAAGGACAGTCCTGTTCCTAATTTGTACCCTCTGGTTGTAGTGAGTTTCACCACCCCAGCCAAAGGTTTAATGCAGTCTGTGCTTCATCCAAATTTGGAAGCACAGGCTTCATTCCTTCAAGATCAAGTTGAAGGAGGAAGGTCCTCCCTCTCTCCGCTGTCATTGGCTATGCAGGCTGTCCTTCATGAAAGAAGGAAGCCCACAAAGCCAGTTCCCCCTTCTCTCTGCAGTCTTGCTGACTGTAGGCTCTCTGCTCTTTGTTACGTCCGAATTCATACAGGAGAGTGGAGGAGAGGGGAACTGCAAGTCCATTGGACTCGCAGTTCCACAATACATGTGAATGAGGCCTATGTGCCACTGTGGCAGCTTGCCTGTAAAATGAGCTACTAGCCTCCTCTCTGCCACCTGTAACAGCACAACAGATATCCAAGGGGGGTATTGCACCTATCAGCAGAAGTCAGAAGAAGACACGAGGGCTGCTGGTGTTGTGTGTGTGTGCATGTTCTATGAGTGTGAAAATTGTGACATCTTTTGGCAGGAAACCATCTTCTATTTTTGTTATTGTTGCCATGTGAAGCACTTTGATAACCTTTTTGTTGAAAATGAATTAATAAATATATATTCATTAATAGTAGTGGCAGTAGCAGCAGTAGTGATGCTTTTTATAGGAACAAGTCATAAAAACATAAAAATAGCCCTGCTGGATAGCCCAATAGCCCAAGGCCCATCTAGTCCAGCATCCTGTTTCACACAGTGGCCCACCAGATGCCGCTGGAAGTCTACAGGCAGGATTTCAGGGCATGCCCTCCCTCCTGCTGTTACTCCCCTGCAACTTGGCTGATGGGAACAAGGCTGATGGAGGTTGCAAAGAGCGACACAAGACTGGGGGCATACGGACATTAGGGTAAATCCTGCATTTTGAACAAACACCCATAGGACTGAACTTTGCAATACGCTAGCTCTGTTTAAAATGAATTGCTTAAATATTTAGAATGCACAACAGAGCAAGTCTTGATGTTCCAAGTATGAATAGTTACTTTACTGGATTTACTTTTGGTTAAACATGCAAAGGTTTACAAGAGTGACGAGACTGTTTGTCAACTAGAGGTTTAGAAATTAAAAACAGGCCAAGTTGTCAAATATCCTTGGTATTATGCTCTGCAGTTTAAGATATGCGATTGCGATACAAAAGTGTGCTTAAATTATGGGTTTTGAATTCAAACCTATACCTCTTATTATAAGTTTAATATAATACTGACCCAAGCTTCAGGGATTCTGTTGATGTTTCCAAATCTATTTTCTGGGATGAGGGAGGCAGCAAGCTAAAACTAGTCCATGCATCTACACTTACTGTTTGTCTAAATATAGACATTTACTTATACTAAGATGTACTCTATATATTTATTTTATTTATTTAACATATTTATATACTGCCCAAAACTTGTATCTCTGGGCAGTTTAAAATAAAACAGTACAAATTAAAACAAAATTAAAACATTATCACAATAATAATATAAAATTTAACACAATGTTGAAAACTCTAAGTGAAAAGCCTGGGTGAACAAATGTTTCTTAAGTGACTTTTTTAAAGTTGTCAGAGATGGGGAGGTTCTTACTTTAGCAGGGAGCATATTCCAAAGCCTCGGGGCAGCAACAGAAAATGCCTGCACCTCAGTAGCCACTAGACGAGCTGGTGGCAACTGCAGATGAACCTCTCCAGATGATCTCAATGGCCAGTGGGTGCTTTTAAATGATGCATTTAAATCTAGTTGCTTTAAAAATAAAATATCACACAAACACTGTTATGTGGAATTCTTTCTGCATGGAAGAGAATCAAATCAAATATGCAGAAGAGTTCATCTTGACCTGTGTGTATGTCAGTTCTCAGTGAGCCTCACACTTTCTGCCTTCAAGTCACCACATCTTGTCAAAATTGTTAATGATGGTGTCCAAGTTTGGACTTGGAGGCATCAGCTTCAGTGTGGCATGTTGAAATGAATAAAGGTGGCTGAAAGACTGTGCTATATTTTAAGGGAATGCCCACAATACTATTTGTGGTGCCTGTGAAAATAATGCTATCATTTAAGGGATTGGCCTAGAACATGGGTCTTTTCTGCTTCAACTGGGCTGTAAGAGATTGTCTCCTGATTGGTTTTCAAACTTTTGCATGCACAAAATTTTCCCCTTAAATATGTCTGGCACTAATATATTGTGTGGTCATACCTGACACAAAGTTTCAGTACTACAACAGACCAAACTAAATGTATTCCCTGTTTTAGTTGAGCAAGAGATAAGGATGATTTTTTTTGTACTTCCTGATGAATGTAGGTGGATACAAAATGGCCACTGAAGAGAATAAAATTCTGAAAAGTCTTGGGCTACAGCCATTAAGAGAAGACAGTGGTGGTGCTACAGGGTGGTAAGTGTAATCATTTCCACACCCCAGCACTCTTGTCTGAAGGTTGAACTAAATCTTTCATGAACTGGTACTGCTCTGTGCCATTTCCTCTCCAGTTCTGATACATCTAGTATAAAACAATGTATCAACGCTATCAACGCTATGAGGTGGGTTTTTTTTAATTGTTCTATTTCTATACCGCTGTTCATTAAAATAATCCCAAAGCAGTTGGGATTTCCATGCTCAACCACACATCATTAGCTGCTATTGGCAATGCCAGGAAAACACACAAAGTCCAAATTCAGACCTAACAGGAAACTCGAGGTCCCTTCACCTCTGGTTTCCTCACCTGCATGTCCAAATTCAGGGCAATTTGAGTTTGCAGGGGAAAGGGACCTGTGGTTTCCCTCCCCAAACTCCAATCTGAACCTTTGGTTCAGAGTGGAATTTGGGAACTGTAAACTCTTTTATTACATCCAAATACTGGCACCACAGTTTCACCCCCACAGAACCAGAGTTGAGGGAGGAAGCTGTCAAAAAGGAAGCCCATACAACCAGCTCCCCCATTTCTCTGCACTGCAGAGGCAGCTCTCCCGAACATCCAAATTCAACTGAAGAGCAGGGCACAGTACCACAGGTCCACTGGAACCATGGTTCCAGATTACATCTGAACAGGGCCAGTGTGATGATATCACATCACAAGTGTGTTATAATAGATGTTACCAGGAAGAGGTGGGGAACAGACATACAGTGGTGTCAGCCACTTCATTTGTAACATCTAGTTCTACCTAGAAAAAAGCCAGAAAAGGAAAGAGAGGGAGGCAGGGCATTTTCCTGCAGTAAACTGAGGGAGAATCTTCATAGAACCATAATTAGATTTATGTGAGAAATATGAGGAAAGAGACCAGTCTTCCTTAAAAGGGATTTGGTTTTTCCCAAACTGCTGGCAATGAGAGTATCTCCATTAATGTTCTAGGGTTCTTAGGTAGCTGAGCCAAGAGTGCCATTAAAACCAGCATCGTGTGAGGTTATGTATATTCGTAGTAAATGTGAAAAATCAGCAAGTTGTTTTTTCATACACATCCTCTTGGGAAATGAAACTTTACAGAAGTCAATAACAGTTAGGACAACTCGTCTCTGTTTTTGTGCCAAGCAGCTAATGGCAAGAGTAGCAAATTTAATCTAAACTTTTTAAGAAATCCTTTTAGAAGACTGATCTCAAGCACCAAAACTCAACTGTTCACTTGCTGCTGGGTCACTTAATTAACATACTAGGCTATAACAACAATTTGTTACATTAAGAGTGTTGAATACAAGAAAACATTTGGCTAAAATCTACACAATGATTTAATATTTAAGGACTATTATGGCACAGAAGTATGAAAATAAGTATTGGGTTTTAGAAGCTATAATTTAATATGCATTAAATAAGCATTATTAACTTTTAAAAACTTGGTATGAAATTTTATATGTGAAGATGAAATGGTTTTGAACTTGGCTAAAAGTTTTTAAATTCTCCCTAACACATGAAATCTGAGTCTTCTGTTAATATACTGATGACTGCTAACAGAACATGTGGATAGACACACATTTGCAAGCTTTCATTAAGGGGGGGCATTTGGAGGTGTTGGGAGGGACCACTAGGCATGCCCAAAATATTTAACTGGGCAGGGAGCTTGAACCTCCCTGCAGAACCAAAATCCACCCTGGAGAAGCAGAGAGTACATAACCCTTTGCAGCCACAGAAGGCTTGAACGAAGAGTCTGAAATGAGTTGTCATCTCTCTGTCAATCAACTGGGCATAACTAATAACACTGACACCTTGCAAGGAGGAAGGTGAGAAAGAACTGGGAGAAGAAGGGAAGGAGGGAGCAAGGAAAACTATTAACAATGGATGGCACTTAACAATTACGTGAAACACAGGCTATATAAAATAAAAAGCAGTAGGAAATGCCAAACACAAAAACAAAGAGAGGATGCTCTCAAAACAGAGAACAAAAAGGAATGAAAAATCATGAAAGCAGCAAAAAAGGGGGACTATACCAAACAAGAAAACAAAGAGCTGATAAGAACAACAGAATGGGAGGGATTTTGGAGCTCTTCTAGTCCAACACCCTGCTCAGTGGAGGAATCTGCTATGACATCCCTGAGAGACGGCTACCCAGCCTCTCTTTGAAACCCTCCAGCAAAGGAGAACCTACCATTACATGAGGCAGATTGTTCCACTGTGGAACCGCTCATCCAATCAGGTAATTTTTCTTTGCAGCCTAAATCTGCTTCTTTGTCATTTCAATCCTTTGATTCTAGTCCTGACCTCAGGCACAACAAAGAACAAGTCCACTCCTCCTTCTATGCAACAGCCCTTCAGATATTTGAAGATTGCTATCATATCCCTTCCATTAGTCTTCTCAGGGGAGCACTGCTAGGTTTGGGGATGAAAATCACCCATCCCTAGGACATGTACACTATGTTAATCTAGAATGCAGCAGCACTTCATTGGAAGCAGAGGCGTATCTAGGGAATATAGCGCCTAGGGCAAGCACTGAAATTGCGCCCCCTGTCCAAACATCTGACACCCATCTTTCAGATAACTTTACCATAATATCAGCTCAAAAATACAAATCAAGCTCGTTAATCTTTTAATATTTCAAAAACTATTTACCAGTGGACGTAGCCAGACCAAGAAAATGCTGGAAAACTACAAATTTCAGTATGCTGGGGCTCATGAAATACCCAAATACTATGTGGAGGTGTACTTGGAAAACTAAACAGAAGTGCCTGTCTAATTCTCTACTATGCATTGTAGCATCACTATTACATAAGTTTTTAAAAATAAATGGAGAATTTGACTTTTCCCAGATACTCTGAAAATAATTAAAGGATATGCAGAGCAAACCGCTTGGAATATCTTCTAGTATTTCAGAAAGACAGTTAAAATGAGAGAAAGAGAGCAAGAAACTCCCAGTGGGCCTTAATACTAAGGATTTCACACTGATTCAAAGACAAACTCACCATTAATAGCCATATTATTAAGACATCACATTTAACTCACTTCTCACAAGAAGCAAAGTAAGAGAAATGAATACAATCCTAGCTCATAAGCTACAGCTCAGTATTCACAAGCCCTAATTCTCTGTACATAGTGCTAAACTGAATGTGTGTACAGTGACATATATATATATCTCCCCCCTTCGGGGGGCTTCCTAAAGGCCATGGGGGTGTCTGCAAATTTTTTTTTAAATGGCCACTGAAAACAAAATGGCCACCGTGCATGCTCAAATGGCCTCTGTGAGGCCTGGCATGGCCTAGGGCCTCACAGAGTCCATTTGAGCATGCAGGGTGGCCATTTTGTTTTCAGCAGCCATTTTTTTAATTTTAAAAAATGGCGCCCCCCTTCAAGTGGCGCCCGGGGGCACATGCCCTGCCTGCCTCACCCTAGATACGCCCCTGATTGGAAGCAATAGTGCTTCCTTAGTCAGGATGTCAGCCATCTAGTTCTTCTACCTAAATTCAGTGGCAATAAAAATCTCCATTCATGGAAACATTCTGAGACAAGGGCAGAAGGGACAAAACAAGGAACTGCAAAACTGAGTTGCTCCTCTCCTGAGCAGGCAGCCTGATACTCTGAAATCTGTTCTGTGAAATGACAGAATTGGATAGCTAAGTACAAAGCCCAAGTTTGTAACTGTATTTGCTTACATTCAGTCCTTGTTGACCTGGCCTCTCCCTCCTTGTGGTGAAATTTAGATTGTAAATTCCCCTGTAAACTCCCAGATAACCTGACCTCCACTCCTTGCACTGGGGATGAGACATCACCAGCAGTCGATATCCCACTGGGGGTGGCTGGGTTATATCCCTTAAAGCCTTTGCAACCAGAAGCTCACCCTCTACATTCAGACACAAACAAAAGGTGCAATCCAGATTCACTACTAATTAGAGTTTTGCTATTTAGTGGCACACAGAGTCATAAAATGATATGCCTTTTGCTAATTTGTTGAATAAAACTACAGGAAGGAAGTTGACATATCCACGTCTCCACTTTCTCGGGTCACCCTTGCTGAAAGAGAATCTGCTTTTAATGGTTTGGCATTCTCCCCACTCACTTAAAAAGAAACCATGAACTATGACAATGTGCTGCCCCCTACCCTGAAGGAAATATGATTAACACTTCCCTAAAGTCATAGCTATTATTATCTGTTTATATATGTGATAAATTTAGTTTCATATCTCATATAATGTCTGTATTTCCTCTGATGTTATCTCATACCACTGGAACAGATTAGATTTTATGGGATTCACAAATAGTAATGTTTGAACTATGAACATATGTGACTTCTTAATTTATAAAATTAAACCTTGGGTTATCAGACCAGCTCCCATTTTGGACTTAAGTGTCCATTTTGGGCAAACAAGACCTTCACATAGGACTAAAGTTTATGCCTGCAGGCCACTGCTCTTGGAAAGATAGGAAAGTACCCAATACTCTTACAATCAAGAGCAATTTGTATTTAATTTATTTATTTAAAATATTTATACCCCGACCCTCTAGTACACTACTGCTCAAGGTGGCTAACAACAATATTGCAATTTTGCCTGGCTGGCAACAGAGAATTGCCAGCCAGGCAAGCAAAGGTGCGGGAGCAAAGGGGGATCTGAATGGTTCTGGGGTGGAGGCTGAATGGACAAGCCTGATACCACCAAAATGAAATTAGGACAACTTCTTGCCAGTAACTGAACTGGCACGCTTAGAGCCCTTTTCATGTCCCCTGTCATTGGGAACATGAATAACCAGAAAAGCTTCTATTCAGAAGCCTCTCCTGCCTTGTAGGCCTTTTAAAAAAATATTTATAATTGACCTAAGCCCACTGAGCTTAGCGTGCTTTCAGAAGCAGACGTGTTGACAGACACTCTGCCCAAGCTTTCCTGTTCCCTGAGTGTTCCCTGAATTTGTTCTTCCATTCTTCCCTGCATGTTCCCAACCGCACATTAAGGTCATCTAAGGAGGTCCGTCTCCAGTTACCACCTCTGAGTCGTCTAGTGGCGACTCAGAGGTGGGCCTTCTCTGTAGCTGCTCCTGGGCTGTGGAATGCACTCCCAGCAGAAATCCATAATCTGAATTCATTATTGGCCTTCAGGAGAGCCCTCAAAACCTGTTTGGCCTGGCCTTCCAGGGTTTTTAATTTGTTGTAAATATTTTTAACTTGCGGTAACCTGGTCTCCCAGGATTTTTAAACAGTTTTGAATGTTTTATCTGTTAATTGTTTTATGGTTTTATAGTCTCTGTTTTTAATTGTTAATTGATTTTAATTGTTTGTTTTAATGCAAACTGCCCTGAGCTATTTTTGGAAGGGTGGTACAGAAATCAAATGAATGAATGAATGAATGAATGAAATGATTTGGTCTGTGGCAGATGCTGTACCCAAGTCCTCCTTGGAATCTTGGAACTGAATGCCTGCCAAGCACCCAGACACTACTGAACCCCCTTGGAACAGCTGTCAGTCTGACAGCCTTGAAAACCAACCCAGCCATTGACAGCTTATCTACAACATGAAAGCTGGATCTCCACCCTGAGATTCACTGCTCTACTTTCAAGGTTTCATCTCTTCTCAGCAGTACAGGAGAGGCATACAAGTACTCTCTCTCTCCAGCTCCACTGTAGCTTTCCTCACTGCAGCTTGACTTGGTTACCAAGTCACTTCCCCCACCTTAACTGAAAATCCTCCAGATCCTCTCTGTCAATCAGTCAACCAATCTTTATTGGTATGGTAACAGGCCAGCAAAAAAAAAAGTACGATCCTCTCTGTTGCACCCACTCTAGCATACAATAATCAGTACCTGATTATGGTGGTCTTCTCTTTTTAAAAAAAATGTATTTCTTTCTTTTTAAAAGCTCTGGCCTCCCAACTCTGTTTGCTCCTGGAGAACTTTACAGTGATGCTTCACTTTCACCATCAAGTCTTAATACACGATTACACACATGTTGACTTGGTGTTATTTGGGCCTATTCTACTGGGTAGGTAGCAGGTTAGAGTTGTCTGCAGATGGTAAAGCTTCCCCTAGTAGCCAAATAATTCTCCCAGTTTCAAAGAGCATTTCAGAATTTAGTTGGTATCCCTGCCCTGGTCACATAAACTATGAACAAACGTGTGCAAGAGGCACAAGTCAAATCAAATCAAATCCTTTATTATGGCCACAGGCCAATATTACTGGCATGAGTCAGAGCAACACCTGTTAACTCCTGGTTGATACATTTAATGACACTTACCTAATGGAATATATCCTTGCTTGTTGATTTTTATTGTTGAACAATTTATAAATATGTATATAAAACTTTGTTTTTGAGATCTAACCTTTTGCAACAAAGAATATGACAAAACTACCTCCCAAAAAGCCATAGATCAAGAGTGGAACTTAGGCTACATCCTCCAGAGCTCTCCCAGTGCCTTCAATCACTTTGAGGAGGTCTTACTTTTATGTGGCTGTTCCTCATTTAATAGGAAGAGGCTATGTACATATTATGTGCATTTAGCCCAACTAAAATTCTTAGACTGTAAACCACTTGACTAGAACCACCATCTCTTACAATGCATGTGGTAAAGAGTGCTGAAGGAGTTGGGGAAGGATTTCCCAGTACAGTACCAGGGGTGAACACATCCAATTACCTCTTAAGTAAAAGGAAGAGGGGGACCGTGAAAAAGAGACTGTGGGTAGTGGTAGGGGAGCACAAGTCCAGCTTATGAATGTAAATGTTGAAAGCAAAATGTACACCTATGTGAAGAAATGCCAACAAAATGGGAATTTTGCTCATCTATATAATTCTCTAAGGCGTACCTATAGCTAATTAATTAATTAATTAATTTTATATGTAAACTACTTTGGAAACTTTTGTGGAAAAGCAGTATATAAATACTAGTAGCAGTAGTAGTAGTAGTAGTAGTAGTAGAACAGACTACTTACATGGACACACCCAGCGGCAGCCACACGTTTCCTTCATTTTAACAGCAAGTTGATGGTTGTGACATGTCGGCCTGGGCATTTTCTCACAATTAATTATGTGAGTCTTCAAGTCTGTATAGCCACCTGGTAAGCATGTCACAGTGTGGCACTGGTCCTGTAATGTCCATATGTCACCAGGCTGGGCAAAATGACAAACTTATGTTAAAATAGGTTTCAGTTTTTTTACAAAACACAGAGGGTAAAAAAACGGACAAAGTTATAAGTTTGGGGTGATGATTCTTGTTTAGCTGTCACCAGATGTTTGATTTAAAACCTGAAACTGGCAAGTAAGATGACACTGCTATTATGCTGCTCAAATAGGCTTAGGCAACCAAACAATAGAATGCGACATTTTAGTTTTTCATGGTACAAAAGTATTAAGGATGAAGATAAACACAGGGTGTCCAAATTATGTGTTACTAAGTCCCATTGATTTCAATGGAAGAATTAAAAATTTGTGTAAATCTCTCCCGCTGTAATCAATGGGACCTAAAAGCCCTTAATTTATTCCTACTGCAATGAATATGTACCAGAATCCAAGACAATTTATATGAAAGAACGTTGTGATGCATGGGAATGGTACTTGCTGCTATGTCTGTTAGTATCTCTGTTTTGTATTAAACATGGGCATTGGAGTCAATGCAAGAATTTTATTCTCATCTCTTGAAAGGACAAACAGACCTTAGCTTCAAGAATATAAAATTATTTTAGGAAGTGTTCTCAGTAAAACAGCTCACACACCACAACAGGAATAAAGATGGCTCATCCACATCATTAAAAGGCACCCAGCAGAAGAAGGGTCTGGAAGTAGTTTCCAGCAGTTAGGCTCCAGGACCTGGATTCTTGCTCTACTTGCAGCTCTGGTTTCACTGCAAGCCTGGAAGATTGAGCTCTTTGGTTTGAGGATGTCATGTCTATGGTTTGTGGATCCCTGTCATATTAGGCTGTTTTGCATTGTCAGCTGATTGCAATCCTGATCCACCAAATTCTATACAACTTTGACATTAGAGTGGGCTTGTTAGTAAGAACAACTTGCCTCTAGTGCAGGGCTGATCAGGTTCGGCCCTCCTGCAGATGTTGACCTACAACTCCCATAATCCCTGGCTATTGGCTGGGGATCATGGGAGCTGTAGTTCAAAAACATCTGGGGAGCCTAAGTTGAGCAGGCCTGCTTGCTTGCTTGATTGATTGGATTTCTATACCACCTAATATAGAAATCTCTAGGCGGTGTACAGATTAAAGCATAATATATAAAATATAAAACATTTAAAATTCATAAAATCAGATAAAAATCACAATAGATAAAAACACATTAAAATTTAAAATTTAAATTTCAGTTAAAAGCCTGGGAAAACAGGTATGTCTTCAAGGTCCTTCTAAAAGCAAACAGAGAAGGAGATTTCAGCAGGAGCATTCCAAAGCCACACCAGGGCAGTCGCAGAGAAGGCCTGGTCCCGAGCTGCTACCAAACGAATTGGCAGCAACTGTAACCGGACCTCTCCAGATGATCTTAATAGGCATCAGGGTTCATGATAGAGAAGGCGCTCTCTTAAGTACCCTGGACCTGCCGTTAAGGGCTCTATAGGTAATAACCAGCACTTTGTATTTCGTTCAAAAACATATTGGCAGCCAGTGCTGTTCTTTTAGAATCTGTATTATATGGTCCCTTCAGGTAAACCCAGAGACCAAACTGGCTGCCGTATTCTGTACCAACTGTAGTTTCCGAACCACATACAAAGGCAGCCCCATGTAGAGTGCATTACAGTAGTCAAGCAAAGAGGTCACCAGCATGTGTACCACTGTTTAAAGGTCATTTGTCTCCAGAAATGGACGTATCTGATGTATAAGCCGAAGCTGATAAAAAGCACTCCTGGCCAACCTCAGAAACCAGGGAGAGTTTGGGATCCAGGAGCACTCCCAAACTACAAACCTCATCTTTTAAGGGGAATGTAACCCCACCCACAACAGGCAGATCTAAACCAGTGGTTCTCAACCACCGGTTCGCGGACCGGTGCCGGTCCACGAGGTGTTAGGTACTGGTCCGTGAGGCCTCACTAATAAAAATAACACACACACACCCCACCAATTTCGGACTGGTGGAGGATGCCGCAGGGAGCTCTCCGAAGCTCATTTCCAGGCAGCCCTTGCTGCTGGATAATAATGAACATTATCCAGCAGCGAAGGCTGCCTGCAGTGTTCCCTCTAACACAGATCCCCAGATGTTGTTGACAGCAACTCCTAGAATTCCCAGCTTAAATGGCTTTTGCTTGGGGATTCTGGGAGTTGTAGTCAACATCTGGGAATCCCTGTTAGAGGGACCACTGTCTGTCTGTCTAGAAATGAGATCTGGAGAGCTCGCCTGGGCTCTGTGGACCCTGGGCCCCGCCCCCTTTGCTCATGATATCACTGGGGGAAGGGGTGGTGGTGAAGGGGGCAACCCCTTTACTAATTCCTGGTCCAGGAAACTGTGCATGAAGAATGTACCGGTCCATGACTCCAAAATTGTTGAGAAACACTGATCTAAACCATCTCTTGAATCCCAACCCCCTACAGACAGTACCTCCGACTCTAGTGTGAGGACTCTGCCTAGCTCCTGCTCCCCTTTCCTGATTGCTGCCGTGGACCTTGACTGTGGCTTCACCTTGAAACATACCTGCCTCTGTCCCCTGCGATTTATGTTTGCCTATTCTGGAATCTAATTACTGTCTATTTTGGACTACACCCTTATCTCAATCCCACTTGAAATGACAGTCTGCCTCTGCCCCAAGTCCTAAAAACTATGTCCTGGAGCATTGTTCTTCATTGCAAGGCCCACAACCCTCAGTGCAGCCCCCTAACCATTTATTAGGCCTATGCAATGCTTTGGCTGTAGCCTAATATTATGCATAGCTGTCCCCCCCCACCCCCAGCACCTCGTAGAGCACACCGTTCCCAATGCTGTACATTGTCCAATGCTTGTGGGGATCTTTTAAAGGAAAGAGAGACCTCTTGAGCCCCAGCATCATCTTGGAAGGTGCATCTGGAGGTTTGGAAAACGTAGCCATTTGCAGCACTTTCCCCATAGACCTCTAAGGGCAAAGCATGGATGGGAAGCATCATGAAGGTATAGTGCAAGGTGACAACACTATAAACCCAGCACAGTTAATGGTCTATTCTTGGCTCTAATATAAGCATTAGAGAAACTGCTGTACAGAGGTGGTTTTTGTTGTTGTTTTGCTTTCACTCTGAGATATCATTAGAATTAGTTCAGAGCTGCCAGATCTATAGCTATAAATATTGGAAGTAGATATTTAATATGTGAATTTCCCTTTGTGAACTCTGTGGGGTCATTAGGAAATTCAGAACGTTTTTGTTGGTAAGGAACTCCTCCTAAAGATTGTCTTGAGATTTGTTCATATTTTTAAGGAAAAGTTTGGGAACTTAAAGAAAGCTATAAAAGCAGTCACATGAGGATCTCTCTTTTTTTAAAGTACTGAGAAACATTTAGGTAGTAAATGACATGTTGTTTAATTACACATCTTTTTCTCTCTCTCATCTCATTGGAAGTAAAGTAAGTAAAATAGCCGATGTACAGCTGTGCACATTTGGCAAAGGTGACTTTGTGTTTCTTTATTATGTGTCCCATGCATACAACACCTATTAAGAAGCAAAGAACTGTATGAGGAAAAATAAGACACACTTTTTAAAGAAAGTAAACAAAAATTAATTAATGATATATCTAAAAATGAGTCAAGCAATTTGGCACATTAAAAAAACCAAACAACTAACAAAGCAGCAAATACAAGCCATTTCCCAAATGACTGCCAAAATGCAGAAAAAGCAGGAAAACACAAAAGCCCACACAAAATCGTCAAGGTTAAAGTCAATCAAAACAGATGCTTCTTCCAGCATGCCAAAAATGGACTCAAGCAAACTTCCTCCCACAGGGAGTTCAATATTCATTTGGATGTATGCATTCTGTGCCTGAGAACCTTCAACCTCAAAGACTTTGTACTTTGAGTAAACTCAGCTTTTACGCCTCAGCAACCCAATACCACAAAATTAGGACAATCTGGATATGCCCTCTAAAACAAATGGCTGTCCAGCAGCTTCACTTAACCATATATAAGCTTTTATAGTCCCATGTAAACATGGATGTACAATGAATTCCAGAGGCACAAAGATCACGAATATATGAAGTGACCTTAAAAGAGAGTCACACCATTGGTTCTCGAGTCCATTACTGTTTATTCTTCCTGGCAGCAGCTCTCCAAGGTCTTCCCCAGAAATGCTATCTAAGATCCCTGTAACTAGAGATACCAGGACTGAAAGCGAATGCACACAAACCAAGCATGTGTTCTACCCCCAGTCAGCTATTGCTCTCCTCACCTGTCTATTCTCCACAGTGGTTCTGGGGTCAGAAGTGTGAAGTTCAGACTGTACAGTCTGATCTCCCTAATAAGTTACCAGACTCCAGAATAATGTTGGCTCCACCTAGCAGTAAGGACTTCAGAGTTCTGGAGCATGTGCATGCATAGCTTGACACTGCATACAAAATCCAAAAGAGAGAGATGGATTTTGTGGAACATCTCCTATTTTTTACAACATGAAAACATTAATGTATTAATTTAACATTAATTAAAATATACTTACTGTCCTTTTATTCCCATCCTCATCTCTACACTCTGGGACAGTTTCTGAAACATAAGCAAACAGGAAATATTCAGAATGTCTCACTGATTCAAGGTACCACTAAAGTGTAAAATTCAAAAAAATACAATGGAAAGTCTGATTGAAAAATGTATAACCACCACCACCACCACACTGGCTCACTTTTAAGTGGGAATGTTAGCAATATATACTGCTGATTGATCTAGAACATGTTAGCAGCACAAGTGTTGCTGTATTTTAAAATCATGTACCTCACCTAGGGCACACCTTAAGTGGCGCAGTGGGGAAATGCTTGACTAACAAGCAGAAGGTTGCTGATTCGAATTTCGGCTGGTATGTTTCCCAGACTATGGGAAACACCTATACCGGGCAACAGCAATATAGGAAGATGTTGAAAGGCATAATCTCATACTGTGTGGGAGGAGGCAATGGTAAACCCCTCCTGTAATCTACCAAAGAAAACCACAGGGCTCTGGGCACCAGGAGTCAAAATCGACTTGACGGCACACTTTACGTTACATTGCCTAGGAATATGATCAAGATGTCTCCCCTGCCAAGTCAATACAGATGTGACATTAAAAAAATTAATTGTGCTTATGCTAACTGCTGCCAGGTTAGCTATAGCCAAATGTTGGAAAAATCAAATCACATCCATGGACATCTGGTAAAGGAACCTATGGTATAACGCGATCTCAGAAAAGCTAACCCATATTATTTGGTCCCATTCAAACCAGACTACAAATAATGCTTTTCATGTAATTTGGTCAGATTTTATTCTTTACTCTAATCGGGAAAACAATGGTTATTCTTCTATCCCAGACAATATTAGAGTGTGGATGGATTGATGAACCGGGGTTTGTTATATTATGTTTTGCTATTTATGTTTGGTTCAATAATGTTTAGCATTGTAAATTTGTTTTAATAAAGTTTTTTTATAATACATTGCCTACGGATATACATATTAGGCAGTCTACAAATATGATAGATGAATAAATAAGAAACATATGAAGCAGGGCTGCACAATTCCAGCTACAGTAGTTTACCAGAAAAAGTAAGTGTCAAGATACTGGGCCTCAGGGTTGGCTCCCTTATCCTCATCCTAAAGCCTATCAGATACATGTGTGCCTGCATTCAGCTTCTACAAGTCTCCCTTCACTTTCCAAGGTCTCAAGAAGCTCACCACTGTTCTCCTTTTCATTCTCACCCTCCACCCCATGACCTATTTCTTATAATTGCCCTGAAACAACCAGCTGTCAGACATGACTGAGCAAGTGAAAAAGAATCTTTTTTAATTGTCAGCTCCAGAGGTGGGGGGGGGAGAGAACCCAAAATATCCTGCTTACTCCCTAGAGGTGACCAGCTTGTTCTGCCCTATCATAAGCTGGCTGAGTGGCCAGGGACTGCTGTACCAAATGAAGAGCTTTGGAAGAGAGCCTGCCCACCTCAATAATGTGAATGTACTACCCTTTCAGTGGCTAGTCTGCTAGCTGAGCAAAGAGACACCTTTAGAAGTGGTGATTCTCTTATATTTAGCAGGAGGAGAACAACTGGCCCTATCCATCCCCAGCACAGCATCCCTCTGGTAGCTGTTGTTGGTGTCTACCTTATGTTTCTTTTTAGATTGTGAGCCCTTTGGGGACAAGGGACCATCTTATTTATGTATTTTTCTATGTAAACCACTTTGAGAATTTTGTTGAAGAGCAGTATATACAGTAAATAGTAGTAGTTGTTGTTGTAATAGTAGTAGTCTGCACAAGGCAACGCAGTCAAATTGACTGTGTCCTTTTCCTGGAACTCTCTCTCTATCCGTTCAGTCGTGTCCGACTCTCGGTCACTCTATGCACTCCATGCCATCCTATCTTGTACAGGTTCCTTTAGAAGCTGCACATGATGTACAGCTGGAACATGAT
Organism: Hemicordylus capensis; assembly: GCF_027244095.1. Taxonomy (NCBI): domain Eukaryota; kingdom Metazoa; phylum Chordata; class Lepidosauria; order Squamata; family Cordylidae; genus Hemicordylus; species Hemicordylus capensis. Next base: position 128,836,067 of record NC_069661.1, read on the forward strand.
GGGGTAAAGCCAACCACCCCATGCACAGCTGCACAAGGTAAGTGGTGAGCGGGAAATGTATGTTCCTCTCTGCCTCCTAAAATATGAAGATATGTCTTGCTGTGAATGCCTTCAGTTACTGAGGTGAAATTGATGAGGACAGAGATCTGGCCCTTTTTCCTCTTATTTCACCAGCTTTATGGAACCTTCTGCCCAGGGGACCTGTCAAGCCATCTAATTAAATCTTAGTTTCGGATTTGTCTGTTTTATTAAATATCTTTAATACATTATCTGCGGGGGTTCCGTTCCCACATATTACAGCGGATAATGAAACCACAGATAATGAGTCATTGAGTCTATGGGAATGTGGGAGTTAGGTTCCCAGACTAAAAACAAACACCATAAAAACACAAGAACCCCACAAAAATGGGCCAAATAAAGTGCCCTCCTGGCATCTAGCAATGCACCCCAAGTGGTACCAAAAATCATGGAGATATTTTTTTCATTACTGAAATGAGCCACAAAATGACTCACATGGACAAAATGACAGCTGGAAATGACCTCCACAGTAACTTCCAGCCTTCTAGGAACCGTGGATATGTGGATTTTAAGCTTTTTGTATCTGTGGATAATGAAACTGGGTGTCAATTAGACATCTGTGAATATGTGAAACCGCGGATACAGAATCTGCATATAACAAGGTTCTCCTGTACTCTTATTTGTGTCTCTGTTTTGACTGTATCATTTCTACCATTATATTAAGCTGAGCTGCCTTGAATGCAGAAAAAGGGTCCACTATTTGCAGTACTTCATGGAGTTTTGTTGGCCCTACTGTTTACAATTGTTTTCCTCTATACCTGTATGTGTATCCACATCAATGTTTCCTCTAAGGTGTGTACATGTGTGTGCACAGACATGTCCGCTCAGTTAATTTTAGATCCTGCTCAGTCTGAATCAGAAAGGTCCTGCTCTGAATGCATGTGTGCAAGCACTGCCTTGATACTGCCACCCAGAACAAAACTCATTCTATCCACCAATGAAAAAAATTAGAGGGAACACTGATCCACATGTGTATTTTTATTTTCATATATTCATATCTTACTTAAAATAGTAATATATCTTTCTGCCAAATGAGAATAACTCTTCATCCATCTGATGATTTCTAGTCCATGAAGTCTTCTGCCACAATAAGCCTATTAATCTTTATGGTACCACTTCCTAGAACATCACAGTTCCTGATTGCTCTTAACAAGCTTTGTTCTTCAACTGTCAAGTGAAGTGGTGTTCTAAGGAGAAGCACTCTCTCACAAAGCATAATTTGGCTGTCCTATAGATAATGAAAACTGAAGTGCAATTGCTAAATTAATCAAACAATTAAAGAAGCAAAATGATGTGCCAACTGCACTTTATTATCATGTGTTCTTTTTGGCTTATTGTTCTGAAGTGATACGAAACTTACCTGTGCATAGTTTCTTGACAAACTTATTGCCTAGCGTGACCATGGTGATAAGGTCATCAATGTGCTGCACCGTAATGATCCTCTCAGTGGCTGATGGCCCAGCTAAAGTGCGTAGTTGTGCTATGTTGTATCTGTCTCCAACTCCAATGGGAATCAATGATACCCCTGTGGGGGAAAATTGTCACATTGAACATTTCTCCATTTCAATTTCCACTACAGAAAATGGTTGGAATCAGTTTTTATTACTGACAATTATTCCTTCCCCTTTTTTACAGTGGGTTTGCTAAACAAAAACCAAGTTATTTCACAAGTATATCATTTTCCACAAAACCAATACTAATTTTAATAATGTATGGTATTTTTAAGGCCAATGAAGAACTATAAGGAGAGGTGAAATACAATTTTTCAAGGGGGGGGGAAACCTGGCTACTTTAATGCAAGAGCTGGTGCAAAGACCGTGCTGCTAGCTGTGCAAGCAATCAGGAGCAGGTCACAGTATTATGCATTCCTTCCCACTCCACCTCCCAGGAACAGCAGTTTAGCTCTATCCAGGATCTTGGTTCAAACAGGAAACCTGGTTACCTCTCATGAGGATTAACCTTGGTGTCAAAATAATAGTTAACTGTGATTGAACCCTTTTCAGGGAAGTAAGTGTGTGTGTGTGTGTGTGTGTGTGTGTGTGTGTGTGTGTGTGTGTGTGTGTTTTAAAGAGTAGGAGGAAGGAAGGAGCATGTAATTTGGCAGCCAATTCTTAAATGCAGAAATGTTACATTTGCACTAGCATTCACCAAACTCACAGGAATATTTACACAATTACACAAATAATTAAATACCATAGACCACTACTATAAAGTAGAAATGTGGCTTATGGAGCAGCCCGAGAAATTCAATGCTCCTGCATCTGGTCTTGGTCCATCTAGTTTAATTTTCTGCCTCTGTCAATGACCCTGATTTGGGAAGGACAAGAGCATAAGGCCTCATCTTAATGTTTATAACCATGCATTTCTGGAGCTCCCAGGTTTGATGGAACATACTATAATAGCTCTAGAAAGCATTATCGTCCATGGAGATGAGCAACCTTCTCTTTAAAATCTTGTTTAAAATTCCGACTTCATATTTGGTTCCAATGAACTTTAACAATGCAAAGACACAGAATATGTCAGAACATGTCTAGAAACTGGACAGCTCTGTATCAAGATGGGGCAATTCAGTAATGGGGCATTATAAATATTTTCTGAGCTCAGGCCCAAACTACATGTAACAGTGCAACCATGTGTACATTTAGCCTGCTGGCACCTCAGTAGGGGCTACATTGCAGCAGAGAAGGTGTAGGGAGGAAAGAGCATGTAACTCTTCCCCTGCCAGTCATCTCCTACCCACACATGGGGGTAAAGTGTCTAGAAGTTTCAGGGGGAAACCAGATGGCATGGAAAAAATCAGGGACTCCCATTCCCCCGCCTTTTCCCCATTTCTGCAGCAACGTACTCTCCCTCCCCAGGATATTTTACAACAGAGAGGAGGCCATCAGAATAACATTACATGTGGCTCCTGCACAGCGTATTGTTTGGCCCTCAATGCATATAGAATCAGAATACACTTATTGGGTTCAACATAACGCATAAACCATGGCAAACATTTTAGAGTCTCAAACAACAGGGAATTCAATATGGAACATTTCATAACCCAGCATAATTTACAAAAGGAGAGGGAGAATCAGTTATCATAAAATCACATGATACTGGGTCCCAAACCTGCAGTGGCCAAAGATGAGGGATGTATTTGTATTGGGCCTATTTCTGCTAATCTTACCCACTGAAATCCTAAGGGATACCCCTTGTTTAGTTTTTTCTGTGAGGTAGGAAAACGCATTGCATAGATGGTCAAATTGAAAAAGGCCTTGGCATTCTGTTGATTTCTTTATTTGTACCACAAGACCAGCTCTCCTCTCTAGTTGCTTCTGGGCTGTGGAATGCACTCCTTATAGATATCCGAAGCTTAAGATAATTAACAGCCTTTAAATAGCCCTAAAGATATATATAGCGGCCTGTCCTCCAGTGGTTTTTAAATTGTATTAAGTTATTTTAATGTTTAATTGTTTTAATGGGTTATTTCTTTTCTTTTTGGTATTTTGTTTTTCATCCATGTGAACCACCTAGACCCATTTGGGTTAGACAGTATAAAAATGTAATAAAATAAAAAATAAAATAATTACAGTGCAGAGAAACTCAGAAACCCCACTTGAAATATACTTTGCACACCATGTGAACTTTACTACACAAAGAGTGGTCTTGGTATACAGGTGAAACTCGGAAAATTAGAGTATCATGCAAAAGTCCATTAATTTCAGTAATGCAAATTAAAAGGTGAAACTGATATATGAGACAGACGCATTACATGCAAAGCGAGATAAGTCAAGCCTGAATTTGTTATAATTGTGATGATCATGGCGTACAGCTCATGAAAACCCCAAATCCACAATCCCAGAAAATTAGAATATTACATGGAACCAAGAAGACAAGGATTGTAGAATAGAACAATATGGACCTCTGAAAAGTATAAGCATGCATATGTATTCAGTACTTGGTTTGGGCCCCTTTTGCAGCAATTACTGCCTCAATGCGGCGTGGCATGGATGCTATCAGCCTGTGGCACTGATGAGGTATTATGGAAGACCAGGATGCTTCATTAGCGGCCTTCAGCAATTCTGCATTGTTTGGTCTCATGTCTCTCATCCTTCTCTTGGCAATGCCCCATAGATTCTCTATGGGGTCAGGTCAGGCGAGTTTGCTGGCCAATCAAGCACAGTACACTGTATACTTTTCAGAGGTCCGATATTGTTCTATTCTACAATCCTTGTCTTCTTGGTTCCATGTAATATTCTAATTTTCTGGGATTATGGATTTGGGGTTTTCATGAGCTGTACGCCATCATCATCACAATTATAACAAATTAAGGCTTGACTTATCTCGCTTTGCATGTAATGCGTCTGTCTCATATATCAGTTTCACCTTTTAATTTGCATTACTGAAATTAATGGACTTATGCATGATATTCTAATTTTCCGAGTTTCACCTGTAGAAGACTACTGTACAAAGGGCCCCTAAAGAACTCAAGAATAACAAGGTTCTCTTTACATGCTTTTTCTAACATCATTATGGGAACTAACATCAAAACAGCTGGCCATGCTTTGTGTCTAAAATGGCAGTTACTTTCCCAAATACCCTCATATTGTAAAACAGGTATTGTGAAACAGAACTTACTATTGATTCTTGCAGAATAAGCAGCAGAATCCACAGAGTCCTGTGATGCATCTGATATAATTATCACTGCTATTTTGGATGCGCTGGGCCTTCCTCCATTGGTTTCAGAAAAAGCATGCTGAATTGTGAAGTCTATCACTTCCCCTATAAGAAAATAAAAGACAGATTTATTAAAACCCACAAGTTGTGTAACAAGAGTACTAAGTCATCGGTAAGTTAAGGCAGGCATATATATTTAACTTCAACCAAGCAATTTTAACAGGTCTGTCCTTTACCATTCTGCAAAATAACCTTTCTAGTGTTAAAGCACCATTAGGCTCAAGGCTTGAAAAAGAAAGAAAAGAGGTTTTTATTTATTTTCCCCTTTTCTACACTAAGGGGCACTCAAAGCAGCATACAATAAAAATAAAATGAATATTAAAAATAATTCAGAAAACAGGAAGACAATAAATGCAATAATGGTTTGATAATGTTGAATATAATAAAACAATATAAAAGCAATCAGAGTACCATTAAATAATCATGGAACGATTGAAATAAAAAGTCTTCAAAGCCCATCTAAAGGGGAAGAGAGGGAATTTATTGCATTTCTCCCAGAAGATATTCCAGTTAGCTGGGTTGCCACTATTAAGAAGGCTCTGCCCTTAGTATCAGCTAATCATATTTCCAATGGAAATGGGCCAAAGAGCACAGACTCAGGGACACTGATCTTAGCACTCAAGCAGCTTGGTATAGGTGATGTCAGTCCCTGAAGTACAGGTGGACCTCATTATTCGCGGGCGTTCCGTTCTCACCAATAGGCACGGATATGGAAACCATGAATAAGCTTACCCCATGGGAATCTAGGGATTAGGTTCCTAACACACACAAAAGGGCCAAAACAAAAACAAAAACAGGAAGGCTGAAATAAGAGGAGAAAAGCATTGCACTTTATTCTTCAAGTCTCCAGCAATGCCCCGCAAACTCCAAAACAGCTGAATATTTGCTAAAACAATTTAAAAACCAAAAAAAGAGAGAGCCACAGAATGGCTCTCAGCTGTAAAATGGTGGCCGAAAATGACATCAGAAGTCATTTCTGGGTCATTTTCCAGCCACTTTTTCTACCCACGGATAAAGAAACTGGGTCTCTAAGTGCCAACCGCAGATATGTGAAACCACGATCCGTGGATAACGAGGGCCACCTGTAATCTAGTCTCAGGCTGTAAAGGTTAAAGGCAGCACTTTATACTGAATTTGGAAACTTATAGTAAATCAATCTAGTTGACAAAGAATCAGAGTAATATGTCCGCTTGGTTTCAGCTCTTGGTGCTGGTTTAATTTCACCCTGTTTCTTGAACTTGCTTATTCTATTAGGCCTTCCCTTTACCAGGTTCAGACTCTGAGTGACTATCCAAGCAGCGGCTGCCCACAGCCCAGCTCTGGCACCTCTTGTTGGAGATGAACTTCCAGTGCATCGACCTTTTGCACCAACTGTCCTAATGACCACTAGGGGCATTGGGAGTAGAGACAGTGAGTAAGGGTCTCCCTATCTGTCCCTACTCTATGACCCCTGAACTGACTCTGAAGCACTTCCTGTGCTGATTCACAGTCCTTCCTTTCTTCCTAGAGAGCGGATGGAAACATATATCTCTCTCTCTCCTTACCTATCCATTATGCAGTCCTTTAGATTAGATATAGGTCTTTCCTATCTAAGTGTATTTAACCAATACATATTTAGTGTTTAGTCATACAAGGATCTCCATGTGTTTTCTCTAAATAGCTGCAATATCCAAACCATCCTCTGCTACCTACTCTGTAACTAAAGTGTGTGCTCATTCCTTAGTGCTCTGCTGTTTTACCTATTGTGGGTAAAAATCAACAACCTCTAACACTTCCCTCCAGATGTCAAAAGCAGACACTGTAGGATATGCCCTTTGCTGCCTTCCCAACCCGTCATGTTTAGACTTACACTAAATATTTTATTTTACAGGGTAAGGACCTGAAAGTACCATGTACACTGCCTTGAATATAGTACCATAAACAGTAACATCATTATTTATTATTATCATTATTCATTCTTATCATTATTCATTATTGTCATTGTCATGTCTTTGGCACCTATCCAAAAAATGGCAATTTGTTAAAGTAATTGTAAAAGCCTGCGTTGAGACAGGCTAAAGGTTATTGATAAGAGATTTTAGGTATAAATAAGAGGATCAGGTCTTATTCAGCAGTTCCACTAGTGATAGAAAATGGATGATAGATAGATGGATGGAGCACGGTAAAAGATAAAACAATTCCTCAATTATGTTCATCAACATTATATGATGAGCTAACTGGAATGCGAGATAAACTGTTCATAACATGGATATGGAAAACATGGAAAGGAAATTAAAAATATATATTTGGAGAGGGAGAAAAGATTGTAGGGAAAAATTCCAACTCTCAAGCAGTGGGAAAGCAGAATCTGAGATGTGATAGAATATGCTTTAGTAGCTATTTTCTTTAATATTTTTCATGAAAAGAGGGATAAAATGTTAAATCAATTTAGGATGTTGTACAGTTACAAGAGGCAGGGGAATTCAACAATACAGAGGTTCCTTCCTGGATTTCATGAATCATCATATTAAAGAGGTCTCCATGGTTCTAGTAACACCTCCTCAATGGCTTTGACCAAGGAAGCATGATTCCCCAAAGGCCTCTCTTCACCCACACTTATGGAACACTTCTTCAGGAAGAAGTCAAAAGAAGTGACTTACTAGTACATAAGTATGGCAGAGGAGCAGGGACTGAACAGGAAGGCCAAGGCCTGTGATGTACAATACAATTCCACTCATCTAATCTAAAATATAACCTAAACTTGCTGGACTTGTAGGGCCAGCCCAGACACTCAGCATACTGAAGCAAGTGGCTCAGGTGGCACATTCTGAGCATCATGAAAAAGTGGCAACATTTGATTTTATGTTTTCACTCCAAGAGGAGGCGATGTTTTGATTTTCAGCCTGAAGAACCAAAACATTCTTTCCAAAGTACCAAACTGTAGGGATGTGCAAAACGTTTCGGATACAAAATGTTTTGTACCCAAAACAGCCTGTTTCAGGTGTTTTGTAGACAAAACAAAACTGTTTTGTCTACATTTTCCAGATCCAAAAGTTTTGTATACAAAACAAAACGTCCCTGTTTCGGCTACAAAACGTTTTGTTGTTTCGGACCACTATTTTGTAGTGATCGCTGAGTCAGTCTCCATTTTGTGTTTGACATCTCTTTGAATTTCCCACCCTCCCAGCCTTCTGATCGGTGACCTAAATCATGGGCTGACCTGCTGACAATTCCCTCCTTGTTCCCCATTGGCTCTTTTGCTTCTTCCCACTCTTTACTGACCCCACATTGGCCAGGGGAAGGGTTGCTAACCCATGGGGTGCTGGGTTCTGTTGTTTCTGAGGTGTTCTGAGTGTAGATTCTCTGGTAGCATATGAGAGTGGATTCTTGTTTTTCACTGAAAATCTCATATGCTACCAGAGAACCTACAATGAACACCTCAGAAACCAAAAACCCAGTACCCCAAGGGCTTGTGGGTATGGAGGTGGTTGGCACCCTATGTGCACTACACAACCCATCACTCTGGGAAACCCCAGTGCCCCCCAAGTGGAATTATGGGACTGCTGAAACTTCCATTATATCTTAAAAGACACGTAAACTTCAACAATTCACAAAAGATCAGCCCTTTGCCCAATGGAGAGGAGAACTGGTCTTGTGGCTGAGCACGACTTGTCTCCATAGCTAAGCAGGATCTGCCCTGGTTGCATATGAATGGGAGACTTGATGTGTGAGCACTGCAAGATATTCCCCTCAGGGGATGAAGCCGCTCTGGGAAGAGCAGAAGGTTCCAAGTTCCCTCCCTGGCTTCTCCAAGATAGGGCTAAGAGAGATTCCTGCCTGCAACCTTGGAGAAGCCGCTGCCAGTCTGTGAAGACAATACTGAGCTAGATAGACCAATGGTCTGACTCAGTATATGGCAGTTTCCTATGTTCCTAATTCTTTTGAGATAATTCTGGAAGTTTCCTTGCCCCCATTGGGCACTACCACCCACCACACTCCGCTCTGGGTCATCCCTTTCCCCTTGATTTGAAGCAATACATTTGCTGGAATCCCCATTATTCCCTATGGGGAAAATCTTAAAGATGTGTAAACTTTAAAAATTCACAAAAAAACCAGCCCTTTGCCTAATTCCTTTGACATTTGGGTGGTAGCTTCCACCCATTGGACACTATCACCACCACCCACTCTTTTTGCCCTGGGACCCTTTTTAAAAATCCAAATCGATTCGGATTCAGATTCGGAAAATTCGGCTACAAAACAAAACAGGGCTGATTCGGATTCAGAAAATTTGGGTACAAAACAAAATGAGGGTGTTTTGATTCGGATACAAATCGAAACAATAAAATTCCAAAATGCACACCCCTACCAAACTGCTCCTGCCCTGTGGAAAAGTTGGATTTTATTTCATTTTTATTTAACATATTTTTATACCATCCAGAACTTACATCTCTGGGCAGTTTACAACAAAGCAAAATAAATGACAACAGAAAAAGTAAAAAAAAAAAAATAGTTAAAACAAAATTAATGACAACAGAAAAATTGAAACATTACAACAATTTAAAATATTAAAACAATATTTTAAAACAATATTAAAACTATTAAATATTTACTTAAAAGCCTGGATGAACAGATGTGTCTTTAAAGACTTACTAACAGTTTTCAGTGATGGAGAGGCTTTTATTTCAGCAGGGAGCATGTTCCAAACCTTCAGGATAGCCGCAGAGATGCAGTAGCAGCCAGTGAGGGGGCCGGTGGAGGGGCGGCGAGAGGCATCTTTAAGAGTACATAAATTGGTGCTTACCTCCACACTAACTGCACCTGAACGCAGCTCGGAGAAGCAGCGTGCCTCCCAGCACCGCCTGTGGCGGGGGATTGCCTCTACCACTCGCCTGGCTTCCACGGAGCCAATCACCCACCCACGGCCAGGTGAGTGGCAGAGGCGATCCTCTGCCACAGGGGGTGCTGGGTGGCACATTGCTTCTCCGAGCAGCATTCAGGTGCAGCGAGAGCGGAGGTAAGTACCAATTCATTTACTCTTAAAGGTGCCTCTCACCGCCCCTCCACCGGTGCCCTCACCGGCCGCTATTGCAGAAATGACCCATCCCTGAATAGCCACCAGATGAGCCGGTGGCGACTACAGATGGACCTCTCCTGATGATCTCAATGGGCAGTGGGGTACATGGCGAAGAAGATGCTCTCTTAAACACCCAGGGCCAAAGCCACTTAGGTTTTTATAGGTTATAACTAACACCTTGTATTTTCCCTGGAAACTTATTGGCAGCCAGTATAGCTCTTTCAATATGGGAGTAACATGGTCTTTCCGAGATGACCCAGAGACCAACCTGGCTGCCGCATTCTGGACCAACATTCTGGACCAACAGGGCAGCCCCACACAGAGCACATTGCAGTAATATAGTCTGGAGGTTACCAGAATATGTATCACTGTTATGAGGTCATTTATCTCAAGAAACAGATGCAGCTGCTGTATCAGCTAAAGCTGATAGAAGACACTTCTGGCCACTGCCTCAACCTGGGACACCAGGGAAAGGCTTGGATCCAGAAGCACCCCCAGACTGCGTACCTGTTCCTTCCGGAGAAGTGTGAACCCACCCATAACAAGCAGATGAAACTCATCTTCCATGTTTCGACCCCACACAATGAGTACCTCTGTCTTATCTGGATTCAGTCTCAGTTTGTTATCCCTCATGCAGCCCATCACTGTCTCCAGGCAGGCATTTAGTGAGGTTATGCCCTCTCCCAATGATGTTGACATAGAGAAATAGATTTGGGTGTCATCAGCATACTGATAGCACCCTGCACCAAATCTCCCAATGATCTCTCCCAGCAGCTTCATGTAGATGTTAAACAACTCGGAGACAATACAGAGTCCTGAGGGACACCATACAAAAGTTCAGATTTTGAAGAACAGTGTCCAAGGGACACTATCTGGAACGTGCCCAAGAGGTAAGAGCAGAACCACTGCAAAGCAGTACCTCCCACTCCCAACCCCCTCAGACTCTGCAAAAGGATACTATGGTCAATAGTATCGAAAGCCACCAAGAGGTCCAAAAGGACCCATTGGAGATCATCCATCATGCTGACCATGGCAGTCTCCATCCCATAGCCCACCTGAAAGCCAGTCTGAAGTGGGTCTAGATAATCAGTTTCCTTCAAGACTGTCTGGAGCTGGGAGGCCACCACCCTCTCAATTACCTTGCCCAGCAACAAAAGCTTGGAGACAAGCCTGTAGTTGCTCAGCTCTGAGAGATCCAAGATAGGCTTCTTCAGAAGTAGTCTAATAATTGTCTCCTTAAGACAGGGCTGCTCAACTTTGGCCCTTCTGAAGATGTTGTCCTACAACTCCCATAATCCCTGGCTATTGACCACTGTGGCTGGGGATTCTGGGAGTTGTAGTTGAAAACTGCTGGGGAGCCTAAGTTGAGCAGGCCTGCCTTAAGACAAGAAGGCATCCTGCCTTCTCTCAGAAAAGCATTTATAATCTATACCAGGCCTTCTACAACAACCTCCGGCCAGACAGTATAAACCATGTTGGGCCAGGGTCAAGAAAACAGGTGGTAGGCCGCACCGTTCCAATCAGCTTGTCCACATCCTGAGGAGTCACAGACTGGAATTGATCCAACCTAACTACACAAGTGGTGTCGCTGGACACCTCCACATCAGACACTGAAGTAATTGTGGAGACAGAGTTATCGGCCCAAATATGAGATATTCCTCTGCCCCAAAGAATTCATTAAACATGTCCAGTGGGTAATTGATGGTTCCAGGTTCTGATTCAAGGGAGGAGGGGCCCATACTAGCCCTCTCACAACCCTGAACAACTTCGCCGGATGTGAACTTATGGATGCAATATGGGCAGAAAAAAATTGAGCATAGATCTTCGAATGAGCTCTATGTTGCAATCTGTCGGATTCGAGATGAGACTTTCTCCACTTGCACTCCAGTCGTCTACCTCCCCACTTCAGCCCCCGTAGTTCTTCTGTATACCAAGGGACCACTTCTGAAGTGGATCAGAGGCTTAGGAACGATAATGTCTACTGCCCCAGTGAGTTTGCTGTTCCAGTTCTCCACCAAGTCATCAACAGGATCGCCGGCACAGCCAACATTAAATCTCTCCAAGGCTTCTTGAAATCCTATGGGATCCAATAACCTTCTCATGCAGACCATCCTAATAGGTCCATCACCCCTGCAAAGGTGAGAAGTGATTGCAAGTCCAACCATAACCATATGGTGGATCGTCCATGACAATGGGTAAATCACAGGAGTCTCCACCCACGGAACACCACCCTGATCACAGTGAAATACCAAATCAAGCATGTGACCAACAATGTGCGTCGGTCCTGAGACCACTTGAGAAAGGCCCATAGTTGTTGTCATGGCCGCTAAAAACTCCTGAGCCACCCCAGACAGATTGGTCCCAAAGTGAACATCGAAGTCCCCCACTACCACAAGCCTGGGGGATTCCAACACCAAGCCCAAGACCAAGTCCATTAGCTCAGTTAGGGACTCTGTTGAGCAGCGGGAAGATCGGTACACCAACAGAAGTTCCAATCTTTCCCTTGTCCCCAAGTACACACATTTGATATGGTCTGACACTCCAACAGGAATCCTGGTCAGGGAGATGTTATTTTTATAGACCACAACCACTCCACATGGTCCACACTCGCTCCTCAACAGAGTACCCTGGAGAATGAAGCAGGGACCAGACCGGGCCACCAGCCTCCCCCGGCCAGGTCTCTGTAATACATATAGAAATCGAATTATTATTATTATTATTATTATTATTATTATTATTATTATTAATATCAGAGACATTGATATTAATACATTGACGCCTTCATCCAGAATCAGATCTTAGATAGTTTCTGATTTGTTCTGGACTGACCTGGCATTATAAAGGAGCAAGGTGAGGCTCCAAGAGTTGTTGGCACTGCTCCCCAGGTTAAAGAGGTAGCAGGACAGCTTGAAGGGGAAACCACTATTATATTTCCAATTCCCCTTCCCCTGTAATGGCCCGCTGACCTGTCAACGTTACTTCTTCTGTTCCCCACCACCATCGGAATTGCCACCCCATAATCAGTGGATATGCCCCCTGTCTCTCCATCTCCAGATAAGCCCAGACACATTATAAAACAATCTCACCCAGGACTAATTAAAACAGAAGCCAAACTATTAAATAACCATCCACATGTGAATTCTTGGGCCAAGAAACCTGGCCCTCTCCCCCTCCCTATCCTCCGAAGTGGCTTCCCCAAAGTGGCAACCCCGCTGCCACAAGCAGTGTCCCTTTATAGGCTCAGAGATGGCCACTCTGGTCAGATGGTATGCAGGGACTGCTGAGTCACTCCTGGCCCCGATCCTGCACAGAGTCCCCACAGAGCAGCCACAGCCATAGGCCACGGTCCCACAGGTCAAGCAGGGGAAACTGGTGGTCTCACCCTCTCCCTCTCCTGCAGTCAGGCACTCAATAGCAGCAGCAGCAACAACAGAGAGCCAACAACAGCCTCTCACCCTGTGGGCTGTCTGAGAAACAAGTGGTCTCTCCCTCTCCTGCAGGGCTTCTGGCATGCCAGAATGGATGTGTACTGTACAGTATGGGTGCAAAAACTCACTGTGGATTCAATATTCCTTGACCAGGGCTGTCAAACGATTCATTATATATTAATTGTTATGTTTTAACTAGCTAATAATAAAGCAGTTTAATATAAATAGGATATATATTGCAAAACCCAAGTGAACCTTTGAAGAACAGTGTGGAAAAGAGACTGTTTCTTTTAATAGTAAAATTAATTACAATTCAGTCAATCAAGCCTACCTTTACTGATAGCAGGAAAGGCTATCTTTAATATTTTCTTATTCATTGGATTACAGAATATTCACTATTACAATAATACTTCAAAGAGGCTTCAAATACAAACAAGTTCCATCTATATTATGAAATGTTATGAAGTATCTGGAGAACATTTTGAAATAATGTTCTAAAGTTCTAAATACTACTTTTGGAGTGCCCCTGGGATTTCTGTTAACCAGGGTTAATGTTAGCCAGATGTAACACTGTACCAGAGGAAAGGGAGGTAGAAGGAGGTGGAATTCACACAAGAAAGTTGAGGGGTGGGGCAAGAGAGCCTATTATTCTGAATCCCAGACATGAAGGCTATTCACACAAGCAGCCTAGGGTAGGCTAGGGCAGCCCAGCCTGGGCTAAGCTGTTTGTGTGGAATGCCGGGATCAGTCCCAATCCTGGCAGCAAGCCAGGGGGAAGGAGTGGCCGCACTGAGTGCCGTGGCTGCTCACTGTGCTCATGGCATGGGGCACCCTGGGGGGGCAGGAGGGGGAAGTCCTCCCGCTCCCAGCTCTTGCCTTCTCCATGCCACCATTTGTGTCGGTGCGTGATGCAGTGAAGGCAAGAACGGCTACCGCTCGTCTGCTGGAAAGGCAATTGAGCTGCTGCCTTCCCTGCAGACCTCCAGAGCAGCAGCCAGGAGGTCGTGTGTATGGCCACATGATCTCTTAACCCTAGTAAGGTCCAACAAATTCTACATTTATATAAGTGATTATCTATCAGTTTGATTAAATCAGGAGCACCTATTATGCATAGCTCCCTCATCCTTTCTCACAAAGGAAACCTCCTTTCCCACAGAGCCACCAAGTTCCTTCCAACAACGGGGGATCTTTAGCTCAGTAGCAGAGCACATGCCTTGCACACAAAAGGTGCTGCAGCGCTCAGGCAGCAGGACTGGGAAAGAAAGACCACTGCTTAAGATCCTGGAAAACCACCCTCAGCTCGAGTAAACAGTGCTGGGCTAGATCGACCCAATGGGCTGACCTTGTATAAGGCAGCTTCATGTAGTGATAGAGGTGTACAGCATATCTTCCTACATGCATTACATAGAAGATATTGTATAACAGCTATTCCTCCCACAACGAGTCTCAGCCATCTGGCTTTTTATTTTATTTCATTTTATTTCTCCAGGCTGAGAAAACAATCACAGTCAATCCTCCAGCGAACTATGGAAGTCAGGTTTCATTTCTCACTTTTCAGCAGCAATAAACTCTCTACAGTACAAAGTAGGCCAAGGATCCTAATATCTGAACACTCATCTGCTCCTATGGGGCCCTGATGCTAGGTTGCTGCCAGACAGACTATCGTTTTCAGTCCAAAAACAAGGGTGGGATCCAAAGGACTGTGCAAGGTGTTCCATACATGCTTTGGGGCTTTCCTCCTCATAATACAGCTTCTGCGCCCCCTCCAGCTGTGCTCCTAAAGGTTGGGGGACCCTCTAGAGAGAGACTAAATATGGCATGAAGAACTGCAATTGGAAAGTAAAAGCAGCACCCTCTCCCCTTTCTGTTTGTGGATGGGGCTGTCTGGATCCCAGCCATATCTTCTAGTGTACCAGGAAAGGTACATTATGAAGTTTTAAAAATATGTTTTTATTCAGTGCTCAAATTATGGGGGCAGGGTGGCCTTCTTAACATTCGTGATGGCCCCCTTAGCTACTGTTTTTAGAATACTATGGGAGACTGTGATTTGGCTAAAACTAAGATGCTTATAAATTTCATTAAGGGCTCATCTATCCTTTTCCCCACAGTTAGTACGACTTCCATGGGCTGGCTTACAACAAATATTTTTTGTTGGTTGTTTTTGTTTTGTTTTTGCAAGCCCCTAAAGCCATCTGGGGTTGTTTCTTAAGCTAGGAGAGGTGCCATTGGGCTAATTAAGATGAAGTCAAAGCTCCTCAGAAGACTTGTCACCACAGAACAAGCAGGACAAGAACTAGAAGAGAGTGGTTACTCTTCCAACTGACAGGGGCAAAGATTCTACATCTAATTTGCATAAACTCCGTGGGTTGGATAACATGGGAGAGATGCCATCCTCCACTGATGGAGAATGTATGCTCCCTTCCTGCAGCCTCGCTTCTCCCTCAAACACATTGCCCTGCTTTTCCACTAAAACAAAATTAAGCAGTTTGTCAGCACAGAAGTTAAGATTAATCAGGGTTCCTGATATAACAAGGATTGGAAACTGTGCTGAGAAGTGCATTAAGAAAGGATTTTTTTTCCAGTGAGAAGTGAGCACATGTTCCCAATACATTACAATACAATACTGTTCCCAGTTTGTTAAAGACCGTTCACAGGGGAACCAGTGTTACATCTATACTGGGCTAGTGTGGTAATGGAGCTACCATTCTGAGGCTGTTTGCTGCACAGTTACCAAGTAAAGAGGCAAAGCATTTAAACGCCAGGGGAACTCAATGGCAAACATCATAGTGGATGAAACTGGATTTATTCCCCAATGCTGATTTTGGAAGTGCAGAATACTGACAGGAAGATAGGGAAATCTTGCATTGCCCAGTGTCTACCCCTGCTTTTGAGGTTTTCCACTCTCCCATATCCATATCTGATTTTTAAACAAGTTATTCTTATTATTAAAACTTTTATTATTTCAAAGCACACAGAAGCAACACATGCCATTAATATTTACTATTATGTCATTTTCTTTCAAAAAATGAATAAAACTTGTCTTTTCCCACTAGCACATATATAACTTGTTAGACATCAAAGTGTATCCTATGTCTTGATTATCAATTACTAGTATGTTTGTCTTCATATTCTAGCAGCAATTACTTTAAATAGGCAGTTTATTTTTGGTCATTAACCAGCTAAATTACTTTAAAAGAGATTAGTTATTTTTTTGTTGTTGTACATCATCTCTTATAGAAGCAGAAAAGAAGATCAAAATGAAGGCTATAACCTTCTTCTCATAATAATGCTTATCTACATCCAGTATTCTCTTGCTAGGGAACAGTAGGATTGTTCCACCTTAAATCTTTGGATTACAAATACATGGAAATCTCATTTATGCACAAAGATTTCAGACATCAGGATAAAATGAATGCACAGGATGAACTGCAGCATTCAGAGTTTCAGTCGCATTTTGACATAATTCTTAACCATAGTTAATTTTCCTTTAACTATGGTCTGGATACCTAAGAATTGGCTGCAAGCTAAGATGCAAAACCATGGATTGGAGTGAGTTTGCAATCCATAGTTTTCATTAACCATAATTAAGACATTTATAAGCAAGCGTTTGATAATTAATCTGCTGTTTCTTATTTTTGATGTTCTTCTGCTAGTTTAACAAGATTTGATTGGTTTCAAAGCAGATTTTAAAAATCCTGGTCAATTAATTTTAATCTGTTACATGTATTCATGAATAAGCTCAATCAATTTGAAGATAAAATAACACTTTCTGTGTCACTGGGGCCATACAATGGGGCCATTCATACAACATTCAGCCATTCAGAAGGCTTCCCAAACCTTGCCTTCCCTCCAGATAATCATTGGTAGCTCAGTGGGAATGCAGAGTGCACTCCCACATGATCAGTAGGGGTGTGCACAAAACCAGGTTGCCCGGTTCAGTTTGAGTCCAGACTGGACTCGAACAGGACCAGGCATGTTTGGTTTTGCCACCACCCCGACCCCGCTGTTCAATTCGGGCATTAACGGAGGTCCCCCACTGTGGGTTCACAGAAGCCCACCAGAGGCGGGTGAGTAAATTTTTAAAAGGGTTTTTAAAATGGGTTGTTTTTTTAATGGTTCGATTTCAAACAGGTTCAGAAACAAGCCTGTTCACATATCCATGCAGTGTGGAGCAGGACGGATTGATCTGAGTCTGGGACTCATTGTTGCAACCTCTGTGAATCCCACAATGCTGCACGTGACACGTGCAGTGCATTTGGGGATGCCCCAATAGACGGGTGTTCTAGGGACCCATCCCTGTGTGCGGAAGCATCCCTCGAAGCCCCCCATGCTCCCACACAAGCAGGTAGCTGGGGGTAAGGGAGCACTCATACCCTTAACCTCAGCTAACAGCCAGGCTAGGTCACAATAGCCTGCCAGGATTGGGCCCGATCCCAGCAGTTCTCACATGCAACCTAACCCAGGCTGGCTGCACAAGAGGAAAATGGCACCTGCTATCCATAATTTGTGTAAGTACTTGCATTTAGACATAATTAATGTTTTTTAAAACCTAGGTCCCAATTTTTGTCAAGGAACACTTCCTTCCATACAAGGCTGCCCATTTCAGATTGCAATTATTTTTAGAATTGTTGTTAGGTTTTCATCAATCATGTCATAAATCACCTTGACAAATGGAAAGGAAGAAATGTGTTAAACAAACAAATACATGTTCAGTCATCTCAAGCAGACTTTTTAGAACTGAGCAGCAAAGAACCCTCCCTGCCCCCTCACCGCGGTTTGGATAATCACCTACCAAGTTTGCTGGGTCCTTTTTCTCTTTGAGGAATTAAGCTCAATTTAGATAAAAGAGTTTCTTTCACTTGCGGTGTGTTCAATGAAATTTCCAAAGTGTTCACCTTTCCATACTGAAGAACTGCCACCTGAGTTGTAGCATGGCCTGAAAAGAAAACAACAAGATAAGGGGAAACCATTAAATGGGGGAGTGGGACTCAAACATGGCTCTTCAAACATACAGTGGGACTCAAACGTGCCAGATTGTGTCTATAACAAGATGTTTAAGAAATTTCTTCAAAATGATACTACTTTTGGAGAAGGCAGTCCTCTCACAAGTCTATGCATTATTGAATTAGAAAACTTAATACAGGAGGCCCTTGTTATTCACAGGGACCATTCACGCTGGTTAGAGTGCTGGACTAGGATCGGGGAGACCAGAGTTCAAATCCCCATTCAGCCATGAAACTAGCTGTGTGACTCTGGGCCAGTCACTTCTCTCTCAGCCTAACCTACTTCACAGGGTTGTTGTGAAAGAGAAACTCAAGTATGTAGTACACCGCTCTGGGCTCCTTGGAGGAAGAGCGAGATATAAATGTTAAACAGACAATACACCAGATATAACTGTAGTCGAGAATAAAGAAAAACAAGTTAAAATAATCGACATAGCAATACCAGGGGATAGCAGAATAGAAGAAAAAGAAACAGAAAAAATAACCAAATACAAAGATCTACAAATTGAAACTGAAAGGCTGTGGCAGAAAAAGACCAAAATAATCCCAGTGGTAATTGGCGCCCTAGGTGCAATTCCAAAAGGCCTTGAAGAGCACCTCAACACCATAGGGGCCACAGAAATCACCATCAGCCAATTACAAAAAGCAACTTTACTGGGAACAGCCTATATTTTGCGACAGTATCTATAATAACCAACAGTATTGATGATAAAATTCAGCCATCCCAGGTCCTTGGGGAGGACTCGATGTCTGGATAAAACAAACCAGTCAATAACACCTGTCTGACTGTGTAAACAAGAAATAATTGTGAATATGGAAATCGCAAATGATGAAACCATAACTCTTTGGGAATCTGGGGGTTAGGTTCCTACATACACAAACATTGCTAAAAACAAACAAAAATAATTTGGGAAGGAAGCAGAAATAAAAGTAGTACAACATAGTACCTTACTTTCCAGCTTTACGACAACTACGATGATTATTTGTATACCACTTTTCAAAAAAAGTTCCCAAAGTGGTTTGCATAAACATACATACATACATACATACATACATACATACATACATACATACATACATAAGATGGCTTCCTGTCCCCAAAGGGCACACAATCTAAAAAAGAAACATGATAGACACCAGCAACAACCACTGGAGGGACGCTGTGCTGGGGATGGATAGGACTCTATCCATGGATCGGCAGTTGCTCTATCCAAAGCCCCTCCACCACCAAACCTCCAAATTGGCCGATTTTTTGCTCATTTTTGCTCTTTTTTTTCCTTTTTGTATACACGAGCCACAAAATGGCTCCATGCTACCTCCAGGCAGGAAATCCCACTGGAAATGCCACTACAAGTGACACCTCAAGTCACTTCTAGTGGCCCAGGAACCAGAAATCATCTGTTTTTAATATTGCGGCCAATGAAACCCTAAGACCCATCCGTGGATATGTGAAACTTTGGTTGTTGAAACTGCAGATAATGAGGACCACCTGCATTTCCAGATAATATTATCTCTACTATTCAGAAGAAATGAAAGAAATGAAATGAAAATAAAATTAAGGGTGACTCTATAACACGAGTTGTTTGGGGAAGCAAAGGGGTGGCAAAGAACAAGATTGGAGAGCAAGGATATTGTCATACATGTAGGGCAAATCTTATTGAATGCTGATAGAGTATCTGCATTTCTTTGCATTTAGTTTCATAAAAAGCTCTGAAGTTGTCAATGATGGCTTGCTTGGCATTTTCAAAGTTATTCAGAACACGGGCAAGATTTCTCTTAGAAAGCCCTGGTTGGTTGGTTTTTATTAGGACAAACCTTCCAGTCTGCTTTCCAGGCTAGTTTTCTATTCCTGTCAAGACCAGGGGAGAGGGGTCAGTAGCAGGCCAGATAAAATCTGCAAAAGAGATGACCATGTACTTGCCTTGCACACACTGGTTGCCTTTGAACATTCTTTGTAACTGCAGGTTCAACAGACCTGCAGTTTCCCTCGATTCCCCTGGTGCGCTCCCAGAGGATGACAATCTTCAGTCTGGGAGACTGCAAATGGGACGGAACTGGCTGTGTGGGCATCCTCTGACCAAGGAAGGAAAGCTGCACCAGCCAATTGAATTAGAGCAGTGGGAGGAGCTTCCTCCTTTAACTCCAGTTTGGGTGAGAGTAAACCTCTTGCCCAAATCAGATAACATGCTGCAGCCTCCGAACCCTCGATAGGTAAGTGAACCAAACTTGCAACTGAGGGTTCGTGCAGAGGCTGGGAGTGAGTCCTGGAATACAGCTGGGTCCAAGAACCATGGTTCCAAAAATTTGGACATCATAGGGGGCCAACCTGATGTTTGCCTCAGGTTTGCCTCAGGTTTCCTGTGACATAAGTCAGCCATATTCTCACCCAGCCCAGTTCCTCACCAAGAAGGAAGCTAAGAGGTTGGCCTTTGAAAATAATTAGTTGAAGCTATAGGGCCATAATATACCATGAATGTATTGTCTAAACACTTTGCTGTAAATGGATGGGGAAAAACATTTTGTGGAGAGCATCCACTACTCCTCAGCATTATCTCTGTTTCTAATTGGTAGATTGCTTTGACAGTTCTATTCTGTGTAGTCTATACTATTTATAGTGGCTAAGGTGCATCTACCTGTGAAATAATGGCAAGCCTAATCTACACAGGGAGAATGGACAGAAACAAGGCAGAAGAGTCCTGAGGTGGTAAAATGCACAGGACCCTTCAAGGTGGGGAAGGCTATTTCTGAATGCTCTTTTTTGTGAAAATTATCCAGCAAGTTCAAAAGCAGCACAGCAGAGCCTCTGTCTTTGCCATTCTACTAATAATGACCACATTCCGCTTCTCCTAACACAGAACTTTAATTAACTGGGTGCAGAATTTTGATCATTTGTCGATTTGTTATTAAACACACATTCCTCCTTAAAGGTTTTGCCAGAATCATTATGGGGTTTTCAGAGCAGTACTTCAAATACTGATAAATACAATGAATATGGACTTCAAACCTCTAAAACAACAACAACAATTTAAAAGGATTGCATGAACTCACCAACATCAGCGTGGTTAATAAATGCTTTCACAAAGTTTTTCATTTCCTCAAACTGTGGTTCTCTAACATTTGAGCTCCTGTCCAGAAGAAATATCACATCCATTGGCTTGCTGCAGGTTTCTATGAATAAAATTTTTTAAAGTTTGTCATTCTTACAAGAAGTTTGTACTAAGCAACTACCAAATGGCAGTATGTCACCTCAGAAAGAAGACCATACTTTTTTAAAAAATGCTGATTAGGGAAAAGGTAGAAAAGTCTGTGTGTGCTTTTCAGACCTTATACCTGTAGGGAACTCTTTCCATGCTGACTTGCCTAGAAAAGAATGTACATCTTTCACAGACCACCTGAACATTGCAGAAGATCCTGGGGAGGGTTCTAGGGGGCATACTCTATAGGATGTATTTCCATTACATGTGGAATATTGACCAAGTCTGTTGGGTCTTGCTGTCACCTTATAACAATGATTTCACTGGTGGTTGTTTTGTTTTTTTAATGGGGGCCACTTACGCAAAAAATCCTCAATGCAAAAGTCATTTCCGACTGTGCTGACCTCTGCACAGTACTGCAGTTTCCCCAGTGCTGGGAGGGCCCTTCAAGGGAAATGGAGCATTCTCAAGAGCTCTACAGGGAAACCACTGGGAAGACTTAATGTCCCAGCAATTTGCGTACTCCTTCAGATGGTGCAGGGGCTCAAGTGGGCTCCATTTCCCTTAAAGGAGCCCCATCAGCACTGGGCAAAGTGCAACACTGCACAATGGGAACCTTTGCTTCTACATGGTGGCAGGGGAACTATGCAGAGTATTCAGCTTTGGCCAAAAGTTCACACAGGCCCAATAAACAATTAGGAAGCCACACTTATGATTGATGGAGATGCTTTATGTCAATAGAGCACACCCAAGAACAAAAGTGACTTCCCTATGGCTGAGCATTTCAGGGGAGGTTAGGAAGTGATGCACACACTATATTTCATGGAAACTGATCTGCTATTACTGATATTTTCATTGAAAGATCCCTGATTAAATTGGTTTTTCAGGTTTTTTAAAGTTATGTAAAAACCAAAAACCTGTTGGACCAGAAACAACAATGAGTCGGGAAAAAGAAGGGTATGCAGTGTGCACACTGCAGGCAATAATATCTCTGTCAGTATCATACCACCTTGAACTCTCTGTCTTCAAGATAAAATGTAAATCTTAATACATATTAGGGATGCTACAGTCTAGTGCAGGGACTCTCAACCTTGGGTCTCCAGATGTTGTTGGACTTCAATTCTCATAATCCCCAGCCCCAATGACCTTTAGTTGCGGATTATGGGAGCTGAATTCCAACAACATCTGGGGACCCAAGGTTGAGAATCCCTGGTCTAGTGCATCTAGAATTTTCACAGGAGAAAATGTGAAGAAATTGTAAGAGGTGGTTCTCAAGAAATGCATAAGAAGATACAAAAAACAGAAACCTTTCTTTCCCCCCCAAGAGAATGACAGTACCTTCCGCTGAGCAACATGTTTTCAGTACTAAGTCAGGTCCTTCTGTAATGAGTTGGTCATATCCTTGAAGGAGGATTGGAGCCTGTGACTGGCTTATTAATTCAAGTTCTTGGATATTCACATTTTCAGTGATCCCAAAGGGGATGAAATTGATATCAGAGGGCACACGAGTGATGGTATCTGTCGAAGGGTTTGCAGTCACCATGTAAACCCAGTGTGGTACTTGCCTCCTCCCTCCACTGCTTGTGGTAAATACTTTCTCAGAGACAAATCTGACTGCCTCTCCAGTGTTGGTGGCATTCCCTCCATGGTACTTGATCTCCCTCACTTTCTTAATCAGGTCTTCCTTGGACTGTCTTCCACTGAAGGAATATTCCATAGTAACTGTCAATGAGTACTGAATGATGGCAATATGAATGGTTTCTATTCCTATATCCATTTCTCTTATGGTACGGGCAATGAACTCTTTGATCAAACTGAAATTCTCCTTGCCAACTTTGTCAGAGCCTTCAACCACAAAAACAATGTCAACTGAAAATACTAGTGGCCTTGCTTTTGCTTCTCCAAGCAGCGTGGTATTTATGTATACTTCTGCTGAGATGATTGTAGGACGGGTTGTGGTGGGGATTGGGGTTGTAGTACTTACTTCAGGCACAAGGCCACAGAAGTAGTCCATTATTTCATCCCTGACATCCCCCAATTCAAGAGCACTGCTAATTATGAAGGCCTTATTCTCAGGTGACTGGTTTTCAATTAGTTCAATTTGTTTATTGCTGATATGAGGTCCAAGTCCAACTGGTATTACAATCACTTTCTGCTTTTTCAAATATGGGAAAACTTTTTTAATTCTTGTAGGATCCTGAGAATCCTTAGGATCCTTGCTAGCTGTAAGCAACACAGCAATTCGGGCAGCATTTGTCCTTGGAGCCTTTGCAAACACATGGAATACAACATATTTAAGTACTTCTGGCACAGAGGCAAAATCTTCACCAGTGTATCCCATATCTTGGACAGCCTTCCTAATTTCAGATGGTGTTTTCCTGTCTTTGAGGGCAAGGTAAATATGTGAGCCAGAACCATATACCAGGATTGACAAGCGAATTCTTTTTTGAGAGATGTGGAGTTTCCTTATCATGCCTATGATGAAAGCTTTCAACAGTTGAAAATCACTCTCAGAAAGCTTATTTGAGCCATCAATTAAGAATGCAAGGTCCATCATTTTGCTGCAAGAGTACTGTTTTTCTGGAGCAATAATTGTAGATGTCAGTACACTAGGCTCTCCTTGATCACATGCATGGCATGTCAAGTTTCGTCCTTCACAATGGCTAGGGAAACAACCAAGAAAGTTAAAAAATAAAGTTAAAAATCAACTTTAACCTCTTTGATCCCAAAAGAAGGTAAGGAGATCTCTCCCATCTAGCTTCTTGTAGACCTATATCACTGCTAAATTATGATGTCAATATTTTGTTTAACGGTTCTTGCTGTTTTTACATGAACACACACACACAAATATATATATATATATACACACACACATATATATACCAGACAGAATTTATTAATGAGTATAAATAATTTCTTAAAATTATAAAACTATCAACCTTTATAATTCTAAGGAGCAGGAATTAATGTTATGGTTTTTTGCTGCCGGGAAGGCACTCAGTGAGGCTGTTCTCATGAGCATACAAGCCCAGGCTTAGGTAGCCAAGTCTGGGCTTGGGTGCCCATGAGAACCACAGGAATCCACACAGTGCCTCAATGCAAAACCTGTGTCAAAGCCCGGCTCTTAGTTGAGATTAGGGACAACACACCTTTAACCTGGCTGCCAGGATCATATGTCAGCAAGAGCTACTTACAGTTTGTGCTGACACAGAGATGGGCACCTAGAGCACCCGTCCCAGTGGATACCTGGGAGACCAAGACCCAGTGGATACCTGGAGACTGAGACAATGAAATCCCGGTGTCAGAGTGAATTACCCTACTCCACACTGCATGGAGCAGTGAGGATCATGTGAAAGCATGCTCTATGCTCCCACCCTATCTATCTATCTATCTATCTATCTATCTATCTATGTGTGGTACTACCATAAATGATACAAAATGCAATACCACTACATAAACAGGCTGTAAACTATTTATATAACAAAAAATACAACAGCTCTCCACAATGTGAATGATATATTCCCAGTACAACAAAATGAATGTAAATAATGATCTCTGATGAAGCATTTGTGAAACAAGGATTTATCGCAAAATCTTGTAATCTTGTTGACACACACGTATCATATATATGTAATATACATTCATTTTGTTGCATTGGGAATAATCTATGCTTCCACCTAGTAAACAATGATCATTGATTGATCTCCCACCCACCCGGTAGGTTGTGTAAATGGCCCCAATATCTTGTATATAATTTTTTATGAACAATTTTGGAAAACCTGGACACAGGATAAACATTTTTTGACTGAATAAAGTTGTTTGATATATTTCCATCAACTAGGATGAAAATAGCAGGCTATCTGTCTGAGAAATTGATGGTAACAGAACCATTTGCTATAGCCATTAGAGCAAAGCAAAATATTCACAGTATGAAGATGGACAGAAAATAATTTAACATGTTGCTATATACTGATACTGTGGTCCTAACCTTACCTAATCTATCAGAATCTTTTAGAAATTGTTAGGATCTTGTTATATCATATTGTGACACATTGAGTTACAGATTTAATAAGACTGAGTTGAAAAATTATTGATTCTTGAAATATGCTATTTGGAAATCAAGATTATTTGTAAAACTGTAGGTCAGATTTAAAATAATTATGAAATATTAGAGGAAGACTTAAAGAGAGAGTTAAGGAGACAACAAGCTTGTAGGATATGCTAGAGAGGGAGAATATTTTTAATCAAGATGGACTTTCTGCCTAAATTAATGGCTGACATTCAGACTAATATGAATATGTCTGACCATAGTGTCCTTCTGGAATGTCTGAAAGAGTGGGGGATAGGAGGCACTGTTTTACAGTGGTTCCACTCCTACCTCTCAGACAGATTCCAGATGGTGTCGATTGGAGACTGTTGCTCTTTGAAATCTGAGCTTATGTATGGCGTCCCTCAGGGCTCCATACTGTCTCCGATGCTCTTTAACATCTACATGAAACTGCTGGGAGAGATCATCAGGGGATCTGGTGCGGGATGTTATCAGTATGCTGATGACACCCAGATCTACTTCTCCATGTCAACATCATCAGGAGATGGCATAACCTCCCTAAATGCTTGCCTGGAAGCAGTAATGGTCTGGATGAAGATCATTCTAGATCATTTATGAATAAATTAAAAAGCACCGGTCCCAGTACTGATCTCGGGGGGGGGGGCACTTCTTACTTCCCTCCATTGTGAAAACTCTCCATTTATACCTACCCTCTGTTTCCTGTCTTTCAACCAGTTAGCAATCCACACATGTACTTGTCCCCTTATCCCATGACCACTAGGTTTTCTCAGGAGTCTTTGATGTGGAACTTTGTCAAAAGCCTTTTGGAAGTCCAGGTAGACTATGTCAACTGGATCACCTTGATCCACACACTTGTTGACACTTTCAAAGAACTCCAAAAGGTTGGTGAGGCAATATTTACCTTTGCGGAAGCCATGCTGGTTCACTCCCAGCAGGGCCTGTTCTTCTATATGCTTTACAATTTTATCCTAGAGGATGCTTTCCATCAATTTGCCTGGAATGGACGTTAAGCTAACCGGCCTGTAATTTCCTGGATCACCCCTGAATCCCTTTTTGATAATCGGTGTTACATTTGCTACTTTCCAGTCCTATGGTACAGAGTCCGATTTCAGGGATAAGTTATATATTTTAGCAAGGAGGTTGGCAATTTCACATTTAAGTTCTTTGAGGACTCTTAGATGGATGCCATCCGGCTCTGGCGATTTGTTAGTTTTCAGTTTTTCCAGACAGTTTAGAACATCTTCTCTTGTCACTTCTATCTGACTCAGTTCTTTAGCCTCCATCCCTAAAAAGCCTGGTTCAGGAACAGGTAAATGTTCTGTATCCTCTGCTGTGAAGATGGATGCAAAGAACTCATTTAGCTTCTCTGCAGCCTCCATATCCTCCTCAATAATTCCTTTCACTTCTTCATTGGCTAATGGTCCAACCGCCTCCCTGGCAGGTTTCTTGCTTCTAATGTATTTAAAGAAGCTTTTGTTATTCCCCTTGATATTTTTGGCTAAATGTTCCTCAAACTCTCTTTTTGCCTCTCTTATTGTCATCTTGCATTTATTTTGCCAGAGTTTGTGTTCCTTTCTGTTCTCTTCATTTGGACAGGCCTTCCAATTTCAGAAGGAAGTCTTCTTCCCTTTTATGGCTTCCTTGACATTACCTTTTAGCCATGCTGGCATCCTCCTGGACTTAATGGTACCTTTCCCCCTTTTGGGTATACAATCTAACTGGGCTTCTAGTATTGTGGTTTTGAGTAAACTCCATGCACTCTGGAGCAAAGTGACTCTCCTGATTTTCCCTATCAGCTTTCTTTTTACCATACTCCTCATTTTGGAGAAGTTTCCTCATCTGAAATTCAAAATGTCTGTGTTAGACTTCCTTGGTAATTCTCTCCCCACATGTATGCTGAATTTGATCACACTATGGTCACTGTTCCCTAAAGGGTCAATGACACTGACATCATGCACCAGGCCCTGGGTGCCACTCAGAATTAAGTCCAAGGTCGCCTCCTCTCTGGTTGGTTCCAAGACCAACTGTTCTAGGGCACAGTCATTTAGCATATCTAGAAATCTGACCTCTTTGTCATAACCTGACTGTGAATTTACCCAGTCTATTTGTGGGTAATTGAAGTCACCCATTATTACAGCCCTGCATCTCCTTGACGCCTCCTTGATTTCCTGCCACAATTCCTAGTCACTGTCAGTGTTTTGATCCAGAGGGCGATAGCATGTCCCCAGTAGCATGTTCCCTTTCAGGCCTTGTATTGTCACCCACAGGGTTTCTGTGGAGGACTCTGGTCCACCTAGGTTTTCTAGTTTGTTAGATTCTATCCCTTCTTTAACATACTGCGATACTCCACCTCCAAGGCGCCCCTCCCTGTCTTTTCTATAGAGTTTATAATCCAGGGATAATAGTGTCCCACTGGTTCTCACTGTTCTACCATGTTTCTGTTATGCCCACTATATCTATTTCTGCATTAGCAACCAAGCACTCCAGCTCACCCATCTCACCCCATATAAGCACCTATACGCTGAATCTCTCACCTGATGTACGCTATCTTTCTTTTGACTCTTTGACCAGCTGGCATGGCACAGGCTCCTGTCTGCTCTTTATGCGGTTCTGCTCTGTCCCCTTCTGTTTAATCTGAATTCTTTGCACCCTTGCACTTTAAAGGATGGTTTTTGCCAAACGGGATACTGCCCAGCACCCATCGGCTGTTCCCCAGGCATCATTTTAAAAGCTGCTCTGCAACCTTTTTTATTTTAAGCGCCAGCAGTCTGTTTACAGCTTGGTTCCAGAGCAGCCCATCCCTTTTGTACAGGCCTTGCTTTCCCCAAAATGTATCCCAGTGCCTAACAAATCTAAACCCCTCCTCCCGGCACCAACGTCTCATCCACACATTGAAACCCCTCAGCTCTGCCTGTCTCACTGTACCTGTGTGTGGAACAGGTAGCATTTCTAAGAATGCTACCTTGGGGGTCCTGGACTTCAATATGCTACCTATCTGCCTCAGCTTGGCTTCCAGGACCTCCCAACTACATTTTCCCACATTGTTGGTGCCGACGTGCACCACGACAGCTGTCTCCTCCCCAGCACTGCCTAAGAGCCTATCAAGATGCTGCGTGATGTCCGCAACCTTAACACAAGGCAGGCAAGTCACCGTTTGGTCAACACACGGGTTACAAACCCAGCTCTCTATACCTCTAATGATCAAATCACCCACTACAAGGAGACCCCCACCGCCCAGAGGAGTATCCCGTGTGCGAGAGGATATGGGCTCATCATCCATGGAAGGGGTTCCTTCTAAAGGAGCATTTCCCTCTTCCTCAGACTGATGTCCTCTTTGACTGAGACCTTCATTCTCCCTGACAGCAGAGGAGCTATCAGCCCTGGAGTGGGATGCCTCTATCTCATCCCTGAAGGTTCCGTCCACATGCCTCTCTATCTCTCTGAGCTTCTCCAGATCCACCACCCTGGTCTCAAGGGAACGAATTTGTTCCCTGAGAGCCAGGAGCTCCTTGCACCGAGCTCACACCCATGACTTCTGCCCATAGGGCAAATAGTCATACATGTGGCACTCTGTGCAATACACTGGGAAGTGCCCCTTCCCCTGCTGACTTTCTATCTTCATACTGTTTTTGTTGGTTGTTTACAGTCTTTAGAGTCAGCTATATGTCAGCTATAGCTTTTATCTCCATGGGTGATAAAAGTGCTTTTTAGTGGAGGGAGTTATTTTTAAAGTCCCCTAAAATACATACTTTGGACTAAGGGTGTGCTAAACTGGTCCACAGTGAACCAGCCTGGTTTGAGAAATTTGATCATGGAACGGACTAGCCCTGGCGAAAGGGATCCAGTCTGCAATCAAACTGAACCTAACTTGGTTCATCTGCAGACCGGTTCATTGGTTCAAGTTCCTGTAAAGGAGAAGCCAGTGAGGCCTCTGCATGTGGAGAGGCCAGTTGCGTGCCAATACCACAGCTGAGAGGACAGGGGAGCACCACAAAGGCCTGCTGATAAGCGCCTCTTTCAGTTTTAAAAGGCACCTCTTTTGTACCGCTCTCTTGCCACCTTTTATTACCTTTGGAGGCAAAGGGGAATCCTCACCAGATTCACCTTTACAGGCGCTTGAACTAGAGAACCAGTTAGAGCTGGTTTGTTTGGATGTACGGAACCAGCCAGCCAGTTTGACCGAACTGGTTCACTGACTGCAGTCCGATCCAAATTCAGACCAAACCATGCAAACCAGTTCCATGCACACTGGACTAAAGAGGTAAACAACATTTTGCTGGGAAATCTTGTGAAACTGTAGCAATGATGGAGGTGTGAATTAAGTCCCAAAATTTCTCAGTTGTCTACAGTATTCTCAGTTGTCTACAGTATCACACAGCCCTCAGTGACATATTTCTGGTAGCAAACAGGGCTTTCATGGGGACACGGGAGAAGCAAATATTGCTTTCTGATCTTCCTCTCCATGCATAGGCTGCATGGTAAGTCATCGGCATGGCTAGTATCCTGGCACCCTAAGATGCCTCCTAACATCATGGAGAATGCGGGCCAAATAATAAGAAAATTTCAACAGCAGTTTCTCACCTGCAACCTGCCTTAGGTTCATGTCATGCTTCTAATCAACCACTTGCCTGGTCAGTCTTGGCACATAAAAATTACCTCCAGGCAAAAAAGCTAGTAAACTAGCAAATTGTTGGTTCCTTTTGTTGATGTGCCAGAAAGTAGTAACATACATATGTGTGGGCAGGCAGGGAAGAAAGATCCAGGCTAGTAAATTTCATACATTTATGTATTATTTTCAAGGCTAGGGCATTACCTGTCTGCTGTTCTCTCCAGAGGTTAGCCAACTTCTTTTAGGCACAAAAAGGCACAAACTGTGTATTCTTTCCAATGACTTTGCTCTTTCTTTTTTATTAATAATTTTCAGACAGGATGAAATGTTTTAACAAACATTCATGGAAAAACCCAAATAATGATACATTTTTCATATTTCAGCATAATACAACATTCCCCGCTCTCATCTTTATATCTACTATATATTTTGAAGAGTTTGTTTGTGGACTTCGTGCAAAATAAAGTCATAATTGGCTTTATGAAATCAAATTTGGCATAAACAATCCTGCCACAAATTAGCTGGATGCACCGTAATATGCTGGGTGAAAGGCTTAAATAATTATTTTTGTTTTTCATCAGAAAAAGTCACAACTTCCATGATTAGAGTTCATTTTAAAAATTGCTAACAAGATTACAGTCAAGTCACCTATTCAGCTCTCATTTGAGTGCAAAGAAAAACTTTACTGGTACAGAGAACTAATTCAAATTAGTCACAAAATGCGTGCATTGATGCTATTTGCCACTTGTGTGCTGATGCTGTGTGAGGGCTGCTGGGAGCAGCATCCCCGTGGCGCAGCGTGACAGTTTAAAGTGGACAGCAGTGTGGCTGCTGCCTTCAAGTTAGATTTAAAGAATGATAGTGCCCCACGATGGGGCAGTGTGGGGCGTGTGTGTGGGGGGGTGGCTCACCGGAGGAGCAAGTAGGACCTGCCGGGCTCCTTTTAAAGGTACCCCTCATCCCGCGCTGAAACATCCCGAGCTCAACAGCATTCTTCTGAGAGGGACTGGATATTTGGGAGGATAGCATGTTACATAGTCTCAAAAGCCACTGAGAGTTCAGGAGAATCCAGGTTGCATTGACCGTGTCTCTCTCAGCAAGCATATGTCATTAGCCATTGACCAAGCCAGGCTCCATTCCAAAATCTGGCTGAAGGTTAGATTGAAATTGATTTTATCAGTCCACATCAACAGGAATGTATGGGGTTGTGTAACTGCCACCAGCTTAACCTCTTGCCTAAGGAAGGCAGGTTAGTGACTGTGGAAGATACTTAGACAAATCTGCTGGGCCCAAAGAAGCCTTAAAGGGTGGCCTCGCTCTTTAAAGGCTTCAGAAGATGACCAGTGGTAAAAGTGAGCAGGTGCAGACAAATCACAAATCCCAGCAGATTATACAGTATCATTTTCTGACAGAATATTTATTCTGTGTCGAAATCAGCATCAGGACTCAAGCCTGCAGCAGGCCTTTATAGCACTGCCCAGCTCTAGTCAAAGGAAGGAAGTGTTAAGGAGATCTGAGAAACTCAGTTTCTGTATCAAGCTTGCTTGTGCATCTGAGCAACTAGAAAATTCTGCTCATGCTGACTAGGGATCTCCTTTGCCTTGCCTCATCCTCAGCTTAAGTTAACTGGATCTGACAATGATTGTGCTTAGACTTCCTGTATAGCTTTATGGGAGTGCAGAGTGGGGGGGGGGGCACATATTCCACTTACATCACTGAAAATGACATAATGTTATTGTGGCTAGGAATTTTTGGAATTAATATGCTGAGTTAAAGGACTATTATAATTTATTATTTTAATCCTGATGTAATATTTGGTGGATGACATTCTTCTAGCTTCCAATTTCCTTTGGATATTTGCTATAGAAGTGCATTTTTATTGTTTGTACAGATGGTGTAGGCATCTAAATTAGGTGACAGCTACACGCAATGATGTATCCCTAGTGAGGCAAATGTTTATAATGTTCCAGAATTGCATGGGAGCAGGTCACAGCCTATTGGCACACACAATAAATTATTAGCAGGCATTTGGAAAATTATAGTACAGAATCTAGGCTGACAACTTATCTCCTAAAATATGTGTTGCTTAAATAGTCTAATTTTATTGGTTTGGTTAGCAATGCCCACATTTTTGGCAAAATCACTCCCTGTCTTAAAAGAGCAGTCAAGAGTCAGAAAGGCAATTGATCCTCCGCTTGATCAAGCCCCAGGCATGCAAGGAAAGTGCTGTGTGGGCAATGACTCTACTTCCAGCACTTGGAGTTGTGTGCAGGGTGTCCTTTTCTGGATCAAATCTGGGCACGTGCCACCAAACAGATAGTCAGAGGTTTCGGAGAACTATTTCTTCAGAGCATTTGTAGTGTACCTCTAGTTATGAGGAGGTTACATTCAGGTTGCTGTGTTTTGTTTGTTTGTATGTATCCAAAAGAATTTGAAGCTTGCTGTGAATCTTGAATCATTCAACCACATATGCAGCCCGAGTGGGTCAGATAAAAGGTGCATCTTGTCCAGCATTCTGTTTTCCACAAAGGCCAATCAGATGCTTCTGAGATGCCCAGAAGCAGGGGCAGTTCTTTCCTGAGGAGAGTTAGGCAGTCACCTCAGGAAGCAGATTACTGGGAAGCTAGCAGGTAACAAGATGCCCACCACTGCTGCCACTGGAGCAGCTCTTCCACACACACAAATATGTTTTTACAAATGTGATGTTACAAGGACTATTATTTTTATTTTTATTATTTAAGAATGTGTATATTTCAGTCCTAAGATCCTTTAAGTGGCTCAAAGATTAAAAAGATAAATTTTAAACATACATTCAATATATATTTTATATTAAAATATAGCATCAGAACAGTTTGAAAACTAAAATGAATAAAATTCCAATATTGAGTCCACCTAGCTGGGGAAAAAGTTTGCAATCCTTTTAAAGCCAACCCATACCCATATCAGGAATGACCCCTGAAATGAACTGCAATGGCTTGCCTGCCCTCTCCTTTCTATTCTAAACAAAAACAAAGCTTACCATTGTGAGCAAGCAATGGCTACAAAAAATAAACCATGTTACTAGTGCTACCTAGCTGTAGAAGTAGAAATCATGTTTCTGAGTATGCTCATGGGAAATGTATTTTTCTGAAACAACAATTCCCATGATCTGTCCATGATTCCATGAACAATTCCCTGTAACTGAAAAAATCAGTTACAGGTACAGTATCTGTCTTTAGTACTTTTTAACTGTATAAGGGGTTTTTTTCTGGGGGTGGGGGGTGGGATCGTAAATCCTGAATTGGGTTTTATCTACCACTTTTTGGATACTTACAAAAATTATTCCCTTTTAACCATTTATAATATAGACATGGACTAAGACATAATCTAAATTTAATCCAGCCTGAACACCATTGCTGCTCACAAAAATCAACCAACAATTAAAAACAAAGAAATGTTTAATGACTTCAGGAGGAGTAGGCCAATCCAGTGCCACATCCAAGCTGCAGAAAAATGAAATCATGCAACACCAAAACTTGTCCCATGAAGCTCTGGGAAAACATCCTCAGCCAGCTCCACACTTCATTTCCCTTTTGTGATTACTCAAATGGAGCAATCCTGGCCCATCCTGCAGACAGGGTTCCACAATGTATAGCAAGACAAGTCAAGGTAAGGCAAGGCTGCAGCACCACAGGCCAGTGGCATAACTGTAACAGGGCTGATGTGTGCAAAGAACATGAGCCCCTTGGGGACCCCAAAGAAAATGTGCCTACCTCCCCTTGCAAAAACCCAAGTATTTTCAAAGCAGACATCTACAGGAGGGAGGTACTGATCTCATCCCTGATGGACTGCAGCGCCACTAATGCAGATCACCAAATAGTAGCATAGCAGTCATTGCTTCAGCTGGTCATGGTCCCATGAAGCTGCAGACTATGGCTAGCTTTTGAAGAACCTGAACAACTATTAGATTCCTGCTTGCTTGACCACTTGTTTGTTTCCAGACCACTAGATCTGAAATTTTAAGTCACTGGCCAGTGCAAATGTAAACAACCTGGCTTTTTGTGGCTAACAATCAAGAGTTAGCCTCAGGTATGCATGCTTGCTCCTCTGCTTTGGGACCAAATTCCCCCTTTCCAGCTTAGCCATGATTAAGAGAAAGTTCAGCAGTTAGCAATAACCAGGGTTCTTCTTAATCCAGAATCTGAAACCCTCTTTATACTATTGTTTCCAAACTCGGTTAAATTGGACCCCTGGTTAGTATTTACTACATTTAAGGTTGTTGCTGACATTTTCCTCAGCTGTAATGATAGTGCGGGGAGGGGAGGATATGCTTTTAAAGGAAGATCAGGAGGGAACATGCATTCGATTTGCTAACCAAAGATAAGAGAAGGCTAATCTACCAACTCTCTAGTCTGCTGATGGCTTAGTACAGAAAAACATCTGTACTAAGAACTCTTGTGTTCTTGATCTCTTGAAACCAATAGCATTGCTCCCTTCCTCTTTACTAGAAACTCTTGCCAACACTCTTAATAAGCAGTTGTACTATCCTAAAAAGCAACACCAATATCCAGTACTACAAATTATTTACCTGATCACACATCTTTTCTTTCCACCTTTAAACCTACCCCTGTTCACCCACCCCTGCTCACAAAAATCTCTACTTTACCAGGATTGGCAGAGCTCCTTATCTCCAGGGTCCAAAATGATCCTTTCTCCATTGGATATCTTGCGACCTTCTACTTCACACACAGGACATTCTTCAATATCAATGCAAGATTGGGACAGCTCATCAAGTATTCTTCCTGTTTCACAACATTGGAAACTGAGTTTTCAAACAAACAAACAAACAAACAAACAAACAAAAGCAGCAATAGCAGCAGCCTAAGAATCTAAATATTTGTTCTCCCCTTGAAAATGTGATTAGCTCTTCAGTGCTTACAAGACCAGTCTTGCTGGCCAAAGTGGCACATGGCACAGGCAATTGCCCTCAAAAAGTTGCTGGCCAGCCAACTGCTAGTCACTGAAATTCCCAGACACCAATGCTGCTGCTAAGTCTCACCACTGTTTCAACCTAGTATTGACCTACTATTTTGCTAGTTCTGGTGGAAAGGTGATAAAGTTATTATCTAACTCGTGTAGAGCATGGCCCTCTAATGCAGGGCTGCTCAACTTCAGCTGATTTTGGACTACAACTCCCACAGTCCCCAGTCATAGTGGCCCATAGCCAGAGATTATGGGAGTTGTAGGCCAAAATCTTCAGGAGGGCTGAAATTGAGAAGCCCCACAAACAAATACTATTGCTTAGTGCTTGTACAGAACTTTCAGTTTTCCAAGCACTTCACTTACATTATCACAGCAATCCTTACAACGGTCCTGCAAGGCAGGCCAATATTTGATCTGCATACTGTAGATGATTGCTGGGGACTGGCTTGGCTAAAGTCACTGAATGAGTTCATGGCTGACATTAGATCCCCCCAGAATGCACCATGGAATGATATAACACTGGGGATTCCCGCCTTGGGGTTATCTTTTTAACGAAAGGCGGTATATAAATGCAAAAATAAATAAATAAATTCCCCAGCACATTTTCAAGGCAATAAAATAGTGGCCAGCAGGAGCCAGACACTGCAAAGAGTGGCAGCACTTGAAGCATTACTGCTGTGCCACCATCACTGCTCACCAAAGCACAGCTTTGTGATGTGAACGTTTCTTTCTTGGTAAACACAATTTGCCACACCCCTCTGTGCCTTAAAATTTTCAAGGTACCTCTGTGGGCTTCCCCACAAAGCTACTTCCCCCACCCCGCTGACCCCTGTTTGAATCCCACGCACCCACCACACAATTGTCCACATGACCTGAATATTTACTGATTATTCTATCTGGTGATATATCAGGCTGGCACCCCCATGAGAGGTGAACCAACAGTCTCATGGAACACAGCTAATTATCTTAGCCAGTACCATTTAGTTCTCCATACTTCAAAAAGTGATTGTGATAAATTATTTTCTTTCCTGATGATGAGAGAAAAATAAGACATTGCTGATCAGTATACACCAGACAGGACACACTTGCCTGTAGGGCAGTGCACGTGGCATCCTTCAACACACTCCACAGGACATGCCAATGGATTAAAGTGCTGGCAAGTCCTTGGGCAGGCAGGGCCACAGCTGTTGTATCTCCACTCACACTGGTATCCGTCTTCTTCCTCCTTATTCAGATGTTCACAGCTTTGTGCTACACAATATGAAGAAAAAGATAAGAACTGAATATTTATGCCATTCCTTTATTTAGAAATTATACTCTGCCTATCTTCCAGAGAACTCAAGGCAGCTTACAAAAATCGAAATATAATAAAATACAAGGAAACAATAAATGCAGTACTCACGCAGTCTAATATAATCAGACAGCTAGCAAGCCATCCACTTTTTTAAAAAAAACCCCTGAGACTCTTGCAGAACTTATTGATGAAAAAAAGATATGATCACTGATAATATTGATAAGAGATTAGCTTGACCTTTGTCAGCTCACTGGAACTGTTAGTCACAAGCTTTTCCAAGCACAGATGTCTCAGCATTTGCAGTCAAGTAATCACTGCTTGGGAAGTCTAAGTCTTACAGTGCAGTAGTTTGGGACTGGGGGATTTCCACAGAGCCACAGAAAAACAAAAACCCACAAGTATTACACAGCTAACATGAAGCAAAACAAGACGTGCATGGTTATTAATGGAGTGGACATGATGTAAAACATGAACCAACCTTGTGGACAACGAAGACAGCCAGTTAGGGGTATGCTGGACGAGAGTCAATCACCAAACATGTAAACAGGCTATATCATAAGGGTTCCTTCTGATGAGGGAAAGGGGTATAAAGGCAGAAGGACAATTTGGGTAATGGCTGTCAGCTTTTCTTAGGAGAGCCAAATGTGTTCCTAAGGACTGGTCACCTTTGACTAGCTTGAAAAGCAGTTACTTTTACTCTGCCAATTTCTATAACTAGAATCCTTTAGTTAGAAAAGTCAACTTTGTGTGTGTTTACATTTTAGCAATCAATCAATCTTTATTACGGTCATAGACCAGCATAAAGTATAAGGGGTGATTACATATTAGAAATAAGAGTAGATTAAAAGTACACAGGGTGATTACATGTGGTTCGGTACTTAATAATATTATGTAAGGTACATAATAATATTAAAAATACTACTACTAATAAAAATAATAGAAAGTACACAAGAAGCATGTGGGCATAAAAGCCTGAAAATGCATGAAAGTCATAAAAGTGCAGAAACGGCATAAAAGAGATGTCTGTGCATGTGTGTGTAAAAAGATTAATAGACATGAAAAGACAAAAATGCATAAAAGCCTAAGTAAAAACTGGATAACGACCAGACTATAAGGGGCAGTAAGAAAAAAGGAGGAGTGTAAGTCTTTCTATTGAGTCAGTGTCGAGTGAACAAGTGTAGAGCCCACCCTGAGTCACCAAGGGTCATGCTAAGGCTGATGATGAATGCTGGTCGCTGCCGCACAAAACCTGACAATGCTATAAGTGATGGGAGTCTTAAAATCAGAAAGGAGATGTAGAATTGGCTCAAACATCCCAGATACTTGTATAGCAATGGGAGGATGCGGGAGGCGTGAATGTCTCTATAGAGCCAACACTGGAGGAGGACATGCTCGGTAGTTTCAATCTGCCCTTAGCCACAGGGGCATAGTCGCTCTGCAAATAGAGTCTTTCTATAATGGCCTTCAAGCACTGCTGAAGGGAGGGGATATGACCGTGAGCCAGAGTGAACACCCTCCTGTGCTTTGGAACCTCCAATTGAGTGAGGTATGCCACTGGAGAGGCAGAATAACTAAGCCCATCACTGATAAGAAAGATAGGTTTGGCACTCAATGTCTATAATGCACTGCTTGATGGTGGCTTTTGCCTAGTCGTAACTCATACTAAACAAGGTCAAGGGGGAAAGACCCAGGGTCATTTTAGCAATGTTTCTGACTGTTTTCAAATGGGCAATCAGATGGCCTAATAATTGGTCTCACTATTCCTCTGTTGGGTGGTAGTGGCCATGCCTCAGTGAGAGAGTGAAATTCATATTTTTCTTCTATAGTAATTCCAACGTTCTGAAAAGGTCTGCCAGAAAAGGAGCGCCTTTAACTGATGCTTCAGTGCAGATAAGGAAGAAAGCATAAGAATTTCAGGGGAAAGGAAGTTCCAGCGCATAGAGACCACCACAGAGATGTTCTGCCCACTCATTACTGACTCTCAGATGGCAGCAGGACATGCAGGAGAGCTTCTTTCAAGATCTTATGGGTCAGTCAGGTTCTTCTGCTGATAGACTGCCTATCTAAGCTGCTTAGGTAATTAAAGATCATAATCATGCCCAAAAGCACACTGGAAACCAGAGCAGCTGATTCAGTAGGAGAGTGATATGGTCTAGTAGGAAAGAGATGTGAGGCTGCCCTTGAAGACCATTTGGAAACTAAAGCATGTGGCAGTAGTTTCCAAATGGTCTTCAAGGGCAGCCTCATGCTAAGCATGTTACAATAATCTAAATGAGAGATGACAAGAACATGGGTCACCATAGCAATGATCCAGGAGAGGTCTATCAATGGCTACTAGTCAGAGGGCTATGGGCCACCTCCAGCCTCAAAGGCAGGATGCCTCTGAGTACCAGTTGCAGGGGAGTAACAGCAGGAGAGAGGGCATGCCCTCAACTCCTGCCTGTAGGCTTCCAGCGGCATCTGGTGGGCCACTGTGTGAAACAGGATGCTGAACTAGATGGGCCTTGGGCCTGATCCAGCAGGGCTGTTCTTATGTACTTATTCTGGTATGGATGCAGCTGGCCCATCAGCCAAAGGAGAGTGTGACTCCATCCAGGACAGGTTGATGTATCATCGCTGAATCAATTGCTCTTCTCAACAAGAAAGCCTTTGTCTTGCCTGAATTTAATTTCAGTTTATTCACCCACATGAAGTCCTTTACCATCTCCAGGCACCAGTTCAGGTTATTCAGAGCTTCTCCAGGTGGTGTTGGCACAGATCTATAAACTTGGGTGTCATCAGCATAATGAAGGCAACCCTCACCAAACCCCAGATAACCTCTCACAATGGGTTTCATGAAGTGGTTAAAAAGCATGAGGGACAAAACAGAACTGCATCGAGCAGGAATCCTGTCCAGCACAGTTGTCATGAGTGGCAAAGGGCAGCAAGTTGGCCATGGTATGATATAATTATATCATGACCTGGTGGTGTCAGGCCATGGCATCATTATACTGCACTGTGGATAGGGCCACGGAGACCAGCAGCTGCAGCTATGAGTGAGTGGGGGTTGCAGCAGCCACCTTGGACACAGACTGCCACCAATGTTGCTACGTCACTGACTGGGTGACTATGGGTTAGTCACCTCTCTTTCAGCCTAATAACACTGTTATTAAGTAATTAAGTACACTGTTCTGGGCTCTTGGAAGAAGAGTAGGAGAGAAATTAAGTAAGTAAGTGTCTTCCATTTTGATATTGTTTTATTCTTCCTCTAATTCTACAGCACTTACGACACAGAGTAGGTGACCTCCAGTGAACCACTGCTCCTTTCTGAGCACAAGTGTAGGCATAGGCAGCTATGACATCACAGAAGCAGGAACAGTCCTTAGTGGATTCGCACGAACAGGTGTCATACATGCAGGCATCCATGTACGGCTCTGGATCCACCTGAGAGGGAAGTGACATGGGTCAAATTCCTTGCATTCAGTAGCAGCTTTCTATTGCACTGAATGAGCAGAGATGAGTCACTTCCACACATAATGACTATAAATATTTATATCACACTTTCCAACAAAAGTTCTCAAAATGGTTTACATAGAAAAATAAGCAACAAATAAGATAGTTTCCTGTCCCAAAAGTGCTCATGATCTGAAAAGAAGCATAAGGTAAACAACTGGAAAACACTGTGCTGGTGTTGGATAGAGTCAGTTACTCTTCGCCTGCTAAATATAAGAGAGAATCCCCACTTTTAAAAGTTCTTATTAGCTCCGTTAGCAGGGAAATGCTAAACATATAAAAGACTACTCCAAACCAAACTCTAACCATGAATTTATTTCATGATTGTAATAAAATGATGTGGATAAAAAAGGATGCTTAAGCATTTGGGATGTGATTTTTGTCTTCGCTAAGAACACACACCAACATTCCTTATGTGCTCCCCTCTTCCCTGAGCAGTGAGAAGTTCAAGGAATAGTATTATAGGGTTTTTAGTTTTCTTTGGACAAGTGTGCACCAGAGATGTGGGACATTTTTTATATTTGTTTTATCTGCCAATATACAAGCAGAGCATAATGGAGGCAAACACACTTCTTCAGCAGGTACCACAGCCACTTACCTTGGAACAAATTCCTAAAGAACAGCTATTGCACCCCTGCTTAGCTAATGACAGTTCTCTTCTCAGTTTCCTTCCCCACATTCAAATTGCAAAACTGCCTGCCTCTTATACTTCACTCCTGCAGAGTATGGGTCTTCAGATAGCACCCCTGCAGGTAATTTGTCCATTCAGGAAAAATATCCATAGTCATTAAGACACACTAATGTTATACTGTCAGGCAGCATGCACCCAGCACAAATCAGGAATCCTGTTTGGGGGACTACAAAAACCCTTTGCTTTCCATGAAGTTACCAGGGCAAGAGACCATAGCTCAGTAGTAGAATAAAGACTTTGCATGCCAAAGATCCCAGGTTTAATTCCTAAAATCTCCAGCTATATAATCTCAAAGCAGGACTGGGAAAGACATCAGCCTCTGAGGCCTTGGGAAACCACTGTCAGTCAGAGTATACACAGGAACATAGGAAGCTGCCTTCTACCAAGTCATAACACTGGTGCATCTATCTCAGTATTGTCTACTGGCAGCAACTTCTCCAAGGTTGCAGGCAGGAGTATCTCCCTGTCCTATCTGGAGAAGCCAGGGAGGGAACTTGGAATCTTTTGCATGCAAGCATGCAGATGCTCTTCCCAGAACAGCATCTAACAGTTTTCAGTGCTCACATGTAGTCTCCCATTCAAATACAAACCAGGGAAGAGCCTGCTTAGCAAAGAGGACAATTAATGCTTGCTACCAAAAGACCACCTAGACAAAATAATGGCTAGACAAAACAATGTTTATATGCCCATATTTAGCCCCCATGCTCCATATTATGCAATAATCTGCTATTCATGGAGAACCAGCATGGTGTAGTTGTTAGAACGCTGGACTAGGACTGGGGAGACCTGAGTTCAAATCCCCATTCAGCCATGAGACTTGCTGGGTGACACTGGGCCAGTCACTTCTCTCTCAGCCTAAACTACTTCACAGGGTTGTTGTGAGGAGAAGTATCTAGTACATCGCTCTGGGCTCCTTGGAGGAAAAGTGGGATATAAAAATGTAAAATAATAATAATAATTTCTTATTATTATTATTATTATCATCATCATTAT
Source organism: Hemicordylus capensis (assembly GCF_027244095.1). NCBI lineage: Eukaryota > Metazoa > Chordata > Lepidosauria > Squamata > Cordylidae > Hemicordylus > Hemicordylus capensis. Next base: position 128,877,652 of record NC_069661.1, read on the forward strand.
TAATCTTAAAGCAGTCAGGGCAGGCTGTGAGTCTGAGTGCTCATGTGAACAGGGAAGAAATGGTGAGCAAACATGTTTGTCACAATCACATCTCATTAAAGTATTAGATACCATGGTCAATGGTATAACTGTTGGTATTAAAAACTGATTTGTAAATAATTGAAATGGCTGATAGATGCTTGGCCACACTGTAGCCATCAAAGGAGGCTGAGAACAGGATAAGAAATTACTTACCAATTTATTGCACTCCTTGAAGAGATCACTGCTCAAGATGCTGCAGGAGGCTTCCACCATCACTTGCTTCATTATATTACCATCACACAATGAAGAACCCAAGTTCTGCCCCTGTGAAAGCTTAATAGAGAGAAGTAATACTGACATATAGATATAGATACAAAGATATAGAGAGAGAGATACACTAATACAAGCATGACTACTTAGCATCCATCTGCTTATTTATTGACTGTACACACACATAGCAACAAAAGTGACAATCAATTCTGAGAAATGAGAGATCTATCTTTAAAATTTGATGGATAAGAACAAGTCTTATTTATTTAACATATCTGTATACCACCCCAAACACAAGTCGGTTTACAACATCAGAGGGTGGTCATAACATCAGAGGGGATGAGTCTTAAAGAAGAATTATCCCGATGTTGATGCTATCCTCTCCTACAATCACTGCTAACTCTTGAAGTTCTTCCCCCCCCCCACCCCTGCCTGCTAAGTTCTTTAATACGCTTGTTAGAGCCTACATCGATAGAAGCAGGAAGCCGTCCTGGGACTGAGAGGAATGATCCCTCTGGATATAAGAAGGTGGCTACTGTCCTGGTACCAGAGGAGGAGGACTAGCTTCCTCTTCTCAAGAGGATAATTATATAAATTTAATCAATTAATTACAAGATTTTAGTTCCATCATCATCTACATTTTAATTATGTGGACACATGGAAGTACACATGGCAGGACATGGGTACAAGAACTGGGGAAAATGTGTTTGGCAGAAACCTAGCAAACCAAATCAAGAGAGCTTTAAACTAAATACTGTGGGTTAGGAGTTTCCAACCTGTGTTACTCCCAATGTTATGTTGCTGAACTACAAATCATACCTTCCCCAGCTACAATGTATTGTGGCTGAGGGTGGTGGGAGGTGTAGTTCAGCAACATCTGGAATACCACAGATTGGGAACTCCTGGATTGGAGACAAAAGCCTGAAGAGAAGTACAAAGATGTATTAAACATCTCTATTTCAAAAGAATTCAAGTTTTGAGGTCTGGATGAATTGCATGCCAGGGCACCAAAAGAACTTGCTCAAAGACATTCAACCTCTCGTCTCTGAGAAATCATGGAGAATAGGTGAGGTGCCACATAACTGCAAGGCCAGCTAATGTTGTCTCAGTTGTTAAAAGGGGGAGAAAGGAAGATCCAGGAAACTACAGACTGATCAGTCTAATTTCAATACCAGGGAAGATGCTAAAACAGATTATAAGGCAGTCAGTCCATAAGCATCTTAATAACAATGAAGTCAGTAGTAGAAGTCAGCATGGATTCCATGAAATCCTGCCAGACTAATCTTGTCTCTTTTTCTGATTGGGTTAATAGCTTAGTGGATTGTGGGAATGCTGTGGGCAAAATGTATTTTGACTTCAGCAAAGTTCCTAGAAATCTGACCAATCTCCTTGAAATATAGACTTCCATAACCTGGGATAGTAAACTAGAAACTGCAGAAGATCAGGAGCTGCCCATTTACAAGGTCTCTGTAGCATATGACAGTGAAAATATACTTATGCACATATTTCATAATTTAGTATGTAAATGAGCACCACGGATTCCTTGCAGAACTTTACAAATTAAAATGCAATTTTACCAAGGCAACCATAGTTACATTAACAAAATTTTCCAAAAAAGTCATTGCCATTAATGAAAATTAGAAGCCAAAAATGTCATGCCTATCAACTTTCAGCTTTCAAAATTATGTATTTATTAGGCTGGGATCTTCTTTTAGAAAGTTCCAAGGAGCTCAGACAGCTGTCAAACTCATCCAGGCAAGAATCAGGACCCACACACTTAGTATTAGCCGTGCTCCACAATTAACTGAGCCTACCTGACCTGATGTGGACAAATGAGAGAGACAGGGGAAGCCTGATCATGAGGCGACCACCTCAGACATGTGTGCATCAAGGGGCAACAAGTGCAGAGCATCCTGCCATGTCCTCCACTGCCCAGACACCACTTCACCTGCCTGCCACTCTTGGCCACCCCACCACCCTACACCATTGCCATGGGGTGAATTTTAAACTAGAGGGCAGTGATGGGGAGAATAGAGCATGCATGTCAGAAGATGGGGCTAGTACTGCCTCTCCACATGTTCCCTCCACCCTTCTTGAGCACTGCAGGGATGGGGATTTTACCTGCAGAAGGAGAAAGGAGTTCCGTTTTCCCTTGATGCCCAACCTACAGCTTAAAACCCATCCCCACACCAATGGGGAAGGATGGAAAAGTTGTGCGAGGGAGCCAGTGCTGGCCCCAGCCTCTGATGCAAGCAATTGCCTTAGGAGCTAGAGCAAGTAGTGGCTCCATCACTACCCTTCCATTCCTCTCCATTGGTGCAGGGATGTGTTTTAAGCTGCAGGCTGAGCAGCAAGGGATGGCAGCTTAAAACACATCCTAGCAGCGATTGGGAAAGACAGAGGGAATATGCATGGAGGTGGCACTGGCCCTGCCCTCTGACACACTCACCCAATTCTCCCCCTGGCTAATGTCAGCATCGGGGCATGACCAGGGCTGCACAGGACTCAAGCCGGCGCTGAAAAGATGGCAGGTTTTCTCCCACCCTCTTATATTCAAAAATACCTTTCTGACATCAGCACACTGTGAATTAACTTTCCAAGAATTCCCAAAGTCATTTGGATCCACTTCGAGCTGCTTTCTGCTGCTGATCCAGTCATTGTTTTGGATGCCATCAAAATTCCCACACAGGCCACATATTTGATTCTTACAAAAGAAAGAAATTATAAGAATGTAAGTTTCCTTCATAACATCATCAAGCACTTTGCTGTTATTGTATACATCACCACTCAAGGCAGCATGTGGTCTGAGAAGCCAGTGTTCTGTCCAAGAATGTAGGACAACATACATTTAATTTAATTTAATTTAATTCAATTCGATTTAATTTAATTGTTCTATTTGTATACCACCTTTCATAAAACATACCAAGCAGTTTACAAAAGGTAAAATGCAATAAAATTCCATGAACATCACATTTAAAACTTTAAAGTTACAGTTAAGTTACAGTAAAAACCATAAAACACGCACACACACACTAAGACAAACAGAAGCAGGAAAGCTGAGAGACCCCGTAAGGGGTAAAAGCCTGAACAAATAAAAAGTTATTTAGCTGTTTTTTAAAAGCAGCCACTGATGTCACAGAGCAGACATTCACTGGGAGAGCACTGCAGAGCCTGGGGGCAACAACAGAGAAGGCCCTGTCCCACATGCATGACAATTTAGCCTCTTTCAGTGTCAGCACACAGAGCAAAGGCCCCTCTGACAACCTTGCTGGGTGGGCGGAAACCCTTCGGAGCAGGCAGTCCTTCAGGTATCCAGGGCCCAAACCATTAACCATACATGGGGATGAGGTGATCCTATTTTATCTACACAAGAGCCGTATGAAGTAGTTTGGGCAGAATAAGTGTGACTGGCCCAAGGTCATTCAGGGAGCATCATAGCTCAGCAGCAATTTGAACCCAGGACCCCCCATTATAAATCCAACACTGTAGTGACCAGTACACTACACCATATTGGAGCTCATGAATACTTAATCATATAGAGAAAGGGGAATGTTTTTCCAAAGTGTCTGATCTTTTGTACTACTGTATCAAAACATATTATTATTATTACATTTATATCCTGCTCTTCCTCCAAGGAGCCCAGAGCAGTGTACTACACACTTGCGTTTCTCTTTCACAACAACCCTGTGAAGTGGGTTAGGCTGAGAGACAAGTGACTGGCCCAGAGTCACCCAGATAGTTTAATGGCTGAATGGGGATTTGAACTCAGGTCTCCCCAGTCCTAGTCCAGCATTCTAACCACTACACCCCGCTGGCTCTCTTTTATTGTTATCTCCTCCACCAATTTCCTTGAGATTTTTCTATATGCTTCAATTACTGAAACACTTTGCAGGAAGGGGGACTTTTCAGAAGTGGCATTTTGTCTGTAGAAAGCTCTCCCAATGAAGCCAGTGAGCAAATTCCATAATAAACTTTATATAGCAAGTCAGTCTTTCTGTTTTCTATGCTGTTTGGATGGTATGCAATTGTACTGAGCTTATATTGTATTTTAATATTTATGCTTAAACTGGGGTGGCTATGTAGGAATGAATATGGATGGATGGATGGATGGATGGATGAATAAATAAATAAATAAATAAATAATAAGTAATGCAAAGAGGGTGGACTTACTTGGTAATTCTCTTTCAAGAAAACCATAATTCCCATGCCTTGATCCCATGTTAAAGAGATTCCTTTGCCCAGTAACAGGATGTAGTAGCGTCCGGACTTCAAGACTTCAAAGTTGTCTTCCTCTTTAGGAGGTATCAAGATGTTAACCTTCATGAGGAGGAGAAAAAATACAAAAACTTCAGTGATAGGACTCCAGGCAGTACTCAAAGACTTGTTCACGTTCCATATATATAGCTATAGTTTTGTGATAGTTTTATAATACTTTTGACTTCGCAATGAAGTTGTTCTGGAGTCGTCATCACATAAGTGAATACCGCAGCAACTTGGTGATGGTGCTCAACACAGCAGGTCTCCGCTCTCCCACAAAACTATCACTGCTGTTGCCAGACACATTTGTGCTGGAAGGGGCATTTTTACCCTCGGAATCACCTGCTCAACAAGTGTGTCATTTTTTCCCCACTGCATTCATGGAAAAATGGCTACGTTATGAGAAGAAGTTGAAAAGCAGACATAAAACCTCAAAACCTCAAGATCTCCTCATCTGACCCAACTCAGCATCCTTATAATGGGATTTATTTTGCATCTTAATAGCCCAGACCGACTCAATGTATTTGGAAAAGATCTCTTTAGATAGTCTGTCTTCGGTACAAGTCTCTTTGATGGATACATTGAAATAAATATGTTTTGAATTTCAGCTAAGAGGTACTGCACAAGCCATTTAAAAATTAAATGGAGCTCACAGAAGCCAAGTCTACCAGCTCATAAAGGTCCACCAGTGACCAGACCTATGACTCACGGAGGCCAGGTCTACCTGCTGCATGCTAACCTTTTACTTTTTTAATGACTTGTCCAGTGTCTCTTAGCAGGCACTGAGCAGGCCATTAAACAAAATAAAATGGCCAGTGTGCAGCCGGCAGATTCTGTGAGATTGTAAACCTGGTTGCTGGCAGACCCTTGCTTTCTCCAGTGGGCTGATAGACCTGGTCTCTACGTGGTATCTATACCACATATAAATAAAGTCATTCTATTTACATTCTGCATGTCCATGTGCATTATGTTCAAAGCAGTTCATAACAGAGCATGACCAAAAAAACACAGTATAATGGTTCAGGATAATTCGGAATGTAAATGAGGAGAAACCCAGGAAAGGCCACTCCTATTCTCAGCTCCTGACGAGAGCACCCATGACCTGAGAGAGCTGCAGGGCCAGGGCCAGGGGGTTGGCAACATCAGGAGCTGTCAAGGGTCTGGGGCCCTTGGAAGAGTCCACTGCCAATCCCTGAGGCCACGTCTATGCCTCAGGCCTTTGTGCAGTGATGGTAGAGTGATACTCTTGGACCACAGAATTGTACTGTCATCCCCCTTCTCTCCCATCCCATCTGCCAAGGAAAATTCCTTCTAGATAGGGGCAGTTTGACACTGATACAACTCTTCCCATGGGCTATTTAAAGATCAGTGTGCCCTGAAAAAGGCACGGGAGGAGAAGACCAGGCCGGTGAGCTCACACCTTCAGCTCCTAATTTTTGTGTTTTCATATGATATATGATTACTTCCCCACCCCCATGTATTTAATGAACTGCGTTGAGTTCAGGAAAAATGGTATATACACGTCTTACATAATATGTGTATTTTCCCAAAACTTAAAAACAAGGTGTTGAATTCACTTTTTGCGTGTCTGAGCCCTAAAACAAAAAAGACATTGTGTGGCTTCACATTACACTAGAAAGATATTTGCTAAGCTCCAGTCCAGATTCCGGGGACACGACAGTACTTTTGGAAGTTTAGGTAATTGTAATTCTATAACACACGAGAGAACTGTGAAGGATGAATACAGGGACATTCCTGGCTGTTACAACGCCCAAAGCAAACAGCTGAACTCTGCCCTCTGGAAAGGGGCTCTTTCCTTTCCTTTTTCTTTTATTTTCTCACGTGTGTGGGGGGGAGGGTTGAAGTGCAAAGTGAGGGTGGACCCTTTGATTTCCTTTGCACAACATGCAGTTGGAAGGAAAGAAGAGCGATGGAGCCATCTAGAGAGTTTTTTTTTCCCCATCTGAGAGTTGCTTTTAACACAAAGATGAGTAATGTGGATATATTCTTGCAATCAGTTAAGGCAAGATGATGCATTAAACATATTTCTGTATCAGAGATGCTCAACTGGTAGCTCACAGGCTGTATTCAGCCCCAGGCCAGAATAATCACAACACCCCATCAGCACCAGCCAACTCTATGGTGGTGTCAGGCAAGTTGTCGCGGGACGGCACAACACCACTTCGACCAATAGCAGCCCGTGAGGTGCTACTCCTAGCTGGCCCTGCCAGTCACTCCTCAGCATTCCCAGCCCTGAAGAAAGAGACCTCCCAGAGACATCTGTGATAATTAGAATAAAAAGTCTCCTTCTATTCCCTGGAGGTGCTGGTGTGTGTGTGTGTGTGTGTGTAGATAGGTTATTGTGTGCTACTGGCCAAAGTTATTAATAAGACTGAAGGTTTTTTCCCTACTTTAGGGCAAGCACTGAAGCTAGTGTAAGTCCTCTTCCCCATCAAGGATTTGCCTCACTGCAGTGCATTGTGCCAGTCCTCAGAGTGCCTGTATGATGTATCCATCTGGCACAGTGGAGCTCAGCTCTATGTCTGCCTTATGGCAGCTGCTGGGATCTCTGCCTCTCCTGCTGCTGTTTGCCTCTGTCCAGAGTTCTTAGCTTGGGGAAAGTGCAGGGCAGAGTTACAGCCCTTCCAGGAGCAACCAGCAGTGACCTTTTTAATGAGAGGCAGAAGGTGGCGCTGACTGATTGCTAGGTAAAGGGGACACACACACACACACACACACACACACACACACACACACACACACACACACACACACACACCCCCTAGTCCCTTTCTTTTGTCCAATCCCAGCTTCTGCAATACAGTCCATAATTTTTAAAAGGAGAGGAGCCAGCTGTCATGTCTCCCTGAAGTCCCAATTTCTGCCACAGAATCCTGCTCTCTCTGATTTCATATGTGAGAACTGATGAAGTACAAGCATTCTGCACATGCTCTGGGAACTCCTGTTCCTTTTATTATTTAATGTAGTCCAGGATCATGTCCAGATAGCATTGGGAGAGGATCTGGAGGAATGATTCTGGCACAGTTAAGCACTGCTCCGAACCCAACTAATCCTGGTTGTTTGAAAACTGGATGCAATTACATACTGGTAAAATAACGGCACTAAGAACATGCTTTGAAGTACTCTTTTAGTCACTCTTTATTCCTGTAACTTCTTGATTTCTGCACACAAAGGTGATGGGGCTCAGGTATGCCATAGTGAAATGCCACCACCCTCACCCCCAGAAACTGATATGCTTAATCTATACTTATTAGCAAGTTGTGATTATCTAGTGCGAAGGGACAAGGCAGTGGTGCTATGTTAAGGCTGAACTTTCAAGCACAAATCCATAGCGTCCCCCCTCCATAGCCTCCAGGCCCATCCCTAGTGTGTGAGGGAGGAGGAGCTTGGAGAATGCCTGAAAGACTCCTCACTCCAACCCTACTTCTTCTTCTTCTTTCTTCTCCCTCCCACTTCTTGCCAGAGAATCTGCTCAGGCCGAAAGGCAGCACCCAACGATTCATCAGGTAAGCTGCAGGTCAGAGGCTGTGCCAGATTCTCACCTTGTCGCCTCTTTGAACTACAACTCCGAGCCCCCTTTTGGTGCCTCAAACAGCTGGGCTACCCAATTGATGCTGCAGAACTTTTTTTATATCTGTGGCTACAACCTGCAAGATACAAGTTAGGGCACACATCCAGGGTGGGGTGGCCATCGCTGAATGCAATGGAAGAGTCACCCTAAGCCACAACCTTGTGTTTAGCTGGCCTTTAGTTTAGCCGGCCAGACAATTATTTATCTATTAATTTCTTATCTATTATTTTTTTCTATGTAAACTGCTTTGAGAACTTTTATTGATAAGCCCCAGCCTCCGCATAAGGCCCTTAGGTCCAGTGTCTGAAATTACCTAGCTACACACATTTAGAGTTGTGTGACCAAACAGATGCCTTGCTTTGGAGGACGCCACACAGGCAGGCTTCTTGAGGAGCTGCGAGAATCCCAGAGGACCATGTAAAAGGCAGCTGCTGCTGGCATGACAATGGCTGTAGTTTGAAGTCGAGAAGACATAGGTAGAAGTTGGCTAGGCCCAACCCCTTCTGTGTTGGTTTTTTTTTTTTTTTTTTAAGGAAACTGATGGGGCCTCCTGTGCACCCTTTTGCAACAAGCAGAAAGAGCACAGAAGGCTGACTGACTGGGTGGCTGCCTTCATGTGGTAGGCATGCTGGTTCCTTTGCCTGGAACCGACCCCAAGAGTAATTGCACTTACTACTTCATTGCATGAAATGCTGAACAATGTACAACGGATATATTTGTTATTTCATGCAATAAAGTTCTTTCATGGAGTAAAAAAAGTATTCTCTTTCTTTTAAAGAACTCCAATACTTTTCACAGGTTGCAAAAATACTATTTTTCAAGGGGTGGTGGGATGCCAATTTCAGTTTTCACACAGGATGCTGGTTAGCCTAGAACCAGCCCTATGTGTTCTGGGGAAAGTCTTCTGCACATGGTCAAGGACACTTTTTTAATTACTTAGCAATCCCAGGGCTATGCCCTGACATGGAAAACAAATAACTGGGTAATTTCTAGTGAGCCCTGGATCAAATGAAACCTTGAAGTGTCCAGATTCAACTTTATCTAATAAAACAAGTTTGGATATTCTTTGATAGGCTGCTGAATAGTGGGCTGGAGGAAAGGGGGCACATGAACACTCCCTGTACACAGGCAAATGAGAGTGAGAAACTGAGGTGCATAAGGGAGACTCTGCCAAAGTCTCTGTCGCTCTTCAGACCATGGCCAGGAGAGTTAAAGAGCCTTTTGCATATGCCAGAGTTCTATTTATTTTTTATTAATTTTTTAACATTTATATTCCATTCTTCCTCCAAATAGGGATGTGCACAAACCATCAGTTGGACGATTTGGGGGGTGAGCTTTAAGGAGCAGGGAGGGTGCCTTCACCCCTTAGCCCTGCCACATTTTCCCCGCCGGCGCTGCTGCCAAAACCGTTAGCGTGGGGCTGCTGCGTACCTCCTTGCAGCGCCAGTCAGCATAAAACTGGAAGTGCCTGACACACATGCGTGCACACAGTAGCACCAGCAGGGGAAATGTGGTGGAGCGGGTAAGGGCACCCTCCAAGCTCCTTAAAGGTAACTCCTCCGCCACCGGACCAATCCAAACGCCGGACCTCTAGACCGGGTCATGCACATCCCTATCTTCAAGGAGCACAAAGCAGTATACATGGTTATGTTTATCCTTACAACAACCCTGTGAGGTAGGTTAGGCTAAGAAATAACTAACTGGCCCAGAGTTGCCCAGTGAGTTTCAAGGCTGAATTGGGATTTGAACCTAGGTTTCTCTGGTCCTAGTCCAACACTCTAGCCACTACATCACACTGGCTCCTTTATTTATTTATTTATCTATTTATTTATTTTATTTAGCATATTTTTATACCACCCACAACCTGTGTCTCTGGGCAGTTAATTCTCCTGTCCATGATGTGAACAGCAACAGAGACTTTGGCAGAATCTCCCTTATGCACCTCAGTTGCTTACTCCTATTTGCCTGTATACTGGGAGTGAGAAACTGAGATGCATAAAAAGAGGAAGGTTCCACATAAGCCTGTTGCTCTTCACATTGTGGAGGTAAGGATTATAAAGGCCTTTTCTTGTGTATTGTCTCACATGTGGGAAAGCTGCTCAAGAGCATAATGGTGAGGGAGAGAAATTGGGATTCATACTATGGTGGGGGACAGACAGAAGGGTACCGTGGGTTGGAAAGTGTTCCAGGCTGACAGCTGCCTACCCATAGTTTGATATATTTATTTCCAATCGTTTAAATAAAACAGCTTGGACTTGCAATGAAACAGCATTTAAAGGGAATGTTTCTACCAAAGTCTTCTTCAACAGGACTTCTGTAAAGACAGAGGAAGCTTGTACTTACTTCTTCATTGTATAGCTCAATCTCTCCACCACCAAAGAGAATAGTAATCCTTTTTGTACACTTCTCCCCTGTGAAGCTGCATCCATCATTGGCAACAAGTATCCGAAAGGTTCCAGAATCATCTCCATTATCACCACAGTGATCCTTTTTAAAACATGGACATTAATAACAGAGTTTGAAACATGCATACAAATTTCCCCAATAAAACACTAAAGAGTCTAAATGGTCTAAAGGAAATCTGGGGATTTCAAATTTTAGAATACTAATTTGGGAGAATCCTTTTTCTTTGTATCCTGGTTTCTATGGCAAAAATTAATCGTGCAGCCTGATCCTACCCATCTTTATTTTCCTGAACGTAAGTGTGACTGATATTCCATTCACAAACCCTTGCAGCAACACAGGAGTTTTGCTCCTGTTCCTGTGGCACAATGCCAGACTTTTGCAATGTGTGTTTATGAATACAAAAACGACATGGGCAAGATCATCACTTAGGTCTTTTCTTCACTCTTATTCAGCTGAGAGGGAGAAACTACCATCATTGGTCTCATTCCAATACTGCTTCCAGAATCCACACTTCTATTGCCTCGGATTGCACCACATGGAAGTGGCATCCGGGTCATGCAATGCATATTTGTTTGTTCATCCATTCAATATATATACCACCCTTCCTGAAGTGGTTCAGGGAGGTTTACATTAAAATTAAAAAGACAGAATAAAACAATTAAAATGAAGAAACATTTAGACCAAATTAGATCTCTTCAAAATCAAAATTAAAACTAGATATCATTAAAAGCCAGGCTGAAGAGATGGGTCTTTAAGGCTCTCCTGAAGGCCTCCAAAGAAGAAAGTCCTCTTATATCCATGGGGAGTGCATTCTACAACCTAGTGGCAGCAACTGAGAAGGCCCGATTCCAGGTTGCCCCCAGATGAACTGGTGACACCCAAAGATTATCTTAACCAGCAGTGGGGATCTTGTAGAGAAAGGCACTCTGTCAGGTAACCCAGACCAACATTCCCTCTAAAAGGGAATTCCAGATGTTGTTGACTGCATCCCAGCATCCCCAGCTGTGATGGCTTTTGGCCAGGAACTATGGGAGATGTAGTCAACAACATCTGGGATTCCCTGTTAGAGGGAACACTGCCCCAGACCCAAGCCATTTAGGCTTTAAAGGTAATGATAAGCACTTTGTACTGTGCCCAGAAATGTATCAGCAGCCGGTACAACTTTTAAAGAACAGGCATAATATAGTCTCTCCGGGATACCACAGAGACCAATCTGGCTGCCGCATTTTGAACTAACTGAAATTTCCAAACTATGCACAAAGACAGCACTACATAGAGCACATTGCAATAGTCCAACCTGGAAGTTACCAGCTGGTGCACCACTGTTTTCATCTAATTCTCCTCAAGGAATGGGCAAAGTTGTCGAATCAATTGCAACTGGTAAAAAGCACTCCTGGCCACAGGCTCAACCTGAGACTCCAGCGCAAGACTGGGATCCAAGAGCACTCCCAAGCAATGTTCCTTCTAACAGGGATTCCCAGATGTTGTTGACTACAGCTCCCAGAATCCCCAGCTGCAATGGCTTTGGCCTGGGAATTATGGGAGTTGTAGTCAACACAACATCTGGGAATCCCTGTTAGAGGGAACACTGCTCCCAAGCTACGAACCTGTTCTTTTGAGGAGAGTGTAACCCCAACTCCAGGAAATTCTAACCCATCTTGCAGATTACGAACCCCAACAATGAGCACCTCTGAAATGCTTGGATTCAGCTTCAGTTTATTATCCTTCATCCAGCCCATTACTGCCTGTAGGCAGGCATTTAAGGGGCTAATGCCATTTCCTGCTATCGATGACATGGAGAAAGCAGCATATTGATAACACCCAGCACCAAATCCCCTGATGACCTCACCCAGCGATTTCATGTAGATGTTAAAAAGCATTGGTGACAGAATGAAGCGCTGAGGGACTACATATAGCAACTCCCATTTGCGGAGCAGAACCACTGCAAAACACTGCCTCTTATCTCCAGACCCCATCAGGTGATCCAAAAAGATACCATGGTTGATGGTATCCAAAGCCACTGAGAAATCCAAAAGAACCAGTAGAGTCACATGTCCTCTGTCAATTCTGTGGTGAAGGTCGACCAAGGCCATCTCAACCCCACAGCCTGCCCTAAAGCCAGTTTGAAATGGGTCTAGATCATCAGTTTGCTTCAAGTCTGCTTGAAGTGGTCAACCACCACCCTCTCAATCATCTTACCCAACCAAGGGATGTTGGAGACTGGCCGATAATTATCCATCACCAGGGGATTAAATGTGGGCTTCACTGCCTCCTTCAAACAAGGCTGCATCCTGCCCTCCCTCACTAAGTTATTAATGATATCAACTCATCCAGCTGGATGAGAACTTGCAAATGCAAGTTCTTATGAATGGGTCCTGGGTAAGGCTTCAGACCCAGGTCTCTTCAACCCAAGGCCAACAATCTCTATAGCAATAAAAAAGCAAATTTATACACACACACACACACACACACACACACACACACACACACACACACACACTTTTTAATATACATTCAAGAGTCGCGCTGGTTTAAAAGGAACTTATAAATATACACAACTGGCCAAATGCAAGATTACCATATGACAGCTCATTCCTATTTTATCTTATTCCCCGTAACAGCTAAAGCAGCATCCTGTATCAACTCTGTATCTCACTCCACAGGTCCACAAATTTTGCCTGGCCTTTGCAAGTGCTTCTAAATTCCTGCACAAAAAAGAGGAACCCACCACCCAGCATCTGTCAAATGTATCACAGATGAGTTAGCGTGTGTAGTAATGGACTCCTAGCTCTAACTCATTTGCCTATGAATACTGTGTGAACCTTCTGATTTCAGTTGTTTCACTGGCACAAGTTTGTACCAGCTCTGGGGACATGGAGTTCTTTTCACAATCTTCAACATTTTACATACAGCCTGTTGTTGCCCTGTGACTCTTCCACAAAGCCACAAAGAGCATGGATTCATGCCTTTAATTTAAAGTTAACACCACAAGTGTGACTTGAAATGAAATTTGAATAGAGTTTTGGAGTTCCTCCTCAAATGAAATATCTGAGGAATGTTGAAGGCAGCCAAAAGAGTTTCAGCAAGTTTATCAGGATGGTTTTACATGTTCTTTCTGTCAACATGCTCTCAACCACCATCACCCACATTTCCCAGTATGGCATTCTATCCAATTCTTACCTGAACTAATACATACTGACAGTTGCCTCGAAATGTGTATTTTAGCCCATCAAAGGTGATGTAATGGGCTGTACCGATGACTGAACAGGTACCATCACAGACATTTTCTGTGCATTCCCACTTTCGAGCACGACAGACACTACAGTGGACAGAAGACCAGCAGTTATTTCAGTTTTTGGATGTCAACAAAAGTACATTTTGTAGCAGGACAAAAACAATGCCTGTGTCTCAGAGAACTCATGGGAAACGAGTTTGAATATGGCAATAATTCAACAAACAATGGGTGTGCTGTCATACAAAGAGACTAGTTCCACTACTGAGAATTACTATTGGGTTATTTTGAATTTGATCAGTTAGTTATCACTTCTCATTATACTTTGCATCAACAGACTGGCTACATTCGCACATAATGTGAAACCGCAGTTAAACGGGACAGAAGTTGCAACTCTGTTAAGTCCAAATGCATGCAACTGCACTTTCGCAGCAAAAGCAACCTGCAATTTGCCTCACCAAACTCTAGTTTGAACCTTCAGTTTGTAGAAAGTTTTGACACCCCAACCTGAGGTTTGGCAATGGTGGCATTACACCCAAACGTGGATGGCACTATAAATGCGGTTTTGAGCAGTTTCTGGAGCCGCAATCATAGAGCCGGTGGTGCAACCCACTTGGGATTGCATCTGCTCCATGCCTGCAGCACTACCTCCTGGCCACCTCTCCGAGCACTCACCCCACCCAACTCTGTCACCAATCCAACAAAGCAATTGCCTGGCAACAGGGAGTCTGCCACATCCCAGCCCAAGCTTGTCAGCCTGTCAAATGGCAAAGTCTCAGGGGACATTCCCTCTTCCCACTCTATCCATCTATCCTTGCTCCCACCTCCTGACAAGAAAGAGAAAAAGGGGATGGGATAACAAGATGGGCACTAAGTGCTTTGCTCCCTGAAAATGAAGTGACAATTATGTATGCTCATGAACACAGGCAGGGCAACCCCATTAGAGTGCTGGGATGGTGTTATCAATATGCTGACAACACCCAAATCTATTTCTCCATATTGACCTCATCAGGAAATGGCATAGCTTCCCGAAATGCCTGCCTGGAGGCAGTAATGGGCTGGATGAAGGATAACAAAAGTGAGATTGAATCCAAACAAGACAGAGGTACTAAGTAGGCAGCCACCTAATGGCGCAGCAAGGAAATGCTTGACTAACAAGCAGAAGGTTGCCAGTTTGAATTCCCGCTGGTACTATATCAGGCAGCAGTGATATAGGAAGATGCTGAAAGGCATCGTCTCTTACTACACGGGAGGAGACAATGGTAAACCCCTCCTACCAAAGAAAACCACAGAGCTCTGTGGGCACCAGGAGTCAGAATGGACTTGATGGCATACTTTACTTTTACTGACTATGGGGGGTCGTGACTCAAGAGATGGTTTAGATCTGCCTGTTCTGGGTGGGGTTACACTCCCCTGAAAGATCAAGTACATAGCTTGGGAGTGCTCCTAGATCCAAAACTTTCTCTGGTTTCTCAGGTTGAGGCAGTTACCAGGAGCGCTATTTATCAGCTTCAGCTAATATATCAGCTACACCCATTTCTGGAGGTAAATGATCTTTAAACAGTAGTCCATATGCTGGTAACCTCTATGCTCGACTACTGTAATGCCCTCTATGGGGTCTGCCTTTGTATGTAGTCTGGAAATTATAATTAATACAGAATGCAGCAACCAGACTGGTCTCTGGGACAACCCGAAGGGACCATATAACACTGATTTTACAAGAATTGCACCGGCTGCCAATATGTTTCCAAGCGAAATACAAAGTGCCGGTTTTTATCTATAAAGCCCTCAATGACTTGCATCTAGGTACTTAAGAGAGCTCCTTCTTTGTCATGAACCCTGCTGCCAGTTAGGATCATCTGGAGAGATCTGGTTATGGTTGCCACAGCCTCATTTGGTAACCACTCAAGACTGGGCCTTCTCTATGACTGCCTTGGGACTTTGGAATATGTTCCCTTTCAAAATAAGAGCATCTCCTTCTCTGATTGCTTTTAGGAAGACCCTCAAGACACACCTGTTTTCTTAGGACTGTAACGGATATTTATTTTCAACTGTTTAATTGTTTTCAACCTATGAAATTTTTTAACTGTTTTATTCTGTGAAATTGTTTTAATTGCTTTTACTCTGTTTTATATTTGTTTTAAATGGTGTACACTGACTAGACAAACAGATATCAGGTGGTATAGAAATATGATAAAATAAAATAAAAAGCTCACTGCATTTGACCAAGAATATGACCAAAGAATTAATTTCTCATTATTTAATTCTCTAAAAACAAGTGCAACTGCCAAACTAGCCTAAGCAGGTAAAAATAAAACATACTCCTGGGATGCCTCCTAGATGTCATCCAAGACCTCTGTCATGGCAGCCTCTGGTCTCTATCTGAACAAGCATAACATGGAAGACCTCTCGGCCTCTGAAATTGTGAAGTGAACCATCCTAAGTCACAGTATTTTACACAAATACTGTTGTTTTAGAAGTGCATTAGTTACTTTCTCCCAGCCAGTGGTTGCTATGAAAAGAGCTCTTGAATATTTGGGAAGTCTAACAGATGAACAGCATTCAGAAAAGTGTTCCACAAGAGCCCTCTCTGTTCAGACTGGTTTTTTTAAAGGATGCTGCACACAAGTACAACATCCTGAGTGCATCCAGAAGTTCTGCCCCAGGTGCATCACCACTGTGCTTCTCGGGCACGTCACTCACCCTTCTTCCACCCACACTCTTCATGTTTCCACCATTCATCTGAAGAAGCAAATGCCATAGGCATGATGGTGTGTGTTTCTGTGATCACAAAGCCGGGGTGTTCTCATCCTTTGCAACCACTCCTTATTTCTTGCCCCACTTGCCTTGCAATCCTTGCATCTCTTCAAATCCCAGCTCCCTCATTGGTTTAGAGGCATGCTAGTCTAGTATCTTAAATGTATCATAATAAAGTATCCCAACAAAGAGTCTTGCTGCACTTGTAACAATTTATTGTGTGTCACCTTCATTAGATACATCTGACAAAGTAGGCTCCATTCCACAAAAGCTCATGCCTCAAAAAAATATGTTAATGTTTAAGGGGGCACCCAACAAGTTGTGTGAGTTTTTATTTCTGCAACAGACTAACATGGCTACCTCTACAGTGACAAATTCCAGAGAGTATCTCAGTTTACCAAGCTATGTCTTAACACAAATTTATTTTCCTTCTTTAGTTATACTTCATGCTGAATGGTGCTAGAAAGCAGGAAAGATAAAAATAAAAGATTGTGTAATGCAAATTGATTGCTTTATAAATGATGGATTCATCTGTCAATACACATAATATAACAACTGTGAAATATGGGAAGATTCTCAGACAGTGCCCTCGGAATCATTATACTAGAAAGATACAAGGCAGAGATGGAGAGGAGAGGAGAGCTGGTCTTGTGGTAGCAAGCATGACTTGTCCCCATAACTAAGCAGGGTCTGCCCTGGTTGCATATGAATGGGAGACTTGATGTGTGAGCACTGCGAGATATTCCCCTCAGGGGATGAAGCTACTCTGGGAAGAGCAGAAGGTTTCAAGTTCCCTCCCTGGCTTCTCCAAGATAGGGCTGAGAGAGATTCCTGCCTGCAACCTTGGAGAAGCCGCTGCCAGTCTGTGAAGACAATATAGAGCTAGATAGACCAATGGTCTGACTCAGTATATGGCAGTTTCCTATGTTCCTATGTAGATGAAAAGCAAGATGGTTTCTTACCAAGTATTACAGTCTTTTGTCATTTTTTCTCCCGGAGCATACTCTCGCCCATTGTGTAAACAAGGGCATTTTTCCGGTATCATGCATTTCTCTCTATGTCTCACCTAGAACAGAAACAGACATTTTATGGAGTTATAAAATGCCACAACAAACATTTTAGCATATTTATAGTTAAGTCTGAGATGTCAAGCTGTATTCTACCATTATAAGCCCTGAAAATCCTACAGTAAATGTTAATACAATCCAGATGGTATACCCCAACTGTCTAAAATTGGTCACTGGCTAAATTTCAGACAGATTCATTGAGAAATATCCAAGATAAAGTGGTTTAGAAATTTTCCTTTGAGGGGCAAATGATCTTTAACACCATCCCTTCCAATAGCAAACTTCTCAGCAACATGTCTGTCAGTTTACAGTGACAACAGAATAACCAAGAAACAAAAGGAGGCATTGGGGGGAATGGGATTAGGCATGCACACATTCAGTAATTCCCAAAATAATCCCCACAAAAGAACCCTCCAAATTGGGCATAATATACTGTGCATGTATCTCTCATTCTGTTCCATGACAGTTGTCCAATTAATCCCTACTAACTGGACAAAGAGGCGTCTTTCAAAGTGGTGATTCTCTTCTATTAAACAGAGGGAGAACAACTGGCCCTAGTCAACCCCAGCATAGCATTGCTCAAGTGGCTGTTGCTAGTAGGGGTGTGCCCAAGACCAGTTTGCCCGGTTCCGTTCAAGTCTGAACTGTACCCAAACAGAACAAGGCATGTTCAGTCCCCACCCCACCCCACCACCACCAACAGACCCCACAGCTCAGCTCAAATTCGAGCCAGTTTGTGCTGCCATGTGGGGGAAGGTTCTCCAGTGGCTCCCCCTCCCCCTGCCAGCTTCCCCCTGATATCAAAATGGCCTGGTCCAGGCCATTTTTGGCCTGTTCTGGGCCTCTCCGCACTGGTGGCTGACATTTTGGAGGCCACTGCACATGCACAATGGCCATCTGCATGTCACTGGCCCTAGTCCAGCTTGAAGGCAAGCCCTGGAGCCAGACCGGTTTGATGGTGAACTGGCTCAAGGTCGAGCCAGTTCACACATCCCTAATTGTTAGTATCTTCTCTTTTTACTTTAAGTCCTTTGGGACAGGGAACCATCTTATTCTTATTCTTCTTTTTCTATATAAACTGCCTTGAGGATTGTTGTTGTTGTTGTTGAAGAAAAGTAGTATAGAAGTGGCCCTTGTTATTCACAGGAATTATATTCTTGCCCATAGGCACAAATACAGAAACTATGAATAATGACAACATGAATCAATGGCAATGGGGGAAGGGGTAGATTCCTAACCAAAAAGAGGGGGGCAACAAAAGCAAGAGGAGAAAAAATAAGTGAAGAAAATGAAGACTGGTCTTGTGGTAGCAAGCATGACTTGTCCCCTTAGCTAAGCAGGGTCTGCCCTGGTTGCATATGAATGGGAGACAACATGTGGGCACTGTAAGATATTCCCCTCAGGGGGTGAAGCCGCTCTGGGAAGAGCATCAGAAGGTTTCAAGTTCCCTCCCTGGAAGCATCTCCAAGATAGGGCTGAGAGAGATTCCTGCCTGCAACCTTGGAGAAGCCACTACCAGTCTGTGTAGACAATAATGAGCTAGATAGGCCAATGGTCTGACTCAGTATATGGCAGCTTCCTATGTTCCTAAGGGCAGTATCTTATTCTCCAGGTCTCCAGCAATGGCCCACCAAACCCTAAAAACCATCAAATATTCACCCTCCGCAAATTAATTTTTTTAAAGTGCCACAAAATGGCTCTCTGCTGGAAAATGGATGCTGGAAAGGACTTTGGAAGTCATTTCTGGCCACTCAAAACTGTGAGTAAGCAAATTTTGCCCATTTTTTTACAAGCACATAATGAAACTGGGTATCTAAGACCCAACTGTGGATACAGGAAACCATAGATATTGAGTCCACGGATCACAAGGGCCACCTGTAGTAGTGGTAGTAGTAGCAGCAGCAGCAGCTTACCATTCACCCTGTTCTGTGCTTGCATGAGGTGGAAACACTCATTGTTATTATTTTTTTAACTTTGGATGAGGAAGACAGAACTTGCCATGGGTCACTTGCTCACTTCGTCTCCTCCTCCTCATGCTCTGGTGCACAGAGCCCACCCCTACAAGGGCCTTTCACTGTGAAGCCTTTCACAATTTGAGGTAGAGGCCCCAAATATCTAATATGCAAAATTTGATCCTAGAACCAATTCTCCTTTTTGGCATTCCCAGTCTTCCTTCTCCCCTACCTTTCCTCCTCTGTTCCTTGAAGGCGAAAACAAAATATTCTTAAGTGGCTTCACCTCCTGTCTTGTAAAAGGGGGAATTTTGGCCATTGGCAGATACAGCTATCCACACAAGGGCACAACAAAGTTGCACTTGCAAACATTTCTACTTCTACACAACTATTAGAAGTACAGGATCCCTATCCTCCTTTGTCTCAGAACCCCCAAAGACTACAGTGAAGCAGACACATTTTTATATGTGAACTTTCTATTTGCAAGTAGGTTAATAATAGCGGAGACAATACCAGCTGCCTGAGGGAAGGGGGGGGGGATCTCCCTTTAAGTTGAGCAACACTGCCACCTAGTGCCAGACCTAATGCTATTTCTGCTTCATAAGAAGGAAGAATTTGATGA
Organism: Hemicordylus capensis; assembly: GCF_027244095.1. NCBI lineage: Eukaryota > Metazoa > Chordata > Lepidosauria > Squamata > Cordylidae > Hemicordylus > Hemicordylus capensis. The sequence goes on from NC_069661.1 coordinate 128,897,828, forward strand.
AGTGAGCTATTAGACTAGCTAAACACCCATAATTACGATGAATGGCGTATATGCAGATGGAGTCATGTATATTAGGGTGCACTGCATCACTAAAGAGCCTGCTTATAAGGACACACTGCATACTCATACACAATGCAGAATCCCTGATGGTGAGGACCAGGCCACCCAATGCTAGGATGAAAGGCAGGCTTTGCCCTTCCCACAACAAGCTTTCTCCATATCCCTGGGGATCTCACCCACTGAGAATCAAACCTGTCCTTATCTACTTAGTTTCATCTTAGGCTGTGTGTTTTTTAGTAATACCAAAATATAATTGAATGCTAGAAATTGTATTGTTTATTATATATAAAGATATTAGTCATCCCCCTACACACACACCATGACAAATACAGTATTTTTGACATGTGGGCTATATTTATGCACATATGCAGTAGCGGAAACATTTCAACACGAAACAACATATTTACCATCCCACATTTTTCTTTTCCCACTCCTCCCTCTGTCTCTAAAGAACCAGAACAGGTCATAATCACACTCAGCTACATGGCACACTGTAGGCCATCAGTGACCACACCACCTGGGACAGTCTAAAGAGGACTTGGGGCCCCAGGGGTTGTGGAGGCCCTGGACTTTGACCCCAAAGTCCAGGGCTAACAGCGCCACTGGTGGTGGCTATGAGGGATGTAGCCACAGGGGATGTAGCTACAGGGAATGAGCGAGGCATCCTATCCCAGCTATCCGCCTCCCTGTGCCTTGGGTGCCTAGGCTGGTGGAGGACTATATGAGGCTCAACCTACATGTATTCCATGTGTGGTCAGTCATAGCAGTCAGCAGAATAGTCCCACCAGTAGTGCTCCCTCCTATAGTCTAGGGATCTTCAATAGTAAGGAGATCTGTGTCTGTTTCTCACAGGAGGGTGAAACTGGCTCATAGGGAGCGTCAGGATAGCACACGTCAGGATAGCACACGAGTGTTATGATGCAGGGATGATCTCCTGGTCGGGATCGAGATCTGGATGTAGGTCTTGGTTAATCCTCTCCTCTGATGGAGAGCAGAAGAGAACTTGCAAGAGTGGGGAGGTCACCATGGAAACCATCTGCTTAGGTTTCAGAGGCAGAGACCGGTCTGCCTGCTTTTGCTTTTGCTTTTTGAGTGGCTCCCCCAGACGTTTAGCATCATCTGCTCTTGGTACCAAGCAGGACAAGTCAATCTATGATTGAAGCAGCTGGGAAGTTCCTGCAGCCATTGGCACCGCCTTAGTTAACACGTCTGGGGAGGACATCACCTGATGGCCTGGTTCAGCCACGGAATAGCTCATATTGGAACTGGCAGTGGATAAAAGCAACAGAGTTTCAGATGTAATGTTGTGCTCTTACCAGTCAGTGGGGGCTGTTGCATGTGCCAGTGTATCAGTCGCATGCAGGGCCCTGTCCCTCAGTATAGCACAAAGTCTTGAGGTGTGGTTCCTAAATGCCTGCCTGGTGAAGGCCGGGCAAATTTTGCAAACATCCACTCTGTAGGCTTCACCAAGGCAGGATAAGTAGTCAAGATAGCTGTCAGAAGTGGAAAGTTTTGAGGAACAGGACTTGCAGAGTTTAAAAGTGGCCCTCACAGCCATAAGCCAAGGGCCAAAGGTGTGTGTGTGTGTGTGTGTGTGTGTGTGTGTGTGTGTGTGTGTGTGTAAAGAAATAAAAACTCAAAGAAAGGACAGAGTAAATGAGGATGAGAAAGATGAAATACCTAATGAAACATGTTTTGTTTTTTGCTTAGCTCAGTCATGAACAACGTGATAGGAAGGCTCTCTGATACGACTGCTGCGGCGGTTCAAAATAGATTGAGGTAAGAGGCACAAAGCAAGGTTAACGATCAAGGGGGCGGGGCTATCGCTAAAGGGATTCTATGTTTGTGCAGACATCCAGAGTGCAAATGACAATGGCCACTACGAGGAACATAGGTAGCTGCCTTACACTAAGTCAGACCATTGGTCCATCTAGCTCAGTATTGTCTCCCCAGACTAGCAGCGGCTTCTCCAGGTTATAGGCAGGAGCCTCTCTCAGCCCTATGTTGGAGATGCCAGGAAGGGAACTTAGAAGCTTCTGCATGGAAGCATGCAGGTGCTCTTCCCAGAGCGGCCCCATCCCCTGAGGGGAATATGCCTTGCACCCTGGAAATCTTCCCAACCTATGCTTCTTCACAGATGCAAATTTCACTGCTGCAAGGGCTACAGTATACTAGGCACAAAGTTCAATCCAGTGCTGGACATAACAAAGAAGATTATTTGTGAGCCTTTAATAGGAAAATTTCCACTAACTGAAAGGAGGAAGTCATAATCAGCTACCGGAGGCCCTAGTGGATGACCTTTACAGGGCCATAGACCAGGGGAGTGTGACTGGTAATTTTCCTGGGTCTCTCAACAGCTTTTAATTGACAGTATCACCTCACTGAGGTGGGATTTGGGGACACGGTATTGCCATGGTTCTGGTTCTGCCTGGAAGTTCAGTATGAGGAGGTGATGCTTAGGGACCACTGCTCCTCTTCAGGCCCATTGACTTTTCAGATGTGGCAGTAGCCCATCTTGTCTCTCAAGTTCTTCAATACCTACATGAAACTTGGGGGAAGTCATTCAGAGGTGTTAAGCTGAGAATCATGAATATGCTGATTACACTGCTCTACCTCTTGTTTGCTACATCTGATCCCAAAGAGGCAGTGGAGATACTGAACTGTATACCACTGTATATACTGTGGTATAGAAATGTATAAATATTCATAGTGGTGGTAGTAGTATATGGAGGCAGTTTTGGGGTGGACGAATACAAACAAACTGAAACTTAATCCAGACAAGACAGATGACCAGAACCACTGCAATATGGTGCTGGTTTGAATCTGCAGCCAAAACGCTCCCCCATTCCCAATACAAGACAGCTCTCATTTCCCCTGGATGTGTCATGAAAGGTTTGTTTTTAAAATCAGTGCATACACTTTGTCACTCATGAATATTTGTACATATATACAAATACCCTGTGGGTGCACTGCACATAATGTGTTAACATGGGCTCTCTGTTAGGGGAACAGTTATTTCCGCACACTATATTTTTACAAGCAGGGAAAATGCAGTGCCATATCATGGGCAGGTAGTAGGATGGGTAACTAACAGACAGTCAAGCAGGTTCCACTATCATTTTCTGCAACAACTGCATTATTATTATTATTATTATTATCATCATCATCATTATTATTATCATTATTTACATTTATATCCCGCTCTTCCTCCAAGGAGCCCAGAGCAGTGTACTACATACCTGAGTTTCTCTTTCACAACAACCCTGTGAAGTAGGTTAGGCTGAGAGAGAAGTGACTGGCCCAGAGCCACCCAGCTAGTTTCATGGCTGAATGGGGATTTGAACTCAGGTCTCCCCGGTCCTAGTCCAGCACTCTAACCACTACACCACGCTGCATATAATGGTTGTCATTATTCTTACCCATCCAGTGGGACAGAGGCAACCAGATACACATCTTTGGATAGCACAGTCTAAGTCATAGTTTTGGCAAGTCTTCATACATTCTACTCCTTTAGCTCTTGGATCATTTGCAGGGCATACAAACATGCTCATTGGTGGCCTGCAAGCTAAGCTTCGTTTTGCTTTTTAAAAAGAGAGAGAGAGAAAGAGAGAGAGAACAGTATCATTACCAAATGTGAACTATAATAACGCTGTTTCAAAGGGTGTCAAAAGCAATACTTTGCAAAATGTCCTTTCTGATGAACAAGATCCTTCTATAACATTTGCTCACAAAGTTCCATTCAGCAAATTACCCCAGGAATATTAATCAAACATCCCTGCCTTGCAGATTCTGCTTATGCTATTGCTTCCTGTTCAGCACATCTGAGGAACTAATGATGAATTTGCCCTTTAATGAGTTCCTTTCTGTACTCTCTGTAGGGAGGGATTTAAAATGCTAAGTTTTCCTGCATTATTTTTTTCTTTTATAGCAAAATAGTGCTGTTTCAGTATAAAATAAAGAACAGAATAAAATAATACAAGAAAACCAGAAATTAACAATGGGAAACAGAAGCTGGACAAATTAAAGAAGGGTCATTCATCACAAATCCCCAACCCTGCTGAGCAAAGAACAATAGAATAGTAGTCGTATACAGAGGAAACACTTAAAGCTGCTGTAGACCAAAAAGGCCTCAATGCCTCTTAACACTGGACAGGCTTATGCTGCAACCGCAACTCACAAACTGAATCTGAACAAAAACAGGAGGAAAACACAGAAAACACTGGCTGGAACGTAGTGATTTGCCAATGGTGTCACCTGGATTCTCTACAAAAGGTAAGTGAATTGTCCTGGGTAGCAATTCCAGAGGAAAGGACTAGTGTGAAAGCATCGTGGTTGTATCAGACTTTTAGGCCAGTGTTTACACAAATTGATTCTGTATCATGATTTCCAAAATTCCAAGGAGACCTTCAAATATAAAGTCTGTTGACTTGGCATACACACTAGTATCCCATGAAAAACAATAGCATGTGTTTAGACTCTGAAATATTTCTTTCCTAGGCTTAATGCTTAATGGGTTTTGTGGTTTTAAATCCTCAAATACTGATGCCAGTAAATATACAAGCATTTGTAAGAATGTGTCTCATTTAGAACATCTAAGGGAACCATAATCTTGTCTCTAATATGAGTTTTCCCCAAACTGCATGGAAACATATTCCTTCCTCTCATTTTTTTTCTGTAATGTGTGTTGGAGAGATAACATTTTTTTCTGTAATATGTGTCTAATTTCCCCCTGTCCTGATTAAGGGCCCATTGCCTAATAACCCAAGACATCCAGAAGCCAAGCATGAAATTAAAGTTCACTCGCATGGACCATGCTTTATATTGTATTGTTGTCTATCCCTCACCTCAAAATATGTAACAAAAGGCAGAGAGAAGAATAGCATCATAAAGAAACGCACATTAATTTTTTAAAAGAAGCATACTAACCTCTGGCAGAAGGTGGATGCTGAAAGACAGCATCTGGTAGGAAAGTCCCTGGGAATCTGTTTGTGCTACAGTGCATGAAGCCATTTTTGCAAGAACTAGAACAAGAAAGAGAGGTGGTGACTATCTATGAACAACTGATATGCACACACTATAGTTTGTGCTAGCTGACAAGAAGTGTCGAGAACTAGTGGCCACTGGGTCAAATCCAATTCTTGAGTGATGCCAATTGCAAACCGCAGAGGTAAGAGAAAGATATGCAAGAGCAACACATAGGGCAATGAGATTTGGCAGTGGGTCAATTTGAACATGGGAAATTTACCTTTACATCCCATTATTAAAATTCCCCTAGAAAAAACATACTGCTCATTGTGCTTTATTTTCCACTTTGTAACTCTGATTTACTGTTTTGGCATTCCATACATAATGCAATTTTGGGATTTTAAACAACAACAAAAAACTAACAAAATTCCTATAATTATGATGGATGAGGCAGTGGAAGAAAAAAGGCCCACACATTACAGGAAACCCTGAAGGTGGGAGTTAGCTATGCATCTTTACATGCAGTTATTGTGCCTCTTTCCCCCAGCCCATAGAATCACTATCAGTGGAACCCAAAGTACACAGTTGTCAGGGCAGGATCTGCTCCAACTACAACTGTATCCTGTAGTGCAGAGCCTTTTTTGCACAGAGAAACCAATCACTTATATGGGGGGTGGGGGGAGTACTCAGAGACATCAGGAGGATTTCTTGAGGGATATTCGTGGTTCAATGCTCCTTTTCTTGATGGCCAAAGACAGGGGTGTAACTATAATAGGGCAAGGGGAGACAGTTGTCTGGGAGCCCACTGCCTTGAGGGCCCCCCCAGAGGCAGGTCACATGACTGACTCCCCCAGCTGTTTTTTTAAATTGTGGACGATGCGAGTCATTTAATGGTACTAGAGAAAGACATGCTGTTCTGGTAGCTCCAAGTCTTAACACTCACATAAATTTCAGAGGATGAATACAACTGAAGAAAGCCCGGATGGGTGCATGGCTGGGGAAGTCAGTCATGTGACTTGCCTCTGGGCCCCCCTCCCCAAGGCAGTGGGCCCCCAGACAACTGTCTCCCCTTGCCCTATTATAGTTACGCCCCTGCTGTGGGAGGCAAAGAAAAGAGCCCCCTGCTAGTGGTTCAACGAACCGCTGACTGAGGAGACTCAGTGGCAGGGCTGAGTGGCCCAACGCCGGTACTGGCCATGCCCCCTGCAGAGGCATGCAGGGAACATCAATGCAGGGGACATCAGTGCAGGGGGCATGGCCACTGCCCGGGAGAGGGTCTGTTTAGACCCTCTTCCAATCATTCCCAGTAAGTGTTTCATTGGGATGTTGATTGGTGGGGGATTTCCTTCACCTCGCACTTCCAGCCAGCTTTGTTGCCAACTGGGTGTGGGAAGGGGCAGGGGGGTTCCCACTGGTGATCCCTCCAGACCCCGGTGGCCCAGGGAGTTTCATCCCCCCCCACTTGCTCCATTGTCCCCACTCCCCTGCTACCATCTCAAGTATCCAGTTTACATCTGGTCAACAACGTTCAGCTGGTCGGCTTTCTTTCTCCATTGTCCTCATTGTGAAAGACTCCCTGTCACTGTTTGCAATAGATAGTAGGCACTGGGAAACTGACATGCACCCAATTTATCTATTTAACTTCTATACAGTTTTTCAGCAAAGTTTTGAAGACAGTCTGCAGCATAAAAACAGTCAGAATACATAAAACATTACTTAAAAAATAAATCACAAAAACTAAACCATGTTCTAGGGGGTGTAGGCTGGTATATGATATAGATTATGATACTCCATAGAAGATATTGCTGTAGCAGGAGGGGAGGGGCGTATAGCAAGTTATAGGTCACTTTCTTATATATGAAATCAGATCCAAGTCCTACACTCACCACATTGTATGATGATCTGAGAAGATATCATCTGGCTGGAAGATCTCACCATCGTAGTAACAAGAGCACTGGGACTTTGGTACACACTCTCCCTGCTGATCAAGGTATAATCCAGCTGGGCAATAACAACCTTCCATACAAAACTCATTGCAATCCATATGTGGATAGGACAAGGATCGGCACGTTTGGTTGCATGGACTTCCACACTGCTGGTAAATCTGACCTTTTGGACAATTCAAAGCTACAAAACAACAGAATAAAATCACAAGAAATTGACTGCAGATCTTGTCATTAGTTATGATTACTGAGATAATGAACATGCTCTTTTGTGAAGTCAAAGTGGAAAGAATGACCATCTTTTGCAGGAGCTGTCACTCACCATTAGAGATGTCACAAACATGGTCCAATAGGTGCCCATGACATACACCTAACCATATTCTACAATGGACATGCAAACTGAGGGTAGGGAGAAGAAATCACATTTTCCAGGTGACAGAATACTACTGTTTGAGTGCTGGGGGAAATTAGATATCCCTGCAAGAAGAGTGCTACCTTGAAAGAAAGCATCCAGTGCAACAAATGATGGTCCATCCTGACTTTACTACTAAGCTTAAATGCCACTGTAGTATGGCTCCTTCTTCCAAAGCAAAGGCAATGTCAGAAGTCCCAGATCACATAGCAGGAAAGCATGAAGCAGTTCCTTTTTGTACTAATGTTGTTTTTAATTTCTCTGGGATATGAGGGTGCTAAACAAGATTCTCAGGCAACACATTTAGATCGTGAGCAACAAATGGATCTTAGTCTGATATCAAGTAATAATAACCCTGGAGGGTTTATGGATAGCCAGCTAGCTATTTAACCAGTCTTATAACACCAAAACAATTCTTGATGGCCCATTTTAATGCTCTCTGTTCAACAGTTTTTGAGTGCAGATAGAGAAATTTTCCTTTTGTTGAATGAATCTGCCTGTGTGGTTTAGGTGAAAATGAAACTGTTATCATACTCTTATCCTGCTCATGTTCCAAGTGCAACATTCATGCTGTTGTTATCATTCCCTTTTAATTGAATATGCCAGGTAGACCTAATGGATTTTACAGCTCCTTGCTTCTCACAGATCAGAATCCATTAACTACAATTAATGTGGCCAGATTCTGTGCCATTGCCTGTAAGGTTAGGCAAGTGCTGACTCAGTGTTAACTCTAATTATAATTAATTATTAATAATTAAGACAACATGTACTTACGTTATAGAATTATAAACTGGCAAAGGCTGCATATTAATATTGTCTTATGTATGCTGTTGATGTCTACGTGTCATTGGGCTGGTCAATGACTGTAATAAAGTTCTTTTCCAAGTCTGCTTCTGGGCCCAATTCAAAGTGCTGGATTTAACCTTTAAAGCCCTAAATAGCACTTACATTTATATACCTAATCTTGGGACCAGATTACTTGAGGGAGTGCCTTGACCCATATATGTCCCAACCCGGTTCTTAAGATCCTCTTCGTAGGCCCTCCCCTGAGTGCCCCTGCCAAATGAGGTGAGGTGGGTGGCTACCAGGGAGAGGGCCTTTTTCAGTGGTTGCACCCCGTTTATGGAATAGCCTCCCCAATGAGGTTCACCTGGCTTCATTGCTTTGATCTTTTAAACACAAGGTAAAGACCTTTTTCTTAATGCAGTCCTTTTAAATTCTGATTTTCAGATTTGATTTGATTTTTAACTAATTTTAAAATAGGTTTTTTAGCTGTTATATATTGTATTTTGTTTTTTCTTTTCACCTTTCTTGTCTGTTATGATTTAATGTGTTATGTGTTTTTATTGTATGTTTTAATCCTCTGTTGTGAGCCAACCACAGAACAATGTGTTATGGGGCAGCTAACAAATAAAGTTTTTATTATCTATATATTTAATTTTTCTAGACGTACCCGTCACTAATCCAATGCGTGGCAGTTCTCGCAAGAGTTCACAAGCAAGCTGATGATTAGCAACAGGACGGCCAGCCACCAAGGGAAAAGTGGCGGCCCGGCAAATGGCCGGCCGCGAGGGGGGGGGCAAGAGAAGTGGCAGCCCGGCAAACGGCCAGCCGCCAGGGGGGAGGAGAAGCAGTGGCCCAGAAAACGCCCAGCCACTGGGCGAGGACTAGGGGCACCGATGCTCTGCGCTAGGTCAGCTAGTTGTTATTAATTATGATAAAGGCTACTCTATCCTATTCTAATATTGACCCTCCTGGTCACTGAGGCAATGCTGACCGGAAGGAATTCTCTGATTGCAAGAGTTGTTCAACAGTGGAACAGTCTGCCTTGTGCAGTAGTGGTAGATTATTATTTTTTAAATCTCTCTAGAGGTTTTACAGACAGAGGCTGGACAGGCATCTGTCAGGGATATTTCAGCAGAGATATCCAAGCAGAGCTTATCCAGGAGATAAGCTGCTCCTGGTTTACATATTTCAAAAGGTAACAGAATTGGGTCCAAGCAACAACTGTGCATGTACTTCTGGCCAGAACTTTGTATGTCCTAAGAAGCTAAACACAGTCCAACAGTCAATAGCTACGCATTAGTGCATTATAGCTTGCCAGATGTGTGATCTCTGCCTGATTGTGCAGACAGCCAAAATAGATGGTTTATTAAGCCTCTAATGGGTAATCATACATGGCTGTAAAGTCACTTTCAGCGTGGTGGGCCACAGCTTGTTTGAGCCTGCTTATTGCATCAAAAAGAAAGTCATTTCTCAAAAAATGTTCTCAAAACTTTAGTTCAATGAAATTAAATTTCTCGTTGTATACATTCATCCTTAACACTTGGTGGCAGCACTAACAAGAACTTTATTTTCACAAGACAGGAGCAACCAGTTGAGCATTCTGGTCAGAGGGACAGAATTGTGAGTTGTCCAGTAAAAGAGAAAGAGAGAATAGAAGTGTTGTAAAATGGCTTGATTTTAAAATGAATACATAGTTTTAGCTACCTTAAGAACATGGATAAGAAAGAAAAAGAAAGAAAGAAAGAAAAAGCTAACATTGTTGCTTGTTGGGTTTTCCTGTACTGAAAGGAGCCTAGATTTGAAGAACACAAAAGTAATAAACAACGATGTAGTTGTTTATTAAAGTGTGCATATACTATACAACTATATCAAAGTGTTTTGATTATGAGTAAAAGAAAAAAACAGAAGAGGCTCAATGTGAGCTGCATTTGATCCCCCCATATATTTTTTCTCTTACATTACAATATCAATTGGGGGGGGGTGCACGCGCACGCGCGTGCACGCAAACTATTATGACAAATACAATGAGTATTTTTATATCACTTTTCAACTAAAATTCCTAAAGCAGTGTGTGTCTGTGTCTGTGTCTGTGTCTGTGTCTGTCTGTCTGTATATGGCTCCTTGTCCCCAAAGGGCTCACAATCTACAAAATGCAGGTATGCATGTGATGTAGCTCTCAAAATATTTACGGTAGGGAAAAAAATCGCTCTCTTTGAAAGATTACAGAGCCCTAGGTTATGTCCTCTACCCTCAGACTCAAGCTCAGTCTCATCTAAATGCATCTCATTCTCATATTTAGTTCACATGCATGTAAAATGCTTGCACTTAAATACTAAGATGCAGTTTTATGCACAACCTGCCATTGCATACACTGTAGCAGCAGGGGTAATTCCATTTGAAATGTTAACATATTATAGGACATGTACTGTGTCAAAAAGAACAGATACTGTGGTGATTTTCCTTAATTCAATGCAGGACTGGCAATTAAAGCGGAAATTAATACAGAACAGGTGAACATGATAAGGGCCATGATAGTTCAGGTAAAAGCCTATCTAGGCCAGCATCCTGTTTCCTACAGTGGCCAGCCAGATGCCTCTGGGAAATCCATAAGCAAAAAGAAAGGCATCTCTATATATAATCTCTACATATAATACACTAAGGTTGTACATGGCAAGTCCCGCGCATACACAGTGCTTTTCCAATCAGAGGTAACAGAACAGAAGCACCATGGTGATTGGGCAGTGGGGATTCCATATGCAGATAGGGAAGAGAAGCAGGGAGGGGGCGAGCGAGAGTGGGTGGCTGACATGAGCAATAAAGAAGGGGCAGTGGCAGAGGCAAGGAGAGCAACAAAGTCCTAGCGCACAAATGATGTGTGTGGGTTCAGCTACTACCATATATTCCGCTATTGCTCCATTGGCAAGAGGGATTGAGAAACATACTGTCCTCTGAACCAGGAGACAATGAGGCTATTCTCACGAGCAGCCTAACTCAGGCTCGGGCAGCCCAACCTGGCTTAGGCTGCTCTTGATCTCAGCACTCCCACCCCGTCTAACCCTACTTTTTACCCCAGCATTTAGCCAGGTTTTAGGGCACAAGCACGCCCTTAACCCCAGCATCGGCGTCGCAGCCCGAGCATACACCAAGCTGGGCAGCAAGAGCACCTGGCTGAGGGAGAATCCCTCAATGCCCCGTGCTCCTGGCTTCCTCCTCGGGCCCTCTGCTCTGCTGCTTCCCACGTCGTCACTCATGTGCCATTTGTGTCCCTGCCTCTCCATCGCCAGGTCAGTTGGTTGTGCGCACTACCTTAGTATGTAACCATCATGACTAATAGCCATTACAGACTTGTCCTCCATGAATTTATCTAATCCCGTTTTAAAGCTAAGTGAGTGGCTATCATCACATCCTGTCAAACTGAATTCCTTCGATTCATTATGCAGCATGTGAGGAAATATTTCCTTTTGTCCATTCTGTCAGTCAGTTTCACTGGCTGTCCCCTGGTTCCTGTGCTGACTCTATGTGCTTTCTCCATACTACGTATTATAGTTTGCAAGCTTCAGTTATGTCCTCTCCCCCTTATTCACTATTTTCCCTAACATAAAAAGCCCCAAAAACTGTAGATTTACTCATGACAAAGAAGATGCTCCATCAGGTACCCACATCCAGGGACAGGGTGTAGCTGTGTTCCTGGTGAGGCAGACAGGACTGCTAGCACCATCACAAAGGCAAAAGAGCAAAACACGTGGAATCCCCAACTTTGTGAAGTCTTATGGGAACAGAAACTAACACAAGACATTAGGCATTATTTGAAGAACTGGAGGCCAATGATGAGAGGATACTATAGAGCTGAATCCACCCAATGTGTGTCATATTTTTTTTCTCCCAAAAGGGGTGGGGTGCCACATTATCAGTTGAATTGCACAGATATTTGATATATGTTTGTTAAACAGGTATTGCAGGTCTATATAGTGTTCCACCTTCCCACAAAACTTGTTTGCTCAGAGACTGTCCTCAGAACAAAATAAAAATCTGTACTATGGGCAATGACATATCACCTTCAAGTTTCTGAAAAACAATGATCTGTATATAGAGAGATTCTGCCGCCGTATTGGAGGCTCACTAAGGGGTGCAGAATGAAAAAAAGTTGTTCTCCTAGTCATTTCCATTGGCCATGGCATGATAAATTCATATCCTGAGCAGAAAGCCACCAGGAGTTCAATGCCCTGGTCAATCAGCACCAGTTATGCAAAACTGTCAGTTGCAATCTCAGTCCATTAAAGGAGCAGGCATTCTCCCTTGTGTGACAAACAATGCCTCGAGCATCAGGATTATTTAATGGGACTCTTGATGGATCTGCAGTCGGAAAAAATCAGCACTTGCTGAAGAATAAAGTGCTCCATAATGGACCAGAGTACGGGGGAAGGAGCAGCAAGATATTAAAAATTAATTCTGAAAATTGATTGTGTTCAATTACAGCAAGAACAATGGGTGCATTACTGCTGTCCATGCACTCTGCTTCCAGGTCTGATAATTTCAAAAGACAATTTTTATTGACCTGTAGTTTATCTCCTTAAGCATTTATATAAAATTATGAAGTCTTGCTATGTGTGGTTTCACATACTCCTGTGTCTCAGTAAACTTTGTCCTGCCAGACAAATTTGGCAGCAGTCGTAAATCACTCAACCTAACTAGTACAGATGGCATGAAATGGAGATCAACTGACCTCTCAGAGAGACAGAGAGGCATGCGGACAAGACCTTCAGGGTCGTGGTAGAGGCGTCCCACTCCAGGGCTGATAGCTCCTCTGCTGTCAGGGAGAATGAAGGTCTCGGGGAAGGAGGACATCAGTGTGAGGAAGAGGGAAATGCTCCCTTAGAAGGGACCCCTTCCGTGGATGATTAGCCCATATCCTCTAGCACAGGGGATACTCCTCCAGGGGTGGGGGCCTCATTGTAGTGGGCAAATCAATCATTAGAGGTATAGAGAGATGAGTTTGTGACCCGCAAGTCGACCACACGGTGACTTGCCTGCCTGGTGTGAAGGTTGCGCTGGACAGGAACCAGTTTTCGTGGTGCACATCGGCACCAACAATGTGGGGAAATGTAGTCGGGAGGTCCTGGAAGCCAAAATTAGGTTGATAGGTAGCATATTGAAGTCTAGTTCCCCCAAGGTAGCATTCACAGAAATGCTACCTGTTCCAAACGCAGGTTCAATGACACAGGCAGAGCTGAGGGGTCTCAATGCATGGATGAGACGCTGGTGCTGGGAGGAACAGTTTCGATTTGTTAGACACTGGGATACATTTTGGGGCAAGCAAAGCCTCTACAAAAGGGATGGGCTGCACTTGAACCAAGATGGAAACAGACTGCAGGCACTTAAAATAAATAAGGTTTCAGAGCAGCTTTTAAAATTATGCCTAGGGAATAGCCGACAAGGAGCTGGTCAGCATCTGGTTCAGCAAATGCCATCCCTTAAGATGTAAGGGTGTAAAAGACTCAGATAAAACAGAAGGGGACAGAGTAGAACCATATAAAGTAGAACCCTGGATATAAACTCTATAGAAAGGACAGGGAGGAGTGCCTTGGAGGTGGAGTAGCACTGTATGTTAAAGAATAGCAATAGCAATAGCACTTACATTTATATACCGCTCTATAGCCGGAGCTCTCTAAGTGGTTTACAATGATTTAGCATATTGCCCCCAACATTCTGGGTACTCATTTTACCAACCTCAGAAGGATGGAAGGCTGAGTCAACCTTGAGCCCCTGGTCAGGATCGAACTTGTAACCTTCTGGTTACAGGGCGGCAGTTTTACCACTGCGCCACCAGGGGCTCTGGGGATAGGATCTAACAAGCTAAAAGAAGGGATAGGATCTAACAAGCTAAAGAACCTAGAAGGACCAGGGTCCTCCACAGAAACCCTTTGGATGACATTAGAAGGCCTGAAAGGAAATGTGCTTACGGGGGACATGCTATCACCCTCCAGATCAAAATGCTGACAGTGACTGGGAGTTGTGGCAGGAAAGCAGGGAGGCGTCAAGGAGAGGCAGGGCTGTAATAATGGGTGACTTTAATTATCCACACACAAACTGGGTAAATTCACAGTCAGAGGTCAAATTTCTAGATACGCTGAATGATTGTGCCCTAGAACAGTTGGTCATGGAACCAACCAGAGAAGGATTTAATCCTGAGTGACACCCAGAACCTGGTGCATTATGACAGTGTTGTGGACCCTTTCGGGAACAGTGACCACAGTGCCATCAAATTCAGCATACATGCAGGGAGAGAATCACCAATGAAGTCTAACACAGATACTTTGAATTTCAGAAGCGAAAAAGTCTCCAAGATGAGGAGTTTGGTGAAAAGAAAACTGAAAGGGGAAATCAGGAGAGTCACTTTGCTCCAGAATGCATGGAGTTTACTTAAGACCACAATACTAGAAGCCCAGTTACAATGTATACCCAAAAGGAGGAAAGGTACGACCAAGACCAGGAGGATGCCAGCATGGATAACAGATAAAGTCAAGGAAGCTATAAAGGGACAGAAGTCTTCCTTCAGAAAGTGGAAGGCCTGTCCAAATGAAGAGAACAGAAAAGAATACAAACTCTGGCAAAATAAATGCAAGGTGACAATAAGAGAGGCAAAAAGAGAGTTTGAGGAACATTTAGCTAAAAGCATCAAGGGGAATAACAAAAACTTCTTTAAATACATCAGATGCAGGAAACCTGCCAGGGAGGCATTAGGACCACTAGATAATGAGGGAATGAAAGGAATTATTAAGGAGGATATGGAGGTTGCAGAGAAGCTCAATGAGTTCTTTGCATCTCTCTTCACGGCCGTCTAATGGTCCAACCGCCTCCCTGGCAGGTTTCCTACTTCTGATGTATTTCCTTTTCCTGAACAAGGCTTTTCAGAAGGCTAAAGAACTGAGTCAGATAGAAGTTTATTTATTTTATTTATTGTTGAATTTATATACCACCTTTCATTAAAAAACAATCTCAAGGTGGAAGTGATAAGAAGTGATAAGAGATGACGTTTTAAACTGTCTGGAAAAATTAAAAACTAGCAAATCACCAGGGCCAGACAGCATCCAAGCATCTTTTAAAAACTCAGATGTGAAATTGCTGACCTCTTTGCAAAAATATATAACTTATTCATACAATCAGGCACTGTACCGGACGACTAGAAAGTAGCACATGTAACACCGGTTCTCAAAAAGGGATCCAGGACTATCCGAGAACTTACAGGCCAGTTAGCTTCATGTCTGTTCCAGCCAAATTGATGGAAATCATTCTCAAGGATAAAATTTTAAAGTACATAGAAGAACAATCATTAGAGGTCAGAACAGGCCCTGCTGGGGAAGAACCAGCATGGCTTTTGCAAAGGTCAGTCTTTTCTCATGAACCTTTTGGAGTTCTTTGAGAGTGTCAACAAGTGTGTGGATCAAGGTGATCCGGTTGACATGGTATACCAAGACTTCTAAAAAGCTTTCGACAAATTTCATGAAAAAAACTTAGCAGTAATGGGATAAGGGGACAAGTACGTGTGTGGATTGCTAACTGGTTGAAGGGCAAGAAACAGAGGGTAGGTATAAATGGAGTTTTCACAATGGAAGTAAGTAAGAAGTGGGGTTCCCCAGGGATCTGTACTTGGACCAGTGCTTTTTAATTTATTCATAAATGCTCTAGAAGTTGGGGTAAGCAGCGAGGTGGTCAGATTTGCAGATGATACCAAACTCTTTTGGGTAGTGAAATCCAAATTATGGGATTTTGAGGAGCTCCAAAAGGATCTCTCCAAACTGGGTGAGTGGGCGAAAAAATGGCAAATGCAATTCAGTGTTAGCAAGTGTAAAGTGATGCACATTGGGACAAAAAAAACCAACTTCAAGTATATGCTGATGGGACCCGAGCTGTCAGTGACTGACCAGGAGAGGGATCTTGGGGTCGTGGTGGACAGCTCAATGAAAGTGTTGGCTTAATGTGCGACAGCAGTGAAAAAGGTCTCTAGGGATCATTAGGAAGGGGATTGAAAATAAAACTGCTAATATTATCATGCCCTTATACAAAACTATGGTGCAGCCACACTTGGAGTACTGCTTAAAATTCTGGTCACCACATCCAAAGAAGCACATTGTAGAACTGGAAAAGGTGCAGAAGAGGGCAACCAAGATGATCAGGGGCCTAGAGCACCTTTCTTATGAGGCAAGGCTACAACACCTGGGGCTTTTTAGATTAGAAAAAAGATGACTTTGTGGAGACATGATAGAGGTCTATAAAATCATGCATGGTGTGGAGAAAGCAGATAGAGCAGGGGAATTCCCCTCTCACACAACACTAGAACCAGGGATCATGCCACGAAATTGATTGCCAGGAAATTTAGGACCAACAGATGGAAGTACTTTTTCACACAACACATAATCAACTTGTGGAATTCTCTGCCACAAGGTGTGGTGACAGCCAACAACCTGGATGGCTTTAAGAGGGGTTTGGATAACTTCATGGAGGAGAGGTCTATCAACAGCTACTAGTCAGAGGGCTATAGGCCACCTCCAACCTCAGAGGCAGGATGCCTCTGAACACCAGTTTCAGGGTAGTAACAGCAAGAGAGAGGGCACGCCCTCAACTCCTGCCTGTAGGCTCCCAGTGGCATCTTGTGGGCCACTTTTTGAAACAGGATGCTGGACTAGATGGGCCTTGGGCCTGATCCAGCAGGGCTGTTCTTATGTTCTTATGTAACACAGGTGTAGGAATGACTCCATTCTTTAAAAACAAAAACAAACAAAAAAACCTGTACACAACTAGCATGTCATGAAGAAGTCTAGGCAAAATATTTTACCCTCAAAATGTTAGCTTTTCATAGACAGGGAGTTACTGATGGCAAGGGAGCCTTCAGTCATGCCATCTCTCAACTGCATTCTGAAGTATGTGCTTTTTACGGTTGTCTGCATTGGCCCTGATAGTAAATCAGTGCAGTGATAGTATCACTGGAATAGTTGTAATTATATATAATTTCACATACATTTTTAATTTTATATAGAATATTTCCAAATTCTTAAACTTTTCTGATGAATTGTTTTGCGTTTTGAGCTTAAGAATCTCAAACATTTTAGAGATCCAAATTTAAAACTCTAACAGCATAATTCTATGCATGTTTAATCAGGTGTAAGTACCGATATCTCATAGGTCTTATTCCCAGGTGGCTGCATGAGATTGCAGCTTAAATGTGTACAAAACACCCCTATATTTTAGATGGATTTTCAACAGTGCATGTGTTTGGGGAAAACACTTTACAAAATCACATCCAATTTTCTCATTATGCAGACCCTCTAAATCTGATATTGCTGTCTGTAAGCAGCTCTTTGGAAAACATTGTGAATTCATGGAGAAGATGGAGGGAGCTGTATAGGATCCATATCTCCTACCTGCCTTCCTTATTCATCTCTAGATTCAGAAACTCTCATTCATTAGTCACTTGAAATGTGGGGGCACTACTCAGAATTGCATGATCACACATACTCAATTTGCACACTAGTCACAGATGCCAAGGCTAAGCCCTGGCACAAATTAAGCACCATACCAGGGCTTTTTGACAACATCCACATACCACAAAATTCTGGCTGCCTCCAATTGATGAGAACCCCTTTGCGAGCACAAGCTGTAGCATAGGCTGAGATAGAAGCACATAAGCAGTCTTTGCCATCGGAACAGGAACAGACATCATAGCGGCAATTTTTGAAGTACGGAGAAGGACTGATGTCATGGTGGCAAGGTTCAAACAACGGTGATGCCAGAACTGAGCACGAGCCATCGGCATACTTAGCTGAAGTGAAAATAATTTCAAAATATTGCATTAGTGCAACTTACATCAGTTACAATGGAGAGAAAAAGGAATAGCCATAATCAATCAAAGAGACAAAGCATGCTCCTGCACCTTAGGGACTAACTGCTTTAATAGCAGTTAGTGAGTCAGCTTTATTGACAACTGGTATACAGTTTAGTACCTAAAATATGAGCAGTAAACTGGGAAGTCCACACTCTCTTTTATTCACAATCTCTGCCCTTCCCCATTTTAACCATGGGGATAATGTAAGTGACCTACCTAACAGAGTTGTTGTAAGTACTACCAAGCTAATGCATGTGACATGGTTTGAACACTCAAAACGTACTGTATAGGTACACTGTAGGGTGGATCTAGCCTTTTCTCCTGCCCAATATTCTCCTCCTATAAAGGAAGTAATTCACTGCATCATCTTTTCCCCACTTCCCAAATGGACACATTGCCTCATGTTCTCTTCCCTGTCCTCACCTGACTGGGGACAGGGTGAAATGAAGTGTCAGAAATATCATAGACCCAAAGCCCTTGCAGCTGTACCTTGTTGGGCAGGGGGACAATTGGTAGCAGGAGGCAAGCTGCCTTTAGGGAACCCATTACTTTGTCATTACTGTTATTCTCATTGAGGAATTCCTGATAAGCTTCTAAGTATCTCAAGTTCCCCCCAAAACTACTCATATAAAAGAGGATTGTGCCATGAGCCTACAGGTGTAAACAGACCATTTCACAAGAGCATGAAGTAGACCAAGGAAGAAGAAATGTTTTATGAGTACTCAGGCTGAACCAGATTAACAAGATAATTGAATGCAATTGGATTATTTGGATATTCATGTATATCATGACCTAAATCATTCATGGTTTATGTAGCTCAGTATTTTATAATAAGGATGAATGCCATAATAGTGATTATTTAATTAGTACCATTATAATGAAAGAAGATAAACAGTTTGTTATCTATCATTGTGGCCAACTCTGCCTCAGTTGTAAGTGCTAGTACCTAAGCGAGGGTTGTGATTACAAGAATTGCTGTCTTGTTTCTGCAAATCTTGACAATCTCCATCAAGTTTCCATGAATTGCCAAAGTCTTCTACAAGGGTTTCCACCAAGCCGGAGGGTGTAAGAAAGTCATCCCCTTGATTGCCATTGTAGTTACCACAGAGACCACAAATCTGCTCACTGTATTCTGAGGATAACTGAAGAGACACAAAAGTTAACCTCAGTGTTTGGCAGTATTTATTGTTATTGTTATTTAGTTTTAGAGCACTTCCAGAAGTAGGTGGTAAACTTAAAATAAAACACTGACTGACATCCTGACTAACAAAGCACCAGTGGTTCTGAAGATTTCTAGACTAATAAAGCACCTGTGCATGGGAAGGGCAGGGTTTTGATGGCATCCTCTTCCCCTGGAAACACTCTGTGCCACCTGAAAATATGTCCCTGAGGGCTGTGCAACCCTTGGGGCCATGTTTTTGGGTGGTGCAGAGTGCTTCCAGGGGATAGGGGAGGTTATTGAAATGTTCCCCCTCCTCACTGCATGAGTAGGTGGAACTCAGGTAGTTAAACTAGAAGCACCAGTGCTTTATCAGTCTGGAAGTCAATTGCTGGACACAATTCCCTCCTCTTAATAAAAAAGTTAAGCATACTTAGTGCAAAACTCTATGTTACATTCAGCCAGAGTATCCCTTTGATATAATAAAGCAGCCACATAGGAGTCCAAGTTGTCTTAGGCACATGAGGAAAAGAGACCATGGTAAGAAGAGAGTTAACACTTTCCCCTTGCACCTTTTTCCCTCTCCCCCATTTGCACTATCCATGAGGGGAGGCAGGGATCTATAATTCTCCCTCACACAGAGTTTTCTGGGGAGAGGGAACTGCACCTCTGAAGCAGCTATTTGCAGCAATCCAAGGCGAGATTTAATCCAAGATTTCAAGGCGAGATTTAAGCATGCACTTAAATGTCCCAATGGGCATACTTGATTAAATAACTATACAACCCAGCTAGTGTTAGGCAAAGTCACACTGAAATCAATGGGACTTTTAAAAAGTGCTTTATCGTGTATTTTTTAAAAGCCACAGGATATGGAAAGGGATTCATTCTTCAGAAATGTAGCAGGAAAACCTAGACCCTGCAGAATTTTTCTGAAGTATCTGCCCAGATCATCTGGAGTGAATCACTTCCTCCAATTGTGTGATACTTTTGGCAACAGTTCATTCTGTGGTACATGACATAAATTATTTTTAAGTGCTCCAAAAGCAACAATAAGCTGATGTTTAATTAGCAGATGGAAAGGAAAAAAACTATTTAAAATACAATGGAGAATATTGGGAAGAGGAATTGGAAGGGTTCTATGTTTTTCATTATGTATTATTATTATTATTATTATGGTAAAAGGTGTGAGGTAAATAGCTCTTCAAAAAGTTCTCAAGTATGACACAGTCTAAGGCCTGGATATATTAGCCAGGAAAATAAGGTATTTAGGAAGAGGTCACTCATCTTCCATTCTGTGTGATTTACTTTTTGTTTTTATTAAAATCCCAATGGTTCACCAAAGTGTTTTAAATTACAGAACCAGAATATATATACAACATCTCTTAGTAACCAAGGTAGAACTAATCTGTATCAAGTAACTCTGTATATCTGTAGTATCTGTAGATCTATTCTTGCTTAAGAGCCTAAGTAACACTTTACTGTATCAGGCCAAAGTCCATCTTTACTGCACCAGGCCATGTCCATTCTAGTATCCTTTGCGGGTGGGGGGGGGATCCCAACAAGCACAGCAGCAGGCCACAACAGAGTCCATCAGAAGCTGGCCAGTAGCCCACTGGTAGCATGCAATCTCTCTTCCACTCTCCCCTGGAGCAGAGGTGCCATTTAAAGGAGTTTCAGTTCGCATGTGGGTATTAGTTATTTATATATTCTATGCATTTACTGTATATCCGCCTTTCCTGACACACGTCACCTCAAGGCAGCCTCCTGGGGCCATTTCTCAGTAGCATCTATTTTGCACACAGAAGGTCCCAGGTTCAATCCCTGGCATCTCCAGGTGGGGTGAGAAAGACACCTTCTTGAAACCTTGGAGAGTCACTGCCAGTCAGTGTGGACAATACACAGATAGATGGACCAATGGTTTGACTCAGTATGTTCTTATGGGGTGCTCCCGTTTTACTATGTGCTTATAGGATGTTCCACAGGAGCACCTGCATTTCTAGCCTGCTTGCTGATTTTCCACACTCAGGGGCAAACTACATGATAGGCCTATGCACATGAGCAGCCCAACTCATGTGGTACACTGGGATCGCTCTCAATTGCAGTGTGTCCACCCTCGCTAGCCCAACTTTTTGCCCTGGCCCTTAACCAGGTTTAGAGGTAGACCTGTCCTCCGAGGAGGGCTGACATGCCAAGTCTGGAGGGCTCATCTACCTACCAATCCCAATTGGTAGACCAGCTCTCCCTGGGGGGAATGTGCCATTTTGAGGCCTGTTTTTCCAGCAAAATGGGCCTCAAAATGGCAGACGAATCACCCAAATCGATTCAGGTGATTCGGGGCTGGTTCATCGAGGCAGCTGGCTAAGCCTGAATCCCTCAATCGAATCACTGATTTTGATTCATGCACACCCCTAGTGCTGGTCATATGATTTTGTCACATGACTTCTGTGTTTTTGACCAGATGTGGCCTTTACTGGTGAAGGCAGATCAAGTGACACTTACACATCGATTGGTCACATGTCTTATTACAACATACTTTTATTTAGGGTTAACTTTGGGAAAGTATTCAGAAGCTGCAGCTGGTGAAGAAAACTGTCACCAAGTTGCTAATGGGAGTGCTGTATACATACCCGCCAACGTGTCCCTATTTTCCCATTCAGGTGAATAGGAGGTACACATATGAAGTAACAAATTCTTTGAAATCTGCACTGGCTCCTAATTTGGGAAGCAGCCCAGTTCAAGGTGCTGGTTTTGACCTTTAATTTATTTATCTATCTATCATATTTGTACACCACCACAAACTTCCATCTCTGGGCAGTTTATAACACAAAACAAGTTAAAACAGAAATAAAAACTTTAAATCAAATTAAAAATCACCATCTAGTTAAAAAGCATGGGTGGCAAAACATGTCAAAACAGTCAAATGTTCTTGGGGTGGGGTGGCTATGCAAAAATGGGTGGAGAAACAAAACAACAACATACCTTCATCATAAGTGTTCCGCGGCCATCCCAGTCAACTTGCATATTATCCCTATAGGTGAGGCGAACTGCAGACATTACAGTGTGCTGGATATGGAGAGCACCTTGAAAAATAAAGAGGCTACTTACAGATCCATGAGAATGTGACAGGCAATGTTAACATACACTGGGACATTGGATTAAAGTTGCCTACTCGAATTGAAATATGGGACACATTGCTATCTAAGAACCAGACTACATGCTATGTTAGTCATCTGGCAAAAGCTCCTGTAGAGAGCACTGAATGGCCTTTCACCATAAGCTGTCCCTATAGATAGAGATGGTCAGAGAAATCTAACGTGCTGGCTTCCCCCTTGCCATTATACTCTCAGAAGAAGGGGATTGCATCAAGCAAGCTTGCTCTCAGCTGAGCAACTTGTAAGGGGGCAGGAGGGCTTGGCTGACTGGGATTTTGCTTCTTCTACTTACATTTCTAGATGCTAATTAGAATAAATTAATAAGCTGGTAGAAAACAAGTTGCTAGAAATACCAATGGAAAAAGTGAGAAACCCAACCAATGGACATTATCTTCCCTCTAACAAGAACCTACTCAGCTGAGAGCATATGGCTCTCTTCTCCCCAGGGACATTATGAGGTAAATGAAAAGGAATAAGCAAGCACTTTGAGGCTTTCTGTCCATCACAGTCTGTATGGATAGCCTGAGTGTGTGTGTGGCAGGCGGGGGGAGGGGGGTGCTATGTTTCAGTATTCTAAACAAGCAAAACTGAGTTACTTGCCATGTGAAACATGTAGCTTGGCTGGGTCAGACAGCCTTCCTCATGGAATTTCTTGTAATATACCTACAATATCTGTCTAACTTGTCAAAGGGGCACCTTTTAATGTGGTGATTCTCTCTGTTTAGCAAGAGGAGAGTAACTGGCCCTATCCACCCCCAGCACAGTACCTCCAGTGACTGTTGCTGGTGTCTGTCTTATGTTTCTTTTTAGATTGTGAGCCCTTTGGGGACAGGGATCCATCTTATTTATTTATTATTTACCTGTGTAAACTGCCCTGAGCCATTTTTGGAAGGGCGGTATAGAAATTGAATAAATAATAAATAATAATGATAAATAAATAAATACATACATACATAATAGTAATAATACTTGAGCATTCTACAGGCTGATAACACTGCACACACTGAAGTTAAAAGAAAAATTGGAAGTGAATACATCAGGAGAGTTAGAAAAATCCTCAAGTCCAAACTCAATGGCGGGAACACCATACAAGCCATAAACACCTGGGCTATACCTGTTATCAGATATACAGCAGGAATGATAGACTGGACCCAGGCAGAGCTAGAGGCGCTAGATCGTAAGAATAGGAAAATAATGACCATCAATCATGGTCTGCACCCCCGCAGTGATGTCGATAGGCTATACCTCCCTCGCAGCTCAGGTGGAAGAGGAATGCTGCAAGTCCATCAAACAGTAGAGGAGGAGAAAAGAGGCCTTGCAGGACAGTAAAGAAGGACAGTAAAGGACAATCAAGGACAGTAAAGAAGATGCACTTAAAATGGTCAATAATGCGAAACTATTCAACACCAATGAAACAAAGCAGGCCTACAAGAAAGAACAAGTCAAGAACCGAGCAGAAAAATGAAAAAATAAGCCACTGCATGGTCAATATTTGCACAATATAAGTGGAAAATCAAACATCACCAAGACCTGGCAATGGCTTAAGAATGGCAACTTGAAGGAAGAAACACAGGGTTTAATACTGGCTGCACAAGAACAGGCACTAAGAACAAATGCAATAAGAGCAAAAGTCGAAAAATCCACAACAAACAGCAAGTGCCACCTTTGTAAAGAAACAGATGAAACAGTGGACCACCTAATCAGCTGTTGTAAAAAGATTGCACAGACTGACTACAAACAAAGGCATGACAAGCTACCTGTAGCCAAAGATTGGTGGGACCATACAATTGAAAATGTTGTTGAAAATGAAAATGCAAAAATATTATGGGACTTCTGACCACAAACAGACAAACATCGGCCACACAATACACCAGATATAACTGTAGTCAAGAAGAAAGAAAAACAAGTGAAAATAATCGACATAGCAATACCAGGGGATAGCAGAATAGAAGAAAAAGAAATAGAGAAAATCACAAAATACAAAGATCTACAAATTGAAATTGAAAGGCTGTGGCAGAAGAAGACCAAAATAGTCCCAGTGGTAATTGGCGCCCTAGGTACAATTCCAAAAGACTTTGAAGAGCACCTCAACACCATAGGGGCCACAGAAATCACCATCAGCCAATTACAAAAAGCAACATTACTGGGAACAGCCTATATTCTGCGATGATATCTATAATAATAACAGCAACAACACTGATAATAAAATTCAGCCATCCCAGGTCCTTGAGAAGGACTTGATGTCTGGATAAAACAAACCAGTCAATAACACCTGTCTGACTGTGTAAACAACAACAACAACAACAATAAACTTAGACTGTAAGCTCCTTGAAAAGGGACTTGTCCTTTTTGCTCATGTTGTTCATAAGTATCTTGTATACTTATGATGGGGATGTATAAATAATAAGTACAGCCTTCAGTGCCAGCTTTGCTTAGCACTAACAGCCACCCGCTGTCAGAATGCTGTCACACCTCACAATCCTGCCTCCTCTCAAATCTGTGCTTCACCTCTGGCAGACTTTGATATTATGGCACATCACTGGGGACCTCTTACTGCTACCCAAATTCTAACCATCATCTGGTCCAGAACCATGCACTCCAACTGGCAATAACTCTGCAAATTCTCAGGCAGGGGTCCTTCTTAACCCTGCAGCCAGAGATTCTTCAAGGATGCCAGGGATTGCACCCTGAACCTTCTGTATGCAAAAAACATGTGCACTGAGCTATGATCCCTCACCTTTTTTAGTGCAGAGGCATACAAGTTCTGGCCCAATCTGAAGTACTAGCAACACCATGACACAGAACACACCTTGCATGAAAGGAATCTGAATGTCCTGTCCATTCAAAGAGATGCCACCACCATGTTTCAGTTTAACAATGCTCTTCTCTTCCTGGAGCTGGACGGAGACTGAACGGGTACATACTGCATCAGGGTCATCAGCACACTAAAGAGAAAGCAATATGTTAAACAAGCATGGCTCTTTCTGGGGGTGGTCCTTTCATGGGGCAAAGTGAGTTAATAACCTCAGGCAGCAGATTGCAGGAACATCAAGGTCAGAAAGATTCCCCCACCCACCCACCACTGGAGCAGTTTTTCAGGAGCACCTCTCCACCTTTCAAGAAGCACAAGGAGAGAAAAGGAGATTGCTGGCAACCTACCCCCTCCCCACACATGCTATTCCGAAAGCCTGGAAGGGCCAGTTTTGAAAGAGAGCTGTTCCCCACCAGGATAGTGGGGTAAGGCAGCATTTGGCATTTTGCCTCAAGCACCAGAATACCTTGGCCCATCCCTGGCACTTTCAGTTTAGTTATGGTTACTTTGCTGGGAGCCACCTAATGGCGCAGTGGGGCAATGACTTGACTAGCAAGCCAAAGGTTGCCGGTTCAAATCCCAGTTGGTATTTCCCAGACTATGGGAAACACCTATATTGTGCTGAGGCATCATCTCATACTGGCATCATCTCATACTGCATGGTAGATGGCAATGGTAAACCCCTCCTGTATTCTGCCAAAGACAACCACAGGACTCTGTGGTCACCAGGAGTTCACACCGACTCGACAGCACGCTTTACCTTTACTTTGCTGGGACTTCATGCCAATTTCAAATTTTTTTCATAGTGGTTTTTAATATTACTTCTACACAACCAGTGTTGCTATTGCTAACCCCTGCCATGTGTATCCATGTGGCCAAACAACAGTACAGTGTCAGGAGCCAATAACAATAATAAAAATAATAAGAATAATAACAATAATAATGCCATTATGCATGAGAGGGAGTGGGAATATCTATCCTACAGATGGTTCAATAGACAATCCCTCTTCCTAGAAAACTGTAATTCTATGAGAGGAGGCAGGGATCTATAATAGAGAATTATCTGCACTATCACCAAACTAACATTCCCATGATTTGAGGAGAGGGGGTGAAATAGGGTAGAAAGCAATGACACTTGTAGTGGTATAAAATGGATATCAAATCTGTTGTGCAGGTATGTCCTGTGTTTACATGACCAAAGGTACACATATACATTTGTGTTGCAATTTCTCCAAAAGGTTTAAAAAAAAAACCAAAAAACCATGGGACATGAGTAGAGGTACCAGACCACTTGCATGTGTGAACACAGTCTTGCAGTCAGCCACTCATCCAAGGCAAGGAACTATCCCTTGCAGGCAAGTAGCTCCTGTCAATTCATGCTGTGGACATATTTATGCACAGCAAGTGAGTTGCCTTATCATTATTATTTTAATTCAGTTGTAAGTCTGTGCTAATCTAAATATAGTCTCAGTGTTGAGCTATCCTTTGGTGCTGTTTATTCATTCCAAACTTAAAAAAAACAACAAAAAACTAACGGTGCAGTTTTCATACTATTTGGTGTGGTTTTGATATTTTTATTTTGTTGTCTATGTTTCTAGGAATGTATTATCTTTAGTTCTTTAACTAAAAAATTAGTTAATTTCTAGTTAGTTGCCTCTCATCCAATTAACTCATTGTCTGGCGAGGCCGGCTGTCCTGACCCCCCAGGACAGAGTGGTGAGGGGGCCCGAGGAGACAGGGACGGGTGGCAGCTGGAGAGAGGTGGAGGAAAGACAGCCAACGGGCAGGAACTCGGCTCCAGCAGAGCCCTGAAAAGCCAAAGGGGAAGCGTGCGAGGATAACATCAGCAGCACGATGTTATAAAAGAGACACTTTTAGCAAGAAGCATACTTCTTTAACACATGCTTGCGTATAAATTTAAAAGTAGTTGGAGAAATCGGCACATGGCTGTCATTTGCAGCTGCAGCCGCCCTACACTCTTTGTAACATGTAGTTCTGCCTCCAGCTAAGCACTTTGTCAAAACTGTTTCCCTGTCCCAACCAATAAATAGTACTTCTTTTTATTGACACACAAAAAGATACTGTTACCTGGACAGTCTCTATGACAACAGAAAAGGAGTTCTCCTCACAGTCTTTGGCAAACAAGTAATGGCAGATGCCACTGAAGGTGAAATGCTTGTCGTCAAAGCTTTTGAAGTGGGATTGGCCAGTGACAGAGCATTCACCTAAAGAAGGGGGTGGAGGGGAGAGATTAAAAAAAAAAAAGCTTACATGACGACAACATAATTTCAGGTTAAAGCAGAATTAACTTTCTTCTATAGCTTAATTAGAACAAAACAGGAAAGATCTTAAATACCCTCCTCATGGCTGAGCCGTGCATATAGGATTGCTGTCTGATGGAAGACAGCAAGTGCGCTATGGGTGGTGAGCATGGGTCCCCTCACCCTCTTTGTGGGTGTTGCCTCACCTCCCTGCCGCCTCATCTTTGTTGCTGTTGCCCCACCCTTGCCTCAGCACCCCTCCCTCCTTGCTCCTACCCACTTCACTGGAAGTCCATTGCTGATGATCATCTCTCTTCTTTGGTAGAGTTCAGTGCTGTTTCCTAGCTGGCATTAAGCATTACTGGCTGGTCTCTCTCCCTCTCCCACCCCCACCCTGTTCTTCAGCAACCTTGTCTGCTTTGCTTCCTCCATTTTGGAAGCAGAGTTTAGACTCTTTGCTGTGTAATGACTTTCCCTCATAATGAATCCCTATGAGGATTCATTACACACCAAAGAGTCTAAACACTTCAAAAATTCCTAAATTATAAACTGAGTACCCCACTGCCTTGCAGGTGGTGGTGGGGAATTAGTGGCACCCCATGTGCCAACTACCCCCCCAACCTGCAAGCCAGTGGGGTAGTCAGTTTATAATTTAGGAATTTTTGAAGTGTTTAGACTCTTTGGTGTGTAATGAATCCTCATAGGGATTCTTTATGAGGAAAAGTCATTACACACCAAAAACCCGAATCACTTCAAAATAAGTGACCGCACATTTTGCTCCATAATTCCACTTCTACAAGGGCTAGAGCTTAGCTTTAAAAAAAGAAATGACAGCTAGGAATCGGAGGTAATGAATATGGGAAAATTGAAATTTGAATCTCAAATAGATTTGATTTTAATCTGGGGAGATTCGAGTCAAGCACCTACTGACAAGTGCTTGACACTTACTTTACTTAAAGTTAGTCTAAGTTTTCATTCCAGAAATTAACTATTTGTCATTTTGCTGTTTTACGTTAGCTTATGATGCCCTATAAGTGTGGCTTTAGCCCAACTACTGTCTTCAATTTTAAAAAAATTCATTGCAGAACTGACCCTAAGGGCCAAATAAATGATATTTGAATCATGTAATTGATCCTGGAATTATTGCTTTATTATCTTTATTGTAAATAGCAAACACAAGGGCCCCGATTCAGATTGGAACCAAGGGAGGCTAGGGGGCTTTAACCGCCCCCCCCCCTCCACACACACACACACAATGTGGTCCCAGTTTGGATTGGTCTTCTGTGTGTGCTATGTACAGAAGGGGAAAGCACAGCAAGGCAAACTACATAATTAAAGTCACCTCTGGTTTAGCCCTTAGAATACTGAACTCAAAGTAACTCCAGATTTCATAGTGGCGCTCGGAATTCTGGATAGCTAAATGAAACTTCCA
Organism: Hemicordylus capensis; assembly: GCF_027244095.1. Taxonomy (NCBI): domain Eukaryota; kingdom Metazoa; phylum Chordata; class Lepidosauria; order Squamata; family Cordylidae; genus Hemicordylus; species Hemicordylus capensis. The sequence goes on from NC_069661.1 coordinate 128,926,690, forward strand.
TGTACAAAGGCAGTATATCTCTGAAAAGTGGGTGAAACAAGAGGATGCTCCTTTAAATCCTGTTAGCAAGCAACAGAGAACCTGGCTGGCTACTTCTGGAAACAGAATGCAGCACTAGAGAGACCATAGCCTGTTCTTATGTCTTAATAACAGTCATAAAACCAGGCCCTTCAGAAATAAAAATTATCCAGGTTATTACAGATATATTTTGTGAAACTTATTTGAGAGCAATAAGTTTCACAAAACATATCTGAGACTCACAGCACTTTTAGAGTGCGCTTAACAAAAACAATCAATAAAAAGGAGACAAATTTCCACCCTACCCCCCAAACCTTTTCTTGGCTATGCACAAAACATCCTGCATCAAGTCTGATTGATATTGCAGAAAGAAACTCTGAAATAAGATCTCAGAGTTGGTCTATAGTTCAGATTCTTAAAAGCACCTTTTAGGCTTTTAATGACATTGGGTAGCATCCAGACTAAGCAGTCGTGACCAAGCACCACTGAAATCAGACACATCATTCATGACTAACAAATTCTATCAATTTCAGTGAGATCATTATTGTCTGTCTTGACTAGCAGTGGCTCTCCAGGATTTTCCAAAAAGGGATTTCCACCACCTTACTCGGAGACGCCAGGATTGAACCTTGGACATTCTGCAACAACGCATGTGCACTGCCAGGGAGCAATATCACTGGCTGGCCTGTGGGTAGTTTTCATTTCTTAATTACCATTTTTAAAAGATTTATAAACCACCTAACACAACCTCTCTAGGCAGTTTACATAAAACTAAAAAAACCCTAAAACTCTGAAGAAATAGGTGTTATTTATTTATTAAAGATTATTAAGATTATATTAGGTTTGAGTTACCAATGAAGAGAAACACAGAGATATAACATTAAAATGCAAAGAAATGAAAATTAATAACAGTTAAGTAAGCTTCCTTGAGTGCCTTAAAACACAAAGGAAAGCAAGTAGAAATTCCAAGAATAATCATACCAATAAAGTGACTTGGAGCAAACACATAAATAAGATTCTGAGTGAGAAGCTTTTGAAGGGCAAAAAGGAAACCAGGATGTTCCTCACAATGTGGAATACTTAAGACGTAAAACTGAAATAAATGATGATAACGCATTCACAGATCACCCTATCTCTTCCTAGCAACATACCTGGGCAAGGTTCATTGTTGCAGATCCAGATGCCATGTCTACAAACACTGAAAAATATTTTTTTAAACAGTTAGGTACACGGGCAAACTAAAGTCTACTATCATTATAATGCTGTAGCAGTTTCCTGCTCTGAGCAGGGCTTAGACTATAAGATCTCTGACATTCCTTTCAGTTCTATGATCATTATTATTTATTTTATTTATTTGTGTAATATATTTGCCCTCTGCCCAAAATCACACCTCTGGGTAGTTTACAACAAACATAAAACATTATTTACAGATTATTTGGAGCTGACAGCAGATGCTTGGAATATCAGTTTAAAATGTGACAGAAGAACCATTGCTGCTTCCCTTTGCATACTATCATTCCGATCTCTTTCACTGGGACCTGTCACCTTCTACACATGCATGAATATGAAGATGAAATGGTACACGCTGAAATCCAGAACCTCCTTAAAGACTAAAAGATACATCTGGGCCTGATTCTTGAGGCATTTTTAATGTGTGAATTTAACCACTTTTGTGAACATAATGTCCACAGTGTTCCTTCATATGACAAATGCTTCCACACTTCTCACTTAGATATCAGGAGGGAGAATTAAGGGTGATTTAAGTCTCATCCTTGCCCTGTTCACACATTGTGTTCAACATGCATACAACCTGTGTACACTGCATGAACATATATTTGTATACATGTATGTTATTCACACATTCACACAAACCGCCTGAGCCACTTTAGGAAGGGCAGTTTGTTTGTTTGTTTGTTTGTTTGCTTGGTGCATTTATATACCGCCCTATACAAAAAGTCCCTGGGCAGTTCATGATATAAAAACCATTAAAACATTAACATAATTAAAACAATTTAAAATACAATAAAAACTCTAAAAACCAAAACGTTAAAACAATAAATTAAAAGCCTGACGAAACAGGTATGTTTTTAGTTCCTTCTTAAAAACATTTAGAGAAAGGGAGACTCTAATTTCATTAGGAAGCAAGTTCCAGAGTCCAGGAGCAACTCTAGAAAAGGCCTGATTTTGAGATGCCACTAACTGAGCTGGTGACAACCTCAACCAGACCTCCCCAGATGATCTTGAGAGGCAGTGGGGTTGATGAAGAAGAAGGTGTTCTCTTAAATACTTCAGACCCAAGCTGTTAAGGGCTTTATAGGCAATGATAATGACCTATAAATATAATTTGTTTGTTTTCCTAGACAGCCAGGAAAACAAACAAATAGATCATAGAACAAATCAATCCAGAATTTTCATTTGAAGCACAAATGACCAGGATCAAACTCAGGGGCGTAACGATAGGGGGGCAGGCAGGGCACGTGCCCTGGGCGCCACTTTGGTGGGCCACATGGGGGGGCGCCCGCCACCCGCCATGCGATCCGCTGGCGCCCGCCACTGCCACGCTCACCGCCACAATCCCAGGGGCACATGACGATGATGATCCGCCGCTGCCCGCCACTGCCGCGCGATCTGCCGCCGCCCGCCGCCGCCGCGCTCACTCCAGAGTCCGGCCAGGGCGCAGGTATGTGGGGGGGGCGCAATTTCAGGGGCAGAGCTTGCCCTGGGCGCCGTTTTCCCCAGCTACGCCTCTGCTCAAACTATCATACTTCGGACACATTATGCGAAAAACCAGGTCTCATGAGAAGTCCATAATGCTGGGGAAAGTTTATTTATTTATTTGTTTATTTTATTTAACACATTTCTTTACCTCCCAAAACTCACATCTCTGGGCGGTTTACCACAAGCAAAAAAAGTTAAAACATTAGTTAAAAGAAATGATAACAACAACCAAAAATAAAACTTGAAGTTGAAGGAAAGAGAAGAAGAGGATGACCAGCAGCAAGGTGGAAGAATTTGATTATGACAGCAATGAATGCACCACTGAGAGACCTTAAAGGCTAAGTTGAAGACAGATTATCCTGGAGAACATCTATCTATGTGGTCACTAGGAGTCGACAACAACTTGATGGCACTTAATCAATCAATCAATCAATCAATCAATCAATCAATCACCTTTATAGGTCATTAATATGAATGAACAAACGAACATACCAACAAATGAAATCCTATTCAGTTCATATATAGTAGTACACTTCCTATCTGAATCCTGTATCTGAGGCACCCTGTACCAGTTGGAAGAGTTTGATGGACAGCTAGAACTAGAAATTAGTGGACACCATGTGCGTGCGGGCACTGCATGTGGATGCATAGGGTGGTGGAGAACAGGTAAGGACGTGCTCTACTCCTTTTTAAAGATCCCACTCACCATTCCACCCCCACCGGTGCCGAATCTGTGCAAGAACCTCCGTTTGTGTAATGTGTACCTCCACAGCAAGGAAATTTGATCTTTAAAAAACAGTCACTTGGATAGCGGCAACTTCCATACTAGTCCTTTGACACCAACAGTTCACACAGGTATTGCATCCTACAGTTGCTTCCACACTAGAGCCTTTTAGCACTGCTGAAGCATTGCTTTTGTGCAATTAGCTGGAAGCAGAGTTAAAACAGGGGTTCTATGCAGCACTTTCAGTATCCCCATGGCCAACATCCTGCCATTATGTTTACTCACAAGGGTGCCCTAATCAGCAAAAGGCCTTTCCAATTAAAATTTGTTTGCTTACAAGTTGAGCCATCTTTATTGATCTCAGCTGGAAGATTAGTGATGAACAGACTGTTAATTGTAACTCAAAAAGCTTCCAAAAATGCCTCAATGTAAGTTTCTGTTCAGAGGCTGTGGTGATCAGCTCTCCCCTCCCCTAAAGAATGAACCTGGAACTGAACCCTGTCCTGTCTGTAAGGCAGTGGCCTCCAGGGATCAGCCACTCAGCACATGGTGACTGGGACCTAGAGAGTCTGGTGGCAGGAAGTGAAGGGAGTCTTTGTTCTCAGAATGAGCCAGGAGGGTGATGAGAGAAGATGGGGAACAGGCTTCGTGAGCACCAGCCATGAAGTCTGGCTGCCTCATGGCCAACAGCCAGCCTGGCGACTTCTCTCATGGAAGGACATCTGAAGATCCTTGAGAGACAGGATTGCAGGAAACTTGAATTATCTCCTGGAGTTTGGGGTGAGATCAAGGGAAAAGGAAGCCAAGGGCTTTGACTTCGGGGAAAGGTTTAGCCAGGGAATCTTGTGTTAGGTAGTCTGCATTGGATTTCTTTTGATTTTGTGCTTTAGCAAATCCTTACAATTGGTCTATAGTGTTTTTATCTGTAATGTAACTAAGAGGAACTGAACCTGAGCCTTTTTCCCACCAACCAGGGCTCTGTAGAAGTTTCTGTACCCTGTAAAGGTGCTTTTAAAGGTTCCTTGCAACTGGGAGTGCTTTTTGAATTAGCTTTGCTACTGGGTAACCATGATTTTTAAAGTGTGTCACTCCAAATACCAGCTGGAGTACTCTTTGAAAGTATTCTTGCAAGTACTGAGTGTTTCTGTTACCTGTAACTAAAAGCTGAGAAAGCCCCAGACTGAAGCAGTCTGTGGTATTTTGAATAAAGGTTTTTCTCTCTTTTTGTTATTTGGATATTACCTGCCTCTGAGTTTTTAACTCAGGGAAAAGGGGTTTTACTCTGGTGCAAACATGCCTCAATGTTAATTGTTCAGCAACCTACCAAGTTTTCACACCACATGGAAGCTGCACGTGGAGGGGTTCTTGTACTTTTTCATTGGTAAATAAGAAGGAGAGTTTCCCTGGAATTTTGCCCACTTTTGGTGGGGGGGATAAACTCTGTTAAAAAGTGGGCATGGTGGCAGTGATTACCAAAGGAACAGTTTTAAAGGAACAGCCTTTGTTGAGGAAACGTGGAGGGAATGATGCAGCACTTTTCTTTGCCCCACATGGGCTTGCTTTGAGACAAAGGCTGGACTTGCTACAGAGGTGAAGGGCAACTTTAATTACTGGTTTCTTCTCATTGTTTGTTTGTTTTTCCCAATAGTGAAATAGGATGAAATGTTCACCAAAAATCAGGGGTGAGGAAAAAGAAACACAGGAGGACAACACTACAAACACTAGCTGCAGTGATTTGGCAAGGATATCATGGGAATGTTCCATGAGGTGTGAGTGAACAAACAATGGCAATTTCAGCACAAAGGCTAGTGTGGAAGCCACTAGAACTTTCCTCAGAGCAACCCGAGGATATAGACATTGTTGCTGCCAATCTGTTGCCTTCCATTGTACTCCGCACTATTTTTCTATCTTTTTAAAGACCAGATTTGTAGCAATTTTTCTTACTCTGACTTTCAATGAAATTGTAGCCCCAAGCACAACTGAATCACATGGTGGAAGAAGTCCCAGGAGGCAGTTGGTGAAATGCACCCTTTCTGAAGGACTTGCTCTTCCATTTCCTGATTGCAAATTCTGCAGATCAGATGTTTGGGAGAGAGAATGGTGGGGAGGGGACCTTATTCCCTCTCCGAAACAACTGATCTGCAGAAACTGCAACCAGGAAATGCAACCTTTCCTTCCTTGTCAAAGAGCTAATTCTCGACATTTCAATTCACCAGTCAACTGTTTGGTGAGGAAAGAGGAGATAGGAAGCAGCATCTAATCTACCATTCCCTCTCCCAAACAGCTGTTCTGGAGTGTCTGTATTGCTGCATGAACCACACCCTGAAGTATAATCCCTCGCCACCAATATTTTCCAAATTTTAATGCATTTATTTTCATTTTGTTTGTTTATTACCACAAATATGCTAATAAAATAAAACAAAATAACAAACCAGTGTTTATATGGAGGGTGTGTGTGTGTCTTCAAAGTAAATGAGTGGAAAGCAAGTGAGTTGGATGACTGTCAGACAGTTAAAGATATAGAAAAAAATTATACCAGGAACAGCACTGAAGAAAGGAAGTAGAAAGCAAGGGGTCTGCTGATTAGATTTGGCTGAATGGGCTAAACAATGTGACAGATTGCTTTTCTGTCAGCGGAGATTGGTTTGGGGATTCCTGGAAAGCAGTTCTTCCCCCTTAAGCCTCCAGGGATCTCCCATGGAGCCTGAAAAGCAAGAGTCCTCCTGCCACATTGGCACTATCACCTGAAGGAACACACACTCCCACTTTGCCCCAGACACTTGAGACAAAATGATCTGATGCACAGGCACAATTATGCCCCTCCCCATTCCCAACAACAACCCATTGTCCTTCTTTCTTTCATATAATATAACTGAATGAGGTGGATGTAAGGCAACCATACATCCTTTTCCCCCTCCTGGATATGTCCTCATTTCCATGAAAAAGTGGCATGTCCTTGAGGAAAGACAATCTGTCCAGTATTTGTGCACCCCCACGTCAAACCATCTGGCAGACCAGGCCTCCTCTGAGCCAGCAGCCAGGGCTACCTGTCCAAGTAAGAAAGCTAGCAGGTAGCAAAGAAAACCAGCACCTTTTATTTTGTAGATCTCTCTCCTACCAGGAGGTTTCCCTCCTAAATGTAACATTATTTCTTAAAATGGTACCACCTCAGTATCATCACAACTCCCTCCCAACCTGCAATCTGAAGTAGTACAGTCAAGGATTCTACCATTGCACCCCCAGGCCCCCAATGAAGACAGGACACGCTTAGTTGAAGTAAATAAGGGGCCACTTTTTATTATTGTACAGAGGTAACAACACTTGCAACGGGGTCCCAATTAACTAGAGTGCGGGTACTCCTCTCGCGTGGTGGCCCTTCCTAGTGAAGGGCACCCCACACCAGGGCGAAGGGCCGGGTCCTGATTTGGTCAGGCTCCAAATCCTGACCTCCTCTCACCGCGGGACTCCACCCCGCTGGGTGTGTGTGTGTGTCCGACACACCCTCAACCCAAGCCGTCAAAGCTCTATCTGAAGTAGTACAGTCAAGGATTCTACGATTACCTTCTGCTTAATGTGCAGTAAGGTTCTCAGGACCAATTTATCCATGTAGCAAAACCAAGTGGTAGGTAAAGCCTTTTCTTTCTTTTTTTACACTATAATATTTCATGCTCCAGTAGGGGAGCTTCATGTCTGAATGGTCCTACATCAAGACAACTCCTTGGGCATAGAAAAACAATAGGAGGAAGGTTCAATCTAGGCCGCTCATGGCTAGACTGAACTCTTCTTCCTGACATGTATGTGCATGTCTGTGTGCGTGTATGATGGAACACTGAAACATAAATCTGCAACCTGAAATAGTATTGGCTAGGACAAATGTTACTACTTGTTTCTGTTACATTTAAAAGCCAGCCCTCAGTGAGTAAAATCAGTGAGTTAGCCGGAAATATAAGTGCTCCCGAGGAATAATCATAATGTATTTCATATTATTATTTCGGGGGTGGAAGGGAGGTATGAAATACAAGGGAAAGGGCAATCCCTTCACCCCATTACCTTCCCTAAATTTCACCTCTGTCAACACTCCCATTGTGGATTGCCAGCAATTTCATCACACCATTATATTTACCACAAATTGCAGTCCCGGTAGATGGATGAGCCAGGAGGATGGCTTTTGCCAGAGTTCATACAGGAGCAGTCAGAGCTGTCCACACAGTGGTCTCCATCGAGCATTTTGCCCTCTGGGGAGGCCAACAAAAAAGAAAAAGAAAAGGGGTTATATTACTTGATCAGAACTTGCGTATGCTGCACTCTAAATTCTGATTTTATAGAAGCTGGCATTTTGCAGAAGTCAGTCTTCTCAGCTGGCTCCATTCTGTTGCTGCTTCTTCTGCAGACTTCAGTGTGCTCACATTTCTAGCAGACCCATAGCCACAGATGGCACGGGAGGGAGAGAATGTAGGGGCCTAGATTCCCAGAGATATTCCAAGCAGTTTTTCTAAATATTCAGCTTTTGTTATAGACATTTAAAAAATCATCAGGTCAGTTCCCTCTCCCTGGTTTCCGAAATCTTAACTCACACACTATCTAGTATCCAAGAGCTCTATTCTGGGCAGTGCCTGACAGCAGCTCATCCTAACAAGTCGGGGGCCCCAAAGGCATACCTGCCAACATGTCCCTAGTTTCCCATTCACCTGAATGGGAAAATAAGGACATGTTGGCAGATATGCAAATAAGGCACAACTGCCTCTGGTTCCCGGCAGCCCTGGTTGCACCTCCCTCTTCCATCCCATCCCTAGACAGTGACTGATCAGCCCGCACAGCTCTACCAGACAAATGGCCAGCCTGCAGGCAGTGTGGCTCTCGTTAATGCCAGGGTGGGACCGGGGCTGCTGGGAACCACAGGCAGCTGCACCTTGTCTGGCTCCCCTTTGGTTCATTAGGACAAGTCACTACTAGCAGGGCCTTATATAAAATGAGTATGCTCTTTGGAATATACTCCCGGAATCCTCTGCAATGAACTCAGATGCTGTAACAGATGCAGGTGTTTCTGGGCAGAGGATAGAAAGTTTAAAAACAAAACAACACACTGCCCAAGCAGACAATGTTTGACTTCGTTTAACTGCTGTGAATGGCACAAGGAACCTGCCACAAAAATATCTATAATTTTATAACACTTTAGTTTAGTTGTGCAAGCCACAACTAAAGCCAGCAGTGAACTTGTATGCCATAAAGCGCCTGTTGAAAAGAATATACAACACTGCTTCTCCAAATGCCAGAAAGGAGCCTACCCGCCCACCCCCACAATGGTATATATCTTCCTTCTTTTCTTCCCTTAGCAGCTGAAGTCACCCATTCAGAAATAATTCAGGAGCATTTGTAGGCAAAAGGAAAGAATTCATGTATCAGCAACCAGTGCTGGAACTCACATAGGCATTTATTTCTTGTTATTAAATAGTAGCCCTTTGATAAAACACATTTGCAGGCTGTATAAAAACTGCCTTATTTGTGGACACAGAAAAGGGGAATGAGAAAATAAATAAATAAATACTTGTAAATATGTGGAAACAGACACTGCTTTCCTTCTATAAGTAAAATGGGAAATGTTACTGTCCAAAGGTTCCCTCTATAAACAAAACAGTAAATAAACTACCAGGGCAGCTGCAGCCATCAACGCATTTTTCTTGACACACTTCATTGATATTCAAACTCTGGCAAGTTTTGGCACAAGGGGATGTACACTCCTTATACTCCATGCCAACTGGACATCTTGGGCCTGAAATAGTAACATGAATTAGACACAAATCCCTAGGAATCTAGTAGTCATCTGCTTAATTAGAAGATGGAGAATTGTGTGAGGTCAAATCCCCTATTCTGTTTTATTTTTCAACATGATATTAATTTCTTACAGTGTATATACAGCATTCTTACCATAAACATCCACAATTTGGCTTATAGCTACATTAATGTATGAATCCCACAATCCCAGGTGAATTTTGTGAATGCCCAAAAACTCAGGCTGGAGACAAACAAGAGTTGAACGTGATTCAAAAAAGGTTTCTCTTCCTGTAGTTTCTTTGCCTATGGGACCAAATACACACTTCTTTGCCTATGGGACCAAATACCTATTTATTTTGTATTGTTTTTGAAATAATACAAATACCTGCAAAACACCTGAAAGTGAGATACAGGGACATCACATGCAGTGGCCTTGCTTTCAAACAAAGGCGCTCTTACCCGTGGACTTCAGGGCCCAAGTCCAGGACCTCCATACCCCCTGACGCCCCCTAAATCATCTTTAGTCTATCCTGGGTGGTGTGGTTTGTGCCCTCAAGAACCTAAGTGTTAAAAAATTATGCTTCACTTGCAGCAGGGTGGGTGGCAGAGAGGGGTGGAGCTCTCCAAAGGCCTTTAAGTCCAGGCTTCAAAATTACCTAGGTGCACATCTGTTTTCAAATTGCCTTCAGCTCTCGCTCGCTTGCTCTCAAAAAAACCCAAACCAAACTCCTTACTATCATCTGTTCCCAGTCCCCAAGATATACTAATAAATATTGACAATTCCCTAAATGTGATTGTCAGCTTTCCAAAAGGTGAGGAAATAGATACCTATTTGGGACATTCACAGATTAATCCGAGATTGTTATATCATTATGAGACATTCATGTATGCACCTTATGCATTATGTAGTGCACACCATTGCCCCAACCCTGCAAGAGAGACCCACGCATCTGATGAAGCTCACATCTAGGATGTGCATCTCTGCCTGCATTATGATGTTCCATGGCACTGAAGCTGCAGTCTTAATGCACTTACTACAGAGTTAATTCCATGGAAGTCAACAGGACTCAGTAAAAATTCATAGTTTCATGATATATGGTATATAACCTAATGCAACAATAAATGCAGTTCAGCATCTAAAATATAAACACAACTAAGCTAAAAGTCAGCACTGCCAAAATCAAACCTAACTGATAAAAAGAAGTAGAATCCCCAGCAGCAGAAATCGGCTCCCTGATCACTGACTGGCTCCAAAGGCCTTCCAAAAAGCCATATCTTAACCCCATGCCAGAAGGCTGGCAGCAAGTCACAAACTGTGTCTTTCAGAGAGCATTTCATAGAGCATGACCACCACCACAAGAAAGGCAGAGCACCCAACCAGAGCTGATCTGAAAATTTCTTTAGATTCATTTCAGCAAAATTAGGAGGTACTAAACATTTCCAGGCTGAAACAGGCCAAGGAATGCTTTGTGATGGCAGCTGCAAGGACTGTAGGGTTGTGGTGTTTTTTTTGTTTTACAACACAATTTACATTGTGACATTACAGATGGCCAAGACATAGTGATATTCTGAGGGAGTTTCTAGAAAGAAATGGCAGCTGTCAGTCGGCAGAGACATTTCTCTTTCTTAGGCTTGCCTGAGAAATTGCAAGAACTGGCCCTCCATGTTGACAGTGGGAGAATATGGTGGAGAAAATGAGAGGGGCATTTCAGATCAGCTCTCAACAACCCTGAGGGTGGGACTCTGAGTGGCATGCACAGGGGTGTAGCTGTAATTGAGTGAAAGGGTTCAAAGAACACAGGGCCCCCAGTTCTTGAGGGGCCCCCAGCTCCACCCTTCCATATATTCTTCATTATCTGAGGGGCCGCACGAGAGAGGGGTGAACATGGGCCCCGTCTCCCCTAGCTATGCCCCTGGGCATTCACACACCAATTTGAGGTTTTGGAGCTGTACATCTAAGAGGTGGTGTTCTCAAGTACACGGGCATCAGACCATGGACTTTAAAAGTCATCACCAGCCCTTTGACTGGAGTCTGAAAGCTAATAGGAAGACAGTACAGCTGAGTCAGAATACGCTTCCTGTGATCCATTCTTGTAAAAAGAGAAATTTCATCATTCTGTAGCAGCTGAAGCTTTTGAACCACCTTCAAAAGGCAGCTCCAAGCAGAGCGCATTGCAATAGTCAATATGAGAGGTTACTAAAGCATATATGATTGCGGCCAAATCCTTGTCTTAGGTAAATGCTCATGACTAGTTAGCAGTCTAAACTTGTGAAAGGCAACAATATAAGGAATATCCTCAAGCTATGGACCTTGTTATTTAGGGCCTCCATTTGGGGCAGGCCAGGGGCGTAACTACCATTAGGCAAGGGGAGACAGTTGTCTTGGGGCCCCAATGCCTCAAGGGCCCCCCCAGAGGCATGCCACATGACTCCCCACCTGCCCGTGTTGCACCCCCCGGATCTTTTAAATACCTAGAAACATATCTGTAAGGGAGAGAGGAAGAGTGATAGGATTTTCCATGTAAAAAGCTGGTATTAGCAGGTTTGTTCCAAATTTCTTCTAAAAATTAAAAAAATCAATCTTTCCCTGAGTGCATTTTAGTGTAAAAAGTAGTGAATTCAGCAAGTTAAAGTGGGGGGGGGGAGAGAAGGAAAAGGAATGAGAGCAGAGAGGAGGAGGAAGATAGGTGGTATGAAGTGGGCACAAGGCTATGTGTGGCTCACCAGAGGTGCATCAGAATCTAATCTGGCCCACCACCAAATTTTAGTTTGACATCCCCTCGCATAGTACATTTGCAAGAGAGAGAAAATCCAAGCCCCAATATTTATATGGGGGTAGAGCCTTTTATCGGGGGGATTCTTGTTGCACCCCCTGTAATTTCCTGCTGGATCTGTCCCTGTGAACTAGATATTCACCATATTCATAATGGGGATGTGATGGTGAGTGAACTATATATTGTGAAGTGTGTTTGTGTGTGTATTTCAGAGGGGGGCCCATTTTAACATCTTGTCTCTGGGCTCACTCCAACCTTGCTACGCCCCTGGGGCAGGCAAAACTGACAATTCTCCAGCCTTAGGCTTAACCACTGTCATGACCTTGGTCTCATCTGGATTAAGCTTCAGCTTGTTGCCTTTATTCAGCCCATAATCACATTCAGGGACTCAGTCACTGCTCCAGTATTGGATGAAAACAAAATATAGAGCAGAGTCATCCACATATTGATTACACCAAGCTGCCCAAGAATCCCTCCCAACCATTGTATACAGATGCCAAAAACCACTGGGTGCATGATAGAACCTTGCAGTAATTTGCAGATGACTTGCATCACAGAGATACAGTAGACCAACACTCTTTCTCTGCATGTAGAAAGTCCTGGCTATTGTCAATTTTCAATTTAGCAGTTCAAACTGTGTGAAGCACTAGCCATTTTCTTAACTCTTGGAATGAAACTGTACTGCTTTCAAAGGAAAATAGAGTTTTACAACTTTAGTCTTGAAAACTTACTGCACACACTGCTGATAGGCCATCCTTCCAGAATCACACCTTGCTGAGCACAATTTCTGGCATACTCCAGAAAAACTGGACAATGACAGCTCATGTCCTGGGCACATGTGCACATGTCTTCTTCACAGAGGCCAATGAATTGTTCTGCGTCAACCAGGTGATGGCATTTGGAAAACACAGGGGATTTTCCTAGCAGCTGGCAAATTTCCATAATGTCCTGCAGGCACAGAACAATTGAAACTGTCACAAAATTATTACAATTTATCTAGAAGAACAGGGGTAGGAGGGGGGAAAGGGGTATTACTATGGTCCTCTTTAGATGCAAATTCCTTCCCCCATCCCATGAATTGTCCCTCAGGAATGTCAGAAGCAGGCTTCAGGTTTTAATTCTTGTCCTGTATAAGTTAACCAGGAGAGCCTGCATTTATTTGAACATGGAAACTCTTCTAAAACCCTGGAGGATACCCTCATAGTACACTGCTCTGGGATCCTTGGAGGAAGAGCGGGATAGAAATGTAGAAATAATTTGCAAAGACAGGGAAAGAAAGAGAAAGGTCTTGTGTCTAATGGAATGGAATGACTTCCAATAGACCAATATTGGAATAAGATATGATTTCGATTTTGAAACAATATATTACATTTTAAAAATACTAAAGAAAACAACCCTCAAGCCAATGTTCTCTCCAATCTAGACTTGTGGAGAATATGCCCCCAAAATATTCTCCAAAAATTCCCAGGAGGAGAATATGAAAGGGGGGAATTGAGGAATCTCTACTGAACTTTCAAATTTCTTAGAAGTTCTCATGAGGGCCTTGTTCCTCAACAAGCAGCTGACTTTCCAAAAATGACATCTTTCCCCACTGGCCTGATTCTCATTCAGAAGAAAATAAAGAAAAAACAATAGCAGCCAGCCACTATTGAGGGGGACAAAAGCTATTGAGACATATTGGATTGCTGCTTGCTTTCTGTAAAAGAGCAAGAGAATCACTCCACAAATGGCGGATATAATTTTTTATAAGCAAGTTTATGACTCTGCATGTGCTCAGGAACTCTTGATTCTTAGATTGGGGACTTAGATTCATACTTGGGGTCTTACACTTAGCACATACACAGAGTGAACAGTATGTATAATTCAGTAACAGGCCTCACTGAATGAGGAGAGAGACACAAGAGGGGTTGATGGTATCCTCAACACCTGTTAATGATTCTCCCGTTTGGTTTGCAGAATAACATTTAGCTGCACACAGGTGCCTTTAAAATTGCAAATTAATATTTTCTTACTCTCTCCTACACAAAGGAAAAAAATTCAATACAATGAGGGATTTTGTTTCTCTGATTTTGAAAAAAATGGGATATTGTTCACAAACTTGGTTATAAAATTAAGTAGATACTATCAGCTGATTTTGCACCCTTTAGTTTCAATTCTTCCCCCACCCCTGAGTATAGTCCTTAAATTATTTGGGAGGGCTGCTTCTTCTGTTAGACATTTCCTCTGTTTGGAAGCAGCTCTTAAGAAGAAAAAGCTCAGACCAGGGGAGGCAGCAAACTTTTCTTTCCTAAAGAAGAAAGCAAGCAAGCAAATAAATAAATAAATAATATCAAAAGAAAACAAGCAAGAGAGGGCAAGGTGTTAGGGACAGCCTTTTCTAGGGTTTGATCTCTCGCTGGCTAGAGGGTTGTTTGTTTGTTTGTTTGTTTGACATGGTAGTTTCAGTTGTGCCTAGAAAGAAAGTGGGTGGGGAATTAGCTGCAGGTGAGTCACACAGTTTGAGAGTGAGAAACCTGGTGAAATAGTGAGAACCTGTGGGAAACTGTTAAAAGCTAGAAGACCTAAGAGGACTGGGGTCCTCCACAGAATCATTATGGGTGACAATATAAGGACTGTTACTAGGGGCATGCTATCACTCTCCAGATCAAAATGCTGAGAGTGACCTGGAGTTGGAGAAGCAAATCAAAGAGGCATCAAAGAGAGACAGGGTTGTAATAATGCGTGATTTCAATACCCTCACCTAGACTGGGCAAATTCACGTGCGGGTATGGACAGAGAGGCCAAATTTCTAGACATGCTGGATGACTGCACCTTAGAGCAGTTGGTTTCAGATTCAGCCAGATAGAAGGTGACCTTGGACTTCATCCTGAGTGGTTCCCAGGACCTGGTGCAAAATGTCAGAGTTGTGGAACCACTGGGGAACAGTGATCATAGTGTGATCCAATTCAGCTTATATGTAAGTGGAGCATTGCTAAGGAAGTCCAATACAGATGTGTTAGGCTTCAGAAGAGGACAATTCCCAAAAATGAGGGGACTGGTAAAAAGGAAGCTGAAAGGGAAAGTCAGGAGGGTCAAATCACTCCAGAAAGCATAGAACCTATTTAAAATCACAATAATAGAAGTGCAGTTGGAATGTATACCAAGCAGGAGGGAAGGTACCACCAAGTTCAGGAAGATACCAGCATAGCTAACAAACAGAGTCAGGAAATCTATAAAAGGGAAGAAGACTTCCTTCAGAAAATGGAATCCTGCCCAAATGAAGAGAACAGAAAGAAACATAAACTCTGGCAAAAGAAATGCAAGGAGACAATAAAGGTAAAGTGTGCCGTCAACGCCTGGCGACCACAGAGCCCTGTGGTTATTCTTTGGTAGAATACGGGGGGCGGGGGCGGTTACCATTGTCTTCAGGATGCAAAAAGAGTGTTTGAGGAGCATATAGCTAGAAGTGTCAAGGGTAATAAAAACATTTTTAAAATGTCTGTCTGTCTGTATGTATGTATGTATTTGTGTACACAGACCCAAACTTTCATTTCTGGGCAGTTTACAGCAACAAATAACAAATTAAAACAGAAATTAAAACCTTAAAATAATTTGAAATAACAAGTCTGGTTAAAAACCTTCGGTGAATAAATGTCTCTTTAGAGACTTGCTAAAGGTTGTCACAGATGGGAAGGCTCTTATTTCAGCAGGGAGTGCATTCCAGACTCTTGGGGTGGCAACAGAGAAGGCCCATCCCTGTGTAGCCATCAAACAAGCTGATGGCAACTGCGGACAAACCTGTCTGGATGATCTCAATGAGCAATGGGACTTATAGTGAAAAAGACGTTCCTCATAAGGAGCAGCTTCCTTATGAGGCAAGGCTACAGCATCTGGGGCTTTTTGATTTGGAAAAGGCTTGGGGAAACATGATAGAGGTGTATAAAATGATGCATGGCGTAGAGAGGGTGGACAGAATGAACATTTTCTCCCTCTCTCACAGTTTCCCAAGAAACTGAAGACCAGGAAATTTAGGACCAACGAAAGGAAGTGCTTTTTCACACAACTCATAATTAATCTACAGAAGTCTCTGCCATGGGATGTGTTGATGACCACTAGCTTGGATGGCTTTAAAAGGGGCTTAGACAAAATTCATTTGTTTAAGCCTCCATTTTAAAGAAGCATTTTAAAACTGGCTTTAATAGGGTTTCCAGTTTTAATCCATTTTAGTCTTGTCTGCCATTTTATCCTGTTTTATTTTTAAGCTTGTTTTATTCTATTTTTTTTATTGTAAGCTGCTAAAATAGCAGTGTGCTGGAGGGGCAGGATAGAAACATTTTAAATAAATAAATAAATAAATAAATAACCAGCCAATACCTCCAAAAACAAACTGACAGACAGTATAAGCTCCTAAAGATTGGGGCAATATGTGCACAGAGAGGTACCAGTCAATAATCTGGCCACCACATTCTGCACCATCTGCAGCTTCTGAATACAGGTGTTATAATATAGGTGTTGAACTAGTTATTGTGTATGTTCCTTTAAGAGACACAGTTGAAGGGTGTAGTAATCGCTGTACTTATCCAGTTTGAGCTTGTTGCTGAAGCTGGCTAGAGTGAACTAACCAGAGTTGTATGGCAATCACTAGTTAAAGACATAAAAACAACACAGAGCACACTGCCATAATCTAACTGAGATGTGACAAAGTCATGGGTAACCATGGCAAAATCTAGCCAGAATATTTAAAGCTGACTGCAAAAAAATGACTCTTGCAAAGCACTAGCAATCTTGCATAAGTTGTGTGCAGCATTTTTACTTTACTTTAAAAAAAAAAAAAGCACAAAGTACATACAGTCCTGGCTGCAATTTCTGTGGTAAACAAAGAGCCAGTTTAGGGTTCTCAATTTTAACAGCCTCTGTCCTCACTGTTTCCTGTCACTGGGTAGAGCAGCAGAGCTGGATGTTGAGTTAAAGGAGGCCAAGTGTCACCAGGGGTTTCCCCAGTGTTTTTACTGTGGAAGAAAGTGCCTACAGTTTAGCCATTTTGAGCACTGCACCAAAGTGTGACTTTTTAAGGGTGCATATAATGCATATTAACTGCATCAGAGCAAAGCTGAATCATGTCTTTGGCTTTATGAACAGCACCTTCTGTCACCTCCTGACATCACTGTGAATGGTTTCGTCGTGTGAAATACCCCCCACCCTGCCCCCAGCCTAAGTGTAGTGAAGCTGTGTTCAGTTGCTGTCTGGAAAACCTCCAGGAGAGTGAGCAACATACTGCAGCAAGAAGAAGAGCCAGCTCAATGAATATGAGTCTAAGCAGCAGCCTGCTCCCCCGGTTAGAGCTGGTCATTTCTGTCTCTTTCTGTCCAGCAGCAATCCTTTAAGTACCAGAGTTCCTAGCACTCAGAAGAACACCAGGGAAAAGATCCTTTAAGAATTATGCCAGCCAAATAGGCTGCAATTAGCATTTGAGGAAGCAGCGCCACGCTCTTTCTCATAAAGCTACTGATCCTCCTCAGTCAGTTGATATTGTCATAAGTATAAGTTTCCAAGTTATGCTTCCAAACAAGCTATCTATACCATGTCAAAGTGTTGCATAGGGCCTTTGGGGACCTAATCCCCCAAATAAAGTTCCAGGTCCTTCCTCATCTTTCAGCTTTTATTTAAAAAGCAATCTTTGTAAATCTCCACACCTGTTACTTGTGGGGATATAAAGAGGAGAGTGCAGGCAGTCTTCTACCCAGTTCTTCACTAGTATGTAAACTTGCTCCCACCTTCCAATTTTCTGGCCAATGGGCACAAAGGCAGTGAGATAACTGACAAGCACTAAGCCAACTGTATACAATTAAAAGATATTTTGTAAATACTTAAAACTATTAAATGACCTCCAACATGTTCAACTGCTTGTATTTATGATCTGGCTGCTCTGCAATGTTTCCAGACCCCCTTTTTGGTTCTCTCACCACAAATGTTCTGGCTGCAGGCCTAGGGTTATGAGGATAGATTTAACATCCACCGAAGTCATCAGAAAGCCCCAGAAGCAAGAAGCCAGCTGAACAGTGGGGCTGATGAGTGGGGGAAGAAAGAACAAGGCAACCTCCATAGCTTTGTAGTGGGCAAAATACTGACTGAACTGCAGCTATTGTTCTCTTCACAGCTGACCATGGCACACTGAAATGAACTGAGAGACGGGGGAGATTTGCATTCCTGAGGCTTGAGCGAGCAAACAATGGCAGCTGTTTTCTTGCTGTAAAAGATCCATATTCTTCGGCAGGCACTGCTATTAATAGAACAATGTTTTGCCTTAAGAAAATATATTAGACCACTGTTTCTCAGTGCTGTAAGAGTCTCCCAAATCAGCATAATACAGAAGCTGCAGAAAAAGAATCCTCTGTAAAAACAGCTATATTTAATGGCCGTTGGCAGTCACAGTTGCTGCGGTATATTTTTATACTGTGCAATTTGCCCTGTTTTTGAAGAAAGCTAGCTCTGGAGAGAATCAGCTCACCATCAGCAGGGTGAGGTGGGTTACCTCAGGCAGAAAGTTGTGGGTGGAGATTAAAGGTCAGTAGACTGGAGGAAGAGAGAGAGAGAGAGACCAAGCAGATCCGTGATGGGCACAGTTCATTTGGCTCCAGTGCAGCCTTCTTTTAAATAAGTGTCAGCTGTGCAAAGGCATGGCTGTGTGTCAGGCTAATAAGTTGAAAGGGAGATGCCATTTTAATGTTCTGCTTCAAGCATTACAATGTTGTGTGCTGGCCCTGATTCTGGTGGATTGGGGCATCTCTCTTTTAACTTGTGTTAATGTTTTGACTGTTGTGTTTTAGATTGTAAACTGCCCAGAGATTTGCATATGGGGTGGTATAGAAATGTGCCTGATAAATAAAGAAATGAGCAGGTGAGATCCTGTTTGACCCCAATCCACTACATTGACAACTCTGGAGAAAAGATAAGAGTGAACTCAGGGGCATCACTGTAATGGGGACCTAGTCTAGTCTTCCTGGTCTGGTGAACTGAGTACCTGGGGCAAGATGAAGATTTGGCCCTCTCTCCACTGTTTCCCAGATGGCCCCTTATTTATTTTTGTCCCACTGGAGCACTGAGAATTAAGCCTGCTCTTAACTGTGGAGCCCCAGATCTTCATCCCAAGGTTCTGGTCCTAGAGCAGGGCTGCTCAACTTCAGCCCTCCTGCAGATGTTAGCCTACAACTCCCATAATCCCTGGCAATTGGCCATGGAGGCTGGGGATTATGGGAGTTGTAGTCCAGAAACAGCTGGGGGGCCAAGGTTGGGCAGGCCTGTCCTAGAGATTGATGGAATGTTAGGAACTGACTTAAGTAGGCTAGCAAAAATGCTTGTTATTATCATGGGAGGGTAGAAGGTGGAGAGAAAGGACTTCTATATTGCAAATATCTCTGATGCTACCAACTTGTTTCCAAGCCCAATTCAAAGTCGGGATGTGCAGAAACACCCCCCAAAAAATTTAATTTGTCTTACAGAAACTTGTTTAGCTTCCACCGAAAATTCACTGATGTTTCTCTTGGGAAGAGCTCTAAAATTCATTTCAAATTTAATTTTTGAAATTTTGGTGCCATAATTCATGCTGGTTTCAACCTTTAAAGTCCAAAACAAGGGCTGCCTTGCCTCTTTGCACACTCAGGTCAGCATCCGAAGTCCTGCTCTGCATTCCTACCTTCAGAAATGATTTTTTAAATTATTTATTTAATATCCTTACTCTGAAGGATATTTACCAAAGCTCTGTCATCTGTTTCTGTAGGATACACCACTACATAGGGCTAGAGGTGATGGGTGGGGAAGAGTTGATTGACCAAAAAGAAAGGGGAGCAAAACTGTCCATAATCCAGGAGGGCAGAACTGGAACAAGTAAAACCCCAAACAGCAGACAAGCATCAGTCATCAGAAAGATCAAACGTAAGAAGACTAACATAACATGCACATGAAATGATAACTCTGTTTCCTACCAACAAGCCCATTATCTCAGTTGTTGTATGATACAAAAGAGAAAACAAGCTGAGAGCCAGTTTGGCAAAAACAAAGTTAGCACCTCAAAGGAAATCCTAATGAAACTGTGAACACAACAGAGTGCAAGACAATGGATGATATTAATTTTCCAGCCTCATGTGCATGCCCACAGAGGCAAACACTTAGTTTTCTTATAGAATTGCCAGTGCCCCCCCACTCCACTTGGCCTGGCTCTTATAACAGCAGTCCAGCATACAGAAATGTAGTAGGTGAAGTGTGTCCCAGTTATCTCTGGGCCATAAAAAGCTTCACATTTCTGCACGTCAAGCTTCTGTGAAAGGCACAAGAGCAAGAACAGGAGTATGTTTATGAAGAGCCCCTCCTCGATCACTGAATTTGAAGAGGAGGGAGGATAGAGCAGAAGAGGAAGTGTGGAGGAGAGGTGAGGAGAATGGCAGGCTATAGAATTTCCCTCCTTCTTTTCAAATTCAGTGTACAAAAGACGAGGAGGGGCAACTCTTCACACTGCCACTTAGCCAAGCGCTGGTGAGCAGGGGCAATAGCATCCCACCACCTGAAGTGATCACCTCATTATGAGATCAGCTTTGGATGGATATAATTGCAAAGTCTCTACCCTTACTACCAGGCCGGTCAGTTGGTCACTGGGTGTCTCTCTCTCACACACATACACTTCTGTTCACTTAAGAGTACAAACTAATTTAATATTTACTTTAATTATGAGTGTAGTTTCTTATTGAATCAGCTTAAATGATGCTGAAGACTGGAAAACAGTTATTATGGAGCTACACATAAGGGGCAAACTATACGGGATGCTGAAAGACCCACCTGTTAAACATGGTTTGCTACCACATTCCTATAAAGTAAGTGTGGAGGCAACATTTAAAGCACAAAACAGCAGGTTGGGTGGGGTGACAAACCCTTCCCCTACTTGATTTTCCTCTCCAACCACCTCTACCAAGCCATTTTCCTCCTGGTGGGTTTGCGAGACCAGAATTAACCACTGACCAACAGATAAATGGCGGTGGGAGGCCATTTCAGTAAGGGCAAAACATGGGCTGAGCAGTGGAGGCACCAGGGCGCTTTCCAGATTATCGGTTCAACAGTAGTAAAATGCTTCAGTTCGGGCAAATTGCATTCAAAACATAAAAGGCAGGCTATTTCACAAAGCTACCAGCAGGGGGACTTACAACCGAAAAATACAACCTTTTTACACTGGGCATACAACCTTATAGCCATAAATCGCAGTGATTAAATCCATGACAAGGCATCAGAAATGTAAACAGCACCCTGCTGATAGCATAGGGACTGCGGTGTCACAACACTGGAAGTGTGGAAGCACACTTCACAGATACATCATGACCCTGCTGTAGGGTCTAATCTGGAAAACACCTGGGAAGAAAATATTGGGAGGAGAGCATAGAAGGGACAAAGTGCATTAGGATTCATGTGGGGCTTTCTCCCATATGAAAGAAGAGTAACAGTGTATGTTGCATTAATGGCTCTCATCCTAAACACAAGTGGAAGTGATCTCTTGCAAAACTGCTGTCAAAAACATTGAACTAGGTCTCACAATCAGTGAGACCTGGTTTGGGGTGGTGAGCGTCCCCGCACATGAGGGAGCCCTGGGCAGCCTGCGAGCCCGGTCGTTTACGCGATCAACAAAAATCGGGCTAGGCTCTCCGAATTTTGTTGATCATCAGAATAGCCCCATTGTTTTGCTGCCTTCAATTGGCCCTTCTTCCCAGGTGATGAGAAGTTCCAGGGGTTCACAATGCCTTGAATTTTCACTGCAGGCTGATAGTGTCTTTATAATATTTGGTTTGTTTGCACAAATATACAGGCTGAGCACTGAAGAGAGATAGAAGACGGCAGATCATTCTTAGAAGTCAGCAGCAGAATACATCAAGGGGGTCAAAGCCTCTGTCCCAAGAGATGCCCTTCCCTTGGCTGTTCCATTCCAGGCTTTCTCTTGAAAAATCCTTCTTGAGTCTCCATCTAGAAACTTGCCTGTTCTTTTCACTTTACACACATGGTTACATCAGAGAGCCCAAAGGCTCCATCTCAAGATGCTTCAGTTCTTTGCCTCTGCTGCTCCATTCCAGGTCCTCTCTCCCTTTTTGCCTCTCCCATCTAATCTATCCACTTGCCTGTTCTTTTCACTCTGGCTTCTCTTTCTCCCCCTCTCTCTCACACACATACACATACCTCTACTTTGCCGAGAAAGGGGAAAAACAATAACGTCACCTTCAGCTTCTCCTTTCAGGTGAGTCCTCATGTGTGCTTTTTGTCAGACCCATCATTATTCTGATTAGTCAGAATAATACGCAACACATCCTCTCTTTACCCACTATTCAGTGATTTGCTTACAAAAGAATAGCCAGCTGGCTATCCCCACATTCACAACAATACATTGCACTTCCAAGTGGGGAGTTGTGATGCATCTTTTCCCTGGGGGTCATTCCCACCCAGGACACTGGATAATAACCCAGGCATACACTGCAAGACAGTTGTACACACACTCAGCCCCACCTCTAGCTTGCAATTTTAAAAGTTAACTACATTGCAGTGGCATCCTAAGTCATTCCCGCTCAGCCACAGTTCAACCTGCAATAGGAGAATAATGGACTGTATTTCCCTTGGCACTGGCAGCAGGGCTATTTTTGTACTTGGTGGTGGTTGTTTTTTCTCAAAAATGTTAAAAATTACCTTATCTATCTATCTATCTATCTATCTATCTATCTATCTATCTATCTATCTAAGTTCTATTCCAAAAATGGCTCGGGGCAGTTTACACAGAGAAATAATAAATAAATAAGATGGATCCCTGTCCCCAAAGGGCTCACCATCTAAAAGGAAACATCAGATAGACACCAGCAACAGTCACTGGAAGTACTATGCTGGGTATGGATAGGGCCAGTTACTCCCCCTGCTAAATAAAGAGAATCACCACATTAAAAGGTGCCTCTTTGCCAAGTTAGCAGGGGATAAGGCCTGAGAGTATTAATTCCTGGTTTTGCTACCACTTTGTGTTTGGGAGTGGACAAATTGCTGCCCGTTCACAGCTGTACTAAAATCCTGGATTTCTCCATTGTTTTCTATATGCAGCTACAATTTCTGTTTCTCTTTTGTGGACCTGAGATCCACAAAAAGCAAACATTGTGCCAAACATGCCCAGAAGTCCTATCTCCAAACAAGTGAATTAGTCTTTTTCTTCATCTGTAGTTAAACTCTGCTTGATATGGCTCAAGCTTCCAGTGATCTTTACTCAGTTTTTACCTGGCTACCAAATAACCAATGGAAGAAAGCTTTGCTCAGGCAGTATGCAATAATTACCAGTCTCTCTTCCTAACTATAACTTGCTATATAAGTAAGGTAGAAAAAGAATTTCCACAGAACTAGGTAAGGTAGAATTTCCACGGGGTTTTTCTCAACCCTGCATGATAAGCTGCACCTACCAAAATTCCCTCTCCTAACATAATAGCTAAAGGTACAGTAGCTCTGTTGAGTTCCTTTGCATGTGATCAGGGGCTCACCTGCCATGTACTATACCTAAAATCCTTCTCAGTACATCAGGAAGATACAGCGGACCCATAAATTCCCCTGGGGACCAGTTGTTGGTTTAAGAGAATCCCCAACTGCCTCATCTACCAATTCAACTGTGAATCTCCTTGTATGCCAAGCTCCAGGAGTGGCATCAATCCCTGGGTGACTACTGAAAGTAATTCTGAAGATGTTAATGGCTTGATATTATGAACAAGTTGTTCTGGTAAGAACTAATCTGCCTACTTTCATTTCACTATAATCTTAATTGATAATTGCCATCCTCACAAATTAGCCCACTTTCGCCTTAAATATTCACATGTCTACCATCTTGAATTGGAGTGGGTGACATCATCACAAACTAGGCCATTGAGGCATCCGTGTGTCCCTACACCTGTGGCAAATTTGGTTAGAATCGGTTAGGTGGTTCACAAGTTAGCCCACTTGTGCCTCAAATGTTTGTGTGTCCACCATCTTGAATCAGGGTGGATGACATCAAACTATGTCACTGAGGTGTCTCTATGTTTCCCTACAGCTGTAGCAAATTTGGTTCAAATAACAGGCAATTCACAAGTTAGCCCTCCAGCACCTCAAACATTGAACTGGGTGAATGACATCATTACAAACTACACCACTGAGATGTCCCTTTGTGTCACTCAGTACGATCATACCAAATTTGTTTCAAATCAGTCAGACGGTCCACAAGTTAGCCCACTTCTGCCTCATAAGAACATAAGAACAGCCCTGCTGGATCAGGCCCAAGGCCCATCTAGTCCAGCATCCTGTTTCACACAGTGGCCCACCAGATATTCATGTGTCTGCCATCTTGAATTGGGGTGGATGGCATCATCACAAACTACTCCATTGAGCTGTCCCAATGTGTCCCTACAACTGTACCCAATTTGGTTCATATTGGTCCAGGCGTTGTGAAGTTCATAGTGGGGGGACACACACAGAGAATGCTGGGTGATCTCATAAGCTTACTTTCCTTAAGGAAAGTAAGCTAAAAATACTGGCAGTAGGGATGTCCAAAGCCGGTGAATCTACTTACAACCTAACAACCCTAATTTGAAGCTGAAGACAGATGAGGTTGTTTTGTAGGAGGTTTGTATGATTCTAATACCTGATTGGTCAGAGCAAGCAGTGGAATAAAAAAAATAGCAAAGACTCTCTTAAACCTATTTCAGCTCTTTGTTAAAATCTACTATCTGCCTTCAACCCAAGAGTTTGGAAGAAGAAGAAAAAACATGTTCACAAGAGTTCACCCCAAAATAATTTATTTACACATATTTAGAAATGAAGAGTGGTGAGGTGTCAAGTGGGCCCCAGCTGTGGGGTTTCGAAACCATTAAAACATGTTCAAAAGGACATGTTTAACAAGGCTTGAGCTCCCTCTTGTCTGAGATTCTGATGTTTTGGAATATGTAATGCTGCTCACAAACATAATTATAGACTGCTATTTTGTAATAGCAGATATGCATTCCCTCAGAGTGTTTTGTAGGCAGGTGAAGCTGCTCTCAAGACCCTGAGAGGATCCTTGTGGTCTTTAAAAGAAGAGAAAAAACTGTAAAAACTATAAAATACAGGCTAAAAGCATGAGTGCAGGGACGTGGGTAAACACAACGTACTAAAATGTCCCCTTCTCTGGCATTTCTCCTTTTAACTTGTATTTTATTGCTGGTTTTACATGATGGTTAATTTGTTTTTTAATTGTTGGAATTCACCTTGGGGTCTATGTAACAAAGGTAGCCTAATGAAACAGAGAGAGAGAGAGAGAGAGAGAGAGAGAGAGAGAGAGAGAGAGAGAGAGTTAGTTTAAGACATCATCAGTGGGGATTCCTTCCACTCCCATCCCTACCCCTGGTTGTCATTCAAAGGAGAGCTCAGTCCCGAGTCTCTTGAAACTGTACCAACCTTATCTGCCATCTCAGATGAAATGTTGCAGGTGTGGCTTGGGGGAGATGTTCTCTGGCATCTCTTGCCTTCACTTGGAAAGGCCCAGGAATTAGCAAAATTGTAGCTGTTCTCTTCAAGAATACCTGAGGGGAGGAAAAGATGATAATATATGAAACTGAAAGCCTGGCTAGAGTTTTCTAGTTAAGAAAAATTCTATGTGTCAGAATCTCCATTCCTGAACAATCTATCATCTGTGGGAAAGTACCCAAAGCAACCTGGGTTAAAACCTGAGAGCAAAAGGCATGCAATTGTCTTGCAGGCTTCTTTTCCATAACGAGTAAGTCATCAAGGGTAACAGCACTGGCAGTTCTGGAAAGCAATTTTGCTGGTATTTGGGAGAGACAGCGGCACATCCCCACCCCCCACCCCAGCAGGGCCGGTTATCTCTGCTCAGGTCTGGCAGGGCAAGATGCCAGATAGAGGTGCTGGATCGGGACCAAATCAGAGCTTTAAGTATTCACTATGTAATCACCTTTTTCTACAGTGAGGCTGATTAAGTAATGGTAAAAGAGCAGACGATTATGCTTGCTCGGAGCACCAGAATAGTGATGCTACTCTGTGTATGGTAGATAATGGGGCCTTTTTCATGATCAAGTGTGAGCATGGGCGGGTGGGGAGGAAGCCTTGGAAGCCCCCGCCCAAGACGATCATCCTGTTGGTGCTGGTGTTGGGCATGTGGATTGCGCGCCCAGATGCTCCACTGCTGCCCCTAGCAGTGCAGAGGCCAGGATGTGTTGTCCCCCGCCCCCAGAAATCCCACAATGCACTGTGCCGCTGCACAGTACATGGTGGGGATGCCCCCAGAAACAGGCGGGCACCCATCAGTGTTCAACACCGGCTGAAAGCAGCCAATGTTGACACATGGTCAGGCAAATAGGATTAAGGGAGCACTTGCTCCCTTAACCTCATTTAAGAAGTGGGCTCCAAGGTGCTGCCGGGTCAGATGCCAGATGGCTCCTGGAGGTTTCCATAGGTAGCGAAGCCCAGGCTTAGCTGCTCTAACCAGGCCTTGGCTGCTCATGAGAATAGCCTCATTATCTCTGAACTGGGGGAAGACACCTGGCTTTCTTCTTCAGTAGAAAGGAAAATGCACTTTGCATATGTTCAGAAACAATTTCAGAGACAAGGCTCAGGCAGCAAACTTTCATTTTCTTTCCTAAAGAAGCAAGCAAGCAAACCAATCAATCAGTCAGTCAATCAATATGAAAACAAGGGGTTAAGGACAAGGTACGTTTGTTTTCTAGGGTTTGATTTCTGGCTGGCTAGTGGTTTGTTTTTGACAGGGCAGTTTCAGTTTCAGTTCTGCTTAGAAATACTGTGGCCGCCTTTGCACATAAGAAAAAACTGTGGCCTCAATGGAGCTGCAATTTGCCCCCATTGCCCCCGCTGCATTCCCAGACAATCCAATCTGCAATGAGACGATCTGGAGTATGGGAGACTGAGAAGTTGGGGGGGGGGACTGACTGCGTGGGCTTCCTCCTTCACATGAAAGACAGCTGCAGTAGCCAAATGGAGACATTGAGAGGGAGGAGTTTTCTACCCTCAACTCCGAATAGAAACAGTGGCAGCCTTCAGACAACACAACACCACTTTCTAACCAGAGTTATCGCCCATCAAACGAAGAAGGAACTGAGGGTGCACCTTGAGGTTTGTGGCCAGGACATAATTTGGGACATAAGTCTGAGGGAGTGGGGAATGCTCCCTTTAAAGGGAGCCCTTCCTTGGGTGATGCGCCCATATTATATTTTTATGTTGTTGTTGTTGTTGTTGTTATCATTATCATTATCATTATTAATTCAATTTCTATACCACCCTTCCAAAAATGGCTCAGGGTGGTTTACACAGAGAAATAATAAATAAATAAGATGGATCCCTGTCCCCAAAAGGCTCACAATCTAAAAAGAAACATAAGATAGACACCAGCAATAGTCACTGGAGGTACTGTGCTGGGGGCGGATAGGGCCAGTTACTCTCCCCCAGCTAAATAAAGAGAATCACCATGTTAAAAGGTGCCTCTTTGCCCAGTTAGCAGGGGATTGCCCAGTTAGCATATCCTCTTGCACAGAGGATGCTCCTCTGGGGTTAGGGCCCTCTTTGTAGTGGATGATTCAATCGTTAGGGGCACAGAGAGATGCATTTGTGACCCATGTGTAGATGCAGGGTGATTTGCTTGCCTGGTGCAAAGGCTGCCGACAAAGCATCTCTAAAGACTGTTAGGCCGTGCTGAGGAGTCAGCTGTCATTATGCACATTAGAGGTGTGCAAACCGGCTTGACGTCAAGCCAGTTCGACGTCGAGCCAGTTTGATTGAGCCAGTTCGACATCGAGCCAGTTCGGACTGAACACCCTCAAATGTTCGGGGGTGTGTGTGTGCAAACTTATTTTAGTAAAAATAATTTTTAAAAAACATGTTTTTACCTTACTCCCCTTGGGGGAGTTTCTGGAGGTGGCAGTGGGGGTCCATGGAGGTTCCCCCTCCTGCCGCCAACTGTCCTCATGCTGGCTTTTCAGCTGTTTGGCCACTCTTTGGCCAGTTTTTGGCCTTCTCCCGGTGGCCCGGTGGCCATTTTGGAGGCCACACACCTGTGCACTTGGCCTCTGCATGGCCCAAGCCACACAGACGCCAAGTGCGCAGGCGTGCGGCCTCGAAAATAGCTGCCGTGGCACCTGGAGAAGGTGAAAAACAGCTGAAGAGCAGCCGAAGCTGACTGAAGGGTGCCATGAGGACAGCTGGCTGTGGAGGGGGAACCTCCGTGGACACCCCACACACACACCGCCTCCAGGAACTCCCCTGAGGGGAGTAAGGTTAAAAAAAGGTTTTTATCTTTTATTTAACTAAAAGCAGTTTGTGAAACACACACACACACACTAGTCTGAACCGAACCGGGGAGGTTCAAGGGGGTGGTGGACCGAACTGGCCCAGTTGGGTTCGAGGCCGGTCCAGACTTGAACCCAACTGGACCAGCCGGTTCCATGCACATCCCTAGTGCACATTGGCACCTGCAATGTTAAGAAATGCAATCGGGAGGTCCTGGAAGCCAAATTGAGGCTGCTAGGTAGCATATTGAAGTCTAGGACCCCCACAGTAGCGTTCTCTGAAGTGCTACGTGTTCTACGCAGAGGGACAGCAAGACAGGCAGAGCTGAGATGGATGAGACAGTAGTGCTAGGAGGATAGATTTAGAGTTGTTAGGCACTGGGATACATTTTGGGGCAAGCAAAGCCTGAACAAAAGGGACAGCCTCCACTTGAATCAAGAGGGAACCAGATTGCTGGTGCTTAGCATGAAAACGTTTGCAGAGCAGCTTTTAAAATGATGCCTGGGGGATTACTCCCAGGAACTGGGCAGTATCTGCTTTGGCAAGCAAAATCCCCTAAAGTGCAAGGGTGCAAATCTTTCAGATAAACCAGAAGGGGACAGAATAGAGCTAGGAGTAGAGCAGAAGGAAACACATAACACCAGGTCAAAAAGGTCAGATGACAGCAAGGGAGATAGCATGCACCAATGCCAGGTAAGAGACTCAGTGTATAGGCATTTATTTACCAATGCTAGATGCCTCAGAGCCAAGAATACTCAGAGCTGGAGTGCTTGGTTGCTAATGAAAACATGGATACCGTGGGCATAATAGAAACCTGGTGGAACAGTGAGAAGCAGTGGGACACTGTTATTCCTGGGTACAAACTAAACAGAAAGGTGGGGCGGGGCAGATTGGGAGTGGAGTAGCACTATATATTAAAGAAGAGATAGATTTCAACAAGATAGAAAACCTAAGAGGACTGGAGTCCTCCACAGAATGATTATGGGTGACAATATGAGGAATGAAAGGAAATGTGTTACTAGGGAATGTACTAGTTAATAGGATCTGCCCTCTGGATCAAAACGCAGAGAATTTGGAGACGCAAAACAGAGGGGCGTCAAAGACAGACAGAGCTGTAGTAATATATGGGTGACTTCATTGACCAATAGATTGGGCAAATTCATGTGTGGGTATCAACAGAGAAGCCAAATTTCTTGACCTGCTAAATGACAGTGCTTTAGAACAGTTGGTCGCAGAACCAACCAGAGAGAAGGCAACCTTGGACTTAATCCTGAGTAGTGCAAAGGACCTGGTGTGAGATGTCAGAGTTGTAGAATCATTGGGGAACAGTGACCATAGTGTGATCCAATTCAGCTTATATGAGAATGGAGCGTTGGCAAGGAAGTCATTGCCGATGCGTTAGACTTCAGAAGAGGAAACTTCTCAGAAATAAGGGGACTGGTAAAAAGGAAGCTGAGAGCGAAAAGTGGGGGGATGTCAAATCACTCCAGAAAGCATGGAATGCATTTAAAATCACAATAACAGAAGCTCTGTTGAATGTATACCAAGAAGGAGAAAAGGTACCACCAAGTTTAGGAGGATGCCAATGTGGCTAACAAGCAGAGTCAGGGAAGCTATAAAAGGGAAGAAGACTTCTGTCAGAAAATGGAAGTCCTGTCCAAATTAAGAGAACAGAAAGGAACATAAATTCTGGCAAAAGAAATGCAAGGAGACAAGAAGAGATGCAAAAAGAGTTTGAGGATCATCTAGCTAGAAGTGTCAAGGGGATTAACAAAAACTTCTTTAAATATATCGGAAGCAGAAAACCTGCCAGGGAGTCAGTTGGACCCTTAGATGATGAGGGTGTGAACGGGATTATTAAGGAGGATAAGGAGACTGCAGAGAAGCTGAATAAGTCCTTTGCATCTGTCTTCACTGAGGAGAATACTGACCATATACCTGCTCCAGAACTGAGCTTGGAAGCTGAAGAACGGGCTTGAACGTCCGGCATTTCCCTTTCCACTTAGGGCTCTAATCTGCATTGGATGATCCTGAGCATTATTTTGCTAGTATGTGAAATTCAGTATATTGTGAGGTGGTTTGCACAATCTGTTAAATCTGTTAATGGGCTTATACAAATCTAGGGTGTGGTCATATTTGGAGTACTTCATACAGTTCTGGTCACCTTAAGAAGAACATTGTAGAACTAAAAAAGGTGCAGAAGAGGGCAACCAAGATAATCAGGTGCCTGGAGCACCTTCGTTATGAGGCAAGGCTACAGCATCTAGGGCTTTTTAATTTGGAAAGAGGTGACTATGGGGAGACATGATAGAGATATATTAAATTATGCATGCAGCAGAGACAGTGGACAGAGAGAAAATTGTCTCCCTCTCTCAACACTAGAACCAGGAGTCATCCCATGAAACCGAAGGCCAAGAGATTTAGGACCAACAAAAGGAAGTACTTTTTTACACAGCACTGCCATGGGGTGTGGTGATGGGCACTAGCTTGGATGTCTTTAAAAGGGGCTTAGACAAATTCATGGAGGCCAGGTCTATCAATGGCTACTAGTCTGGTGGCTAAGACCACCTCCAGCAACAACAAGAGAGAGAACATGCCCTCACCTCTTGTCTGTGGGCTTCTCAGAGGCATCTGGTGGGCCACTGTGTGAAACAGGATGCTAGATAGGCCTTGGTTCTGATCCAGCAGGGCTGTTCTTATGTTCTAAGGAACAGGACCTTTTTAGTAATGACACCAAAGCATTATAATACTGTCTCTAGTAAGATCTGTTGGGGTCTCTCTCTTCCCAGATGCACATGTGCTTTGAAAGTTCATCTGTTCAAATAAGCTTTTAATATTTAATCATCCACTGCTTTTATTAAGACTGTATTAGTCTGATGCTGCTGACTTAGTTTTAATTGCAGATGTTGTATTTTATGTTTTTGGTATGTTTTAACTATTCTAGATGCTTTATATGTGTTCAAGATTTTTGAAAGCCACTATAATTCTTTATAGATACTTGGAATACCAATATTATAATATTATTATTATTATTATTATAAATATTTTGCAACAATATCTATAACAACGACAATATTGATAATAAAATTCAGCCATCCCAGGTCCTTGGGAAGGACTCGATGTCTGGATAAAACAAAACAGTCAATAACACCTGTCTGACTGAAATAATAATAAAAAATAATGTTGTTATGCTTTGATGTTAAGTCTTTCTGACATGACTGGCTCTGCAAACAAAAGACAAAGATACCAAAAGCTTTATGCTTTCTCCTGTCCATAGACCCATGTGGAAAATTCACTCTGGCCAAACCTTTATAGGGTTAAACCTTTTTAGCAGAATGACTTTTGTTTAAGTTTGAGTGAGGCTTGGAAGTATGTTAGCTAGGCCATACAGCTGACATGAGTAAACTTATATTGAAAAAAGCTGTCAATCAGGTAGGTAGGGATACATCCTTCTCGAAGGTTCCCAAACTGAGGTGATTTTTGGCATGTCTTATAATAGTCAAATATGGAGCACTGAAAAAATCAGCAAATAGGAGATAGGCTTGGGAGCTAAATTAAAGTGCTCATTGAGTCAGAAGTGGACTAGATGGGGCCAACAGGAATGCAATTCTGAGGTCCAATCAACAGAATACTTCAGAATCTCAACCACCAATCAGCTGTGAGTTGGACTTAAATTTGACAGAAATTGGCACTGTCCCATAGAGTTTTCACTTCATCTCCTCACTCTGAAACTGTAACCAAGCACAACACTCTACCTTGCCGAGAAACAGGAGGAAAGAGCCAGACCACGTATCTCTCTTTCTCCCTCCTGAATGAGGAGAGCCAGTCACACCTGTTTCCTGGCAGCACTAAAGGCTGTTTCAAATATTCCAGGTACTGGGATGTTTCCAGTTGGAGCAGATGTTCTGACTCCATGAAAGCAACCTCAGCTGAACTCTTAGAACTCTTGCTATCAGAGTTCAGATTCTGGTTTACGCTCTTAATGTTTATTTTGCAACCATGCTGGGAAACATTTTGCTATGCTTGGAATGAGAAAGGCCATTCCATTTCAGAAAATTTATATTAGTAGCATGACCTTGAATTTTAGGTTGCAAATATGTCTATTTAAGACATGATCATCTAGCAACTTCTTCAGCCTCTTGCAATCCAGTCACAGGAGGCACTCATTATATGAGCATCCAGCTACATGATCAGCTGTTTGTATGTACGGCTGCCCATGTCATTTAGGCCAACAACAATCACACATAGAAAACACAGGAGGGTCCCACATGTTTACTGTTGGCTTGAATGATATGGCTTGGCAATCAAATGGTTTGATTTTACCAGCACAAGATCCAATCTGGCCTCAAATGACATCAGTTGTGGTAATGAGGTATTCCATTCCCTGCTTAACCCTTCTCAAGGCTATGAATTCAGTAATGGGACTTTGCCATCTTTCCATTGCTTGTGGGCCTCAGATCAGATGGGAGATCACATGTGGCCCAATAAAACACTGAGATCCAGCCAGTGAATTCAGACCCACCATTGTATAAAAGCTCAGCTGGTTCTATTGTTTACTCCTCCAGGAACAAAACAAAGTTTAAAAAGAGAAAATCTTACCTGCTGCCCATCTCCTGCCCAGTAAATAATACAGGAGCTGGGGACTTTCCAGATCGCCAAAGTGGCTTTGCATTGGCTTGAACAGATTTGGATCTAATTCTGGATCCAAAGCATTATTTAGCCCTACTAATTACACAGCAATAAGGCTCTCCACACGAGCTGTGTGGAGAGCCTAGAGAGGTTTTGTGGGGAGAGCAGGTTTGACCCGGTTTCCCCGCAGATGAGCAGGGAGCCCGCCCGGGGTGGCCAGATTGGCCACCCACACAATTACCGGCTCCATCATGGAGCCAGTTAGGGCAGCAGGGCTCGGGGACCTCCCGGCCCCCAGAAGTCCCAGAATGACACATATGAGTGTGTGGAGCATTCTAGGGAGCCCCCTGACACCGAGAGGGTTGTTGTAGCCTCCTGCTTGGGGGGCTACTCATGAGTCACCGTGGGATGGAGTCATGCCACAGTGACACATGATCAGAGAAATGGGGTTAGCAGAGCATGCACTCCACTAACCTCATTTAAGGGGGACATTTAAGTGGGCTTGTCAGCAGGAGCCACACGGCTCCTGTTGTATCACATGATCAGCTGAAACCAGGCTGGGCTCCCTTAGCCCTGTTTTGGCTGGTCGTGAGAATGGCTTCAATGTCTACAGGAATCATAACAAAATCATGCTGCATCTTGTGTAACTTTTTTAAAAAATGAAAGTGGAAGCTGGTTTGAATTGTGAATTTCAGGTGTTTGTGAATTTCAGGTGTTTGTCTGATTCAGCCAGACTCATTATGTGTTGTTATGCGAGTTCCACTCTTTTTTTTGGCAAGCTCAATATGCTACTCTGTGTTGCCTGCCAGTTTCCAGACTTCAGACTGGAACAGACAAGAGGCTAGTAAGCTTTGATCTAAGCTCCTGAGAGGTTTTTATAGCAAATACATCAATTATCTTGGGCGATGTTCCTCCCTGCAGCTTTCTGAACACAAGCTAGGCTTAGGACTCAGTATCT
The DNA here is from genome assembly GCF_027244095.1 of Hemicordylus capensis. Lineage (NCBI taxonomy): Eukaryota > Metazoa > Chordata > Lepidosauria > Squamata > Cordylidae > Hemicordylus > Hemicordylus capensis. The sequence goes on from NC_069661.1 coordinate 128,960,579, forward strand.
ACAGCTACCAAAATAGTTCTACTAAAGGGAGATCTTTTCTGAAAACAATTGTGCTCTTAAAAGCAAATATGTGATATAATTGCTCAGGAGGGAACTAGAAAGTTTGCACTGGAAAAAATTCCTGGCCTATGGATTAGCAGACACCCATACATTATTTGGCTGCAATTTTTCAGACACCATAGAATTGGAAGGGGCAGCTCCCCATGCGGCCAAGGGAGGTGATGGCCTCAGGCAGCAAGGAGACCATGATACTGCCATACAAACACCCAGCAGTAATGGCATGCCCAGAAGCTGAGGCCAGTGGTGAGGAGGAAGAAGAGTCCACAAGCTCCATTGGGCTCCGCCATCCACTGGCAAAGTACATTCGGCATGTGTTTGATGTTGTTACAGTATAAGCAAAAAAGGGCCAGCCTAGCTATCAGATAGGTAGAACCACTGGGTTTGTGACCTGAAATGCCTACACTTGAAGACAGACAGTATTTTTAAAACAGTGGAGCCAATTCAGAACCATATTCATTAGCCATATTTACAAATTATGTTCAACCCACATACAGTCTATGTACAGTGTACACACTTGCAGATCCACACAACTGCACAGGTATTTTCACACGTTAGAGAACTCGCGTTTTGGGCGGTATAAAAATGTGATAGATAGATAGATAGACAGACAGACAGACAGATAGATAGATAGATAGATGTTCGACACACGTACCGCAACACACAGCCTATCTGCACCCTACATTTGAGGGGGCTTGTACTGATGTTCAGTTTTAAAACGAATGGCTGTACAATCATTCAGATAAAAGCATGTACATGTGTACAGACATTTGTATGCACTTACAATATGATGTCTGAATAGAGTTATTATGTTCAGTCCAAATGTGCCTTCCCTTGTTAGGGCTGAACACAAACAAACCAGTTCTGCAGCTTTGCAGCTGAAACCAACTCTGGGCATGATATTGTACTTTTAAAAAAACTGTTTCTGGGATTGCTCTATTAATAAACTGACAGATAAATGAATAAACAGATAAGCACATGTGAAGTGCTTCAACAAATAAACAAAAAGGCAGGAGGCTGGACCAAGACTTGGAAGAAGGGGCAAGATCCGCAGATAAACCAACATTCCATATGCTGGTATGTTTTTCTTCATTCAAACTGTGAAGCCAAATGGAGGCAGGGTCTACATCACACATAAGCAGATCCTCCCTTAAGCATTTGAGGAGTTCCTACCCCCTGCCCATTATGAGCCACCTAATGGTGCAGCGGGGAAATGCTTGACTAACAAGCAGAAGGTTGCCAGTTTGAATCCCCACAGGTACTATATTGGGCAGCAGCGATATAGGAAGATGCTGAAAGGCATCATCTCATACTGTGTGGGAGGAGGCAATGGTAAACCCCTCCTGTATTCTTCCAAAGAAAACCACAGGGCTCTGTGGGTGCCAGGAGTCGAAATCAACTTGACAGCACACTTTACCTTTTTACCCCATTATTAGGAACACCTCTCTGCCAAACCTTTTACTCCCCCACTGCCCACAAAAAAATGTGGAGCTGCTCCTCAGGTTTCCCCACTGTCTGTCACCACTGCTAACTGGGCCAAGAGGCACCTTTTTACCGTGGTGATTCTCTTTATTTAGCAGGGGGAGAGTAACTAGCCCTATCCACCCCCAACACAGTACCTCCAGTGACTGTTGCTGGTATCTATCTTATATATATTTTTAGATTGTGAGCCCTTCGGGGACAGGGTTCCATCTTATTTATTTATTTATTATTTCTCTGTGTAAACCGCTTTGGAACCTTTTGTTGAAAAGTGGTATATAAATATTTGTTGTAGTTGTTGTTGTACCCTGCCTGTGAGTTTTCTCTTTATATTACATCCGTCTTTAGTTTAGAACATGCTACTGTGGCTGTTAGCTGGGGCCTTTGCAACTGATGCCATTTCTCCTTGCTTTCATCAGGCAGATAAGGTGAAGGGCACTCAGTAATTCTTACAGATTAGACTGGCAATAGGGTACTTTGATGCTGCATCTTCTGGGGTGTCGGGTGTGGAAGGAAGACCCATTGTATTCTATGGAAAATACACCCATTGTATTCTATGAAAAGCAGGATCCATTTAATAGGCAAGTGACATCTCGTGTATTCCAAGAGCTCTGAAATAAGGACAGCCTTTTAGGCAGTCATCGCAAAAAGCATCTGGTAAGACCCAAACCACCAATACCAATCACAGCACAGGCTTTTGAAAAACTGAAGGAACATGGTCATTTTGCAAAGTTTCTACAAAACCTTGCAGTAGAAAAACTAAATTGAATAAACAGCTTGATCCTCAAATCATCGCAGTAGCACATGTTCCATTTCTTTTAGAGCAGTTTCCAGCAACGAACAACTATGAGTAATGGACTAATATGCAGGGAGAGAATGTTGGCTGGGATGCAGTACAGACCTTCCTGCATGGCCATTTAGATTTGGAGAAAGTGGATGACTCGGTTGTCAACTATTTCAATTGGGGATTAACCTGTTTCTTGATTTGCCTGGAGATAACCACATGAAATTCATTTCTTGTTTTTTTAATCTTTTTGCTGATTTCCCAGTCAAGCAAAAATGGAGTGAGTGTCCCTTGCTTTCAAAAAAGGGATGTTTTTCAGGGACATTGGATCAACAGAGCTAGAACAAGGTCAGTCAGAAACAATGAAAGGAGACCTTTGGCATTTGGCTGTTCATTTAATGGCCCTTTCCCAGTGCTCTAAGGGCCAAACCACACATTACATTAAGCATTTTATTGGGGCCAATGTGCTTGTTTTTTATTCAGTAAAGCGCAGCTGCAGAGGGAGGGTCCCTGGACTAGGATCATGGCATGGGTGAAGGGCTGTTTTTGTTTTGTTTTACCACTTGCCCTGACCACTATCATGGTCCAGATCAGGCTCTCTGCACATGCTATTTGTCCCAGGAGGCACTGCATTTTACTCAGAAAAGCTTTTAGTACAACTACTCTGGATTAAATTCTTAATCTCCATGCAATAATGTCTGGAGGCTATCAGGGTGCATTTACAAGGATTCTGAGTGCACTTTTTAATAGTAAGTACATGTTGGACTTGTATGTCAAAAGGTTATGTTGCTCTGTCTGAACTATAGGAGAGTTTACATGTATATTTCATTTGATACACCAACTTTTTTAAAAAAACACACCTCTTGCTTCTGTTTGCAATGTGAATGTAAGACCTACACTGGCTAGAGTCTCTCCTTTCTAAACCTACATGCTTTCTCTTTCATGTTAACTGCATACACACTGCAAGAAGGCATAGCTCAGTGATAGAACGCATGTTTTGCATGTTTTGTCCCAAATTCAATCTACGGCATCTCTAGTTAAAAGAACTCCAGGTAGCTGAGCTGGGGATGTCTGCCTAAACCCTGAAGAGTGCCAGGGAAAGAAGACAGTAAAATGAAATGTCTTGCCTCAGTAGAAAGCAGTTTCATCAGCTGCGTGCATGAAAATATCACTCAATTCAGATGTAACAGGAAACTGCACGTCCCTTCACCTCTGGTTTCCTAACCTGATTGTCCGAATTCAGGGAAATGGAGTTTGGGGAAGAAAACAACCCACAGTTTCCCTCCCCAAACTCCAATCTGAACCTTCAGTTTAGAGTGGCGTTTGGATGCTGCAAACTGCATTTCTGCTGTGCCAGTGTTACATCCAAATGCTGGCACTGCAGTTTGGGCCCCATGGAACCAAGGCTCTTCCCTCAACTCTAGCCTGATTGGTAGTGCAGGCTGTCCTTCTGTCAAGAAGGAAGCCCGCACAGCCAACTCCCCCACTCTGTGCAATCTCGCTGACTGCAGAGAGGCAGCTCTCCCAAACGGGAGACGGAAGGGGGGGCACGGGAAAGCAGGTTCACTGGACCCACAGTTCTGTGTTCCATTAAACAGGACCAATGAGTGTGCTCTTAGATTATGAGCTGTGAGCCAGAGTCATTGGCTCTGTTCTCAAAGAACTTCTAATGGGTCCTTTGCAAACAAAATCTCCTGTATTTGGGCCAACCTGGACTCCACTATTTCTGCAAGGTCTATGGAGGAGGTGTCCAGCGATCCTTCTTGCAGTATTAAGTTGTATCAATTTCAATCTGTGATTCTTGAGGATGTGGACAAATTTCTTGGGGTGGTACAGCCTACTTGCCCAACTTGGCTGCTTCTATCTAGCAGGGAGATTGTTGGAGGTGGCCTAGTTAATGTCATAAATGTATCACTGACGGAGGGTAGGGTGCCCCCTTGTCTGAAGGAGGCAATGGTTAGACCGCTCCTTAAGAAGCCTTCCTGGACCCCTTAGTGATGGACAGTTGCGGGCCAATCTCCGGTCTCCCTTGGTTGGGCAAGGTGATTGAGAGGGTGGTGGCTAATCAGCTTGGGGCAATTTTGAAGGAAACTGATTATCTAGACCCATTTTAAACTGGCTTTAGAGCTGGTTATGGGGTTGAGATAGCCTTGGTTGGCCTGATGGATGACCTTTACAAGGGAACCAAGAGGGAGTGTGACTCTGCTGGTTCTTCTGGGTCTCTCAGTGGTGTTCGATAACATTGACCATGGTATCCTTCTGGATAGCCTGGGTAGTTGGGGATAGGGGGCACTGCCTTGCAGTGGTTCCACTCCTATCTGTCAGGTAGATTCCAGATGGTGGAGCTTGGTGACATTTGCTCCTCAAAACAGGAGCTGTTATATGGAGTCCTTCAGGGCTCTATTCTGTCACCAATGTTTTTCAATATCTACATGAAACCACTGGGTGAGGTCATCAAGGAGGTTTGATGCTGGGTGTTATCAGTATGCTGATGACACCCAAATCTGCTGTACTTCTCCTTTTTATCTTCAGGAAATGGCACTAATTCTCTAAATGCCTGCCTAGAGACAATAATGGGCTGGATGAGGATTAACAAATTGAAGCTGAATCCAAGCAAGATGGAGGTGCTCATTGTAGGGGCTCAGAATTTGAGCGATGAGTTAGAGCTTCCTTTGCTGGATGGGGTTACACTCCCCCAGAAGGAGCAGGTGCACAGCTTTGGAGTACTCCTGGACCCAGGCCTCACCCTGGTATCGCAGGTGGAGGCCATGGCCAGGAGTGCTTTCTATCAGTTCCAGCTGATTTGACAGCTGCACCCATTCCTTGAAGAGGATAACTTCAAAGCAGTGGTGCATCAGCTGGTAACCTCCAGGCTTGACTATTGCAATGCGCTCTGCATGGGGCTGCCTTTGTACATAGTTTGGAAACTTCAGTTAGTTCAAAATGCAGCAGCCAGATTGGTCTCTGGGGCAACCCAGAGAGACCATATTATGCCTGTCTTGAAACAGTTACACTGGCTGCCAATATGTTTCCAGGCAAAATACAAAGTGCTGGTTATTACCTTTAAAGCCCTGAACGGCTTAGGTCCAAGTTATCTTAGAGAGCGCCTTCTTCTGCATGATCCCCACACACATTAAGATCATCTGAGGAGGTCCGTCTTTAGTTACCACCGGTTCGTCTGGGCCTTCTCTGTAGCTGCTCCTTGGCTGTGGAATGCACTCCCGGCAGAAATCCATAATCCCTTAAAACCTATCTGTTTGGCCTGGCCTTCCAGGGTTTTTAAACTGTTGTAAACTGTTTTTTAAAATGCTTAAATTGTTTTAAATGTTGCCCTGGTTTTCTAGGGTTTTTAACTGTTTGAATGTTCAATTGGATTTATTCTGTGTTTATAGTTTTGATTTTAATTGTTAACTGGTTTTAATTATTTTTATTCTGTTGTAAACCACCCTGAAGGTTTTTGGAAGGGCAGTATATCTATCAATCAATCAATCAATAAAATAAAAAAATAAATTGGTCCCCCTATGAACTCACTAGGTTTTTAACTGCAGCCCCTGTGCCTCTCATCTTCAATATGAGGATAATCATGCTGACTTACCTTACAGGTTTGTAAGGATTACTGAAAAGCACTCAGAACACTACCATGTACTATATACATGCTAAATGGTATTATCGTTAGCAAGATTAATCTGATGTTGTGAAATGAGCCTTCAAGAATATGTTGTTGGAAGGAGACAATAAAATATGCTGTGTGTCCAAGTCTCTCATAAGCAATTTAATTCTGCTTACCTTCCTGTGTCATGAAATCATCTTCAACAAAGCTATTGAAGTTGCCACAGAGTCCACAGGTCTTATTATAGTGCTTTTCTGTGAGGGATATTTGAATATTCCCACTGATGTCAGCCTTTGCCACAAAGCCATGCTCTTCGCTGGATAACTTATAATAACCTGCCTCTGTTTCTATAAATACCCCATTGGAGGCATAAGGTATGGAAATTCTGTTATGAGAGAAATACAGACTCCTTAGTATTGAATACAGAAAATAAGACATTCATGCCAATGCTAAGGTGATGTCATCGGCACTTACCTTTCATCACCCTGAGTCACGGTGCCATTCAAAAACAAATGAATGTCAAAATATTCCCCAAGGTACACAGAAAGGCTGTTTCTTCTTCCATGTTGGTAATCAACTAAAGAAAGACAAGATGCTATGAGTTTTCCCCAAAACATTAATTGCTTGCTATTCTTTTGAGAATTTTGGGCAAACCTCATGGTCAGCCTCGTAAGTATTTCTGGGATCGCCTCTCTCAGCCGGTTGTATCCTGACCTGTGAGGTCTTCTCAGCTGGCCCTCCTTAGTGTCTCAGGCCCTGGTGAAGTGTGTTATGCCTGGGCCAGTAGGAGGGCCTTCTCTGTGGCCGCCCCTCTTCTTTGGAACACTCTTCCCCCCTCCCAGATTCGTTCAGCCCCCTCCCTGGCTGCTTTTAAGGCCCTTCTTAAGATCCACTTGTTTTGTCAGGCATTTGCTTCAGCATACACACTTGATTTGAAGTTGGAGTTAGCATATAGACTTTTTTAATAGAATAGGTTGTGTAGAAATCTTCAGTGACACTGTAATGCTCTGCCTGTTGGTTGGGGGTGGGCGCAGTCAAGGCAAAGCATTTCCCTTTGCATGAGAGGAGAGCTGGTCTTGTGGTAGCAAGCATGACTTGTCCCCTTAGCTAAGCAGGATCTGCCCAGGTTGCATTTGAATGGGAAACCACATTTGAGCACTGTAAGATATTCCCCTCAGGGGATGGAGACACTCTGGGAAGAATAGAAGGTTCCAAGTTCCCTCTCTGGCTTCTCCAAGATAGGGCTGAGAGAGATTCTTGCCTGCATCTTTGGAGAAATAGCTGCCAGTCGGTGTAGACAATACTGGGCTAGATAGACCAATGGTCTGACTCAGTATATGGCATCTTCCTATTTTCCCATGACAACCAGGCAAGCATGTCCTCACAACAATATGACCAGCTCCATAAACAAAAGTTGAAGATACCAACACCCTGTTGCTTGCACCTGCATAAAGGCCTGTTTGAACTCTAGGTAGTCCAAGGGGAAGCAGGGCCATGCCCTTGCTCAACCTGGGCACGCTCTGTGTGCGTGTGGTGCATATGGCCCTTCATTCTATGTCTTGGCATCATCCTGTCTTGTCCAACAAAGAAACCTGGCATTAAGATTCAAGGAACCCTGGCTACCTTCCAGGGTTCTTCAGACCTGGGGGAGCAGAGCCCAGGGCTGGACTGGGGACACTGAGAAAGCAGTGGGATGTATGTGGGGAGGTTGCCAGCTTTTGAGCAAGATGGGTAATTAAGGGTGGGAGTCGGGGCACAGGGGCGCCCCGCGGGTGGGGCACACCGGGAATATGCCCTGTTGCTCTGTGGGCGAGTCCAAGCCTGCCAGAGCCTTTCCCTTTTTCACTGTTTAGAAGACTTCCCTGATTGAAGGTCCAAAGTACTGAATAAGTGTAACCCATTTAAAAAAAACAAATCTTGGAGAGAATTCCTTCCAGTCTCAGAGAGGCAACCTCCACAGCATCAAGGTGGTTGCACCTTGCCTTCCTTCCCTGGTTGTCCAGAGTAACATCAGCCCCTTAATGGATCACCACCAGTATTCCCTATAACAGGCTTTCTCAGATATTGCTCACTACAACTCCCATCGTCCCTAGCTGCAATGGCCTTTGCCTAGGGAGGATGGGAGCTGCAGTCAGCAACATCTGGGAATCCCTGTTACAGAGCATATTGGTCACCATCGAGAGATTTTAAAAACTATCTACTATGGAAACTGACCCATTTGTGACAGGCACAAAATGATGCTTTTCAAAGCATTATAGGTAAAACGCTTTGGGGACTTTTGTTGAAAAGTGGTATATATAAATATATAATAGGCTATGGAATGCCCCATTAGTTCTGATGGTAGCATTTTTGCTAATTCTCTATAGGGCTGCAAGCTATAATTGAACAAGAGGGAACAGGGTGGGGGGCAGAGATCCCTGGGCCCCTGAGGGAGGAGGCCTGCTGGGTGATAACTTGCTTTTTGCTCTCCCCCTCATGTTCCTGAAGAAGAAGGACAGGGGTCCATCTTCACTCTCTGTCCATTGTTAAACTTTGTCCCAGGGTCCACTCCAACCTTGCTATGCCCCTGGCTCTAAGATCAGATGTTCTACCCATTCCCTGAAACATTCCCAAACAGCAGAAGGATATGCAGCAAAACTCATGCCTTGTTCCTCCTCCAATGGGTCTTCTGGTTCACACTCCTCTGCCACCTGGACATTTTTCACACAGGACTTTTAGCTCTCATCTCTTCAGGAATGGAGGGTGTGTGTTCACATATCAGCCAGATTTACCCCAAAGTAACTGCAAGCTATCAGGGAGCACCTCACACATGATTCGGGTTTTTCATTGCACGTTAGAGTGTAGCCCGATTTATATCCAGACCAGCATTTTTAAAAATCCACTTTTTGCATCATTGGGGATGGGGCAACTTCAAACTTGCAGGAAAGCCTCACAGGAAACCTGGGGAAAAACCGGCTGTCTGAAAACCCTCTTGCTGTGAGAAATGAAAAGCCCTTGTGCTCTGCCTTCAGGTTTTACCTCAGAGCAGACGAACTAGTTGGGCATGATGGCTGTGTAATTCACTGCCTTGGGGGAAATTAAAGATCTCAAATTGCATTTTGGAATTAGGGGAGTAGGCACCCTCTTCATAAATGGGATGTTTCATAGGTTCATCATTTCTATAGCATTAAAAGCATTATCCATATGTCAGCAAGGCTGAGAGGTTCCCTAGACCAGTCTTGGGTGAGTGCCTTTAATATGTTTCATTCCATTTCATCGCAAATCAGGATTCAAAATAATGGACTGTATACAAACTAACCTTTAATTATTTTAAACATCATTAAATGTTGTTTCAGAATTCTGTTATGCAATGGGGGAAAATTTTTTCCTCTGGGCCAATTACATTGTTAAACTTCAGTAAATAGAGTCACGTCATTACAAAAGAAAAAAGACTTAATGATTTTGAAATACTGACCACCAGAGAACCTTGACAGGCCACAGCTCCCTGGCAGGTGGCCAATGCCCCTTTGAAGATGTTTGTCTTCGCTCCACGTGTTATGTGCTTATCAGAGCAAAAACCAATGCAATGCTCATATAATTAGACTGCCACATGTGGCAGACATTTATCCACTTGGCATTTATCTCAAAAAAATTGTATGATTTGCTAGCTCAGGGTCCTTTCTTATTGGCCTATGATGGCTGGTGGCTACTGACTAGCACACAACCCCATTTCCTGTGTGTGAATCCAACACATTTATTTTAAATAACTAAGTCTGTTACAAACATGCCATAAATCACCAGTACCCTGACCAGAGGCATATCTAGGGAAAATAGCACCTAGGGCAAGCACTGAAATTGCACCCCCTGTCCAAACATCTGACACCCATCTTTCAGATAACTTCACCATAATATCAGCTGAAAAATACAAACCAAGCTCGTTAATCTTTTAATATTTCAAAAACTATTTAGCAGTGGACGTAGCCAGACCAAAAAAATGCTGGAAAACTACAAATTTCAGTATGCCGGGGCTCATGAAATACCCCAAAACTATGTGGAGGTGTACTTGGAAAAACTAAATAGAAGTGCCTGTCTAATGTTCTGCTATGCATTGTAGCATCACGATTACATAAATTTTAAAAATAAATGGAGAATTTGACTTTCCCCAGATACTCTGAAAATAATTAAAGGATATGCAGAGTAAACTGTGTCACTGCTTGGAATATATACTAGTATTTCAGAAAGACAGTTAAAATGAGAGAAAGAGCAAGAAACTCCCAGTGGGCCTTAATACTTAGGATTTCACATTGATTCAAAGACAAACTCACCATTAATAGCCATATTATTAAGACATCACATTTAACTCACTTATCACAAGAAGCAAAGTAAGAACAAATGAATACAATCTTAGCTCATAAACTTCAGCTCAGTATTCACAAGCCCTGATTCTCTGTACATAGTGCCAATCTGAATATGTGTACAGTGACATATTATATTAATTTTTTTTTATTACCTGTAGCCCCTTTGGGGGACTTCCTAAAGGCTGGGGGGGGTCTGCAAAGTTTTCCCCTCCCCCCACTAGCCTCTAGAGCCTCACAGGCACCATTTGAGCATGTGCAGTGGTTATATATATATATATATATATATATATATATATATATATATATAAATGTCCACTGAAAACAAAATGGCCACCACACTTGCTGAAATGGCCTCTGTGAGGCCTGGCATGGCCTAGGACCTCACAGAGGCCATTTGAGCATGCCCAGTGACCATTTTGTTTTTGGTGGCCATTTTCTTTTAATTTTTTAATTTTAAGAAATGCCGCCCCCCCTTCAAGTGGTGCCTGGGGCACGTGCCCTGCCTGCCCCACCCTAGATACGCCCCTGACCTTCTGAAAGACTTCTTATCTTTCCTAGAACTTCCTATCACTCAGGGAAATCACGGGGGCATGAAACACAGAAGTATGAAGTGGCTCTCTCTGGTATGAAAACTTTGCAGATTCCCTTTTTAATTTTCTGATTGCTGGGGAAACTTTATACATCTGTCACCAAACTGGAAAAGAAAGATGGAAGCCACCTATTGGCTGTGCATGAAAACCCAGAGAATCAGGCTGTTCAAGACACACCAGTAAATTGTTTGTGGAGGTGCCTTTACCAGAAAAGCAAACATAATAGCACTAAACAGGTTTGCATGTTCAGATACCAACTTAGACTCACCCAATAGTGAGAAGGATCTCTTGGGACAATCTCCAGCCAGCAAATAACTGCAGTCACCAGCAAAGTCATACAGTAACTCATCAAACGTTTTAATGTGGTCACCTCCAAAAAGGCTGCAGCGTGCAGAAGACAAAGCAACTTCTTTTCCCTCTGAAAAATAATCAGATGATAACTTGATTAATAATTAAAGGTTAGTTTGTATACAGTCCATTATAGATAATCAGCTATTGTCAAATCAAGAAGTTCTCAAGAAGGAACTTTCCACAGAACTGCTGTAAACTTGCAACATTCACAGGGACTGTCAGATTAGGACCAACCAATATTTACAAACACGCGTCTTTCCCCCCCTGTGTAAATGGCTCTGAGACATTTTATGCTGAGAAGAAAGAAAGAAAGAAAGAAAGAAAGAAAGAAAGAAAGAAAGAAAGAAAGAAAGAAAGAACACTCATGTTACACAGAATTCTTCTACTGGATGAATTTTTAAAAATAAAGTGAGAGGAGAGATTACTGGGAGAGGCCATGGCATTAAACATGGCCTGTAGGTTGCTGAAGACAGTAATTTGCCTTCCATTTAATCAGACCATTGGTCCACCTAGTGCAGCTTGCCCAGTTCAGAAGTAATGGGAAATCATGGTTTCCTGCTACATAAACAAGTCTCCTTTGACTGTTGGACAGCCATGGCAGCCAATCAGGATGAAGAGAGGGAGGTGCTTTCTTCCCTCAACTCCAGTTCCAGGGAAGGCTGACTCCAGTTCTGCATTCAGACATAATGGGGGCAGCCACAAACCAGAGGCCCAAGCAGCAAACCTCATTTCAAACCAAGGGTTCAATTTGGAGTTTGGTGACTGAAACCTCAGTTTGAGTTAGGGTCCAAACTGCAGTTTCATGCATTCAGACATGCAGTTACATGAGCCCTGGCCATCTGTAACTCCAGTTTTCTGTGATGTCTGAATGTGGCCTAAGTTTAGCACAGTGCTTTCAAATTATGCAGAGGAACGCTGAGACAGAGAAGCACATGGAGGGTCTCCCACTGGAAATATAAAAGCCAGCATCTCACTGATGCTTTTTGCCTTCTGGAGTAATGATGTCCCCCTGGTTTCATAGCAAATCAAGAATGGGAATCTGTGACTTACAATGCTTCAGCAGAGTACATGCTCTTAAAGGCACTGATGCTCAAAGAACTCTGTGAACTTTTACAGTATTCCTGTGTTGTTGTCATCTCAGATCGCCAACTCAGTGCTGATTTTCGTGTTACAACACCAGCCCTGTGTCTTTAACAACTCCAGCACCCTTGAGAGACTGCAGCTTCTCTCCCATAAATTTTGCATTGTGCTCTGCCACACCACACTATACCTGATCTCTTGCCCTTTTGAGCATTCCCACAAATCACAGGAAACACACCCTGCAACATTTCACAGTTGAAAACAGGGATGCTATTGTGTACTTTTAACACACCCTGATTCACACAGCGAGAAGCTATGCGTATGTTCCCTCTCTCCCACCCCCATCCACACCATTGCACAATGCTGAAGGTTCTTGTTCACCTGCTATATCCCTTTGCTCTGCAATAGCACTGGCTTTTAAAGCAAACCGTTTTGGTAAACGCCATAATATCCTCCTTTCAAAGAAAACGTATCCATGTTTGATAAAATGTTTGCTCTCATAGTCAACTGCACAAGAGTATCCACTATTATAAACATTCAGCTTCTTGAGACCTGAAAGAGGGGGATGAAATCTGAAGGATCCTAGCACATGTGTGTGCATGCTGTTTTATAGTTACTTCCTTCATACACACTAGGAAATCTTACATAAATTAACTAAAGATTTATTCAGCAACAACTCAATTTTCTCCTTATCCTTTCCCTCCCCCTTTTCCCCCCCTCACTCCTCCCCGACATTCTCTACACTCTACAGGATCCTCCCTGGGACAAATGTCCAAACAAACAAACAAACAAACAAACTACAAAAGATTACTGGATAGAAAACAACACATACTTAATTTTTTTGAAAAGCATCTCCAATCTCTTCCCTTAAGATCTCCCCTTAATGTGCAATACAATGATATTCCTCTTGAAAACAGGCTAAACCTGGTAAATGGGGGTAATTGGAGGAACATACAAGAAAAGAGCAACAGAGTACACACAGCTGCATTGTCTAAGATGGTTTCTGGAGAAGTTGCTCTGGATAATGTCTCTCGGCCCAAGTTTTCAGAAACAAAAGCCATCAGTGGCTTGGAATGTGGCAACTGAAAGAGCAGATATATGATGCCAGTGGGGTAAGGAATATGCTTAAATAACACACAAACGAAACTAATGCAACAGCACTAATTTAACTTCTGATCTGCTCATTTCACAAGCAACATCTAGCAAATAGATATTGTACATGGACTGGATGGATTTGCCTCTGGATCACTCTGGCCTGAGCGCTGTTTTTATCCAGAGTTCAGGCTATTGGTTAACTGGCACCTTTTACCATGGTGATTCTCTTTATTAAGCAGGGGGAGAGTAACTGGCCCTATCCACCCCGAGCACAGTACTTCCAGTGACTGTTGCTGGTGTGTGTCTTATGTTTCTTTTTAGAATGTGAGCCCTTTGGGGACAGGGATCCATCTTATTTATTTATTATTTCTCTGTGTAAACCACCCTGAGCCATTTTTGGAAGGGTGGTATAGAAATCAAATTAATAATAACAATAACAGCCCTCCAAGGTTTTAGGCAGAAGCCTTTCCCAGCCCTGAGATCCTTTTAACTGTAGTAACCAGCATTTGAAACTGGGATTTTTCTGCATAGAAAGCATGTGCTCTGTCACTCATGAATTCATAGCAGAATTAAAATCTGAAGCATCACTGAAGAAGGAAAGGACATAATTTTATAGGGTTTTCACAAGACCACCCAGCCATTCTTAGTATGAACATTATAACAGCCCTGCTGGATCAGGCCCAAGGCCTATCTAGTCCAGCATCCTTTCACACAGTGGCATACCAGATCCCTCTGAGAAGCCCACCTGGCAAGAGGTGAGGGCATGCCCTCTGGTATTTAGCGGCATCTTGCTTCTGAAGCTGGAGGTGCAATAACCACCATACTGGCATCGTGCCTCTGAAGCCGGAGATGGCCCGCAACCACCAGACTAGTATCCATTGATAGAGCTGTCCATTATGAGTTTGTCTAAGCCCCTTTAACAGCCATCCAAGCTAGCTGCCATCACCACGTCCTGTGGCAGAGAATTCCATAGATTAATTATGCACTGTGTGAAAAAGTACTTCCTTTTTTTGGTCCTAAATTTCCTGGCCTTCAGTTTCAAGAGATGACTCCTGGTTCTAGTATTGTGAGAGAAGGAGAAAAATTTCTCTTTGTCTACTCGCTCTACTCCATGCATAATTTTGTTCACCTCTTATCATTTCTCCCCATCGTTGCCTCTTTACCAAACTAAAAAGCTCCAGGTGCTGAAGCCTTGCCTCATAAGGAAGGTGCTCCAGGCCCCTGATCATCTTGGTTGCCCTCTTCTGCACCTTTTCCAGTTCTACAATGTTCTTCTTAAGATACGGTGACCAGACTAGAACATAGTACTCCAAATGTGGCCATACCATAAATTTGTACAAGGGCATTTTAATATTAGGGGGACTGCAGAGGGTCTTGGATGATACGGATTATCTGGACCCTTTTCAATCTGGCTTCTGCCCCGGGTATGGGACTGAGACTGCCTTGGTCGCTCTAGTGGATGACCTACGCTGGGAACTAGACAGGGGGAGTGCGTCCCTGTTGGTTCTGCTGGACTTCTCGGCGGCGTTCGATACCATCGCCCATGGTATCCTTCTGGGCCGCCTCTCGAGTATGGGAATTGGAGGCACTGCATTGCAGTGGTTCCAGTCCTTTCTTGGGGGGAGGTTCCAGAAGGTGGTGCTGGGGGACTATTGCTTGGCCCTGTGGCCGTTGGCCTGTGGGGTCCCGCAGGGATTGGTCCTGTCCCCCATGCTGTTTAACATCTACATGAAGCCGCTGGGAGAGGTCATCTGGGGATTTGGACTGAGTTGTCAGCAATATGCGGATGACACTCAGCTCTATCTCTCCTTGTCATCTGATCCTAGGGAGGCGGTGGATGTCCTGAATCGGGGGCTGGAGGCCATGATGGGTTGGATGTGGGCTAACAAACTGAAATTGAATCCGGATAAGACGGAGGTACTGTTGGTCAGTAGGAGAGCCAATCGGGATGAGGAGATTTTACCGGTCCTGGATGGGGTTGCACTCCCCTTGAAGGAGCAAGTATGCAGCTTGGGGGTACTACTGGACCTGGCTCTGCTTTTGGAAGCTCAGGTGGAGGCGGTGGCCAGGGGTGCCTTTGCACGGCTTCGGCTAGTGCGCCAGCTGCGTCCCTTAGTGCGCCAGCTGCGTCCCTTTCTCGAGAAGGCAGATCTGGCCACAGTTACCCATGCCTTAGTGACGTCGCGGCTGGATTACTGTAACGCGCTCTACGTGGGGCTGCCCTTGAAGAATATCCGGAAACTGCAGCTAGTGCAAAACGCGGCAGCGAGGGTTTTATCCGGAGCTGCCCGTTGGGAACACATCACCCCCATTTTGAAAGAGTTGCACTGGCTGCCGGTTTGTTTCCGGGTCCAGTTCAAGTTGTTGGTTTTGACCTTTAAAGCCCTTAACGGTTTGGGCCTGGGGTATTTGAGGGACCGCCTGCTCCCAAGGGTTGCTGCCCGCGTGACGAGGACATCTGAGGGGGCCCTGCTCCGGGTGCCAACAATGAGAGAGGCCCGGCTGTCGTGCACTCGGGACAGGGCCTTCTCTGTTGCTGCTCCTAGACTCTGGAATAGGGTTATGCATTTTGTATTTTTTTCTGTTTTGTTTTTGGCCCAAATCCAAAACACCCCCATTTTGTTCTTAGTTTGAAATCAGCCAGTCCGAAACACCCCAATTTTGTTCTTTGTTCGAAATTGCAAAATCCGAATCTGAAACGTTTTGGATTTTAAAAAATGGTCTCAGGGAAAAACTAGTGGGTGGGGGTGGTAGTGCCTGATGGGTGGAAACTACCACCCAAGTTTCAGAGGAATTGGGCAAAGGGCTGATTTTTGGAGAATTTTTGAAGTATAGGATTTTTCCCATAGGGAAGAATGGAGGTTTCAGCAAAAGTATAGCTTCATGTTGGGGGGAAAGGGGTGGCCCAGAGAAGAATAGGGTGGGTGGTAGTGCCCAGTGGGGGGAAAGGAAGCTGCCAGAATTATTTCAAAGGAATTGGGCAGAGTGCTGATTTTTAAAGATGTAATGGAGTATGTGCGTCTGTAAAGTTCTTCCCCATAGGGAATGATGGACCTCCATAATTCCTGCCCCATAACTGCACTTGGGGGGCACCAGGGTGGCCCAGAGTGAGTGGTGGTGTAGAGCACATAGGGTGCCAACCACCCACATTGGTTGCTAACCCATGGGGTACTGGGTTCTGTTGTTTCTGAGATGTTTTGAGTGTAGATTCAGATTCTCTGGTAGCATATGAGAGTGGATTCATGGTTTGTCGTTGAAAATCTCATATGCTACCAGAGAATCTATACACCTCAGAAACAACAGAACACCTCAGAAACAACAGAACCCAGCACCCCATGGGTTAGCAACCCATGGGGGTGGTTGGCACACTATGTGCACTACACCACCACTCGCTCCCAGCCACCCCAGTGCCCCCCAGGTGGAGTTATGGGTCTGCTGAAACCTCCATTATTCCCTAGGGGGGGGAAACCTTAAAGAAGCGTAAACTTCAACAATTCCTAAGAAATCAGCCCTTTGCCCTATTCCTTTGGAATCTGGGTTGTGGCAGGCACCCCTTGGGGCACTGCCACTCAGCCCACTGTTTTGCCCCTCAGGCCCCCTTTCTGCCCCAAATCTGCCCCAAAGACATGTCAACTTCAAAAATTCTTTAAAAATAAGCCCTTTCCCCAGTTCCTTTGGAATCTGGGTGGCAGCAGGCACCCATTGGGGCACTACCACCTGACCCACTCTTCTGCCCCTAAAGCCTCCTTTCTGCCCCCAATCCACCCCAAATCCACCGCCCCCAAATCCCGCCCCCAATCCACCCCACATAACATCAACAACAGCAGAGCTTTGGAATAAAATCAGGCAGATTTCCAAAGGTCATGCACATCCACTTCCCCCTGCCCAAAATGCAATTGATCTACACACAACTGCACACAAATGCACACTGGCCAATGAGGGTAAAATTTACCCTTAAATTTGCTTAAAAGGAATAAGGAGGCAATTGCCAGCAGATCAGCCCATGCTTTCGCTGGCCAGTCTGCGGGCTGGAAGGGCTGGAAATTCAAACTCAAAATGGAGACTGAAGGAGAAAGACTTTCTGCGATTGCAAAATGGAGTTCCAAAACAGCCGAAACAACAAAACGTTTTGTATCCGAAACAGGGACGTTTTGTTTTGGCTACAAAATTTCTGTTTTGAGCATTGGGTGTTTTGTTTTGGCTACAAAACAGCCGAAATGGCCTGTTTTGTGTACAAAACATTTTGTGTCCGAAACGAATCATCCCTACTCTGGAATGCTCTCCCGGTGGCCATTCGTTCCTCAGACTCCATCATGGCTTTTAGAAAGCTTTTAACAACTTGGCTTTTTACCCAGGCTTTTACATAATCGTTTTTACTGCTGCTTCTGTGTGTTTTTATCTGTTGTCTTGTTTTTTATGCCTGTTTTTATATGTTTTTATATTTTTTGCTTGATATTTTTATTGCCTTTTTATTGTATGTTTTAACTTTTGTAAACCACCTTGGGGTTGTCTTTTAACGAAAGGCGGTATATAAATGTAAAAATAAATTAAAAAATAAATAAATTAGCATTTTAATTTCAATCCCCTTCCTAATGACCCCAGGCAAGGAATTAACCTTTTTCACAGCTGCCTCACACTGTTGACACTTTCAACCAGCTGTCCACCATGACCCCAAGATCTCTCTCCTACTCGGTCACTGACAGCTCAGACCCCACCAGTATATGTTAAGTTGGAGTGTGTGGGTTTTTTTGCCCCAATGTGCATCACTTTACACTTGCTTATATTGAGTAGCATTGGCCATTTTGTTGCCCACTCCCCCAGTTTGCAGAGAACCTTTTGGAGCTCCTCACAATCCTTTGTGGATTTCACTGCCCTAAATAGTTTAGCATCATCTGCAAATCTGGCCACTTTGCTGCTTACCCCAACTTCTAGATCATTTATGAACAAGTTAAAGAGCACTGGTCCCAATACAAATCCCTGGGGGATCTGACTTCTTACTTCTCTCCATTAATTCCTAGACTCAGTCTGTTTCCCGTCCTTCAACCAGTTACCAATCCACACAACAACCTGTCTCCTTATCCCATGACTGCTAAGTTTCCTCAAGAGCCTTTGGTGAGGAACTTTGTCAAAAACTTTTTGGAGCTGGGGGGGGAGGATCAGCTGTGTCGAACATGGCAGCTGCTCTAATCAGAGCAGCAGCCGCACTTGTGCTCTGGGGCACCCTAGGATGCAAGAGGTGGAAGTCTTCCCACTCCCAGCATTCCCCTTCATCACACCACCACTCACGTAGGTGTGCAGTGCAGTGGACAGTGGCCATTTATCTGCCAGGGAAGGCAGGCAAGCACCCTTTCCAGCAGGGTTGTGTGAAAGATCTCCAAGTATACTATTTCAACCAAATCATCTTTATCCACCTGCCTGTTGGCACTCTCAAAGAACTCCAAAAGCTGAGTGAGGCAAGACTTGCCCTTGCAGAAGCCATGCTGCTGCTCCTTCAGCAAGGCCTTTTCTTCTATAGGTTTAACAATTTTGTCCTTCAGTATGCTTTCCATCAGTTTATCAGCCATAGAAGTTAAGGAGACCAGCCTGTAGCTTCCCAGATCCCCCTGGATCCCTTTTTGAAAATGGGAGTTACATTTGCAATTTTCCAGTTCTCTGGTATAGAGCCTGATTGTAAGGACAAGTCACATATTTTTGCTAGGACATCAACAATTTCACATTTGAGTTCCTTCATAACTCTTGGATGGATGCCACCTGGCCCTGGCAATTTGTTAATTTTTAGTTTTTCAAGACAGTTTAGTACATCTTCCCTCATTACTTCAATCTGACCCACCTTAAAAAGGTTTTGTAAATTGTGGACTATGCAAGTCATTTAATGGTACTAGAGAAAGACATGCTCTTCTGGTAGCTCCAAGTCTTAAGACTCGCATCAATTTTGGAGGATGAATAGAACTGAAGGAAGCCCGGGCAGGTGTGCAACTGGGGGAGTCAGTCATGTGACTTGCCTTTGGGGGGGCCAAGGCAGTGGGCCCCCAGACAACTGTCTCCTCTTGCCCTATTATAATTACGCCCCTGCTTGACATTTCTAGACTTTTCCCCTTTTATAGCTTCTCTGACTTTACTTGTTAGCCACTTTGGCATCCTCCTGAACTTGGTGGTACCTTTCCTCCTGCTTGGTATATATTCCAACTCTAATTCTAGTATTGTGGTTTTAGATAAGTTCCATGCTTTCTGGAGTAATTTGACCCTCCTGGACTTCCCTTTCAGCATCTTTTTTACCAGTCCTCTCATTTTTGAGACGTTTCCTCTTCTGAAGTCCAACATATCTGTGCTGGACTTCCTTGGCAATTCTCCGCTCACATATATGCTGAATTGGATCACACTGTGGTAACTGTTCCCCAATGGTTCTACAACTCTGACATGTTGCACCAAGTCTCACAACGTCTCACTCCACTCACTATGAAGTCCAAGGTCACCTTTTCTCTGGTTGGTTCCACGACCAACTGCTCTAAGGCAGAGTCATTTAGCAGATCTTGAAATTTGGCCTCTCTGTCAATACCCACATGTGAATTTGCCCAGTCTATATGAGGGTAACTGAAATCACGCATTATTACAGCTCTGTCTCTCTTTGTTGCCTCTCTGATTTGCTCCTCCAACTCCAGGTCACTCTCAGTGTTTTGATCTGGGAGGTGATAGCAAGTCCCCAGTAAAACATTTCCTTTCAGTCCTCATGTTGTCATCCATAATGTTTCTGTGGAGGACTGCGGTACTCCTAGGTTTTCTATCTTGTTAGATTCTATCTCTTTATTTTATCTCTTTATTGTTCGATTGATATATCACTTTTCATTATAATTATCTCAAAGCAGCTTACAATACTGTATAGTTAAAATACACAATTAAAATACAAAATGTAGAGCTATTAATATAAATATAAAAATAATCTCTATTTAAAAATTTTAAAACCTCTATGAAACAATAATACATAAAACACAGAGCTACAGCAGTAAGACGTTTGTAAAATATCGAATCTCATTTAAAAGCCTGTGTGAAAAGCCACATCTTTGCTTTCCCCTCTAAAAACTGTGGTGGAAGCTCAGGAGCAGATGCCAGCCAGGAGAACATTCCAAATCCTGGGGGCAAAGACTGAGAAGGCCCTGTCACATATGCTTGACAGCAAGCCTCTTTCACCACTGACACGTGGAGCAGAGCCCCCTCAGATAATCTTGTCCAGTGGGCAGAAACCCTTTGGAGCAGGCGATCCTTCAGATATCCATGGCCCAAACTGTTTAGGACTTTAAAGGTCAAAACCAACTCCTTGAATTGTACCCTGAAACAAATTGGTAGCCAATGTAGCTCTTCCAGAATAGGTGTAATATGCTCTGAGCTGATAATATGCTGTAATATGTGTAATATGCTCTCAGCTGCATTCTGCACCAACTGAAGTTTGTGAATATTTTTCAAGGGCAGCCCCACATAGAGCGCATTGCAGTAATCTAGCCATGATGTGACTAAGGCATGCATAAATGTGGCCAGATCTGCCTTCTCGAGAAAGGGCTGCAGCTGGCACACTAGCCAAAGCTGTGCAAAAGCATTTCTGGCCACCATCTCCACCTGAGCATCCAAAAGCAGAGCCGGGTCCAGCAGTACTCTCAAGCTGCACACTTGCTCTTTCAAGGGGAGTGCAACCCCATCCAGAACCAGTCAAATCCCTTCATCTCGGTTTTCCTACTGACCAACAGTACCTCTGTCTTCTCTGGAATCAATCTCAGTTTACTAGCCCACTTCCAGCCCATCACAGCCTTCAGCCCCCAATTCACAACATCCACTGCCTCCTTAGGATCAGCTGATAAGGAAAGATAGAGCTGAGTGATATCTACATATTGCTGAGAACTCAGCCCAAGTCCCTGGATGACCTCTCCCAGTGGATTCATGTAGGCGTTAAAGAGCATCTGGGACAAGACTGAACCCTTTGGGGCCCCATAATCCAATGGCCAAGAGTTAAGCAGAAGTCCCCCAGAACCACCTTCTGGACCCTCCTCCCAAAAAAGGACTGAAGCCACTCTAAAGCCTCCCATCACCATATTTGAGAGGTGATCAAGAAGGATACCATGGTCGATGGTATCAAATGCTGCTGAGAGGTCCAGCAGAACCTAGAGGGATGCACTCCCCCTGTCAAGCTCGTGGCATAGGTCATCCACTAGGGCAACCAAGGCAATCTCAGTCCCATATGCAGGATAGAAGCCAGATTGAAAAGGGTCTAGATGATCCATATCATCCAAGACCCTCTATAGCTGAGATGCCACCATGATCAAGACATACATTTATAGTGTAAATAAGCTCGGAGTAACTGATGCAGGCAGAAGATGACTCCTCCTCATTTAGCACCAGTGTCTGAGACAAATCCAGAGTTTTGTTTGAGCATTGAATGCCAGGAATGTAAATGCTTCAAGATATGAATGATAAATATCATGATTTCTTACCTGGTGTTACGGCATGCAGAGCTAGCAGCAGCAGCAAGCCTCTGGGGTCTATCATCTGAGAAATAAACAAAGCAAAGCTGATAACCATGCATGTTTTTCCTTAATATTTTGAGAACATAGTGAAAGTTATCTTGCTAAACAGAGAAAAACTTATTTGTATTTCATTTATATTGGGCATGATCCAACCAAAGTTAACAATTTAAGTCCAATGGGCAGTTGGACCAAGCATCGGTCTCTCCCATTGAGAGCAATAGGACTTAAAATTTCATACATTTAGTTGGATCTTGTCCATTATTTTTCATCTACTTGGAATTCCATTTCTCCTCCCCTCTGCCCCCATTTCTGAATTTAATTCTTGGACATTGATATCTGTGCTGGACACATAGACCCAAAAAGTTTTTTAAAAATAAATTTTGACCTCCATTTCTAGCTATATCCAGTGAGGGAAGGGGAAATAGTGGGTGCGTTCAGACACAACACAGAAGCTCTCCTGGTTTGTTTTTTCATCCGAACGTGCCTCTGAAATTCAACCAAGGTTCAATTTGGCCCAACAAACTGACCTTTGTAACCAAAGTTTGTAGTTGGCTCATTTGTTTTAATCACGCTTCAGTTTGTCATAACATTGCATCCGAACCAACCCCTAGTGGTTTATTCTCAGCTTGTTGCAAGAGCTCCGCCTTCGCCCACAAAGATGCCTGCAAAGAGTGGCTAATAAGCAATTTCTCTATGTTTTTTCCTCCAGATGTGCTCAGGAGAAACTTTTCTACTGACTTCTGACATCACCACTACCATAAGTGGTCTTCAACAGCAAGTCTCCTGTACAGGGGTGGAGCCACCATTGCATGGGGGGGTGTCCAAAGAACCCATCCGCCATGCTCAGGGGGCGCACCTGGTGCCCTAGCCACACCCACTGTGTCTGACGGGGCCGTGCACCCCGTTTGCAATTAAACTTCAGCCAGTGTCACGTTTGCAGTGTGGCCGGGAGCGCCTTTCCTCCCTTGTTGCAAAAGCAGAAAGATGGGGACCCAGTGCTGGCTGAAGTTTTTCAAAAATGGAGCCGCACGGCTCTTGTTTTTGAAAAGCTTCAGCCAGTGCTGGGTTCCCAGCCTGGCCAGAATGCATCTCTCTGCTTTCGCAAGTAAGGTTTAGAGGTGCTCCTGGCCACACAGCAAATGCGGCACCGGCTGAAGTTTACTCGCAAAGGGGGCATGCGGCCCCATTTGCTAACATGGCCATGCCCCCTGCATCTGACACCAGACCCAATGACATCAGATGCATGGGGTGTGGCTGGGTGGGGGCGCCAGTGGCGGGCTGAACAGGGGCTGCTGGCAACCTCACTCTGCTACTGCTCCTATATCATTGCTTGCTGGGTGCAGACACTGACCCGGAGTTTCGGGGTGTGGGGAGAAGGGCATGGAGACTACAGGATCCAAAAGCAAGCCGCAAGCTTTCTTGGGATGCTATGGACTGGCGTCCTCCTTTCCCTCCAACCCAACTATTACCAAAAAGCTCCATGACAACAAGAAAGCTGCAGGCTGCCCATCTTTGTATAGCTGCACCATGGATAGGCTCCAACCAACCAAGAGCAGCCAAGGACAGGCGTAAAGATCCAAAGCAATTCATGCAGCTTTTCCACACCCAAGTTGGCAACCAATAGTAAGGGAGGGAGTGACAGGGTGAAGCACTGCCAGGAGTTGGGCAGACTTGGAACTCTGGGATTGTGTCCAGAAGTACTGGGCGAAGGGAGGATCACCCACCCACCCACCCCCCGCAAAAAAAACCCCACTGACAGCCAAAACAAACTACACTGCTGATTTTCTGTGGAGTGAATCTCTGATTTATTTTTTTTAGAAGCTTCATTAAAATAAAATTTGGCTCCAGGTTGCATCTGACAGGGCCAATATGCTTTAAACTTGTTGGAGATTAACATTTATGTATTTCTATGGCTTATAACAAGGCTCAGTTCAGTTCAGTTCAGTTCAAAGTTTATTACAGTCTATGACCAGCACAACAAAGGAATAGAATAGAACATAACAAGGCATCTTTCTTTAGCACTGTAGAGTCACACAAAGCCACTCCCTACTTCTCCAGATTTCTGATCAAGTGAAGAAAGTGTGGCAGTATTTTCTTACCTCTTGTCAGGATAATATTAATTAATTAATTAATTATGTACGTTGCTCCAAACTTCCATCTCTCAGCAGTTTACAGCAAAATAAAGCAAATTAAAACAGAAAGTAAAATCTTAAAGCAATTTAAACCACAAGTAAAGTTAAAAAGCTTGGGTGAATAAATGTGTCTTTAAAGACTTTTTAAAAGTTGTTGGAGATGAGGAATCTCTCATTTCAGCAGTGAGCACATTTCACAGTCTCGGGGTGGCAACAGAGAAGACCCGTCCCCATGTGGCTACCAGATGAACTGGTGGCAACTGCAGACAAAGCTCTCTGGATGAGCTCAAAAGGTGATGGGGCTCAAAGTGCAGAAAACGTTCTCTTAAATACCCTGGGCCTAAGCTGTTTAGGGCTTTATAGGTTATAACCACCAACCTGTATTTTGCCTGGAAACTTATTGGTAGCCAGTTAGTCCTTTCAATGCAGGAGTAATATGGTCTCCTCAAAATGACCTGGAGACCAACCTGGCTGCCGCATTCTGTAGCAACTGCAGTTTCCAGACTAAGTACAAAGGTAGAACACATTGCAGTAGTCAAGTCTGGAGGTTACCAGAATATGTACTATTGTTCCGAGGTCATTTATCTCAAGAAATGATTGCAGCTGGCATATCAGCTGAAACATCTCTGGCCACTGCCTCAAACTGAGACACTAGGGAAAGGTTTAGATCCAAAAGCACTTCCAGATTGTGTACCTGTTCCTTCTGGGGAAGTGTGACCCTAACCAGAACCAGCACATCAAAATTGTCTCCTGAGTTCCAACCCTGTACAAAAAGTAAAAGTAAAGTGTGCCATCAGGTTGGTGTTGACTCCTAGCAACCACAGAGCCCTGTGGTTGTCTTTGGTAGAATACAGGGGGGGTTTACCATTGCCTCCTCCCGCGCAGTATGAGATGATGCCTTTCAGCATCTTCCTATATTGCTGCTGCCCAATATAGGTGTTTCCCATAGTCTGGGAAACATACCAGTGGGGATTCGAACCGGCAACCTCTGTACCTCCATCTTATTTGGATTCAGCATAAGTTTGTTAACCTCATCCAGTCATCACTGCCCCCAGGCAGGCACTTAGGGAGGTTATGCCTTTTCCTCATGATGCTGACATGGAGAAATCTGTTTGGGTGTCATCAGCATACTGACAACACCCAGCATTAAATCTCCTGATGATCTCTCCAAGAATTTTCATGTAGATATTAAAAAGCATTTGAGACAGTATGGAGCCCTGGGGGACGCCATATGAAAGTTCACATTTTGGTCTCCAATTGACAGATTGGGCAGATTCCATCTGGAATCTGCCTGAGAGGTAGGCACAGAAGCACTGTAAAGCAGTGCCTCCCACTCCCAACCCCCTCAGATGCTGCAAAAGGATACTATGGTCACTATCGAATGGAGCCAAAAGATCCAAAAAGACCAACAAAGTCACACTCCCTCTGTCAGTTCTCCATTAGTGACCACCCATCAGGCCGACCAGGGCAGTCTCCACCCCATCGGCCTCCTGAAAACCATTTGAAATGGGTCTAAATAATCAGTTTCCTCCAAGACTGTCTGGAGCTGGGAGGCCACCATTCTCTCAATTACCATGCCCAGCCATGGAAGGTCGGAGACAGGCCTATATTTGCTTAACTCTGAGGGATCTTCAGAATCTTAAGGAATTTGCCTTAACTCTGAGGCTCCTTCAGAAGAGGTCTAATAATTGTGGCAAGCATGAATTGTCCGCTTTGCAAGGCAAGGTCAACCTTGGTTTTTATCTGAATGGGAAACATGTGTGAGCACTATAAAATATTTCCCTTAGGGAATGAGACTACTCTGAGAAGAGCATCTGCATGTTTGCATGCAGAAGGTTGCAAGTTCCCTCCCTGGCATCTCCAAGATAGGGCTGAGAGAGACTCATGCCAGCAACCCTGGAGAAGCCACTGCCAGTCTGTGTAGATAATACTGAGTGAGATGGATCAATGGTTTGACTCAGTATAAGGCAGCTTCCCATGTTCCTAGGAAGGCTTCCTGCCTTCCCTCAGAGAACCATTTATAATATCTACCAGGCCTTCAACAACAACCCCCCATCAGATAGTACAAGCCAAGCCAGACAAGGGTCAAGAGAAGAGTTGGTAGGCTGCACCACTCCAAACAGCTTATCCACATCAGCAGTTACAAACTGAAACTAATGCCGCATAACCACATAAGAGGAGCTTCTGGACACCTCCACATTAGACTCTGCAATAATTGTGGGGTCTAAGTTGGCCCGAATACGAGATATTTTGTCCACAAAAAAAACTCATCAAAAATGTCACAGCAGGTAATTGATGGTTCTAAATTCTGATTCAAGGGAAGAGGGGCACATACAAACCCTCCCACAACTCTAAACAACTCTACTGGATGTGAGCTTGCAGGTGCAATATAGGCAGAAAATAATCACTTCTTTGCTGTGCTTATTGCCTGAGCATAGCTCTTCAAATGCGCTCTATGTTGTAATCTGTTGGTTTCCAGTTGAGTCTTTTTCCACTTGCACTCCAGTCATCTACCTTGCTGCTTCAGCTCCTGTAGTTCTTCCGTATATCAAAGAGGCAAATTTTGAAGTGGATCAGAGAGGATGCTAAGGAACTATAATGTCTACTGCCCTGATGAGTTTGCTGTGCCAGGTCTCCACCAGGGCATCAACAGAATCACTGGCAGAGCCAGCACTAAATCCTTCCAGGTTTTATTGAAATCCTATTGGAATCCATAATACAAAGTGGCACACAGTCAGCAGCTACCAGTGTTCAAAGGTATCCAATGAACACAGCCCCCCATGCCCCCAGGGGCCCTGCCATCTGCCTGCCACCCACTCCTCACTCCCATGGCTTGCCACCACCACCGCAGCTTGCCTTCTGCCCTGCTCATGTGGCTTGCGCACTGCCGCCCCTTGCCCCTACCATTTGCCTTCTGCCCTGCCTCCCCTCACCACTCCTGCTCCTTGCCACTGCTGCTGGGGGAGCCAGTGTGCCAGTGGTGGGGGGTGTTCCATCATGGCTTCTCTCCTCACTTGGAGAGAAGCCACAGAACCTTTCAGCACTGCACAAGCCAGCTAAGAAATGGAAGGCATACTTGTTCCTCGATGCCTAATCTGGGTGCATGTGCCCCCTCCATTTTGTAGCCTGTCATGCAGCAATAAGGGATTCTGTGTGTTCTCTCCTCATTCAAGCAGCAGGAGCGAGTAGCAGAGTGAGCAAGGAGTGGCAAGTCAAGTGGCAAATGATAGGGATGAGGAGTGGTGCCAGTGCCAGTGCCGGTGCCGGTGCCAGTGCCGGTGGCAGCAGCAGCAGGAGCAGGAGCAGTAGAAGCAGAGGTGCATCTAGGTAATTTTGGAGTCTGGACCTAAAGGTCTTTGGAGCCCCCTCCACCGCTGCAAGTTAAGCATCATCCCCATACACACAACACACACAGTATTATTAACACATGCGTTCTTGAGGGCACATACAGCAACTGAACTCCCAAGAATGTAAGAATATAAAACAGATATATTTATGGAAAGATGCATTAGCAGAAACATTCAACATGCAACTTAACATATTCCATCCCACATATGTCTTTTCCCACTCCCTGCTGTCTCTAAAGCAGAAATCATGCTCAGCCTCCTGGTGCAGTGTGGGCTGGCAGCACAGTGACCACAACACCCGGGACAGACTAAAGAGGATTGGGGGGTTGGGCAGAGAGTGTAGAGGCCCTGGACTTCTGCCCCGAAGTCCAGGGATAAGAGCACCTCTGATTAGAAGCAGTAGGTGCAAAAATAATTAAAGGGGTGCCCAATGTCCATTTATTAAACTGGACCACCCCTGCACTCCTAGAGGCTTGTGTTTGTGACTCTCTCTACCAAACTGGCAGAACAGCCCTGCCATGCAACCCCAAACTAAGCACACTGCCCAGGGCTATGTTCCATCGTAAGCAGACAAAGTCTTAGGATTAGGCTGTAAATCTTATGAGAATATACTTAGAAGATGAGCATCTAGAATGAGAAATTATGAATAAATGTGGGTTATGAATTTCTTGCTAGGCAGCTTATTTAGAGAGATTTACATCCTTAAGCCTTCTACCTCGTATATTAGAGCGAGAGCCTGAACTCAGGCATGTATGTCACACACAGAGACATACATCTTTACAGCGGGCTTTGGAAGAGTGTTACCATTACGTTTGATCAGGAGCATTTTTTACTTCACCCTGTGACTATGCTTTTGCTTTAAGTGGGGAAACCTAGCTCTGAAGCCAATTGCAAACGTGCACACAACAATAAAATTTTGGGATCGTTGACCATGGATAAAGGCAAAGGAGAGTTAGGACCCACGCAGGGTAGCAATAGACTCTAGACCAGGGATTCTCAACGTTGGGCCCCCAGATGTTCTTGGACTTCAGTTCCCATAAACCCCAACCAAAGGCCAATGGGGCTGGGGATTATGGGAGCTGAAGTCCAACAACATCTGGGGACTCAACGTTGAGAATCCCTGCTCTAGACTATACTTTTTGAAAACAAAGTATTAAAAAACAGAATCACAAAAGTAAACAGTGATAGTTGGCAACTTCTGGAAAGCCAGACAGGGCTGTTCAGCCACAAGAATCCCATTTCTTAAGCAAAATATCAAACTCCAATTAGTGCTCGCTCGAGAGGACTCTTAGCATAGTGGGGATGGAGAAAGGGTGATAGACAAAGTTGAGGGGGGGATACATTGTGAACTGCACAGGGACTTTTTGTATGGGGCAGTATAAAAATGTACTAAACAAACAAACAAACAAACAAACAAACAAACAAACAAACAAACATAGGAAGCTGCCTTATACCAAGTCAGACCATTGGTCTATCCAGCTCAGTACTGTCTACACAGATTGGCAGTAGCTTCTCCAAGGTTGCAGGCAAGAGTCTCTCTCAGTCCTATCTGGCGATGCCAAGGAGGAGGAAACTTGGAACTTTCTGCATGCAAGCATGTAGGTGCTCTTCCCAGAGCAGCCCCACCCCTAAGGGGAATATCTTACAGTGGTCACATGTCTCCCATTCAACTGCAAACCAGGGTGGGCCCTGCTTAGCAAAGGGGGGAAATCATGCTTGCTATCACAAGACCAGCTCTCCTCCCTTTCCTATACCTTTCCTAATTCTGTGTAGCTTGCATGCAGAGACTTCAAGTATGCTGGCTGGGTTGAAGGCACAGATAGGCAATGGCGTGCAGAGGATACACCCACGGAGACAGCCTAGACTGTCCAGGGTGCAAATTTGGAACTTTCAACCAGCCCATGTTAGGGAGACCTCAAGATTCTGCTGTAAGGTTTGGAGAAGGCTAGAGAATTCTGAGCAGCAAGAAACAAGTCCTGGGACTTAGAGATGGGCCACATCAAGGGGATCTCAGTTTGGGTGGAAGTTACTACGGGAAGGAACTTGAGGGTCAGCTGCTGTGGAAGGACCATGGTGGCAGAGCTCTGGCACAGTGGGAGGCAGGTTAAAGGCAATAATCCCCAGGGGTAGTAGTTTCAAGAGAGATCTCAGGGAACATCTCACTAGTCTTTCAGCTGGTATGGTACGTTGTGCGACATGGATGTATATGCACAGTGCTACATGCCCACATTACAGTGGCAAAGAATCTCATGGCTGGCTTTAGATAAAAGGGCCGATGGGGTTAGAGTGCAAAAAGATTCCTGCATCTATCCAGGTAGCTGAGCAAACAAAGTCAGGGCTCTTCCTTCAGTCTTGCATGCCACTGGAAAGGGGAAGAGGCTTGCTTGGCCTTGAATACTCCCGATGCATAAACATGTCCTGGGACTTGTCCCATCATATGGGTGCCCCTTCCCAGGCCATGGGCAGTGCAGCATCAGTACAGGTGGCTTTTCCTCTTTTTTTCAGAGAGCCACCTAACGGCACAGCAGAGAAATGACTTGCCTAGTGAGCAAGAGGTTGTGGGTTCGAATCCCCACTTGGTTGTTTCCCAGACTATGGGAAACACTTATATCAGGCAGCAGCAATATAGGAAGATGCTGAAAGGCATCATCTCACACTGCGCAGGAGATGGCAATGATAAACCCCTCCTGTATTCTACCAAAGACAACCACATGGCTCTGTGGTTGCCAGGAGTTGACACCGATTCGTGGGTATGACTTTACCTTTAACTTTTATTTCCTTGGTTGCCATTTTTGCTTGTCATTCTCTAGGGCAGGGTCTCTTAACTTTGGGCCCCCAGATGTTGTTGGACTACAGCTCCCATCAGCCTCAACCACAAAGGCCATGTCTGGGGGTGATGGGAGTTGTAGTCCAACAACATCTGGGGGCCCAAGGTTAAGAAACCCTGCTCTTGGGCACTAAGTTGCCAGATCTCACTGCTGACTATGTCCCCATACCATATGTTTAGGTGCAGCATATCAAAGACAAAAGTGGTCATAAAAGGGGATGGGGCAGGCAGGCAGTTTGCTAACAACAGGGAGTCTAGAAGAGTCATATTTCTAAATGTTGTCCTCTGTTACATGGAGGAACCCCATTTACCTCAGTTTACACCATTTACCTCAGTTTATACAGATTCAATTATATTAACAAATAGTTTATACCTGTATTAATACAATTTTGTATACTGCAAAATTAAACAAAAACATTATTTTTAACCAACAAGTATCATTCAGAGATCACACTTAAGATGTTGAATAACATCACAATAGTA
Organism: Hemicordylus capensis; assembly: GCF_027244095.1. Lineage (NCBI taxonomy): Eukaryota > Metazoa > Chordata > Lepidosauria > Squamata > Cordylidae > Hemicordylus > Hemicordylus capensis. Next base: position 128,991,261 of record NC_069661.1, read on the forward strand.
CCTATATGGTCGGTCAAAACTTTATAGGGACTCAAGAATGCCTTGTAGACAGGTTGCCAGACTGCATAACAAAAGTTTTCAAAACTACTCAGTACATGGTTCTAAAAAGAGTATATCGCTGGGATGCTACTAAGAGAGTCCATTACATTTAAGGGCTGGGCCTCTATAGTAAACGTTTTTGACTAAAGTTTGTTGGAGATTGGTCTAACATAAACATCTAAATGCAATATTAAAATAACCTTAGAAACTTAAGGTACAACCAGCGGGAGCATCATCTATGTTGTGCTTTACCCCTGCAAAGTCAGAGCAACTTATGATACATTCTCAATTCAGTGTATCCTCATAACAATCCTGTTGGATAAGCGAGAAATGTGACTTTCCCAAGGCCATCCAATGAACTTGATGGCTGAGCAGTAATTTGAAACTTAGGTCTGCAACATCACAACATTGCACAAAATCAGATGCAGATGCCCAAACTGAAGTGTCTAGGAGTTAAGCAATCTCTTGTATGAGAGTCCTTCCAGATCTCTTGCATTTATACACATACATATTCTTGGTTTCATATTATATTCATATTATATACATATTATCATTTAATTTGTGGTTGCTTATAGCTTTTGCCCAGTTCTTATTCCAGGAATATCTATTTGGCTGTTCCCACAAAATACAACCAGAAAAGACACAAATGGTAAACAAATAATTTTTTGTTAAAGCGTCTATGAATTTTAAACTTTCTTGTAATACATAAAGAAGGTCCGATGAATTATTTCCAGCCAATTGACCTACACTCCGCTACATTAGTGATGAACATACAGTCAATTAATAATAAAGATACCTTTGCTTCTGTGCTAAAGTTCAATTGTCCATCAGAAATGATCTTCTTTAACAGCCAGGGCTAGTCTGGAGGTCCATGTGCCTTATCTCTCTCAGAGGGCTACATTGGAATGGTCTGGGTTGGTTATTTGTTCCTGTTATATAAGCCAGGAACTCTTGTTAACTAAAGGGGAAGATAAAGAGTGACTGTTGCTTCCGTCCAGACTCTAGCACAATGGCGCTATCTGGAAAATCAGTTGCCTTAATGGCGAAAAAGAAACAATTAGGGGAAATCGTATTAAATACTTTTACATGACAGCTAAACCTTTGAAATAAGAGCGGTGTGTGTGTGTGTGTGTGTGTGTGCGCGCGCGCAAAGGTATAAGAGACAGGGAAAGGTATTTTACTTATGTACAGCAAACAGTGATTAATAAACAAGTGAGAAGATGGAAAATACTAGAAGATGCTTTAAGGGTTTCATACCTGAGATGGATAATTGTGGGAAATAATGATATTGGCTAGGAATTTAATATAGCTGGGGAAAATCTGTTGGATCATCACTTTAACATGCAGCACAGTTTTAAAAATTGTTTTCCATTTTTGGATGTCTCTAATTTTCTTTTACACTTTCCTTTCCAACATTTCCTTTCTTTCTTTAAAAAATAAAGGTGGAGGGAGTAAAGGGCTGATCAGGAACTGACTGCAGCAACAGGATTTTTGAAATTTTTAATTTATTGTTTTTTTTCTGTCAGAAAGAGGGTTTTTTTAAAAAATAACTGTAAAGTAAATGTTGTCGTAAACTTTGGCTTTCTGATCAGCTTCACTTTGTGTGATACAGATCTCTGTGGTATGCTACCCATGTTGAGCCAGATGGAATCTAAACAAATCAGTGACCTTGAGCAAGTCATTGAGGCTATGCACATGAACAGCCAAGCATAGGTTGCCCAAGCCTAGGTTTGGCTGCTCGTGTGCATCGCTGGGATAGCGCCTGATCCCGCTGCTGATTTGGCCCCAAACCCGAGTTTTTTACCCAACCTTTTACTCTGGGGCCAGGATCAGGCCTGTTTGCAGATGGCAACCGTCTCACAGAGGATTCCTCCAATACACTGCTCATCCTGTAGTGCATTGGTGGAATCACCTGTGAGTTGAGGATCTGGAATCTGGGACTCATTTTCCCGGCCTCCGGACCTCCATGCTGCTTGAAGCAAGCCGTGCTCCACACAATGAACTTCGGATCATCGGGTAGGTAGGGAGTACGCTTAGTCTTGCCTCAATTGGTCATGTGCCTCATTGATTCTCAGGCTCAGTTCCAGGACCATGTATTAGGCACAATATATCTCACAGAGCTTTTGTGAGGGCAGATTATTGTGAAGCATTATGAATGCTAACTGAGCAAAAAGACACCTTTTAAAGTTGTGATTCTCTTATATTAAGCAGGGGGAAAGCAACTGGCCCTATCCAACCACAGCACAGCATCCCTCCAGTGGCTGTTGCTGATGTCTGCCTTAAGTTTCTTTGTAGATTGTGAGCCCTTTGTCATCAGGAGGGGACCATCCTATTTATGTGTTATTTATTTTTCTGTGTAAACCGCCTTGAGAACTTTGGTTGAAGAGCAGTATATAAATATATGTTGTCGTAGTAGTAGTAGTAAAGGATTTCTTCCTCAAATCCCTGCACTCAGCACAAAGGCTTGCCTTTCTCTTCAAAGCTCTCCATGGTCTTACCTGGTCTTCTCTTTCTGCTTTCATAACTTGATATATCCCAGCCTTTTACCTTTGTGTTCTAGCTCCATCACATCTTCTGCTCTCTCAAATGACTCTGCCCTTTCTCCCTTTCTGCCCCTTATGCCTTGAACTCCCTCCAAAACACCTACATGGTACCTTCTCAGATCCCATCAACATATACTAGAAGTTGGGGCTTTTCGTCCCAATGTGTATCACTTTTACACTTGCCAACATTGAACCGTGTTTGCCTCTTCTTTCACTTATCTCTGATTTCTTTGATATTTTCCCTCAAAAATCAACTTTTTCACTCCCATAGTTCTCATTCCCAGCTGAAACAAAGCTTAAGTACCTATAACTGCATTTGCTCTATGGCTGAGCCAGAATCGCCTCCCGAATTGTGCTACCTCATTCCTAGCGTGTGGTTAGGGATAATTAGGGGGAAATCTTGGGGAGGTGCAAAACAGGTCAAATTTACCTCTGAGCTTCCTTGTATCATTACTGTGAGGGCAAAGCTTCCTCACTTGCAGACAGTGGTGGTGGAATCACAAATGCCAGCTGCTGGAAGATCCAGGCATGCTGTTGCTGCTAGAACTTTGAAATGGGCAGTAATTGCAACACAATAAAAACCTAGAAGTTCTAAACAGAGCTAATGGAGCCTATTTTCTGCTTCTTTTAACATGGTCTTTTAATCAAGGGCCTCCTCCCATGCGCTGTGAATTTGTTTTGTATAAGACTGTCAGCAGATGGGCTGCATAGTAGGGATGTGCATTTCGTTTCGGGCACAGATCGTTCTGTGCCCGAAACAACGAATTTCGGGTGATTCGGCGCCGAGCCACTGCTCAGCCACTGCTCATTTTTAAATCCTTGTTGGGGCTAGAAGAGGGAGAGAATTTTTTTTTTTTAAGGAAACCTCTTCCTTTCAGGGGCAAACCGCTTCTCAATTTTTAATCCATTTTTGGATTAAGAGAGGGTGAGATTTTTTTTTTTTTTTAAAGAAACCTCTGCCTTGCAGAGGCAAACCCTCTGCTCATTTTTTAATCCTTGTTGGGGCTAGAAGAGGGGGAGATTTTTTTTTAAGGAAAGGAAACCTCTTCCTTGCAGAGCAAACCTCTTCTCATTTTTTAAAAAATCCTTTTTTGGGAAGAGAAGAGGAATAGATTTTAGAATTTTTTTTTAAACATCTGCCTGGCTGCAAGCATCGCCAGCCTGCAGCCCTTGGTGGGAAAGGAGGGTTTTTTTTTTCTCCTTTTGAATCCCCCCACCCTATTTTTTGCCAAAACACTTTTTTGGCAATTTTTTTCTGCGGAGAGTCACTGCTGCCTGTCCCTGCCTGCCTGCCTGCCTGCCTGCCTGCACTCCAGGCCCGCCTGTGTGTGACCACCAGACCAGACCCTCAGAGGTGGACGACAGAGACCCGGCGTTGGAGAAGCCTACACCTGAGTGAGATTGGCCCAGCCATTTATATTTTACACACGCACACAACACACAGACACACGCACGTCACACACGGCGTTCTAATCTGTAGTGTTCCGTTCCTTTAACTGTGCGTTTGGGGTTTATTATTTTTCCCCTGTTTTTAGGTTTTTGGGGTTTTCACTTTTCTCTATAAGTGTTGTGATAGTTGTAAGATTGGGTTTTAAATAAATAGTGTTTTGAATAAATAGGGTTTTAAAGTGTTGTGATAGTTGTAAGATTGGGTTTTAAATAAATAGTGTTTTAAATAAATAGGGTTTTAAATAACTAGGGTTTGTGTGTAGCCTTCCCCGGTAGCTAGCTATTAGGAGGAGGTTCAACTGTAGAGTAGCAGTAGACTGTAAGAGTGGCCTGGCCTAGTAGTGCTGCAACTTTATATTTCTGTTGCTGCTTTCGTGTATTTTGCAGAAATATTTTTTAAGGGCCTAGTCTGCCCACAGTTACTTTTCCATCTTGTTTGCCTGTGAAATTGACACAGAGATAATTTTTTGAAACATTTTTGTAACTGTGTTTTACTTTCAGACCACAGAGAGAGTAACTTCCCCTGTGGGTGGAGTGCATTCGATACATTAGTAACAACAACACAAGTTACTTGCAACAACTTCTCCAGTCCATTCCATTCAAAGTGGCCACAGTCAGAGAAAGATAATATAACTAAACTTACTTTCACTTCTACTGACTAAGTGCACTGCACACTGTGTGCGCAAGGCTCCAGCCTTAAATAACTGCTCCTGCACCTGTGCACTGCACAGCAGCTGAGCTAATATTTTAATTTTTAATTTTTTTTGTTGCACAGCCTGCTTCTGTTGTATCGCGCATCAAGTAACTCCCACTGTCTCCCAGTCCCTCTGTGACTGTGTCGTGATACATTCATTGCACGGCAACTTCTGACTGAGATCTTGCAGCAACAGCATTTGTGCCAACAACAACAAGCCTTAAGCAAGGAGGCATTATAAAGTCACCGGCGCCGCAGCACATCCACTGTTTTTCTGGCCCTCTAGTATACCTGCCCCCTGAGACAACTACCCCTTCTTCACATTTTGAAATTTTAAAAAAAGTTTTAAAAAGCAATGGTTGGGAGGACAGCAGGAAAAGGGAGGGCGCAAGTAAGTGGGAGGCTTGTCTTCCCTACAGCTGGTCGTGGCAGGGGGCGGCAAGAGGGGCCTACTCCCCAAGTCACCCCCGGCCCTGCTTCGGCACGCAGGCTTGACTTCTTCTCGGGTCAGCCTGGCCCTATGCCAGGGCCTGCGGCCAGGCAGGATTTGGGGGGGGGGCTCCCAGATTGCCAGGGAAGAAGATCTTCCTGTGGCAGCTGAGGAGGTGGTGCTGGTGGAGGAGGTTGGCAGTCCAGCCAGATCCACCTTGCGGACCCCCCAAACGGTCACTATGGGGGTTGGGGGGGCTCAGTCTGGCATCTGAGGGGGCTCAGGAGGAGGGAAGATCTTCTCCTGCCCCTGGGCCTTCCCATGCCAGCACTGAGGGCATCAGTGGTGGTATGCCCGAGAAGGAACCAGCAAAAGTTCCACCAACAAAGCGACCTCGTGTCGCTGGGGAGTCTGGCAGTGTGGTCTGGGATCACTTTGAGCTTAGCCCTGGTGATCCCACCCATACTGTGTGCACCCACTGCAAGGCACTGGTCAGCAGAGGCAGGGACCCTATGCACTTCACAACCTCGGGGCTGTGGTCGCACATGCGTCGGCGGCACCCAGGTGTGGAGACCTCTGCTGGCACTGGCAGTAGGCCCGGTGCCTCACCTGGTAGCAGAAGCAGCAGTAGTGACAGCAGCAGCAAGCGGCCAGCGGCTCCTGCCCACAGGCAGGAAAAGCTGACCGATCATCAGTGGGTGCAATCTCTTGGGAAGCGGTCTGATCATCCAAAGCCTCATCTCGTGACTCGGGCCATTGGTGAGATGATCGCTCTTGATGACCAGCCGTTCTCCATTGTAGACAATGTCGGCTTCCGGCGTCTGTTCCAGCTGCTTTCTCCGGAGTACAAGATCCCCTCAAGGACCACTTTCAGCAGGAGGGTGGTCCCCTCCCTGTACCGTGCGTGCAGGGGGGCCGTGTTGGCCAAGCTGCGTGCAGCTGGGCCAAACACCAGTGTGCATTTCACTGCGGATATCTGGACTAGCCGCAGTGGGCTGCACACTGCCTTCATGTCCCTGACAGCCCATTGGTGGGGGCATGGGGGTGAGGGGACATCTGGCGCTGCTGGTGCTGTATCCAGCTCCTCCCATGCATGCACGCCTTCTTGAGCAGTGTTGCATGTGGAGGCGATGGACACAGACCACACTTCAGATGAGTTGGCTGCCGTCATGGAGCGGCAGGTGGGGGCGTGGCTGGCCGGGGAGCCAACCCTCCGCCGAGGCTTCATGGTGATGGACAACGCAGCCAACATCACCAAGGCTGCTAGGCGGGTTTACGGTGTGAACATCGCTTGCGCTGCGCACACCTTGAACCTCGTAGTGAAGGGTGCGCTTGGCCTCAAGGAGGTGCTGAGAAGGCCAAGGAGCACCAGCGTGTTCAGGGCTCTTCTAGTAGTTTAGGTCAGGATCCTGCTGCTCCTGTGGCCGCCCTGGTGGAGCGTTGCTGCCAGGTAGCGGGCCACTTCCACCGGAGTGAAAAGGCAAGGCGCCAGCTCAAGGCCAGACAGATCGAGCTGGGCCTGCCTGAACACCAAATCCCCCAGGATGTTCCTACCCGGTGGAACTCCACTTTTCTCTTGCTCCGGCGCATGCATGAGCAAGAGGGAGCACTCAACAGCCTGGGGACGCGTGGTTGCTTGCATCTGTGCAAGTCTCTCTATGATGACTGGCCGGTGATCTGCGAGCTGGTCTTAGTACTAGAGCCGTTCTATTCTGCTACGAACAACTTGTGTACTCAGACCGCCACGCTGAGCCTGGCTTTGCCCACTGCTATTCTCCTGGAGAAGGCAATGAGCGATCTCCAGACCACTCTGACCACTGGGGTTGCGATTGCCCTGGCAGGTCGGTTGAGGACTGGGGTAGTTGAGCGGCTCAAGACACCATGGGCCACATCTGCATGGCATGTCCTGGCATGCATTTGTGACCCAAGGATGAAGGGCAGCGCTGTGCCTCCTGGCGAGCTGCCCAGGTGGAGGGACCTCCTGGTCGAACACGTGAAGCGTGAAGAGGAAAGGAGGCTAGGGATAGGTGATGCAGCAGACGACCAGGAGGAGGGTTGGTCGCAGGCTGGCACTGCGCATCCCACCCCCAGCAGCAGCAGCAGCAGCACTGCCACCACCCTCACTTCTTCCCAGTCCAGCGGCGTGGTTTCTCCAGCAGTGGGACCAGCAGAGCAGCCAGTGCGACCTCGAACCACCACCCGGTGGCTCAGGGACTATGCTAGTCTCATGCCGGGGAGACGGGAGAAGCCTGTCCCTCGCCCCAGCTGTGCTGAGCAGACTGTTCTGCAGTACCTGGAGGAGGCGACGGAAGACGAGGAGAGTGAGCCGTTCCCCTTTTGGGCAACGCGTCACAAAGTCTGGCCGGACTTGGCGACCGTTGCTGTCCGGTTTCTCTCTTGCCCGCCAACCAGCGTCTCGAGCAAGAGGTTGTTCTCCATGGCCGGGGACGTGGTGACTCCTCTGCGCTCACGCCTGGATGCTGAGTTGGTCGAGCAGCTCGTCTTCTTGAAGGCCAACCTCCCCCTGCTGGGCTACCCCGAACTGGCCGTGGAGGGCGAGTGACTCGCGTCACCCCCCCCCCTGCAGCGCCTCCCACGCCACGGCAGTTCATCCTGGCCAGAAGATGTGTCACAGTCCATCCTCTAAGCCCACCCTGCCACTAAAACATGCCCCTTAGTGCTGTTGGCACATCCAGACACGCATGCATACACAGGCACCGCTGCACTGTCAGCCTGGGATGGTGGACTGCCAGGTGAGTGCTCCCAGCATGAGGGAGGGGTTACCACAGATGTGGCAGAGAGAGACTACAACTCCCATTTCCCACTGTCTCGATGGCTGGCCACCATCAAGACTAGGGACAATGGGAGCTGTAGTCGCTGTCTCTGCAGAAGAAATCTGTGGTGGGCCCCCCCCCCCCTGATGCTGGGAGCACCCACTTGCCCAGTGCTGAAGGCTGGGCCATAGGGCAGCGCACCATCCATCCACAACCTCAGAGACAGGCTGCTGCGTGTGCGTGGGGGGGGGCACAGTCAGGATTGGAAGGGACATCCCTGGGGGAGAGTAGTGACTCTGTGCAATGGGCCTGTGCCTCCTGGCGAGGGGGGCACACACACTGTCACTGAGAGGGCTTGCTGCTAATTGCTAGCCTGCTTGCCTGCTAAAACTGTCATCATCATTGCTTCCTCCCATGAACAATAGCATTGAAGCTGAAATCTAAAAAACGTCTGTCTGCTGCGTTTCTCAATGTGATGTGCTTATTTCTGATTTTGGCTTGCTGGTCAGGTGATGTTCTTTCTTAATCTTCATGCTCTCCTCTGTTCAAATCCAAATATGTGGTTTGCCTTGGTCTACTGAGCTATTAGGTTGTCGCCGCCGCCGCTGAGTGAGATGGTCTGCTCTGCTGCTGCCTGCTTTTTCTGGCCCCAATGGGAGTAGTACTACTGCTGTGCCTGAAGCGGCACACACACACACATGCACCCCCCTCCCCTACCCCCCAAAAGCTGTGTCGCCAATGATGAGCTTGATGCTGGTGCAGCCCTCACACAAATGTCTGTCTCACGCAGACAGAGAGAGCACACATTGCAACCTGAGGCGACACAGCCCTTTCAGCCCTAACCCTCTTGCAGAGTGAGTGAGCGCAGCACACCCGCACAGTGCACACACACAGGGGAATAAAGGCATCTAGACTCCAAACTAGTGGTAATGTTGTATCATGTGATTGCACACAGTCTTTCTGCCCAGTATCTGCGGTATGCATTGGGATGCAATCTGAAAAAGCCTGCAAATTCTAGCTTGCTTTGTTGCAGAGACCTCTTCGTGGTGTGTGTTGTTGTTGTGTGATGTGGTGTGGTGTAGCCGCGTGGGGCCCGGTAAAGGACAGGACAGGTGCAATTCACTGTGCCTGTGCATGTGTGTGGGGAGATGTATTATGTTTCCAAATGAAGATCGGGTCATGTTTGCGAGTTGATTGACAGCATTTTATTTGAAGATTGTGCTTGCCCATACATAGATGCGGCGATCTCATGCCACAGAGTCAGACAGGTTGCGGAAAAGAAATGTCCAGAGACACGTCCGTGCTGCCATTCTCTCCTTATCTGCCATCATCATCCATTACTCTTCAAAGCTGTGTGGGCTAGGAGGGGGCAACAACAGCATGCCAAGCCTTGCTGCTCCACTTGCGGAGTGTTGTTGTCTTGCATGCGTCCTCCACATGCTATGCGTGTTCCCTCCTGGCTGTGCCTGTCTGTTTACTGTAGTGGGCCAAAAAAGTTTGGATGAGGTGAGGTTCAGGGCAGGGCACTGTTGCTGGACTTGGAGAGGGATATGGGGCAGCAGAGTGGGGTGGGGTGGGGTGGGGTGGGGTGGGGTGGTAGTGCCTAATGGGTGTAGGCTGCCACCCCAATTTCAGGGGGGTGGGACAGAGGGCTGATTTTTTGTGAATTTCTGAAGTTTTTGTGTCTTTGGGGCAGATGGGGGGGCAGAAAGTGGATCTGCCCCAAAAGAGTGGGGTGGGGTGGTAGTGCCTAATGGGTGTAGGCTGCCACCCCAATTTCAGGGGGATGGGACAGAGGGCTGATTTTTTGTGAATTTCTGAAGTTTTTGTGTCTTTGGGGCAGATGGGGGGGCAGAAAGTGGATCTGCCCCAAAAGAGTGGGGTGGGGTGGCAGTGCCTAATGGGTGTAGGCTGCCACCCCAATTTCAGGGGGATCGGACAAAGGGCTGATTTTTTGTGAATTTCTGAGGGTTTTCTTGGGTGCAGCAGAGTGCTAGATTGATTCATTCCCATACTCGTCATAGTAATAAAGGAGAGAGTGAGAGAAAGTGAGAGTGTTAGGGTCATTTAGAGTTGAGAGTACTATGCTGCTTGATGAATGAATGAATGAATCTAGCACTCTGCACCCAAGAAAACCCTCAGAAATTCACAAAAAATCAGCCCTTTGTCCCACCCCCCTGAAATTGGGGTGGCAGCCTACACCCATTAGGCACTACCACCCCACCCCACTCTTTTGGGGCAGATCCACTTTCTGCCCCCCCATCTGCCCCAAAGACACAAAAAGTTCAGAAATTCACAAAAAATCAGCCCTTTGTCCCACCCCCCTGAAATTGGGGTGGCAGCCTACACCCATTAGCCACTGCCACCCCACCCCACTCTTTTGGGGCAGATCCACTTTCTGCCCCCCCATCTGCCCCAAAGAAACAAAAACTTCAGAAATTCACAAAAAATCAGCCCTCTGTCCCGTCCCCCTGAAATTGGGGTGGCAGCCTACACCCATTAGGCACTACTACCCCTCCCCACTCTTTTGGGGCAGATACACTTTCTGCCCCAATCTGCCCCAAAGACAAAAAAAACTTCAAAAAATCACAAAAAAATCAGCCCTTTGTCCCATCCCCCTGAAATTGGGGTGGTAGCCTACACCCATTAGGCACTACCACCCCACCCCACTCTTTTGGCTCCAGGGTCCTTTTTGCTGATCCGAATCGATTCTGAAATCTGAATCCGAAATGAATCGGGGGTGATTCGGGTCAGCAAAATTTGGGCACAGAACAGAACAAGGGTGATTCGGCTCGGGTCCCGAGCCGAATCACCGAAAACCCGAAATGCACACCCCTACTGCATAGGGGCGACTGTCTATTATTTAAATGGTCATCATCTAGAAAATGATGGTGGGTTAGCAAAAACATGCCATTGTTGTGGTCCCCTAGGACCACCTTCCAAGACCTGTGAATTTGGTTTGCATCTATATGACTATAAATTCAAAAGTTATTATAGATGGACACATAGACACAATCACACTGACAAGGTGATATCATAAGCCTCCTTCCCTTTGGAAAGCTGGAGAACCTTCCACCCTGTAACCACTCCCAGATTTTGAACTGAAAAAGATGACTTTGGGTATGACTGTAATTTGCTCACAAGCATCCATTATTAGCCTTGCTTCTCTTTCTTCTGTTGCCTCCCCGCTGCCAATGATGACATTTACATTGCAAGTTCCTTGTCTTTTTGTTTTATGTTATTCTGTAATATGGTGTTATTCTGTAATATGGTATTCTGTAATATGGTTTCTTCATAATTATTTACATGGCAACATGTAAATAATTATGAAGAAATTAGTATTTATTTGCAATTTCTCGGAACAATATGCTAGATTGGTGTTTTTATTATTTCTAGTCTGTTATAGAATATAACATTTATAGAATATACACTTTATAGGGTGATGTAAACAAGGCAGGGCCCTGCCCTGAGGAGTTTATCATTTAAAATTAGATTGGTGAGGAGGGGAGGGAGAGGCCAAGTTAATAAGGGGGAAACAGAAGCAATGGGACGGGCAAGCATAACTGAGTTTCTTATGATGCATAAGAATTATCTTGGGAAACATTTCAGTTGAGAAACAGAAAGCAGCTGATAACAGCAATTGACAGGTTGCTAGTATCTTAACCAGAGCCATAGTTTGCACTAATGGTGTATGATGTAATTCCTAGAGCTAATATTTAAATTGGTATTTAGAATGTGTTTGGCAAGCTGAAACTGGTTTTTAGGGTTCAATACGCCAAGGGCAGATAGAAATTGAGCTGGGTGCATACAAGACAAAACTTCCTTCTACTTTGCTGCTGACACAAATGTTCCTTTGAGAAAAAGAAGTGCTCATTGAGAACTATCCATACGTGCTGGTTGATACTCTGAGCTGTTCTAACTTGAAGTAGGTGTGCTTTTGGACACACCTGACAACCATTAATAAATCAAGTCCACATTAAAAAAATGATAATTATAAGAAAAGATGGGCAAAATAAAATGATTCCCCCCACAAAAACAAAAACAAAAAACAACATTAAAGGGAAAAAAAAAAACCCTAGCCCTCACACACTTGTAAAAAGATGTGAAGGTTAATTTTAACTTTACTAAGCAGTTTGGGATTAGTTGATCCCAATTAAATCACTTTTTTAAAAAAAAGCAATTATTTGACAATGACTCTAATTTAACGGGTGGGGGGGATTGAAATCATTCTAAAGATTGTTTATATTACTGGGGATAACTATATTGGGATATCTGTTTTAGCTTCTGTAATGACCCCCAATTCCTATGGTGTCTCAGAAACTCCTGATACTATATCCGGGTTGGACCATTGCAACATGCTCTATGTGGAGCTTCCCTTGAGGTGTTTGCAAACTGCAGCTGGTACAGAATGCAGCTACCAGTCTGCTATCGCAGTGGGGGTGTATCCGAAGCATATTACTCCAGTCTTGTTTGATGGCTCCTGGTTCATTTCTAAGCCCAATTCAAAGTGCTGGTCATTATCTTCAAAGCCTTAATTGATTTGGATTCAGGGTAATGGAGGGACCACATTCTTCCACAGGAGTCTCCCACTAAGATCATTGAGGAAGGCACTGATCCATGTCCCACCACAATCTGAGATGAGGCTGAATTTGGGACAGGGCTTTCTCAGTTGTTCAACCCAGGCTTTGGAATGCCCTCCTCTTGGGAAACCCCTTTGGCTCTTTTCCTGCCTTCCTTTAAAAGGGTAGTAAAGACATAAGAGAGTTGTATTGGCCTTTGACCTGGAATAATAAAGACCCAAACAGGCCTTTTACCTGGAATAATAGTCCACTGATGAGCTATTCTGGCTGCTGTGATTTTGTTTTGTTGTTGTTGTTGTTGTTGTTGTTGTTGACATTTTATATCCTGCTTTTCCTCCAAGGAACCCAGAGCAGTGTACTACATACTTAAGTTTCTCCTCACAATAATCCTGTGAAGTAGGTTAGGCTGAGAGAGAAGTGACTGGCCCAGAGTCACCCAGCAAGTCTCATGGCTGAATGGGGATTTGAACTTGGGTCTCCCCGGTCCTAGTCCAGCACTCTAACCACTAAAGGAGCCATGCTGGCTCCTGTTTCATTCTTTTTAGCCTACTTTCCACTAGGCTTATGAGATCACCCAGCATTCCGTGGGCCCCTCCGCCCCCACATCAACTTTGCAGTGCCTGAACCAATATGAACCAAATCGGGTACAGTTATAGGGACACCTCAAAGGCATAGTTTGTGATATTGTCATCCACCACAATTCAGAATGGCAGATGTGTAAACTTTTGAGGTGGAACTTGTGAACTGCCTAACCAATTTGAACCGAATTTCTATAGCCGTAAGGCAGAGGCGTATCTAGGGAAAATAGCGCCTAGGGCAAACACTGAAATTGCGCCCCTTGTCCAAACATCCAACACCCATCTTTCAGATAACTTTACCATAATATCAGCTGAAAAATACAAGTCAAGCTCGTTAATCTTTTAATTTTTCAAAAACAATTTAGAAAACTACAAATTTCAGTATGCTGGGTCTCATGAAATACCCAAATACTATGTGGAGGTATACTTGGAAAACTAATGTCTAATTGTCTACTATGCATTGTAGCATCACTATTACATAAGTTCTTAAAAGAAATGGAGAATTTGACTTTTCCCTATTTACTCTGAAAATAATTAAAAGATATGCAGAGTAAACTGTGTCACTGCTTGGAATATATTCTAGTATTTCAGAGAGACAGTTAAAATGAGAGAAAGAGAGCAAGAAACTCCCAGTGGGCCTTAATACTAAGGCTAATTAATACTAATTTCACACTGATTGAAAGACAAACTAACCATTAATAGCCATATTATTAAGACATCACATTTAACTCACTTATAACAAGAAGCAAAGAGCAAATGAATACAATCCTAGCTCATAAGCTTCAGCTCATTATTCACAAGCCCTGATTATTTGTACATAGTCCCAAACTGAATATGTGTACAGTGACTTATATTATATTAATTTTAAAAAACCAAACAAACCTGTAGCCCCTAAAGGCTGTGGGGTGGGTCTGCAAAGGTTCCCGCTCCCCTGGCTGGCCTCTAGGGCTTTGCAGGGACCATTTGAGCATGTGTGGTGGCTATTTATATATAGCCGCTGAAAACAAAATGGCTGCCACACATGCTCAAATGGCCTCTGCGAGGCCTGGCATGGGGGCCTCACAGAGGCCATTTGAGCATGCACAGTGGCCATTTTGTTTTCAGTGGCCATTTTTTTTAAAAAAATAATTTTTAAAAATGGCGCCCCCCTTCAAGTGGCGCCCGGGGCACGTGCCCTGCCTGCCCTACCCCTAGATATGCCCCTGCCGTAAGGACACATAGGGATGCCTCAATGGCATAGTTTGTGATGATGTTATCCACCCCAGTTCAAGATGGTGGACATGTGAACGTTTGATGTGCAACTGAGCTAATTTGTAGACTGTCAAACTGATTTGAACCAAATTTGGTACAGTTGTAGTGAGTGACACACAGTGAGATCTCAGTGGTGCAGTTTGTGATGATATTGTCCATCTCAGTTCAAGATGGCAGACACATAAACTTTTGAGGAGCAAGTGGCTAACTTGTGAACTGCCTCACCAATTTGAACCAAATTTGCTACAGCTGTAGGGACATATAGGGAGGGCTCAACGATGTAGTTTGTGATGATGTCATTCACCCTGATATGAAGATGGTGGACACATGAACATTTGAAGTGCAACTGGGGACCAAATTTGGTACAGTTATAGGGACACATATGGACACCTCAAACACATAATTTGTGATGATGTCATCCACCCCAATTCATGATGGCAGAGGCATGAATGTTTGAGGCACAAGTGAGCTAACTTGTGAACTGCCTAATCAATTTGGACCAAATTTGGTACAGTTCTAGAGATAGTGAAAGGAAAGTAGGCAGATTAGTTCTTACCAGAACAACTTGTTTGATATTCTTTTTCATGTTTAGTTGGAAGTAGTTTTAACTTAAGTTAGATTTTTATTTTGAGTTGTTTTTAATTCAAAGTTTGAGTTGTTTTTAATTCAAAGTAATTCAAAGGAGGTGGGGGGAGGGGGGTTTGTGATTCCATGTATTATGTGTTTTTATTTGATGTTTTAATGTGTTGTGAGCCACCCAGTGAACAATTTGTTATGGGACAGCTAACTAATAAAATGTATTATTATTACTACTACTTGTATTTCATTATTCATGGGCCAGTTTGGATGAGACACCGGCCACAAAATGCAGTCAGGATGGGCTTGTCCACATGATGACACCAGATGATATCCTGACACACTCTCAGGGCTTCCTTTAATCACATGAGGGGGTACTTTCATCACAGATGTAGAACAGAACTGCAGAACAGGAGAAAAAAGACCAAAGTTCTTCCAAAAAAATTAAATGTTTTCAGGACATGAAAAACAAAGTAGGAACAGTGTTGCTTTCATAGTCAGGAAGGATATAGCAACGATAGTACCTGGGTACAATGCGGTCAGTGACTAATATCAATTGGGTTTCATGGTCAACCCTTTAACATGACAGTTCTTCAAGTCTATGCCCCAACAACTGATGTAGAAGAAGAGGAAGTTGATGAGTTTTATGCTCATGTTCAGTCCAAAATTGACAGAACATGCAAGCAAGATGTGATGCTGGTGGTTGGAGACTAGAATGCCAAAGTTGGAAATGATAAGGATGAAAACACAGTCCGACTATATGGCCTAGGAAACAGAAATGAAGCAGAAGAACAACTTATTAGTTTCTGCCAAGCCAATGATCTCATCAATGCTAACACATTCTTCAAACAACCAAAGCAGCACCTATATACATGAACATCACCAGATGGAATACACAGAAATCAAACTGATTACATTATTGGTGCAAGGAAGAACTCAGTTATAATAGCAAAGATATGGCTGGGGGCCCGATTGTGGAACAGCACATGAACTGCTCATGTGCCAGTTCCAAGTCAAGCTAAAGTGGAAAAACAAAGCTATCTAGTTTGATCTTGAGAATGTACGCACCATTTTCAAGGAGAACATCAGGAACTGCTTTGAAGTCCTGAACCACATTAATAGGGAATCAGAGAATCTGTGGAATGAAATCAAAGAAGTTGTTAAGGACAGACGCGAAAAGAGACTGCCAAAGACAAAGAAGCAGAAGGAAGCAAAGTGGATGTCAGAACAGATGGTGGAAATTGTTAAGAAGAGGAGAGAAGCCAAAGTCAAGAAAGATAAAGACCTCAGGAAGGAACTTAATAGGGAATTTCAGAAAGCTGTTAGAAGAGACAAGGAGAAATACTACAATGACATCTGTAAAGACCTGGAGGATGGAAACAGACATGGAAAAACAAGGAAAGTTTTCCAAAAGATCTCTGAACTCACAAGACAGGTTCCAACCTCAAATTGGTATGTTAAGGGATGCCAAAGGATCGATAGTAACTGATTCAGACAAGATCAAACAGAGATGGAAGGAGTATACTGAAAATCTGTACAGCAGGGATGTCAACATCCAAGATACTCTAGAAAATATTCCCCACTTGCAAGAACCTCTAGTACGGGAAGATGAAGTTAGATAAGCACTCAGGTCATTACCAAGTCGGAAGGCTACGGGAATTGATGGAATAGCTACAGAAATATGGCAGGCAACAGAAGAAGAATCAGTTAAGGCTCTAACCAAACTATGCCAGCAAATTTGGAGAACGACACAGTGGCCAACAGATTGGAAGAAGTCAGTCTACATACCCATGCCAAAAAAAAGGAGACTCAACAGATTGTGCAAACTATCGCACAATATCTTTAATTTCACATGCTGTTTCCCCGAAAGTAAGACCTACCCCGAAAGTAAGACCTAGCAGTAATTTCTGATGTACCGCTAATTGCCCTAGTGCATTTTGGGGGGCTAAAATTAATATAAGACACTGTCTTATTTTCGGGGAAACACGGTAGCAAAATAATGCCCAGAATCATCCAACACAGATTAGAGCCCTATGTGGAAAGAGAAATGCCGGATGTTCAAGCAGGTTTCAGAAAAGGCCGAGGAACAAGAGACATCATAGCTGCTGCACGCTGAATAATTGAAAAAGCCAAAGAATACCAAAAAGAAGTCTATATGTGCTTTATTGACTAAAGAAAAGCCTTCAATTGCATCAACTATGTCAAGTTGTGGAATATCCTTAGTAAAATGGGTATCCCAGAGCATCTCATTGTTCTCATGAGTAACCTATACACCGGGCAGGAAGCCACAGTCCAGATGGAACATGGTGAAACAGACTGGTTCCAGATCAGCAAAGGAGTAAGACAAGGCTGTCTACTTTCTCCTTATCTATTCAACTAATAAGCTGAACATATACTGAGAGAAGCTGGATTGGAAGAAGATGAGCATGGTTTTAAAATTAGAGGAAGAAACATCAATGACCTGAGCTATGATGATGACACCACTCTGATAGCTGAGAATGCGAATGATCTGTAAGCTCCAGTAATGAAAGTCAAGGAGTACAGTGAGAAAATGGGATGACAACAAAATGTAAAGACTGAACTAATGACATCGGGTACAGCAACCAGCCTCAGAATTAATAATGAAGACATTGAAGTGGTGGGTAGCTTCTTCCTTTTAGGATTGACTGTCAACAGTAAAGGATCCAGCAGTCAAGAAAGACTGCTTTCTTTCTTGATGCCGCAGACTAGCACTTGGTAGGGTTGCAATGATAGCCTTGGAAAGGATATTTAGATGCCATGAGTGACGTTTCTACACCTACAAAGAATAGTTTGGACAATGTTTTTCCCTGTGACACTCTATGGATGCAAAAGCTGAACTTTCAATCCAAAATTTTCAGTTGAGGCACAAATGAACAGGCTAAACTATCATACTTTGGACACATTATGCAAAAACACAGCTCCATTGAGAAGTCCATAATGCTGAGGAATGTTGAAGGAAAGAGAAGAAGACAACCAGCAGCAAAGTGGATGGATTCAATTATGACAGCAATGAAAGCACCACTGAGAGACCTTAAAGGCCAAGTTGAAGACAGATCATCCTGGAGAGAATCTATCTATGTGGTCATGAAGAGTCAACACTGACTTGACATCACTCAATCAATCAATCAATCAATCAATCAGTATCTTCTATATTTATTTCAGGCCATGTGTGGGGACATGGCAGAAAGGAGACAATTGGCTGACAGAGGGGAGGGAGGAAAGGAGGCTATAGGCTGACAGAGGTGGAGGAGGTGATTGGCTGACAGCGCACAAGAGTTCAGGAAGCAAGAAAGCAGCAGCTGGAGAGGAGTGTGGGCAGCCGCTTCGGAAAGCCAGGGAGTTCGCCGGCTGGGGTTGTGAAGCAGGGAGTTTAGGGACTGGGGATGGAGTTTGTGGAGGGCCAGGAAATTCTGCCAGGGAATTTGGCAGAAGGAGGCTGGTGGCGGTTCTCCACCTCAAAATGTGCCAGGGAGCTTGAGAGTTGTGGGGGAGAGAGCGAGCGAGAGAGTTGTGGGGGGGAGAAAGCGAGCGAGAGAGTTGTGGGGGGGAGAAAGCGAGCGAGAGAGTTGTGGGGGGGAGAAAGCGAGCGAGAGAGTTGTGGGGGGGAGAAAGCGAGCGAGAGAGTTGTGGGGGGGAGAAAGCGAGCGAGAGAGTTGTGGGGGGGAGAAAGCGAGCGAGAGAGTTGTGGGGGGGAGAAAGCGAGCGAGAGAGTTGTGGGGGGGAGAAAGCGAGCGAGAGAGTTGTGGGGGGGAGAAAGCGAGCGAGAGAGTTGTGGGGGGGAGAAAGCGAGCGAGAGAGTTGTGGGGGGGAGAAAGCGAGCGAGAGAGTTGTGGGGGGGAGAAAGCGAGCGAGAGAGTTGTGGGGGGGAGAAAGCGAGCGAGAGAGTTGTGGGGGGGAGAAAGCGAGCGAGAGAGTTGTGGGGGGGAGAAAGCGAGCGAGAGAGTTGTGGGGGGGAGAAAGCGAGCGAGAGAGTTGTGGGGGGGAGAAAGCGAGCGAGAGAGTTGTGGGGGGGAGAAAGCGAGCGAGAGAGTTGTGGGGGGGAGAAAGCGAGCGAGAGAGTTGTGGGGGGGAGAAAGCGAGCGAGAGAGTTGTGGGGGGGAGAAAGCGAGCGAGAGAGTTGTGGGGGGGAGAAAGCGAGCGAGAGAGTTGTGGGGGGGAGAAAGCGAGCGAGAGAGTTGTGGGGGGGAGAAAGCGAGCGAGAGAGTTGTGGGGGGGAGAAAGCGAGCGAGAGAGTTGTGGGGGGGAGAAAGCGAGCGAGAGAGTTGTGGGGGGGAGAAAGCGAGCGAGAGAGTTGTGGGGGGGAGAAAGCGAGCGAGAGAGTTGTGGGGGGGAGAAAGCGAGCGAGAGAGTTGTGGGGGGGAGAAAGCGAGCGAGAGAGTTGTGGGGGGGAGAAAGCGAGCGAGAGAGTTGTGGGGGGGAGAAAGCGAGCGAGAGAGTTGTGGGGGGGAGAAAGCGAGCGAGAGAGTTGTGGGGGGGAGAAAGCGAGCGAGAGAGTTGTGGGGGGGAGAGCGAGCGAGAGAGTTGTGGGGGGGAGAGCGAGCGAGAGAGTTGTGGGGGGGAGAGCGAGCGAGAGAGTTGTGGGGGGAGGATGACACAGACTCAGTACACAACCACACAGATGCTCTGTGTGGGGTCAGCTAGTTATATATATAACTACCACAAGCCACCTTAAGTGGTGCACCAGTTAAATACTTGATTAACAATTAGAAGGCTGCCCATTCGAATCCCCGCTGGTATGTTTTTCAGACTATGGGAAACACCTATATTGGGCAGCGGAGATATAGGAAGATGCTGAAAGGAATCATCTCATACTGCACAAGAGGAGGCAATAGTAAATCCCTCCTCTATTCTTCCAAAGAAAACCACAGGGCTCTGTGGATACCAGGGGTCTAAATCAACTCGATGGCACACTTCACCTTTACCACAAATTATGCAGTCAAGTTTCCCGCATTTGGGGAAATCACAGGGGTCAGCACACCTGCAGTGCAATGGATGAGCCTTACCCTGGGAAAACCTCCTTCATGATCAAGGTGTTATCAATGATAAACAATTATTCTGTCGTTGTTGAGTACTCTTA
This sequence comes from Hemicordylus capensis, assembly GCF_027244095.1. NCBI lineage: Eukaryota > Metazoa > Chordata > Lepidosauria > Squamata > Cordylidae > Hemicordylus > Hemicordylus capensis. The sequence continues at coordinate 129,011,273 of NC_069661.1, forward strand.
ATTTTCCCCAGCTATTTCAATATTGTTATTTTAAGTACTGGGCAATTCTTTCTTTTTAAAAATTATTTTTAAAGCCCTTCCAAGTGAGCCCCTTTCAGTCAGCTTTAAGAGGTTACGGTTGGAATGCACATTTACCAGGAGCTTTTTCATACGTCTTTTAGTTTGCATCTCCTCCAGAATGGAGGGTGTGCGTTCACTTAATGGCCAGATTTACCCCGAAGCCCCTGTGAGCTATTGGGGAGCACTTCACAGACAATTCAGGTTTTTCATTGTGCATTAGAGTGTAACCTGATTTATGCTCCTGGGAGTAGTCCCATTGAGTGCAGTGGATCTGCATAGAGTAGACATTAGGGTTGTGCATTTCGATTCAGGTACAAAACGTTTTGTGCCCAAAAATGGCAATTTTGCAAAATCAAGAATTAAAAAACAGAGATTTTTGTTTCCAAATCAAAATGACTATGTTTCGGACAGAATGCTTTGTTCTTCAGAAAAGCATTGCAATTGAAATTGACTTCTCTGACTCTCTCCACTCCAGCTGAGGCACTGAGTGATTAGCAGAAGATAAGATATGCAAAAAGCTGCTGAGCATGACTGGTTTAGTTAAGTATGTGTTGTATTCAGTGTGATTGAAATGCAAACTGACCTTGCAAAGGGATTTGGAAGACAGCATTTTGAGACAGAAATACCCAGATATATTTGGGAGCTCAATGCAATTCCAAAGCTCTTGCTAAAAGCCATGGTATAAATTGTATGTAGAAGCTTTTCGAGAAGCTGGTTAGGAATGCTCTGAAATTACACAGGTATTTCTTTCCAAAGGTTTAGAAAGAATCTCTTCACTTGTTCATGGGTCTTTTGAAGAGCTATTTTGTTTTTCTTCTGATTTTTATGAGTTATAGTGGTGTCTAAGTTTTGTTGCCCAAGTTGAGCAGTCTAATGTAATTTAGGCCACAATGTAATTTGGTGGGACATGATGTCTAAGCCAGTGGTTCACAACTTTTGCCATTGCAGGGACAGGTCATCAAAATGGGACTACAGGAGACAAAAGGAGAGGGGTGGGGAATACCCCTGTCAATCTATTGACATCCCCAGGAATCTTAGTTGCTTCTCTCTTTCTTGTAACCAGATCCATGGTTTTGCACTTCCTTAAATGCAGTGATGATAAATCTCAACAATTCTGAACAGTAGGCTGATTTGTTTGGGCTATGGCTCACTCCACTTCAGTTAAATGAACATTTGAAGCTGTTCCATAGTACCAAGGCAGTTCATTGGTCTATCTTGCTATCTCAAATGACCTGTGGTCACTGCTCCATTGGGAGGGAGTGTTTTTATTGAAAGATTGCTTGAAACCACAAATGGGTTGTACTGCTGTGCTAGTGACACAGGGACAGGCTCCCACACACTGCAAAATTCTCAAATAACTGTGCCAAAAAATTAAGTGTTGTCGTTGTTCATCATTCTCTCCACTCTTTCAACTTGTTTATGTGGGGCTTCAGGGGCAAAACAAGTGGGTTGGGTGGCAGTGCCCCAAGGGTGGTGCACTGAGATTCCAAATAGGGCAAAGGGCTGATTTCTTAGGAATTTTTGAGGTTTACGCGTCTTTAAGATTTTTCCCCATAGGGAATAATGGAGGTTTCAACAGCCCTATAACTCCACCTGGGGGGCAATGGGATGGCCTGAAGCGAGCGGTGGTGTAGTGCACAGAGGGTGCCAACCACCCCCCTGGATAGCTAACCCATTGGGGTACTGGGCTTTGTTGTTTCTGAGGTGTTGAGTTTAGATTATCTGGTAGCAAATGATATTTTTAATGAATATCATGAATCCACTCTCATATGCTACTAGAGAATCTACTCTAGATTTTGTTGTTCTAGATACCTTTAGAACAACAAAACCCTGTACTTCATATGTTGGCAACCCATGTGGGTGGTTGGCACCCTATGTGCACTACACCACCACTTGCTCTGGGCCACCCCAGTGCCCCTCAAGTGGAGTTATGGGACTGCAGAAACCTCCATTATACCCTACGAGGAAAATCTGAAAGACACATAACTTCATTAATTCTTTAAAAATCAGCCCTTTGCCAAATTCCTCTGAAAAAATTGTGGTCGCTTCCTTGTACCAACTGGGCACTACCACCAACCACATTCCATTCTGGGCCACCCCTCCTCCACCCCACCCCCCCGCGTGAAGCTATACTTTTCCTGAAACCTCCATCATACCCTATGGGGAAAATCTGAAAGACGCACAAACTTCAAAAATTCACCAAAAATCAGCAGTTTGCTCAATCACTTTGAAGTTTTTGTGGTAGCTTCCACTCATTGGGCACTATAACCCCCACCCACTCTTTTGACCACATGACCCATTTTTAAATCTGAATTAATTCAGATTCAGATTCAGATTAATTCGGATACAAAACAAAACTGGGGTGATTTGGAAGGCTTAATTTCAGACAAAATACAAAATGGGGTTGATTTGGATTTGGTAGAAATCGAAACAAAAAAAATACAAAACGTGCAACCCTAGTAGACATGCATAGGGTTGTGTTGTATGCTGTGAATTCCTCCCCCTATTTATTTTTAGTAATGAGACTCTGTGCAACAATCGCTTGTTTTGTATAGGCTTCATAGTTCCCAGGCTTCTTCTCTCAAAGACCTCAAGTGTATAATAAGCCATTGTCGTTCAAATTGTCTGCCTTTTGTGCCTTTTGAAAACGTGTACATTTTTCTTCTTGACTTAGGGAGGTCAGTTGTGGTACAGTGTGATTCAGAGGAAAGTTAAGCAGTTATGGCAGTGCAATGTTTTATTCCTTATTACTGAGGGCTTTTTAAAAAACCTGTAAACAGTAGTAGACCCCTGTATTATATCGTAAGCTGTTTTTTAAAAGTGGTTGCTACACAGCATGTGGGTGGGCTGCTGTTTAAAAAACACAGACCCAGAAGCCCCTTGAGCATAGGAAACTAGATGTGCTGTTGTTTGGATCACAGCGATTTATCTTAAAACAAAGCAATATCAGTTTGAACAGCCAATATAAAAGAAGAGGTTAGGAACATAAACATCACAGCAGAGCACAGCACAGCAAGAGGAATGACTGCACAATAGTGAAGTCCCTCAGCCAAGCCAGCATCACTATCTTAGAAGCCTTCTGAAATAAAAATGCTTTTGTCAGTTTTGTGAAGGCCAAAAGAAAGGCAGACTGGTGGGCTTTGCAGGGGAGCGGGGAGTTCTGTAACAATAGCAGAGGACAGAGAAAGCTTGCTGAGAGGTACACCACTGTTAACATGTTCTAAGAAGGAGGAGTCCTTCATAGGAACATAGGAAACTGCCATATACTGAGTCAGTCCATTGGTCTATCTAGCTCAGTATTGTCTTCACAGACTGGCAGCAGCTTCTCCAAGGTTGCAGGCAGGAATCTCTCTCAGCCCTATCTTGGAGAAGCCAGGGAGGGAACTTGAAACCTTATGCTCTTCCCAGAGCAGCGGCTTCATCCCCTGAGGGGAATATCTTTCAGTGCTCACACATCAAGTCTCCCATTCAGATGCAACCAGGGCAGACCCTGCTTAGCTATGGGGACAAGTCATGCTTGCTACCACAAGACCAGTTCTCCTCTCCAAAAAGTTGAAGGCCACTTCAGGGAATGTGTGAAAAGAAACCAATGTGAAGTGAAACCACTACAAGGGAAGAGAACTGGTCCTGTGGTAGCAAGCATGACTTGTCCCCTTAGCTAAGCAGGGTCCACCCTGGTTGCATATGAATGGGAGACTAGAAGTGTGAGCACTGTAAGATATTCCCCTTAAGAGATGGAGCTGCTCTGGGAAGAGCATCTAGGCTCCAAGTTCCCTCCCTGGCATCTCCAACAAGTTTTTTTAATTGAAACAACAAACTACCAAAGCATACAGTACATTACCAAAGCACTATTATATACAAAGTGGTTGTTTGTACATACCATGATTTACACACAAGGATTGGGTAACCAACAAGGTTATAAAGTATATGCAGGCAGTACTGTAACTCGGGCGGGGGGAGGGATTTCAAGGCACATCAGGTAATGGTGTGTGTGGGGGGGTTATGGCCAATGTCCATTTCCACAATTTGTCCCATTGCTGTTTAGAAGAGATACACTTGTCTTTCTGCACATAACCATACAGACTTTTCCAGAAGAAATTTACTGTCTTATCCATGTGGACCTCTTGGTCACGTCTTCCCTCCCTGTTCCTATGCAGGAGCATTGCATAAATGACATACAGGTTTACTAACCTAATTATAAGAAGGGGAACATTCCAGTTCCCTCATATGAGGGCACCCGTTCCATCCCGTTTCCTTGAGGGCTTCTTTCTGGGACCCCGAAAAGAGGTTCTATCTCTCAAACCCGAAGTTAGTTCCTCCCAAGTCTGTTTTTCCAAATCAGGCCACTCTAACAGCTTGCTTACTCCCTGACACACGCTTTTGGCTACCACACACTCTTTTAAGAAATGTGAGTGGGTTTTCCTGGATGTCTTGCCTAGCTCACTAGCTTTCTGTTTGCAGGTGATTTTGGGATGCTCTTGCTGGTTCTCTGGGAACCATGGCTTAGCTGCGTTAAGCGGCAGTACTTGGTGGTATAAACACCACTTCATTTCCCATAAATGAAAAGGGACCTTTTTCTCCTTAAAGAGAGTGATATGCTGATCGGGTTGCAACAAGTACTGTGAAGTGTAGTGTTTGTAGCGTTGACGTTCTAATTCGGGTTTAAAATAGACCACTTCTAGAATCTCTCCATAAATTGTTTTCCTTAGCTGCGTAACTGAGGAGGATCCTTTAAATAGATCTGGTTCAACCTTCCATTTTTTTTAGTGTAAATAAGTGGGACATTTTGTTTAGTAAATGGTAAGTTATCTTTCACATAAAAGAAACACTCCCCTTTCCTTCAGGGGCCTCCGTTACTGAAGCTTTGCAGTGTGCAAATCTTTTTGTGGAGGAATGGCTGTGAATGCAACCTGTGGTTCAAATCTCTGCTCAGCGGTAAACTTGCTGGGTGGCTTTAGGCTGCCATCTACAATATGGGGGCAATACTGGTATATAATGAGCGTGCTTTGAATGTGTGAGCTAGAGGTGTGAGCACAGTAAGATATTACCCTCAGGGGTGGAGCTGCTCTGGGAAGAGTAGAGGGTTTCATGTTCCCTCCCTGGTTTCTCCAAGATAGGGCTGAGAGAGATTCCTGCCTGCAACCTTGGAGAAGCCACTGCCAATCTGTGTAGACAATACTGCGCTAGATGGACTAATGGTCTGACTCAGTATATGGCAGCTGCCTATGTTCCTATGAAGCATTCAGGGAATGTATGAAGCCTGCCCTGAGACTCTCTGTCTTGTTAAATATATTTGTGGTTCCACCTAGTATCAAATTTCACCCAGTGCTTCTGCATTACTCACTGGGTTGGAGTACCTCTACTATTCCTAGTGATTCAGAGGTGTGGTCTAGTTTCCACCAGTTTTCTGTTCCTCCTTACTGTCCTTACTGAGACATCTCCCAGAAATTATATAACTGCACATTCCTCGAGTGTTACTTTGCCTTTGTCTTTTGAAGTGCTGTTTTCTATTACGGGCACTGTTGATGCTCACCCAGTGACATTTAACAATTGTACAGGGACAATTGTCCCTGCAGTCTCCATTGCAGCAGTGAAGTTGAAGCTTCTGGAGCATTTCCAGACAGGACTTTTAGCTTGGAATGGAGAGTGTGCATTTGCACATCGGCTGGATTTGTGTCGAAGTCCGTGCGAGACACTGGAGAGCACTTCCCACATGATTGGGTTTTTCATTGCGTGTTAGAGCCTAGCCCAATTTATGTCTAGAGTTTTTAAAAATCCACTTTTTGCATTGGTTGTTTTTTTTTTTTTTGTGGGGTGGGGAGCAAATTCAAACTCGTAGTAAAGCCTCGCAGTGAACCACTAAAGCCTGCTCTCTGGGAAAGCTCCTAGAGCATTTCCAGATGGGGCTTTTAGCTCACTTCTCCTCCAGAATGGAGGGTGTGCGTATACCTGCCATATTCCTGCAGCATATACCTGCAGCATATACCTGCCATATTTACCCTGAAATCCCTGTGAGCTATTGGGGAGCAGAACTACACACACAATTCCAGTTTTTCATTACACATTGGAATGTGGCCTGATTTGAATTGGGTTTGGGGGGCAAATTTGAACTCACAGTAAAACCTCGCAGTAAAACCTGCTGTCTGGGAAAGCTCCTGGTGGCTGTCTGTCTGGAGCACAGAAACAAGGTTGCAAGGTTTCTGCAAGGACAAGTTTCATTTCTTTTTGGTCTCCTTCTTGGCTGTTGGATGTTAAGCCGGGCCCTCTTTGTGTTAAGCCCTACATGGCATGCTCCCACATTTCTCTAGACATGAGGCAGGGTGATGCATATCTTGAAATACTCTTTTATGGCTGTTTCCTTCACTAACACAAAGCAATCTTAGGTTTGTTTAACTAATCTTTATTCAGAAACAACTCCATTTCTCTCCTTCTCCTTTCCCTTCTTTTCTTTTCTGACTCCACCCCCCACATTCTCTACAGGATCCCCACAGGGACAAACTTGTAATTAGCAAAACATAGAGGCGTATCTAGGGAAAATAGCACCTAGGGCAAGCACTGAAATTGTGCCCCCTGTCCAAACATCTGACACCCATCTTTCAGATAACTTCACCATAATATCAGCTGAAAAATATAAGTCAAGCTTGTTAATCTTTTAGTATTTCAAGAACTATTTAGCAGTGGATGCAGCCAGACCAAAAAATGCTGGAAAACTACAAATTTCAGTATGCTGGGGCTCATGAAATATTCAAATACTATGTGGAGGTGTACTTGGAAAACTAAACAGAAGTGCCTGTCTAATTCTCTACTATGCCTTGTAGCATCACTATTACATAAGTTATAAAAATAAATGGAGAATTTGACTTTTCCCAGATACTCTGAAAATAATTCAAGGATATGCAGAGTAAACTGTGTCACTGCTTGGAATTTATTCTAGTTTTTCAGAAAGACAGTTAAAATGAGAGAAAGAGAGCAAGAAACTCCCAGTGGGCCTTAAAACTAAGGATTTCACACTGATTCAAAGACAAACTCACCATTAATAGCCATATTATTAAGACATCACGTTTAACTCACTTATCACAAGAAGCAAAGTAAGAGAAATGAATACAATCCTAGCTCATAAGCTTCAGCTCAGTATTCACAAGCCCTGATTCTCTGTACATCGTGCCAAACTGAATATGTGTACAGTGACTTATATTATATTAAATTAAAAAAAAATTTAACCTGTAGCCCCTTTGGGGGGCTTCCCAAAGGCAGTGGGGGGTCTGCAATGGTTCCCCCTCCCCCCACTTGCCTCTAAGGCCTCTAAGAGACCATTTGAACATGTGCAGTGGCCATTTTTAAAAATATTTTTTTTAAAAAAATGGCCACTGAAAAAAACAAAATGGCCACTGCACATGCTCAAATGGCCTCTGAGAGGCCTGGTATGTCCTAGGGCCTCACAGAGGCCATTGGAGCATGCACAGTGGCCATTTGGTTTTCAGCAGTCATTTTTTTTATTTTAAAAAATGGCGCCCCCCTTCAAGTGGCGCCTGGGGCACGTGCCCTGCCTGCCCTACCCTAGATACGCCCCTACATAAAAGATTACTAAATAGAATGCAACATTCTATTGGCACAGGCAAAAGGCTAAGAGGCACCTTTTAATGTGGTGATTCTCTTTATTTAGCAGGGAGAGAGTAACTGGCCCTATCCACTCCCAGAACAGTACTTCCAGTGACTGTTGCTGGTGCCTGTCTTACGTTTCTTTTTAGATTGTGTGCCCTTTGGGGACAGGGATCCATCTTATTTATTTATTATTTCTCTGTGTAAACCACCCTGAGCCATTTTTGGAAGGGCGGTATAGAAATTGAATAAATAATAATAAACAAAATAACATATACACAATCTGTATTCCCTAGTTGGGCCTTATAAATTCCTAGTCCAGCAGTTGTAACTGCCTTCTGAATCAGGTTTTTGAAAAAAAATGTTCATGTTGCCTGTGGGGAACAGTCATTTGAGATTTTGTTGCCTTAAATGGGAGCGTTTTAACGTATGGTACATTTTTGTAGGCATCTTTGGGGATATGATTGACTCCTGCCAAGTTTCTAGTTCTATCCTTCCCCTCCCTTTGCACTGATGGCATTCTGCTAGTGCAATGTAATGCCAGTGTACAGCAGCACAATGGTGGCAATGTGCTGCATACCTTTGGTACAAGGAGACTTAGGAATGATTCTATTTCTGCCCACTGGGCACAAATCAGAGATGGGACCACTAAAACACTTTTGCATTGAAGTACAGGTAACAAAAAATGCAGTGGGATGTCTGTCTCCACACCAGGGCCAGATTATGACATGCTGAGGTTATGTCAAGCTACGTCAAGCTTAAAAGGCCATGACTCTGGGAGTGGGGGTTTCTTTAGAAACCTCTTTTGACCCTGAGTTACTCGTGGCTGTGTCTATGTTTTCCAGGCTCGGACTGGCCCACAGGGCAACTGGGCATATTCCCGGTGTGCGCCACCGGGTGCCCCTGCACCTCAACTCCCACCGTTAATTATTCTCAAAATAATTATTCTCAGAATAATTCTCATTATTCTCAAAATTCAGCACCCTCCCCACATACATCCCACCGCCCTCTCAGTACCCCCAGTCTGGCTCTGATGTTTTCTGAAAGCTGGGCTAAAATTGGTAGTGGAATGGGGGACATGATTGGAATAGGTAATGGCTTGAATAGGCTCTAGTTCTGTTTTTGCTTTCAGGGTTTGCATGGAGAGGCAGCATCTCAGACGACTGCAGGCATGTTCCTAACTACGGCTAGAAACTGGTGCCAACTGAAAGCTAGGATGCTCAAGTGGCAGAGACTGAGCTTCACAGATGGGCCTTGACCATTACAAACTGTTTGTACGAAGGAGGGCCAATCAGAATTATGAGTGGGGCCTACTATGGACACCATCTCAGACAAAAGGGCTAATAGCTTTCTCTGGGCTGTGTATGGTTCTGCGCTCTCATTTGGGCACTGTGCCTCCAGAATGAGAGTATCAGCACTGGTGCTGGCGAGGAACAAAGCTAACACTTCCCTCATCCAGTCCTCCTGTCTTGTACCATCAGTGGCCAAGACTCCTGAGTCTGCTTCAAAAGAGTGCAGATCTGAATTAGACAAACAAGCACAAGCCCATTGAAATAAATCTAGGCTGTTGGTGGTAAGATACTTATATAGTCCAAGTAAGTACTGCTTGAATTTCATATATGCAATGTTCATCTCATTCTGACAAGAAACACAAAAAGTTACAGGCATGTTAAAGGTTTCTTATCATAATTTAGACAATTGTTTTAGCAATAGTCTAGAAAATTTGTTGTGGCACTTTACAATCTTGTGCTGTATCCCTCACCAACACCAATAAAAGAAAGAACAACAATATAACATTAAAAGGAAGTCATGGTCTCAACAGCACAATGCTTGCAAGTTTACTCAGAAGTAAGTCCCACTATGTTCAATGGGGCTTATTCCCAGTGTGTGCCTAGTGTACATAGGATTTCAGACAAGTTATTAAAGGCAAACAATCTGCAGGATTTCAGGAAGTTATTAATTAAGAATTAGAACCAGGAGACACTTAAAACTATACCAAATCCTATTTGTTTCGTTTCTTCCATTCCAAGCTCCTTGGACATCTCAGCAGAAGAAGGGGGACCCTAGAGAGTTTCAATAAACTGGAAGTGCACAAGAAAATAACAAAAAAAAAACCCAAAAACCTAATGTCTCAGTGGAGACAGTGGGAGGCAGAGGAGTGGGACAATGGGAAGTACGGACAGCCAAGTGGCAATGTTCTGCCCCCTAGTGCTGATGGAAAATACATGTTTTTCCGAACAGCATACATCCACATACGCAAAAACACCATACTCATAGTATCAAGGGATTCCTTCTAGTTCAATGGGGGGAAAATATACTTCCTACGAACATCCAGATTTATGAAACTGCATTCTGAAACTCATCTAAATTTAGAAAAGGAAGTGGTGTAAGAGGAAGGACCTATATAAGAATACTCACATCAAGTAATTTTCCATTCTTTCCAATGCACTTATTCATCAGTATTGTGCAACTTGACTGTTACACAGAGAATGAGTTAAACTTTCTCAGAGTTCTTTGCATACATACTTCCTGATTGCAACAATGATGTGAGTCCTACGTGATGGACTTGAATTCCTAAGAACAGAAGGATGAGGCCAAGGGCACATCTATTATTACATATTCATATTTAGTGAATGTATAGACTGCTTTATCCTTGGAAACTCTAAGCAACAGTCCAGCAAATAGACCAGCATCCATCAGCCAGATATCTCAAGCAGTGCACAACGTAGCAGCCCTCCCACATTGTTCAGTGGGGATCAGATGAGCATTGTACTGGTTATACAGAGGAGGAAATCTTGGCAAATGCAGCACTCTTTCGCTTGCATGACCAGTATTCAGATTATAGAAGGGTGAGCAGAGGGGACTCTGGCCTTCTTATTTGTTGTGATGGCTTCCTAGCTCTTGTTTTTAAAAGGCTACTGGAGGCCTTGATTTGACTAAAACTGGATGAGACCGGGGGCGGGGGTGGGTTGTGGTTTAATGAAGGCCTCCCTGCTATACAACTCCCTGCAGCCTGGCTAGCCTACTATTAACACAATTGTGCTATGACGTTCTCATCCATTGAGTAATAAGGCTACATCACCACAGGTGTTGTAACAGATACTGAGAGAAGAGGCCACACACTTTATATTATGTAATCTATTATGCCGGCAACAACAGAGATGTTTTCCTGTCCACTTTGGATTGGGCAGGGGAAGCAGGAGGCAAAATGCAAAACCTTTGCTCAGGTTCCATATCTTAAGCTATGAAACAGCTTGTCCTTTAAGATGCCTACAACAGCTTGGCTATACATGTCAGAACTTTTCAGTTAACATTCTCAGATCTTGAACAGAAGGGGAGGTACTGCTGGGTACAAATCTACCCAGCAGTATTCTACATTAAAGGTCAGACTGAAGCCACAGCATGCATTGCTACAGCAACGACATCATGGGAGCCAGCATGGTGTAGTGGTTAGAGTGCTGGACTAGGACCGGGGAGACCTGAGTTCAAATCCCCATTCAGCCATGATACTTGCTGGGTGACTCTGGGCCAGTCACTTCTCTCTCAGCCTAACCTCCCTTCACAGGGTTGTTGTGAGGAGAAACTTAAGTATGTAGTACACTGCTCTGGGCTCCTTGGAGGAAGAAGTGTATATAAAATGTACATCACTGTCATCGTCGTCATCATCCAGTTCTACGCGGCTCCAGTAACATTGGTACAGTGCCAGCTCTCCCAAATGTGGATCCCCAGATGTTGTTGGAGTACAACTACTATCATGGCCATTGTGGTGGGGGTTGTAATCCAACATCATCTTGCATCCCAAGGATGATGAGAGGAACAATACCATCAAGAAAGACATACTGGGAGGAGGTGAGAGGTGATGACCTTACTCTTAATAAGAACATAAGACAGCCCTGCTGGATCAGGCCCAAGGCCCATCTAGTCCAGAATCTGTTTCACACAGTGGCCCACCAGATGCCTCTGGGGAGCCCACAGGCAAGAGGTAAGGGCATGCCCTCTCCCCTGCTGTTGCTCCCCTGCAACTGGTATTGAGAGGCATTGTGTCTCTGAGGTTGGAGGTGGCCCACAGCAGACTGTATGAACTACAATCATATCTGGAATTCCAGGTTATAATGGTAGCTAAGAACACCACTAGACTGTCACATTTTCTTCCATGGTTCTGCTAGCTTTTAACAGAACCATGGCTGACATCCTGACTAACGAAGCTCTTGCACAAGGATGCTGTGCTAGCGTAAAGCAGTTTCACTAACTACTTGCGCTAACTCTGGAGCTTGGGTTCCAGAATAATATTGTGCAAGTATGCTTGGGCTTGTACAATGGTGCACAACTGCAGCCTGACTCATTTGTTTTAAATGGACCTGTTGTGCAATGGCACATGTTCCTGGGTTGTTGTTTTAGCACAACTATGCACTCACCTTGAACTAGCACAACTTTTCCCATTACGCATGGGCTTCATTAGTCAGGATCTCAGTCACTCACATTAAGAAAATGCAGCTTTTCTTGGCATAAAGGTTTACCTGGTAGATCAATGTTTATCAGGCTGCTTTTAAAAACAGCAGAGCTAGTAGGAAAAAAACCCCACCCGCTGGTGAAAAGACTGCACCGAAGGTGAGCAAATACAAAGGAAGACTGACCACTTGAATTCTGTTTTCTTGTACCTCACCATCATCACTCTGTGGTTCCATTGCTTCCCTAAATAACATTATCTACAGTTTAAAAAGCTTTTCTTGACAATCCACCACTGTATTTATTTGTCCTGAGACATGGTGCTTCAAATACATGTATAATTCTCCTTCAGACACAGACTTTCTGTTGAGCTCTTTCCCTCCTCACTAATGCAGCCAGCTGTTTTATAAATAAAATGGACTCCTTCCAATGGAAATTACATGGCTCTTTTTCTGAGATTGTGACCTACCCTAGTACAAGACAGTGCGTGTTACTCATTGTGAAAGACAATTAAGTCTTGAAACATTCATTGCTTCTAGGGAAAAGATTGGCACAGTTATCTCCCCTGCCACACACACACACACATACACACACTTTGATAATTTAAAATAAATTACAGAAAACCTCTTTTCTAGCATTGGAACTGCCATCATTTACAGATTGTTTGATCACTATTTCTCAAATTTTAAAACTACAGAACTTTATTTTCTAGATTCAGAGTTGTAAACCTCAAAGCATTTACTTTAGCCTAATTTCCCTGACAAAAGAAAACTAATCAGACTTGGCACTGACTTGGCACAAACAGATTGTGTTGCTAACTTTTCAACCACCTCTACTCTTGTGTCTTTAACAGCAACTGATGTGTAAGCATTAGTTTATTTTAATTTTGTTTGTTTTTAATTTATATACCACCCGACTCCAAAGGCTCTAGGTGGTTCACAAAAACAAACACAATAGAAACAGAATAAAACCAACTATTAAACAATTTTAAAATGTAAAATATTCAAAGATTACATCTAATTGATGTAGATCCTACTTTTCATAAAACTCAAATCTGCTTACATATAATAAAACAAGTAAAGACACAAGCAGAGCTTAAACGTTAACAGTACATTAAAAGCAGACCAGCAATAGCACTAATAATAACAGCCAGACCAAAACTTTATTTTTTCTTTTCTTTTTTAAAAGCTCTTCAGGCATTTCTTAAACATGGCAAGTGACTGGGCCAATCTGCCCTAGGAGGGAGTTTAATAGTTGAGGGATCACCACTGAAAATACTCTGTCCCTTATCGCTGCCAATTGAATCTCAGGTAGAGATGAGCTAGGAAACAGAAGCAGATCTTAAAGGCCAGACATTTTGATACCTTACACACCACCTTCTCCTGTCACTTGGTCCTAAGCCATAAAGGGCTTCAAAACTCAAAATTAGGACTTTGAATTTTGCCAGGAAGCATGCTGGCAACCATTGTAATCATAACATTAGGCCAGGGCATAGGGAGCTTGGCAGGGGCTGGAGGGGAGAGTTCAACAAGTGGCTCCCCCATCCCAGGTGTTCCTTCATGTGCCCAAAGTGTGTGCGCCCCAGAGCACACACCCTGCACCTGACATCAGATGCAGGTGGCGGGTCAGTGCTGAGACTGGGGCTGTGAGCGGTTGGTGGAATCGCTGAAAGAGAAAGAAGCTCCCAGGGAAAGGAGTTCCCTTTCAGCAATTCCACCGGGGTGTAGCTATAATTGAGTAGAGGGGTTCAAAGAACCTGGGCCCCCAAGCTCCTGAGGGCCCCCAGCTCCACCTCTCCCTATTTTCTTCATTATCTTCCTCACTCCAAGGGCCACTGGGGAGAGGGGTGAATACAGGCCCCTAGCTATGCCCCTGGATTCCACCAACTGCTGACGGGGAAATGAAACTCTGCTGGGGAGATGAAGCGTGCCTCATGCTCCCAGCCAGTGACCGCTTTGCTTGATATCTGGGTGTGGGAGGGGGCAAGGGGGCATCCTGCCTGAGAGGGGAGACTTGCGGGCCCCCAGACCCTTGGGGCCTGGGGACAATTGTCCCCTCTTGTTCAGTGGTCACTACACCCCTGAGGTAGGTGTTATGTGTTCCTGCCATGTTGCTCCTGCTATAAACCTTGCAGCAGCATTTGGCCAAGTGAAGTGTCCAGATGTCTTCAAAGTCAGCCTCACAAGTAGCATATTACAGAAGTCTAATCTGGATATAACCAGCACATGGAGAACTACGATCAGATCTAATCTCCCCAGATAGGAATATAGCAGGCACATCAGCCAAAGTGGAAGCTAATATAAAGTACTAGCTGAGCCAGGCGCAGAGGATCTGTGCCTCCGCCAGCCCGGCCAGCCTGCTTCTCCCCCCACTGCCCACTTCTCCACCCCTACCTACAGTTTATGTCTTCTTCTCCCCACCTGCCCGCAGTTTATGGCTGGCGGGCTGGCTGGAAAGCCGGCCCGCCACCTCCTCCTGCCTGCCCGCCCACTCACCAATTCTCAGCTGCCAGGCCGGCCTGCCACTGCCTGCTGCTCCCGGTGGCCAGACTGGCCTGCTGCCGCCTGCTCCTGGTGGCCAGCCACCCACTGGTGGGAGCAGCCCGCTTCTTCCCACGCGCCCACCCTTGGTTTCTAGCTCCTCCTCCTGCCTCCTGCCTGCCTGCCCAGCAGCCAATTCCTGGTGGCCGGGCTGGCCTGCCACCTCCTCCTCCCGCCCGCCCACCAATTCCTGGCAGCCAGGTTGGCCCACCACCACCTGCTGCTCCCAGCAGCCGGGCCAGCCTGCTGCCGCCTGCTCCCGCTGGCCACCCACTGGTGGCCAGCATCCCTATTTTCTCCTGTCTCCATTGCTAATGGGCAGCTGCTTGCAAACTCTCGCAAGAGCTGTCACACATGGGATTAGTGACAGGTACGCCTAGGAGAAATCAATATATAGATTCCTGGCCATGGTTATAACCTGGGCATTGAGGGACAATGTCAGGTCAAGGAATATTCACTGCTATGTACTTGATATTTTAGGGACAAGGAATGATGAATCCAGTGTCAGCATTTCTGATTATTAAGATTGGTGTTATGTGAGAGTGCCTGGGAAGGCTCTTCAGAATTCAGCAGCAATGCTGTTTTTTATGAGTATTACATAGAAAGCTAGGAAGCTGCCTTCATACCGAGTCAGACATAGGTCCTTCTAGCTCAATATTGTCTACATGGACAAGGTTGCAGGTGGGAGTCTCTCTCAGCCCTATCTTGGAGATGCCAGGGAGGGAACCTGGAACTTGCTGCATGCAGGCAGGCAGGCAGGTGCCCATTCCCATCCTAAGGGGAATCTCTTACAGTACTCATACATGTCTGCCCATTCAAATGCAAACCAGGGTGGACCATGATTAACATAGGGGACAATTCATGCTTGCTACCACAAAACAGTAAGGAACATATCAGGGGTGATGGGGGAAAGTGATGAGGGTGCAGAAGTGCCCTTGACTGAGAGATAACAGGAATGGGGAACAATGTGAAAAAATAAACAAATCTAATAGAAATTTCTTTTAGTTATCAGCAAACCTGATATCTTAGATAAAGTAGTTGTGCCAGTTACTTGAGAGCAATGGATTCAGAATCCTAGGATCATGGAAGCAGTTTATGTCTGTAATAATTCATTTAAAATGATATTTGAGCAATCAAAAAAATTGTTTCATCTGCCAGAGTGTTTAAAACACAGCTTGTTACACAATTTAATGAATTGTAGGGATCTGGATGTTTTTAACTGAAAGCTGAAAATCATATAGAATCTCTTGGCAAATCTCTTCACTTCCACTAGAATGTTGAGTCACATTTAAAAACATTTGAGCCAGATTTAAAAACCCACATTTAAAAACATTGATATCAGCTTTGCTCAGGAGCAATCTTGGATATATGCACAAAGCCATTTAGTGCTAAAAATGATGTTCCACACATCTTACAAAAGACAGCCAGGTTAAACTCAGAACACTTTAAAGCTACAAATAAAAGAGCACAGAAACAGCCTGTGCTGGTTTCATACAAGATTGTACTGTCACACTGGAAACAAAGCATTTTCTCAAGCTTATGTAATTACTCATATTAGATGCTTGTCTGTTTCTTGTAAGTGTATCAGAGTGGAATTGGTGGAACAAAGCTCAATAGTAACACCCCGTAGACTAGACAAGTTTCAAACATAAGTGTGCTGCCTCAACAGCATCATGGATTTACTATGCATGCAAGTAGCAAACCAGGTTAATATTGTTAGATTTCATTTCGGTGTATGTAACTCTAGAAGAATGACTTCATCTTTGTTACTAACTAGAAGGAAGCCATGTTGATAATTTAAGCAGAGAACAAGGTCATTCACACAATCGAAAACTGTTTTCTACCCAGGTTTGGGAGCTGTGTGTACTCCCAATTTTTGATTGTGTGGAAGCAAGGTTAGAGGAAAACCTGGGTAGAAGTGATTGTGCGAAGCAAGGTAGGAGAAAAAGCTACCCAGGTTTTCCTCTAACCTTGCTTCCACACAATCACTTCTACCCAGGTTTTCCTCTAACCTTGCTTCCACACAATCAAAAATTGGGAGTACACACAGCTCCCAAACTTGGGTAGAAAACAGTTTTCGATTGTGTGAATGACCTCCCTGAGAGCCAATGAAAGCAATGGCTCCTCTTTTGCCTTTGCCTTTTGCCTTCTCCTTGCTGATCCTACCGGCAGTGGGTGAAA
This sequence comes from Hemicordylus capensis, assembly GCF_027244095.1. Classification (NCBI taxonomy): domain Eukaryota; kingdom Metazoa; phylum Chordata; class Lepidosauria; order Squamata; family Cordylidae; genus Hemicordylus; species Hemicordylus capensis. The sequence continues at coordinate 129,028,099 of NC_069661.1, forward strand.
TGCCTTCTCTGCGAAAGAGACCTTTAATCTTCACCTGAACCTGGCTGAAAACAATGGTCTTTTTACCTAATGGGTTTGATGTCCAAGCATCATCAATCTGAATGATCTCATCAACAAATTCTGAGGAAACAGCATTTATTATATGTGAGTTCTCCTTTTGCATGTTAGACAATAAAACTCATTAAACCTTCTTGGATATTATCTTGTTTGAGTAATACTGCATGAAATTGTCTGATGTTCAGAACAATAGCTTTGGATAAAGAAGGCCCAAGGTGTTGGGTTCTGATCCAACTCAACCTGAGATTGTCAGCTTTGGCCACCAGCCCACCCCTGCAAGCAAAGCAAGCAGTTAGTTCAGGGCTCCCTTTGGAGTGAAGTGAGGCAGCCTGTCCACTGCTCCCACCCAGGCATCGGATTAGGGATGGAGAGGAGGAGGAGGCTGGGTGGGGGAGAACAGGGGAGGGGTCTGACAGACAGAGTCCTAATGGAGTTCCAGAATGACAGGAGGGAGCTTTTTGACCATTTGAACTGTCGGACACTCCCCGCTATCACTGCAGAACCCTCCAACCCAAAACAGAGGACGTGTGGGGTTCCAACATGCCTGTTCGACTGACATGACTGTACAGCTCTAGTATTTCCAGATGTTGGGGAGGTTCTGTGGGCTAATGCAAAAACTGCTTGTGGAAGTTATTCCTGAGCATCCACACCTAGCTGTTCTTGCGTTAGTTCATCCCACTATTTTCTGCATGCACCAAGGTGGACATTGCAGATTGCCAGAGGTGCAGTTAAGTAATTTTGAAACCTGGACCTAATGGCATTTTGCACATACAACCTGCAAGATAAATATCATCTCTACACACACACACACACAAAAAACCCACAAAAAAACTTTTGACATATAGTTCCACAACAGCTGGAGGGCCAAGCTTACCACCGCCCTTGTTAAAGTGTTTCTATCAAACACACAAGAAGCAGTGCAGCCCCAGCCCCAGCCCCAGCCCCATTCCCAATATATTATCACCTCTCAAACTATTTCTGATTGAAAAGGAAAGAAAAAACAGGGAAGGGAAACTGAAAACTATTAGAGAACTTAAGAGAAAGAGACAGAAGGAGGAGGGAAGTGAGGGAAGGAAAATAAGAGAAAGAAGGGGGAAAGGTGCTTGCAAAGAATAGATGAGATTATTTTTCTTCCCAAGCTATATCTGAGGATTGAGACATTTTTCTCATCTATCTCTACACCTCTGCTCCATATTAAGTCTCCATATTGACAACTGCACACAAAAATCTAGTTTCTACTGCACACAATATTTTCCTACTGCTATGCAAAATGTGTCCAGATGTCTATAATTATTGTGTTTACTCACCAGCCATTTCACAGCATTGTGTTTTTTAGTGGGGGGGAAGGGGTTGAAAAGAAGCTGGGACTGAGTATCAGTCCCATCCCCCCTAAAGCATGGAGAAAGCAGACAATAGAGAACTTTTAAAGTAGCATAAGAAGGAAAATCCAACTTAAAGGAGGTTCTCCTGAGTCCTGTTGAGTGCCTAGACAAGCACGGAGTACTCAGTTTACCTGTTGACATGATCTGGATGGTCACGGATAGGGTTGCCATGTCCCCCAGAATTTAGGGTGACCCCTGGATTTTGGCTGCTCCACCCAGCTATTAAATTCCACTCGGAGTTACATGGATTTCAAATGCGCTGCCCGGATTGCCCGGATTTTACTCTCGATCCGATCACTTGGGAGGGCAGAGAAGGAGGGGAAGGTATACAAATCTGTCAAATACATAAATAAAATGCAAATTTGTTGCTGCATAATTTGCATAATATGCAAATTAGACTGCCTGGATTTGGGAAGCTTGAATATGGCAGCCCTAGTCACGGACAGTGGAGTGGTGTTCTGGACAGGTCATGGCTGTTGGATGGTGTGGCACTGGCAAGCAAGGGAAGAGTGCACTGGCTGGCTGCAGGTGCCTACCCAGCACTGTTGCCTCTCCCGGATTTCCACTCATGCCTGCTGCTGCTGGCACACATGCTCGGCCTCGGCCTGGATGGAACAGGAAGAGAATTTGTGCCTGGCAGTAGAGAGGAGTGTTGATTGGGATGTGCCTGTCAGTAGGGGCAGCGACAGGGAGGCTTGTGCTGTCTGGGCAGCTGGCTCAGACTCTTACTGCCCTGGGGGATCTCACAGTTATGCCACTCTTGCTGCCTGCCTCACTCACGATGGCCCAGCAGGCTGTTGCTAAGGATGCCACCACTGCATGCAGGGAGGGTGCCAGAAGGAAGGGGCATGACCAGGTCAGACTTGCACTCTAGGGGTGTGCACAAAACTGGCTGTCCTGGTTTGGTTCGAGGCCGAACTGACCTCAAACCCAACGAGGCCAGTTTGGTCCGGCACCCGCTTGAACCTCCCCCCTCCATTTGGTTCAGTTCAGGGATTTCACAGACAATTTTTTAAAAAAATAATTTTTACTTTGTACTCCCCTCAGGGGAGTTCCTGGAGGCAGCGGGGGAGTCCACGGAGGTTCCCCTTCCCCCTGCCAGCCTTGCCCCGTTCGGGTGCTCTTCGGCCTCAGTTTGGCCTTCACCCGGCGGCCCGGTGGCCATATTGGGGGTTGTGTCCTTCCTGGCTTTTAAAAATGACAATTAGCCCTTCAATGAGTGAAATAACTATGAGTGAAATAAGCAGAGTGAGAGAGAGATTGGAGTATTGGAACACATTTACCCTTTTCCTTGCCCAAGCTCAGTTTTGGAGGGGGAAGGGTATTGTTTTGCCTTTGTTTTTATTTGTTGCTTTGTGACCTTTGTGCTGCCTGAATGTGTAGCCAGAGGAGAAACTCCATCAGATGCTGTGCAATGGTTGGAAGCACTGCTATCACTGCACAAACACTCCAAAAAAATGAAAATAAAAAAAGAAAACCATTTTTGTCATCATTTTTTTCAAGACCAGCCATAACATCTGTGACTGGGTTTTGGGGGGGGGCTGAATTGTGGGTAGTTTTAGCTTGTCCCCACTTAATTTTAAAAATATTTTCATTGAGTATTTGCAGCAATATACCTCTGCACAAACTAGCAAACCCACTTCAGTTGCTCCACAGCGTGACTGCTTTCACTATGGTATTACCGTAGGAAGGTGATGCAGCAGCAATTCTATGCCCATTATTTCTGACCTTCACCCGGGGGCCATATTAAGCCCACCTTTCTGCTTAGCAAGCTAGCTAGATGGCTGGAAAACTGCTGGTCTCCAAGAAAAATGAGGCCATGAAAGAAGCCTGGACGAGATTAATCAAAGCCACTAGATCCAGGGACTCGGCCATGTTTTGGTGCCTCGCAAAATCCTCTCCCGGCTATGATCCAAGCCACCTGGACTGCCACATTCGTCCAGGAACCTGGGAGAAACACTTTTATGATCTATATAAAGATCCCACCACTGCTTGCAGAGACCCTTCTAGTACCAAAGAGGACACTCCAGCATGGACTCAGGTATCCATCTCAGAGATCCACAGTCTTGTCGCCCAACCAAAACTGAGAAAGGCTCTAGGTGAGGACCTTATTCCCTGGAGGCTATCAAAAACAATCTGGACTGGCGGGCCCCCATCTTGGCATCTCTTTTTACCTTCATTGACGTGAATGGCCAAATCCCCAAGGATTTGGGGGGTAGCAATTATTGTCCCCATCTTCAAAAAGGGCAAAAAGTATGACCCTGCCAACTATAGACCTATCAGTCTACTTAATACCATCAGTAAACTTTATGCAAGACACCTACATGGGAAACTTAGGGACTGGCTGGAACAGGAAAAGCTTCTTGCTGAGGAGCAAGCAGGATTCAGAGAGGGGTGTTCCACTTTTGATCAATGCTTAGTCCTACAGCACCTCATCGGGAAATATTCCTCCTGTAGGACGACCTCCCTTTATGCTGCCTTCATTTATCTTAAGGCAGCTTTTTATTCCATCTCACGTGTAAGATTATGGGAGAAGCTGGAGGTCTCCACTATTGATCAGCACCTGCTACATCTCATTCGAACCCTGCATCTTAACACCTCACTCGAGGTGAGGTGTAGCCCACAAGGACATTTTACAAGTGCTGTTCTAACACAGAAGGGCGTCAAGCAAGGTTCCATTCTGGCCCCACTCCTATTTAATTTTTACATCAACTCAATCGTCGACCAGCTTAGCAACATTGACTTCCATCCTCCTAAGCTTGCCGGGAGACACTTAGCCACCATATATGCAGATGACGCAGTCATCCTCTCAAGAACTCCTATTGGCCTTAGAAGAGCGTTGAAGGCTCTGATGCTGCACTGCAAGAAAGAAGGTCTGGAAATCAACTATAACAAAACTAAAATAATGGCCTTTGCTAGGAGGCCCAAGATCCATTCCTGGAGGATTGAGGGACATAAAATTGAACAAGTGACTCAATTTAAATACTTGGGTGTAGTCTTTTATTCAGGTGGCTCCAGAAAAGCCCACGGAGATCATGTGGCCTTAAATGCTCAGAGAAGCTCCTCCACTATTCTTCAATTTATGTGCACAAGAGGAGGCCACTATGTCCCTGCAGCTCTTGAGCTGTTCCAAGCCAAGTCATTAGCTCATCTACTCTATGGTGCTCAATTGGGCCATTTTCCCAATATCGTGACTTTGGAAAGGGTACAATCCAAGTTCCTCGGGGCAGTGCTGCATGTACCAAGATGTGTCTCCAATGCTACCTTATGCCTAGAGACAGGCCTGATCAAGATTGAGGCTAGGGTGTGGGTGGCCACGCTCTCCTATTAGCTTAAACTATCCCTCAGTCCAATTGGTCTTGCCCCTCTAACCCTTCTTGATGATTACCATTCTATATGGGCTCAGGCAATTGAGATAAAATTAGCTACCCTGGGCCTCGCCCCTCTGTCCCTGATCAACATGGGTAACAATCAGGCAAAAGCTATCATCAAACAGCACATCACAGACATTGAGCACCAAGCAGATCTCAGCAGTGTCCCAAAATTTTGTATAAGTGAGGAGCTTAGATATATGGCCTCTCCTGCAACATACCTCTCTCAACTGGAGGCCCCAAACCATAGAAGGGCGTTCACTCTGGCCCGCTCCCATGGTCTCCCCTCAGTAGTAATAGAGGGTCGCTACAGAAAGATTCCATACGCAGAGAGATTATGCCCGTGCGGCTCAGAACAAATTGAAACCATTGAGCATGTCCTTCTATACTGCCTGTTCTACATAGACATTCATGCTGCTGTTATTTCCCCACTGCTGAATGAGCTTCCGGGTCGTACGAGTCACTACTATACTCAATTGCAGCTATCTGACTCTAACCCCCCACCACAAAGATTGTTGCCAAGTTCTGTGCGGCTGAGATTGGCATCCAGCGAAGGATGATAGCTGATCGGCTCCCCTAATCTGATTTCTGAAAACACTCACCTCCATAATCTTCATATTATACTAATTGCGCTATGACAGTGCATACTATTTTATTAGATTAATGTAGTGTAACTTTACCATTTCTAGTAATGCTCCAATGTATGGTAACCATTTTAGTTTTAACTATTCTTAATTTTAATTCTAGCTTTCTACCACATATGTAATCATTTCCAGCTATATTACTATTTTAAATTCCCCTTTTTATCTTTTCTGTGCATTTTATTATGGAAATAGTATTCTTAGCAGTTTTAGTTTCTTAGTATTGTAGCTTGTTTCCTTTTAAACTGTAATTATTCTTAATTCTAGCCTTTTCACAATATCTATCATCGTATTTGCAATCATGTCTATCAACATGTAACTTTTCTCGAGTATTACCTTCATTTAATGTATAATTTTATGCTGGTCTCTGGCCATAATAAAGGTTACTTGACTTGATTTGACTTGATATCTTCCAGGAGTGCATTCCACAGGCTAACCGCGCAGACAGGTAAACGGGAAGAAACCGCGCAGACAGCTAAGCAGGAAGTCAATATTTACTTAATCAAATAAATGAATGTAGTTGGACTGTAAAGTTATTGTAAAAGCCAATAAAATTTCAAAATGCGAAATGATTTACATACCGCCCTTCCTAAAGTGGCTCAGGGTAGTTTACATTTAAAAAAAAAAAATTAAAAAAAATTTTTTCAAAAGGAGTGCATTCCATAGGCCAGGAGCAGCTACAGAAAAGGTCTGGTTCCAAGTCGCCACCAGACATACTGGTGGTAACTGTAGATGGACCTCTCCAGATGACCTCAACATGCGAATTCTAGCTTATCTTGATGTATTTTTGGGGTTTTAAAATGCTGGTTTTAAGCAAGTTTTTTCTGAAAACTCCGGAGCAAATAGGGAGAGGCACTGATGTACCATTAACATATATAAAGAAGAAGATCTAGCTCTTTAAAAATGCAAATAAAGCTGGCTTGCCTAGTTGCAGGAAGCAAACTCTTTAAGTTCTAGTTACAAAAGTAAAACCTCTGTGATTGCTCAAGTTGACTTTTTCAAACAATATTAGTCTGCTTGCTTAAGGTTTTCGCTGGTTAAAACACCACACATGAGTTGAAAAAAGAGGTCTGTTAGTGTATACAAATGCTTCCAGTTTAGGACGTGAGGTTTTGAAGGCAACATTGTGTTCCTACTGGGTGCAGAGCCAACCAAATGGTGGTTTGGGTCTGGCCCCACCCGGCAGCCCCTCTAGCAACATTACGTGTGTGTGATGTCATGCATCAGAGGGTGTGGCTTAGGCTCCGAGAGCACCAAGCGAGCTCTCCCTGTCATTTCAGGCTACGCTTGCTGCCTGAGGCAGTATGTATTTCCATTTCTCTCGCTCCAGCAAAGGGAGAGAGCCTGAGCCACGCCCCCCTGTGGACTTCAGCGGCCCTTTTCATTGGTGTCCCGGGTTCTTTGAACCTGTTTGCACAATGGTGGCTCTGCCCCTGGTTCCTACCCAAGGAGTGCACTCTCTCCCTCCCTCCCCATTGGCTAGAAGGAAAACATGGAAGCATGCAATGTGAACCTGCCCCAGAAGAAAACCCGAGAGCAGAGGGGAGGGGCTGCTTCCCTCATGCCACAAGTGTAATTCAAAGTCGCTTTGCTCAGCATTTACCCTGCGAGCTTTACATTGCTGTTCGTAAAAGCCCCTGAGAACACAGTTTGCATCCCACTGATGTAAACAGAAATCTGGTAGTGCTGCACAGAGATCTTGCATGGATGTAAAATTCCATTCCATGTGCAGAGCTCATAATTAACTTCCTTAAATAAAGACTTCTAAGAAAGGTGTTGCAGAAGACTTCAGACATAACTTCTAAAATTAGGGGCTAGATTAATTAGATCTGCTTCCAGTTCTTTTTACAAGATTTCTAGGGACGATAGCTATGTGGCCCCCCGTGAAGATGTTTGTGAGCTTCTCCTATCTGGAAGGCACTGAGCTCCTTGTTTACAATGCAGAAATTACTCTTGGGTGTGAGCAGAGGTATAACCACCTCTGTTTCTGAGCACTGAGAACATTAGCCTCATTAATGAGCTGTTAATTGGCAGACTGCTGGCCTTGCAAGCCCTAGTACACAGTGCAGGTTGGAGTTGCATTAAATGGCTTCCTTTCCTTTTGTATTGAAAGGCACTGTCAAGAGCTTCAGTCACGAGATTAAAATATGTTTGACAGCTATATTTGAGAGAGCAATATGTTCTCTATGAAACAACTAAAAGACGATGCTGTATGAAATTTCAGCAGTTCCACCATTTCTAGTAGAAACAATGAAGAAGCAGGCATCACCTGTTCACTGGCTGCTAGAGAGGAGGACAGGAAAAATTCATGCCGTTGCTCTTGGCTTAGCCCAGTGTTTTTGTTTTAACTTAATATTTTGTTGTATTTCTTTTGTTATTGCTATTAAACTATTTTACTAGGGTTGCAAGCCTCCTTGAATACTTCTGAGGAAAGGCAATATGGAAAATAGTGTACGGTTTTTAAACTTTTAATTAGGTTTGTATTATTATATTCCCATTTAATTTTTTTATTGTGCAACTGTTTTAGATTGTTTTAAATGTTTTGTAAACTGCCTTGAGATTGTTTTAATGAAAAGCGGTATAAAAATCTAACAATACATACATACATACAAAAAATGGCTACACTTTCCTATAGTTTTAGAGATTTCAAGAGATTTAGCACTTCCAATTCCATTACTGTAGTAACTGGAAAAACCAATCTTGGTCTGAATGTTCTGTTTTAAGCCAGTTCAAATCCCCGCTGGTATGTCCCAGACTATGGGAAACACCTATATAAAACAGCAGCAATATAAGAAGATGCTGAAAGGCATAATTTCATAGTGCATGGGAGGAGGCAATGGTAAGCCCCTCCTGTATTCTACCAAAGAAAACCACAGGGCTCTGTGGGCGCCAGGAGTCTAAATTGACTCAATCAGCACACTTTACTTTGCACCCTACTAAAAGATACTGAGGCTATTCTCACAATAAGGGGAAACTGGGCTAAGGGAGCCTAGCCTAGTTTTACCCCATTGTTCCACGGCGGCTAGCCCGCATTAAAAAACCCTCTGTTAACCTTGTTTCTTGGATTGTGTGTCAGCCATGGCTGCTTGCACACACTTGTTGTGGGCAGGGGGGAGAGGGGACCCCAGGAGGGCACCACACACTCACATGGTGCCTTCCAGGGGCCCTCTCCCCGATCCCCAGAGCTCCCCAGCGAGCCGCAGGAGTGCCTGACCGAAGCTACCACTCATCCAGACAGCCGATATGGCCGCCCAGCAACGAGCGACTACTCATGTGCGGGGAGAGTGCACTAAGCCCACTCTCCCCACATAACTCCATGAGGCTCTACACATTGATCATGTGTAGAGCCTCACTGTTTGCCAGCACACACAGAGGCTTTGGAATGTAAGTCAAGTCAAGTCAAGTTTTATTTACGGTCCTAGACCAAACAGTTTTGGAATGTAACCCTCCATCTTAACCTAGACATATCACAATGGGTCTTCTCATTTGAACTTAAGTCCTAAAGCCAATTTTGGACTGGCATCATCGCCTTAAAAAGGTGTTGAGATCTTGTTATCCATTGCTCATAGTGAAATAGCCTCTTTCCATGTGCAGTCATTGACCTGCAGCAAATGGACCCTTGGATCTAGCCTCCAACAGGAGAGACTACAATCCTTTGTTCTTCTCTGTCTGTTTCTTGAGTTTCTGGCTCCTTGCCACTCACCATAGCCACAAAGGACCGTTGGAGAACTTTGTTTACAATTGTGGAGATGCTTCTGTAAAAAGTTACTTTGTAAACCACAGTGTGGTTTTCAATATGGTGGCTGCCATGGAATACAAAGATGCTAGCCTTCCCTCAGAGAAAGCAAAGGAAGAAGAATTCTATCAAGTAGAAGTGGACTCAAAAAACAATATTTACAGTTAACCCCTTGATCACAGACCTACTTCACCTCCATAATATAAAGAACCCCATCATCTGTTCCTATGTACTGAAGCTGAGTCAGCCAGAACAAAGCAATCATGCATTCCCAAACATATCTGAAACAGGTGCAAACATATCTTTAGAGGGCTTAAATTTATGCATTTTTGAGATTCAGCATAAGAGATGGGAGGAATGGGTTAAAATATGGGAAGAGAAAGCACAAAATGGGGGAAAAGCTAAGAGAGACTTGGCTTGGTTGTTTGGGAGCAGGAATCTCTGCTTGGGCAGAATATCACCCCCACCCCCACACACTCCCTGCAATTTCTTGGGGGTGAATATGAGGGGAGGAGAGATTCTTTAGAGTTTGCTGGGAACCCTTTATTAATTATCATTATTATTTTACACAGTCAGACAGGTGTTATTGACTGGTTTGTTTTATCCAGACATCGAGTCCTTCCCAAGGACCTGGGATGCCAGAATTTTATTGTCAATGTTGTTGCTGTTCTTATAGATATCGTTGCAGAATATAGGCTGTTCCCAGTAAAGCTGCTTTTTGTAATTGGCTGATGGTGATTTCTGTGGCCCCTATGGTGTTGAGGTGCTCTTCGATCATTATTTCTTGTTTACACAGTCAGACAGGTGTTATTGACTGGTTTGTTTTATCCAGACGTCGAGTCCTTCCCAAGGACCTGGGATCGCTGAATTTTATCATCAGTGCTGATGGTTATTATAGATATCGTCGCAAAATATAGGCTGTTCCCAGTAAAGCTGCTTTTTGTAACTGGCTGATGGTGATTTCTGTGGCCCCTATGGTGTTGAGGTGCTCTTCAAGGTCTTTTGGAATTGCACCCAGGGCGCCAATTACCACTGGGATTATTTTGGTCTTCTTCTGCCACAGCCTTTCAATTTCAATTTGTAGATCTTTGTATTTGGTGATTTTTTCTATTTCTTTTTCTTCTATTCTGCTATCCCCTGGTATTGCTATGTCGATTATTTTAACTTGTTTTTCTTTCTTCTCAACTACAGTTATATCTGGTGTATTGTGTGGCAGATGCTTGTCTGTTTGTAGTCAGAAGTCCCATAATATTTTTACATCTTCATTTTCTTCAGCTTTTTCAATTTTATGGTCCCACCAAATTTTGGCTACAGGTAGCTTGTATTTTTTGCAGATGTTCCAGTGTATCATCCCTGCTACCTTGTCATGCCTTTGTTTGTAGTCAGTCTGTGCGATCTTTTTACAACAGCTGATTAGGTGGTCCACTGTTTCATCTGCTTCTTTACAAAGGCAGCACTTGCTGTTTGTTGTTGATTTTTCAACTTTTGCTCTTATTGCATTTGTTCTTAGTGCCTGTTTTTGCGTAGCCAGTATTAAACCCTCTGTTTCTTTCTTCAAGTTGCCATTCTTAAGCCATTGCCAGGTCTTGGTGATGTCTGATTTTCCACTTATATTGTGCAAATATTGACCATGCAGAGGCTTATTTTTCCATTTTTCTGCTCGGTTCTTGACTTGTTCTTTCTTGTAGGCCTGCTTTCTTTCATTGGTGTTGAATAGTTTTGCGTTATTGACCATTTGAAGTGCATCTTCTTCACTGTCCTTGATATATTCTTCAAGGCCTCTTTTCTCCTCCTCTACTGTTTGATGGACTTGCAGCATTCCTCTTCCACCTGAGCTGCGAGGGAGGTATAGCCTATCAACATCACTGTGGGGGTGCAGAGCATGATTGATGGTCATGATTTTCCTGGTCTTACAATCTAGCGTCTCTAGCTCTGCCTGGGCCCAGTCTATTATTCCTGCAGTGTATCTGATAACAGGTATAGCCCAGGTGTTTATGGCTTGTATGGTGTTCCCGCCATTGAGTTTGGACCTGAGGATTTTTCTAACTCTCCTGATGTATTCACTTCCCATTTTTCTTTTTACTTCAGTGTGTGCGATGTTATCAGCCTGGAGAATGCCCAAGTATTTGTAATGTTCTTTCTCTTCCAGGTTCTTGATCTTGCTTCCATTGGGCAGTTCTGTTCCTTCTGTTTTTCTTATTTTTCCTCTGTTCATTATTAATGCAGTACACTTGTCTAGTCCAAACTCCATTACTATATCGCTACTGAATATACGGACAGTGTTTAGCAGTGATTCGATTTCTGACTGGGACTTTCCATACAACTTCAGATCGTCCATGTACACCAGATGGTTGATTTTACTTGATGTTTTAGATGTTTGGTATCCGAGGCCTGTTTTGTTTAGTATTTGTGAAAGTGGGGTAATGGCGATTACAAACAACAGAGGGGATAGTGAGTCCCCTTGGAAAATGCCTCTTCTAATGCTAACCGGTCCAAGTGTCTCACCATTGATTGTTAACTGTGTACTCCACATGCTCATTGCTTTTTTAAATAAATATCTGAATGTTTTTGCTGACACCAGTTGTTTCTAAACATTTTAGTATCCATGTGTGAGGCAATGAATCGAAGGCTTTCTTGGAGTCAATCCATGCAACACTTAGATTTGTTTTTCTTCTCTTGCAGTTTTCTAAAATCATTTTGTCAATCAGCAGCTGGTCTTTTGTGGCTCTGGTGTTTGGGCAATTTCCTTCCTGTTCAACTGGAAGCTGTTTGTTAGTTAATAAGTGTTGCATGACTTCATCTGCTATTATTCCAGTTAATAATTTGAACATGGTTGGCAGGCAGGTGATCGGTCTATAATTACTTGGAACTGCACCTTTTGCTGGGTCTTTCATTATGAGATGAGTTTTCCCAGCTGTTAGCCATTGTTCAACATCACCGCCTTGCAAAATGTGATTGAACTGTTTGATAGTTGTATATGAAGGCTTGTTAGGTGTTTAAGCCAAAAGCCATGCAGTTCATCGTCGCCTGGTGCAGTCCAATTTTTAATTTTCTTTGCTCTTTCACTTTCACTCACTGAGACCTTGGGTTAGGGCGGTATAAAAATGTGCTAAATAAATAAATAAATAAATAAATATTAATTCTGGCGTTATTATTAGATCTTGCATTTGTTGGTTACACCCCCACCCCCACACACTCCCTGCAATTTCTTGGGGGTGAATATGAGGGGAGGGGAGAGTCTTTAGAGTTTGCTGGGAACCCTTTATTAATTATCATTGTTATTTTACACAGTCAGACAGGTGTTATTGACTGGTTTGTTTTATCCAGACATCGAGTCCTTCCCAAGGACCTGGGATGCCAGAATTTTATTGTCAATGGTTATAGATATCGTCACAGAATATAGGCTGTTCCCAGTAAAGCTGATTTTTGTAATTGACTGATGGTGATTTCTGTGGCCCCTATGGTGTTTAGGTGCTCTTCAATCATTATTATTAATTATTTATTATTATTATTATTATTATTATTATTATTTAAAGTAATAATTCTCATGAGGGTATTTCTTCAGCAGATGGTTCAGGTACTCGATTGCTTGGATTTCTTCTTCTTCTTCTTCTTCTTCTTCTTCTTCTTCTTCTTCTTCTTCTTCTTCAGATCACTCCACAAGTGGCTGATAGATTCTACTTTATTTTATAACACCGTTTATGAATACACATTTTTCAAGAGCAGAGAAACAAAGCACAAAGTCCCTCATTGTCCAGAGACAGGCACAGCGGTCTGTATAAGACATGGGTCTGAGCAAGTGTGATAACAATACAGGAGCCCTCTCGGGAACTGATCCTCTGTCTGAGCAGACATGAAGGAAACTAGCAGGTCTCCTTTACCTTGAAGAGTTGTATAGAGAAAGAGATTTTGGCACGTAGTTTCTTATGAAGGGTAAAAATGCTTTTACCTGCTGAATGAAACTCCTTCTGCTACCTTTCTTTGGCAGCTGGTCATCTTGAATAAGAATCTCGGTGCAACTGGGCTATTTTATTTTTAAGACAACTCTGCTATTAAGCATTCAACTCCTTTGTCTTACAGAAATATGTCCTGCAGCTAAGCCCTTGCAAATGCTGGCAAGTCTGAGCTTTTACAGCTTGGATTGTCAGCTTTTGTTTTCTTTCTTGTGTTCACAATAACATTGCTCCCAAAGGGTGTGGTAGGTTGGCATTCTGCCTTCCCACCACACTTAACAAAGATCGCTCACTAGTGTCAATTGCTTGGGCAGGGGTGGGTTGAAAAGCTGGCAAGACTGGTTTACAGCCTCCAATGGAAAACTAATATGGAGATCTATAGCACAATATCCCACCCTTGGGGGGGTAGCTAGGGGAGAGGGGGCCCGTGTTTTGCCCCTCTCCCCAGTGGCCCTTCGGAGTGAGGGAGATAATGAAGAAATAGGGAGGGGTGGATCGGGGGGGGGCCCTCAGGAGCTGGGGGGGGGGGGCTGGGTTCTTTGAATCCATCCACTCAATTATAGATACACCCCTGCCACCCTTACTGGCTTCTCAAGGGCAGGCCCACTTGAGAAGCAAGTCACAAGGGGACTGGTGTGCAGATAAGTGAAGCAATTTCCCCATAATCACCCTCTTCTTAAAACAAACAAACAAAACAAAGGACTGACCAACCATGGAACCAGAACCTGTATGCCAAACACTATACTAGTATTATATAGTTCTGAAGTAGTAATAGCCCAGGATGTCAAAAACAAGGGGGAAATGAGAAAACATTTTGTTTCTACCTGCCTGCTTTTGATATCATGGAGGATATCAGAGATAATTCTTATACAATTAATTGCTGGATAAGCAGTATAGGCTCATTATTAGTAGTATTTATATCATGGGTTGGATTACTACAGTCTGCATGGCATTATGCGTAGCAAGCATTCTTCTTAGCCCTCATATTATCATCTCCCTCTTATATTGGTTTATTCAAACATCTGAACACCATTTTCTCTCTATAAATGTATGTCAGCTGAGGTAAATTTATTTTATTTTATTTATTTATTTATTTTGAAATTTATATCCCGCTCTCTCTCCAAGGAAGAAGATAACCTAATGGTTATTTGTATACTCACAAGAACCCTGTGAGGTAGGTTAAGCTGAGAGTTAAGTGACTGGCCCAGGGTCACCCAGTAAATTCCATGGCTGAATGGGGATTTGAACCCAGGTCTCCTCAGTCCTAGTTCAGTGCCACACTACACTAGCCTTATGAATCCAGGCTCATACTAGACAATCACTGAATCATACTAATCTGAGGACAAAATTAAATGTTACATGTAGATGTGTGGAGCATCACCCCCACATCATTCTTTATGAACCAGAAAAACTGCTTTCAGATGGACAATTGGGATCCTACCTCTGTGTGTGTGTGTCTGGGGTAACCTAACCCTTTCTCCATGTACTTTGGCTTATTTGACTCCAGTCCCATAGTAATGTTACCACGACCTAATGCATTTCTGTGCTATTTGTACAAAAATAGTTCTTTTCAGACAGGCTTGTGCAAGAGAACGTCCTGGTGGATTGTGCCCCTTAGCTGATGAATCTAATGATTTAAAGTTTGAGCCCTAGCTGTACCTCATATGTAATCTAAAATGAAAGAAACATGTGGAGAAAAAAGTAGCTAGGGGTTGGTTCAGATGAACAACATCCACTACACATGAGGAAGATGGGGTTGCACTCTGAGCATGCCCACCCCTGATGTCATTAAAGGACATTCCCAACATGATCTCTTTAAGTCCTTTAATCGCATGAGACAGGTGATCATCCGAATTGCTCTTCTACACTAAGGGAGCAATTTTCCTGAAATTTCCAGATTTTAGACTTGTCTCCAGACACCTGTTTTGTCCATTAGCTGACCCAGATTCCCAGCTTTCATTTTTTTTAAAAAAAAAAGCTAAGCTCTAGTCCTTGTAGAATTGGAGTTAAGGAGCAAGGCCTGAGGCCACCAAGAATTCTCCCTGCCCCCTGCTCTTTTCCAGCCTATACTAATATTCTAAATCAAAATGAGTCATTTTGGTGTTATATTGTATGTACTTACGTCAGGATGTAAATGGTGACCATGACAAGGCTCAAGCATGAAAGACTAGTGCTAGTTTTGTAGGGTTAATTGTAGAATTTAGTGGTGCACTAAATTATTAGGGACGTGCACAGAACCGGCAGGGGGAGGTTTGAAGGCGGGGGCAAACCTTTAAGGATGGAGGAGCGTGCCCTTACCCCTCCTGCCATGTTTCCCCCACCGCTCCATTTTAAGTGTCCATCGAGGTGGCAGCATACCTTCCTGCTGCCCTGGTGTCCCCCTCAGCTGGAAGTACCTGGTGCGCATGCACACACTGTGCTCGCTCACGCACATGTCGGGCACGTGCATATTGGGCGTGAGCGAGCCCAGCGTGCACACACACGCCAGGTACTTCCGGGTACTTCCAACCGAGGAGGACATCAGGGCAGCAGAGAGGTATGCTGCCGTCCCAAAGAACACTTTTAAAAATGGAGTGCCAGTGGGGGGGAATGTGGCGGAAGGGGTAAGGGCACTCTCTTCCACCCTTAAAGGTATGCCCCCCTAACTTCAAACTGGCTGAACTGCCGGTTGTTCGAACCAGTTCGGAGGCCCATAAAGGGACTCTGAACCGGTTCTGTGCACATCCCTACTCAGCACTGCTCCACACAGCATGGACTTTGATTTTGTATCTGGTATCTTCACCTTCACCAATAAATAGCCTGGTTAAATTAGCATATTTAAACCAATAAATAGCATATTTATTCACCAATAAATAGCATATTCAGGTATTGGAAAGTGGAGTGGGGTGGTAGTCTGCAGCTGGTGAGGAATCCATGACAGCACTACACACAGCTAATTACACAAGGTTAAGAACTGAACTTGTATATTAGAAAGTGTTGGAATATAAAGTCTGGGTTTTTAATGCTCAGATAAATAGGTAAAGAGATCCTCCCCAACTATTGTTGGTAGATATCCAGAACAAATACAAGTCAGCTGGACAGTGCATCAGTTAATTTTTGCCTAATTTGCATTACATGCAAATTATTGGCAAGCTAATTTGCATAACATACAAGTTAGGGTGCCCAGATTTGGAGAGCTTGAATATGGCAACCCTACTCTACACAAACTGCAAAACAGCATGTGTAGAGGAGCAGGTTGGATTATCAGCCCTCTCGTTATTAAAGGATTTTATTGGGCCCCACCCATCCCCGTCTGTCTCAGTATTCATCTGAACTGGCCCTGGATGATAATAGGAAATGGAGAAGCAGCAGGTGGGGAAGGGATATACACAGCCCCTTCCACCACCTCTCCACTCAAATATCCCCCTCCCAAAGCTAATCTGATTGTGTGTGTGTGTGTGTGTGTGTGTGTGTGTGTGTATAAACCCAGTTTTTGTGCATAACGTAATCATTAGCCCCTTAGTGATATACACAGAATGGTAGGGCAACCCATAAGGCTCCTTCTGGCCCTTCTTGAATGGAGAAATGCTATCAAGCTGGTCTAACTAGCCTGGTGCTGCACAAGCCCTCCACTAAGAGCAGCTGTCTATTCTAGTCATAAGACTGGTCAAAAAGGTCCCAAGACTGGTGGCAACATCTTTCCGTTCACTCCATTTCTCAAGAGATTACACTAATAATCTGTAGTAAGTGGTGATGAAAGCGGTTGATTGGCAGTCGCATCAACAGTGACACTCCAGAAGAATGTGTCAGAGGCCCCTTAAGGAAGCTTGAATTGCTATTTTAATGAATGTTTGCACCGTTAGTTTTTAAAGTGGTGCTGGATGATTTGGGAAGAGACTGTTCCAAGTCTCTCTCTTCAAAAGAGGATGCCCGAGGTCTAATGTTAATAATTTCTTCACCCCTCATACTTTGAAAAACCATCTCCCACTTTGTTCTGATCTGAAAGAAATCACCCACAACAACCATCACACTCAATTTGGTGTTTTTTTCAAATCATTCAAACTCACACAGACAGAGAAGATAACTGCTGATTATTATTATATTGTGGTGTAGAATCCTATAGCCCAAATAGTATTATGCAGATCAAGCATTCTTAATAGTCTCAACTTATCTTCTTAGAGGCTGTTTGGTGAAGATAGTCATTATGTCAATTCATTCCACAGTATATTCTCCCTGTGCCTTCACTGCAGGCAGTGCGCTCAATAAAGAGCAAGCCACCAAGCTCAGCTTGGCGCCCCCTTCAAGTACACAACCTGGGCTGTCTTACCCCATTACAGTCCAGTCTCAGGTGAAGAGTCAGGGGAAGTGGAACTGACTGAGAGGTCATGGGGATGGATGCTTGGCCTAAAGAGCAGACTGGACCACAACCTAGGATCTTTCACCTAAGATAGAGAAGTAAAGAGAGAGCCAGTATGGTGTAGTGGTTAGAGTGCTGGACTATTATTATTATTATTATTATTTTACATTTATATCCCGCTCTTCCTCCAAGGAGCCCAGAGCAGTGTACTACATACTTGAGTTTCTCTTTCACAACAACCCTGTGAAGTAGGTTAGGCTGAGAGAGAAGTGACTGGCCCAGAGTCACCCAGCTAGTTTTATGGCTGAATGGGGATTTGAACTCGGGTCTCCCCGGTCCTAGCCCAGCACTCTAACCACTACACCACGCTGGCTGACCAAGAAGACCCGAGTTCAAATCCCCATTCAGCCATGAAACTAGCTGGGCGACTCTGGGCCAGTCACTTCTCTCTCAGCCTAACCTACTTCACAGGGTTGTTGTGAAAGAGAAACTCAAGTATGTAGTACATCGCTCTGGGCTCCTTGGAGGAAGAGCGGGTTATAAATGTAAAAAAGAAAAAATAATAATAATATATAATAAAGCACAAGTAGTATACTCTTTTACTCATGGGAATAGCTACAGTAGTACCTGATACCTGGCAGTACACATGCACTACCAAGCTCAGCCTTTTAGTTACTGTACACTATTAGTGTTAGTGGATGCACTGCAGTCCCTCCTGCTGCCTCCGGTTGACCTACACAATGTCACTTGCAAAAAACCAAGTACAGAGGCAGACATTTTGTTTTTCTTTCTTTCATGCGATGATCTGCACTAGTTTGCCAAAGGCAATATATCTTTAACTTTCTTTCAGTCCTTTTATTTGGGGATGTAAGCAGGAGACCCAGATCCCCCAGAGCCTTGTCCATCAGTGGAGTTGATTCAGGGGTGGAGTTAGTGGTGTTCCAGGGCATCCAAGGAACACAGGCCCCCAGGAGCACCGGGGCCCCTGGGAAGCACCATTGCTAGCCCCCCCATCCACTAGCCCCTCATCTACCGCACACCCCAGGGGTGCCGTGCCCCTGCCGCCCACCACCACATTCTGCTGTGCTCCTGCTGCCTCCTGCCCATGTATGTCATTATGCTTGATCAAAACAATTTATGTCCTTTTCTAATTCTGACTGTGCTACAAACTCACTCACACTTTCAATATGCTATCATGCATTTCAATTCAAAGAATATATATTTCAGAGTAACATCACACCAACATATTGTTCAAAGCATTTGCTTCCGCAGATTTCATTCTCATCAGAAATGTCCTTGTCATAGTAATACATATATTCCTGTCCCTCAATTTAGTGCTTGAAATGAGTTTTCTATAGTAGAAATAATTTTCTACTGGTTATTGCTCCAGGACTTGCTCTAGGTGAACAGCCCAGCTTGCCCACCTCTAAGGCTCGTCCTGCTTATACATCACACCAGTCCAGCTTCAGGGGCAGACATGCAAGAAAGCCTCTCTAAATGATCTCCTGGAGTGGCCAGATTCATGCAAGAGGAGATGGTCACCACACTCTTCGGCATTTTGGCACTGAGCTGTTTAGGGCTTTAAAGGACATAATAATCAGCACCTTGGATTGTGCCCAGAAATATACTGGTAACCATTGAAGCTGATATAGTAGAACTATGATGTGATCTGCATGTCTAGGCTGTTCCAAGTCTCTTGTGGTCACATTTTCATTAGTACCCGCTGAAGCTTCCAGTGGGTCTTCATTGACAGCCCCATGCAGAGCACATTGCTGTAGTCCACATGATGTGGACTTCCAACCAGAAGTGCCTTTTTAAATTAAAAACAACATGGGGGGGGCAATCCTGATTGGGACTGTGTGCCACATGGGGACAGAGAAGTGAACTCTTTCCCCTTATGCTGTTTGCTGCCAAAAATCACCCCTCAACACTGCTCTGAAAGCAAGAGGCAAATAGCCACTTTGGGACAGTTTTCAATGGAAATATAGCACAGGAAGCAACCGTCCCCACCCCCAGGATCAGCTCACTCCCCTGAGCTAAGTTGTTGTTCTAAAAAAGAAAGAGGGTCTAGTTGGAAGCATGCCTTTTAACCATGCATTCCTGCGAGCGACTAGTTTGACCCTCAGCAACTAGCTGTTTGTTGCATCTTGGAAAACTTTCCTTTAAAAAAAAAAAAAAAAGGAAATTTGCTTTGCTAACAAAAATGCCCTCAGTCTATAAATACTGCTGGCTATCAAAGCTTCTTGTCCTGCTGCCCTACTCTGGAATAATACTGTGAAAAGTTTAAAAAAAAATGGACAGTGTGGGAGGAAAGCCACACAGAACCTTTATGGCAATTACATGACAAACTGCATCTGACCTCACACTGGAGAGGAAACTAGAAAGATGGTAATGGAAAGAGGAAGGAGCCTTACATGAAAGCCAGCCTGCTACCTGGTGGTGCAGCATGAGCAGGTAAACAATTGAGCTAATGGGAATTGGGACTTCTCTGAGTAGCTTTTGATTGCCACCAAAAAAAGTTAATTTAATTTTTTATGCCCATGGCAGACACTCAAACCAGAGAGGGGAAATTTTAAAGTTAAGTCCCCAACTTCCCAAGTTGGAAGTCCCCAACTTACAAAGAGGTTGCGATTCAAAAGTTTGTTTGTAAATCAGATGTTCATAACTCAGAACGCAGATAGTTCCTAAAAGTGATGACTTGTTTGTATGTGCAGGTTGCCATTTGTAAGTTGGGGACTTCCTTAATGTAACATGTTATGGAGCTTTGTTTGAATATACAGAGGTTTGAAAATTGGACATTTGTAACTTGGGGAGTGCCTGTAATGATGCAGAGCTAGCTATCTTATTCCTCCTGTGGAAAACATATCACTGCCATCTCCATCTCAAAATTTTTGAGAGCTTAAAATGGTTAGCAATATACTGAATTCTTAAGCATTGGGCTTGAGATTTCAAGGACACATCTCCATTAGAGACTTGCAGACTGATCCTATGTATGCTTAGTCCCACGGGAATCAATGGAGCTTACTCTCAAGTAGATATGCATGGGATTACATCCTTAAGCTATTTCTTACCACTTATCAGGGATGCCTGGGAAATGTAGTTCTGAGAGACCCTCCCCTTCCTCCTCCACCCTCCCTTCCCTCCTCCCATATCCCTGCTGGTGTCCAGGAGGACCACCTTCATATTCTCTCCTCGAGAGAGGGAGATTCCACCACATCTACAGGGGTGTAGCTAGGGGAGAGGGGGCCTGTGTTCACCCCTCTCTCCAGTGGCCCCGAGGAGTGAGGGAGATAATGAAGAAGATAGGGATGGGTGGAACTGGGGGGGCGCTCAGGAGCTTGGGGGCCCGGGTTCTTTGAACCCATCTGCTGAATCATAGCTACACCCCATCTCTAGAGCTAGATCCAAACTACCTAACTCCTTGGCCTCCAGTGACATGCACAGAAATTGCTAACATAACCAAGCATCTCAAACCAGGCAAAG
This sequence comes from Hemicordylus capensis, assembly GCF_027244095.1. NCBI lineage: Eukaryota > Metazoa > Chordata > Lepidosauria > Squamata > Cordylidae > Hemicordylus > Hemicordylus capensis. The sequence continues at coordinate 129,049,058 of NC_069661.1, forward strand.
GCCCCCAGTTCCAACTTTATCTCATCTGGAGCCATTAAAAATAACCTTGAGTGGTGGACCCCTGTCTTGGCCTCTCCTTTATTGATTGCTCCACCACACTGCCTAATGATTGGGGCCTAGCTATAATTATCCCTATCCGTAAGAAAGGCAAAAGGGATTCGCCAGCAAATTATCATCCCATTAGTCTCCTGAATGTTATAAGCAAGTTGTACGCGATACCTCTGCTCAACACATTCCAGGATTGGCTTATACATGAGCAGATATTGGCTGAGGAGCAAGCAGTTTTCTGGGCCAGCCACTCCACAATAGACCAGGCCTTAATTTTGCAACATCTGGTCGAAAAGTACACATGTACACCTAATACTGCCCTATATGCTGCTTTTACCGATCTTAAATTTGCCTTTGATCTAATTTCTAGGTACAAACGGTGAGACAAGCTTTTAAATTCCTTGTTGGACTGTCAACTTCTCCTTTTAATTTACAAATTGCATGAAAACTCTCAACTGAAGGTCCACTGCAGTGCTGCTGGACATTATACAAAAGAAATTCCATCACACAGAGGGGTTAGACCAGGTTGCATCTTGGCTCTATCATTGTTTAATTTTTATGTTAACTCCACATTCTCTTACATGAATAATTTGGCCTTTCACTCACCCAACCTGGCTAATAGACATCTTAATATGTTACTTTATGAGGGTGATACAGTCATCTTATCACAGACCCCAGTGAGCCTCCAAAGTACTGGGGTCTGTGATAAAATACTGCGGTAAAATACTGCTCCCTGGCAGTATTTTACCAAGATCAAGCACTTAAGATCAACTATGCCAAAACAGAAGCAAAGCACCTGAGATTTTGGAATTGGTTACTGGATGGCTACACAAGCCAAAACCTTTAAATATTTGGGCATTGCTTTTCATGCCTCTGGAGACAGTCCACTCCAGCGGGGCCACTGGAGACAGTCCACAAATAAGTGCAGTGTGCACCTTCAGTTTGTAATTCAAAATGTCCCAAAATCTGCACCAGCCATCCAATCCTTTTTCCACTCCAGAGGCGTGCATTTTATTCCCACAGCAATAAAATTACTCTTGGCAAAACCCGACTCCCAACTTCTTTATGGAGCCCAGCTTGGTCCCTTCTCTAGAGGCAGCACAGATGAAATTCCTGATAAACCTTTTCCAAGTTCCTAGATGCATCCCCAATGCAGTTCTCCATCTAGAAGCAGTCATCCCTGTGGTTGAATGCAGGGCTTGGCTGAGTGTCTTAGACTGTTGGTTCAGATTAATTTATCATCCTCCTGGCTTGCCCCACCTAATATTCACAGACAATTTTGACTCAAGCTAGAAAAGCCCTGCTAACTTGGCAAAGAGGCATCTTTTAACGTGGTGATTCTCTTTATTTAGCAGGGGGAGAATAACTGGCCCTTTCCACGCCCAGCACAGTACCTCCAGTGACTGTTGCTGGTGTCTATCTTGTGTTTCATTAGATTGTGAGCCCTTTGGGGACAGGGATCCATATTTATTTGTCCCTACACCTATAGCATGTTTCATTCAAATCGGTAAGGCAGTTGAGTCTCAAATGTTCACGTCTGCCATCGTAAATTGGGGTAGGTGACATTATTACAAACTACACCGTTGAGGTGTCCGCGTGTGTCATTCACTACAACTCTAGCAAATTTGGTTCAGATCAGTTAGGCGGTCCACAAATAAGCCCATCACTTGCACTTCAAACATTTACATGTCTGCCATCTTGAACTGAGGTGGATGACATCATCACAAAAAATGCCATTGAGGTGTCCCTATGTGTCCCTACAGCAGGGGCATAGCTAGCCCGCCGGTGGCCCGTCTGTGGCCGCAGCGGGCTCCCCGATAGCCCCGCCCCCTGCATCTGACGTCAGACTCAGGGGATAGCCATGCCCCCGCGTCTGACATCAGATGTGGGGGGCGTGGTCTAGCTCCCGAACGACGCCTTGAGGCTCCGTTCGGGATCAGATTGCTGCAGCAGCTTAACTGCTGAAGGGGCCGCGCAGCCCCTTTGGCAGTTAGACGAAGGCTAGTTTGCAGCGCAGCCCAGGAGCGGCTCTTCCCGGCAGGGAAGAGCCGCTTCTGGGCTGCGTTGCGAATGCAGCACCAGTCTTAGCTCCTGAAGGGGTCACGCGGCCCCTTCAGGAGCTAGTTAGGCTGGCGTTGCATTCACAGCGCTAGCCAGGAGCGACTCTTCCCTTTCTTTGCAGGGAAGAGCCACTCCTGGCTGGTGCTGCAAATGCAGTGTCAGCCTTTGTTTAGCTCCCGAAGGGGCTGTGCGGCCCCCGCTCGGGAGCTAAACTACCGCCCCCGCGTCTGATGTTATATGCGGGGGGCATGTCAGAGCCACGAATGGTGGCTCCTGATTGGGCACGGCTTGGGTTCTTTGAACCCGTTCTAGTCATGTGCACGGACCGGTTCGGAGGCCATTCTAAAGGCCTCCAGACCGGTCCGGGCACGGGGTGGTTTTGGTTCGGGTGGGGGGTTCCACACAAAACAGGGGGGGCTTTACTCACCCCTTCCATTAAAGTGCCGTATTTTTTCTAGTAATCCGGCGGCAGGGTGCCGCCCGCTTCAATCTCTTCTCGGTGGTCCTCTTATCCATAATCGGGGCGGCAGGGTCGCTCCCAGTCCCTGCCGCCCCTTCAAGCTGTCCCCCTCGGCTGGCGGCCGCCCCCTGAAGCTTCCCAGAGTTCCCCCGCCGCCCCCTTCTTTCAAAATCTGCCCCCATTATAAAGAGGACGGCAGGAGAACTCCCTGCCGTCCCCTTCCCCCTTGCCGGCTAGGCTGCAAATGGCTTCTAGGAAGCCTTTCGCGCGCCTGCGCGAAAGGCTTCCTAGAAGCCATTTGCAGCCTAGCCGGCAAGGCAAGCGGACGGCAGGGAGTTCTCCCGCCGCCCGCTCGATAAAGTAAAGTAAGCGCTTACTTTACTTTATCGAGCGGGCGGCGGGAGAACTCCCTGCCGTCCGCTTGCCTTGCCGGCTAGGCTGCAAATGGCTTCTAGGAAGCCTTTCGCGCAGGCGCGCGAAAGGCTTCCTAGAAGCCATTTGCAGCCTAGCCGGCAAGGGGGAAGGGGACGGCAGGGAGTTCTCCTGCCGTCCTCTTTATAATGGGGGCAGATTTTGAAAGAAGGGGGCGGCGGGGGAACTCTGGGAAGCTTCAGGGGGCGGCCGCCAGCCGAGGGGGACAGCTTGAAGGGGCGGCAGGGACTGGGAGCGACCCTGCCGCCCCGATTATGGATAAGAGGACCACCGAGAAGAGATTGAAGCGGGCGGCACCCTGCCGCCGGATTACTAGAAAAAATACGGCACTTTAATGGAAGGGGTGAGTAAAGCCCCCCCTGTTTTGTGTGGAACCCCCCACCCCAGTGCCGGACCGCAGCTCCGCGGTTCCGTGCACACCCCTAACCCGTTCGCCCAATGATAGCTCTGCCCCTGCCCTCCAGCTGTAGCAAATTTGGTTCAAATTGGTTTGGTGATTCACAAGTTAGCCCACTTGCTCCTCAAACATTTACATGTCCGCCATCTTGAAGGGTGGATGACACCATCACAAAACATGCCATTGAGCTATCCCAGGAACACTTCAACTGTACCAAATTTGGTTTGGTACCAACTACAACTGGTTTGGTACCCTACTACTGCTGCACCAAATGTGGTTTAAATTGATTGGACAGTCCAAAAGTTAGCCCACTTGCACCTTCATGAGAGTCAGTGTGGTGCGGTGGTTAGAGTGTTGGACTAGGACCAGGGAGATCCAAGTTCAAATCCCCATTCAGCCATGAAACTCACTGGATGACTCTAGGCCAGTCATGTATCTCTCAGCCTAACCTACCTCACATAGTTGTGTGAGGACAAACATAACCATGTACCTGGGTTCCTTGGAGGAAAAACAGAATATAAATGTAAAAAATAAAATAAATAAATATATCTGCCATCTTGAATCAGGGTGGATGACGTCATCACAAACTATGCCATTGAGGCATCGCTACAGCTGAAGCAAATTTGGTTCATATCGGTTAGGTGATTCACAAGTTAGTCCACTTGCACCTAAAAAGTTTACACATCTACCATCTTGAATTGGGGTGGATGACATCTTCACAAACGATGCTATTCAGGTCTCCCTATAACTATTTGATTTGTTTCATATTGGTCCAGGCATTGCAAAGTTGAGCAGCAGTGATGGTGACACAGGGAATGCGGGGTGATCTCATAAGCCGGCCGACTGGAAAATAGGCTAAAAAAATAGCAGGAGAACAAAGGTAGACGGGACTTAAAGTAACAAGCAGACAAGAGGCAGCCGGCCTTGTTGCTTTTGCTTCTCTTGTGCGTAAACTCCTTACGGCAGAAACCTGTCTTTCTCTTGTTACTCTGTGCAGTGCACACTAATGGTACCTAATAATACTACACTGTAATTTGGCGACAAGTAATAACCTTAAAGAGGAATCTGCAAGCTTTCGAGTACAACAGACTTTGTGGGTTCAACAAAGAATCCTATGGCACTATAAAAAATAAATAAACAATTTATTATAGTACAAGCTTTCATAGACTGCAGCCGACTTAATTAGGCAGGCAAGCAAGAAAAACTAGCCAGGGCTCCACTGCCGGAAAAGTAGGAAGGCAGGAAGGCGTCTGAACACGATTCTGTTCACAGACCCTTACTCCCAAGTAAGTCCCACTGAACACTGAGGTTTATTTCGAGCTAAGCCCACGTAACGTGGGACTGCAAAAGAAAAGTTGCAGGAGACTCAGAGCTGTAAATAACGCGGCTGCGGAAGAAGAGAGAAGCGAGGCGTCGCCAAAGCAGAGAAAGGACTGCAACAGAAGAAGCGGCTAGGAGGAGTAGGCGCGAGCGAGGGCGGGCGAAAGGGAGAGGCTAGCAGGTCGGGGTGGGGTTTGAGGGCAGGGAGGCGAGGGAGCAACAAGAGGCAGGGATTGGGCAGGGCCGAGGGAGGAAAGCCCGCAAAGAGCGGAGGCAGAGTGAGGAGTCTGCGTCAGAGAGAGCCAGAATAAGGAGTGGCACTTTGGGAGCAACTTCTGTTGATTGCGGAGCGAAGAAACTTGCCAAGGCAGAGAAGCCGCCAAGCCCTCGTCGCGCCTCCGTACGCTGCCTGAAACTTCTCCTCTCGGTTTGCAAAGATGCCCGTCAAGGGAGGCACCAAGTGTATCAAATACCTGTTATTCGGCTTCAACTTCGTTTTCTGGGTAAGTAAGTCTCTACTCCGTCCCGTGGGGAGAGTCTCGACTCAGTCGTCCATTGTATAGCGAAGGACTGAGGAAGAGGTGATGAGACTTCTTTCGCTGACCAGATGAAAAGTCCCCTTGCCAATCTGGAATGCCCTTCAACCAGCACTTGCTTTGAAGTAGGGTTTAGGCCCCGAACCTGACCCACCGCCCCCCCACACACACTTTAAATCCTGATCCCTGTGGAGCAGGGTTGAAGAGTGTCCCCTGGACATGTGCAGAACGCTTTGCTTGCGCTGCCCATTACTAATACACCTGGGCTTAGGGTCTGCCAGACCAAATAGTATGATATCTAGCTAAGCTTCAGCTCAGGATACCTAGGAGTGCCCAGGGTGGTGTGGCTTCATTCTTTTCCTGCCCAACCGAAGTTTCAGTCCATTTGCGTTCTTTCCTCATCCCTCCCTGGGAACTTGCTAAGCTTCCACCAGTTCCTGAGGTAGATGTAAGAACATTTAATGAGCAAACTGAATTCGTGCTCCTGTTATCTAAGGACCAGGGCTTGATGTCCTCTTGCCTAGCCATTCTAGCTGGGAAACTTGCCTCTAGAACCTCAGCCCTTGAATCAGGGGCGTAACTACCATTAGGCAAGGGGAGGCAGTCGTTTTGGGGCCCCACTGCCTCGAGGGGCCCCCCAGAGACACATCACATAACTCCCCACCTGCCCATGTTGCACCCCCTATGAATTATGTTGAGTCTCTTGGAGATCGGCAGGAGCAGAGAGTAAAAAACTAGATTCAATGTGAACTAGATTTTCACCATATTCATAATGGGGATGTGAGTGTGAGTGCACTATATATTGTGAAGTGTGTTTTTGTGTGTGTGTGTGTGTGTGTGTGTGTATCAGCGAGGGGCCCATTTTAAAATCTTGTCTCTGGGCCCCCTCCAACCTTGCTGCACCCCTGCCTCGAATGTTTTGTCAGGCGCCCCTAAGCTGAGCTGAGCATATTTTGCAGAGTAGCCACAGCCCATCCATAAGCAGGCCGAATGTTTTCCAGAGTACAGGGTGTGGTTCTAAGTGGGTTTCAGCCCTGGCACCTTCCTCTTCAAAAACGAACCACTAGGAGTCATTTTATGCTCATGTTTTCAGTGTCATTTATTGCAAAAAAAAAAAAAAAGTATATTGAAATCCAGGAAGTGATTTCTGGATACATTGGAGATGTTACAAGAGTTCTGGATAGGTTTCCAAGTTGCAGCATTCTGTTTGAAAACAAGATAGCACTTCCTTGGGGAGGGTGTCATTAGTAATGACTCATTACCTGCTTTCCATTCTGGTTACTCAGTCCTGTGTTTAACTCTTCTTTTTACCACCACCTCTCACATTGACTTTGCCTGTAGTCTGTCTGGAGAATGAGAATCTCTTTTTAAGAACACAGTTCAGACATTCGGGATATAATGTATCACAGTCTTCTTTGAAACTGTACCATCTTAGAATATATATTGGGAATTGCTCATTTTGAAATTGCCTTTTGTGAAAAATGTACCTCATGTCACAACTTATTTACTAAAATGAGGCCCTTATTTTATTGAAACTCTCTCTTCAACTCATCTGAGACAAAAATAAGACCTTGTTCATATACCCCAATTTACCACTCTATTTTAGGGGCATACAAGGTGATCTCCCTAGAAAGAAGGCTAGTTTTGATTCTAGGAGAGGTCTCAGTAATGAACTCCCCATGTGAATGCTAAGGTGATACAATCCCATGGGAGGACTGTGCCATCAGCCTGTAAACCTTGAATTGGCATGCTGGGAATTCCTGGAAGAGCAAGGAGGACAGACCATCCCAACACACTCATATAAGCTACTGATCAATGAATTTTAGCAAGGGCTATATCTTGCAAGCTGTAGGAAACTTGGTGGTGTTTGTTTCCACACTGATGAGAAACTGATGTCATAGACTAGTTCTGCCTTCTCAGTGGAGACTAAAACCCTCCTCCCAACTTCCACCATGAGATTTCAGGAGTGACCTGTTGGGGAAGTTCTGGGTATTGCATGTATATAGTGATCATTCCATGAAGAGGAATCTCCCTAAAGGTGGAGACAAATCAGAGAGGTATATGAATTTCACCCACATATAGAGAATGTGCAGTAGATGGTAAGGCAGAATCTATTTAATTATGAGAAGCCTGGTGGTGTTTTATAAAACAGAACAACTTGTTAACCATTAAAATTGCACAGATTTATCTATTTATATATGCCCTTTGGGTCCACAAGGTATCGTTCAGCAATAAAGCATAGATTCAATTGGCCTTCAATATACACTTGCAAGTGTACGGGTGATGTCTATCTGGTGAGCTCCAAAGTAAGAGAGAGACTCAATAGACTTTCTGGTGGGGGATTGCTTCAGTACCCTGCATACTTCTTTGTCCTTCCCTATGACTAGCAGGAAAAAAAAATAAATTATGCAAACTAAGTAAAGTTGATGTATCTAATTTACAGGTTTTCGATTTTTTCACTTTTCATGGTACTGAACTTTGATTTAAATTGTTTAGTTGGGGCATGCATATTGCATTGCCCTCAGTGGATTTCCCTGTTCTTTCTTGTCTTTGCATTTCTTTTCTGCTACTATTCCTTCCTTATTACTTGGAATAAAGAGAGTAGGGTTTCTAGGTTGCTATGCTGTGCATGTGTATATGTATGCATACCCTCATTCTCATCATCTCAGGTTGCAGGAATACTAATGGGAAAAATAGAGATCAGTTTAAGATACTTAGGAGCTCAGGGTTAAGTGGACTAGAGTCTTCTGGTTCCGGAAGTTTCTCTAGGGTTACTGACCATCAGGCAGCTTGAAACAAATGATTGGCTGGCAGCTGCCCAAGAACTATTTTCATTTTAGTTTTTATTATATTTGTATACCACCCCAAACTTACATCTCTGCACAAACATCATCTAGGAGATGAATGTCCAATGCTAAAAAATAGCTATGAAAGGATGAGATTGAAAGAAGGGGGATTGTAAAGGCATAATTGGTGTAACCTCTATCTGTGCATTCCTAGCCTACTTTTCAAGGCGATTACTGTCCTTGTCCACCCTAATATCTTTGTGTTTACTCTCTGATATAAGCCAAATTTATAGAACGTGGAAGTTGATCTAGGGGATCCTGACAGGGGTTTTGGGATCTGTCATCTTTAAAACAAAGGAGACAGATGCTGCGCTGTAATTTCCTCTTCCTGTTCATCTTTCTTGTCTGCTGACAAAGGTCTTTAGCTTGCATATGTGTGTTCCACAGTGCTAAATCCCGAATAGATGACCTCCTTTAAAATTTGGGTTAAATATAGGTTATAATATTTACTCAAAAGGAAAAGGACCCTGAATTTAAGACACATACCCAAATTTTAAGACCAAAGAACTTGGAAAAAACCTAGTCATGGATTCATGTAAATACTGTACTTCTCCTCATGTGTGATGCTGACTGCACACAATTCTTGTGAGATGTTGGCCTGGCTTGTTGGGCCTCACCCATCTCTCACATGGAATTGGTAATCCTACAACACACCCTAGACACTCCTTTGTAGTTGCACAAGGGGAAGGTCAGTAGTGGTGGAACATTTTCATTTCATCTACCATAAAATTCACTGTGTGGCCTCTGTCCCTGTCTCAGCCTCAATCCCTTGTCCGTAATATTGATTTACTACTAATAGGCAAAATAAATATTGTGAAGTGGTTGTGACACTTAGGGCACAATCTACCTGAAGTGAAAAACTTTAAAGCTCAGCTGATTTCACTGGGAAAGATTTAAGCATGGATTTAACTGCCCTGCTGTACAATTTCTAAAAAGGGCGATACTTCAGCATATTTTGCTGAAAGTGCCCATGTAAATACATAATTTAATTTTTATTGAGAGTTGCATGGCTCTCAGTGTCTTGGTTGGCCCCTGTGCTACACTGTAATGTTTTGAGGGCCTGAAGCCACAATACTACTTGATTCATTAAGGGTTTACTTCTGTATTGGTGAGAAATTGATAGACTTCTACAGCATTTAGGCCCTGGTGCACCCTTCTTATTTTGACTGAGTTTTATTGACAAACATGTGCAATGTGATGTTTCCATGGTATGTTAGTGAAAGCAACAGTTAAGCAAATGCATCTTCATTTTCTAGACCTGATACATAACTGGCATATTCTGAAAGTGCACTGAAATGCTGAGTCTCTGTTCCTTAAGATAGATTTCAAGGCCTTTAGTGCTACTCTAGTGTGCATTGCAGGACACATGTAGCCCCTAGTGTAGATTTTGCCTATCATCTCCCAAGCCACAGATCAGACAGAAGCATAATATTAGAGAGGCAGGTAAGAGTGCAACCCTGACTCTGCTATACCCAGGTTCACAAGTCTTCCTGCTCCAGTGCAAGGCTGCCAAAAAAGCAGGTGCCTGGACCACTTGAGGGATCATTGCTGTATATTGGTTACCCATGCACCAAGTTTTTATAACATGCCCCTTGCCATTAGTGAGTTCACCTGTGATTATTTTCCACAGTGGTGCATGCTTCCCCAAAGAAGAGCACTAGTTAGGAAAACTATAACTTTTTGAGCCAGTGTGGATGGAGCACTGCCTCCTGGGAAACCATGGCTTGCAAATCAGGACCCTGACTACCAAGGTGTATACGTCTCCCTTTTGTAGAGCAATTTCCTCTTCCTGTTCTTCTCTAGTGTTGACTATGGTTTCTTATACCATAAGTACCAACACAAACTATGGTTGCTTTGTAAACTAGGGACATAAAACTGTGGTTTGGAGTGATCCGAAACAATGGTTGGTTAATCCATCCATGCACCAGGTCTGAACTCCACAGGTGCATAGAAAAGCTATGCCTGCATCATAGCTGTGTTTTTTACAGCTGGAGAATCTTTCTGAAAGTCTGAATTTTCAGTTCACCATATATATAATCTGTGAGACTATCTGGGTGTATGTTAAGCTGAAGTCCACCTAGAGCTGTAAGGATGGCGTGAACCAAAATTTGAAGAAGTAATACATAGATAAAGGAGGGAATGAGGTTTTATGAGCTGGGAACTATTGATTGCCAGTTGTTACTGTGTTGCCACTTTCCCCTTTAAATTAAAGAAGACTTGGAACATAACTATATTAAAGTGAACTTTTTTGTTTTTAAAAATAAGTTAAATACATTCAACAGGAGCATAAAAACCCAGCATTATAACAAAGAGCACAACAACAAATATTTATATACCGCTTTTCAGCAGAAGTTTCCAAAATGGTTTACATAGAGAAATAAACAAACAAACAAATAAATAAAATTATAGCGCTCCCTGTCCCCAAAAGGCTCACAGTCTAAAAAGAAACATAAGATAGACACCAGTAACAGTCACTGGAGGTACTGTGCTGGGGGGGGGGGGAGAAGGCCAGTTACTTTCCCCCTGCTAAATAAAGAGAATCACCACGTTAAAAAGGTGCCTCTTTGCCCAGTTAGTAGGGGACAATAGGCAATAATCAAATATCGATATACCAAAGTGAACTTGATTACATCATAAAAATGGGTAACAACTTGCCATACTTAACCTTGACTGAATGGGTCTCGAGGTTAACAATCATATGAACCTTCTCCCACCCTATTCAATTAACAGCAAAGTGCTGGGAGTGTTCTCTCATTTTCTGTTCTATTCCATTCACCACCCACCCACCAAATGTTGGAGAGATAAAATAAATAATAAGAGAGAACCAAGAACAAGTCTCTTGCATTTAAATAAATAACAGTTGTTCCTACAGCCACTGTAATAGATATTCGCTTCTCTTTAGATTGCAAGGGTTACATAATTTTGTATAGAGATTTTTTTTTTTTACAAAAAACTAGCAAAAGTTTAAGCCTTTAAAGCCTTTCCTCTTATTTAGATGGAATTACTTTGTGTTTCTTTATGTTTGGATAAAAGTATATTATGGTAATATCAAGGTTGATATGTTGCTTTCTCCATTTGAAGTGTCAGACTGTGACTGAGTTTCAGACAGTGCAAAATCGTGGGTCGTTTTAACATCTAAAACTAGGCCTGCCCACTTACTGTAACTTGTTTGGGGCCAATAAACCAAGATCTGAAACCAGAGCTTGAATGTAGTTTTTCAAACCATAAATTGTACGATCTGTGGTTTGCTGCTATGTCTGAATTCAGACCACTGACAGATCACAATTAGTGCTATTACTGTGTTTCAAGAGGACTGATGCAACACTTAAATGGGAATGAACTTGTGAAGCTGAGTCCTGAACAGGAGAGAAATGAGCAGTTGTAAACTCTGAAGGTCTGAGTTCTAAGCTATGAAACTATGGTTTGTGCTGATGTTAATGGAAAACATCTGAAAAGCTGTTTTCAAAGATGAGATGATCCCATCCAAGAGTGGCTTCTTAAACCAGAGAGGAGAGTCACTGCACATAGAGCATATGGACTTCTAAGATCTCTCCCCAAGCCTCAGTTTTGCATTATGTTGAATGTGTTTTCTGAAGGTGGGAAATGAACAACTGGAATGTGATGGAGGGATGAGATAAGCAGGGGTCTTTGGTTGCAGTCCTCTAAGCTGCCCTGATCATAGAGAGGGGGGCTGTGATGCAATATATCCAGCAGAGCAGCAGAACTAGAGCTTAGGAAATTAGGAGGACAGGACCCAAGAGGCAAGATTGGCCTACTGGAAGAGTAGACAACTAGAGAGAAGTGTCTGAGAGGAAATGCAAATTCTCTCCTGGAAAACTGGGAGGGAGAAAGAACAGCACAAAGGCAAGAAATATTGGGTTCTGTTGGCTCCCTCCACTATCTGAACTAAGATTGTAAATGTCTTGATGGAGGGGTGGTTGGTAGTCTGGAAAGCACTTTGTTAATGTGGTCGTAGGCTGAACATCAGTACACCTTAAGTGGCACAGTGGAGAAATGCTTGACTAACAAGCAGAAGTTTGCCGGTTTGAATCCCTTCTGGTATTATATCAGATAGCTGTGATATAAGATATTATACTGCACAGAAGGAGGCAGTGGTGAACCCCTCCTGTATTCTACTAAAGAAAACCACAGGGCTCTGTAGGCTCCAGGAGTCGAAATCGACTCGACAACACACTTTACCTTTTAGACTGAACATTGCATAGCAATTTGAAATTACTAACTAAATCTTTGGCTGCAGGCCTCTCTCTGCAAGGCAGAGAGGAAACATGTTATGCCTCCTCTCTGCCTTGCATAACAGCAAAGTTAATGCTATTTATTTCTGCCATAATAAACACTGCCTGTGTGTTCATATGTACTAATCTGTTACTTGCTCATGACCCTTGGAAGTCATGGTAAACGGAAGCTTAGGTCAGGAATGTGACTGCAGTGTATGCCTGGGTGACTTGATGTGAAACTCTCTATCTGCTGCTTAAACACAAAATAGGCACATAGGCTTTTGAACAGTTGCTTACATAAAATGGCTACACATCTTGGCACTGCTCCAATAATTCTTTGTAAAGTATATCACTTAAGCACAGAGTTACTCTATTCAGAATGTCAGTGGATATAACTTTGTCTTGAACCTGATTAAGACCAGGGCTATCCCCTGATTACAGAAATCATGACTGATTGTATGAACTTGAGTCCACTAACAGAACTTGCAAAAATTCTTTTTAGATGCATACATTTTCAATAGCAAGCATAGTCTCAAAAGGCATTCTTGCTTTGTGAGAGAGAAGGGTGAATGCCTCTTAATGGCAGTTGCTACTGTTTTTGTTAGTACTTTTTATTTAAATGTTCTCTTAAAAAGCTGCTTGGGGGTGCATTTATTTATTACATTTATATCCCACTCTTTCTCCAAGGAGCCCAGAACAGTGTACATTGCTTATGTTTATCCTCACAACAACCCTGTGCAGTAGGTTAGGCTGAGAGAAGTGACTGGCCCAGAGCTTCATGGCTGAGCGGGAGGATTTGAACCTGGCTCTCCCTGGTGCTAGTCCACTTTTCAAACTGTTGGTCTGTTTAAAATGCTGTAGCCCTACATTAAGCTATCTTTCAGAAACAAGAAATGTGGTGGCGAAGCCTTGCTACAAACTTCATTTGTCAGAAGGTGGTGGTGGGGAGTGGGGGAGAAACCAGCAAGTAGATGAGGGTAGAGAAGAGGAAATGGTTGTGGGATTAAGTTTGAGATGCTAATAGGGTAGTTGGTGGCTGGCCATATGAGAATGGGATGTACATTGACATTTGTCAGTCAAAACGTTGCCTGCAGACCTGTAAAAGACTAAGAGGCTATATATTTGTAAAACCAAATACAAAATGTGGCATTCAGTGGATGTGTGAATCTCTCTCATTTTTGTCCAAGATATGTATATAGTTTGCAGCCTAATCCTGTGCATATTTATTTAGGAGTAAGTTCCCTTGAACCTGTGGGATGCTGTTTCCAAGTGAAGTGTGCACAGAGTTGCATCTTGGATGGAAACATCTCTGAAAACAGGGACACATTTATATATTTATCAGAAGAACAGGAGTATATTATACCAGTAATATTACCCGAGCCACCTTTCATCCCTGCTATGGCCCATTCTCAAAAGCCTGGCTCTGCTTTTCGTATACCATATATATTCTGTATCAGCTGTGGTGGCGCAGCAGGGAAGCAACTTGCACAGAGAGAAAGAGGCTGTTAGTTCGAATCCCTGCTGGTGTGCTTCCCAAACTGTGCCTAGTAAATATGTATGTATGTATGTATGTATGTAGTCATCTATATTGGGCAGCAGCGATATAGGAAGGGGCTGGAGGCAGATGTCACAATGGCAAAAGGCAACTCATACTACATGGGAGAAAAGCAGTGGTAAACCACTCCTGTATTCTAGCAAGAAAACCACATGGCTCTGTGGTCACCAGGAGTCAACACAAACTCGGCACATCTTTCCTTTTGTTTATATTTACTCTGCAATAGCCTGTCTTGCACTGATTTGGACAATGTTTGTTCTTAAGCTTAAAGGAATGCTGGAGGTGGGAAGCACAATGCTTTAAGTGTTAAAGTGTGTGCATTTACATATATGTAGAGAGAAAAAGTGCATCTGCTCTGTACTCCATAATGTAATGTCTAGAGCCTGGAGTTGGGTTTTAAATCTTGAGCAAGTTGCTTTAGCAATGTTTTTTTAAAAGCTGTCCCCAACAGATACAACAGATGACAGTGATTTTTACCAGGCATGATGTTAAAAACACAAACTGGGGCTATCCCTTTTAAATAAGGGCTATTTGAGGAGTATGTTGGACTGTAAAACTTGCTCTGAGCCAAAGGGTCAGTATGTAGCAGCTATGTAACCACAATGTTGAGAACAGTTTCACTGACTTCTAACAACTTCTCCAACACGACCAGCAGTCCTTGGCTATTTCAGGCAAAATTGCTATGGAGACAAATTGGCATGTGTGTGCACGTCCGTCCTGTATCTGTACAGTGGAAAACTTTAGTAAGGCATATTACTGTCTGTTGGGTTTAGACAAGAGTGGATGGCCCAGCCCACCCAGGTGAGGAAGTGAACAACCTTTGATGGTTCATCATTTGGCTGTCCATCTGCAAAGCTAGAAAAACATTTCCAGGGACAATATCTTGTTGCTAAAGAAAACCTTCTGCACTGTTTGCATGTGATGCTAGGAGCCTGGCAGTTGTTGGTCTCTTCCCTTCTCTCCTACAGAGTAACTTAGTTTATGCAATGAACTTTCCTGAACAGAACAGTTCATTGTACGTATGAATGAATGTATACAACATACATTATAACACAACACCTTGAGTAAATTTATTTCTGCTCAGTTACTTGAACACTATGGCAATTTGCTTCCTTGCATTGGAATGGTTCCCCCTTCATTTGCCCTGACTTTTCTTCTTTTGTGTTTGGTTGGTATGAACACTTAAGAGAATGCCTACCCTGCTCGAATGCAGAGAACCTTATGCCCTGTGAAGGTGGGTGGCTGAGTGGCTCCCTCATTCTTTGCCAGAATACATTCCTGCTGCATATACCTACACTGAGGATGGGAGTTTTGGGGTTGGCATAGCAAGCAGGGCTCCCTTCACTTATGCTTGCACGAGGTTGCTTTTGTTTCAGGATCAATGAGAAATCATCAGCAGAGGTGCTGGGCGGATTCTTCTGCTCCAACTCTCCTTATATACGAGTCACTACAGGGCTGAGGAAATCCACTAGTTTACTAGTCTGTAACGAGTGAAAAATCATGAGTGACGAGTGAGAAAATCCTGATGGATAATGTACCAACTTAGTTCGAGGTCTAAGTGGCAACACTCAAGGAATGAGAGCCAAAATAGCCCTGATTAACAGCTACTCTGGCTAATGGGACATGTGGAAGAAGCAAAGCAGGAGGAGGCACTGGAGGAAAGTCCCCACTTCACAGGATGAGGCACAGCTGCTTGCTCTCTGGGTTCTTGCATTGTTTTCATGCTGGCTCTGGCAGGCAGCAGTAAGTTTTGCCTTGGGAAGAAGTGTCCCCCACATTTTTTTTTTTTTTTTTGGTGGTGGAGGGTGCTGACTAATGTAAATTTTGTCTGGCTGGTGAACTGAGCAAACATTTGTTCGCCCCTGAGTTCCTGTTTTATCTTTGTGCAGAATCTTGCCAGTCTTGTGCACTCTGGCCAGAGTGTGCCAGTCTTGCCACTCTTGTGGTTGTGGCCCCCTCCCACAGTTAACATCTTATAGTTGGGAGTGAATTGATCTTGTCTGGAGTACACATGCATACATGTGAAGACCAAAGCACCATATATCATGCAGTCTCATCTCATGCTTGCAGCAGTCACTTTGACTTGCATGTGTGATTACCAGTACGAATTATATGGCAAAAATATGTTTCTAATCTACCCTACACCCAAAGAACAAATATTCTTATGTCTTGTGACTAGAATGTGGCTAAGCTGATGCTCTTCTTGCTTGTCTAAACACCACTTCATTGCTTCTCTTCCATTCCAAGCCCTGCCCCAAGAGCTGCATATCCAGGCAGTAAATTTTGTTGAATGTATTTTAGCTGATTCTGTTTTGTAAGTACATTGAGAGTCACTATGAAATTAAACATTTTTAGAAATGTTTAAATATTATTATTGGTTTCCTACCAAACCCTGTTTCAAAAGCCTGTGCAGGGCAATTTCTTATGCAATAGAGTAAAGCAGGAAAAGTGCTGCAGCAATGTACAGAGAGAGGGCCACACAACCTGGCTTGGTTCAGTAGCCAACCATTACTGCTACCCACCCTTCCTCTTCTTTTCCTCCAATCCTCTGTGCCTGCCAGAGAACCTGGTGGGAGGAAATCCCATACTGTGCTGGGTTATAGAAGCAGTACAAGTCCCATGTGGCAGTGGTGTTGCTGCTTGCTCCAAAACATAATAGAGAATTGCCCCCAGTCTTTGCTCTGTGCAGCAAAGGGGATGGAAGCGTTCTGTCATGCTAAGCATTGGAGCAGATAAAAGCAAAGTGAGAGCCCTGCAGTGCTTCTGTTTGGCACCTGCAGAAGTCTTGGAAGGGTCGGTGGTAAGCACAAGCCAAGGCTGGCTACTGAGTCAAATCAAAATTTGAGGGCCTCTGACCAGGGACATAGTTAAGGTTGGAGTGGGCTTTGAGAAGAGAAAATTGGTCCCTGCCCCCCAACCCTTCCTCAATGTTTTCTCCCCCACCCCACCCCATGTTTGCTACAGAAGAACTATAACAACATGGTGGGAAACAAAACATTCTTTGCACGTACTTCTCGCTGCTAAGCAAATAATGTCACACTCCCTATGCACAAGAGTGAGCTGCCAGGTAGCAGGCCTCCCACTCTCTCAGGGCCTGGGGCCATTTGCCCCACCTTCTTTAATTACAGCCTTGCCCCTACTTCTGATCTTGTCCAGTGAAACCAATACGACTTGCAGAGTACTTAGGTTTACAGGGATCGTGCTGGTGTTGGCCATACTTTGCCTAGAGGGACTTTAGATCTAAGCCTCTTTGAGTTCAGGTTTCATGGAAACTTACATGCAGAGAGCTCAGGCAAGGAGACTGAAATCATTGGCACTTGGTTAGAAGAACTAAGGTTTTCCTGAGTGATATTCGTATGTAGAAATGAAGACTATAGTTTGGAACTCATATTTATACCCTGTAAGTGGGCTCTAAACTAAGTTAGTTACAGCTCTCTGCTATGCAGCACCTATAGGAAAGAGGTATGACAATATAGGTGGATCACTGGGGAGTGCATTGGTTAATGTACTGTCAGACTAGGACTGGGGAGACCTGGGTTCAAATTCTCCCTTGGTCATGAAGGTCATTGGATCGCCCTTTATCAACCTAATCAATCTCACAAAGTTGCTGTGAGGAGAGAGGTTGGAGGAAGAAGCATGTACCCTGTCCAGAGCTACTTGATTGAAGGAAGGCATATAAAATGTAACAAATAATTAAAATGCCATTGCTTTCCAAGTAGACAGCAACATAAGCTGTCCTAGGAGAACAGCATATGTATAAGAAAATAATCATGACAGAGGCCTGTGTCATATGTAAAAGAGTAATATGTTTTGTGTGTTCAGTGGGACACAGAATTAACTTAGATTTTTAATCTCATCACTCAGCAGTCTTTCTGTAAGAGCTGGTTTTGCAGAGGTCTTCTAGTTATGCCCACCCAATGTTTAATATGGCAGAAGAATATCAGTCCTGTTCCACACATCAGTTCCAGCTCTTAAATTTTTCCTTCCTCTCTTCTAATGAGCAGCAGACAGAAAAAAACATTGCCTTAACTTGCCCTGAGAAGCTTTTAGTACCAGATAAAACATGACTGCGATTTGAGAATTATGGCCCTGTGATTGTGCAGGTGTTGGGAAAGTAGCAAATAAGCTGGCTCAACCCCACTGAGAGGTGTTGCTTTCGAGCAGCAGTTTCTTCAAGTGAGGCAACACATGTTTTGATCCCCTTTTCTCCCTACCTGCCCCGCCAGCTGGTTCACTCTGAAACAAGAAACAAGTTGGTTCCTAATAAAAAAACATTCATGTATACAATACTGTTTGTACCAACACCTTCACACACACCCCCAAAAATAAACACACTTAAATAAAATGATAAAACCCTACATAGCAACTAAATGAATAGTAGTACAGTTTTTACATTTAAAAATGTATATAAAGAAACAACTGAGTTGGGATAATAGAAACGAAACTGGATTGTAGCAATTTGCAGGGTTCAAAAGGCCTTGCGTCAAACCTTACATTGCAGTGTACTCTTATATTCTCCCATCCATCCCTCCAAGTGCCACGGGTCATACTGGTGAGTTTAAACTTGGAATAGAACACTATTGACTAGGATCTAGATCGGCAGGGAATGCCATTTCTCCCCCACCCCGGCATCAGCCAAATCGTACAGTGGGTTGGCAGACGGAGGACATGACATAAGCATTTTCCCTTTCTGGTCTTGAGTCGTTTATCTCTGTGTGAACCACTTCCCTTGAGTGGTTCCTCTTTTACTTTTCCTCCCTGGAATTTAGCAACCTCTTCAAATGAGCCTTTGCAGCTAAAACATGAACATTCCCTCCCTTGGCCAACCAACTCCTGCCACTTTGTTTTGTTTCAACACTCCAAGAAAAGTTAGGCAGAACTTCAGGATGTGTGCTTTCACCCTAAGATCTTCCTGCCAGTATGTATCTCCTACCTCTGCAACTTCATTTTTTGCTTTTCATTCCTGTCAAACCGACTAGCCTAACTAATCTCTGGCTGGCCAAAGAGAGTGGCTAAATAAGGTTTGCTTAGCTTCTGAGGCTGCAATTGTATTCATCGGATCAAGCTGTTCATCAGCTTTTCTTACTGATGAGGCAGGACTGAGAACATGCTTCTGTGCAATTCTAAGCACAGTTTGCCTGGGCAAATGGTTTGTCTGAGCCTCAGTGGTCTCTAGCTTTGAAATGGGGCTTTATGTTGAAGAATGCTGACACAACTTGCTGTCCCTTTTTAAAAAACAAACAAAAAAAACCTCAGTCTCCACAATGACTGACTTTTAGCTTATCTTGGCATTCCTCATCTGTGAAACATAAGGGTAATTGGCTTCTTTTGATCAGATTCTCTGCAGTGCTGTCGGCTATTTCACTTGGTGCTTGTTAATTTAAGGAAGGGAACAGTTGAGTAGCCAGCCATTTGCGAGGCAAGCCCTTGAACGAGAATGTAACACAAACAGCAGATATTTCACTTGATAAGCTGAATGTAGGGCAACATTTCTTTGCAACTTGAAAATGACCTCTCGGTTGGCTCTCATTAGTCATTCAAGTAGTTGAAGCATTACTAGCATTATTGACAACACAGCATATATCTGGAAGGAGACTGGTTCCTCAAGTTCCTCAGATTTCATGTTGCCAGTGCATTTTGTGTGTTTTGCTCAGCCTTCAGCTGGGGGTGGGGAGAGGCAGCATCCAAGGTCCATATCCACCCTGATGTAAAGTTGGTTCCCACTCCCAAGCGGGTTTCAGGAGTTCTATCTGAAGATATGAAAACACTGCCTCTGTAACATAAGCTTGTATTTCCTTCATAAAATGAGTCATGTGTTTTTAGAAACTGGCACATCTTCTGCTCCCTGTGCTCCTTGTTGTTTGTGAGAGAGACTCTGGATTTCTTCTCCATTACTATCACCACAAGAAAATTGCCATGAGGGTTTTTTTTAATCCTTACCTTTACAGTAGCAGTCACTTTAATTGTACATTTAAAATGACAACAGTATGAGAGAAAAAGTGATAGGATGCCAAAGAATCAGTAGGCTATGGGTAGGTTAGTCAAGATGAGGGATATTATATATTATTTTTTATATTTTATATTTTATTTTTTATAATTTATATTATTTTAGAGAAATGTTAAAGAACAGCCAATAAACAACAACAAAAAAGGAAAAAAGAAACACATATGACATCTCGGTTATCTAATACATCAACGTGGATTCCACTTCCCCATCTTATCTCCTCCTATCATTTCATTCTAACCCAATGACAGCTGAATAACATATCTACACATCAATACAGACATCAACATTGTATACAAAGAAAATCCAACTCTTGGATGTGGCATTAAACCATGAACCAAATTATAATGTATAAATGGTTCTCACATTGAAACAAATGTATCCTCTGATTTATTCTTTATGTATGAAGTAATCTTAGCCATTGATGCATATTCCCAAGGTTTAAGTTGCCACTCTTCTAATGATGGGATTAAATTAACTTTCCAATATAAAGCATAGAAAATCCTAGCAGCAGTTATCATATATAAAGAGAGTTCAATATATTTTACAGGTATACAGTATAATGTTTTGTGATATTTAACAAAAAAAATCTGGTAACAAAGGAAAGCTAGTGTTTAAGATTTGTTGCATCTTGCAATGAATTGTCTTCCAAAATTGCTGGGCTTTACTGCACATCCACCACGTATAATAAAAAGTCTCTGCCTGATTCATACATTTCCAGTATTTACCAGAAGATTTATTGTCTAGCTTTGCAATTATCATGGGAATCAGATACCAGCAAAAGTATCATGGATCCCAAAAATAAACTAGACTATAAGCCTATGTGGATTCTTCTCAAAACAGTGAGTGTAACCCTAGTAGCTTCCTCACTCCCAACAATTCAGAAGCAAGAGAAAGTAGGGGACAGTACCCTAAGTAGGGTCCATAAACTCTGACTGGATTTGGTTGCCAACCAAAATTTGTGCTTATTGCTACTCTGGGATCACTTAGCTCCTGAAATCTGTGGCTTTTCAGAAAATCCTGGGACAGGATCTGGGTGATAGAAAATGAATGAATGCCACCTGGAATAGGGAAAAAACAAATCCAGGAACTGTACGCAAGTATCGCCTCTGAACATCCGGAAGTCTTGCCAGGAACATCACCATCATCATCATTTTATTATTTTAATTTGATTTCTATACCACCCTTTCAAAAATGGCTCAGGGCAGTTTACACAAAGAAATAATAAATAAGATGGATCCCTGAACCCAAAGGGCTCACAGTCTACAAAGAAACATTAGACACCAGCAACCATGACTGGAGGTACTGTGCCTGGGGCTGGATAGGGCCAGTTATTCTCCCCCTGCTAAATAAAGAGAATCACCATGTTAAAAGGTGCCTCTTTGCCAGGTTAGCAGGGGTAACATGGCATGGCATTCTCCCATTTAAAAAAACCCAAAACCCTTCTAATCTAGATTTGCCATCCAATTCTTCGCTTGACTGCTTCATTTCAGAAAGATTTCCAGGTTGTCTTTCTGTAATACCTATCCTACAGTGATGACTAAGTACACCTCCTGAGTACTAGTGCTCTGGATAAACAACTGGGTAGCCAGAGGCGAAGCTATAATTGAGCGCATGAGTTGCAAGAACCCGCCAGCTCCTGCCTCAGGTACTTCCTTGTCCACCTCCCTCACCCCGCTAGCTAGCCTACCTGGGGCTGTCACACATGTATGTGGTGCAGGGAGGCTGAGAGAGAGAGCAGCCTGAAGTAGTGGGAGCATTGAAACCTCCAGCAGCACTATGGGGTTCCCCTTCTACCCCTGCGTGCTTCTGTCCCCAATGGTGCGTGGAGCACAACATTGCTGGTGTGTGTGGGGGGGGAGATGTCGCCATTGCTGGGGGTAGCAGCCAACGGGGAGGTAGAGAGTGTGCTGCTGTAGCAGGAGAGAGGCCACTGCCTGTGAGAACACGGGCCACCTAAACCCTCCCTATGCCACCAGGGCTAGCCAATACCAGCCATCCCTTATGTCCTGCTTGAGAGATTCCTGTGGCATTTGACTGGTAGCTGTTGGAAACAATGCTGGCCTGAGTGGACTCCTTTGTCTGATCCAGCAAAGGCTGCTATTCTGTGGTGTTAGAATTCCATCTAGCATATTACAAACCTTTATTACTATGTGTAGGTTAAAGGTATGGAATATTGGTATGCTCAAGGATCATCAAGGCATCTAGCATGGTTTCAAATTTGAACAAAAATATGCTTTCACTCTTGGTGCTTCTAAAACCCATGGGTTGCCTGGTTATGAAAAAGTGGTGACTGCAGTGCCCTATTAGTTTTTCAAACCCTACTTGCCTTTTGGAAACCCTATCCAGATTGACATGGCTGCAAAGGAAATCCCAATGAAGCCCCTGTACACTGCCGAAAACTCTGGAGTGTGTGTTGGGATTCATGCACAATTTGCACAGCATGCTGCCAAGCCTGTTGGTCTTTCTGTTGAGCTGCATGATCTGAGACTATACCCTAAAATGCTCCCAATTCTCCCTTTGGGGCATACATTGTAAGGGGAGACTGGTAGTGGTGGGCATATTGTCCTTTGTAGGCGTTCTCATTGAGGAACCCTCCAAAAGACCAAAAGCTTCTTAGGAACACATCTGAAAACCATTGAACTTAATTTATGTGAATAGAAAACCAAAAACCAGTGAGATATGGGCACTGAATAAAATTGACTTGAGACAAACCACACCTAGAATGAAAAACAGCAAATGCGTTTCCTCTCTGTCTCTGTAGCTTGCAGGAACAGCTGTCCTCGCAATTGGATTATGGCTTCGGTTTGATTCACAGACAAAAGATATCTTTCAGCAGGAGGCCAATACTTCAACCTTTTATACAGGTACGTCTTGAAAAATTGTATGAGTGGTAGGCTGGTTCTGAGGCCAAAATATGTTTCCTAAAGGCTGATCAATAACTTTAATACACCCAAGCTATTATCATATGTGTAACTAGGATTGCCAAACCTCCAGGAGTTGGCATCAGTCTCCAAGTGACTGTTGAAAGCAACCCTGGAGATCTTAATGGCTTTGCAGTGGGGAAAATATTAGGATGAATCCCCAGAAATAACTGTGGCTGGAATTGGTAACCGTATGTTTAAGGATGGTTGGTGTTGAATTATTTGCTCATGTTTCCTGATCGTTAGATACCAAAATGCTCAATTTTCAGCCTGCCTTTTACTTCTAAAAAGTTATAAAAGTATTTATAACTAGTGGTAGATACTTGATAACTGATTTATGTTTAAATCTTGAGGATTCATTATTAGGCAGTTTAAGATGCAGGGGTTGTGCTCATGGCATTGTAAGTGATAACCTTCATTTTGTTCAAGCTGGTAAACGTTTGAAGCTTATTAGTTGACAGTAAGCATTTTTTATTATTAACTTCTCTGTCCCCAGGAGTTTACATTTTAATTGGAGCTGGTGCCCTGATAATGCTTGTTGGCTTCTTGGGGTGTTGCGGTGCAATACAGGAGTCCCAATGCATGCTTGGCTTGGTAAGTATTGACTCTGAGGAGCCGTTTTTACAGTGTACAGAATTGAGTGTCATTGCACCTCTTAAGAGTGTGTATGAAGATGCATGATCTTGTGCTCACCCAGAGAAAAAGTACTCCCTGCACATGTGAAGCAAATATCATCATGGAGAAGAATTCAGCCTGAGCTTTTCCTCAGCCTGCTAACTTCATAATTGAAGTGTGCATGAGTGTGTGTGCGCGGGTGTGTGTGTGAGAGAGAGAGAAATTTGAGGCATTTAAACATGCACCACCCAGCAGTCTGAAATGGTAAGGTCCAGGAAAAGCTTTACTTGATTTTGCTGGTTGCATAAATAGAAAAAAATACTCTATTTGGCTTTATTTATAGCCAAATATTTGGCTTTATTGCTAATTGGCACATTGAATTATAAGGTGTGGGGTGTTGTGAAATTCTGAGACATAAAATGATTCTGGATCTAAATACTGAAGCTGCTGCTACAACAACAACAACAATTTATATACAAGCTCTTCAACCAAAGTTCTCAAAGCGGTACTGCTACTATCATGGGAGACAGTAAATGTTGCTGTTTAAATGTCCATTCCATAATACTTCAAAAATACTGTCTTGAAAAGATATTCCATTAGCATTTAGAATTACCTCTCAGGATAGTAAAGGGTGCAATAGTTGCCATGCATCATTGTTGGGTGTGATTGAGTCATAGAACTGGTTTATTTGTGCATTAACTCATCCTAATGTATGCACTGTCTCCATTGGAAATTTGAATTGACACTGAGTGGTGATGAAATTTCCATGATAGTTTACCTGTGGTGGCTCACTCACACTCACTTATTTTACTTGTATTTATAGTATTTATATATAATTGAACAGTGCTCTCAGAGTGACTTACAAAACCTTTTTAAAAATATGCATTGTTATTTTTTTAAAAAAAGTAAAATCAGGTCAACAACTTTAAAACCCAGTTCTCTAATTTAAAAACCGTAGGAGCTATAATACAAATTCTTGTGAGGCACACATCTCTTCTGGAAGGTTGTGGGTTTTTCCTGGCTTTTAAGGCTGGGAAAAGATGAATAAGCAAATCTTCCTGGGCAGTGAGTTCCCTGGTTTGATTGCTGTTGCCAAGGAGTCACTCCACAAAGTGCTGCCTCACAAGGTTCTAGTACATAGGGAGAGGTGCAAATCATCCCTTTAGTGATAGCCAATAAGTGGTGAAAACCCACAGATTTTGTATGTAAGCTCTTAACAATAATCACGTAAAATGAACTGCTCTACAAATTTTGAGGGAAGTGTCTGTCCTTGGATTTGGATTGAAGGATCAAAATGTGGCCTTAACAAACTCCCCCCTGCACGTATTGACTCAGTAATTCTTACAACAGTCCTGTAAGAGAGGCTAGTGTTAACATGAACACCTGAAGCTGCTTTGTGTTGAGTCGGACCATTTGTCCATCTAGTCCAACAGCTCTACGGAGTCTCCACCAGAGAAGGTGTTTCTAATTCTGCTACCTGAGATACCTTTTTAACAAAGGGCCAAGGATTGCATATGTTTGCATACAGAATCAAGTGTTCTACCTCTCGAGTCATGGCCCCTCCCTGATTCAAAACTCTTTTCTATATATTCCTATAATCTGGCACTGAGTCACAAGGCTGTGCAGTTAACAGCTGTGTGAAGTTGGGAGGTTTTTGGACTCTGCCCACAACTAAGTAATCCTGTGGTGCATCACACCAGACTATGTGTCTCGAGATGACTCAATATGCAACTTTGATTTGGGAAATTCCCAGATATGGGAGTGGTGATGACATCGCCACTTGCTTCCCCATGCACATGGCTGCAGCAGGCTATGAAAGGTGGTAATCTCCTGTAACATGGTCACTGAGTTCACATATCTTGGAGAGGCATGGGAGTGCTGTATTTGGGAAGTAAAATCCAGGGCATACAGATGTGTCTAGCACTGACATCAGAGCTGGTATCATCTTCTTTTTGTGTCAAGTACTTAGTCATAATACTTTCCATGAGGGCTCAAAGGGCTCTGCATACATTATCTCCATAATCCTTACACATACCTGTAGCGTCACTAGTGTTGGTATCCTTTCCATATTACAAACAATGGTTTGCCTACCCTATCCATTGAGTTCCTAGCTATGGTGAGAACTAAACTGGTGTGTGCACAGGGGTGACATGCAAATTTACCACTTAGATTCAACAGTGCTAGTGTATCAGGTGCTTCCAGACTTTTAGTCAGCCCCAGTACATTTGCACCTACTAGTGTAAGGATTGTCCTGACAAGCTCTCTTCTTGTGTGATATCTCCTAAATGTTGAGGGTTTTAGAAAACATCACTTGGTTAGTCCATCTAAGATCTAGGGTGATATAGTAGCTAAGCTTCACTCCTATGCAAACTTTGGTGTGCCAGTGAACAAAGTGAAACCTACTTCTGAGGAATGTGGTTAGGATTGGCCTGTGCTGGGTGAACTAGTGGCATCCTAGCTCAATTATCTATGGCTTGTGGTCATACACAGATATTGTATCTGCCTATTGGCTCAAACATCCCTCTGTCACAAATCTATGGTACTCTCTTAGCCTCTTGTTCAAAATATGGGGATAGTACTACTAACCAGCCTTACAGGATGGCTATGAGGATAACTGTGATAAAGTACTGTATTTACTTGAATCCAAGACTATTTCCCCCCCCCCAAGTTTCTTGATATTAGAAATCAAGAGGTTGTCTTAAATTCAGAGTCCTGTTCCTTTTGAGTAAATGCAGGTACAACCTGTATTTAACCTCTACTTTTTAAGGGGGTAGTCTTAAATTCAGAGTAGTCTTCGATTCGGCTAAATATGAATTGGATTTAAAGTACCTTGACCATTTGAAAGCACTACAGAAGTACTAGGTTCTCATCTCGTGGTTTTCAAATAATCTGTATTTGCAAAGTGTGCTCAGCTGTGGCCTGAATAAAAAGATATAACTTTTCCTCTTATCTTTTCTCCCCCCACCCCACCCCCTAGTTTTTTGGCTTCCTTCTTTTGATTTTTGCACTTGAAGTAGCTGCTGCCATCTGGGGATTTTCAAACAAAGAGAAGGTAAGTATATTTTCTAAATACTACATCAGTTTGCATGGATGCTGGACACAACACGGGCTTGCGCCTGGGTGTCCCTGGAGGATGTTTTGATGTGATCTTGGGGTTTCCTTTAATCATGTGAGGGGGGCAGTCAGTTGCCCCTCTACATGTGCTCCAAACCAGCTTTCAGAGTGCATGTAAAGGGGCAATTTGGATGAATGCCTCCCTCCCTCAGTTAAAGGACACTCCAACCGCATCAACATCCTCCAGTGACATCCAGGCGGACATTCTCTTGGCTTGACCCTGACCTGCTTGTGTGTTGCAGCCGGCATTCATGGAAACTAGCCTACTGGAAGTTTCTAAGTTGCTTGTACCATGCCATCTTGAGCTGTGAGGGCATCCAAAGAACTACAGAATTGCAAGGACAAGCTAATGGTAACAAAGCACAACAGATAGATATTCAAAGGTTACTGAGGAAATTTATTTTTCTTGTTAATATTGCGCCATTGCTTTACAGAGAACAATAAGTACAAAAAGGCCCCCCCCCCCAAAGTCTTTACCCTGAGGAGCTTATAGACCAGAGCTGCACAACTTTGGCCCTCCAATTACTTTTGGACTATAACTCCCATCATCCCCAGGCACAGTGGCCAATAGTTGGGGATTATAGGAGTTGTAGGGGCTATTCTCACGATCAGGAAAAATTGGGCTAGGAAAGCCTAGCCCGATTTTTTCCCAATCGTAAGAACCACCAGGCTCGGCTGCAAGCCCAGTGGTTCGCAAGCAGGTCACCTTCTGAAGTGCCCCTGCCCTAAAACCAGGTTTGTGGAGCGAGCACTCTGCAAACCTGGTTTTAATAATCATGAGTAGCCGCGATGCGGCTCCACGCCACACCTACTCATGAGGAGACCCCCGGAGGGGAGGCAAAAAGCTGCCTCCCGGCTCCGGGGGTCTTGCCAGCATGCCCTGCGCACTCATGCAGGGCATGCTGGAGCTTGCGGGGGCCAATCAGCCCATGCTTCCCCCAGCCCCGGCTGGCTCCGTCACATAGCCAGCAATCGTGTGGGTGGCTGATATGGCTGCCCAGGGCTCCCTCTCCGCTCACCCTGCAAAACCGGGTCTCATGGATCGTGAGACCCAACTGCTCATCTGACATCTGCAAGAGTGTTGAAGTTGCACAGCCCTGTAATAGACCAAAGTTCAACAGCAGTACAACACCTAAGCGAGTAAGGATATAGCAGACTCTGACATTTGCACATGCCCATTTCAGATACCAGATTTTAAGTGTTTGGTCTCTCTTCTCCTTTCAGCATGGAGCCTGTGTCCAGGTTCTGTTCTCTTGATCCAAAATAGATCTTGTGTTGCCCTGGTGTGGGATGGGACTGCATGTGCTTGTGGCATGTTCTGCCGCTGGCCCCTCAGTTAAGTACAGTGTGTACTTAATCCTATAAGGCACTGGATACTATTGTGTTCCCAACTTATGTTGACTGGCAATCAATTGAGGCTCTTGTACCTTTTTTATTATGGAAATATTGATCACACAGGAATATTGATATTCCTGCAGATGCCAGCTTTTTAGGTCTGGTGCAGAGGTCTGTAATGCTGACCATAGTTAAGCCTTAAGTCAGTCAGTGAAACCTTAGCTTAGTTTGCCAAGCTAAACCCTGCCCCTAAAACATGTGGATGTAGAGAGATCAGCAAGGCTGTTGAGAATCTGGAGAGGCAGGGAAGCTGCTTAACAATGGTTTGCCTCAGGACAGATGTTAACCATGGTTCTGCATCCTGGTTCACAACCATTTCTTAATCATGATTAGCATTCTGTCTGCATAGGTCCTGAGAAGCATGCGCAAAGCAAGCAAATTCTGAGAGACTAACTCAAAATATTTCAGCAGTTGTACCACATGCAACCTATCCTGGCCATATGCTTTTCTCTCTCATTTTAATAAACTGATTTAGGCATTGTACCCAACTTTCCGTCCTTTGATGCACAAATAAGCAAATGCATCTGGTATTAAGAAAAATAATTCTCTTGTACTTTTTACTAGATCATTGAGGAAATCAAAAATTTTTATGACGATGCTTATAGCAAAAGAAGTGAACCGAGTGCCAAAGAAACCCTGAGAGCTTTTCAGTTTGCAGTAAGTCAGAACTTCTATTCTTATTTGTTTCTCTGTTTCTGTGGCACACTTCCTAGAACCTCAACAAGCGGACCATGGGAATATCAGCATGAAGTGGCGCATTATGAAAAATATCCACCTTCTCTTTAAGGAAAATAAATATTCAGCTCGGCAAATGACTGCATGATGCCTTCAAATGTATTGCTGCAACTGTGGCAGATGTAACATTTTCCAGTCTCTCGCCACAATTAAGTAATTGGCAAAGAGCTCCCCCACTCCCCTTTCCTGTTTGAATTGTTCCACCCCCAGACATAATTGACATTATGTCTATACAGGGTTGCGTTATAACCTGCTACAGTTAGTGCCATCCTAAAACCTACCCATAGTGTAGTGGTTAGAGTGCTGGACTAGGACCAAGAAGACCTGAGTTCAAATCCCCATTCAGCCATGATAATTGCTGGGTGACTCTGGGCCAGTCACTTCTCTCTCAGCCTAACCTACTTCACAGGGTTGTTGTGAGAAGAAACTCAAGTATGCAGTACACCGCTCTGGGCTCCTTGGAGGAAGAGCGGGATATAAATGTAAAAATAATAATAAAATAATAGAGCTTGTGAGCCCAGGGAGGAGGAAGGACCTAACCATGGCTAAGAGATCAGAAAAAATGTACATCTGCTTGGAGCTAGTGAGTGCGGCTAAAGGTTAAATAAAAACGCAAGCAATATAGTCCATGTAAGTTAATGTCTTTGCATTTGTTTGGAAAAAATGATATAAACTTTTAATACAAGGATACCTACTTGGAGATTTGAATTTTTTTTTTTTTTTTACAAACAAATGAAAAATGTCAGATTTGACCTGACTCAGAAATTGTTGGGAGGGGGCAGTGGTTGTGTTGGGTCAGAACCACACACCCCTTCTATCTTGCCCTTGATATCCCCTTCCCTTACCAGGGGCTGTGTTGGGGCTGGGGACAACCGGCATGATGCCCTTTGCACACCTGCAGAACATTGGGGTCGGCCACTTCATTGTTGCCTTTGACTTAAGCTTTTAGTTTAAAGTGTCCCTCTTGCATACACACACACATCCTTAAGTCCCCAAGTGGTGCAGGGGATGTGTGGTCCTTTTAAGGGATGTATAACTTTATTTTGCTCAGTACACCAGAAGTGCACAGTTTAGGAATGACTGCTTAGGATGATAAGTTAGGGCCAGCCTGATTAGGTGGGATGATCCATGACTGGTTGTGTGGTGTATGCGTTTTTTCCCTACGTGCAGCTGTGGCAGGGCCTAACCTGAATCAGAGAAGGAGACTTACTTCTTTCCCTCCCCCACCCCCTGCTGCCCTTATTCCGGTGCCCTGTGCAAATCTCCTCCCTCTGGAGCTCTTGGCCATGGAGGTTTCAGCAGCTTAAGGGAGTGACTCTCAAATCAACATAAGGGGAATGATTAGCACCTTCTACCCTATACCTGGTGCTTCACCCCTGACCTAAATTGGGCCTTCCTATGGTTGCTTTTAGGAGGATGAGGAAAATACTTCCAGAATTTCCAGGTATTTGGGAAGATCCAACATGGGATCCAGCAACTAGCCATGCTGGGTCTTCCATCTTTTCCCTCTTTCTTCTAGAAGCAGCCATAGGAGGGCCCAATTTGGATCAGGGATGACTTGCTTCTCTTCCTGTATGCTGATCTTTTATTACTGTAACTATGGTCAATGGCTTCAGAGGGAGTTTTGCAAAGGGCACTGAAGTGGGGAAGGGGGCAAGACATCTATATTGAGGCCTCTATTGACTTCTATACTGGGGCCTCCTCTATCCAGATTGGGATACATATTCGTCATGAGAGCCACCTAGGTTAGCAAAAGACCAATCCTCCATAATTGGAAGACAAACATCTACCTTTGTTGTCCAGATCTGGCTCATTAAGGGCCGAACTACATGGGACTCGTCGGGAGATCCAATTATAGATCTCCCATCATCTCTTTTTTTAAAAGTAGGGAGAGGGGTGAACGGGTTCCAAGCAATGGTGCTGGTGGGGAGACAGTACCGAGACTCTTCCTTCTCCAGCTGACTTAGCATTTGAAATCCCTTTGCCAAATCAGTAATAGAAACAAATACTTGAACTCTGTCAGTCCTTTTTCTTCAGCAAAGCTATTAGGTCAGCACCTGGCAGGAGGGCTTAAACACCCTCTATCCCCATTGCAATTACCCTGAGCCAATCCCCCCACCCATGGCCCCACCTACACTTTTTAAAAGTTTCTAACAACCTGGGAAAGTGGAGAGGGGATGTCTCGTCGGTATTGCCCTTCATTTTCAAAGATAATTTTATTTTTAAAAGGGAGAGGGAGGGGAGAAAGGCATGTTGAGTATCTTTTGAAAAGATGTGGGGATCTTCTCTAGGACTTGTTCTTCATATCGAGTCATGTATTGGTCATGTGGCTCCCATATATTTGGCTGCTTTTTATGTTGGTAATCAGATAGAATAACAGAGAAGAGCTGTGAGAGGGAGGTAGAATTAAAATGCAGGGTAAGTTGGGTGGTGGCTTTCCACTCACAAGGGAGTCCAACCATAAGGGATGTCTGCTGTGGAAAAAACAACAACAATAATGCGAGAGCTGCACCCAGCTGGATCATTTGGGCTTGCACAGAAATGTGATTCTATGCCACTATCCTCTTACTGGATTTGGACAAAAGAAAAGCTGGAATTCTAGAGGGCTGCGTTGAACAAAAGACTTGGCAGGATTTTTCCATGCTTGCTTTAACATAACCCATGTCTTGTTAGCAAAATCTTTTCAGTTGATAGCCTGCCTAGGAGTATTGGTGCATATGCTTCAAGGATGTTCTGTTGTTTTTCAAAATAGAACGAGATGCAACTTTCATGCTGAAATGTAACTTTATCATCTTCTGCTGTAGCTAAACTGCTGTGGCCGTACTGGGTTTGTAGAGGCAGCTGTACTCGATGGCACCTGTCCCAAGCAGGAGGACATAGCGAGCACCATTAAACTACAGGTATGCAGCCATAACCTACTGTCCTGAAAAAGACCATGTATATTTCAACTAGTTGTATACAATGTTTATGAATATGATGAATATTTGTATACCACTTTTCAACAAAAGTTCCCAAAGCAGTTTACATAGATATAAATAAATAAAATGGATCCCTGTCCCCAAAGGGCTCACAACCTAAAAAAAGAAAAGAAAAAGAACCATAAGATAGACATCAGCAACAGCCATTGGAGGAATGCTATGTTGGGGATGGATAGGGCCAGTTGCTCTCCCGCTGCTCATTAAAGAGAATCATAAAAAGATACCTGCTCAGTTGGCAGGGGACCAACAGTTTGAATGTGATCATTCTTCTTCCATCATACATCAAGGGCTTAAGGACCTTTATAAAAAAGACCTGTACAAGCTGGAGATGATGCAAGTTCAGGTTTTACCTGAGTCCATCAGTGAAGAACTTTTCAGTAGTGCAAATGGCTTTCTTAGGAGGAGGGGGAAATATCTATTTGGAGCACCCCTCTAGCTCCCATGAGGATATGGCACCTTGAAAGAATTAGGCGCAACTAATTCTGTTAGTATGTAAGTCCAGCTCAACTTACATATGTCTTCATTGCATTGGGTATAATATCTAAGCCCATGCTTTTAAATAAGTGGGGCTTAACCTTTGCTGATCTGAGAGTTGGTTCACTTTTTTGTCTGATGGTGTTCATAGAGGAATATCCCCCCCCCCCGGAAAAAAATGGTCCCTGCTCTGAGCAGCTTACAAGCTGCTTACAAGGGGAAGGAAGGAAGAAGCAAAGATGAGGGATGTATGTGATAGGGATGTGCAAACCAGCTCCATCCAGAGTCCAATCGCACAGGTGCATGGCCTCCAAAATGGCCACTGTGCCAAGCAGAGAAGGCCAAAAAGCGGCCGAACACCCGGCCAAACTGGCCATGCCAAACTGGGGGCATAAGGAGAGCCCACGGTGGGAGGGGGAACCCCTGCAGACACAAACACACACCTCCAGCTCCAGCAACTCCCCAGAAAGGAGTAAATTTAAAAAATAATAATAATAACCAAAAAATGTTGGTGAACCACCACCCCCGAACCGGGTGTGGGTGGGCGGTTCAATGGGGTGCTGGACCGAACTGGCCCGGTTGGGTTCGAGTCCGGATCTGACACCAGCCAAATCGGGACAGCCGGTTCCATGCACATCCCTATTATGTGAACAAATGCAATTGCTTCCAGTAGGAATGAGGACTAGGTCAAAAGCTTCACTGGAGTACGGTTTGAGCTAGGATTTCAATGGTTGTCATAGTACAGGGTTCTGGGTTGGAATTCCAGGCATAAGGAACAGCACAGGTATGTGGATGGAGCTTTTCAAGTGGGTAAGGGTGGTGCTGTTAGAGGAACACAAGTGGGGCTGTAACAAGAGACAACTGAAAGATAAGGAGGGTGAGAATCTAGTGTTGGGATTCAAAGAGGAGCATTGTGTGGCCTGAATGACTTGTGGAGTGGAACTGAAAAAGCTGGTTTTCCCTGCAAGCAATATAGAAGTGGCGTTCTGACTGACTTTCCCCCCCAGCTGCTTTGTGAGAGAACTGAGCCTACGTATTCTCCAAAGAATATTTTCCTTGGAAAAAATTCCAGACACTTCTGTGCTTAAATTAGCAGATTTGCACACAGTAAACTTACTGTCCTAGAGCTCAAAAAGCAAAGTATGTATTGGTATTGGGCCTTGGGTGGTAAAATCTTTGCTTGAAATCACTGCCTTGAAGGGCAGCCTAGCACAAACCTGTACAACCTGTGACCCCTCAAGTTGGACACAATTTCCCACTGTTGCTTGTCAGGTTTTAAGAATATAAGAACAGCCCTGCTGGATCAGGCCCAAGGCACATCTAGTCCAGCATCCTGTTTCACACAGTGACCCACCAGATGCCACCGGAAGCCACAGGCAGGAGTTGAGGGCATGCCCTCTCTCCTGCTGTTACTCCCCTGCAACTCGTCTGAGTAGAGGCATCCTGCCTTTGAGGCTGGAGGTGAACCACAGCCCTCCGACTAGTAGCCATTGATAGACCTCTCCTCCATGAAGATATCCAAACCCTTCTTAAAGCCATCCAGGTTGTTGGCTGTCACCACATCTTGTGGCAGAGAATTCCACAAGTTGATTATGTGTTGTGTGAACAAGTACTTCCATTTGCTGCTCCTAAATTTCCAGGCAATCAATTTCATGGGATGACCCCTGGTTCTAGTGATATGGGAGAGGGAGAAGAATTTCTCTCTATCCACTTTCTCTACACCATGCATGATTTTATAGACCTCTATCATGTCTCCCCGCAGTTGACTTTTTTCTAAACTAAGAAGCCCCAGGTGTAGTCTTGCCTCATAAGAAAGGTGCTCTAGACCCCTGATCATCTTGGTTGCCCTCTTCTGTACCTTTTCCAGTTCTACAATGTCCTTTTTTAGATGTGGTAACCAGAATTGTACGCAGTACTCCAAGTGTGGTCACATCATAGTTTTGTATAAGGGCATTATAATATTAGCTATTTTATTTTCAATCCCCTTCCTAATGATCCCGAGCATGGAATTGGCCTTTTTCATAGCTGCCGCACATTGAGTCAACACTTTCAACAAGCTGTCCACCACGACCCCAAGATCTCTCTCTTGGTCAGTCACCGACAGCTCAGATCCCATCAGCATATACTTGAAGTTGGGGGTTTTCGTCCCAATGTGCATCACTTTACATTTGGCAACATTGAACTGCATTTGCCACTTTGTCGCCCATTCCCCCAGTTTGGAGAGATCCCTTTGGAGCTCCTCACAATCCATTTTGGATTTCACTACCTGAAAGAGTTTGGTATCATCAATTTGGCCACCTCACTGCTTACCCCTGCTTCTAGATCACTTATGAATAAATGAGAAAGCACCGGTCCCAGTACAGATCCCTGGGGGACCCCACTTCTTACTTGCCTCCATTGTGAAAACTCTCCATTTATACCTACCCTCTGTTTCAGAGGTTTAGGACACCCACTTCCCCCTGCTTTGTTTTGCAGTCCCATGCAGGCAGCCAGCTATGGAGGCGAGTCCCAGTGCTTTTTAATTTATTCATGAATGGCATTCAGCGGCATCTGGTGGGCCACTGTGCGAAACAGGATGCTGGACTAGATGGCCCTTGGGCCTGATCCAGCAGGGCTGTTCTTATGTTCTTATGCGTCTCACAATCAGTGAGACTCGCCTGAATGGAGTTAGCAGGGAGAGTGGGCTTAGCCCACTCTCCCTGCAGACGAGCATGCCAGCGGCACTGGACGGCCAAATTGGCCACCCACATGACTGCCGGTTCCGTCATGGAGCCAGCAGGGGCTGTGGGGATTGGGCGCTGTGCAGCCCCCGGAAGTTCTAGGATGCCCTGCCAAATGCGTGGGGCATCCTGGAGAGACCCCCATGAACGGGAGGCTTGTTTCAGCCTCCTGGTGGGGGTCTCCTAATGTGTTGCCACAGCGCAGAGCTGTGCTGTGGCAATACCTGGTCAAATAGACGGGCTTAGCGGAGAGCTCGCTCCTCTAAGGGGAGGGCTCACCTGTGAGCCCGGTGGTTCTGTGAGCCTGGTGGTTCTCACGATCGCCCAAAAGCGGGCTCCCTTAGCCCGCTTTTGGCCAATCGTGAGAATAGCCTAATGGAGTAAGACTTGATTCCATGGAGGGCTGCCATGCATGGCTGAAGGGCTGTGTTAGATTTGGTGCCACCAATTCATGACCCAAATTGATGGGTCACAAATTGTTTGGTCCTGGCATTGTGGGACTAAATTTCTTCCTCAACCAGAAAGATACCTGAAACCTCTTCCTTGTACCATTATTCACTCTTTTCCTTTCAGAAGAAACAAATTATTCAGTGGTCAGATATATAGTTGGTTTGTCAATAGAAGTCCACAAATCTGGGCAGGTCTTGGTAGCTTGCTAAACCTTTATCGCCACTAACTCTATCTGTCTCCTGACTGAGGGAGGGGTTTGTCTCCAGCATGGTGCTGAGGCACTTCAAATCCCAAAACGACTTGAGAGATGAGCCCCTGTTAGTCTCTCACTTCGGGTTGAAGAAGAAGATATTCCCTCCCAGTTGAACATAGGCAGAGTTTCTCCCTTTGTCCTACAACCTGAGCTGGCAAGTTGCTGGAACATGGGGACAAACTCTCCCTGGTTTGTGTACTTTCTCTGCAGATATCCATTGAACAAGGGAAGAGTGAGGGCTATAGCCATGATGTGTGTCTGCATGGGAAATGTGATTAGGCAATGCGCTCCCATTCTCCCTCTGTCAGCACAGCCTGAACGCCTGAACTCCAGGGTTTTATGGTGGTTAACCTGGACAGTGAGGTGCATGCATCACACCATTGGAGATTTGCTAAATAGAACAAATTCTACCTAACTGGTGCTGTGCAGCAGTTGGACTGACTGGGTGATTTCTTTTCTAGGGATGCCCTTCAGCTATTACAGAAGTCTTCTCCTCAAAGCTGAATGTGATTGGAGCAGTTGGCATCGGCATTGGTGTGGTGATGGTAAGTTGTGACCACCTCATTGGGGATAGCTTATGGATGAACATTGCATAATAATTAAGATCATCGGGTGTGGTCTGTCTCTGCGTGCCGCCAGTTCGTCTGGCAGGACTTGGAGTTGGGCCTTCTTGGGAGCGGCCCCTAGGTTATGGAAAGTGCTTCCCATGGAAATAAGAGGTCTATCATCCCTGTAGACCAGGGATTCTCAAACTTGGGTCCTCAGGTGTTATTGGACTTCAACTCCCATAATCCCCAACCAAAGGCCACTGAGGCTGGGGATTATGGGAGTTGAAGTCCAATAACACCTGAGGACCCAAGTTTGAGAATCCCTGCTGTAGACCTTTAAGGAAGCCATAAAGACCGACTTCTTTAGCTTGAGCTTTAATAGTATTTAAGTGGTTTCAACGGTGGCTAATGGTTTTAGGTTAATATTTTAAATTGACTCATTTTTTATTATGAACCACTCTGGGCTATGTTCAGATGGGTGAAATAAACAATAAATGAAATCAACAATAAACATGGAACTTCTTTCATACACATAAAGCTGCCATCACAGGCTTAGCTGCCCAGCAATAGGAGACGCAACTCCTCTCAGATTCCTCTGAGTTGGACTAGAAGACCTCCAAGCACTCTTATCATTCTAAAGTTTGGAGAGCTTCTGTCTTGCCTATTAAGTTCTGTCTAGTAGTGTTTAGCTTATTGGCTACATCCATCCCTTCACCACCTCCAGGCAACAATTTAGGATGTCAACAGCATCTCCAGCTGGGGAAGGCACAGATAGAGAAAGCTGGGTATCATCCACATATTGATGACATGCAATGCCAACCCCCTCCCCCATATTAATCTTAATGATTATAATTTTAAAATCAAATCAATTTTGGCATCTAAAAGTCTTGTAATGTAGTCTTTATGGGGTGAGGTGTTGGCCAAGATTACATGCACCAATTTGATTTAAGGGGTACGTTTTACCCTTTGACTGTGTCCCAGATTGCAGCCCATTTGATCTGAGCAAAGAATTCAGACTCTGCTTTTCCTGACCCAGAACAGAACTCTGCAGTGGTTGGAGGAGGAATTCAAGATCCAGTTCAGAAGATGGGTCTCCCCACCACCACCCACACACCAGGGGAAAAAAAGTTCATTCACTAGCTCCAAAAGAGTTCATTCACTTTGAGGATTTTTACATACATGGCTTTGGTCTTGGTTTCTACGCTCTGTCCCTCCTGATGCTTCCTAGCCCTTTGAGAGCAAGGTTCTGTTGCCTTAAAGGCTAGATACAGGTGGCCGTCATTATTCGTGGGGGCTCCATTCTCACCTATAGGCACGAATATGGAAACTGCAGACAATGAAACCTTGAGTCAACTGGGGTGAAGGTTAGGTTCCTAACTAAAAAAGGGCCAAAAAAGTCAGAGGGGGCAGAAATAAGAGAAGAAAAGGACAGTACCTTCTTCTCCAGCAATGCCCCCCAAATGGCTGAATATTCACACACACACCCCAGAAAAAATTGAGCCACAAAATGGCTCTCTGCTGGAAAATGGTGGCCAGAAATGACATTAGAAGTCATTTCTAGGCCACTTCCAGCCGCTCAAAACCACAGATAGGTGAATTTTGCCTGTTTTTCTACCCGTGAGTAATGAAACTAGGACCCCATTGCAGAGATGCAAAACTGCGGATACGGAGTCCACAGATAACAAGGGCCACCTGTAACTATTTAAGCTGTATTTTTTTTTAATGTCATTGAATGCTTTGTAGTACTTACAGATTGTGTTGGATAGCTGAGTTGAATTAAACCCATTAACTTGCTCTCCCTCACTTTGCCAATGAGCCTTACAGTGTGGATCACACATGTGAGGCTGAGTTAAACCAGTTCTGAAGGTGTCTCAGTCTCAGTCACAGCTAAATCCAAACTAAAATACCTACTGGTTTGAGTCCCAGGTCTGATGTGTGTTAGCCTTCTTGAAGAAACGTTAATGGTGTGTGTTTGTTTTTTGCTTTCTTTCAGATTTTTGGCATGATTTTCAGCATGATCCTTTGCTGTGCTATCCGCAGAAACCGAGAAATGGTCTAAAGTTATTTCAGCGGGCCCTCTCCTCTGTATTCAAGAAATCTGTTCCTAACTTTAGCATTCTGAAAGGCATTTCTAAAGTTATATATTTGTTACTTTTTAAAAAATGCTTTATTTAGTACTGATCTTATTTGTGCTCTCTGTTTATAAAAATTTAAAATAAATATACTGTTGGAAAGGTACTATATTTGTTAGACTAAAGTCCAACATATTGTACATAAGGTTTTGTCTCTAAATGCTGTCTTTTCTCCAAACTTATAACTGGGATGTAATTTATGTTGAAGAAAATTTGATACTTAATAAAGACTTAAGACCATATACTACTTTTAAAATTTCCCTTTGTCTTTTTGGTGTACCGATTCTGATACAGGAAGGTAATGAGGCTAGGCTAACTTCTCCGTGAATGGACTTGGCTGCCTGTGAGAACCGTTGGGAGGCACACAACCCCTAAATGAGGTGCAAGTGCTCCCTTAACTCTGTTTACCTCACGTGTCAACACCAGCTGCTTTCAGCTGGTGCTGCAACACTAACAGGTGCCTGCCTTTTGCTGGGGGGATTCCCAGAATACACTGTGACAAATGGGAGTAGGGAGGTGAGACAGTGCAGAGAAGCCCCAATCCTGAAGGGGAAACTGCACAGGGTTAAAGAAAAACAACACCCAGTCTTCCACACAGCATCACCAGAGGTGACAGTTGTGCATGTGTACTTCCCATGTGTCACTAGGGAATATTCTTGCCAGCCATGGGCAGCATGAAGGCAATAGCCCTTAACTCACTGGGTCAAGCAGTCTTGTGGGCTGAGGTCAACAAGTCCTTGCTTTCTCTGGCTTAGAATAAGCCCTAAAGTGACTAGTGCAGAGGCCACAACAAAGTCCCCCCCCCCACCCAGTATTTACTCTATCCAGTGTTTACTTCAAAGTAGCCCCTCTGTTTCTTGTCTAGCAAGGCAACTGGATGTTAGTTTTAAAATTTTCCAAACAGTCTGCCGCCTTAGAGGAGAGCTGGTCTTGTGGTAGCAAGCATGACTTGTCCCCATAGCTAAGCAGGGTCTGCCCTGGTTGCATATGAATGGGAGACTTGATGTGTGAGCACTGCAAGATATTCCCCTCAGGGGATGAAGCTGCCGCTCTGGGAAGAGCAGGAGGTTTCAAGTTCCCTCCCTGGCTTCTCCAAGATAGGGCTGAGAGAGATTCCTGCCTGTAACCTTGGAGAAGCCGCTGCCAGTCTGTGAAGACAATACTGAGCTAGATAGACCAATGGTCTGACTCAGTATATGGCAGTTTCCTATGTTCTCACCTTGAAATCTGTATCCAGTCAGAAGTTCCAGTTGCTTCAAAGCTTGTTTAGACATGAAAAATGGCTTAGAATTCAATGGTTCCTGCATTGCAGGAAGAGGTAGCTGGATTAGCCAACCCCTGTTCCTGGTAATGATGGGGAATCTGATATGGCCCATCCCAGATAACACCCCCACAAACTCAGTGTTAGAGAGAGACAGTATAATGCAAAGTATTGACTTGGACTAGAAAGATCATTTTTTAAATCAATCCACAGCCCACTCATCTGTTAAGCTTATTTCCAAGAAGCTCACTGAGCATGAATTTTGCCACCCTGAAGCTCCCTGGAAGGACAACCCAGGGTTCGGGTTTGATAGCCTGGCTTATTTATGAATGGTGGTTCA
Organism: Hemicordylus capensis; assembly: GCF_027244095.1. Classification (NCBI taxonomy): domain Eukaryota; kingdom Metazoa; phylum Chordata; class Lepidosauria; order Squamata; family Cordylidae; genus Hemicordylus; species Hemicordylus capensis. The sequence continues at coordinate 129,088,891 of NC_069661.1, forward strand.
TGCAAATCAGGCTCAAACGCAACAACAAATTGTGGTTTGTTATTAACCACAAATGAAAGCTGCTAATTTCCTCTTGGGCACAAAGGAGTGAGGAGAAAGTGCATGAGTCCAAGGCTTAGGCTAACATACTGAGCCATGGCTTAGTCTTAAGTCTGAACCTGCCTAGGGACACCACTGGGCTAAAGCTCAACTTACTCTTTATGAACCAGTAAGTGGTGCGAGGGGCAGGCTTTGCCGCCTCTTATCTATATCCCAGGTAGCCGTTGGCTGTTTCCTTAATCCCATACAATTCATTGGGGACTTGCACCTGGGACTTCCTGCATGCCCTCAGTAGTAGCACCCTTTCCCCTCGGGGATTATGACATTCAGTATTGGTACATGCTGTGGAGGCCGATGGCACCAGCATTAGGAGCTTCCATAACTGCTTAAAATTAGACAGGGCAGCCAATACCCATATTGACCCAGGGTGCACAGAATGTGATGAGTTTTCATCACTGAGAATTAGGCTTAAAGCCTGCAGCTTTGTGCCTAACCTATCTCAAAGGATTGTTGTGAGGATAAGGGGGGGGGGGGAAGAGAAGAGATATTTACACTGCTCTGAGCTCTTTGGAGAAAGAGTGAGTTAAAATGTGTTGAATATTAATACTTGGGGGAAGCATTTTACATCACATAATTTCATGTGAATTCGTTACATTCTATGCTCTTAATGCTGGTGCCATTGGTCTCCATGGCATGTACCAATACAGAATATCATAATCCCTGTGGGGAAAGGGTGGTACTACTGAGGGGCATGCAGGAAGCCCCAGGTTCAATCACTGGCATCTCCAGGTAGGACTGAGAAAAATTAATGTCTGAAGCCGCTGGAGTCAGTAAGACAAAGCTGAGCTAGATGGACCCATGGTCTGAGTCAGTAGAAGGCAGCTTCTTATTCACCAGAAATGCTGCTATGAAACTTAGTATGGGTGAACTATAGCTCAGCTTGTCAGGTTTGACCTAGATTTGTCTTCAGAATATGGACCAGTTCTCATAATCCAGCAATTGCAATTATGCAATTACATAATGGGAGAAGAAGGTGCACACACTCCTAGTTTCCTGCGTGGGGGTGGGGGGAACTGAGAAGTGATTGTGTGCAAGGGCTTAATTGTGGTTGCACAGGTAACTAACCATCACTATCTATCTTAGATGTCAGGTGGCCAATGTCAGTGGCTGCACCAAACAATCACAACTGAAACTTCACACACTTGTCACTCTCTGGCAGAAAAGTGGGAATCAGGAGCATGCATGCTGCCTCTTTCCTCTGCCACCTGACATGTGGCAGCATAACTATGATAAGTGAATTGCAAGAAGTGGCCCTATAGATAATGCTTATGGTTTTCTCCATCATTGCAAGGAGCATATAATGAGCCACATCTTTCTTTCCTTTGCTGTTCTGCAGTCATAACAAAAGGAAAGGGTAGGAGGGACTGAAATGCCTAAATACAGCTACCAATATTCTGAATTCCAAACCGTTACCCAGAACGAGTTACTTTTATGTGCTCTGTAACTGCAACACAAAACCAGATGAGAGATTTTTCCAGTGTGGGACACAAACTGCCACATTGTAGTCTTGCTGAAAATAAATCTACAAGGAAGTCATTCACTGGGCGTGAATGCTTTGCTTGACTGAGAGCCCTGTTTGATGTTCAATAGACCTTCAGAACTGGGCTAACTGCTGGCCTTTTTATGCATGTTTCTCAATCATGACATTTATCTCAAACTCCCAGCAGATCAAGCAACTGCAGGTTTGGTGTTCTACGATGGTAATTCACAATTCCTCTAGTTTAAGAAGAGCATTTTGAAAAAGCAGACAGCCTCACTAAAATGTAAAATGCAAGACAATAGTCTCACAATTCAAAATGTACCTGTGTGGATTTGTTTCTTACAAGGTGTGTTCAAGGGTGGAACTACCCACTACCTTGGCAAATGTATGTTCCAAAACCTGTATTTCCCACGGTAACACCAACAGAATGGAGCTCATAATCTGAGAGTGGAAGTGGGTGCTTACTTAACTTTTAAACTTCCTGGATTGTGGTGGCTTTTTAATGGGTTGTGCTGTATGTGTATATACAAAAATAGAACTGACAGGAAATGATGTCCCTAGTAGAGGATGGCACAGATTATTCAATGTGAAGGGTGCATGCACAGAAGCACTCTCTGGGAGGAAGTACATATTCTCCCTTTGCCTTAGCCCTTCTAAAGCCTGGCTGCAGATTTTCTTGCGCAAATCAGAGCTGGCAGGGTATGATTTGCAGTGGATAAGTTTCCAGCTGACGAGTGGGTGAATATCCCCTTTCCCCTACCTGCCTCTTTCCTACTTACTCATCTGTGAAGCTATCACTTTTCCACAATTCAGTTCCAGCACTATGTTGGCAATGTTTTCCCGTCTTGACCCAGGAAAATAAAGGGCATGGAGGAGAATAACACAGCACCAAAAAGCCAGGGTGGGGTGGGATTTAGAATGAATATTAATCGGTTCTTTATTCACTCATTGCCTGACATGTTTCAAGCTTAAGAGTGTTTTTCCTCAGAGGCAATTGTGTACTGAATCTTTATTTGAGGATTAACCACATATCCACAGGAATATCTATGTCTCTCCCCTCAAGACAACTTCCTAAAAACGCCATCAGCAAAGCAGCTGCTATTAGGGATTATACTAACAGCCAATAATGAAAATTTCCAAAGACTAGACATCATGTGACAATTCTTTTGGCTGGGCCTTGAAAAAGAATACTATAGACAGTCCCAAATAATTGAGTCTCAGCTCTGGGATGGAATCGCAATCAATCTTTCCTCAAGAGAATGCCAGTGGGTTTCCTGGATGAATCTGATTTTCAATAAATCATTTTCACAGTAACCCTGTATATTGAGGTTATCTGTAGTGATTTAAAACAATTGGCATTAGAATTTCATTAAAGTATTCAGGCTTTGGAATGTTCTTTATGGGCTGGTTATGGACCGATCACATGCAATAAGGACAATGCATCCTCCATGAGTGTACATGTCCTTTCCTCTTTCCAGTGCCCAGGGACATCTCTCCCTAATTGTGTGTGGGTGTGGTTTGTTCTAGTGTTTCCAGCAGGTGCTGAAGGGCAGTTTGGATGAACCATCCCCTCATGTTGTTAGGGTGAGGTGCCCCTGGAGGGGTCCAGGATTGGGGAAGGATGTGCATGCTGATGGAGTGCATGCACCCTTGTGTTAGGCTAGGGCTGCACAACCTCAGCCCTTAGCTGTTGGACTACAATTCCCATCATCCCTAGCAAATGGCCAATTGTCAGGGATTTTGGAAGCTGTAGTCCAACACATGAACAAGACAGACACACCCACCAACCACCCCCTTTGCTTTGTTTATTCAGTTTATTTCAGGATATTATTGTATTCAAAATATTTAGTTCATCAAAAACTTCCATAGCAGTTTACAACTAAAACCAAAATAACAATAATCACCAAAATTATAAAACTGAAAATGTTTTGGTTTTTTAAGCACAGCAAGTAACCACAGCAGCTAGTCAAGAGATTGTAATTAACAGCACAGACAATCTGAAATTAAATTTCTTGCAGAAAGGCTATAGGTGAAATTTGAATGAACCCGCATTGAAGAAAAGTCCTAGAGCACTGGGACATTTACCAAGATGACCCTATTCGTCCTGGAGGTCAATCTGCCTCTGCCTCATATGGAATTCTGCCTCAAGGTCTCAACAGAAGCTCTTAAATGTTGGGATTGGAGCCTTTTAGCCTACTTTCCTTAAGGAAAGTAAGCTTATGAGATCACCCTGCATTGTGTGTGTGTGTGTGCGCGCGCGCGTGCGCGCGTGTGCACGTGCGTCTGTGTATCCATCCCCCATCAATTTCACTATGCCTGGACCCATATGAATCAAATTAGGTAAAGTTATAGGGACACTGCAATGGCATAGTTTGTGATGATGTCATCCACCCCAATTCAAGATGGAAGGCGCATAAAAATTTGAGGTGCAAGTGGGCTAACTTGGGGTCGTCTAACCAATTTGATCCAAATTTGGTACAGTGGTAGAGAATGATACATAGGGACACCTCAATAATGTAGTTTGTAATGGTGTCATCTACCCCAATTCAAGATGGTGTGTGTGTGAACATTTGAGGTGCAAGTGGGCTAACTTGTGAACCACCTAACCAATTTGAACCAAATTTGCTGTAGCTGTATATATGGGGCTGACTCAAGGGATTAGTTTGTAATGGTGTCATCCACCCTGAGTCAAGATGGTGGGTGCATGAATGTTTGAGGCGCAAGTGAGCTAACTTGTGAACCTCCTAACCAACTTAAACCAAATTTGCTACAGGTGTAGGGACACAGAGCATAGTTTGTGATGATCTCATCCACCCTGATCCAAGATGGCAGACATGTGAACATTTAAGGTTGAAGTGGCTGACTTGTGAGGATGGTAATTATCAATTGATTATTGTGAAAGGAAAGTAGGCAGATTAGTTCTTATCAGACCATAAATTATGATGAGAGATTTTCTGAGGCAGCCAAATGACATATCAAGCATGTTTTGTAATTTCATAGCGCCGCCTGGTGACCATCTGCTGGCAATCCATGAAAGACCTATCCCTTTTAAATGCTACTTTTCAAGATTGATATAACCATACCCAGGACTCAGCCATACAGGGTTGTGTGAACAGCCTTACGAATTGGTTCCCCACCCCCTCCCGTACCAACCCTGTCTTATGTGGATTTTGCTGAAGTTTCTTCATCCTCACTATCTACTAATTGCAGGCAGTTTCTTTGCTGAAGTTTGCTGAAGTTTCTTCATCCTCACTATCTACTAATTGCAGGTTTCAGTTCAGGATCTTGCCACCCCATCTGAGTTTTATGAGAAATAGAACGTGGTGTCATTAGCATGAGGGATGCAGCCCGGAGGAAGTTGGGAGGTGGGAAGGGACTTGGCTAGGAGTCTAGCAGTTTCTAGTGAGCCTAGGAGAGCCCCGCACAAAGACTGTCTTATCAGTTAAGATGTGCAACTAAAAAGCATAAGGTGAAGAGGGGGAATGCCCTTGCCCTTTACTTTTCTGATAGTTAGCCTGAATGCCAAACAAACAAAACTAGCCAAGCCAGTGTTCTTTTTTTCCTTTTCCGGTTGCTTGACAAACCGACTTGGAAGTAGCCTTGACTTGGCACCACAATTCCTCAAGGACTCCGCCTGCTGTAATCTTGCTGGTTTTGTAGCCCTTCCTGATTATGGCTTTCCTTTCCCACTTTCTTGTGCGTGACTGAGCATCTTGACCTTTCCTATCTTACATTTCCAGTTGGTTGGCATTCACATGGCTAGCTCTTTCCTGTTCGCTATCCCTCACACAAATATCCCACTTTCAGACCAATAAGGAGGGAGCCCCCATCCCTCCGCGAGTGTTTCTACTCATCGTTAAGAGGGGAGATATCTTTTTCCTGAAAGGAAAAGGAAGCAGCCAAGTGACCTTGCTTTACAGGAGAATTTCTTTTCTTTCGAACCCACCCAAAGTCATTCTTAAGCATTAATCTTTACAATGCATCCATTCATTTCACAAATGAATGTGACAAGTTTAGGATACAGGGCTCACTAGACTAGAATAAATATTTTCTAAGACGCATGGGGCGCGTGGAGTTCATCACACTGATGCAAGGAATACAGAGTACTTACAGAGGAGAATCAGCAGGTAGCGGGAGGTGAGTGCTGTATGATTCTCCCATGCAAATCTGGCCCCATGCAGATGCTTTAGAAAGGGTTTTCACCAGCCAAGCTCCAAAACTTCAAGTAGGTTCAGCTGAGGGGGGAAGCAGCTCTGAGAACTTGTAGAGGAGGATCGACAGGTGGCAGGGGAGATTAAGTATTCCACCCACCTTCTAATTTTCACCTGCAGGTGCCCCCACCCCCTGCCCAAGTTCCACAGTTATGTTCTATTGGTGAACAGGTATTTGAGAACATGTGTTTGCTGAGAGAACATACTGTTCTATCCTAAGAGCTGGAGTTGCTGTGAGAAGGCCATGAAAAAGGGCCTTCCTGAAGAGAATTATTGATGACTTTGCTATAAGGTGTAGGAGTACTTGTCTCTTGGATCAGGGCCATTGATGTTCTGCTCCATTTTACTGGAAAGAGTGGGGGTGAGGAGAGAAGGAGGAGGACAACGACAACGACATGACCATGATGGCCCTGCGCTACATACTTAGCCTTTCTACACTTTACAGCCAAGGAACAGATGATGAACCATGGGAAGGTCTAAAGGGCAGCAGCTCTGTGACAAACTGTAATGACCTCTCCAGCTCCAACACACCCCACACCTTTACTCTCAAGGGTGTTTATTATTTAGTTCATTCAGTTGATTCCCAATAGCTAAGGTGGATAAAAACAAAATATACAAATAAAAAATTAAATTTCAACTACCCCACCCCTACTTATCTGTGGCCAGTGAATGCTACCTTAAAGAGGAAAGTTACATAGCTCTTACAAAAGCACTCAGACCTAGACTTTTGTGGTGCTTAAACAGAACAGAGCCACCAAGAACACCCTCTACATGCCTTTGCTGTTTGAGTTTGGTACACACTACACAGAGGATACAGTCAAGGAGGCCACAATGGGAGAAGGTCTAGGAAGAGGTCTTTGAGTTATGTAGGGTTCAGACCATTATGGGCTTTATAAGTCACATCAGCATCTTGAACCATGCCCAGAAGGCATGAGAGCACAGCAAGCACAGCAGGACACCACAGCACTGGTGTCTTGTGCTTGCTGTCACGTAGCTCAGCAGCAAGGCAGCCAATTGCACTCTTCAGCAGCAGAACATAGAGGAATCCCATCAGATCAGAACAAGGATCCATCTAGTTCAATATCCCTGTTTCCAGCTATGACCAGACAGGAGCTTTCAGAAAGGCAACAGCCCTCCCCTAGTCTTTGCCCCCAGCAACTGGAATTTAAGAGATAGCCTCTCTGAACCAGGAGATTCTACAGAAGCATCATGGCAAGCAGCCACTGATAGGCATCTTCCATACATGTGTCTAATCTCCTTTTGAAACCAGTGACACGCGTGCCCATCACCATGTCTTGAGGCAGCTAATGCCATCAATTAATGACGCACTGTACCAAGTTCTTCCTTTTGTCTTTCCTGAATCTCTTGCCCACACATTTCTCATTGGTGACTTCAAGTTCTAGTGTGATGGGAGAGGGAGAATACATGATCTCTCTTTCCACTTCTTAGAATATGCATATTTTCAAACATGCTTGTCGTATTTTTCCCCAAATGAAGACACCTCAAATGCTTTAGCCTCTCTTTCATAGAGAACCTGCTCCAACCCCTTGATCTTTTTGTTTGCCCTTTACTGTATCTTTTCTAGCCTGGTTGTATATTTTTGGAGATGAGGTGTCCAGAATTGTACACAGCATGCCAAGGGCTCCGTGATAGCAACCTAACCTTTGTAATGTTGGAACTGAAGCTTCTAGACAGTCTATTCAAAGTGAGTCCAAGATAGGCTGGAGACAAGCAATCATTTCAGAGAATTCAAAACAGTTTGAAAGAGGGATTGCTGCTTGTAGTGTGTGCCCTCATTCCACATTCACCCCACCAGATCTTAGCTAGATATCTCCATGGAGCTTCCACATTCAGGTTATTTATTATTAAAAACTCCTACATTGGATCAGAGCTTGTAGTATGGCAAAAGAAAATTGGGTATACCCCTTGGTAAGTTACTACAACAGTTATTTGTACACCGCTCTTCAACCAAAGTTGAAACAATGCTACGACAACAGATATTTATTGTTCTCCCTGTGCAATGAAAATGTCCCATTTAACCTGAGAGGGAAGCTGCTATTGGCATCAATGGTAGCTTCCTTCTCTGGACAAATAGCCTCTTCAGGGGGAGGGGTGATTTTAAATGGGACCACAGTATGAGGGGAAAGGGTTTAACTCTCCCTATGTGCTGTAGTCTCAGTCCTGATCAGCCCCCCTTAAAAAACCCACTGCTACTGACAATGAAAAATCTATATATCCAGGTCCAAAAAGAACATTTTATGCAATATGCAGTTTGGTCCTGAGTTTGTACAGCACGGGGAGGAATTAATATGTCATTTTCCCATCTACACCAACTCCTGCCTTTGGGTGTGAATTTGGAATCAATAATTTTGAGGTTCCTTCCATTTCCTGGGCTTCTGGATTTAATAGATCCCCATGCTTTCCTGATAGTTTATATAAGACTACCTACATTCCTTTCTTATCTGATAGCAATGCAAGTAATCTCCCAGGAAACCCTGTAAACAAATCAAAGGGCTTGCTACAAATCCAGCAGCACCCAAGGGTGTGGTGCCTGACTGACTCACTCTCCCCACTACCCGCACAAGCGGTTAGATTTTTGCTGGATGACTAAATTGGCAGTGATTCAACAGTCTCCACACAATGATTTTTTCTTTATCTGCGATTATGAGCTAAATGAATCATCCCAGCAGAAAGCACGCCTCCAGAGACATGGTGTAGGCATTATGTATTTGATCCAGTGCCACTGTTCATAAACTGGGGGGAATTCCTCTTCCCATATTTGCTGCAAATAAATGCTTCAGGGGCAAACTGGTGACCCATGAGGCAGTGGCCAAATCCACAGGACCAGGAAAGGTTCAAGGGAACAAGCTGATTTGGCATCAGTCAGAGGGAGACTGAGCCCTTAAGTGCCTCTGAGCCCAGTCTCCCCCTCTTGAGCTCTGTCTCCTTGCCTGGAGAGCAGAAGCATTGAAGCAGGGAGCCTTCTGGCCTGGAGACTGGCACTCTTCCTTTACTTTATCTGCTCCCACTGAACTTGTTGCCAGTGCTGGCATGCAAATATTAGGAGGGGGCATCTCCATGATGTGGGACAGGCCAGCTGTAGTTAGGCTTCCCAAATCCGGGTGGCCTAATTCGCATAATATGCAATATTATGCAAATTATGCTGAAACTAATTTGCATCTATTTATTTATTTATTTAGCAATAGCAATAGCACTTACATTTATATACCGCTCTATAGCCAAAACTCTCTAAGCGGTTTACAATGATTTAGCATATTGCCCCCAACATTTTGGGTACTCATTTTACCGACCTCGGAAGGATGGAAGGCTGAGTCAACCTTGAGCCCCTGGTCAGGATCGAACTTGTAACCTTCTGGTTACAGGGCACAGTTTTACCACTGCACCACCAGGGGCTATCTATCTATCTATTTATTTATTTATTTATTTATTTATTTGACAGAGTGGTATACTTTCCCTTGCTTCTCTGACCTCCCATGTGATCAGATCCAGCGTAAAATCCGAGCAATCCGGGCAGCGCATTTGAAATCCATGTAAATCCAGGTGGAACATTGGAACATAGGAAGCTGCCATATACTGAGTCAGACCATTGGTCTAGCTAGCTCAGTATTGTCTTCACTGACTGGCAGTGGCTTCTTCAAGGTTGCAGGCAGGAATCTCTCTCAGCCCTATCTTGGAGAAGCCAGGGAGGGAACTTGAAACCTTCTGCTCTTCCCAGAGCAGTTCCATCCCCTGAGGGGAATATCTTACAGTGCTCACACATCAAGTCTCCCATTCAGATGCAACCAGGGCAGACTCTGCTTAGCTATGGGGACAAGTCATGCTTGCTACCACAAGACCAGCTTTTAGCAGCTGTGGGGAGGAGCCAAAATCTGGGTGCTACCCTAAATTCCGGGGGACATGGCAACCCTAGCTGGTCCTGGGGGTGCTGCCCCAGGGAGTACAGGACCTGAGGGAGCTGTTTTAGAGAACTCCAGCCAAGGGCACACTCAGGTTCTGGTCCACTGATCCAGAGGTGGTGCTGGAGCTAGATGAATCAGCATCTGATTCAGAGTCACTACTGTGAGCAGGAGCTTCTTCACACAGGGCTTTTAGTTTGTCTCTCCTCCAAAATGGAGGGTGTACATTCACATCAGCCAGATTTACGTCAAAGTCCCTGCAAGCTATCGGAGAGCACTTCACACATAATTCGGGTTTTTAATTGTGCATTAGAGTGTAGCCCAATTTATATCCAGAGTTTAAAAATCTACTTTTTGCATCAGGTTTTTGGGGCAACTTCGAACTTGCAGTAAAACCTCACAGTAAACAGTCTCACAGTAAAGCTTGCTGTCTGAAAATGCTTCAGGGGTGTGACAGTCTGGGCAACTGTGCATGTATGAGGGGTGATTTCCATTAGTAAAAATGGTACCAGGATTCAGAGCTAACTTCTCCCTCCTGATCCTGATCTGAAACCACCACCACCACCACCCTGTGGCTTTTGGTTAAAGAAGATACACTTTTAATTTTAAGTGCTCTTCTTAAGTACACCATTAGAAGGATGTGTCCTTGAGGCACACTTTGATCTGATTTAAAACTGGAGGCATCCCTCACCTTTAGGCAAAAAGGTTTTAGAGATTATTGTACAAGAGTACAAACTACCTGACCTCAGAGAAGCCCAGAGATACCTACAGTATACGAGCTCTGGGAAGAACAAGTTAAATTATAAAGCCACGTTGATAAGACTTTCTCTACCCTAGCTGAGAATATATGATTATACTAAAGCTAAAAGACAAATATGAATACAACAAATATTTATATACCGCATTTCAACAAAAGTCCCCAAAGTGATATACATAGATATAAAAATAGATAAATAAAATGGCTCCCAGTCCCCAAAAGGCTCTTAATCTAAAAAAGAAACATAAGAGAGACACCAGCAACATCCTCTGGAGGGATGCTGTGCTGGGGATAGATAGGGCCAGTTGCTTTCCCCCTGCTAAATAAAATCACCACTTTAAAAAGGTTCTACTTTGCTCAGCAGGGGAGTAGGTAAATAAAATGTAGGTTAGTAGATATTGATCTTCAGAAAGCATTGTCAGGCACATCATGTTTGTTCACCATCAGGGCCAAATGCATAGATCCAAATGCAGATCTAGCAGGAGGTTACTTTCTCTTTTATCTATAGAAAAATATTGGAAAGCTTATACCTGCACTGGATTCAACTGTCTCCCTACAGCTATTACTAAGAGATATTTCAAGAAAATCCCTCTTGGATTAAGATTGTGTCCCCTATGAGCTGGGACTTGTTGAAACAGTGGAACATATTCTGATAAAATGTAACTGTATTTTCTATAATGACTAGCTGACCCCACACAGAGCATCTGTGCAGTTGTTCACTGAGCCTGTGGCATCTGCCTGCAGCGCTCTCGCTCTCTCTCCCCCTCGCAGTGCTCTTGCTTGCTCTCCCCTGCAGTGCTCTCACTCGCTCCCACCGCAGCTCACTGGCTCGCTCCCCCCCCCCCGCAGCTCGCTGGCTTGCTCTCCCCCCACCGCAGCTCGCTGGCTTGCTCTCTCCCCCCGCAGCTCTCCCCATTGGGCAGGCCAGGGCCAGGCCATCCTGCTGCCGACTCCCACCTCCTCCTCCTGGCTGGTAGGACCTCGCCTGTCTTCTGCCCACCTCCTCACCGCTGCCATTATTTCTCCCCACCACCGCCTCCTCTTCCTGGCCGGCGGGGCTTTGCCCGCCGTTCACTCACTTCTTCTGGTCAGAGGGGCTTCGCCTGCCGGCCCTTCACCTCTGCATCCTGGCCACCACCATTATTTCTCTCTGCTTCAATGCTGGGGCTGTTGCACGCTCTAGAGCATCTGTGTGGTAGTACTTGATTGCTCCCCTTACCTCAGAGATCTTCCCACCCTCACCTGAGCTGCACTCCTGCTCCTCCTCCATCCCATTGCTTCCACCCCCCACCCTTCTTGGCCGTGGCTGCAGCATTGCTGCTGCCTATTGGCCAAACTGCAGCCCCCTATCCCCAGAGACATCGTCCCCACCCCCACCTGAACCCTGCTGCTCCCTCCAGGAGCAGCAGCAGTGGTTGACCAGACCGTTCCTCGCTGCTGCCACCACCATGGCCGCTCGTTCCCCTCAGGTCGCTGACAGGCCCGGGCCTGTCCCTTGCCTGCCTCCCTCTGACAATGACCTTGGTAGCCCCAAACAGCAGCAGTGGTTTACTGGGCCCTTCCTTGCTGCCAGTGCTGCCATGGCCACTCATTCCCCTCAGGCTGCTGACAGGCTCAGGCCTGTCCCTTACCCTTCCTTCTGTCTCTCTTCCCCCTTCCTTATTTTTCTCTTTCTCTCTCCTCCACTCACTCTTCCCCACTCTTTCTTCCCCCGACTTCATGTTTTTCTCTCCCTCCCTGAGTTAACAGATTTTGTTAATCCTGTTTCCTCATTTAATTCACACAACAGCATCCTCCTTCTCCTGAAGGGGCTCTTTCCTCCCTCGTGACCCGTCTTTTTGCAGACCCCTGCCTGCTATCCTTTTATATATAGAGACAAGTGAATTTTGGCCCATTGAATAATGGGCGCTAGTAACGGCGCTCCTGGCCCCCTGCCGCCATTCCCCCTCCCTCCGCCGTCCGGCCGCCCTCCCAGCTCCTTTGTGTCCCCCCCTACCTTTAAGGGCCAAATCGGCCCAGGGACTTGCCCCCGCCAGGCCAGGGAGACGGAGGCCGGGACCGGGGGTGGAGCGGAGGCCATGTAACTTTTTTAAAAATTGCTTCCGCGGCCGACGCCGCCGACCCTCCCTCCCAGCTGCCGAGTCCCCCTTACCCTGGCCGATTGCTGACGGCCGAAGGAAGTCCTTAATTTAAGAGGCAGAGAGGAGCTCGCAAGCAGAGCTCCTCTCTGTGCAAAGCCTCTTGCCGAACTGCTGCTTTGGGCGCAAGGGACGCAAGCGCCCAAAGCGGCAGTTCGGCAAAAGGCTTTGCACAGATAGGAGCTCTGCTTGCGAGCTCCTCTCTGCCTCTTAAATTAAGGGCTGTCTTCGGCCGTCAGCAGTCGGCCAGGGTAAGGGGGACTCGGCAGCTGGGAGGGAGGGTGGGTGGTCGGCGGTGTCGGCCGCGGGAGCAATTTTTAAAAAAAAGTTACATGGCCTCCGCTCCACCCCCAGCCTCCGTCTCTTTCGGCTGAGGCGGCGGCTCTGCCGCCGCCTCGGTCAGTTTCCCCCTCGTCCGCAGTCCCGGCTTCTTCGGGGCGGCCGTTTCTGGCCGCCCAAGATGGTCACCGGGTCCTGGTGTTTGTGCCTCTCTGGCTCTGTTCTGGGCATGCGCTCCGCGCATGCCCAGAACAGCCGAGGCACGAACGCACGCTTGGTGTCCATCCACGGACGGACACCAAGCGTTTTATTAGAGAGGAGGATTCCTCTCCTCTACAATCAAGAACATCTCTGACCAGTAACAGTTGCATTCCAACTGACCTTAACTATCACAGGCTCCTCCTCATCTGCATAGTGAATCCCCACTGCCCAATCACCACAGTGCCACAGGCTCCTCCTCCCTATCTGCATATGGAATCCCCACTGCCCAATCAGATGCTTCTGCTTGCAAACTCTGTCAGCCAATCACCTCCTTTCTACCACGTCCCCACGCATGGTTCTTCTTGGAGAATTAATAATATAGATATTAGGAAACATTTTATTAGTCCATTTTAAACCCTTTTCCCTGGTAGGACAAGGGGTTTTTATATTGCACATCTGGTTCAGGCAGAGCAGTAATTGAAAATACAGCTAAATATTTTGCTGCTGCTATTAAAATGAGATAAAGGTAAAGTGTGCCATCGAGTCGATTTCGACTCCTGGTGCCCACAGAGCCCTGAGATACCTAGTGGTTAATAAAATGTCTTAATGTTTTAAAGAGTTAATTTTTTTTAATCTTTGGATGCCAAATTTTATTTTGGAGAGTTATTGTTTTATGAAATACTGGAGGGTTTCTCTTTTCCTATGTTTAAATTTGATATACTAATATTATGCAGATATTTTTAATATTAGTAACTCTATCTAATGACTAACAGCCACATAATGGTGCAGCGGGGAAATGACTTAACTAGCAAGCCAGAGGTTGCCAGTTTGAATCCCCCCTGGTATGTTTCCCAGACTATGGGAAACACCTATATCGGGCAGCAACAATATAGTAAGATGCTGGAAGGATCATCTCATACTGCACCGGAGGAGGCAATGGTAGATTCTGTAATCTACCAAAGACAACCACGGGGCTCTGTGGTCACCAGGAACTGAAACCAACTCAATGGCACACTTTTACCTTTGCCTGTCACTTACACATTCAGATTGAGAAATGTATGTTTCTAGTATGAGGGTGGGAGGTGGTTGATTATTCATTCGCTGTGATGTTGAACACACATACTTGTCTTTGTGCCCATATGTCGCCTTTTCTTGCTGTAAAACTCCCCATTCTGATTGCCTATGTCTAAAGGGGGAAATTGTTTCATAAAGGGAAGATCATATGCATGAGGAGGGAGGGAAATATGAAGAAAATCTACGAACACCACAAGTACTGGATCTTCCATTTGCTCCGAAAATTGAAAGGTTCTGTTTATTTCCTTCGGTTACTAAACGATTTTGCAAAAACAGGAAGATGTCTTGAAAGAGTATTCGTGAGAACAAACGTTAACTGACTTCAGAGAGGAAAGGGCAGGACTTATGGGAAATGCATTCTACACTTGGTAACCTTTTTCTTGCCAGTCAGTGGCTCTGCATTGTAGTCAAGCTACTAGCAGCCAGTTTCCTCTCAGTGTGTATAAAATTCAGGCAGGGGACAGTGAACAAAGCCCTGCAGCTTCCTGCTGAACCGGTTTGTTTCTGGGAAACAGGGATGGCCCCTGATACAGCAGTGGGTTTGTTACAGCAGGAGGTTTGTTTTCACTATGCCTCAGGGCCTGAAATATATCCTTCTTTCCAAGGTATCTCTTGCTGACCCTCTGGTGATTGACACAGGCCCAAATTACATGTTGCACAATTTATTTTGTTGCCAAGGTGCAGCTAAAAAAGCCCAGCTAAGATGGACAGAAGGAGCCAAAGCAAGAGAAAACTAAATCATGCAAAGATGCACTGAGCACATTCTCCCAGGGGTAGTTACTTTGCAGAAGAATTGCTTGCTATTGAGATGATGAAACAGTGTCTTCCACCATATACACAGCAGTTCAGACACACTGAGGTCATTCACACAATCAAAAATTGAGGCTATTTGCACGCGCAGCAGAAACCAGGCTAAGGGAGCCAGCCTGGTTTCTGCTGCACGTGAGAACCATCGGGAGCCATGCGGCTCCTGGCGGTGGCGAGCTCTCTAAAGTAGCCCACTGCTAAACCCAGATTTTGGGTGCGAGCGTGGCCAAACACTAGGTTAAATGGCAGGCACACTTGGGGGAGGGGGGGGTCCCAGAAATGCACTATGTACTTGTTCAGTGCATCACTGGGGCTCCAGGGGGTGGAGCACAGCGTAGCGGTGCTTCCCCGCTCCTGACCCCCAGAGCTGTCAGGTGGGGCGCAGGTGGCCTGCAGGAGAGCCACCGCTTGTCTGGGTGGGCGATCTGCCCACCCAGGGAACAGTAAGGCATCGTCTGCGGGGAGAGTTGGGAAAACCCACTCTCCCCGCAGACCTCTTCTCACTGATCACGAGAAGAGCTTCACTGCGTTCTACCCAGGTTTAGGAGCTGTGTGTGCTCCCAATTTTTGGTTGTGTGGAAGCAAAGTAAGTGGAAAACCTGGGCAGGTGTGGAAGCAAGGAAGGAGGAAAACCTGGGTAGCTGTTCCTCCTACCTTGCTTCCACACAACCACTTCTACCCAGGTTTCCCTCTCTCCTTGCTTCCACACAACCAAAGGTTGGGAGCACACATAGCTCCAGAACCTGGGTAGAACAGTTTTTGATTGTATGAATGACCTCATTATCTCAGTCACTGAGGCACTTCACATGACTGGTGTGAAGCAGCATTAGGGTTAGTGCAAGGAGAGTGGGCTTAGCCCACTCTCCTCGCACATAGGCAGGGAACTGTCCCTGGGCAGCCGGATCAGCTGCCCACATGACAACTGGCTCTGTCACAGAGCTGGCAGGGATGGTGGATATCGGGGGCCAGCCGGCCCCCAGAAGTTCCAGGATTCTGGAGAGACCCCCGGGGCCGGGAGGCTTGTTTTAGCCTCCCAGTGGGGGTCTCCTCATTTGTTGTCGCGGCCTTGAGCCACGCTGCAGCAGCACACAATCAAACAAACAGGGTTAGCGGAGTGAGCGCTCCGCTAACCTCTTTTAAGGGGAGGGATTTTTTTGGTTGTTTGCTGCTGGGAGCTGCATGGCTCCTGTGGCAGCAGACAGCCAGGAGAAATTGGGCTAGGCTCCCTTAGCTCGATTTCTCCTGGTTGTGAGAAAAGCTTCATAATGTAAAGTAGGTCAGTATCACCATCCTCTTTGAACGATATAAAGTTCTGATCTCTGCAAAAATGATGAAATGATAAACTGCAATGGTTCTAGAGATCTCAGCAATATGCAAGACCAGAATCACCATTGCTACATTATCTCAAAGCCATCTTTTTAGATCAACTGAACAGTGCCAACTTAAAACCCAGACAGAAAACTTTGGTGATTGTTGATGGCTTCAATTAATGTAGTGTTATGGGACACCTCACCTTTTTAGGTGGAACTGGTGGGTGTTTGCTCCCAAATGATTAGAAGAAGGTAAAAGTGAACCCGAGAAAAGTCAATTTGTGCAGTCTTGGTGTGAGCCCTCATTTATGTTGAGAACAGCATCTGCTGTTGTGCGGTCTGCTGTTACTAGCTGAGCTTATTCTGCCCAGCTCCCAGAAGCCTTCCTCTTTACAGCTGCATCTTCTCCAGGCTTGGAGATGGCACTTTTGCGATGCTCAAGAGCTGCACCACAATGTGAGCTCCCAGTTTGTTATACATGGGGACAAGTCGCTTAGTTAGCAGTGGACTAGTCACCTCTAGATTCAGGCTGCAAGCCTCTCCATATGTGGGGGCCTGGCTAAGCAGACTCCAGAACTAGCTATTGTGAGTTATCTGGCATCCAAGGTCATTTTGGACTTAGGGTGAACTCTAAAAAAAACCCCTCATCCTCTTGCAAGAAGGATAATACCTGTTGCTAATGAAGCAATTAGGCTAGGAAAGGAAAACCAAGAGCACAAGTGCATCAGCAGCCTCCACCACAAAAGTGGTAAATCAGTGACGTAACTCTGAAAGTGTGCTATCAAAACTGTGGATAGGATTATTGGGAGAGTCAGTCCCAACACAGGATATTCTCTGACGCACTTGTATATTCTAGTTTTCATTACAATCAGCCTTGCATACAATAGGCTATTCACACCCCGTCCTACCCAGGAAGGACGATCAAACACAATGCATTCCATGCCAGCCCGTCCGGCCTCTTCAATTCAGCAAAGTATGACAAAAGAAATATGCCTCCAAAACAGGTTTTTGGATATAAGTATCCCTGACTCCATGACCCAGTATGTTCCCTTTTCCATCCTACTGGAGACTCCATTGTGTGCTTCCTTGTGTGTTACACCTGGGACTCCATTGCAGCAAGGACTTCAGCAAGACCATCTTCATGCTGCCACCTCAAAAGAGCCTGAAATCACTACCTGGATCGGTCCATGTGCCCTTCCAACCAGCATCCCTAGCAGGTGTAGGGAGCTGAGTCCACTGAGACGCCTATCTCATAGGCATCTGTCTTTTCACTAACCTCTGTAACCCTCCTGCCTGCCACCTTGCTGTCCTTGAAGGACGTGAGTCTCCCACTGCTCAAAGTCCCATTGCCTAGAGACAGGTACAGTATAGCGGTTGTCCAGCTCTCAGGACCTCAGTCTATCACTTTGATTCAAACTTTCCCTTTCCCCCTCTCCTCTAAGCACTTTTCTTTTGTCTACCTGGGAATTTACACATAATCTGGAACTTTAAGCTAAATGTGCCTTACAATAGTCTTTTAAAAAACATATTTGTATTGCTTTTACGTTAGGACCACCTAGTAGCTTAGTCTTACTACTTTTATTATTTTTCTTTAAATTAAATAAACTCCTTTCATTAATTAAAACCTCTCTCCCAAGCCAGTTTTCTTGAGTTCAGATGCTTGCACAAATTAAAACTAGGGATGTCCACAGAACCGGGCAGGTGTGGCTCGAGGAGGTGGAAACATAGGAAACTGCCATATACTGAGTCAGACTATTGGTCTATCTAGCTCAGTATTGTCTTCACAGATTGGCAGTGGCTTTCTCCAAGGTTGCAGGCAGGAATCTCTCTCAGCCCGCACTTCTCAGTACTTGTTGCAACCTGATCACCCTATCGCTTTCCTTAAGGAGAAAAATTCCCTTTCCATTTATGGGAAACAAGGTGGCGCTTATACCACCAAGTACTACCACTTAATGCGGCTAAGTCATGGCTTCCAGAGGAGTGTCCTAAAATCACCTGCAAACAGAAAGCTAGTGAGCTAGGTAAAACATTCAGGGAAACCCACTCACATTTCTTAAAAGAGTGTGTGGTAGCCAAAAGAGTGTGGCAGGGAGTAAGCAAGCTGTTAGAGTGGCCTGATTTGGAAAAACAGACTTGGGAAGAACTAACCTCGGGTTTGAGCGATAGAACCTCTTTTCGAGGTCCCAGAAAGAAACCTTCAAGGAAACGGGATGGAACGGGTGCCCTCATACTAGGGAATTGGAACGTTCACCTTCTCGTAATCAGGTTAGTAAACCTGTATGTCATTTATGCAATGCTCTTGCATAGGAATAGGGAGGGAAGACGTGACCAAGAGGTTCACGCAGATGAGACAGTAAATCTCTTCTGGAAAAGTTTGTATGGTTATGTGCAAAAAGACAAGAGTATCTCTTCTAAACAGCAATGGGACAAATTATGGAAATGGACGTTGGACGTAAACACCCCCCCCCCCATTACCTGATGTGCCTTGTAATTCCCCCATCCCTGAGTAACAGTACTACCGGCATATACTTCATAACCTTGTGAGTTTCCAAATCCTTGTGTGTAAATCTTTGTAGATATATCATGTACAAACAACCACTTTGTATATAATTGTGCTTTGGCAACGTACTGTATGCTTTGGTAGTTTGTTGGTTCAATTAAAAAATCTTGTCCTATTAAAAAATAAATAAATCTTGTCCTATCTTGGAGAAGCCAGGGAGGGAACTTGAAACCTTCTGCTCTTCCCAGAGCGGCTTAATCCCCTGAGGGGAATATCTTGCAGTGCTCACACATCAAGTAAAGTGAGGTGGGAGTCTCACTTTAAGGGCGAGGGTGGGTGCACTTACCCTTCCCCCCCCACGTTCCCCCCACTGGCGCTCGGAGTCGGTAAAAGCCTTCAGGGTGGCAGTGTACCTCCCTGCCGCCCCCTCCCCCCTTCGGCCAGAAGTGGATGGAAGTACCAGGCACGTCGCACACGTGCATGTCAGACGGGGATGCGCGATCGTGATATGTGCATGCCCAGTACTTCCAGCCACTTCTGGCTGAAGAAGGGGAAGGGGCGGCAGGGAGGTACACTGCTGCCCTGAAGGCTTTTACTGACACCAAGCACCAGCATGGGGAGGGGTAAGTGCACTCTCCCCCACCCTTCAAATGAGACACACACACCCTTCAAACGGGCCTCTGAATAGATTCATGCGCATCCCTAATTAAAACTGCTTGGAACTGTTTCCCCTTTTGAGCTAAATTCCCCACATTCGCCTGAACTGGGGGTGCTGATGACCAAACACCCACAAGGCAGTTCCATCAACACTGTGCATGGCACACAGTCAAAACAATTAGATCACCCACACTTGAACTTTTGTTTTGAATGGGAAAGAAGGGAAGTGAACATGAAACAGTTTAACTAAGGCCTGAATCAGCATGTTGAGGTAGAAGGAAAAGATCTACAGTGGATACTAACATAGCTTGGGGACACCACCTGGGATGGAAATATAAACTGTGCAAGTTGTTTCTTTAGTAGGGCGATCTGAGAGAAACAGAGAGAGAGGAACTACTTTGTGTTTTTGAGCATGTTTTTGTTTTTCCTTACCTTTTTTTGGTTTTTGTCTTTTTTTCCCCCCTTGCTACTGTCCTGTGAAAAACTTCTAATGAAATCATGTGCCTTGACATCATGTCAATGTTTGAGTTCTTATTTTTGATAATTGGCAATAAAGCAATATTAGAGGAGTAACAAATTCCACTTCTTTTTTCACTTGTCTGAAAAAACCGTGGATTAGCCTAGCCACAGGAGTTCATTTTGATGGGAGAGAAAAAGCCTAAACTGAGATAAAATATATGTTCTTGGCAGGCACATATATCTCCTCATCTAAAGCATAATATCCATGACAATAGTCTAGTGGCTAAAAGAACAGACAGAGGCCAGGAAGTTACTAGCACACAGTGCACACGCATCTCAGCCATTAACTTACTAAACCTGAGGGAGTTGGGGATAGGAGGCACTGTTTTACAGTTGTTCCACTCCTATGTCTTGGGTATATTTCAGATGGTGGTGCTTGGTGACAGTATATGGAGTTGCTCAGGGCTCCATTCAGTCACCAATGCTTTTTAAAACCTACATGAAACTGCTGGGTGAAGTCATCAGGGGATTTGGTGCAGGGTGTTATTAGTATGCTGATGACACCCAAATTTATTTCTCCTTATCAATATGAGGAAATGGCATTAGCCCCTTAAATGCCTGCCTACAGGCAATAATGGGATGGATGAGGAATAATAAAGTGAAGCTGTATCCAAACATGATGGAGTGCTAATCGCTGGGGTCAAAATCTGCAAGATGGGATAGAACTTCCTGTTCTGGATGAATTTACACTCTCCCAGAAAGAACAGGTTCATAGCTTAGGAGCGTGACCTGGGTATCACCTTGGTGGCTAAGATTGAGGAGAGCCTTAAAGACCCATTTTTTAGCCTGGCTTATAATGAAATCTAGTTTTAATTTTAATCTGGTTTAATTTTAATTTTATTTTAACTGTTTTATTACGTGTTATGTGATTGTAATGTAAACTGGCCTGAGCCACTTTAGGAAGGGTGGTATATAAAATGAATGAGTGAGTGAATTAATGTATAAATACATACATAATAAGTGGTCTTAGATAAGCTGTTCTTTCTTTTCCTCAGGTCTCCCCATGATCCATAATATTGAGATGATAATACTGGCTTACCTTAGAGGGATGTTGCAAGGATAACTGAGGTAATTTAATTGAAATGCTTTGTGCACTTAGGAAACCTTAGTATAAATACTGGAACTCAGTGCCATAAATTGATTTCCATATCCAGGGCAGAATCCCAAGTCCACACTTTGTTCTTGAGAACTGGCACTGCATTCAGTTTCTTTCTGCTGCCGAAATTCCAAGTCTGCATTGCTCAGGCAGATTAACCCCATTCAGATGTTACTGAGCATGGCAGCACTCATGCTTACAGTTCCAAAAGTAGGGATGAAGTCCTGCCCGAGCACTGTCACTCCCTCCCTCAAGCTGGTCGCTCATGGTTATGGTGCTGTTTGTAGGAAGTGGGGTGGGGAATGCTATAGCCATGATGGTTGCTGCTTCTGTGAGCAGCAGCCTGGATCACCTGATGCTGCTGCTCATGGAAGTGCTGGCCATCACAGTTAAGGGGTTTCCTCTTTCACACAAACAGAACCTAACCATCATCAGCTGGCTCGAGGGGGTGAATGACGACCCTGGAGCAGTACTTCCTCCCTGCTTTTGGAGCTGTAACCATAAGTGCAGCTGTGCTCAGTAATGTCTGAATGGGGCTATTGTTGCTGATCAAAGCTGTTGTGCAAAACACCCCTGGCTGCAGCAGTACACTGTCTAGTTTTTTCCTTGCCCACCAGCACCCAGTGGCTGAATATTCTTTGTTGTATTAAGCTGCAGGAACTGGGCCAATGAGAACCTGCAACAATACTGCTGTGTCAGGCCTGCTGCCCCCACTTAGCCTCTGAGAAAGCAGACAGCTGATTTTCACCCACCATCTTGAAAACACACTCAGTTACTCCATACTGAAGGTAAAATGTTTTTAGTGGACATTATTTTATCGATTGGCTGAGGCACGGTGGCTGCTGCTGACGTTGTATGTTGTCAATACCACAAATACAGTAGATGTCATGTAATGCCTGAGGTTGTGCATAGAATTCTGTGTGGTGCACAACTCAGACATCATGTGATTTCTTCTATTTGTAGTGCTCTGTTCATTGCCCTTTAACAGACTTGTATCAGCGGAACTCTTTAGTTTTGTTCAGGCATTCCATAAACTGAGGATACTGTACTTATGTACAGCACCCTCCCCTATGCTGATGTGCTCTGAGCGCCCGCCCCCGCACTCTCCTTGGTTACTCTCTTTGGCTGCAGAGGCAAACGGTCTACTCGTGGAGAGATTCTCCCCATGATGTGAACTGCTGGGGTACCTCAGCATTCCAATCACAGGAAGAATCTTCCCATGAGTGCAGCATCTGTCTCTTCAGACAAATGATGTGAGATCAGGGGTGGGGGTTTCAGAATGCATCAACATGGGGGCAGGGCTTGCTGCTGCACTCTTGGAGATGTTGTATGCAAATAACATCTGAATTGGGGCGGGGGAGCTCTTGTCCTTGGTCATTTGCAGAGGTGTATGTTACTTGGTATACACCTGTGTGTGCTTACCTGTGTGTGCTCCCAACTTTCAGTTGTGTGGAAGCAAGGTAGGAGGAAAAGCTACCTTGCTTCCACACAATCATTTCTACCCAAGTTGTCATCTTACCTTGCTTCCACACAACTGAAAAGGGGGCACACACAGTTCCCAAACCTGGGTAGAATACAATTTTTTGATTGTGTGAATGACCTCACTGTGTAGTACATTCTGTGCAGTGTTGGCCATCACATGATCACTTCCACTTATGGTATTGAGTCCGCACTGTTAGTGCAAGTTATCTTATCAGAAATGGTCATGAGACTGGACTTCAGCTGTCACTATTATTAAAAAATTATGAGAATTATCTCCTTTGGAGGCCATCTTTTTATTCACCTCATCCAATAGGACATCAAAAAAGTTATCATTGGATCTTACTGAATCAAAAATTTTTTAAAAAAACAAACTAGTGCATCAATCCTTCCATTTGACTTCAAAATAGCCATTGGCATATGACTCATTTGTAATCTTATGTATTACCATGTTGAAAGCTGAAATCTTTAGTACAGGATACGTTAATTAACAGCAATTCCAGTTCTGCCTGATAACATTTGACTGAGGAAATACTGTCTTTGTTGGAAATAAGGGATGTTAGTTCTTTCCCTGCCATCTTAAAACAGGAAGTTAACTCCTACACCAAGCAAGCTCATTGCCAATGTCTTAGTTAAAGTGCATAAATAGGACAAGTGGTGTTTAAATCTATGAGCGAGTGTGTATTACGTAAAACTAGATATGGCAGCTGCCTTGTGCCCACATTTAAAAAGGTACACCAAGGTGAGTCCTGAACCCCAGAGCAATATCTAATCCACCCCCCTCATGCTTTCCTGCTACTAAGAGCTGACCTTGAGGATGAATTAAAGATGGCAGAACTGAGCAAGAGTGCATTTGTATGAGCAAAGGGTCATATCTGGAAACTCAACCTTGATTTGGCTGCAAGTGGGACAATTAAGCTCTGAGCTGGATTTCTGGATGTGGGGTGGGTTGGGGTGGGTGAGGGTGCTGCCTGAAACTTTCCTTGGCCTTGCAGGTGTGGTTCCAGAAACCTGGGGCCAGCCCTGCCACATGCCATAATCATACAAAGATGACTTCCAGAAACTCCCCAAGGAAGTCCAGTCTTCCTTTTGGAAGCCAAACATAGTCCACTGGCCATACAGCTCCACCAGGTTTGCTTTTGCTGCCTGGCCTGGGACTGCAAACCCACTAAAATGGGGCTTATCCCACACCAGCAAAACAAAATACATGGTTGTTAGGGTATGCTTGCCTTGATGGGTCACAAGTTGTGCAGACCTGCCACAATACATATGCCTATGACATTAGATTAAATCTGAGAGCCCACTTTTCTCAGAAGGCCACAGTTGGGGATGTACTTCAGTCTTTGGTGCGATAAGAAGTTCTACTTACTGCTAGCAAAAATGTTGAGAATTTAGTAACATGATCCATGAAGAATATGTAACCTACCCCATATTTTGTACCATTGTTGGACCAGTCACTGGTCACTGTTGGACCAGCTGCTTATTATCACATTAAAGAGTTTTTATTTTATTTTGGGGGGGGGTTACTTATAATGATACATTCAAAGCTACTTTATAGTAAACCTGCTCTAGTATTGCTATATAATATAATAACAACAGCTCAAAATACCACTCTACAAGCCAACTAAGGCTGCAATCCTATGAACACCTACCTGGGAGTAAGACTCTTTGGACACGATGGAATTTACTTCCAAGCAGATATGCATTGCCTTGCACTGTTAGGCTATTTGCACAATAGTATAAGTATTTTATATGCATATTTGTCAAGCGATCTGATTATAAGGTTTGTTGAACTGATGAATAATTGTGTAAGATGAGATATAAGAGCTGATGCTCAAGCACAATGCCTGAAAGCATACAATGGGTTTGGTGTTGCAGAAACGTGTGTGTCACCTTGCAGAATTCAGAGTGTGAGGGTCTTAAATAAGGTTGTAATTGGTTGTGGGGAGGAAACTAGAAAAAGAGATAACCTTCATTTAAATGCTCACTAAAGTATGTAATTGGGTTCAGGCAATATTCTCAAATGTTTAATTTAGCAGTTATCGCACAGCCTATTATTTTTCATGTAGTGCCAGGGGCATAGCAAGGTTGGAGGGGGCCCAGAGACAAGATTTTAAAATGGGCCCCTCGCTGATACACACACACACAAACACACTTCACAATATATAGTGCACTCACACTCACATCCCCATTATGAATATGGTGAAAATCTAGTTCACATTGAATCTAGTTTTTTACTCTCTGCTCCTGCCAATCTCCAAGAGACTCAACATAATTCATAGGGGGTGCAACATGGGCGGGTGGGGAGTTATGTGATGTGCCTCTGGGGGGGCCCTTGAGGCAGTGGGGCCCCAAGACGACTGCCTCCCCTTGCCTAATGGTAGTTACGCCCCTGTGTAGTGCCATAATTTGCTAATTAAAAAATTAACGAGCTTGACTTGTATGTTTGAGCTGATATTATGGTAAAGTTATCTGAAAGATGGGTGTCAGATGTTTGGCTGGGGGGGCGCAATTTCAGTGCTTGCTCTAGGTGCTATTTTCCCTAGATATGCCTCTGTTCTATTGGCCTTTCCAAAAATAAATTATTTTGTGGTCAGTCATCCTAATTCTGCTTCTCCCCACGCCCCAGAAAATAAAAGAACAAATTATCTATAGAATTAGGTTTACCTGCAGAGTAAGCCAATAAAATATCCCCCAAATTTCATTAGCTCATCATCCCTGCTGAATGTAAATATGTCAGTATGTCAATATTCTATGTTGACTTCCAAAGGAAAGAAATCCTGTGGTAGTCTAATTCTTGTCTAATTTATTTTTTAGGCCTCCACCCACTCTCTGTATAGAAACAGCCATCTCCATTTACTTAGAAAATCATTTTTAAAGCTAGTTGCCTGATTACAATTAGCATATGTATTTCCAAAAAAGTACTCAAATTTTATGTGCAGGCAGCAATAACAGCAAGAATCCTTGTATCTCGTGTGAAATTTGGATTTATTGCACTATGTGAAATTTGGATTTATTAAGTACAATGAAAGATATCCCAAGATATTGTATGCATAACAAAAGACTTGATTTTACTTGTTGAATGACATTTCACTGCTTCTTTCTTCAGCAGAATAACTTAAATAAAATAATTAGAAATTAATAACAATAATAATAATAGAGCCAGTCTGTGATAAGGTGCTTAATTTCACATTGTACATTCTTTTCTCTGTTTATCTCCAAGAAAGGTTTATTGTTAATAAATCTTATCTTATTTTCTCTTTCCTCTCTATTCTCTCTGTGAGGAAGCTGAATCACTGGTTGCTCTCTTCTGGGAAATCTGAAAGGATAAAGATGAGTGAACTAGATTAATCATGGAAGAAAAGACTGGGGTTGTAGGTAGTGACGGGGCAAAAATCACATTAAAAAACGCTAGGCAGCCGTCAGGGAGGGAGGACCTGTGTCTGGTATTTTCAAAATGGCCAGCTATTCTCAGGGCCGTCTGCATGGAATCTCTGTACACAACTGCCCATTCTCCTATTGTATCATTTAACTACCACCTATCACTCAGAACTTGGAAACGATGGTAGGGGAGCCATCATTAATGGGATGTAGCCATCCTACATTATGATTTCAAAAGTGGGGCAGTAGGAACCTTGTGGGTATGGTCACCATCTTATAACAATGTAATCAGCATGATGAGATGGCTGTGCAGGAGTTAAGATGCAAAGGAAGTCTTTGCGGCTTATTAGCAAATTTTAGGGCCTCAACACTTGTGCATTGGTTTCTCTGCCGGGGGTGGTGGTAAGAACTTAAGTGTTGTAAGTAGAAAAGAATATCTTGTAGGTACTGTTTGTCTTGTCCCTTTATCTGAAGTCCTCATCCTATAATCATGCCCCTTTATCACCATCTCCTTCCACCTTTGGCCACGCCCTTTTAAAAAGACAGCTTAACTAAAATATAACTATGTAATGGCAATACATCTATAAATTCCATCACAGAGAAACTGCTACCATGTATTCTCACAACATGCAAAATCCACATGTCTAGAGATCTAAACTTTGGGCACAATGCATCACAATGGGGGACGGGGAACAAAGTGGGAAAGATAAATGTATTTCAGGTAGTCACATATGTGATTCATTTAGAAAACTAAAGTTATGGAAAAAACATGGATAACTGAATGAATTTGCTTACAGGAAATAAGCTGTGATTTCTGTGTACAGAAAATCTGGCCACGAAATCACCAAATTCGTGGTTACTGGAGGAGGGAGATCTTATTATGCAAATTTCAGCTCATGGAGCAGCAAGGGAAACCATCAAAGGTCACAGCTGCAAATTAATCTAGTGATTCTATATAATGTGGAGAAAGGGAATAAGTTAGAGAAAGATATTCTTCTGGAACGCGAAGGCAAATCCATGGGTAACATCCCAGTCAATGATGAGGCAAAAGGAAAGGCATGAATGTGTAGATTGCAAGGAAAAAGGAATTCACAAATGTGTAATGTCTCCAGGGATTTTTCAATGGTTTATTCTCTGGTGAAATTGGGCTGCCAGCTGCAGAAGAACCTACCCATAGGGGTTCAACAGCCCAGCCAACTGTGGCTGACAAATAGTCCTGATGGGAAGGGGAGAGAAAACCAGGGACAGCAGTGGTGGCAAGAAGGGTAAGATGAGATACAGGAGTGAAACTGTTCCAGGGCAGGTGCAAGTTACCTTTTCTAGTCCACTAAGCAGCATGCATTGAGTTCCTTAGGTGAATTGAATGGGGTAGCACAAGCAACACAGCCAAAGAGTAACAAATCAAGAACTCAGCCAAAAACCTTATGGTTGGTACACCATCTGTGACCCTACTTGGAGAAGTTGGACCTGACATTAGTCACTCATGCCCAGATGTGTTCTACATGGTGCTGCCCTTGATGATGGTTTGGAAGCTTCAGCTGGTCCAGAATGCTGCTGCTAGGATACTTGTGGGTGCAAGTCACTTCATGAATATTACACTCATACTGTGCCAGCTTCACTCGTTAATGGTCTGCTTCCAGGATAGCTTCAAGGTGCTGGTCTTAACCTTTAAAGCCCTACATGGCTTGGGACTGGGGTACCTGTCAGACTGCATTCACCCATATGAACCTGCCAGGGCCCCCTGCTTGGCATATCAGGCACTGCTCATGGCCCTGCCACTAACGGAGATCCAGCTGGTGGGGACTAGAGACAGGGCCTTTTTGGTTGTGGTCCCTTTGGAACGCACTCCTGGAAAAGCTTCGTCATGCTCTCCCCCTTAATGTTTTTTTTTTAAGAGAGGCTTTTAAAGATATTATGCTCTGCTTTTATCTAATAGGGTTGTTTTTTTTAAGTGTTTAGCTTTTTATTGATAACTTTTAATTTCAGTTTAAAAACGTATTTTAATTGTGGTTTTAGCCTGGTCTTTTAGCTTTTTAACTTTATTAAATTTTTATCCTATATTGTATCTATTTTATCAATGTTGTAAGCTGCTCCAAGCAGTAGTACACTGAATGGGTGGGGTATACATATTTTAAATAAACCAACCAAACAACCTGGGGAGTTTACCAGGACAGAACACAGAGCGGCTTGGCTGCTAATCCTGGATTCCTCATGCTTCAGCACTTCTGAGGCCCTAATTTAAACTTGGGGAAATAATTAATATGAAATCTCAAAGGGGAACAAGAGTTCAGTATGTCTTGCAACATCCCGGTTACATCAGAAGTGGAAGATTTGATGGGTTTGGAATAAAAGGATTTACTCAAAAATCTGAATGGGAGTCTTCTACATGGAATAACTGCCTTTCAAGATGCATAAATGATTGAGAATATCCATGCATTTCAGAGGGGGTAAGCATTGTATATCCAGGGGTCATGGCCCATTCACCTAAAGATATGCCTTGGCATGTTTCTTTTAGACATCCTGAAATTCAATTCTCCTTCCCAAGCAATGAGGAGACTATAGTAAAGATTTCCCACATTTGTGTCTCCCAAGTACCCTGTTACCTCAATATTCATGTTGGGAAAAGAGGAAGGGAAAGCACATGTTGTGGACATTTTACAACAAAATGGTGCCATGTCCCACCTAAACTATATTTTTAAAAAAGGATGTTCAAACAAAGACAAAATATCTGCAAGTTACTTTAAGCACACACTTTGCAAGCACATCCTTTAAAAAAATGTTATACAGCAAATAGATCACTCCTTTCAGATTGGGACTCCGCTTTATCCCTACATTTCACTGCAGTCGTGGTCTACCACATCTCCCCTTCAGAAATAAAGCTCTCATTGACACCAATGGCAGCTTTCCCCCCCGCCCTGTGGCAAATAACAGCCACAAGGGGAAAGTGATCTAGCTCATGGTCATGGTGGGGGCAAAGCCCCTCTCCCATGTCAATCCACAGAGACTCTATCTTGTTATTTAACATTTAAAAAATCACATGTTAAATGTTCAAAAAAGTGTTTTAAGTAATGTTAGATTCGACCTGTACTCTTGAATAGCAGCACTTTCACCATTGTAAGTTTACCTTCAGAAACCCTCTTGACATTTTTCCAAAGCAGATAAAGAAAACCTGACACAAGAGGCTGGAAGGTCTGCAGGGACATAAGAGCAGTGGACTGGTCTTCAACCAAAGCAAATGACTCTTGCTAGTAATCTCAGGGACTCATCTTCTTTACCCTATATTTTGTAATGTGCTCTGCATTCAGTGCTGCCTGGTTAATCTCAAGACTCTGTACGGAGCAAGATATTCTTAGGGTGCTTCCAAATGGCTGTTTCCCCAACAACAAATAGAGGGCAGGGAGGAAAGGTCTTCCTGCAGCACTAAGGTTTCAATCTGAATAGATTCCCCCAGTAGCTATTTCCTCAATGGGACAAATAAACCCTTTCTCCCCTAGCACCATGGCTCCAATCCAAATGGCACCCCCCGCCCCCCGTGGCTGCATCTGCCCTTTTAAACAAACATGGGATATCTGGTTATGGATCTCCTGCCGTCACATCTAGTTTGGCCATTGGGTTTTAGCACTTTCCTTCATTTCAGACTGCACCTTGATGGCTATATGATTGTCACTCACCAGCAAGCTTTTCTTCCTCTTTGGCGATATTGTCAGTATCAGAGTCCTCCTCAGGTGGTGTCATGTGCTCTGCCTGAGACTGGAAGTCTGGGTTTGAATCTGAATCTGTTGACACCATTTGCTTTGCAGCAAACATAGTAGATCCTGGCACTGCTGCTCTAGGTAGCTGAAGCAGACAGGAACTAGAGGGCATGCACTGTTTTGGAGCATATTGTGCCTGTTCAGCAGAGTAACATCCTCCTCCACTAGAAAACTGTATCTGTGAGCAAAGTGGATTGGAGAAAGGAGCTCCTTGCACATATAACTCATTCCAGGGCACTGACTGAAATGCAGGGATATAACCTAAGTAAACAACAGAAGAAGAAGAAGAAGAAGAGAAAACAACAAATCATTATTTTACAAAGCTTCAGTCAGCTGGGGATTTCTAAGTGCTCTACCAGTAACAACTAATTTAGTTTCACAGAAAGTCTTGTTGGGGGGAAAACAACATAGGCCAAAAGGGTCTACAAATGGCCTGGGGGAAAAAAAAAGCAATACTGTCATATTAGATGATACAAAAAGCGCTTTACCTTTTGCTGATGGGGAAAAAGAGTATAAAATCATTTCACTACTTTAAATGTTAAATTCAAACAGAATTGCAGGGACAGATATGAATCACTTTGTAGGGGGATTATATTGTTAAGAGTACATGCTGTGCCCTTCTTCCTCACCATCGATGGAATCTGCCCTTTCATGAGGAATCCTCATTCCTGAACAGAACTCAATTAGAAGACACCCACCTGAGCCCCCTGCTGATGGCTGTATTAGGAGCTGTCCTCCTATGTGATTTTGTAGATATGGAGCAGCAGAGTTCTCTCGAGGACAGGTCACAAGCCCACCATTGCCAGGTAGAGAGAAAAAAGCTGTGCTGGATTTACTGGGTGTAGCTGGTGTGAGACGGACAGTGGGCAACACACTGCTGCTAAGATGGATTGGGAAGTGGTGCAACTGAGACACCTGGTGTTGCGGGTACTGGAAGGCCCCAGCCTGGTTGCTTGGGTGATAATATGGGTTTTCTAGATTGGCTGTAGGTTCCAGCTGTTCAGGGTAATTGCATTGCACTGGAGAGCTGATACTAGGGCAAAGGGAGGGAGAAACAATGAACAAGTTATTTTTTAGAGTTACAATTTGCTCTCTTTTACTACTTACTTAATCAGTCATTTTTTATTTCAGTCATTGACCAGAAGCATTATCACACACAGCGGAATGTAATTTACATAAAATATAACAGAATTTAGCCACTGAGTTGGTGTACTTATAATTAAAATTTGACAATAAAAAATTTAAGAGAAATTCGTCTGAGTGACCAGGAAATGTCACAAGATAAGGCAAAATAAGAGTTGAACGATCATTCTTGAAGAGGTCACAATATAAGATAACATGTTCAGTAGTCTCAATATCACCAGACCCACAAGGACAAAGTCGGGAGGCATAAGGAACCTCCCATAAAGCATCACTGCAGAAAGCACGTTTAATTGAGCTAAAGATAGCGCCCGCCTGAACTTAGAAAAGGTGATATTATTTAAATATACAGCAAGTTTTGTGCTGAAAAGCTGATCTCCAAGGTATAAACCTTTTGGGATTTTAGCAACTTCAAGCTGTAAATTGTTGTCAGAAATTCGTTGTTTGATCAGCTTCCTAGCACAGTCGTGGCCCAAATGAATAAGCATATCAGGCGAAAACCCATAATATTGGGATTTTATTTTAACAAGTTGCTTCCAAGTAGAATCGAAATTATCAATTAATACCAAGGGGGCAAGTCCAGATTGGGAAAAGACTATTTTCAGCCAAAATGCAAAAAATACATTTCTAGTATTCCACTTCCAGAGAGCCAAGGCCCACCTCACACCAAATGACAGCATTAGGAACACATCTAGGAAGCTGTAATATAGATCTAATGAATTTGGTTTGGATTGCTTCCAGAGTGATTATATGCTATTATTTATCCCTCTCCACAAGGGATGAGGACAGATAACACTTTATTTTAAATAAATCCCAGAACCTTTAGTATATTATGCATACACATGCACCATAATAAATATCTATTTTTAAAACATTGCACTTAAAATACATCCTTACTTTTTCCCTGGACACTTGCCCAAATACAAATATTTTACAAGTCTGAAAGAAGCTCTGGCTCACTTGAAACAGCCAAAGGGTACTGCAGCTGCTCCAGGCATCTACTGCAGGTTTAGGGTAACTAAAGGTAGCAGATTTAGTCGGGGTGAGAAGAAAACTCAAAGGCAATGGAGCTTCCAAAGGCGAGAAGCCTTCAGCAAGAATACCTGTGTGCCTTTGTTTGAATTTGGCATAAAACAGAGGGCCTTACCACAAGACAAGGGGCAAGAGTGACAAAATGTATGGCACACCTCCCTACTCTCCCACTGGGTGCACCTGTTCCAGCTCTGGTCAAACCCAATGTCTGCACATAGATGCAATGCTTATATTACGCCTACATGCATAGATCTAAATTGCTTGTGAGTTATCAGTAGCATAGCATGGCCATACATGAGCTAGCTTGTACTGTATAGGAGCTATGCAGATATTACATCCATGCACACACATATGGATCTTTAAACAGGGCACACAGACCCAATGAGCAGGGCATGGAAGTGATGTGAAGTTCACTTTAATCACTCCATGGGTGAGGCAGTCACTACAGAAAGCAGATTTGGGGTGCAACTAAAAACAGGTTTGGTGAGAGTAGGGGGAACGTTTATGGAGATGGGAGCACAATTCAGCCTTTTTGCCTTGGGAGGCATACAACCTTCTTGATAGAGATGAATTTTCAGTTACCTTCACCTCACGTTCCCATTAGCTTCACTGTGGCTATTCTCATACCTTTGGCTCTGGCTGCTGTAGGTCAAGACCTCACAGGAGCTGCTTTCCTGACTGGATGGGCTGTATTCACTGCTGGGGGTATCAAGCATCAACGGAACAATATTATTGTTCGGGTTAAATACCATGTTGAGTGGGAGGCTGGCCCTACGAATAGGAGGAGGACTTGGAATAGCAGGAAAGATTTCTTCCTTGACAGAACCAAATGTGCCTTGGGAGATGGTCTTGGTCTGAATAGGTTCATACGGGGTTGCCCTGCCAGTAAATGAGGCAACTGTAAAAGAAAAAGAAAGGGTATGTTACATACTAGAGTTACACAACACAGCCAAAACCCTCCCAGCCCCGTAACTGGTGGAAAGAGAACAGCAGATGAGAGAGAGAGAGAGAGAGAGAGAGAGAGAGGGAGAGAGAGAGGGAGAGAGAGAGGGAGAGAGAGAGAGAGAGAGAGAGCGCAAGAAAAACTGATAGGGTAAAAAAGAAGGCAGATGACACCTGATAAGATCATCTGGGGAGGTTCTGTTACAGTTGCCGCCAGGTTGTCTGGTGGCAACTCGGGGCCATGACGTCTCTGTAGCTGCCCCAGGGCTTTGGAATGCACTCCCTGTCAAAATAAGAGCTTCTCCATCTCTGATTGCTTTTTACAAGACCATATTTTAACATATTTTCTCTAATTTGAGCAGAGCATGAAAATATAGGTTTAGAAAACCAAATCCTATTCCAATCCCCTTCATTAATGTCCATCTGTAAATCACTTTCCCAACCTGATTTTAATCCATCCAATGGTAAGATCTTATACTCCAACAGAATAGCATAAAGTCTGGATGTTAGCCCTTGAGTTGATGTATCAAACTTTAATATTAATTTTTCAAATTTCATCAGTTTTCTTTTGGCTGCTTGGATATTTTGTTCAGAAGTGAAAAAGAACACAGTTAATGTAGCCAAGTAAGATTAAAATCTGCAGATGTGTGTTTTTCCTATTCCAAGGAAACATACCACTACGGTATGTACATATGTATGTGTATAAATAAATAAATAAATAAATCTTACCCAATTATCCTTTATGCTATTATGCCTTCCAAATATTCCCACACAAAAATATGGTCTACAACTAATATAAGTGGTGAAATGAAGGGGGATAGGCAAGATTGCCATCCTCTCCAAATCTCCATAGCTGACTTTAAAAAGGGATTAGGAGCAGAATTAATGATCTTTTTAATAAGGTCAGCATGAAATGGTAAACTTTTAATCTGTTTTTTAAATTCACCATGAAGTTCCAAGGAGAACAATAACTTAGGTTCTGTACTGGCTACCATTCCCACAATAGTTCTCAGCTGTGAAGCTTCATAAAACAGCTTAAGCTTGGAGATACCCAATCCACTGTCATCCAATTTAGTATATGTCATATTACGAGAAAGCCTTGGCATTTTATTTGCATATATAAAGGACAGAAATAATTTTTGCCATATAGCAATAGCACTTACATTTATATACCGCTTTATAGCCGGAGCTCTCTAAGCGGTTTACAATGATTTAGCATATTGCCCCCAACTTTCTGGATACTACAATCCATATCTGGATTGTAGAAGAAGATAAGCTAGCTGGAAGAACCAGAAAGAGATTCAACTTGGGTAATAAAAACATCTTCACAGCAGCTATATGGCCCAACCAAGAAAGCTGAAATTTACACATAATTCAATTTATTTAACATTGATAATGTATTAGAAATTTTGACTCCTGAATAGGTAATTTTAATTACTTTTAATTACAGGCTTTTGATTAGATATGTTTTAGTTGTGTTTTAATAGTTTTAACTAATTAATTTTAATTGTTGAAATGTTAATCTTTTTTATTGGTTGTTTTTATTGTTTTGTAAACTGCCCAGAGAACTTGCGTTTTGGGCGGTATAAAAATATGCTAAATAATAAATAAATAAATAAATTCTGGAATCTTAATTATACCAATCATGGACACTACTTTTTCTATAGCTTTTAAACCCATATTGAACTCCTCACATTTTTGGTAACTGATGGATAGACCCAATACATTCCTAAAAGCTAGCAGCACTATCAGTATTGCTTGTAAAGGTTTTGAAAGAATTAAAATCATCTGCAAAAATGCTAATTAAACGCTCCCCATCATTAATCTTCAAACCTTTAATATACTGATTGATTGACTGATTGATTGATTAAGTGCCATCAAGTCAGTGTCGACTCTTACCGACTACATAGATTCTCCCCAGGATGATCTGTCTTCAATTGGTCTTTAAGGTTTCTCAGTGGTGCATTCATTGCTGTCGTAATCAAGTCCATCCATCTTGCTGCTGGTCATCCTCTTCTTCTCTTTCCTAGAACTTTCGCCAGCATTATGGACTTCTCAAGGAAGCTAGATCTTCACATAATGTGTCCAAAGTATGATAATTTAAGTCTGGTCATTTGTGCCTTGAAAATTCTGGATTGATTTGTTCTATAGTCCATTTGTTTGTTTTCGTAGCTGTCCATGGTATCCTCAAAAGTCTTCTTCAGGACCACAGTTCAAAATTGTCAATGCTTTTTCTGTCTTAATTCTTCAAAGTCCAGCTTTTGCATCCATAGGGTGTCATGGGGAAAACCATTGTCTGAACGATTCTAAACTCTGTAGGTGTAGACACATTATGGCATCAAAATATCCTTTCCAAGGCCATCATTGCAACCCTTCCAAGTGCTAGTCTGCGGCATATTTCTTGACTGCTGGATCCTTTACTGTTGATGGTTGATCGTAAAAGGCAGAAGCTATCCACCACTTCAATGTCTTCATTGTCAATTCTGAGGCTGGTTGCTGTACCTGTTGTCATTGGTTTAGTCTTCTTTAATTGTAGTCCCATTTTTTCACTGTGCTCCTTGACTTTCATTACTAGAGCTTGCAGATCATCTGCATTCTCAGCTATCAAAGTGATGTCATCAGCGTAGCACATGTTGTTGATGTTTCTTCCTCCAGCTCTAAAACTACGCTAATCTTCTTCCAATCCAGCTTCTCTCAGTATATGTTCAGCATATAAATTGAATAAAGGAGGAGAAAGTATACAGCCTTGTCTTGCTCCTTCGCCGATCTGGAACCAGTCTGTTTCACCATGTTCTGTCTGGACTGTGACTTCCTGTCCTGTGTATAGGTTTCTCATGCAAACAATGAGATATTCTGGGATGCCCATTTTCCTAAGGATATTCCACAACTTGACAGGTTTGATGCAATCAAAGGCTTTTTTGTAGTCAATAAAGCACATATTGACTTCTTTCTGGTATTTTTTGGCTTTCTCAATTATCCAGCGTGCATCAGCAATGATGTCTCTTGTTCCTCGGCCTTTTCTGAAACCAGCGTGAACATCCGGCATTTCCCTTTCCACATAGGGCTCTAATCTGCGTTGGATGATCCTGAGCATTATTTTGCTAGCATGTGAAATCCGTTTTGCTTTCTTCTGTTTCTTGGCCTTTGGCAGTCTCTTTTCACATTCGTCCTTAACAACTTCTTTGATTTCATTCCACAGTTCCTCTGGTTCCCTATCAATGAGGTTCAGAACTTCAAAGCAGTTCCTGATGTTCTCCTTGAAAATGGCGGGTACATTCTCAAGAACATATTGTGGAAGCTGGATAGCTTTGTTTTTCTGCTTTAGCTTGACCTGGAACTGGCACATGAGCAGTTTGTGATCAGTTCCACAATCAGCCCCCGGTCATGTCTTCACTGTTATAACTGAGCTCTTCCACCTCCTTGCACCAATAATGTAATCAATTTGATTTCTGTGTATTCCATCTGGTTATGTCCATCTGTATTGGCGCCACTTTGGTTGTTTGAAGAATGTGTTAGCAATGATGAGATCATTGACTTGGCAGAAACTAATAAGTCGTTCTCCTGCTCCTAGGACTTATAGGCCGACTGTGTTTTCCTCTTTACCTTTTCCAGCTTTGGCATTCCAGTCTCCAACCACCAGCATCACATCTTGCTTGCATGTTCTATCAATTTCAGACTAGACTTTAGCATAAAACTCATTAACTTCCTCTTCTTCTGCATCAGTTGTAGGGGCATAGACTTGAAGAACTATCATGTTAAAGGATTGTCCATGAAATCTAATTGATATTAGTCAGTCACTGACCGCATTGTACCCAGGTACTGTCATTTCTATAACCTTCCTTCCTATGAAAGCAACACCGTTCCTTTGGTTTTCGTGTCCTGAGTAGTAAATGGTATGATTTTCTGACTGAATGTGTCCCATTCCAGTCCATTTTAATTCACTGATGCCCAAAATGTCAATCTGTAGTCAATTCATTTCATCTTTCACTGGGTCGAGCTTTCCCATATTCATGCTTCTTACGTTCCACGTTCCCACTGTAATTCTGTCTTTGCAGCTTTGGATTTTCTTTTCCGGCTCGGCAACATCAGCTGCTAGATGTCCAAAAGGCTTTAGTCTAACCGCGTCATAAACACCATCAGTGATGGTGAATATATTATGACTAAATATATTATGCACCCTTCTCCCAAATCAACTTGCCCATGCACTGGCACCCATACTGTCTTTTGACCTATATTCTATTACAATTTTCTCGAATACTGTTGTCTCTTCAGCAAAAGGAGAAACTCTTTTTATTCTCTTGTGTCTTTTATATTATCTTCATTATTTTTAACAGTTGTTATTTTGTTTAGGATATTATCATTTTTTTATTTTCTGAAAGCTGCCCAGCATTCCAACCCACCCACCCACCACCGCAAGAAAGTCTATAAGGTTTTTTAAAAATATAACATAATAAGGAAGAGCTTGATTTTTTTCTATTTTGTTTTACTTATTTTTATTCTTTAAAGGTGAAATGCTCTCCTATTATATTACTCAGCCATGGGTAAACTCATGTAGTCTGGAAACTAAACAAAAGTTGAATGCATCAGTGAGGCTACCTACTTCTGCCCCCCACCCCAAGGTCTTCTACCATGTTTTTTCTTCCATTACATTTAGATATATGAAGGTTGCATTCTCCCACACTCCAGGGCTGAAGTGCACATTTACCCTGAAGTTTGTAGGGCAGGCAACAAAACTTTGACACATACTATGTTAAAAACAGATACAAAGTACAAGAAACCTACTTATGTCAACATAATTAAGATGCCCCCCCACCCAAGTTCACTCTGGTTGCTGGAAGACAGTCTAAACACAAAATCTTAGAAATATAATACACAACAGCCATTTCCCCCCCAATTTATGTTTCTTGTTGTTGGCAGGGGTATCATACATAATGAATCAGCCTCCATTTGTGTAATTATTTAACAATTTTCATCTGACAACATGGTTTGTACTCCACACACTGAGGGCATGCACATAAGCAGCCCTACCCAGGGAGGGCTGCTAATGTGGAGCACCGGGATGGAGCATCTTGGTGCTGCCCTGCTGGGTAGCCCAAGTTTTTTACCTGGGCTTTTACTGAGGTAGAAGGGTAAGCATGAAGAGCTGGGCAGCTGGAGCACCTGGCAGTGGGGAAATCTCTGGGCTTCATTTCCCTGGCCCTCAGATGACCATGCTGCTCCCCACAGCATAGCTCATATGGTCATGTGAGCAGTGTGGCCAAGGAAAAGGAAAGGATCGCCTGGGGGGAAGGTAGGTGTAATCTTGCCTCTTTCCGCCCTAGCCCTCCCTGGCTCAGTTACAGGGTTGTGTGAACGACCTCACTGCATGGCTTATAATTTTTAACAGATGAAGTTAAATTTAATGTATCATGAAAGTGGGTATGGTATGATATTTATAAACAGATAATATAGACTAGTGGTGAACAAAACTTGCTGGTACCAGAAATTAAGGCAACAGGGAAACCTAATACCATTTCAACATTTAGTAGTAGTAGTTTGGACTTCACACCACTGTTCCCTCTAAGGCGTGTCTGTGCTCCCAGATGTTTTTTTTTAATCCAAAATTCCCACTCAGGTGGAATCAGGAAGGTAGTCTCACTCTGAATGCATGTGTGAGCACACTGCCTTGATACTGCCAGCCAAAACAAAACTCATTCCACACACAGAAGAAGAAAAATTAGAGAGTACACTGCTTCACACTGCTGGAAAACAAATAATTTAGGACTCAGTTTGATGAACAGAAAGTTAAGTTCTTGTATAGGAAACTAATGCACGAGCGCAACCTACTGGCTGTCATTGACATTGTAAGAAAGGGAAAACCAAGTACAAGGACTTGGTTCTCAAAATGTGCGTCAGGACTCTCTAGATCATTGCAAGAGACTTTGCAAGAAGACTGCAGCTGCTGGGACTCTATGTGTGATCCATAGCTACTGAAAGACAAGCAGCAGAGGAGCTCCCTTCCCTCCACACTGAACTGAACTTGGCAAGCAGCAGATGGAGGAAGACATTGTTCAGTGGCTGCCTTCGAATGTAACACAGAACCTTCCGTGCTCCCCGTCCCCCATCCACATTTGGATGAAACGGTGAGCTCCTTCTCTGCAGCCTTGTTGACTGCAGAGAGGAGGAGGAACTGGCTGTGTGGGCTTCCTTCCTTCATGAAGGACAACCTGCACAACCAATAGCAGCTGGAGTGAGGGAGGAACAAACTGTGGTGTCAGTGTTCGGATGTAACACTGGCACCGCAGAACTGGAGGTCCAGGAGGTGGTCCTCACTACAAACTGAAGGTACAATTCTCTGTTAATATACATTCACTCTGCAGACTTATATGTGATAATTTTCCATACCCACCCATGAAATGGCTTGTGCAGGGTTGAGGAGCTATGGAAGACAGAGTAGACTTAATAATTTAGAAGAGAACTTAATGGACCATTACCATTAATGTTCATTCTCTTTGATGGAAGGAGGCTATCACAGAGTGGGTTTCTCCTCCCACTAGCTCTGGAGGCAGAGCTATGTTAATTGGCCATCTTGAGTGACTCTTCCAGTGGGAGGAACCCCCCTCCTAGTTTTGGGATGTAATGCAACAGAAAAAACAAAAACAACAAAATCCTGTACTCAAAAAATATTACTTAACAAGGCTGTGAAAAATCCAAAATTGACAAATAGTGGTAGTGCCAATTTGTACAGTGGCTGATATGATGGGCAGCCTGTCATTGATGGCAGGGACTCATTGGGGCTGCACAACTTCTAAGGCATTCCTGACAGTGTTGTGACAGGGCTGCTGCAGAATGACTTTAAAGTGCTTCTGGGTGGCAGCACAAAACTCTTTCTGTTGTTTCGAAAGGAAAGAGTGCTGTGATGCCCGGAAGCACTTTAAAGTCATTGTGAAGCAGCCCTGTCATGACACTGTCATTGTGCAGCAGCCTCGGAGGACCCTTACTGTCAACAGAAGACTGTGCATCATGTTGGCTACTGTTTTTAATGTGTACCATACAGGTACTAGTCTAGAGTTAGTGCTGCACAAGGTGTGAAATGGCTTTACAAAGACAGCAGAAGGGAAGAAAGGTAATAAAGTGGTTTGGTGGGTAACAGGAAACAAAGCAATGTCTCACCTGATGTAGAGATCAGCTGTGCAGGCTGTCCACTGTGCATGCTAGAATAGTTGACAGTTGTAGTATCCATCTTTAGTGTGGTGGAAGGATCATGCATATTGCCAGATAGTGAGGGCATGGGTAGCAGTGTTGCACTGAAAAGAAAGTTAAATATCATGATAGAGTAAGAAATGAAGAAAAGACAAAATGTAAACCTTTACTGGATTTTCTTTCACATTCACCTCCCAATTCACCAACTGAGAGAAACACCTCAATAGTTACAAAAGTATCTAGATTATTCTCACACAACAGTTTTCTCTTTTTCTCTCTCTAGCAAGGCTAGTGCCTCTCTCCCATGTCCCCAGTTTAAATTTGCATGGTTTAGAATTCAAACATTACAACTTGCAAAACAGAATTCGGAATATTTCAGAAAGAACTGGGTTGATACAGAGGGAGGAAGTACATATGAACAGCCCTGTTGGATCAGGCCCAAGGCCCATCTAGTCCAGCATCCTGTTTCACACAGTGGCCCACCAGATGCCGCTGGAAGCCTACAGGCAGGAGTTGAGGGCACGCCCTCTCTCCTGCTGTTACTCCCCTGCAACTGGTACTCAGAGGCATCCTGCCTTTGAGGCTGGAGGTGGCCTACAGCCCTCCGACTAGTAGCCATTGACAGACCTCTCCTCCATGAAGTTATCCAAACCCCTCGTAAAGCCATCCAAGTTGTTGGCTGTCACTACATCTTGTGGCAGAGAATTCCACAAGTGGATTATGCATTGTGTGAAAAAGTACCTCAATTTGCTGGTCCTAAATTTCCTGGCAATCAATTTCATGGGATGACCCCTGGGTTCTAGTGTTATGTGAGAGGGAGAAGAATTTCTCTCTATCCACTTTCTCCACACCATGCATGATTTTACAGACCTCTATCATGTCTCCCCCCAGTCGTTTCCCCCCGCTAAACTAAATAGCCCCAGGTGTTGTAGCCTTGCCTCATAAGAATTGTATGTATAACAAAAGTAGTGAAAACATGAGACAAAAAGGCAGTAAAGACAGGGAAAGAAGAACCATGACAAGTGATAAGGAGGTGTAAAGGAAATGAAAGTCTCATCCCCATAACATTGGGGCCCTGCCTAGCAATCTCTCTGTAGGGGAGAGGAGTTTGGGATAATCAATTTGAATTGTTGAATATAAAAACAATGATGATCACATTTGTACATCTTAGCACACATTTAATTTTTAGTGCAATATATATTAATTTCACATATGATGTTTATGGGGGAAGACCGCATAGCAGAATTCATATTAGCTTTAGTTTCTATAATTTTGCATCCCAAATTTAGGAAGGGGGAACTGAAGGGGGAAAAATTCTATAAACTTGCTCCCCTCTTTCCCATGCCATACTTGCTGTTATGTAACTTCCATAACATTCCAGTAACTTCCAGTAACAGATGTTACTGGATGCACAGATAAGGACTCGTCATGTTCAGGTAACCAAAACAGGTAAGAGGCATGTGTTCAATGGGCTCTTACCTATCCTGGTTACCTGAAGATGGAATTACCTGAACTATGGAATCATGGTTGAATGCTAATTACCCACATTGCTGTGACCACAAGAACCCACACCACATTGACAATCTTGGTTTCATCCTGGCGCCTTTCATTTGTATAAGTCTGACTCTCTGGCTGGAGTTTGACAATTTTTCTCAGACTATTGAAGGTGGACTGGGAGAACCATCGTCCATGGTATGTCTGCTCATTTTACTATTGCTTCCACTAGCATTCCAAAAACCTGCAAAACCGTTTGCCCAGAGATACTACAGGGATGAAAAAAATTATGACGATGTGCTGATGCAAATGATAGCAATGCCTTTATTAGATCACTTTCAACTCTCTTTAAAATTATCCTTTGTCTCCAGACTAAGAGGCAGAGGCTTCTTACCCTTGAGAACTTTGTTGGGGGCCTACTGGCAAAGTTGATGTTGTAGCTGGGCATTTCTTGTTGCCTTTCACTGTCAGTTTTTCCATTTTTCTCCATTTTGCTCTGCGATTCTGGAACCAAACCTAACAAAGAGAACAAATGAAACAATTCTCAGTGAAACACACACATACAGAGCATTTCTGTCTCTTCCTTAGAGACACTGTCTGCAAAAGATGGGAGCTTATGAGAAGTTCATGTTAATGGCTACCTTCCACTAGTTCCACTACCTTCCACTAGTTCCACTACCTTCCACTACCTTCCACTAGTTCCTTCCACCCCTGCTAACTGAGCAAAGAGACACCTTTTAAAGTGGTCTTATTTTTGTATTATTTATTTTTCTGTGTAAACTGCTTTGGGAACTTTGGTTAAAGAGCAGTATATAAAGATTCACAGTGGTAGTAGTGATAGCTGTTCACATGCCCCCCTTTAAAACAGACTCAAGGGGGCCCAAAATACACTGTTTTTCCCCACCAAAAGCAGCTGTGGAATCTAAACTGCCCCCTCTCCAAGCTGCATATCTGTGTCTAATCCTCCATGGGGGGGGGGAGAGTTGGGGGAAGGCATGTTTGAGTGGGAAATTGCCATGGGTAGAAAGGTTATGCTGGCTCTTCTCCCACTCCTATCAGTCCTTTGCCCTTGATTGCAGCCTCTGCTGTTGTTTTTCACTTTAAAAATAAAGAAAAGAAAGAAAAAACAAAAAGAATTGCAGGGAAATACATGTGATTGAGCATAATTTGCAATCTAGACCACAGTAACATTTTCAGGTTCAAACTATACTTGATGCCAGGAGATCAGTGATCCATCCGAATCATTCCTCCTCAAATTGCTTTCCCACCCACAGGGACTAACATAGGGATTCCCATGGGTCACTATGCAGGTTAGGAAGCAGCTGGGACAGTCAATTTTTATTGCAAAAGCATCCCATTCCAAAAGGGTTAGTTACCCCTTCCCCTAGGACTGCTGCAAATATGCAGCACCCTGAGCCTGCATTTAGGCTCAAGCGGAGAGCCATACCAGGAGATGCACCACAGATTTTCTGGCATCATCTGCAGCTTAAGCCTTAAAGAAACCACCCAGAGACATAAGTCTGGGGCTGTATAAAAATATGTTAAAGAAAGAAAGAAAGAAAGAAAGAAAGAAAGAAAGAAAGAAAGAAAGAAAGAAAGAAAGAAAGAAAGAAAGAAAGGTCTAGTCAGTGAAACATGGACTGGGGAGCCTTGTGTTCAGATCCCTGCTTGGCCACGAAGACCATTCGGTGGCCTTCAGCAAGTCACTCTAACTTTAATCTTCCTCACAGACTGATATGTGTGTTTTTACTTTTTGTTATACATACAATGAGACAATTTCTATATATTCTCAGTGAGGGTATATAAATGGGATCACTCTCTTCTCTTTACCATTCAGATGCTGAGAAAGAAATATGAGAAAGATGCTGAGGAAAAAACCAGCAGCACTATTTCCCATTCATGTTCTCTAGAGACGAAGCCATGCCACAGGAGAGAATGAAACCCCAGCCACTGAACATGAATTCCAAAAGAAAACAAGAAAGGTCAAATAAGGAACACAGTTTCAACTTCTTCTAGAGCTAGAAGGCCTTCTCCAAAATCGCTGTTTGGTGACTACTATCACATATTTAGCCAATGATCTATGTATGAAAAACATACACATGAACTGAATTGGAACATGGTATTTCATCAGACCAACATCTGTGTAAAAGCCAGTACACAATTCTGCTCTGCTCCTGGCCTGCATTAAATTCATAAGTTCGCAAACCTTTATTCCAATAGCAACTACTGTATCTAGAATTTCTCTTAGTCTGTTTCAGCACACAAAACAAAACCTGCTCATGTAAGCAGTCTAACATGGACTCAACAAATTCACATGACATCACACCTCCTTATCCATAAAAAAGCAAATTGTTATGTTCTTCTCACGGAAGAATAACAGTAGTCTTGCAAAACCTGGCAGTTTGGAAAATACCCTCCTCATATAAGTGGATTACTTATGTGAACATTTTTGTGCAAGTTATTGTTGGAAATGACTATATATAGTGCTCATCAGGTAAGATTCACCATAACCCGTTGTGGTGTCACACCAACAGCAGCAGCAATTTCCCGGCGCTTCTCATTGTCAGGATAATGGTCTTCATGGAACATTTTCTCCAGCTCCTCTAACTGTTCTGAAAAGGAAGGCACCATTAAACAAACAAACAAAATGTGAAAGAGAGAAGAGGAAAAGACAAAGTGAATTAAAAAAAATTACCAGGAGAAGAAGAGCCCAGAAAAAATTAGGTAATTTTGGATCTTTAAAATCAACCCAACTTCACTTTCAAAATATAAATAGAAAGCTTATCTAAAACAAAACAAAGCGTTAACCAGCATGGTGTAGTGGTTAGAGTGCTGGACTAGGACCGGGGAGACCCGAGTTCAAATCCCCATTCAGCCATGATACTTGTTGGGTGACTCTGGGCCAGTCACTTCTCTCTCAGCCTAACCTAATTTACAGGGTTGTTGTGAGGAGAAACTTAAGTATGTAGTACACTGCTCTGGGCTCCTTGGAGGAAGAGTGGGATATAAAATGTGAAAAAATTTATATTATAATCTATTATATTAATTCTATTATTATTATATTATATTAATCTATTATATTAATTATATTAATATTATATTAATTCTCCTGGGTGTGTCTTGGAATGTGTGTCCCAGAGCCTAGCTGATTGGCTGGGCGGCGGATGGGCCTGATTGGCTGAGGCACACTCAGGAGGATTGGTTGCCGCGGCAGCGGCAGGCCTGGCCTCAGAGGCCAGAGGCAGCGGCAGGCCCAGCCCAGCCGCGGAGGCAAGGCTCAGGAGGTGGGGGAGAAAATGAGGTGGAGGGGAGAAAGTGGGGTGGAGGGGAGAAGTGGCGGCTGGCCCTGAAAGTGGAGACTGGGGCAGAAGGTAGGGGGGAAGAGGTAACCACCGGCCCCAAAGAGAGCACAGATGCTCTGTGCAGGGTTGGCTAGTAAATAAATAATTCTGAAGTGGATGGATGGATGCAACGCGCCAAACTAGGTTGAAGATTAATTCCAGTGGCAAATATTCTTCAACTTTTAACGTATG
This sequence comes from Hemicordylus capensis, assembly GCF_027244095.1. Classification (NCBI taxonomy): domain Eukaryota; kingdom Metazoa; phylum Chordata; class Lepidosauria; order Squamata; family Cordylidae; genus Hemicordylus; species Hemicordylus capensis. The sequence goes on from NC_069661.1 coordinate 129,133,871, forward strand.
GGAATATATTAACCATCATCCATTTAAAACTATTCAACAATTAGCAATATTCAGACATTCACCACCTGTGGTTGACAAATGCATGAGGGGCGAATGGGAGCATGCTGGCTAGCCACTTCCCCGAAACACCAACATGTTCTCTGGCCACTCCCCATCATCTTGTTCAGCACTTGACTGCAGAGGTAAGTGCTGAATGCAGGAAAATATTTTCCCTGTGATTAAAAACCTGTGATGACAAAAAACATCCTCTCGTCAATTACTACCCCAAGGGGTGATGTATGTTTTCTTCCTCTCCTCATATGGACATGTCCCTGCACTGTACTGGGTGATTGCTGATCACTTGTTGTTTATTGGATTAATTGTTTTATTATGTTCTATTGTTGTTTTTATTGTATAATCAATACAATTGATTATACAATCAATATAACTTGGGGGACCTCATTAGGGTTGAAGGTAGAGTTCAAATAACTAGATGAACAAAATACAAATTAGATAAAATACGACAAAACAACTATAAGTCTCCTGCTCCTCACAAGAAAACAGACCCTGAAGCACCTGCCTCAAGGACTTCCTACTGCTGAGGGCAGTGGAAAGCCACATGCACTAGACAACCAGCTCTTCTTAACTGCTTACCAGGACTGTAGAATGTACGTGCCTTCTTCCGGGCAGGTGGGACGGGTTCTTCTGGGGGTTCTGGCGGAACCTCTTTGTCCTTGGTTCCATCCTGGCTGCTTCGGGATACTTGGAATGCAGAAAGTCTGCAGGACTGGTGGCCTGTAGAGTTAGTTGCAGCACATCTGGCTGCTCTTTGTGTAGCATGACCCAGGCTCAGATTCTGATTTACATCCTGGATCTGCTCTAGTATATCCATGTCCTCAAGCACAGCAGAGGATGTTTTTGGGGAGCTTGCTACAAGAATCCTATTGTTTCTACTCTTTTTCGTCTCTGTAATATTAAGACAGTATACCTCTCCTTGTGACTCTGACTGCTTGGCAAATTCTTGATTTAGTTCAGCTCCTAGATCATGGGGATTCACATTTGTGTCCCCACAGTAGGTTGGCAGGTGCCTGCAAATGGTGGTGAAGTTCAAAGCCGGTGGCTGTGGACCAAGTGATCCAGGCCCCTGGTCTAAGTAATAAGTTCTATCTGCTTCTTCATCCTTAGCAAGGTCAGAGTCCTTTTCTTTCTTCACAGATTCATTTTCTATTATCATTGTGTGGAACAAAGTCAGCACTCCATTTTCAGCTCCAGTCTTGCACACAGGGTTCCCAGTTTGAACAAACTGCTCTGTGCACAACAGTGGCTTTTTCAAATTTTTTACTTCTTGCTCCTCAAGGTGTTCCTTGCACACTGCAAAGCAAAACACACCCAATTATTATTATTACGGTTATGCAATAACACACTTTATGAAGTAATATGGTATAAGAAAACAATAGCAAATAAAACAAAGAAATGGGCCATTTTGAACAGGCCACTAGAAACAGGCCATTTGAGCTCGATTCTATGGGGGTTTAGGGAAAGGTTTAAAAAAATCAACTGCCCATTTCTTTTGTGGGTTGGGTGGTAGGTAGCACCCATTATGTCCTACCACCAACCCACTTTGGTGTCCCTGTGTGCAAGGCTACCTATGGGGAATAATGGGGTGTTTTGAGTTTCCCCATTGTCCTCTATGGCCGAAACACTCAAAACATTTCAGGCTGTTACATCAAAACAGCCGTCTTGATTGCTGTTTCGGCAAAACATTTCAGCTGTTTTGTATTTTGTTTCAAGCATGAAAAGGAATGCAGTTTCATGCACATCCTTAGCCAAAAGCTTCACAGAAAAGATGAAATAATTTATTTAATGCATTTTGCTTATGAAGTCAAAATTTCCATTGCTCAAAGACTTCTCAGAAAAGGTGAAATAATGCATTTCCATTGCTCAAAAGTAAAAAATAACTTCCCATGATTATGCCCTGTTTTTTGTGGCATAATCTTTATAATCCTTATCAGTATTTCAATTTTGTTTCCTCAACTCCCTAGGTTTGCAAATGGCACCTGTTTCAGAACCTCTTAACAGTCAAACTAAATGAGATGTTTACTGCATGCTTAGAAGTCCTGTGATTCACCTTTTTCTCTTTTTTTGAAAAAAGCAGCCAGATTAGGGTCCAATCAAGACTGCGATTGTGAAGCAATTCCAAGGGTTATGGAATGAGGCATGTTACCACTTTTTTCCAGTGACTGCAGCCATAGCATTACTTTCAAGTTGATATTATATATAAACCACTGGATCTCCTACTATAAAGCTCTATCTTTACAAAACCTTTAAATATTATAGATACTGAGGAGATTCTCACAATCAGCACAAAGCAGGCTAAGGGAGCCTAGCTCGCTTTTTGCTGATCGTCTGCTGCCACGGGAGCTGTGCGGCAGCAAACCCTCCTAATTCCCCCTCCCCTTAAATGAGGTTAATGGAGCGAGCACTCCGCTAACCCTGTCCTTTCGATTGTGTGTTGCTGCGGCACAGCAACATATGAGGAGACCCCTGCCGGGAGGCTGAAACAAGCCTCCCAGCCCTGGGGGTCTCTCTAAGATGCCCCGCGTGCTTGCGTGGGGCATCCTGGAACTTCGAGGGGCCATGTGGCCCCTGAGCCCCGCAGCCCCCGCTGGCTCCGTGACGGAGCCAGCAGTTGTGTTGGGAGCCAATCTGGCCGCCCAGGGCTGCTTTCCTGATAGTCTGCGGGGAGAGCAGGCTAAGCCCGCTCTCCCCACAAACCCCTTCCCAGCGAGTCTCACTGATCATGAGACTCGCTTCACTGTCAGTGATCTCTCTAATATTTTTCATCTGTGTGCGGAATGAGTTTTGTTCTGGGCAGCAGTATCAAGGCAGTGTGTGCACACCTGTATCCAGTGTGGGGCCTTCCTGATTCTACCTGAGCGGGATCTAAAATTAACTCAGTGGGCAACTAAAAATGTGTGAATGTGTGCGCATGCACATGCCTTAGAGGGAACACAGGATACCGTCATATCTGAAATGTGCAAAATACACTGGTAATCAAATCAGAATTTCTGGACACCCCTTTCTGCATTTAGTGCAATTATATGCTAATTCAGCCCAGTGCACAATCTTGTACAGATGACTATTTCCCCCACTTCAAATTATACTCCGTGTTCAAAGTTTTGCCCTCATTAGGTTTTCTCTGCATATTTTAATTTAATCTGAAGAAAAGCAAACACTTCACTAATGTAATCAGGTTGTAGCGTTGCTTGCTAGCCATTAGAAAGCGTTGCTTGCTAGCCATTTCTAATCATTATTAGAAAGAAAAGCATGTTAAATCCTGATACAGATATAATATATATGCATAATATATATTACATATGCATATATTAAACATATAGTTGCTTTGAGATATTGCACAAGGAAAATCAGTGTGTTGCTGTAGTTCACACAGCTTTCATGATAGGTGTCAAGAAGTGGTAGCTTGGTTACTACCAGGTTTGGAACTATTTTTGGTTACTTCTGACATTTGTCAGTTCATCACCTCCTGATTCCAAAGTATAGAAAGCATGTACACATCTGTAAGAACAGGAAAAGTAAAAGCTATACTCAACTACAAATGATTCTACGGGACAGATAAAATGTATAGGCAAATGGCTGGCATCCAGAATAACACAACATTTGTGCTCTAATGCTGCATGCACATTAAAAGGGAGGAGTGATTTTGTCAGTCTCTCCTTCATTCTGAAACGTTCCGCTGTACTTCTGGAAAACATGCCCCTGAAGAATGAGTGATCCTCAAGGTTATATTTCTGGGAAGCAGGTTTCAGAGGGAAAGAGAGATTGAAGAAAATTGTTAGTCGTCAACATCTGGGAATCCCTGTTAGAGGGAACACTGATACATAGCACTACATTTAAACACACGTTTGTACTCTATTTTTGTACACCTTTTGCAAAAGAAAAGGTGAGTCTACCATCCCATCCCAGGGGTTAAAGGACCTCTGAATGAAAACCCTTGCTCTAGCATACCAGTCAAAATAACTGATTCTTGTCCTGGCTTTTCTTCTTCTTCTTTTAGTGGTGCATAGTCTCACATGTCTCTGAGATCTGCTGTCCAAAGTAATTGCTTACATCACTTCACACTGAGGCCAAGTTAAACACTTTCAATTTAAGTGACTATGTTCTACCCTGGTTTGGGAGCTATGTGGAAGCAAGGTAGCTTTCCCGCCTACCTTGCTTCCACACACTCACTTCTACCCAGGTTTTCCTCTTACCTTGCTTTCACACAACCAAAAATTGGGAGAGCACACAGATCCCAAACCCGGGTAGTAGGGATGTGTTCGAACTGGCTTGGTGCCTCCTTAGGGAAGCGTCGAACTGGCTTGGGTGCCGGGCTGTGTGCAACTGCAGTGCAGCTGCTCCTAGCAGCCTGCACGTGGCATCAGCATGGACATGGCTGCCACATGCAAGCTGCTGGGAGCAGCGCTACAGCCACACAGGGCCTTTTGAAATGCAAGCACCACACTCAGAAAAGCTGTGGGGCAGCTTAGGAGCAGGTAAGCCGTGCTTATCTTGTTTTTAAAGGATCAGATCCCCACCCCACCCACAGCTGCCCGAGCTGGTTCAGGCACATCCCCACTGGGTAAGGTAAAGTGTGCCGTCAAGTCGATTTTGACTCCTGGCACCCACAAAGCCCTGTGGTTTTCTTTTGGTCTTAGAATACAGGAGGGGTTTACCATTGCCATCTCCCGCACAGTATGAGATGATGCCTTTCAGCATCTTTCTATATCACTGCTGCCCAATACAGGTGTCTCCCATAGTCTGGGAAACACACCAGTGGGGATTCAAACTGGCAACCTTCTGCTTGTTAGTCAAGCATTTCCCCTCTGCACCACTTATGATCACCCCTACAGGGTAGAACACAGTTTTCACTTGTGTGAATGACCTCAATGTTTCACTGGATGTTAAGGTTGACAATCAACCAGGAAACCAGACTGTGAACCACCCAGGAACTTTATTGTATGGAGAAGTATAGAAATGAAACGAAATAATGCAACCTGGTGTTACTAGAAGAGCAAGGGACAGGACTGTTTCTCCTCCCTTTTTTTTAAAAAAAAGAGTTGTTCACCTGAGATGAATGGACAGCTTTTGCATAGGGCTCTGCCCTCAGGCCCCCCCCCCCGCCCCCCCCGCCCAAAGAAAGAAATCAATGGTCTCTCCAGCCCATGACCCACACAGGGCTCTGCCTCTTATTGAACTACCCAAAGGAACCACAACCTTGATATGGGAAATTTGAGAACTGTGCCTGACCCCATTTATCTTTACTGAGAAGTAAGTATGTGTTCAATGAGATGCACATACTACTCTTACACACATATGCACAGGTGTACAACCACAGAGAAAACAAAACTGAATATTGTAGAGGTTTCTGCCAATGAAGTGAACACAGTGAATCAGGCCCCTGGAACTGCTCAGGGAGGAATTCTCCCATGTCCTTACACGATTAGTGAAACCTATGATCCCAAATGCCTCTGTAACTTTGAAGAGAGTTACTTTAAAGTAAAATGAAATGGAATGGACTTCCAGTAAACACCGGACTGTAAAAAACTGCTGGTTGAGAGCCAGCGTGGTGTAGTGGTTAGAGTGCTGGACTAGGACCAGGGAGACCCGAGTTCAAATCCCCATTCAGCCATGAGACTTGCTGGGTAGTCACGTATCTCTCAGCCTAACCTACTTCACAGGGTTGTTGTGAGGAGAAACCTAAGTATGTAGTACACCGCTCTGGGCTCTTTGGAGGAAGAGCGGGATATAAATCTAAATAATAATAATAAATAATAAAAAGAGTCTTAAATCACAAGGGCTGCAATGTGCAAAGAGCAGCCACTATATTGCCCCAGGTTTTCTTCCTCAGGGGGCTCTCAGGCTCAAAAACTGGTTGCTCTTATCTCAGTAGTGAAGTCAAACACTGCTCCTCCCAGTTAAAGTCAAAGACCTACAGCCCTTTAGCAGCCACTAGCCACTTAACCTGGGTTGCGTCCACCGAAAGGACTTAAATAGCTTGTTAACCTCACTAATTATTTTACAAGCAGTGTGTACGCAAATCCCTTTGTTTTGGTTCGCTCGATGGACAAAGAATGCCCCAAATCCCAGCACTAAAGATGGGAGGGAGGGAGGCTTGCCATCATGAATGAGAGGGTCAGGAAGTTGCTCCTCCAGTTCTAATGCCATTTAGACATAATCCGACCAGAAGATTACGACGAATATACCGCATTTCAAAAGCTCCCAAAGCGGTTTACATAGATATAAATAATTAAGTATCAATTACATCAGTAATTAAAGGGGACAAATAAAAGTCTCGTTAACGAATGAGCTTAGAGGTTCCCTCCACCCCAAGGTTAGTTTTGCAGTTTTGGCCAGTTGTCTCTCATTTAAGACTCCCCGCGTATATAATAAGGAAGGCACAGAAACGCCTTGGCGAACTACTCCAGGGCCTCCCCCCATCTGATTACTCGTATTCGCTCGCTTTGATTATTGATTACTCCCATTCGCCCGCTCTTTGCAGCGCACGCTAGTTGGGCTCCTTCTACTCCCGGCTGTACCCTCTTTACCCGCGTCCTCGAGAGGTGTTGGTTGCTCCAGCTTCGCGCTAAGTTCCATCTTTCCCTCCGCGCGCGTGGGGTGGGGAGGTGGCCTCCCGGCGCGTGAAGGCCGCTTAGAAACCCGCAAGTCGCCGCGCCACGGCCAGGCGGCGCCATGAGCTACAGGCGCTCGCAGGAAGCTTCATCAAAGCCACCTGAGCTGGAGGACTAGTGGTGAAAAGGTCAAGTCAGTCACCTTGTTCAAGGAGTGGGAAGGAGGAGGAAGAGAAAAGACAGTCTTTCTCCGATATCCTTAGGGATCTCGTCCGTTCCCTCCCTCTCCGGCTTCTGTTGGATGGAAGCACATATTGCCTCTCTTGTCGCCTAATCCTATGGGCCTGTTTGGGGCAAGTCGTCAGAGCAGAAAAGCTCAAGTTTCGGGTGGGGGATCATCCCGCTATAAAAGAGCAAGTCTTACTGAGGAAGAATCAACACGACTTCTGCGAGGGTAAGTCTTGTCTCATTAACATTCTAGACTTCTTTGAAAGGGTCAGTTACTACTACGGAAATGTATATACTGCTCTTCAACCAAAGTTTTCTAAGCGGTTTAAATAGAAAAGTGAATAATACACAAATACGATGGCCCCCTGCCCCCAAAGGGGCATAAAAAGAAACATCGGGCAAATACCAGCAACAGCCGCTGGAGGGATGCTGTTGTGCTGGGGTTGTATAGGGCTAGTTGCTCTCCCCCTGCTAAATATAAATATATTCTTATATTGACCCAGTAGATATTGTATACTTGGACTTTCAAGATGCATTTGAGACAAAGTAACTCACCGAAGGCTGTTGAGCAAACTTCACAGTCATAAGAAGAGAGGTTAGGTCCTCTTCTCTGGTTGAGGAACAGAAAGCAGTGAGTAGGAATAAGTGAACTACTTTCTCCATGGAGAGATGTGCAGAGTCCCAATGATCTTTATTGGGACCAGTGTTTTTCAACTTTTACACAAATGATCTGGAGTTAGAGGTAAGCAGTTAGATGGCCAAGTTTGCTGATGACACCAAATGATTCATGGCAGTAAAAACAAAAAGGATTGCAAAGAGCTCCAGAAGGATCTCTCCTACTTGGGTAAATATCCTTTAAAAGGACAAATGCAGTTCAGTGTAAGTAAGTGTAAAGTGATATACACTGGGTGGGGGATCCAAACTTCACATATACACTGTTAAGTGTGTGTGTAACACATATATAACTGTGTTATATATTGCAGTGACTAGAGCACTCAGCACTGCTCTAGACAGTTTAGCAAAAGGATCTTGAGGTCATGGTGGATAGCTCACTGAAAATGTTGACCCAGTGTGCAGCAGCTGTAAAGAAGGCTAATTCCAATCATTAAGAAACAGATTGAAAACAAAATTGCCAAATCTGTGGTGCAAACACACGTGGAATACTTAGAAGGATATTATAGAACTAGAATATAAGAATAGCCCTGCTGGATCACGCCCATGGCTTATCTAGCCCAGCATTTCCCCCCATACTTCTCTACCAGATGCCTCTGAGGAGTCCACAGGCAAGAGGAGAAGGCATGCTCTCTTTCTTGCTGTTGCTCCCCTACAACTGGCATTGCTTTGGAAGCTGGAGGTGGCTATAAGCCATTGATAGACCTGTCCTCCATGAATTTGTCTAAGCCCCTTTTAAAGCCATCCAAGCTACCACATTCCATGGCAGAGAATTCCATAGATTGATTATGTGCTGTGTGAAAAAGTACTTCCTTTTCTTGGTCCTAAATTTCCTGGCCATCAGTTTCATGGGATGACCCTGGTTCTAGTGTTAGAGAGGGAGAAAAATGTATCTTTGTCCATTCTAATGTTGTAAACTTCTGCCATGTTTCCCCATAGTCGCCTCTTTTCCAAACTAAAAAGCTCCAGATGCTGTAAGTATAAGGAGGTGCAGAAAAGGGCAACCAAGATTATCAGAGGGTTGGAGCAACTCCCATATGAGGAAATATTACAATCTTTGGGCTTTGTTAGTTTAGAAAGAAGGTGGGTAAGGGGGTACATGATAAAAGTGTATAAAACTATGTACAGTGTGGGTAAAGTGGATAGAGATTTTTTTAAAATCTCTCTCATAATATTAGAGTCCTGGTCACTGGTTGAAGCAAAATGCTGGGAGATTTAAGACAAAAGGATGCACTAATTTACATAATGGAATTTGTGCATGGCCAGCAATCTAGATGGTTTTAAAAGAGGATTAGATTCATGGAGGATAGGGCTATCAATGGCTTCTAGCCTTGGTAGCTGTATACTTCCATCAGGATCAAAGGTGGCATGCCCCTAAACACCAGGTGCTTCCCAGATGCACCAGGTTGGCCATTACATGAGGCAGGATGCTGGACTGGATGGGTGTTTGGATATCCCAATGTGTTTAATAGTTCACTTAAACACATTAAACAATGTGTTTAATTGATCCATTTCCCTCCGGACTTCTGTGGAGTTTTTAGGAACAAGTTGCTTGTATCGGAAAATGCAATCAAGGGATGAAGATGTACTGATGAAGCAAAGCTGTTTTAAAGCTTCAGTCCTTTGTGTGCCAACTTGGGAATGGACCCCAGGCATCACTGAATGCTGTGGAACTTGTTTCAGAATAAGCATACATAGAACTGAGCAGCATGTGCCTGGCATGTAGCCCAATCCTATGTATAATTTGTAAACAAGCCTCCCTGGATTCAGCACAGCTTACAGTCAGGCAGGGGCATAGTTAGAGGAGAGTAGGCCTGTGTTTGCCCCCCTTCTAGCAACTTCCACCTCTGTCTGCAGCGGGTGCACACACAAAGCATGCACACCCTATTAACATTGGTGGGCCTGCTGCCAGTACCTCAACCACCACCCTGGCAGATTGCCTGGGCAGTGGGAATGCTGCTTGAGCTGACTGCCACCCGCCACACTGCATCGCCATGCCACATGCAGCCATCTCCTGGGTGGGAAGGGAGGAAAGTCCCTAATGGGGGTTTTCCTCCTTCTGCCTTGCCTGGAACTGGCTGCAAATGAAGGATGTGCATGCAGCCAGTTCTGGGTTGGGTGGAAGGAAGGATTTTTAAACCCTGGATATAAATCAGGCTGCACTCTAACATGCAATGAAAACCTCGTGTGTGAAGTGCTCCCTAATAGCTTGCAGTGACTTCTAGAGATGTGCATGGAACCAGGTTAGAGGCCCTTTATGGGCCTCTGAACTAGTTCAAACGGCAGATGGTTTCACCAGTTCGAAGGTGAGGGGTGCATCTTTAAGGGTGGGGGAGGGTGCACTTACCCTTCCCTTTGTCGCCCCCCCCCCCCCCGCTGCCGGCACTCCATTTTTCAAAAGTCCATCAGAGCAGCAGCATACCTCCCTGCCACTCCGTTGCTCCCTTTACCGGAAGTAACTGGAGGAATCCAACGCACCTGCAGCATGTGCGCACCCACCCATGACATGCCTGTGCCCAGCCTATGCAGGCATGCCGGATACTTCTGGTTACGTCTGGTAAAGGGGGCAACAGAGTGGCAGGGAAGTATGCTGCTGCCCCAATGGACTTTTGAAAAATGGAGTGCCGGCAGGGGGGGGGCAGAGGGAGGGGTAAGTGCACCCTCCTCCACCCTTAAAGATTTACCCCCAACACACACCTTAGAACCACCCCCACCTGGTTCCATGCACATCCCTAGTGACGTTGGGTTAAATCTGGCTGATACGTGGATGCATGCCCTGACTGGGCAAAGAAACATCTTTTAAAGTGACATCTCATATGTATCAGGGGGAGAGCAGCTTGTCTTGATACAGCCCAGCATAGTCTTCCTGCCAGTGGCTGTTGCTGGAGTCTTCCTTGCATTTCTTTTTAGATTGTGAGCCCCTCTGGGACAGGGAACCATCTTCTCATTCCTTTTGCTCTGTAAACCATTTTGAGAACTTTTTTTGTTCTTAATAATAAATTAATCATAGAACGAGGTCTATTACTAGGGCTAGGACCAACCAACATTTGGAAAAATCATCTGGACAGGTCCCAGCTTTACAGTGGTGATAGATATGGTGAAGTCGCAGCATCTTTGCCTTTTTCTTTTGTGAATGATGGCAGAGACTCTTAATGCACTTGAGGGAACTATATTCCCTCAACTTAACTACATAATCTTAACAGACAAATTTGTGGGTGGACAAGAGAGAGAGAGGCGATACCCCTCCTAACCCAAGCCTGCCCTTTGGGCTTTTCTGCACGTGTGTGCATGCACAGAAAGGACCCAAACCAGGCGATTGCAGCCATTTGGGAAGTGGGCAGGCTTGGGTTAGGAGGGGTATTGCTGCTCTCTCTGCACTGCACACCCACAAATCTGTCTTGCCCACTACCGTCATAATTTGAGAGGCAGGCTGGTGGGTACAAGGGAGCTCTCGCCGCCGCGCTCTTGTGTGGTGTCAGTTTTGTACATTAAACATTTGATTTAAACTCCTCCCTCCTTCCTCCCTTGCCACTGGGGCGGCAAATCCTTGGCCGTCTAAGGGTGGCAAAGAGCTTAATCCGCCCCTATATGGGACAAGTGAACACCAGAGATTTGAGAGAGCACCGTTATTTTCAATTTGCATTGCATTTGCAGTGGGTGTATGCTCATTAATTTCAGTCAGGCTAGACTACTCCACTAACTAGTATCTTTTGAAGTAACTCAAACTATATGTTATGTGGAGTTTTGATCTCTTCAAACCGCCGCCCCCCACCCAAAAGCAGGTGGGTTGGGCTGCAGCTGCATGGAGAAAGAGAGGGTGTGGAGAGACTGCATACCTTTATCCCTCTGGCTGCTTGTCAGCTCAAACTTGCACTCCCCAAGCTGCTTTTTCAGCAGCTGAGCGAGTTCTCTACAGCTTTCCATCTCCCCCGCCCCCACCTCTAGTTTGAGGAAGGCAAGCTTGTGCTAGGGAAGCTACATTAGGGAGAAGCATAAAGCAGCCTCCTTCATATGTCCTTCCTCCACTCAGACTCGCAGGAAAGAATCTTCAAACTCTATGTAATGTGTTGCTTGAGAGCCTCGGTTTCAGTGAATATGAATATGATTGTCTTTATGTAATTGTAATGGAGGGACAGGAAAAATAAGTTCCAAAGAGACACAGTCTGCAGAGATCAAGACAAACTTTAAATATCACGGTACCACCAGCATATTTTTAGGCACAAGCAAAGCAAGTAGACAGTTGGGATTTTTACAGTCTTGGCATAATGTATGTGGGACTGGGTTTTAAACCAACTTATGAGTTGTACCCATATGTAGCAGTATGTGAAATGTACCGGTATGTACTCTGAAATAACCTGGTTTTTGGAAGGCCGGGTCTTGACAAATTTCCTTTGAATTTAGGAGCTAGACAATGGACACTTGACAAAACTACTGGACTTAGTGGTGAACATTATGTGGGGGGAGGATAAATGGCCTTCTAGTTATCCTCTCAGTCGCTACAAGTAGTATACTTGGAGCAGAAACAGGATTGCCTGGGACAAATAAAGATTTTATTAAATAGTCTAGGTGCCACTGTTAAATTTCTAGGCACCATGACTTCTTGGGATTTGTCAAGCCCTGGCCAAAGCCCATAGATGTCATTGGTTTTATGTTTACCTACCTCCGTATGACCACCTTCAGTGGCGCAGCAGGGAAATGACTTGCCTAGCAAGCATGAGGTTGCCAGTTCAAATCCCCGCTGTTATGTTTCCCAGACTATGGGAAACATCTGTATCGGGCAGCAGCAATATAGGAAGATGCTGAAAGGCATCATCTCATACTGAGCAGGGGGAGGCAGTGGTGAACCCTTCCTGTATTCTTCCAAAGCAAACCACAGGGCTCTGTGGGCACCAGGAGTTGAAATCAGCTTGACAGCACACTTTACCTTTACCTTGCCTCTGTATGTGAGCAGGCTTTTACAGAGGTAGAACACAGATATACACACTAAGCCTATTCTAAGCTTTGTTACCTTGTTTCTCAGTTATGTCCTGGATTGCTGCTGATAATGACAGCTCTGTATTGCCCCATATCCCAAGTTATGTTTTCATGGGTCCACAGCTGATTGCACTGCCTTAAGGAATATCATCCATATTCCTAATATCCAGGTCTCCCTTGGCACCCACCAAGTGTTTGGTTGCCAGTTGTCCCAGAGGGCCCGGTACTTTCACACGATGCAATCTCTGTATTGCCCTCTCACAACCAACTGGACAGTGCAAGGTCTTGTGCTGTCTCAGTTGTTGCTCCTGTTTCCTCTTCTCCTCTCTATGCTAGCTAATCAGAGAATGAACATTAAGAAGCTTAAACTCAGGTGGTAAGTTTCTTCTTGTATTGGGCCTATAGATGCGAAGGGATTCCCTTAGGCTGGCCTCTGCCTTTAAGTGCCAACTTTACAAGCTGAGCACAAGGAAAAAAATGTAGTCTCTAGTATAACTAAAGAGGTTTCTATAGAGGAGGCTTTTCTTGACCTGGAGATTAGTGAAGAAAAAAGTTTAACGTGCTAAATTTCTGTGTGTCTTGTAAAGGCACAAGAACACACCAGGAAAAGGTAGTTAACTTACAAAGAGACATAGTGCTAATTTTGCTATTAAGGCAGGTGCCAGTCCCATTAATGTCAGGGGGACTTCACTCACTCCTATTTGGAGATTCTCTTGTCCTTTATATACATATTTCTTCTTTGGTGAGAATAAATAAAGTATTTCAAATGGAAGAGCCCTTTCCCATAGTAATACCTCAAAGTATATATTTGCATTTCTCTAGCACCTTCTTTCCCAGGAATTTGAAGCACTTTCAAATACTAACATTTTAGCCTCACACTTTTCTGTGAGGTAGGCAACATCCTCATTTTGCAGAGAAGCTGAAGCAAAGTTCCCAAGTGAGGAGTTCACACATTTGGACAGTGGCAGAAAGTCAAGAACAGATTCCCAGACATCCTACCATCCTGTTCCCAAATCTTAGGTTTCTTCCTTGTCACCATCAGGTAAACTGTGATGCAGCATTTTTCTTCTTATCCTATTTTTTATATTTCTGGTGATACACAGGAAGATAATCTTCCCATGAAGTCAGTTTTTCATTTCTTTGGTAAGGAAGAACCAAACATTGATTGCTGTCCTCAGCTCTGCAAAGGTGTCTCTTCCAGAAAACCAAATGTAGCAATGTCCAGTTTGGTCAGAGAGGTGCAACAGAGATGAGGATTAAGTGTGTTAAAGAAAAGAAATCCTATTTCTTGTGGAAGACCTGTTGCTTGGCATTCTTAACACGCAGTTCCTCCTTCAAATTCATCTGGCGTGCATGCTTGCTGGAGATGAATTCCACTTGCTCAGAAGGCAACCAGCCTCTTTCTCCATCTGAGAGCCTCAAGCCTTCAATCCAACCTGCAGAGGGAACAACACACTAAGGGTGAATATAGACTGAATGGCAAACTACCACGATGTTCATGTAATGTAACCACAGAGTCTAATCAAACCTGACTCCAAAATTCAGTTCCAAGAGTGTTTTCAGTTATTGGGAACTGAACCTGAAATATTTTCATTTCTGAAACCTGAACTAGAACCAAACCGTTAGACACACAAGGTGTAACAGGTTCAAAATGAGGGGTTCAGTAATTGGGAAGAGCTTGAAGTTGTATGATTGTTTTATTTTCTTGTTTTCCTTCCATCCTGTTGTATTCATAAAAATCTTAAATGAAAGTTTACACATTTTTCTCAAGTTAAATAATTACTGTATACATCTATAGAGCTGCATTGCAGGCCGTAGAGTTTCATATAATCCTTCATGAAATGTATCTAAAATGTTGGAACTGGTTACTGAGTCACTTTTGAAGAGTTAAAAAAATAAATACTGAAAAACTCAAGCCAGAAATGAACTCTGTGTTTAAAGATTCGACTTCCTGCATGTAACTACTTGGTAAGCCAGCCATCTCTGTGATGCATTCTACCACACATTTTCTCACATCTGCACCTGAAGTGTAGCAAGATCATCCTTATTGGTTGGTCAGATACTCAGATTTCTGAGGCAAGTAGACCTCTTAACGCTCATCCTCAGTTGTAATTAGGGGTGGCTTGCCAGGAGGCAAAGTGAAGTGATGGCCTTAGACAGCTCCACCACCATGGATCAGAGAATGAGAGTCTCTGACCCCCTCACCTCAGCACACTTGCCTGCTGCTACAGCCACTTTCCAGCTCTAGCTGCCTTGCCCTTCTCTGTCTTGCAGCACTTGGTGCAGTTTGGGGGCTGCCCAGAGGGAGAGCTCCTGTTGTTCGTTCTGAGCTGGTTCAGGGGTTGCAAACATCTTAAAAGAAACTTTTGCTCACCACCAGTGGTGCAGGATTTTTCTGAACATCAAATGATTTCAGACAGCTTAACTTCAACAAGCAACACCCTGTGAAGTTATAATATCTGATAGGTTCTTTTTAGTTTTTATACCTCTCAACTTTTAGCTTTTTAAATAATTTTTAATTTGAAACTTAATACTGATTGTGTTTTTTAGCCTGACTTTTAACTTGTTTACTTAATTTGGTTAATTTTATTACTTTTATTTTACATTGTGTCTATTTGATTGTTGTGAGCCGCCCCGAGCAGTAGAGTACTGAAGGGGTGGGGTATAAATATTTAAATAAATATCTTAAAAAACTTATACAATCATGGCTTTATGGAGCTTGTGGTAAAGTCTGTAGAACTGGAGATGAATTATTTCAAGTAGATGAAGGCTACTCATCAGACTTGCTTGGTTAAGGCTGTGTAACTTTGGCTCTCCCGCCTTTTTGTCCTTTTCCGGCCACTGTGGCCAGAAGTCAGGGATAATGGAAGTTGTAGGCCAACATGTGCAGGAGGGCTGAAATTGTGCAGCTCTACACACAAACATCTACACTCTGATTGCTAGATAGACTTTACTAATAGATCTCTGCTAATATGATCAAGAGCATTTCCAGACTGTGGGCAGAAGTGGTTTAATTTAGGACCAGTTAGGATGAGAGCATATAAGGACAAGTCAGAGTAAACCTGGGGGCATTCACACTTCTGCTGTTATTGCAGTTGGGTACAGTTCCTTGCAGCCACCTAATGGTGCAGTGGGGAAATGACTTGACTAGCAAGCCAGAGATTGCCAGTTTGAATCCCCGCTGGTATGTTTCCCAGACTATGGGGAACACCTATATCAGGCAGCAATGATATAGGAAGATGCTGAAAGGCATCATCTCATACTGCACAGGAGATGGCAAAGGCAAACCCCTCCTGTATTCTACCAAAGAAAACCACAGACTCGACGGTGCACTTTACCTTTACAGTTCCTTGCAGGTTTTGGAAACTAGTATTGTTCATATGGTCAAGAGAGTTTTAGAGGAGGTGGGGGTGCCCACCTCTTCCTTCCTATTGGTGCATACCCCTGTGCCCAGAAGGTATGCATGCTGATGGATGGCCAGCTTTTAATTTTTTTAACATTTTAAATACACAGTGTTTGGGTTGGGGTTTGTTTGTTTTTTGCACATTGTTAGGTCCTGGGTGGTAACAGCAGCCCCCCTGTGAAGGTCTGTGCCCTTTTTTCCATGGAGAAGGTGCCTTCCTCAGTGCTTTGGGCAGTGGCTGTTCTGTTGCAATGCACCAGGCCTCTCCCAGCTCCCACCGCTTCTCCTTGCCCCTCACCTTCCTCCTATAGCTCTGGTGTTGCCTAGCCCAGAGGCAGCCCCCCAGCCTCCTGCCAACCTGCCCCACAGCCATATCATCATCATCAATCCTCTCCATACTAGCAAGGACAGAGTGCAGTCCAGCTACTGGGGAGACAACCTCCATGCAGCAGTAGGAGGTGCACCCTAAGAGAGCCAGAAGAACCAGGCAGGCTCTCTCCAGCAACCTGAGTATGAACTCATAAGGAAGTCCTACTGAACTTCATGGGGCTTCCTTGGTATCTTCTTTAAAATTAATTCATCACTGACCTTGTGCAAGGCTGACAACTTGCACAAGCAACCGCGTGGCTAGTTAGTCCTGGAGTTATCAGCCTTGTACAAGGCCAGTGCTGTGAGTGGTGAGTGAATGAAAGAAAAGAGGAAAACTGGAATAGAACCAGCAACTGATGGATTTCCAGCAGTCAATTATCCTTTAGTCTTCCACTCTACTAGCTGAGCTAGTAGAAAGAACTTGCAAGCAATTGACTCAGAGCTAATAGAAAGAACTTGCAAGCAATTGACTCAGAAAGGGGTTTTGCAGCAGCTCCCTCCCCCCATCTCTCCCCCACCCCTCTGGTCTTTGCAGGAGTGAATGAATGGTGAAAGTGGTGGAGGAGGATGCCTGCTCAGTAAGCAAGCAAGTCAGGAAATGTGAGGTAGCTGGCAGAGGCATGGGGGTGGGTGGCGTTTGAGCATGAATTCTAGAAGCAGCAGGAGGAAGATGGGCATTGTGAGTGAGGGGTGGGGAGGGGTACAGTTAGTCTGTGGAGCTGGTGGCCTTGCGCAAGGGCAGTGGTGAATTATTTAACTTTAAAAGGAGGCAAGACCTAATCAAACCAGCAACCTAAGGATTTCCAGCAGTCGATTCTCCGACGGTTTCCCACTCTACCAGCTGAGCTATTGAAGGGATTTGGGAGCAATTCCTCTACTTGCTCCCACTGGACAGGTTGGATTCACATTCCAGGTAGGTAGAAGAAATCTACCTGTGGCTTCAGCAGCAGCTGGATGGGCGCAGTGGGATCAGGTGGAGAGGGGCACAATCCTTGGTGGAGGAGGCCAGCCAGCAGGAGGTGGCTGGTGCAAGCCGCAGGAGCAGCATGGTAAGAGAGGGATAAAGGAAGCATGGAGGCGGTGAGCACTGGAGAGAGGTGGCCGGCGGAGTTTGGCACTCCTCAAAGTCACTCGCAGGCGTTATCTGCTTTATCCACATGGTCTCTCGATACTGTACAGCAAAAATGCCACTGTATCCCCCACTGCCAGTTTCAACACTTTTAAACAATGCAGACACTGCACAGTAACTGGCAATTGTCATGAATTAGCATGAAGAAATTTATTGCATGAAATGCACTTGATTGAAGCTGCAGTAAATTCCTCGCTGGTACAAACTCTCCACTCCCCTAGCATTAGCAAAATGTGGTGAAGCTCTGTAAAATTGCTGTTTGGAAAAGCTCCAGGTACTTCTGGCCAATTCTATGGCACATAGCCTAAGAAATTCTTCTAGAGTTACACAAACTAACAGGAAGTCTAACACAATTATAACATGGCTTACTACTTTGCGTACATAGTAAACCCTTGGTGCCTTTGTGACAACACAAGGAATGGGTTGCATATATGCATAATCACATAATCCCTTCCTAACCTCTTTCCCCCTAACTTTCCCACCCCGTTACCTTCTTCCCCACTGTCAAATTTCAGTGCTAAGCATCTTGTAGACAGGGACATGCCTTTTTGCTCATGAAACTCTGTAAAGTTCCAAGTATTAGCTGTATAAATTGTATATCTATAAGAATGAATGCCTCCAGTGGTAAATTACTTAAGTGGCGCAGTGGGAAAATGCTTCACTAACAAGCAGAAGGTTGCCAGTTCGAATCCTCGCTGGTACTATATTGGGCAGCAGTGATATAGGAAGATGCTGAAAGGCAGCATCATCTCATACCGTGCGAGAAGAGGCAATGGTAAACCTCTCCTGTATTCTACCAAAGAAAACAGAGCTCTGTGTGCACTAGGAGTTGAAATCAACCTGACAGCACACTTTACCTTAACTTTTTATGCTACTTGGTAAGATAGCCATCTCTATCACTGGGCCAACTGGTGAAAAGAACAGCTTTTCCAAATTGTATGACTATCTATGGAAGTGTGATAAAGTTCATAGCAGGACAATGAAAATGTCCAGCTTGCCAACTGGTTATGGGCCCACTGTGGTAAGTTATCAATATTCCTGCATTTCAGCATAAACCTTCCTATTCTTTATTTCTTATCTTTACTCTCACCTGAAAACAGAAACACAAACCAATTGGAGATTCTGTAGTAATCTGGAGTTCCCAAATTAAGTACTGCACATTTCTGGCCAAACTAGATTTTATGTGGAAGATAGTGGAGGTTTTTCCTGATAATATAAAATCTATGGTAGGCTCTAAAATTGATTAGAGCAGTGGGAGGAAGGGTACTACAACCCTCACAGATCATTTTCCTCATCAAAATCACTCCCCCTGTAATCAGTTTTCCTATCTGCAGGAGAAAATACTGGATTAACATGTTTTTCTTTATGTGGAGAAAAGCAGCTAACTATGAGAAGCCGATTTTGTTAAGGAAATGTCTGTAGGGCGAGGGTTAAGCATCCCCATTGCTGCTTCAATAAAATCCCAAACTCCTCACAACTGCATTCATTAAAAACACACTCACTCTTTAGGAGACTCTCTGGGGTTCACAAATCATGATGTGTTCCGCATCATGTCCGGTGGACCAAAGTAAAGCAATTTCTATTCTGTGCGTCCCAGTCCCTGGGCTGTTTATGTTCAGAAAGAAGTCTGCTTCCATAGCCAATCAGATATCACTGCCATCTTCTGGTTTTTATTTTAGATACAAGAACCTTGTCTCCTTCCCCCTTCCAACCTCCCATGTCATTGCTGAACCCACTCACCATCAGTACTTTGCCTCAGGACCATAATTATATCTGCTTTCTCCAGAGCCAGCTCATCATTCTCTCGGGCTTTGTATGACTTCACACACTGAACTTGAGGTTTATCTGAGAGGACTAGATGGGAACACAGGGATTGTTAGTTGTCAGGTGCATCATTGCTAAAATTATGCAGTTTTATTGAACTGAAAACAATCATGGATTTGCAGTTAAACAATTGAAATCTTGCACCAAGAATTGCTAAATTTAGTGTAAAGTTAAAAAAACAATTGAGATAGGAATAGTTGTTCCTATCTCAGTACTTCAGTTAACTCATAGCAAGGAACATTGCTTTATTTACTATATTACTGCTGTAGTGAATAATCTCTTACGTTTTAACTTTACATAATAATCACTGACTGCACTTATTCCATCCTCTAGCTCTTTGAGCCCACCTCTTCCGTTTCCCCCACTTTCTCATGTGTGTGCATGCGCATGTGCATACCCACCAACTGAGGATGACAATTCATGCTTCTGATGAAGTGGACTGTAGTCCACAAAAACATAAGCACACTTTAGGTGCTTTATTTCCTCCTGGTTGTATGTTGCTTTTAAAATACTGGGCTTTTTTGTTCAGAATTGAAACTTACTGTAGAAAATTTAGGGCTGAGGGATGGGATTCCTAAGCAGCTCCAAGTAGGAAACACTGTGGATTGAATATGAACGTGATACCTCTATAGTGTGAGCTAGGTTTCTGTTGGACATCATAAGCAATCTTACCGCAGTCATCCAAAAGGTCAGGTTCTGCTTGTTGTGGTGTAAGAGCAGAAATCCATCGCAGCTTCTCACTTCTAGGAAATGAAAATATGAAAAATGTTGAGGGGGTGTGAGGAGAAACTTTAAAGTCCTCACACAGCAGAGTATGCTCTGGTGGTAAAGAAGTTTAGCCCAAGAAATTATCTAGAGGCAGTAGTTTGAATTCAAAAAACAAAGATGTATTAAGAAACTAAAACATCACATACTGAGAGCCACTGAACAACATACCCGAACAGGCACTAGCCTTCAACAACAACTGAACAGTTCTGACCGACCACAAGAGACCTATTAACATATCATCATGCTTCTAGTGGCCAGAAAAGATTACTGTGGTGCTGAGCAATACTCTAGAATTCTCACTTCTAACAAAAAAAACCCAAAACACTGAGTACAAGATCACTCAGGGATGGTTGCTGATGAAATACCAAGAAGTGGTGTGCTTTGTTCCATCCACTTGTGACATATTACAGATTATGTTGGCCATGAGCTCATGGGTAACCTTAAGCAAGCCACTGTTCTCTTTCTCTCAGCCTCTGCCCCCATTCTCATCTTCATTGTGGGCTGGTAATACCAACTTACTTCGTAAGGAACACTGAAATAATGCAAGTGAGGTTCTTTGACCATTCAGAAAACACTATGTAAGTGTTAAATATTAACACATGTGGATTAATGTAAGGGTGGGTATGAATGATTCTGCCTTGGGAGCAGCCTTCTCTCTAACAAGGAATTTCAGATGTTGTTGACTACAACTCTCAGCATCCCCAGCTGCAATGGCCTTTGGCTGGGAATTATGGGACTTGTAGTCAAAAACTTCTGGGATTCCCTGTTAGAGGGAACACTGCTTCAGAGTGAGAACTGAACAATGCTTTTCTGGTTTCTTACAATCCCAGGTTGTTGTATTCTGTGGCTGGTTCCAATGAACATGTATAGCATTTAAGTCCCATGGCAGCTACAATTGTTTGGTGAGCCAGCCATCTGTAGTGTCCAGCAGTGGGAGAGGTGAGTATTGCTACATCCACCACAAGCTGAGTTGCATAAACAGCACAGCAATCTTACGCTCCCACCATTCCTCATAGACGCCCAGCCTTCCCTGCATCACTGCTGGGTTGGCATTTAAAGAAAACCACCACTACTCCACCATACCACCCAGGGCAACTGCCCCACACAATAGGTTGCCTCCCTATGGGGAGGGGAGGGAATTTATTTATTTATTTATTTATTTATTTATTGTTGCATTTATATACCGCCTTTTATTAAAAGACAACCCCAAGGTGGTTTACAAAAGTTAAAACATACAATAAAAACATCAAGCTAAAAAATATAAAAACATATAAAATACAGGCATAAAAACAATACAACAGGTAAAAACACACAGAAGCAACAGTAAAAACGATTATGTAAAAGCCTGGGTAAAAAGCCAAGTTTTAACAAGCTTTCTAAAAGCCGTGATGGAGTCCGTGATGGAATGACCATGTCAGACCTTTCAATCTGTCCAACTACACAACCCTATTGCTCAGTGCTTTCCTTTGAGGCACACCCCCTCCTGTTGCCTTACAAAAGCCAAGATGGTTAATATAACATAAAACTGGCATACATTTATAGTGCAGATCTGCTCAATGAAACAAAAAAAATAAACACCATTGTATTGCTAGAAGTGAAAGGCAACATCTATGCCACTCTGAGGTAGTCTGGAGAATTGTGTAATGGTGAGAATTCTCTAAGAAGTGAACTTTAGCTGTTCTTACTGTGTTTCTGTACGGAAGAGGAACTCTACTTTTTTCCCCTGATTGTTCTGCAGCAAGAAGAGACGAAAAACATTTTTGTTTGCTCCATGTAGTTTCATTTCACATTTCTCTCCACGCACATCTGAGGAGGCAGCATAATCAAATACAATAAAGCGCCCATTCCTGCAGGGAATAGAGAAAAGGCAGAAGGGGAGGATTAGAGAGACAGTAGAGGGGGCTGCTTGCTACCGATTGTTCTCTCATATAAATGAAACTTGTAGGATTGTGTTTCTAATCCTTGATCATTAATCTTTCAGCCAATTAGTACCACAGTTTATATCACTGGTTATCTCCTTGGAATACTGCAGAGATTTGAAGATGATATGTTTTGGATATCAGTGGAAGGAATATAGTTTTTTGTATCTTGCCATTGAAAGTGCCTCTGAAATCTCCTGTAACATTTGGAGCTTTGTTTGTTTTTTAAAAGAAGCAAACAATTAACAGTGAACACTTGTCAAAATGCCCCCTAGAAGTGCCCCGACAGTGAAGATATTGTTTGAGCATATTGCTTAATTATGTCTGACCTCTTCAGTGCAAGTGTGGAGAGTGGTTTAAGCCTCCCCTGGTCTCTTCCCAGTCCACCTGGATGACTGGATCCCTGGCTAGCTTTTCTGCCAATGAATATAGAAGTCAGGGGTAGCTAAGGTATTGTGGCACCCTGGTGGGGGTCAGACCCTTTCAAAACTGACCTTTGCAAGCTTTGAAAGTGGGAGGAGAGAAGATTGTCAGAAGCTGCCTCCTTCTCTTAAGTGTCTTGCAAGGAGTATCAACAAAGGCAATCTTAGCAAGTGTCAGGTTGCTCCCAAAGAGCTGCTCTGATGACAGTGGCAGGTACAGTGATGGCACCAGAAAAGAAATGGAGGGGGCACAGAAGGGGCAAAGTGCATTTATGGGCCGGTGATATATGTTCTGCATTTTAGATTTCTGAAACAGAAATGGAGGGCCAGGGCAAGCTACCTGTCTGAGGGGGTGCTTGGTCCCCGCCTGCCCCCTCTCTGGAGCTACCCTTGAGCAGGTGCCATCTTGTTAGCACTCCAATAATCCATTGCCTCAGGCAACAGCTTCTCTCATGAAAGGCCTGGCCCACTGGAAGTGTCCCAGAGAGAAAATATGTCTGAATTGTGATAAATCACATTTATTCTGTGCTCTCTTTCTTTGGTTTCAAGCCACAGATTTGGTGACCCTGGATGTTAAAGATTCACACAGATCCATTGTAGGTCTTTTGAAGGGGCTGAACATTTAATGAGGTCTGTGGCTATCACTGCTTCTATAGATGCTGATGTCTGCAGAGTCTGTGTGGGGCATAGGGGTGGGACTGAAAATCAACCTAGTCTGTGACAAAGCAGTATTTTTTTTTTATTTTTTAAAGCACCCATTGGCTAGATCAAGTAAATTGTGTTCAGGTTTCTATTCATTAGTAAAAAGGAGGAAATAAAATTTTGAGCTGACCCACTCTTTTTAAAATTGTAGCACTAGGATGATGCTGTAATTGAGGGAATAAATGCTGAGGAAAAGATGGAATCTAGTCTCCTATGTCTCTACCATTTCCTACATTCTGAGGAGTGCAGGGGGGAGGGCCTGCTGGCTGCTGATAGATTTGAGTGGCTCAAATAACTCGTGGCTATTGCCCATGGGTGGACATTTGAAACCATGGGCTCAAGCCAGTGACCATAATCTCTTCCTGTGGTAGTAAATTGTATACATTATGCATTGTGTGAAGAATTGTATATTGTCTGGCCTACTAGGCAATTTCACTGGCTGATTATAGTATTATGGGGCTGTAGCTCAGTGGTTGAAAACTGGTATATGGGAGGAAAGCTGGTCTTGTGGTAGCAAGCAGCATGACTTGTCCCCTTAGCTAAGCAGGGTCTGCCCTGGTTGCATATGAATAGGAGGCTTGATGTGTGAGCACTGCAAGATATTTCCCTCAGGGGATGAAGCCGCTCTGGGAAGAGCATCTAGGTTCCAAGTTCCCTCCCTGGCAGCATCTCCAAGATAGGGCTGAGAGAGATTCCTGCCTGCAACCTTGGAGAAGCTGCTGCTGGTCTGTGAAGACAATACTGAGCTAGATAGACCAATGGTCTGACTCAGTATATGGCAACTTCCTATGTTCCTAAGCTTGTACTAGACCAAACTTCTGGAAGACTATCATAGAGTGAGTTTCAGCTGTTATCTAAGGTCCTTAATGTTTGCTCCACACCAGAAGAACATAATATTGCTCAGATGAAAAACTGATATAAAAGAATTTGAAAGAAGGTGAGAGGTAAGAATGTTTAAATGATGAATCTGATAAGCACTCTGAGACACCCTATGAAAATTCACTTTCTCAGTTCTTGCCTGAGAAAACATAAACTCCAAATCCAAACAGGAATCCAGTCTTAGAGACTTTTTAACTCTCAATTAACAGAATGATAAATCTTCATATACCACCACTGGCCTTTGGACAAACCATCCAGCAATGAAAGAACAGCTCTGAAAAATCTTCAAATTGAAAAGACTTTGTCATCGAAAAAACTGATGGAAAGACATTGTCATCAAACCAGCAGACAAAGGGAGCTCATTTGTGGTACTTAATTTGGGAAATTACATCGCTGAAGGTTTGAGACAACTTAACAATGGTAAGACATATAAGCCTCTAGAGGGACATCTTATTATCAGCCCTAGTCTCACTGTTGGCAGGTTCTACATGGTACCAAAAACTCACAAAGTCAACAATCCTGGATGTCCCATTGTATAATCTCACAACACAGCCAAAGAATGAATATCTCTTTACATAGATTCACATTCATATCTAGTACATGAACTCCCTTCATACATTAAAGACATGCATGGTGTTTAAAATTAAGGTAGAATTTCTTATGGCACAATGTTATAATTGTAGTCATATCTGATGTTACCTCTCTGTCTACCACAATACCACATACTGATGGTATTAATACTCTAACAGAATTCCTAGACAACAGAGTCTCCAAGAAGCCACCTACAAAAGTGCTAACCACACTTGTAATAGTAGTCCTTGCATGTAACAACTACTACACCAACACATATTTATATACCGCTTTTCAACAAAAGTTCCCAGAGCAGTTTACATAGATAGATAGATAAAAATAAATGAAATGCCTCTCTGTCCCCAAAGGGCTCACAATCTTAAAAAAACACCAAACTTCTATAACAACTTCAGCTTTAATGAGAAACACTACTTCCAAATACAAGATACCTGCATGGCTCCTTCCTATGTTAATCTATTTATGGGCAAACTCAAACAAACCATCTTTAATAATGGCACATAAACCTATGGTATGGTGGTGTAAGGGGGATTTTTAAAAAACACGACTGTATTAATCCTTCAGTCAAATTTGCCAACAACACAATTGAAAATCCATGAATCTGGCAGTGTTCCCTCTAAGGCGTGCATGCGGTCACACATTTCTTGATATCTGCTCAGTTGATTTTTGATCCCACTCAGGTTTAATCAGGAAGTTCCCACTCTGAATATACATGTGCATACACTGCCTTGATACTGCCGCCTAGAAGAAAACTCATTCCGCACACAGTTGGAAAAAATTAGAACATTGGAATCTGGTTTCTTGACTTTCTCCTTATGAGAGAGCATAACAAGAAAGTAACAGATCTATATAGCAAACTAATAGACACTCATCTATACTTGAACTATAAATCCTGCCACCCAAGATAAATATTTTATATAGTTTTTATTTTTATTTTATTTATTGTTGCATTTATATACCGCCTTTCGTTAAAAGACAACCCCAAGGTTGTTTACAAAAGTTAAAACATACAATAAAAAGACAATAAAAATATTAAGCTAAAAAATATAAAAACAAACCAAATTTAAAATCTATAAAATACAAGCATAAAAACATAAAAAAATACAACAGGTAAAAACACACAGAAGCAGCAGTAAAAATGATTATGTAAAAGCCTGGATAAAAAGCCAAGTTTTAACAAGCTTTCTAAAAGCCGTGATGGAGTCCGAGGAGCGAATGGCCACTGGGAGAGCATTCCAGAGTCTGGGGGCAGCAACAGAGAAGGCCCTGTCCCGAGTGCACGACAACTGGGCCTCTCTCATTGTCAGCACCCGGAGCAGGGCCCCCTCAGATGTCCTCGTCAAGCGGGCAGCAACCCTTGGGAGCAGGCGGTCCCTCAGATACCCCGGGCCCAAACCGTTAAGGGCTTTAAAGGTCAAAACCAGCACCTTGAACCAACCCTAGTTGGGTTCTTGGAATTAATTGCATCTACAATCTAAATTTCCTCAGAATTGGGGAACTGAAAGAACACCTTTAAAATGGAGTATACCTTTCTTTAACAGTGTTCCCTATAACAGAGATTCCCAGATGTTGTTGACTACAACTCCCAGAATCGCAGCTGCGATGGCTTTTGCTTGGGGATTCTGGGAGTTGTAGTCAACATCTGGGAATCCCTGTTAGATGGAACATTGACTCCTAATAGCTTTTTTCAGATGTACAGAATTTGGTATCAGCAAGCATCCATGTATTGCTCTCCATCAACCCCCTAATTTACACAGGCTATTAGTGATAGCTGTCTTAAAACCACTGGTCAGCAACCCAGGATCACACTGCTGTCAATCCAGCTGCTGCATTACTTGTACTATTCTAAGGGATACCATCACCTTTAGCAGTACTGTTACTAAAAGAGTCTATCATATCAGACATAGCTTCCACAAATGCGGTTTACCAAATGTCAGACTGCCACATGCAATATGCAGAGACAGAACGTCCACAGACCTGAAGATGCATTTCAGGAACCACAAAGCCACCATTGATTGGAAGGCGCTGTGGCTAGTAATTTCAATTCTGGCAACCACAGTCTCACTGATATGGAAATATTTCCTATTGAGCAACACTCTGAATAGAACTCTGGACAAATTTGACAAATCTCATTTGACGCTGGACAAATGTGAAGAATTTTTGATATATAGTATCTCACACCTCAAGGACTGAATTTGGAGGCGAATACATAAAATCTATATGCAACATCTATCCATCATTCTTTTCTTGTCACCTACCCTAGAACTCTAACAGCATTCGTAACTGCCACCTTGTGAGCTGTATGTTGTTGGTGTGTGTGCGCGCGTGCTAAAATCCATCTCTTGCTGATGGAGGCATAAGATGAAATGTTGAACTAAAATTTGGTTTCTTCTAACTCTCTCTATAGTCGGCCATCTATTTATACATTGAGGCGATTCTCACGATCGGCCAAAAGCAGGCTAAGGCAGCCTAGCCTGCTTTTGGGCGGTCACGTGCTGCAATGGAAGGAGTGCAGCTCCCGGCAGCTAGCCCTCAAAAATACCCCTCCCCTAAGACGAGGTTAACGGAGCAAGCGCTATAAGCCTGTCTTTTTGTTCATGTGTTGCCGTGGCGTGTGGTGACACACAAGTAGACCCCCGACCAGGAGGCTGCAAGCAGCCTCCCAGGCTCAGGGGGTCTCTCCAGGATGCCCCGCGAACATGCAGGGCATCCTGGAACTTCCAGGGGCCATCTGTGATGGAGCTGGCAGTCGAGTGGGCGGCCGATCCGGCCACCCAGGGCTGCCTTCCGATCATCTGCAGTGAGAGCGGGCCGCTCTCCCCGCAAACCCCCTTCCGGTGAGTCTCACTAATCATGCGACTTGCCTCTTTCTCTCCCCATCCGTGTATGTGCGTAGAAGAATTTGGTTTGGTTTGTGAAATAAAGTCATGCTTCTTGATGACCCACACATACAAAATTCTGCATGAATAATCCTGCCACTGAAATTAGCTGCATGAGATAACACATTCCCTGACTTTGTAGAACAGCCTCATTATTTGCATTCCACAGCTGTTGGTCATATGGTGTCTGCTCACCATTTTACTGATCCTTTGTAGATAAATTGGTACTGTAAAAGCAAAGGAAATAGGGGGTGGGGCATTGGAATACTTGTCAATGGTAGGTAATCTGCATGGAAGTTAAGGTCCCACATAATTGTTCAAGGTGCTTTGGAGGAGATCATGGAAGTCAAACAGACTATTCTGACTGCAGAAAGTGTAAAGAACTGTAATGTTCAACTATTCAGCCTCATTGTTGCTTTCAGGACAAGTTCAATTTGTCTAGTCATAATAGGTCTTGAATATGGGTTATGGAATATTTTCCTTCTCTAAAATAGGTAGAGTTCCCTTTTTCTCTCGGTCATCTTTGTTGATAGTTCTTCATATAATTATTCAATATATTTATCTCCTTCAATATAAATTCTCCAGATACTTGTTTGTAATCTGTGAGAATTCCCTTAGTATGACCATGAGACAACAGTCCTATGGCAGCCAAAGCTTCTCAGGGCTGTTCAACAAGCACTTTTAATTAAGTCAAACTGTATAGTAACTTAGGAAGGTCAGCAGTGTATATTTAATAAGAAATTATAATTCTGTCATTTTCATGTAATTTTACAAAGTGTTAAATGAATGTTAAAAATATTTGAAAACTACAACAGTTAAAATTCAGCATTTCTTTTAAAAAGTACAAAAGGTAAGAATACGAATATGATGAATATATTGTTTTTCAACAAAAGTTCCCAAAGGGCTCGCAACATAAAAAAGAAGCCTAAGACAGACCAGCAACAGGCACTGGAGGAATGCTGTGCTGGGGATGGATAGAGCCATTTTAGGCAATTAAGAACTAATAATTATTATTAGTTATTCTCACCAATAGTTAAAAGGATGTGTCTATAATATAATATAATATAATATAATATAATATAATATAATATAACGTAACTAATAGACTAAAATTACCACCATTACTGTCTAGCATTAAAATATGATCAAATCATACTTATTTTTAACTGGAGATGCCAGGGACTAGACTTTATACATTCAAAGCACGTGTGTTCCTGCTGAGGCAATGTGGGGCAGTTATAAAGTGGAGTGCCAGTGGGGCAACAGGATCACCACTGCCATTTCTCCTGTTTCCATGGGGGACTTTAGGATTTATTCTTGGGAGGGGTGGGGCTTATAATACATAATATAGGGTGCTGTTTTTTAAAGCCATTAATCCAGGGAGAACTGCAGCCTTGCCCCCACTATGGACACCTATGCCCATCTTTCTCTTCCATCCCCAGCAATCAAAGGAGATGGTGGAGGACATACTGCTACTGCAGAAGGGGAGAAGTGGAGATGTGTGTGAGAGCTGGTCTTGTGGTAGCAAGCATAACCTGTCCCCTTAGCTAAGCAGAGTCTGCCCTGGTTGCATTTGAAAGGGAGACTAGAAGTGTGAGCATGGTAAGATATTCCCCTCAGGGGATGGAGCAGCTCTGGGAAGAGCATCTAGGCTCCAAGTTCCCTCCCTGGCTTCTCCAAGATAGGGCTGAGAGAGATTCCTGCCTGCAACCTTGGAGAAGCCGCTGCCAGTCTGTGAAAATACTGAGCTAGGTAGACCAATGGCAGCTTTCTATGTTCCTATGTATATGGCAGCTTCCTATGTTCCTATGTACACGTGTATGCAATAAATCAAGTCATGGTGGATATTATTGTTACTGCTGCTTGGGGAAAGAAGGAAAAGGGTAAGGGAGGTGCATGCATGGTGGAGTGGTGGCAGCAGTATTTGGCACACTGCCTCAGAAACACACAAACAGCCACTGAGAGAACAGATCACTGTTACACAATGTTTCAATTATTAACAAATCTCTGTTGTATTTTTAAAATCCACAAAATAAAAGAGAGCTGGTTTGGCTTATTACACTTCCCCCCCCCCCCTTTGAGTTTTCATACATGAAATAGAGGGACCATTTCCCCAAAACTCACTTTTAAAGTTTGGGTGAAGTATGGCTGTGTATCTTACCCATCACAACTATTTCCGCCTTTAAGAAAGCCCTCAAGACACACCTGTTTCTTCAAGCTTTCAGTTAAATTTTTAATGTTGAATTTTAATTGTTGTAGTTTTCAAATATTTTTAACACTCATTCAGATCAGTAATTCCAGAATGATGATATGCCCAAGAGAAGCAGAAAATCTTTCTCAGATTCAAATGTATTATTATTCAAATTGAACAAATATAGCAATTATTCACTAAAATGAATAATGTTTGAAGTTGAAAACCTACACATTTCAACCTGTTCTTTTACTTCACTTTTGCAAGCACATTAAATAAAATAGTCTATGACATATTTAATTGTTTGAATTTTCCTATAGGTGTAATGTATGCAAAATAATTTTGGCCAGTTAATGACGGACCTCACCTACTAATACAAGCTCTGAAACTGGGCTCTCAGTGCAATAATAAAATCTGCTACTTTTAACATCTTATGTCTGTCTTCTCCTTAAACGAAATTCTGAGGACATTGAATCCCTCCCTCCCAGCACTTACTCTCTGGGCCGAGAGAGAAGCAGGTAGTCATTAAAGAGATGAAGGTATATAGGCCGGGTGGTAAGTTTCCACTTCAGATTCAGATTATACTCAAGTGCTGTCAGTTCACCACGTTTTATCAGACGCCGCGATTGTGAGATAAGTGGGAAAATCTGCAAAAACAAGCATAATTGTTGCAAGTGAAGTCCATCCTTTTCTTATAATTTGACAGTTACAAAGCACAAGGTGAGGGTTGCTTTCTTTCCCCATATATACAGTAGGTTGGCATTTCTGACCCATCTCTGCTGCTAGGGGGACATATGCTATGAACAAAAGGGTAAGAGATTAGGGCAGGGGGATGTTGTGTTCTGTAGTGCTTGACTAGCCCACACAATCTTATGTGCGAGAGGCATCAATTGGGTCAACCCAGGTGCTGGTAAGAACAGAGTACAAGGGAGGGCAGTCTGGTATACAGAAGTCACATTTGTCATGAAGCCGAGATCTCACATGCCTGGGCAGCACCCTGTGTGAACTGAGTGTATGAC
The DNA here is from genome assembly GCF_027244095.1 of Hemicordylus capensis. NCBI lineage: Eukaryota > Metazoa > Chordata > Lepidosauria > Squamata > Cordylidae > Hemicordylus > Hemicordylus capensis. Next base: position 129,164,445 of record NC_069661.1, read on the forward strand.
TTAAAATGTGTCTTAGAATCTTCTGCAGCAATGGGATTCAGCAGTGAGGTTGTGGGGCTCCCTGGATATGGGAAGGATTCTTTGAAGCTGGAAAGTTTGTAAACCACTACTCTAGAGTCTAATATACATTAGAAACCCAGTGTGACCAAGAAATGGGGAGAATGCATCTCTGTACACCCATCCCATGAAAGTGATTGCCTAGTGCAGCATTCTTCATTGCAAGGCCCAGGAGCCAGTGCTGACTCCCACTGACCCTAAATGTGGCTTCCTGGTGAATTGTTTATTAGGCCTGTGCAAAGCTACAGCCAAAGCCAAATACTCTGCACAGCTCCCTTTGGCACTGTGCAGAGTCTGCAGTACCCAGCATACAGTGCTGTGCTTTCCCCAGCACTGGTTGGGCTTGTTTAAGGGAAATGGAAAGTGAGCATGGAACACTGGGAAGTGTAGTCATTCCCAGCACTTTCCCTATAGAGTTCTATAGGGAAAATGATGGAAAGGACTACACTTCCCACCAGTCTGTGCATACCTAAGATGGTGCTGGGGCTTGACAGGGCTCTGTTTCTCTTAAATCTCCTGCCCAGTACTGGGAAAAGCACAGCACTCACAGAGGCCAGCAGCACAGTGGGAAGTGACTCTTGCACTGAAAGATTTTTGCCAAAGTGGTCCCTGCTTGAAAAATAGTTAAGATCACTGGCTTAGTGACCTTCAGGCCATACTCACCCCTGTACTTTGACAGCAGCAACGCAATCATACATCTCACCATCGGGCTGGGCACTTGCCAGCAAAGTAAGAATAAGCCAAGGCAAAAATGAGAGGCATGTATGATGACCAAAGGGGTTCATTAGCTCTAAAGAACCTTTTTGGAATCTTTTAGAAAAGCAGATGTAGCACAAATTGAGACATGAGAGCTAGATCCCATTATTATTATGAAGTTAACCGCCTAGAGCCTTTGGAGCCAGGTGGTATATAAATTAATTAAATAAATAAAATACAGCTATTCAATAAGAATTCTCAAAGCAGGATGAGAATATGATCCCCTGCCCCACAAAGTCTCACAAGTTTAAAAAAATACACACACCACAAGGGAGACGCTAGCAGTAGTCACTGGAGGGATACTCTGCTGGGACCGGACAGTAGGGATGTGCACGGAACCGGCTGGCCTGGTTTGATTTGAGTCCAGATAGGACTCGAACCTGACCGGACCAGTTCAGTCCAGCACCCCCTCAACCCCCCCCCCCGTTTCAGTCTGGGGGGTTCATGCATTTCTTTACTTAAAAAAAAAACCCTTTTCCCATTTGGGGGAGTTCCTTGGGGCGGTGGGGGGCATCCACGGAGGTTACCCCTCCCCCCATTGGCCTCCATTATCAGCTCCTCACAGAAGTAATTTAAGCATGCATGGCGGCTGCCATTTTGGCTGCCGCGTAGAACTACAGAGGCCCAAACCAGCCAAATGGGCCAGAGGGGGTGATAATGGAGGCTGGCAGGCAGAGGGGGAACCTCTGTGGACCCCCCCTCACCACCCCAAGGAACTCCCCCAAAGGAGGAAAAGGGTATTTTAAAAAATTAGGGGAGGATTTAAAAGAATTGCGAACCCCCTGAACCGTGGTGTGTGTGTGTGTGTGTGTGTGTGTGTGTGTGTGTGTGTGTGTGTTCGGTCCAAGGTCAGACCAAATTGGCGGGGGAGGGGTCAGCTCAACCTTGAACTATCAAACCAAACCAGTTTGACATCGAACTGGTTCGGGGTCAAACCTGTTTGCACATCCCTACTGGACAGGGACAGTTGCTTTCCCACTGCTTAATATAAAGAGAATCACCAATTTGATAGATGTGTCTTTGCCCAGTTAGTAGAGGAGTTTTTACCTTGCATTCAAATTCCATATTCTGACTTAAGTGGATTAGCTCCTCAGTGTTCTTCATGCGTTGGACATTTTCATTGCAGTCTTTGATGAGCTGCAGAGAAGAAGGTGCTGTCAAGATGGGAATGACTGAAGAATGAAGGAAACTGACCTTCTGAGAAGGGGAGGAATGCAAGAAATAAGCCTGTATCTTGGGAGCAGATACAGCAAGTGGAGGTGTCCCAATTATTTATCTCTGAAGAGACCATTCTATTTTAGGGCACATCTACATGTTAGATTGGTTCTCCCCAATAAACTGAGAGAAGCTTTAAAGAGGCATGTGTGTTTGTTTTAGGGTGCTGAGAGATCCCTTAGCCTGATCATAGAACAACAGTGTCCTCTGGAGAAATGCTCTGCTTATAAACACCAGTTTGTATGTCCAGCATATACAAAGTTCTGTTCTGTTCTCAGCCTTTGAACTGTAAATTTCATTAATTTAGAAAGCTACATGGGCTTTCTAAAGCCCATGGGTTGTCTTGATATGGTGTTCCACTCTCATTCCAACACAGCAGAGGAAATATTGAGACGTCTTACAGTTCTCAGTCAAGAACCATGGGCTTTGGCTGACCTGGTGCCACAGGGTGGCACGGATCACTTGGGCTTTCTGTGTAGGAGCTGATATGTCAGCGATGCAATGTGCATATTAACACCTCAACTCTCTTCAAAAAGACCCTCTATTGCACAAAATAAAGCTGGTATACATAAAAATAAAATGTTTTGGTGTATACACCATCATCAGTTAAACAAACAAGCACAGATAAGAGGCCTCTTTTGTTCCCCAGCTGTTTAAATTCTTTAGAGCAGATAACACTCTGTTCCATGACTGGTGAAGAGATAATGGGGTGGGGGGGGGGAGAAGGGGAATCACCTGTTTTTTTTCAGAGGCTAATGAACCTTAGAGCATCATCCAATGCCTCCCGGGCATTGACGTCTGGTCTCAATTTCTATATAAATAATAATGCTTCCATTATTTTCATTTTTTTGTAAATTCCTTTCAATCCCCAAAATAGATATTTTAGTGGGCACGACTTTGGCCTCATGCTATTTCCTCATATGCATTGATCAGGGTTTTGTTCTCTGTGCACAATGCCTTGTATCTGTTAGATGTTCTTTTAGCTATCTTTCAGTATTCTAATGGATGCTCCAACATAGAATGAAGTGCATCCTAAACACTGAATCTTCTTTCTTTATATATAATTCGCTAAGGCATACCCCTGGTTAATTCCATGTGTGGAAGCTCTCGCAAGAGTTCAGAGAGCTGCAGGATAGCCACAGGACGGTGGGTGGGGGAGAAAATGGTGGCAGTAGCCGGCCAGCCGAAGAAAATGGTGGTCAGCTGGCCAGAAAGTGACTGATGGCCAAAGAAGCCGGCCAGCCAGAAAGCGGCAAGGGTGGACAGCCGGGTGAGAAGCCAGTGGCCAGCTGAAAAGCATCAGGCAGGTGGGTGGGAGAAGAAGCTGGCCGGCCAGCCAGAAAGCGGTGGGCAGGTGGGAAAAGAAGGTGGCCAGTCAGGCAGAAACCGGCAGGCGGGCAGGCAGCTGGCCAGAAACCAGAGGGGGCAGGCGGTGGGGGGGGGGGGGAGAAAAAGGCAGCAGGCATTCTGGCGGGGGAAGAAGGCAGTGGCGGGTGGGTGGGCTGGCCGCAGGCGCAGATGCTCTGTGTCCAGCCCAGATAGTTGTATATATTGCACCTTTCTTTCCATAATTTCCTTTCCCCTGTTCACAAATTTCACAGAATTGTGCATCACACCATACAGTCATACAATCTGGAGTTAACTAGCAATTGTTTTAGTGTCATTGGTGCTAAGCCAATCCCATTCACTTTAATACCCTGTCTTTCTAAGGTTCTTTGGGTTTGCCTTTCTGTGTAGGACTCAAAAGCTGATGAAAAGCCACTGTTAGAAACAGTGCAGTTATAAGTCCTGTTACTTTTCTGCCTATATTAAGAAAGAAGTTGTATACATGACACTGTTTCTTTTGTGACTAGAGCGCAGAATTGAAGAAACTAGTCACTTGGGATCAACCGCTTCCTATGCTGGTAGTGCTGCAACTATTTTCAGAAAAAGATCCACCAGCTGGACCTCATTTGTGTTCAGGATCTGCATCTTGATCCTATTCCGTAAGGATTCCGTCCCAAGAAAACTTAGCTCATCTGCATTTCAAAAAAATAGATCATGGATATTTCCGTTTCTGTTTAATCAGAATTGTGACCTGGCAAGTTTAGAAGAATTTCTGAACAAATAGGAGTTCTCTGCATGGGATAAGCAGAGTTGGTGGCAGGGTTGTAGGATAGATTTTTGGCATCCCTTACCTTCTCAAGAGCATCATATGCTTGAGTGGCCTGCACTTCTTCATCAGCACCAGGCCGAGTTCTCTTCAATATGTTCTACAGAATGGAAGCAAAAGGTTTCTGATAAGAGGTGAAGAACTTAACTGTTTTCTGAATTTATTTTGAGTTGGTGCTGACTTAAAGTTGATTTAACAGGCAGTTAGTGCACAGCATCTACTGTAGATCCCTGGGTTTTTTAAGAAGACTATTTTGAGAAAAGGTGGTGGTCCACCACTGCTGGACCAGTACTTCAACTTTCAACTGTAGATTGGCTTTCCACACAGATGCACTGATTCTTTGCACCTCTTTTTCTTCCAAATTGGTAAGGTGGTGAAGGTGGAGTCAGCACTTTTCAGGAAGCCAGATTAGGCCCAGGAGCTGCACGCTGACTCATATCTATGCTGAAAATTTTCAGATAATCAGTGGAATCTCCATCTAAAGTTCTATTTTCACTTATCAGCTGCAATTCTTTAATGCAGAGGCGTAGGGAGACTCCCGACGGCCCGGGGACAAAGTTGTTTCAGGGGCTCCCCGCACACCTCAGCACTGAAGCCATGCCCCTACTTTCCAGCCCTGCTGCCATGCATTTCCCTCTATTTACCTGTGGTGGTGGGCATGCCGACTTCTCTCTGGCCAGTGTGCGGGCGTCCCCATTCCATGGCCGGTGCACTGGCTTCTCTCGCGTCTGCATGCGGGCCTCCCCATCGAGTAGGGAGAGTGTGCCGTGATGTCATGACACGGCACGCAATGCCCTCCCTACTCAATGGGGAGGCCCACATGCAAGCATGAGAGAAGCTGGCACACCAGCCAGAGAATAGGGAGGCCTACATGCTGGCCAGGGAGGGGAGAGAGGCCCACACATCAACCGGGGAGGGGGAGAGGCCCACCCACCACAACCACAACCACCACCAACAAGGGTAAATGGGAAATGGCAGCAGGCGGTGCATGGGGGCATAGCCCTTGTGGGCCCCTTGACTCTTTGGACCCAGGGAAATTTGCACCCCCTCGTCCAATGGATGCTACGCCCATGCTTTAATGTCTGTCCTGAGGGTTTTTGGTTTTTTTGTCATGCTATTTTAGCAATGATGTTTGTTAACCCATCCTCCTGGAGCATTTTCAGAGAGTAGGCTTTACCACAAGTTTACTGCGAGGCTTTACCAAGAGTTCGAAGTTGCCCCCTCCCCAAAAAATTATGCAAAAAGTGCATCATTTACCCTGGGTATAAATGGGTTACACTCTAATGTGCAATGAGAAACCTGAATTGTGTTTGAAGTGCTCCCCGATAATTCACAGGACTTTGGGGTAAATTTGGCCGATATGTGAACACATATATTCCATTCCAGAGGAGATGCGAACTAAAAGCCCTGTGTGAAAAAGCTCCTGGAGACAAATGATAACACTGTGACAAAGTATACACACAGCTTATAGGAGATCTGCGATCCAGTCCCTGACCCTGATATCTTCACCCAAAACACATTTCAAATAGAAGGGTTGGGAAGCACCTTTCCCAGAGACTGAATCACACTTTGGATACTAAAAGTTCTTGAGTTAAATGGCAAAATAAACATCATTTGTTAACAATACATGTGCATTTAAATGTCAGTTTTCCTTGTAATAGACTATGAGGCTATTCACACACGCATGCAAAACTGGGCTGAGGGAGCACAGCCTGGTTTGGAAGGTGCGTGTGAACCACAAGGATTGGGTCAAATCCCAGTGGCAACATGGCAGCAAACCCACCTATGTAGCCATCCTTGAAAACGAGGTTAAGGGAGCGAGTGCTCCCTTAACCCCACTTTCTAGACCATGTGGCAGCTGTGGCTCCTTGCCACACTGTGGGGAGCCCGGGGAAGGGCGGGGATATCCCCATGATGCACCTTGCATTTGAGTTGTGCATCATATTTCTGGGGGCCGGGACTACACATCCCAGTCCCAGGCCCTCCCCACTGCCCCAGCACAAGGATAATCCAAAACAGATTGTGAGGAGCTCCAAAAGGATCTATCCAAACTGGGTGAGTGGGCGACAATATTGTCTGGCCTACTAGGCAATTTCACTGGCTGATTATAGTGTTATGGGGCTGTAGCCCAGTGGTGGAAAACTGGTATATGGGAGGAAAACTGGTCTTGTGGTAGCAAGCAGCATGACTTGTCCCCTTAGCTAAGCAGGGTCTGCCCTGGTTGCATCTGAATGGGAGACTTGAGGTGTGAGCACTGCAAGATATTCCCCTCAGGGGATGTAGCCGCTCTGGGAAGAGCAGAAGGTTTCAATTTCCCTCCCTGGCTTCTTCAAGATAGGGCTGAGAGAGATTCCTGCCTGCAACCTTGGAGAAGCCGCTGCCAGTCTGTGAAGACAATACTGAGCTAGATAGACCAATGGACTGACTCAGTATATGGCAGTTTCCTATATTCTTAATGTTGTTCAGTGTTGGCAAGTGTAAAGTGATGAACACTGAGATGAAAAACCCCAACTTCAAGTATATGCTGATGGGATCTGAGCTGTCAGTGACTGACCAGGAAAGGGATCTTGGGGTTGTGGTGGAAAGCTCATTGAAAATGTTGACTCAATGTGCAGCAGTTGTGAAAAAGGCCAAGTCTATGCTAGAGATCATTAGGAAGGGGATTGAAAATAAAACTGCTAATATTATGATGCCATTATACAAAACTATGTTGCGGCCACACCTGGAGTACTGCATACAATTCTGGTCACCACATCTAAAAATGACATTGTAGAACTGGAAAAGGTGCAGAAGAGGGCAACCAAGATGATCAGGGGCCTAGAGCACCTTCCTTATGAGGCAAGGTTAACACCTGAGGCTATTTAGTTTAGAAAAAAGACAACTGTGGGGAGACATGATAGAGGTTTATAAAATCATTCACAGTGTAGAGAAAGTGGATAGAGAGAACTTTCTCTCTCACACACATAACAATAGAACCAGGGATCAACCCATCAAATATATTCCCAAGACATTTAGGTCCAACAAATGGAAGTACTTTTTCACACAATGCATAATCAACTTGTGTCATTCTCTGCCACAAGATGTGGTGTTGGCTACTAGTTTGGATGGCTTTAAGAGGAGTTTGGATAACTTCATGGAGGAGAGGTCTATCAACAGCTACTAGTCTGAGAGCTACAGGCCATGTCCAGCCTCAGAGGCAAGATGCCTCTGAGTACCAATTGCAGGGGAGTAACAGCAGGAGAGAGGGCATGCCCTCAGCTCCTGCCTGTAGGGTTCCAGCAGCATCTGATTGGTGGGCCACTGTGTGAGACAGGATGCTGTACTAGATGGGCCTGATCCAGTAGGGCTGTTCTTATGTTCTTAATTGTCTGGACATGCAGGGAAAGTGCCCAGCAACACCAGCTAAATTGAATGGGGAAGGTAAGTTTAACCGGCCTTCCCCGCAGACCACTCTCTAGCTCTTCTCCATAATCATGAGAAGAGGCTCAAGAAATGGAGATCCAGTCATTTCCTAACTGCAGCTTACGTATGTATTACAAACTTAGCCGTGTATGCTATTTCATAAGTGACATAACCATGGAGTTTGGCTGATCTAAAGTAACAAATCCAGTATCCTCAACACTCTTACCTGGAGAAGGAGTTTAAGTCGTGTGATGCGCTGGAATGGGAGGATGAGGAAAGATTTAAGGGAGAGGCGCTGACAAACAGGATCACTTTCCAGTCTCTCCAAAACCTGTTGGAAGGCAGGAACACCATTCCTGCCAAAGAGGAGACGTCTCATTACACACAGGGTTGGCATTTGCGTTCTGCCTCTTCATCTATGGCATTGGTGAACAATCTGTGGCCTGAGAGGCACAGGCAATTATGGTGAGCTAGTCAAAAGCAGAAGGGCCTGTGGGTCTGGAAACTGAATCGGTCAGGCCTTAATTCTGCTTCTCTCTCTAGGATGCTGCTGCTTACCCCCTTGCTCTGTAAATTAAAGGCAAACCATACTCGGCATATGGTGCAGGACTGCGTATGTGCTGTAGTGTGCACAAGAGTGGCACTCTCTCATACTATGATCTTGATATATAACAAGTTTACAAAATAAAGGTTTGGCCACAACTCTGGCAAAGCAGCAATGGCTAACTGGAACCCGGTTTCTTTGGAATCTCAAGCAGCTGTTTTTAACCTTTTCCATTAAAATTAGCTCCCCCACCCCAGCATTTTAGTGGCTGTTCTACTTTTAACTCTGGTGTGCAAATACCTTTATTTGATAATCAGCCTTGTAATGCATCTTACAGGACTAGTATAGGTAGATGTGGTGCGTTATGTTCATGGAGAAAATAAGTGTACTCATCAAAATGAAAAATTGGAAAGTTACAGCTATGGCCATTTTTTGAAAGTGTTTGGAATAAGTTTAGTTCTGGAATAATATGTCTGGAATAATAAGTACAGTCAGGAAAACTTGAGTAAAATACTATTGTCAATAGTGTGAGAAATAATTATTAGTTATGCTGTGCAAAGTCCTTGCTTTGCGTCTCCCTTTCCAAATTACAGGTATGCAAAGAACTCTCCGAAGGAAGCAACAGATCATTTATATTTTCACCACACACTTGCATTGGATTAATACCAATTTAAAGCCCTATTCACATGTTATGTTCAACATTCGTACAATGAATATACAGTGTGCACAGATACAGATTTCTACACAGGTACAGTCATTCGTATATTCTGTTGAACAGAGGTAGAGTGGTACACTTCAACCTCATTCAGACGTTAGTAAAAAGAGATGCTGTACCTGGGTAGTGGGTACAGCATCTCAAAAGTGACTGGAAGTCCCACCCTGGTCCCATCACTCACCTCCACAGAGGCCACTCATGCATACAGTGTCATTCATCATTAAAGAAGTGAATGCCACTTCCATGATGGGTATTTCTGTTATTGGGAGGTGCAAGCGCCCATGCCTCCTGATCATGGAAGCGGTATTTCTCTCTTCAGACAAATGCTACAGTAAGCATGAGCAGCAAATGTGGAGATGGATGATGGGGTCAGGGTGGGACTTCCAGCCCCATTTGAGATGCTTTACCCAGGTACAGCATCTCTTTTAAATAATGTCTGAATAAGGCTTTCCTATCTGTACCATGCATTTGAGGGGCCTGTACCTGTTCATTTTTTAAATGAATGCAGATACAGTTGTTCACACAAGATTCCTGTACAAGTTTAATGTCTGTATAGGGCTAAATTGTCATGCTTTCCCCAAAGACTCCTGGGAATTGTAACTTAGTGAGGGTACTGAGAATGTTTGAGGAAAGAGCCGCTCCTCTACACTTCTCTAATGACATTAAGGCCTGTGGCGTAGGTATTCCTAAAAGAGGTTTTATGGAGAGCTATGAAGAATAAAAAGTCAAGAAAGGTTTCTTACTGTAGCCTTTGAAACGTTTGCTCCTGGTAGGTCTGGTTTGTTACGTATGGCAAGTAAACCCGCCGGAACTCTGGGGCATGCTTCAGTGCCACATCACACACATTGAAAGTGAACATGTTCTCCTCGAGTTTCTCCTCCAGGTCAAAGAGGAAACTGCAGAAACCCCACAGGTAATCATGAAAGAGAAGCAGATCATGGTTAATAGAATGTGGTAATTACAATATGTTTTGGCCAACGTATTTCGTTTTTGTAATACGTGCACAACACTAGAAGATACTTTGAAAAAATGTTTAATGTAGGTACTAGATTTTCTTTAAGGTTACAGAAACATGAAGAATGGGATCCAGGTTTTACTCCAGAATGTTTGGAGATATTGTGTAAGTATTTAACATAAGATATTAAATAATAAACTTTAAACTTTATTTGTATGACCATCCCATAACAGTTTTTCTCTGGGTGGATCACAAAATAAAACCATATATAGTAAAATAAAACATACAATTAAAAACACATTAAAACTACAATAAAATACAACTAAAAACAATGCAATAACATTTAAAACTGTTTCAAAAGTACTTTAAAAGTACAAAAAGTACAAAAGTACCGAGTGAACAAATGTTATGAAACATGATAATGTGTGTGAGAATGATTTTGGGGTATGGACAAGTATCTATTAATTGTATTGGCCAAGGATATCAAAAATTAGCATAATCTGTTGGGTTTTGAGAACAAAAGGGCCAGGACTCACTTGGCACTAACATCACGCACATCCTGAAGGCGGGAGAAAAGCCACTGTTTATCTTGATTGGCTAGGAGAGCCTGTAGTTCCTGGGAGTGCTGAAAGTGGTCCACTGCCACATTTAAGCTCCTTAGGTATGAGGCCTCTGAAGCAATCAGTTCAAACTTGGCCTGTTGATAAGAAGAAGGAGAACATAGCTCTAGATCGCAGAGAACACTTATTAGGAAATGAATTATTTGGGACAGAGGAAAATGAAAAAGGAATGTCCCAGTACTCATGGGTGACAGGCCATATCTGCAGGTTCCTGATGGAGCAGTAGCATAACAAGGTCTGAATGAGGCTGTGACAGATACAGAGCCAGCAGCTGTGTGTCTCACTTCATTGTCGATCAGAAGAGAGTTCTTTAACTCAGACTGGTCCATCAAAAATAGCAGATCAAGAACAGCACTCAAATGCTAGAAAACCAAATGTGCCATGAATGCCTCGGTCTACAGACTTGAAAGTCTATCCGTCTTTCTTCTTATCCAGATTAGTGAAATGCATCCTTTCTTTCTTTCTTTTGCTCCTTTCTAGCCACCTGGATTCAGGGCAAAAGAAAATGTGCATTTGCTTTTGCCAACTTGTCAGTCTCAATGTCCCTTAATTTACGCTTGTCTTAAATGTACTTCATTTACTTCAGCCAATTAGTTATTTCAGTATCGCTGTCTTCAGTGCCACCTTTTTCCTGTATAATCTAAGGGTCAAACTACTTACCACAGAAGTGTGTGTTTAGTGCTTCCATTATTGATTTTGTGTGCACTTACTTGAGAATAAGCCCAATTGAATTAATTGGGATTTAACCTCCACATAAAGATGCATAGGACTGGGCTTTATATTCATGAAAAATTGATGGTAGCATGTTTCCTTTTAAATGTAAAACATCCTTGAAGTTTACACCCAAAGATTAGGCTGCATATGTTATATGTGAATTGCAGCCTTCTTTGACTTTAGATCTCCTATGTGCACTTCTCTTCTCTGTCCACTCTCCCAGTTTTTCTCTTGGGATGCTCCTCTTCCCTCCTCATTCCTCTGGATCACTGCACCTTGAACCCTCCTTCCCTCTGTTCCTGCTTTTGCTACCCTTTCTGTCTGCCCTGCTGCTCTCTAGGACAAAGCACAGTCAATGGCAGCCAGAGAACTACTTATAAGGTCAGGTCAGGTCAGCAAAAAGTCACCAGAGTCACTTCATCCTGTTGTGGACCTCTGACATTAGGGCAATTTATGCAGTCACTGCCAGGTGCTTCATCACCACATCCGGAGGGGGGGGGGAATCACTTCATGTATTACAATATAGATCCCCCCCCATCTGTTAGTGTGCTGTCTTTCATCTGTTCTTGGTTCATATTGTGTTAGCTTTCCTAATAAAATACAGACAAAACTTAGTATCCATGCGGGTTTTGTTCCCCCAGGGAGAGGGGATGCTGAAACTGAAACCGCAGACACCAAGGCATTGACTCTATGGGAAAGGGCGGGGGGAGGTTAAAAAAGGTTTTAAACAACGTGCAAAAGTCCCCTATCGTGCTCTGCGGGTGTCCAGCTGTCCAGGAATAAGCTCCCCAGACTGAAATTCCCCATTTCCCCCCACAAAAAAGGGGAGGATGCTTTTTTTAAAAAAAGGCACAGAATTGCTTCTCCTGGCATAATGGTGGCCTGAAATGACCTCTTCAGTCACTTCTGGCCCTCTAGAAACCACAGATAAATGGGTTTTAACCCACATATGGTGTCAATTAGACCCCTGCAAATACGTGAAACCTCGGATATAGAGTCCTTGTATAATGAGGTTTGCCTGCAAGTTTAGCCTGGCCCTCACCCATTACCTCCTGCAGCTTCTGCTCCTCACGGGTCATGCTAAGCAGCATTGTGCTCCCTCGGACCATCGGGATGTCCTGCCAGAGGGATGCAGTAGATGAAACAGACAGGCGTTGTAGGTAGGAGTCTTGCGGTGGGATCACTTTTCTTCGTAATCTTGGGGAGCCTGGGGATGCAAGTTCCTGGTCTTCGGTCAAAGAATCTGCTCGCTTCTGACTTTGAATGGCTTTGTTCAGTGCAACATCACTGTATTCCTGGTACAGTAACCTTGCTGTGGAAAAAGACCATCAAGTTGTATACCTTCAGAAGCAATGTAGCAGATCTGTATCCAAAACCTGTATGGGATGTATGTGTCAAGAGGAGGCCCCATGGATGCATTGGAGGAGGGAGGAGAGACAGGTCACCACATATCAGTGTGAGACAATATAAGCTTAAAAGCTCATATATTTAGCTTTAGGTTATTTGTAAATCTATTTAAAACAATTACATCGAGTTCTAATATTTAAAAAAAAACCAACCAAGAGCTTGCAAATAATTGTTCCTTTGTCCTCATTGGTCAGTATACTAGAAGGTAGGAGCAACTGACTTCTTACTGAACAACTGAGAAGAATTCTGTCTCCACATTTTTCCTTGTATTTCTGTAAATATAAGGCCATCAAACTTGCTTACTTAAACAATGAAAGCTGAAAATCCAGCACCCCCCCCAATCCCTTCCAGTGTAGCTAACAAACTGGATTATTTCTATAACTCAGGGGGCCTTCTTCAAGCAATAGATACATATGTAATATGTGTGATTTCAGACACAGACGTGACCCATATGACTATGCCTCTGTCTTTATATAACAAAATGAGAAATGGCTCTTGTTCAGAATATATCAATCTATTCCTGCACTCATGCCTGGGTCTGAAGGGTTTTTCTACTACAGGGCCCCACAAAGTCAGTGGCTTGAACTAGAATGCGGCAAATGGAAGGTACAGCTCTGTTGACCTGCAAAGGCAGAAGAGGAGACTCTAGATATTTTTACCAAGCTTGGAAAATCCAAAGGCTTTGTGCTACCTGCCAACTGCAGGAGCTGATGCTGCACACTCCTATTCCTGTTTGTAACTGAAGAGGGCTCTGAGACCTGAGCACACCCAATCCATGGTAGCTCACACAAGGCTAGATCACAGCCGCAGACTATGAGGTTGCCAGTTAAAGCCCTAAAGTCCATGACAATTATGTACACAGAGTGGATAAAGGCAACTATTTTGCCACACATCCCCACCATTGGTGTGGGGAAAAATATTTCACAGCATGATACAGGGCCAAACTTGTCATAAATGGGTCACCCTCATTTGTTTTTCATGTTCCTACCTTGTCCATGTATAGATTGGGGGTTGATTTGGGAGCTATAACTTTATCATCAAAGGGGGCATATATGAGTGAGGGGAGCTGAGCCCTTCCCTGCCTTATTTCCCTGCAGTCAATCACTCCAAGCATTTTTCTCCCAGCCCAGCTCTGTTAATGAAAGTGGGCCATGCTGGAGAGTAAAGCTCTTGAAACTACAGAATGCAGGGAGGTAACTCTGGGGAAAGGTTCCGCTGTCCTTGCCTGTGCATCTCTTTTGATGAGAAAATCCAATCTGCATGCAAACTTTATTCATAACTGGGGAAGACACACAAACAAATGGAACAGCTGCCAGTACCTCATCCATTTTGGCCCGCAGGAAACTGGCTTACAAAGTGGTTACATGCACATGGTTAATGCCTGGTAAATGGTACCCTATAATAGTTCACTCAGATTTTGGGGGGGGGTGTCCTCCTGTCCCCTTTTAATAGGGAGCTCATATTGAATACCCTTCTCAGCTGTATTGCTGCCTCTAAGTTGTTCTGGTGTTCTGCTCCATCTATCTTACTGGTAAGGAAGAATAGCTTGAAAGCAAGAGATGCTTACATGAATTGATCAGTCTAGAATGTCGTCGTTTGATATTTTCCACTGTCAGTGCTGGTCTCTTCTCTCTTTCAGGGAAGGGAAAACATTAAGACATGAGTATTATAAAAATAATGAAAAGCAACACACCTTCCAAAGGAACTGGTTTATCCCCAATATATAGTTCTACTTCACCATTAAAAAAAGAAACGATTTAAAAAGAAAGAAACAAGTAATTTTGCCAATGCAAGCACTCTCCCCCATCTGTGGGGAGAAAAAGCTAACTAAATAATAGACAATTCGGCACTAATACCACAGCTATGCTGACCTGGGAAGCAATACAAGGAGCTGAATCTGCAAACAAAAGGCTTTTAGTTTAAATGAGAAGTTCTTAAAAGTCCCACTAGGGTTTCCTGTTCACACACTGGGCAAGCTAGTGCAGCAAAGAGAGAGAGAGCCACAAATCAGGTCAGAAAAAAGCCCAGACAGCTATTTTACTTTGCTTCAGGAAGGGTGGGTGTGCATTCATACATCCACCCTTTGCACAGGAAGGGTGGGTGTGCATTCATACGTGGGGGGGAGGATTACATCATCCATGCATGATATCAAGATGCCCTCCAGATTCAGATTTTCCCCTGCACACTGGAGCTTAGCCAGCATTATCTCCTTGCTACAAGGTTCCACTATTAATGATGCCTTTTTTTGATACTTCGGTGTATCCCGATGTTTCTTTTGAGATGTATGGAGGGGTCATAATGATAGAGCACCTTTTCTTAAATCCTAGCTTTTCATTTTAATTTTTCAAAAATAGATTAATGGTGATTTTTCCCCCAGAAGATTGACTGCCTGAAGGAGGAGCAATTCACCCAATTATCCCATCAATCTTCTGTAAGATTGACTGCCTAAAGGGGGAGCAAGAGAGAGAGAGAAAAGAAACCCAAATAAATCTATCCAAACAAAACCCAGCAGAAAAGTGCAGTGGTGTAGGGAGGACATAGGTGGCCTGTGTTCGGGCTGTCCGCCCCCCAACCCAGTGGTACCCCCTGCAGTGCCCCTCCCCTGTGAGCACCCCTTCTTTTTTCACTATGCAAGGAGAGCCCCTTTCCTCTATTGTGTATAGCAGCAGTGGCAGCAGCTGCAGCCTCCCTGAGGGAGCAGCCCAGGGTAGGCTGCCTGCCTCAAAACCTGGCATCCCCCCTAAAGTGCCCCTCCCCCTCTGACACCCCTTCTTTCCCGACCATATGGGGAGTCCCCTTTCTCCCTGCCACACACAGCAGGGCTGGCGGCAGCAGCCTCAGCCTCCCTGAGGGAGAAGCCCAGGCAGTGTTCTCTCTGATTTTTTTCATCTGTGTGCGGAATGAGTTATGTTGTGGGTGGGAGTATCACAGCAGTGTGTGCACACATGCATTCAGAGTGGGACCTTCCTGATTCCAACTGAGCAGGATCTAGAACTGACTGAACGAACATATAAAAACTTGTGAGCACAGGGATATGCACAGGCCTTAGAGGGAACACTGAGACCAGGGTAGGCTGCCCTGCCCCCACCACTCAGCCACCACATGTGCATGGCAGAAAAAGAAGGTCTGCATCTGTACGTATGAACCAAGAGGAAGCAGTTCATGCAAGCACACCCAGGAGTCAGCAAGGGAAGGGTATGTGCAATGGGGACCTAGATAAGCCCCACTTCCCCAAGTGGAAGACTATATATATCTATGTAACTATATCAGAGTGGAATCTGCATGTGTGAAGAGGTGGTGGTGGTGGCTGCAATGGCGACTAAGCAGTGGGGGCAGGGCAGCCTACCCGGGACTCCTCCCTCAGGGAGGCTTCTGCTGTTGCCATCCTCGCTGCTGCAGCCGCCCCCACCATGAGTGGGGTGCTGGGGACCACTGAGTGCCAGATTACAGCTCTGCCCCAGAAAAGTGCCATCTGCTGGCAATAGACAGAATGTTTACCACAGGTTTTGATTGATTGATTGATTGACTGATTGATTGATTGATTAAGCACCGTCAAGTTGGTGTCAACTCTTAGCAACCACATAGATAGATGCTCTCCAGGATGATCTGTCTTCAACTTGGCCTTTAAGGTCTCTCAGCGGTGCATTCATTGCTGTCATAATCAAGTCCATCCACCTTGCTGCTGGTTGTCCTCTTCTTCTCTTTCCTTCAACATTTCCCAGCATTATGGACTTCTCAAGGGAGCTGGGTCTTTGCATAATATGTGTCCAAAATATGATAGTTTGAGCCTGGTCATTTGTGCCTCAAAAGAAAATTCTGGATTGATTTGTTCTATGATCCATTTGTTTGTTTTCCTGGCTGTCCATGTTATCCTCAAAAGTCTTCCCCAGCCCCAAAGTTCAAAAGTGTCAATACTTTTTCTATCTTGTTTCTTCAAAGCCCAGATTTTGCATCCATAGAGTGTCACAGGAAAGACCACTGTCCAAACGATTCTAATCTTTGTAGGTATAGACACATCATGGCATCTAAATATGCTTTCCAAGGCCTTCATTGCAACCCTACTAAGCACAAATCTATGGCATATTTCTTGACTGCTGGATCATTTACTGTTGATGGTTGATCCTTTACCAGTAAAACCACATGGATAGACCACAGACTTTACAATAGGAACAAGTTGTTCTAGTAAGAACTAATCAGCCTACTTTCCTTTCACTTTCTCTACATCTGGACTAAATTTGGTACAAATCAAGCTCCACAAGTTAGATCTCTTGCACCTCTAATGTTCATGTGTCTGCCCTCTTGGTGATGTCATTATTACAACCTGCACCATTTAGGTGTCCCTATGTGTCACTCACTACAGCTGTTCCAAATTTGGATCAAATCGGTTAGTGAACAAGTTAGTGCACAGGTTAGTGTCACTCACTACAGCTGTTCCAAATTTCATTCAAATCAGTCAGACAGTCCTCAAGTTAGTGCACTGTGCCTCAAACGTTTATGCATCTGCCATCTTGGATCAGGGTGGGTGATATAATCACAAACCACACCACTGGGGCAGCCCTATGTGTCCATTCACTGTAGCAAATTTGGTTCAAATCGGTTAAGCTGTTCACAAGTTAGCCCACTTGCACCTCAAAAGTTTACATGTCTGCCATCTTGAATTGGTGTGAATGACATCATCACAAACTATGCCATTGAGAAGTCCCTGTGTGTCACTTACTGCAACTGTACCTAATTTGGTTTAAATTGAGAAGACAGTCCGCAAATTAGCCTGCTTGCGCCTCAGATGTTCACATGGCCGTCATCTTGAATTGGTGTGGATGACATCATCACACACCATGCCATTAGGGAACCCCTATGTGTCCTTACAGCTGTAGCAAATTTGGTTCAAATTGGTTAGGTGGTTCACAAGTTAGCCCACTTGCACCTCAAAAGTTTATGCATCTGCCATCTTGAATTGGGGTGGATGGCATCATCACAAACTACGCCACTGAAGTATCCCTATGTGTCCCTACAACTGTACCCTGTTTGGTTCATATTGGTCCAGGTGTTGCAAAGTTGACTGCGGGGAGGGACACATGGACATAGACATGGACACACACACAGAATGCCAGGTGATCTCATAAGCCTACTCAAAAGTAGGCTAAAAAATGTTTCACTGTCATTGGTCTGGCAAGTCAATGGTCTTGCAGAAGTCTCCCCCAAAATAAGGTTTTCTTTTAAAAAGCGGAAATTGAAATAAATTTGCATGGGCTCAATTGAAAATTTTCAAAGACACACACCATGCATGTGCAGGTAAGAAAGAGGAGGAGCAGCATCCCGCCTCCTCTAGAAAGCCATTTGCCAAAGGGGGCCAGAGAAACCAGGGAGCATGCAGTACAAACGGTGCATGGAGGAAAATCATAAGGAATTGAAAGGAACCCTTTTAAAACAACATTGACGTGAATGGCCCCCAGCTTTCTCTGAATTATCTTTACTCTGCATATATGTGGCTAATATATGCACTCATAACTCTCTCTACTTTACCCCACTTAATCCCACGGTAAAGCCCGCCATCTGGGAAAGGCCCAGGACAACACAAAAAACACTGGAATGCAACAACCTGACAACAGTGTTATGCAGATGCTTCATTCAAAAGTAAATGAACAAAGAATGGCAATTCCAGAGAAAAGGGCTAGTGTGGAAGCAACTGGTCTTCAGCTCCTGTGGCATGGAGTGAAGTACAGGAGAGAATATGGAGTCATAAAGCAGCATGCTCTGTATTCTACAGGATATATCCTGAAAGCACTAAAGTGATTTTTTAGGACCACTATTACCAGGGGCTTCAAGGGGTTGGAAACAAAGAAACTTCTATTGCAGCACTCACCCATATATAGCTTGATCTAAGTTGACTGATTTGTCTTTATGTGCAGGGACTTCCTCCTTTGAAGGGACAAGAGCTGCTATTGCTTCTGCTGAAATTGAAAGAGTGCAAGAAGACATTTTTAAAATTTATTTTTGCAAACTAGTTAAGTATTGAAATTCATGCAATTCAGCTAGGACTCCTCATCTGGGACAATGGATGGTTTGCTCATTATGACAGGTGGAATGGCAGGAAGAGAGAGTGAGTATATATTGCAGGAAGGAGGGCATCTCTGTGTAGAGGCCACCTAGATGCAGAGGGTAGGTTTTGCTCTTAGTGCAAAAGCATCCTCAGGTGCAGTGCTTTGCTTTGCTTTTTCTTCCCACGAGAGAGCGGCATTCACTCATCAAGGAGAACATAGAAGTATCTATTCCGTGACACCATATATGTGAGGGGCTTAATCTTCCTCCTGCCCCAATTGATCCTCATTTCTTGGGAGGAATAAATACTGCCAACAAAACTCAAAAAGTTTCCAGTGTTTCAGCCATAGGAAACAATGGGATAACTTGAAACACCCCATTGAGCCCCCCCCCAGGTAGCTCCTAGGGACACCAAAGTGAGTAGGGTGGTAGGGCATAATGGGAGCCACCTACCACCCAACCCACAAAAGAAATGGGCAAGCAGGCAATTTTAAACAAATTTTTATCTTTTCCCTCAAACTCTCATAGGATTAGAAGCCAGTGCTAGAAAACCAATCAGCAAGGGGAAAACAGGCCTCCAAAATGGTGCTCAAAAAGTTTGAAACGTTTCGAATCAAAATTGGCTTGTTTTGTTCCAAGCTCGAAACACTTGAAATGGCCCATTTCAAGTTGAAATGTTTCAGCGTCAAAATGTTTTTCACATTCCTACTAAATGGCTTTAAAAGGCATTAGACAAAAGTGATGGAGAGGATAGTCTGTCAGTGGCTATTAGTCATTATGACTCAATTGAACCCCATAATGTTCAGAAATATACTTTTCAATATCAGATAATGGTGACAAGCAGGGCATACCACTCATGTCCATACCTTGCTTGTGGGCTTCCGAGAGTCATCTGCCTGGTTACTCTTGAAAGCAGTTTGCTGGACTGTAAGGACCCTTGATTGGATCCAGCAGTGCTCTTATAGTTTTAGAGCCAGTTCACATCACAGTAATGGCCAGTAACTTAAATCCTAGATTCACATGACATGTGCAGTCCTGCAGAGCGTGTTGTTTGAACTTGGAAAAAGTTGGTGATCTCTGGTTGGCAGCACACCAACCAGATAGTGATGTGCATGGAACCACACTTCTACGGTCTGGCACTGGGGAGAGGGGCTCTTTAAGGGCCGGGGAGGGTGTACTTACCCCTCCCACCGCTTTTCCTGCTCCAGCGCTCCTGGTTTTGAAAGCATTTGGAGCATCAGGGTACCTCTCTGCCGCCCCTCTCCCTATTCCTCGGCAAAAAGCTTCAAAAGGCTGACTGTACGTGTGCACACCCTGCATGCTTGTCACGTCCATGTGTGCGTACATCAGACATGCGCACACGGTCAGCCTTTTGAAGCTTTTTGCTGAGGAACGGGGAAAGGGGTGTCAGGGAGATATCCTGAAACCCCAAATGCTTTCAAAGCTGGGAGTGCTGGAGGGGAAAAAGCAATGGGAGGGGTAAGTACACCCTCCCCCCCTTAAAGGTACACACACACCCCTGCTGGTGTCAAACCGCTGAACCGGCACCAGGTACAGACCGATTCGGAGGCCCTTAGAATGGGCTCTGGACCGGTCCGTGCACATCCCTACAACCAGACATTCACCCGGGATTGGTAACCTTAGATTTGAACTCTGGCTGTCAATCCCAGGTGAATGTCATGTTGGTGCACTGCCAAGTTGATCGCTGACCTTTTCCAGATTCACACAACATGCTCTGTGGTTACCTGATTTAATTGTAATTGTGTGAACAGGCTCTTCGTGTGAACCAGCTTTTAGATAATTAGATAGAGGTAAAATGTAACTACTAATCTCATCCATAAGTTGACCAGTTGTTCATTAGCAAAGGATACAATGATTAAAGAGCACTCACCTAATACATTGTCTGTTGGTATTGAGACCTTTCTCACACCCTGTCGATGCCAGTCTTTGCTTTTTGTCCGAAGCTTGAGTAATATCTCCTGTTTCTTTGAATGAGATTCTGGTTCTTTTGTGTCCAACCTGATGACACTTTTGTTTGGACAACTGGAAGATTTCTCTAAAGGTGAATGTTTGCCTACCCCTTCCTTCCTCTGGTCCACAGGAGGGATTGCTTCCACCACTGATGTTTCCATGTTTTTCCTGGTCCTTCCAGCTACCATCTGCTGTGTTAACATAGAGGTTGACGTGTCTGCTGCACCTATCTTGGCATTGCCTGTTTGCTGCCACTGCCGTTGTGCTTCCTGAGAGACAACCAGTTGCCTGTGTTGGCATCTGATAGTTGGTGGTGATGGAGGTCCATGCTGGAAGAAGTGGATTGGGTTGGTGAAAGCTAGAAGTGGAGTTGGATGCATTGAACCACTGCTCTCTGCCGCATCAGGAATTTTCTGGCTCTCCATTGAGGAATGGGAGATGTAGTCAGATGAATCTTGCCCATCGTGCATATCAGTAACCTTAGTGAGTCGTTCAGGAACGCTATAACAGGGGTTTACAAATGTAGCATTATTTCTTGAAATGATTAGATCTGAGTGTACGTCCCACTGGTTGACCTCAAAATCACTGGGTGTTTCATCTGTATTCAAATCTTTTTGACCATGAAGAACACCTGATCCCTCTGACTTGGCCAATGGTACACAAGATAATTCTTCCATTCTGCTGTCAGTGTTCATAACCTGGACAAGGTTTTGAGATGCAAGAGCAGAGGGTGGGGTAGTGGATAGACTACTATGTATGTGATCATTGCCTATTTTATAGTTAACAGGTAGACTGGATTCTATTGTTTCAGCTTGTTGTTGGGCAAAGTGATCACCATCAGGAACTGGAAGCTTGTGAGAAGTAGGAGGTAGATAGTGAAGGCCAGTGTTAAGAGAAAAGGGTGGAGACTGAGCAAGGAGGTTGGTGTTAATCTCAGGACCTGTAGCTTCACTTATTTGACTGGAGGGTGGAAGTTGAACAGACTGATTGGCATTAAGTTCAGGAAACAAAAAGTGTTGGGATTTTTTGAAAAGGATTGAAATGGGATCCACTTGGTGTTCACCATATTCCAGGGTCTGGTCAGAATTGGGTGCTGGGTCTGGAAGCTGGCTAGTTTGGTTAGAAGTAGTTCCAGAAGCTGATGGCTGATCAAGAAGTTCAGTGTCAGATGTAGTTGAGTCTGAAGACTGTGGAACCTCAGTGGCAGTGGGCTTAAGGACTAAGAACTGGCATGTTTGGGTGGAAAGGGGCAATTGTTCTAGGAGTTGACTGGGATGCTTGGGATCAAGATCAGGGGCTGGAAGCTGAGCAAGGAAGTCTCTACTGGGTGGAGGGGTTAAACACTGAGCAGGCTGCTGCCTGCATTCTGGCATAGCTGATGAGGTCTGACTGACATAACTGGAAGCACACTCAGGGGCTAGAGTCTGAACAGAGTCTGGCACTGCAGTCAAAGGCTTTATGAGCTGAGCCACATCAGTGGCCAAAGAAACAGAAGCATTGGGAGAGGTAGGACTGTCAGTGTTGCAATCATGCCCTGTTCTGTCCTCTTCAGGAGCTACAAAATATGGTGACAAACTGGCTGATGTTTGTTGCACTATGCACATTGTATTTGCTTCTGCTTCCTTTCCTGGAAACACAAAATTCCTAATAGGCGGTTTCAAATGCTGCTGATATTTCTTGAAATAATTCGTGGCATCGTCTTGTGCCTGAAATAACATTGGATCTTGTGCAGTCAAAGATGAAATGAGTCTCAGTTCTACACTCTCTTTGTCTGGACTGGGCAGATCCTCCCTTGGAGGTATACTTTGGAGGATATTGGAAACAGAATCCTGAGGTTCTCCTCCAAAATAGAAGTCCTTACTAAAGATATCATTTTTGCAGGGAGTATGGACTACACTACCTGAAAATGAGGCTTCTTCAGAAGGCACTATGTTCAGTTGACAAGCCAGAGGTAGATTCTGGTTTGGTGGCTCTTGTATGGAATCTGGTTCTTCATGTGGCACAACATAACCTACAATACCATCGCTGGCTTCATTGTCAGCATCTTCCTGCACCAGACCTACTACTGTTTTGGTCTCCATTAGTGAGGCCGGAATAGAGATTTCAACATCTACAGGGTGATCCATAGACTGATAATCATTTGGGCTGTCTGGATCAGGAGTTACTAGTAAATCTCTACAGGATGGTACCATTCCATCACCATCAGAACCCCCAATGTATTTCCCATCTCTAGCATTTTCACTGCCCTCTTTTTCAAGATAAGCTTTTCTGCCTTCCTCAATGGGTTGCTCACCATCTTGACCACTTTGGGACATACAGCCCACTTGGCCATATATACTAGAGTATTCCCACTGCCCAGAGTCATGGCATTTGAGGAGTTGTGTACATGAGCTGTCACTTACTGGGTCCAGACCTTCAGGTGACATTCTAGCAAATGGCATAGGTTTGGCCATTGCTGTTTGGACACAAACTGAGTCTAAGTAACTAGGTGAAAACATTTCTTCAAGATGGAAAATGAACTCTTCATCCTCAACCAAAGAACTGTTATTTTTGAAACTGGGAAGGGACAAGTTATTTTCTGGATGAGAAGGTATATTGAGACTAAATGTGAATGGTGGGGCTGCTCTCTCTTGCTCTACACTGGATGCTTCTTGTAACTGTATATCCCTCTCCCATTCTTCCTGATCATCATGCCCCAGCACTAGCTTCTCCTGCTCTATTTGAATTCTGGTTTGCATTTCTCTCCAATCTAGATCTTCCTCCTCCTCCTCCTCCTCCTCCTCCTCCTCTTTTGTTTCCACATCTGTCCACGCTGGGGTCTCTACCTTTGCCACCTCTGGCTCATCTGTTGTTGACAGCTCCTCCTGCTCCAGTTCTGATTCACCACAATTTCTATCATTTTTAGCATGCTTTGTTTGTGTTATCTCTTTTACCAAATTAGTCATGCCTCCTCCTGTGTCCTCCTCCTCCTGGAGATGGAAGACAGTGCAAACAAATGGATTTTGCTCCCAATTTCCCACTGTCTCTTCTGTGTCTGAATGGTTGTTCATTCTCTTGGAAGATGGTAAAGATAAGATTCCATCAGGCATTGTTTGCATCCCATCTAAATTTGTTTTATTTCTTTCAGAAAATTCAGAGTCTAACTGATAATCAGCAGACGTTTTCACATATTCTCTTTGAGCCTTTAACTCTTTAATTTTCTCATCATCATCATCCATTGTGGAGGGATAAGGGTTGGGCTCTATTATGCCAGCTCCCTCCATCTTAGAGGACATCTCCTCATCAGTCTTCCATGTGGCTTTCATGTCCTGTGAACATCCTTTGTCGATTCTGTGTCGTGCCTCCATTTCCAGTGAGTGATCTTCATCTGACTTTGGTCTGGAGGACTCAGCATTTAAAATGTTGTGACTCAGCTGGGAACATTCACAGGCTGATTCTTCCTGAGCAGGAAAAATGTCTGTTCTAAAGGTTTCCTCACACTGTGTCTGAGGAAATGAGTCATAAGGGTTCAGGGCTTGGGGAAATCCAACAGAGGGGGCTTGGGTCTGTACTGGCCCTACTGTGACCTCGCTGGGAGAGGTTGGGACCTGTGTCAGGGTATCTGTATTGACTAGGGAAGACTGATGAACACTTAAGGAATAAGCAGTGGTAAGTTCTCCCTGATGGCAACTCGAGGAGGGGCTCCAGTTGTCCTCCAAATTGACTTCTTGTATATTGAGACTGCTTTCTCCCTCTGAAAGTTCTGTCCAGTTCTTTGAACTACTCTGGCCTCTTTCTAGTTGTACACTTGTCTCTTCTTCTTCTGGGTTAGACAGCTTGCCCCATAAACTGAAATTCTGTTCTTCCATGAAAAATAGAAGTGCTAAGTCTTGAGAAAAAGATATGTCCTCCTCCTCCTCTTCCTTGTCCTCCTCCTCGTCCTCTGCTTTGGAAACATTACTCATGGTGATAAACTCTGTGTCTTTATGGTGCCCTCTGGCTTGTGCAGGCAGGGAGGCTTCATTGAGCAGGTAGATTGCTGAGGGGGAAGAGTTTTCCCCTTGCATTTTTTCAGATTCCATCAGTGGCACATCCTAAAATTGGAAGGAAAGAACAACTATTAGAAAGTGGCCAAGCTGGCAGTTATATCCTAGAAAGTATTCAGAACATATGGGGAAGAACTGGGCACATACCTAGGAGAGAACATAGGAGCAAAAGAATGGGCATTAGAAAGGCCTGTGCCATGCAGAAATAAAGGCTTTGGGGTTTTTTTTTAGATGAGCCAGCAAAGTGGTTCTTATTCTACACACTAAAATATTATCACTTCCAAACTAATACTCAGGAAGGGCAATTTTTATTTTGTTTGTTTATCAAATTTGCACACTGCCCCAAACTTCTGTGTCTAGATGGTTTACAACCACATAAAGCGAATTAAAACAAAAATGAAAACCTTAAAACAATGTAAAACCAAAGTCAAGTTTAAAAGCTTGGGTGAATAAAGGAGTCTTTAGAGACTTTTTAAAAAGTTGTCAGAGATGGTGAGGCTCTCATTTCAGCAGGGAGCACATTCCAGAGGCTCATGGCAACAGAGAAGACCCGTCCACCAGATGAGCTGGTGGCTACTGCAGACAAACCTCTCCGAATCATCTCAATGGGCAATGGGGCTCATGGCAAAGAAGACATTCTCTTAAATACCCAGGACCTAAACTGTTTGGGGCTTTATAGGTTATAACCAGCACCTTGTATTTTGCCCAGAAACTTATTAGTAGCCAGTGTAGTTCTTTTAATATAAAAGTAATATGGTCTCTTCGAGATGACCCAGAGATCAACCTGGCTGCTGCATTCTGTACCAACCGCAGTTTCCGGACTAATTATAATATAATATAATATAAAATATAATATAATATAATATAATCTATACAATTAATTCTCGTAGATGGACCATGTGCGGCGGGTTCCAATGTGTGGCAGGGAGAGTTCCAAACAAGCAGATTGGCTGGGAGAAGGAGGCGCTGGATTGACTGGGCAAGAAGGCTTGCATGTTGTAGGAGGCCATTGAGCAAGCCACTTGCTCACACAGGAAGGAGCTGGCCGAAAGTGGAAGACATGAATCCCTCAGGGGAGATAGAGAGGGAACTGGGGTGGGGTGGGGACACAGGAGCCTTCATGCGTGGCTTGGCTGCCCAACGCCAGGGACCGGGGGAAGGAGGAGGGAGCAGCGGCCAGCGGGGAAAACACAAGCAGGCAGGCTAAAATGCGGTGGGGGGGGGTGGAGAGTGGAGGAGAGGGAGAGAGAGAGAAAGAGAAAAAACAGAGGAGGGAGAGAGACACAAAGAAGACAGAGAGAGAGGGACCCCAAAAGAACTACACGCGACCTCACAGCATGAAGCTGCATAGGCTTCTGAGGGATGACACCTCTGCTACGGAGACAGACACAGAGGAGAGAATGAGAGAAAGGAAGAAACAGAGGAGAGAGAGAGAGAGAAGGAGCTTGAGAGGGGAGACATGGGACTGAGGGGGAGGGGCACAGGAAACTCCAGGCACTGCTTGGCCGCCCAGTGCCAAGGACCAGAGGAAGGAGGCGGCAGCAGCGGCCAGCGGGCAAAACACAAGCAGGCAGGCTAAAATGTGGCGGCGAGGGGATGCAGATGAGAGAGGGAGAAAGAAAGAAAGAAAGAAAGAGAAAGAAAGAAAGAAAGACGGAGGAGGGAGAGAGAAACGGAGAAGACAAAGAGAGAAAGAGAGAGAGAGAAAGAACGGAGGAGAGAATGAGAGAAAGAAAGAAAGAGAGGGGAGAGAGAGGGAGCTGGGGGGGAGACATGGGAAAATAAAGCTGCCAGGCTAAGACTGCCACGGCAGAAAGGGTTGCCCTACTTTGGCTTGAAGATTAGGTTGTAACTCTTTACCTCATAGTAAGCCCAGAAGCCTGCCTCATGGGTTAAAAACAAAAAAGAATGCAGAATTCTTCACAGTAAGACCACAACCACACATCATCAATTTTATTACAGCCATTGGACAGCAGAAATAGAAATAACAAACATATCCAATACCACAATACTAAAACACAATAAAACAAAATACAGTCATTCATTTAAAAAAATAGTTTAAAAAGCATAAACAGCTCCCACAGTTAAGCACTTAATTGAGACCTTAACCTAATGGCAATATAAAAA
The DNA here is from genome assembly GCF_027244095.1 of Hemicordylus capensis. Lineage (NCBI taxonomy): Eukaryota > Metazoa > Chordata > Lepidosauria > Squamata > Cordylidae > Hemicordylus > Hemicordylus capensis. The sequence continues at coordinate 129,191,144 of NC_069661.1, forward strand.
AAATTTGCTACAATTTTTGTAATATCAGAGCTTACATCCGCAAGACAGTAATATGTATAAAAACGCTCCCCACAACCACACAGATGCTCTGTGCAGGGTCTGCTAATATAATATAATATAATATAATATAATATAATATAATATAATATAATATACTGCTCTTCAACCAAAGTTCTCAAAGCGGTTTACATAGAAAAATAAATAAGCCATAAATAAGATGGACTGTATACAAAGACAGCCCCACATAGAGCACATTGCAAAAGTCAGTTCTGGAGTTTATCAATATATGTACCACTGTTCTTATGTTATTTATCTCAAGAATTGGATGCAGCTGGCACGTCAGCCGAAGCTGACAGAAAGCACCTCTGGCCACTGCCTCAACCTGGGACACCAGGGAAAGGTTTGGATCCAGAAGAGTTGGAAAACAACTGCAGAGGAAAGGGTTAAACAACTGCTTTCTACAGACAATTCCTCCAGTCTGACTTACATCTTGCCTCAGGCTTTGGATTTTACAGAGCGCTGCAAAATAAAGGATTGTGGAACACTGTAAGATATAGCTTCAGCATGCAAACCTCAGATTTCCCCTTTTTGGGGGGAAAGCAAATGTCTACCCCTAAGGACTTTGAAGGTATGTTTGAACATGTGTGAACATCAGCGGAAGTCTCAGAAGCCAGAGGGATGGCTGTTGGCTGAACAGATTTTCCAGTCGTTAGGGTGGAGCTTCAGCATGTCCTGCAGAGTTCTGCCTCTCCCCAAGACTAACAAAACAAGAATGTATTATGCAAAATAACAGAAATTATGCACATTTGTCCAATTTACAGAATTCACTTTTTCTTGGTTCGTATTTTATATCTCCTGGATGCAGAATTTTAATATATTTGGTTGCAGTATACATAGGACTGCCATATGGAAAAGAGGATCTGTCTCTTGTTCCTTTAAGAGATGCACAGAAGAGGGAATTTCAGCAGGTGCAGCTTGTTATTCAGGAGGGGGAAAAGCTTCACTGAGAAGCTTTTCAAACGGGGCTTTTGAAGCCCTTTAACTTGCATCTCCTCTGGAATGGAGGGGATGCACTCACATATCGGCTAGATTTACCCTGAAGTCCCTGCGGGTTATCGGGGAGCAATTAACACACAATTCGGCTTTTTCACTGTGCATTAGAGTGTAACCTGATTTTATATTCAGGGTTTTAAAAAATCCACTATTTGTGTTGCTTTTTGGGACAACTTCAAGTTAGCAGTAAAGCCTCCCTGTAAACTCGCAGTAAAACCTGCTGTGCGTAAAAGCCCCTGCTGAAATTCCTTCTTCTGTGCCTCTCCTAAAGATACAGGAGACCTGCCCTCTTTTCCATTCGGCAGCCCTATGCCTCAGCCCTGGGAACAGGGCTGGTAACCTTTCTGTTGAGGGGCTACCTTTTTTAAAAAAGCAGATTAGGGGATAGTTAAGAGAAGAAGACACCTGTAGCCCCTGCCACAATGGAATTACAGGCCCCGTGATATTAGGGAAACACAAATGGCTGTGCTCACCACAGTTGCTCAGGAACTTAGCATTGGCATTTGAGTGTAGGGAAAATATAAATTCCCAGGGACATGTTTGCTAGCTGAGGAAGGAGTATTGTCTGAATCATTGCAATAATTTAGGACCAGTTGTACATTTTCCATGTAAAACCAACCTAATTGGAAAAGGCCCTTAGAAGTAAAGGGAAAGCAAACATTAAAATATAATACAAATAATTATACTTCATTACAAATAACGGAATTTCTATTACTGTATTTACTCAGATCCAAGACAAGGTTTGCCCCCAGTTCTTTTCTGTTAAATATGTGTTAGGGAGAGTTGTCTTAAAGCCAGAGTTCTCTTTCTTTGGGGTATATACAGGTAAATATAACCTGTATTTAATCTCTGTCTTTTGAGGCATCATCTTAAATTCAGTGTCACCTTATATTCAGGTAAATACAGTACACATTTAAAGTGCTCAAAGCACTCTTCACATACAAGCCATAACCGCTCTATGTCTCTTTCTTAGGGTGATTCCAGATGAGGGACTTTTAATGCTACCCAATGATTCATGTCATCTGAAATTGTAACTGACTTTCCACACTTCTGCAAATATAGCACTTTTTCTGTGTGAGCATCTCACCATATTGTGTCAATACTAGTGGGTGTAACCCAAGCAGGTATTGCCGCTTCCCCTCCTCCCACCACAACAGTTTTTGTTCCAAGGCATGGACTTTTAAAAATGTGCATAAAATGGCTGGGGAGATCAGCTCTTTGTTTAAAGCAGCTCCTGCTCCTCCCAATGCTGAAACAATTGTTGAGCTGATTCTTTATTAATCATTTCCTGAAACGGTTTCCTCTTACCCTCATCCACCCTTTAACTTCTCATTTTCCTAACTCCATGATTTCATAGTTATTTTATTTTATTAATGCCAAGTTTAACATACAACAATCCAGTTATACAAAAATAAAAATAATACTCCACAATCTCTAGTGTTGACACCAAGTTCATATATGAAACATATTAAATATTAAGACCATATTAAGGTAGTTTGAGATACTGTATAGATTTTGCAGAGATATCAATAGATGTTGATGAGATAATACCGTCAAGTTATGTTAAGCTACTAAAAATATTAGGAACTAAAATGCACTAAGAGCAAACCAGACCAAAACAATCAACTGCAACCATCCCAGACTCTTTCCAGAATCCTGAAATACAATCAGAACATTATACCAACACATCAACTTAAGTATTTATACTGTGCCCCAGGGCTATTTCACACATTACAATTTTAGATATACTTAACAAGTATATTTTTCAGGATTGATTCACACACTCACATATCTTTTTTAGGTGTACACCTAACATATTTTATGTGTATCATTGAAAATATAGAGCGGGGGGAAATGGGAATCGACTTGTGTCCACAAATGTGGTATCAAAAACACACAAGGCCCATTCAGACATAGCATGAAACCCCGGGTTAACCCTGAACCTGCGGTTAGTCTGAAAAGCCGGGAATCATCCCGCAGATTATCATTCAACCGCGGTTTTGCAATTTCTGGCTTCTGGACAGAGAGACCCCTCCTTCTTCCTGGTCTGCTGAAGCTGCATCCCGGCAAGCTCTGCACCGCTCACATTGCCAGACTGCGGGCAAGGCATCAGGATGTCTGAAAAGTGGCAGCCATTGGCCAAGATCTTTGAGGGGTGTGTGCTCAGAGAGTTTGTGCCTTTTGGACATTGATCACCCGCCCTCAGCAGGGAAAAGACATTTTAACCACTTCACCATTGCCTTTGCAAGAACTCTGCAGCTATACTGTCTTGCACAAGGACAATTATTGATACTGGGGGATCGCGAGAGGCACTTGCAGATGGCAATGGGATCTCAGGGGAGAGAGCAACTGATAAACTGGGGTGAGGAGGCAGAGGGCTGGTGGTTTGCAATGGAATTTGCTTTATACTGCAATGTAGCTTTGATTCTGCAATGTGAAAGAGATGGTGGAACCAGACCTAGGAATGTGCCAACGAATCCCAGGGGAGGACTCCAGGTGCCGGACCAGAGGAAGGTCCAAGGCTAGTTATCTGTTTCTCTGGGAAGGGATCTTGGTGACTTCCTAGGAGGGAATATGTATATGAGTGCAGGCAAAAGATCCTGGGGTTTGTCTCACTATGACAAAAGATATTCTTGGATTCACAGACCCAGGCCAAGCAGTCCAGGAAGCCTCAAAACACTCTTGCCTCCATGTTGGCTTGCCAGCCAGGGGTTAACCCTCTCATGTGAGGGCCAGTCCATTTGGGGAGGGGGACAGAGGCACCATGTGCTTCAGCTCACCATTGGACTGCACCTCATGAAGTATGCCTTCCAACTATAGGGGCCCCCACTGATAGGGATGTGCATGAACTGCAGTTTGAGCACAGTTCAGGAGTGGGGCCCAGGAGCATTAAGAAAGAGGAGAGCAGACACCTGCACATGCATAGACACCATGGGGCTATCCTCATAATCAGCAAAAATCAGGCTAGCCTCCGCTAGCCCGATTTTTGCTGATTGTGAGAACTACTGGGCTTGGCTGTGAGCCCGGTAGTTGTAGAGCGGGTAACCCACTCAAGTACCCCTCCCCTTAGCCCGGGTTTGTGGGGCGAACACTCCGCAAACCCGGGCTATCTGATTGTGAGTAGCCGTGGCACAAGTAGACCCCCGGAGGGGACTTGCGAGTAGACCCCCGGAGGGGAGGCAAAAAGCGGCCTCCTGGCTCTGGGGGTCTCCCCAGTATGCCCTGTGTGCGCGCGCAGGACATACTGGGGCTTCCGGGGGCTGCACGGCCCCCGAGCTCCTGAACCCCCACCATTACAGAGCCAGCAATCATGTGGGTGGCCAATACGGCTGCCCAGGGCTCCCTCCCCACGCATCCTGCTGAACCGGGTCTCACTGATCATGAGACCTGGTCCCATGTGTTTGCTGGCACTGCCCGGGGATTCTTGGGACATGTGCTGCCCCAGCAGAAAGCTGCATGGGATGGTGGAGAGCATCAAAGACCTGCTCTCCTTTTTCTTCAAGCCCTCGGGCCCTGCTCCCGAATTGCACTCAAACCACAGTTCAAACTGCGGTTCGTGTACATCCCTAATCACTGATATGGGGGTCCCAGTATTTCTGGTTAGTAATAGAACATCATACCTCCCCCTCTCCATTCAACCCTTCTAGACTTCCAAGGAGTCCAGTCTGCTAAATGCTTCTGAGTGTTTTCAGGTGGGCACAGTTAGGAAAGACTGGGGGATGATCTTACAACCAGAGCCAAACAGGCCGGGCAGGAACTGGTGCTCCAGTGTGTAAATCAGCTGCTGCAGGGCTTCCCTGGGCAGGGCACCTGTGGATTAGAGTGATCCCAGGCTAGCTAGGTGACTGTGTGAGGGAAACAAAATGTGTTACAGGGAGACCAGACTATCAGAGGAAGCACTCATACTCTTGGTCCACGGCAGCCACTGGGACCGGGGAAGGTGTCTCAGAGGGGCCCTTCCCCAGAGCTTGCATGGAACTAGCAACCAGGCTGGAGAGCAACAGCCCTCCAGCCTGCATGTGTGTGTCCATGGCCAGGCACCCTCATGAGAGAGTGCTCCTTAGAAGAAGGGTGTAAGCACTTATTGCACATTTTATCATCACACAGGGCTTTCAAACATGTGCCCTTTGTCCCATTGGATGGCTCCAATCATGAGGTATGGCAAAGACTGCATGCTTTCACCCTAGGGGAAGGGGCTGGGGCCCCCTTCCTCAACAAACTGGTACAAAAAATAGAACAGGATCAATGGAGAGAGAGAAAACCCAAGGGCTTTCTTTTAACTCAAACTTAGGGTTATCCCATTCGTGGTTGAATTCCCTTTGCCAGAACAAATAAGACCGCACCAGTCTGGGGTACCTCCAGATGGGGGTGGGGCACAAAGCTGAACATCTATCTATCTATCTACAGTTGTATAGGCATCCCTCTATACAGCAGGGAGGGACCAGTATTGTCCACAAGAACTTTAAAAACACAGACAATGTCCAGGCATGCAAGACCACCAATGACCTGCTGCCAAACAGACAGCACATGAAACACCTTTAAAAGGATGCCTTGTGGAGCAGCCACTCAAGATTGGGTCTTTTGTGAATGGAAGTGTTCCTTGTGCGTGTGCCTCTTCCCCTTCCCCAGATGGAAGCTGTCAAAACATTTTCTGTGGTGATCCTGCATGCGGGCCAATGTGCAAAGGTGTGTGTTGCAGGTTGCTCAAGGAATCAATCCCTCTTGCTGCCAAGTGTGCAAGAAACCAACCACCCCCTTTCTCAGAGTAAGTCAGGCTTTCCCCACCCAGTCCCTTGGAACCCTTGTTTTTCAAATTGCAGCACATGAGAAGTGCAACAGAAAACCTGACTTACTACCCTCCCACCACCTCCCAGCACACTAGTTGATGAGCAGGTGCGATGAAAGAGACAGACACCAGATTTGTGGGGCCACGTGTTGTCTCTTTAATTGACTGGACCACAGGAAGGTTGTCACAACTGGGGTTTCTACAGGCATGTTACTTATGTTCTTTGATGGGAACCTCAGTCTGCATGGGGTCAGCACATTGTTATTTTGGATAAGTGCCATGGTATCACTCCCCCAACAGCCTGGCATATATGTGCCTTATGTGGGGAAACAATCTAATTCAATTTCTTGTATTACTGGGGCTTCATGTGTTTGTGCACAAATCATTGCAGCCCTGAATTGCTGAAAACTTATCTCGCTGTCCCTGTCTTGCCATCCCATCCTTTTATTGGGGATGGACAAGGGGGGACCATAAAATGCAAGGGAAAGCAGGCATTTACCAATTTATTTATTTCCCTTTAAATTCAGGAACACAGAATACTTGTTGCCAAGCAGGAGCAAGAGGAGAAAGGAGACAGCAGAGGGTGGGGCATCAGCTCCAAGAGGTAGCCAGTGAGAAATGTGGCCAGCATGGAGCTGATGCACTTCTGGGGTGCTCTGAGCTGCCCTCTCTGTGGTTTCAAGAGGAGTTAGAGCACAAAACTCAGGTTACAGTGGCAACAGCATTTGGACAAAACAACGGCCCTTTGGAACCTAAGATTTCAGAGGCAAAACTCACTACAAACCAAAGGTTCAAATTCAGGTTTGGAATCAAAAAAAGACCCACAGTTGAGTGATGAAATTGTGGATTTACACATTCAGACGACTACAAACTCAAACCTCTGACATGTTTACCTATGGTTTGGCATTAGGTCTGAACACGGTCATAAATTCATAACGAAACCAGGACTGGCCATGCCTATTCACTTAGTACATCTTTGTGTGTGAATTACTGTACACATGTTCATTTTAAAAGCAACACAGGGTTGTACAAAGGTCTAACAGTATATTCATCAGAGTGCCAGGGTTGGATGCAGCTTTTAAGCAAACACTTGGTGGCAAACTTGGGTTTACTGCCACTATATGTGGGGATTCCAGTTACCAGGTTAAGTGGTCACTGGTGTAGTATAACTGTGAAGAAATTATGCAAACCACAGGAAGTGAATAAGTTTGTGCTGAGCAAAGGCTTTAATTAATGGATATGAAAGGGTTAGCATGACTGAATGAATCAAGAGTTCTGTGGAAAGAAAATGAGTCTGATTTAAAATAGTATGATGCAGACCTACTAACAATCAAGCTGCATGGCTGTTAATATGGACTGTAATAGCTTGGGAGCTCAAGGTTACAACATAAACATTATATGCACATTTTAAATCTCCCTGGTGGTGATGCGGTAGCTCCAGTCCTACTTGGAGGATTGTACCCAGAAGGTAATGCTGGAGGACATCTGCTCTACCCATTGGCCACTGGCTTCCGGGATGCCAGGAAGTTTCATTTGCCCCCCGTTGAGGTGTCCCTATGCATCCCTACAACTGTACCCAGTATGGTTCATATTGGTCCAAGCATTGCAAAGTTGATAGTGGCGGGGGGGGGGGCACACGGACACACACACAGAATGCTGGGTGATCTCATAAGCCTACTGGAAAATAGGCTAAAAAGGGACAGCTCACCTATTTTGTCTACCTCCCACAGTAGATCTGGAATTGATGGCAGCTTATTAAAGTGAAGTGGAGAGTAATTTGGCTAGTGAATGGGAAGGGTTGTGCTACAGTGGTCTGCAATTTTGTGCAAATGCTGAGAAGCCTTTATTAGAACCCTTTCATCAAAGAACTGCAGCTCCTAGCACCTGGGTGGTGAGGGACCATGATGATTAAGCAGGTTTGAATGTGGCTTAAAATGTATAGTGTAGACATGCCCTTAAGAGTTGGGAAAACTGTACCTGTGGAACATTGGTTTTAAACAAAGGCATTCCTGGAACTGGCATTCCTCTTCTTTTTTGGAACAGCACCCCTCCTCCAATTTGTGCAAATAATGTATTTGTGTGTTTTGGCCTTAGACTTTATTTTATTGCAGGAGCTGGTGATTATTGTGAAGGGCATATTGCTAATATACAGTATGTTGGAAATAAACATACCTAATAAGGTCATTTGTGAAAGATGCTGCACTGGTTTTGAGGAGTGTCCCCTTCATCTTCCTGTGTCCCATCCCAACCTGTTAGCTGCTGGGAAGAGAGGTGGGGGAGTATTTTTGGCATGCACTTCTATACGCCCACGGGAGCTAGTGTTTTTGCTCTGTCCCTGTGCCGCCCACTTTGGCTCTGTCCACCATTTGCCCTGCCTAGCACACACCCAGTCCCAGGAGTCACCAGCCGCCACTGGAGTCAGGGTACCTGTCAGACCACATTTGTCCATACAACTGCCTGGGCCATCCATTCATCACCTTGGGCCTTGCTTGCAGCTCCTCCATTGACTGACAATAGGTTTAGGAACATAGGAAAATGTCTTATAATGAGTCAGAGCATTGGTCCATCTAGCTCAGTATTATCTATACAGACTGGGAGCGGCCTCTCCAAGGTTACAGGCAGGAGTCTCTCTCAGCCTTATCTGGAGGTGTTTTGGAGATGACCTAGACCTGGTGTCCGAGTCAGACTCTGAACTCAGCAAGGGGTCAGGTTCTTCATATGAGGAGCCTGAAGTTGAGGCTCTTATGGAAGATGACATGATCCTGGCTCCAGGGCTGGTGACCACAGAGCTCCTATCAGTCTCTATGGTCCACAGACCCTGATATAGGGATGTGCAAACCAGCTTGACCGTGAGTCAAACCAGGCCTGGTCTGGCTCAGGGCCAGTTTGGGGGTTCTACAATTAAACAAAAAAAATTATTTTTAGCTTGCCGCCAGGTTTGGCAGTCTCAGGGGGGATGCTGCTGCGACCAGAGGGGGTGTCTCCAGCAGTTCTCCCTCCCTCCACCAGCCTCCCCTCGGTCTTCTAAGGGCCGTTCTGGCCCTTTCCTAGGTGGTGGCAGCCATTCTAAAGGCTGCTGCACATGTGTCCTGGCCATTTGAATGGCCAAGGCCACGTGGGCACATGCGCAGTGACCTCCAATATGGCCGCCGCCACCTCAGAAAGGGCTGCAATGGCCCCAAAGCAGCCTGGGGGAGACTGTGGGGAGGCCCACCAGGGGAACCGCTGGAGACCCTCTGTGGCCACCAGCAGTGCCCCTGCCCCCAGGGCCACTGAGGTGGTAAGTCTGCCATATTTTTTTTAATTAAAAAAAAGGGAAAGGGGGGAAAATGTCACTGGCACCCCCTGGACTGGGCCCAAACCAGCTCAAATTCAAGCCGAGCTCAGCTCTCCATTTGGGTGCCAAAACCGACCTTGCCCAGTTTGGTTGGAGCCCAGTTCAGATTTGAACCGAACCAAGCAAACCACTTTTGTGCATATCCCTAACCTGAGGAGGATGGCCTGGTCCAAACCACGATCCTTATCCTGGCCCCACCAACAGATTGGACTTCCACAGCAGTGCCCGGCCCTACCACAGAGGAAGCAGGACCCTCTGATGCCCTACAAACAGGGGCTCCTCAAACCCCAGAACCAGTTCACCGGTTTGCCAGAGGGAGACCCACAATCTCCCAGACAATGATGCAGCAAAGCTCGAGAAATCCTGCAAGCCCTTGCACAAAAACGCAAGGTTGGCTGCCAGGCATATGCCCCCACAATGGGTCTACTGTGGTGGAGAATTAGAGGGTCTACTCATGAGTTGCTTCAGCTTGTGAGGGAAGGGTATAGCCCTCCAGGAAGTCCTTATAAGCTGCTCATTTCTCCAGGAGCTGTGCTGGTAGCAACAGCTCAATGCAGATTGGTCTCTCTCCTTGTTTTTGCTGCTGTTTGACCCAGCTCCTAGACTCTGATACTTGGCTCCCTTGAATACCAAACGGGGGAGAACTCTCTTCAACACTGTGCTTCTTGCTGCTTCACCTTGTGATGCATGACCTTGGAGTGTATTGACTGACCTCCTACTGCAGCTGTTGTCTTGCACTCAGCCCAGCCTGGAGTGCTCCACCTCTGCTCCTGAGTAAGTCTGCTATTGTTGCTTGGCACCTTCCTCACATGTGCCTGCTTTGGAAGCATGGCAAGATGCTAGGGAGGGAACTTGGAACCTATGCTCTTCTTGGAACCTATACTCATCCCTTAAGGGGGATACCTTACAGTGCTCATATGTAGTCTTCTGTTCAAATATAATCCAGGGTATACCCTGCTTAGCAAAGGGGACAATTCATGCTTACTACCAAAAGATCAATTCTCCTTCCATTTGTGGGAACTAGAGACAGTGCCTTCTCGGTTGTGGCCCCTCAGCTTTGGAATGCCCTCCTGGTAGAGCTTCACCATGCTCCCTCCCTCAGGGTTGTTAGAGGGGAAATTAATTCATCCATTTAGAGATACTTTTTAATGTCTTTTACTGCAGCTTATATCTAACAGATTTTTAATTTTTTGAAATCCAGTTTTCATTAGGTTTATTAGATCAGGGGCCCCCAACCTTCAGTCCCCAGATATTGTTCGACTATAACGCTCAGCATCCCCAGCCTATAGTCATTGTAGCTGAGGATGCTGGGAGTTGTAGTCCAACAACATCTGGGGACTGAAGGTTGGGGGCCCCTGTTCTAGATTATCTTTTAGTAATTTTATACTGTTTAGTTTTCTTTTTTCTAGTTTGTTTAGCTTAATACTGTCTTTATTGTATGTGTTTCATTGTTCTAGTATTGTAAGCTGCCCCAAACAGTATTTATTTATTTAACATTTATATGCTACCCCAAACTCACATTTCTAGGTGGATTACAGTAAAACAGCACAAATTTTTAAAGAATAGCAATTTAAAATTTAAAACAATGTTAAAATCTGCATAATTAAAAGCCTGGGTGAAGAAATGTGACTTAAGCACCTTTTAAAAAGGTATCAGAAATGGAGAGACTCTTATTATTAAATTTTTATACCACCTTTCATTAAAACAATCTCAAGGCGGTTTACAAAACGTTTAAAATGATAAGACTAGAAAACAGTTACACAGTAAAAATATTGAATTGGAATATAAACATGCAAACCCAATTAAATTTAAAAACATACACAATAGGACCATAAAATACAGAGCAGCAGCAACAAAAACACTCCTATAAAAGCCAGGGTAAAACGGCAAGATTTCACTTGCTTTCTAAAAACTATGATGGGGACTGAAGAGTGGATACCCTCCAGAAAAGCATTCTGAAGTTTGGGGGCAATAACTGAGACTCTAACCCCAACCCTGTCTTGCATGCACAACAGCCAAGCCTCCCTCATTGTCAGCATGTGGAGCAGAGACCCCTCCAATGACCTTGTCAAGTGGGCAGAAACCCTTGGGAGCAGGCAGTCCCTCAGATATCCAGGGCCTAAACCACTAAAGGCTTTAAAGGTCAAAACCAGAACATTGAATTGGACCCAGAAACAAATTAGCAGCCAATGTAGTTCTTTCAAAATTGGTGTAATATGACCCCAGCAGGCAGCTCCAGATAAAATCTGAAATTTCTGAATATTTTTCAAGTGCAGCCCCTATCCTTGAGAGGTGGTCCAGAAGGATACCATGGTCGATGGTATTGAATGCCACTGAGAGGTCCAGCAGAACCAACAGGGATGCACTCCCCTGTCAAGCTCCCGGCATAGGTCATCCACTAGAGCGACCAAGGCAGTTTCAGTCCCATATTCAGGATGGAAGCCAGATTGAAAGAGGTCTAGATAATCCGTATCTTCCAAGACCCTCTGCACAGTAAAACTCTGAGGCCTCCAAAAATATACCGGCAGGACACAGCTAATCATGTATTAGAACCAATATGCTTATATATGAGATGGATACGTGTTAGATCCCAACTTTCCGTGAAACTCTAACAACATTTTTTTTTAAAGAAAAGAACCTGAGCTGTGGAGATAGGGGCAGGGTTGGTTCTCAGTAGCTCCCATTGAATTCTGTGGGATGAAAAAATTGGCTTACAATCCAGGACAGTTTCTAGACACACACACACACAAAACCCATTGCCTGCATTCCATCTCTTTGGGCAATTCCAGAGGAAGGGTTTTTTAAAACACTTTTGTAGCTTTCCAAATTGCATATGGAAGAGAAATGGAGCTTCCACATACAGCGGTTCTTGTGGGTTTATCTTCAATATTGCTATTTTCCATCTGCACTTGAGAGAAGAACACTGCCAATTTGTCCTTCTCCTATGCCAGGCCTGCTCAACTTCAGCCCTCCTGCAGATGTTGGCCTACAATTCCCATAATCTCTGGCTATTGGCTGCTGTGGCTAAGAATTATGGGAGTTGTAGTCCAAAAACAGCTGGGGGGCCTAAGTTGAGCAGGCCTGTCCTATGCCTTCCACTATCTCCACTGAGATGTGTGAGAGTGTGTGTGTGTGTGTGTGTGTGTGTGTGTGTGTGTGTGTGTGTGAGAGAGAGAGAGAGAGAGAGAGAGAGAGAGAGAGAGAGAGGCAAAACTGAATTCAGTTCTTCTGGTTTATTTAACTTCCACAGCATTTACCCTGCCCTTCTGCTGATGACATTTGCCCTGCCTGTCAGCTAGACAGAGCTTGTAGTGGAGCAAACAAACTGGATTTGATGTAGTTAAGTGTTTCTTGGTTCTCTGGAAATAGTTGCAAATTGTTAATTAATCACTTCCTGAAATTGCTCCCAGTCATTCCATGTTCCTCATGACTTATTTTTCCCTTTCAGTCCTATGCACACTTTTCTGGAAGCAAGCCCTATTGCACACACTGAGATTTATTTCGGAGTAAATATGCAAACAGTACGATTGAGGCACAATGTCCTCCTTTTTATTTTATTTTTTATGCATACACTTTTTATGCACTCCTTCCAATACAGGAGCAGAGGAAATGAGCAATATCACATAAGATTGCAATAGTGCTAAAACGATTCATATCTAGACTACTAGAGAACGATTCTCTAGATTAGTGCCTTCTAAAGAATACCAGAATACCATCCAAATTTCAGACAGATGGGTGTGGGTGTCTATAAAAAGATAACTCTAAACATTTGATGTTTCTCCAAATAACTCCTCCAATTTTTGTCAGAACTGGACAAAAGGTGCAGACATGTTAGTAACTTGGGAGGCCATGATGCCACCCATATTAAAAGATACATGTGGAGATTTCTCTACACACACTTTAAAGTTTAGGGTCATCACTACACACCTTGACTTTTTCACTCCTTTGCTTCTTTGCAGAATGGGATACAACTTGTGCTCATGGTGGAACCTTCTGATGCCATGATTGTCCTCCACCCATTTCAGATAAATAGCTCCAGTGGTTTTCATGCAGGCACACTTTCTATTGTTAAGACTTGACTGCCACTTAAATTGCTGTGAGCTGAGCAGATGGGATGGGAATTTTTTTTTAAATTCCATCTGAATTGATGCACAGCACTACTTTCCCCCCTGCCCCCCGAAATCATGGCCCTCTTCTCTTCCCTTCCTCTGCCTTCTTGGGAGAGATTCCCATTAATAGCAGTGTGGCATGGAAGCACATTTTTACTTTCAAAAATACAATGAAATTATAGCAATAAAAATGGCCTCTTTTTTTCTTAAACAAAGAACTGCAAAGGGCAGTGACTGGAAGTGAACCAGAACAGTGGCAAAGGTACGCTCCGCTACAGAAGAAAGCTCTCGAAAACAAACCCTGATATATCACCACTTCTGCAGAAAACGAATTCCCTTCAGTTGCACTGTGATCTATCCCTGCACTTTCTCATTTCACATTTTGTTCTGCTAGAGTGTTCTAGAAATTAGTATTAGAAATTAGTACTAGAAATAGTACATTCTTTACTAGAAAATAGTAAAGAATGAAACAGGTGTTTGATTGGACTAATGTCAAGTAACCCCAAGTTGTGTCCAATGTTGTATAGATGTTTTGCAAAATCCCCCATAAAAATTGGTAGTCAAATGCTATAAACATCCTTCTGGAAAGGCCTTTTGTCACACTCGTGTCACATTTGAGGGTGACCATGAAGCAGAACCCAGGGCAGGGGGTTGCAGATGAGAGTAGACCTGACAAAATAAAGGGTTCTCTTGTTTTAAGGAACAATGTACTTGGACTGGAATTAGCAAGACTGTTGGAGTGCAACCCCGACCCCCAAGCCCCCACCCCGCCACACACACACTGGATTGAGAGAGTGAGGTTTAGCTCCCATGTCAACACTCTTTCCTGAGTACATCCTGTTAAGTTGTTCTTTCTTCCATACTACTTAATTAGGCGAAGGGAGCCCAGACAGGTTTTCCCCAAACGTGAGAACCACTAGGAGAGCCTGGCAGTTCAACGGCAGCTAGCCTGCCAAAGTACCGCTCCACTAACTCCATTTTTTTGATCCTGAGATGCTGCAGTGGGGCTCTGTGCCGTGCCGACTCATGAGTAGATCCCTGACCAGGAGGCTACAGCTAGCCTCCTGGCTTTGGGGGTCCCCCCGGAATGCCCCACACACTTGCGCATGGCATGCTGGGACTTCCGGGGGCTAGGTGGCCCCCGATCCCCACCGCCCCTACCGGCTCCGTGTCAGAGCCAGTAATCGTGTGGATCGCCTGATCAGCTGGATCAGCCGCCCATGGCTAAGCACAGGATCGTCTGTGGGCAGAGAGGATCCAGCCTGCTCTCCCTGCAGAAGCCTCATATAGAGAGCCTCGATGACTTCAAGGTCTGTGGAGAAGGAGCCTAAACTCATACTCCATTGGGAAATTCTACTGTGACTTCCACAGCCTCTGTTCATTTCAATGGGACATGCACACAAGAATTTCCCAGTGGATTGTGCTGAATGTCTTCCTCATCTGGAATTCCAGGCAACAATAACTATGGTATGTTCTAGCAAGAGGGCTACATGGGTGAGCAGGGTGCTTCTCTCTTCAGGTGCAAGTGAGGATTGATTTCATTATTTTAGCTTTCCTACTCAGTAAAAGGAGTTGAAAACAAGGGGAGGGGGAATCCACATGCTTATTTTCAGTGCATCCTAAAACAGCAGCTCAACTAACTACTGTATGCTTCATTTGCTGGGCCCTGTGAAGACAGGCAGAAGTTTTAGCCCTAAGGCACCATGCAATTGCAAGCCATGTCAGTCTTTCCAGACTGAACTCGAAAAAATCTGTAGAGGGCTCTTTGCCCCCACTCTGCTCCTAAGCTGGGGTGCTCTTCCTGGGGTATTTGTGGTGATAACTGAAAGAGGTGCTTAGAGATTAGAGGTGCAGAAGATCCCAAGACAGGCAGAGTCTACTCTTTCCCACTAGTGGAGAACTGGATGGACTGAATGTTTTCCTCTGGCTCCTAGCAGAGGATCCCCACTGTGGGTGATAGCAAGTCCCCTTTCACCTTCCTACCCTGATCTAAACAGATGAACCCTTCGTTCTAATAAATGTATTCCTGTGCATGGCTTTGGAAAGGGGCTGGAAGCAGGCCAAGCCTTTCCCCCACCTGAGGCAAAAAGGCCAGCTGCTGCCCCACCCACCACCTCCTCCTCCTCTTCTGGCTGGGATGAGGTGAACAAAGCATGCTGCAAAAGCCATTTGCACATATTGCCTAAGAAGTGGGGAGGCCATTGCTTCCTTCGTTCCAAAGAGCCCTGTGCAAAGCAAGCATAGCAGGATCCCGGCTCTCCCCCATCTGCTGCATGTCTCAGGGAGTGGGGGTGGGAATATGGGTGGCAATGCTTTCACATAAGGCCTCCAGAAGCAACAAAGCAACACAACCTTCTCAGGCACTCTGCAAGGTGAGATGATGGTTTATATGGGATGATTCATTCATCCCCTTTCTGGTAGCAGCAAATTGTCAAATGTTCACACCTACAACATAACCGTTGCTTTCTCGGCATGCTGATTGGGGCCTCTCTTCTCCATTGAACTTCATAGGTGATGTTCAATGGAGGAGGGGCAGCCCAGTTCTCATGCAAAGAGAATAGTGATTGTTTGAGCAACTTCCTTTTCGTAGTGCCAGGCCTGGATTGAAAGAGCCCCGTTTCCTTTTCTACTGCCAGTGTTAACTGAGGGCCTGCAACTTAATTCTTATGAGACTGTGCACACTTAACTGCAGACTGAGCTTTGAGGCAGGAAGCCCCTGGGTCAAGTCTTGACTCAGCCATAAATTCATTAGGTGGACCCAGGCAAGTCGCTTCAAGCCTCTGCTCCTTCCTCATCTTTAATACAGTAAATAATAATAGTAGCCCATCTTACTGGGTGGTTATAAGGATTACCGATGCGTGTGAAATGCATTGCAGACTCCAAAATACTAGGCCAATGTTCTTTGTCGGGATGCCATGTTACCTGGTTGCTTGGGTGGCCCCATGGAGGCTGGAGAAGGGCATGGCATCCCTCCTCTGAGGCTTCTGTTCCCTTTAGGGGGCAGTGGGTATGAGAAGGGCCCAGGCTGGTCAGATCTCAGTGGGGTTGAGACTGAGAGAGCAAGGCAGGGAGAGCTGCAGGAGACAGCTAGGTTGGGTGTGGCAGGAAACAGGAAGCAAGGTCAGGAAGGGGGCGGGACTGGAAGCAGGCTTTAAGCCCTGTCAGCTCTGCACTGGAGTATTTAAAGATAAGGCCGCTGATGATAAGGGTCTGCTTCTGAGTATGGGAGCCAGGAATTCTCCAGGAGAGGGAACTGGCTGAATGTAGCAAGTCAGGAGGATGACAACGACTCCTCAGGTGACAAGCTAACCTCCTCCCCTGGCTGTTCCTGAGGCTGACCTTTTTTGGAGGAGCTCCAGTCATTCTGGAGTTCAAGAAGGGCTAGGAGCCCACTTCAACCCTTGGGAATCTGACACTCTGTCTTCTCTAATAAAACGCTTGGTGTCCGTCCATGGACGGACACCAAGCGTGCGTTTGTGCCTCGCCTGTTCTGGGCATGCGCAAAGCGCATGCCCAGAACAGAGCAAGGGAGGCACGAACAACAGGACCTGGCGGCCATCTTGGGCGGCCAGAAGCGGCCGCCCCGAAGAAGCCGGGTAAGCGGCGGCGGGGGACACTGGCTGAGGCGCGGCCAAGGCGGCGGCGGAGCCATGGCCGCGGCCTGGCCACGCTGCCGAAGCCGGGTGGGGGGAGGAGGCGGCGGGGGAAGCCGGCCGAGGTGGCAGCGGAGCTGCCGCCGAGTCCTGGCGCCGCCGCTGAAGCCGGGCGGCTGGGAGTCCTTGGGGCCCTTGCCTGGCCGGGAATGTGAGGCGGGGGTGGCCCGGACCGGCAGCGGCGCCCCCAGAGTCCGCCCGGCCACTGATTTGCCCTTCCCTTCCTAGCGCCCATTATTCAACGGGCTAAAATTTACTTGTATTATAATAATTTGTGAGCCTTCAATGATTTTTTTTTTTTTTAAATCTAGAAAATATTTCCCTATCACTGGAGTACAGGTAAACTTCCTTAATACCACAACTAGGAGTGGAGATTTTCACCCTCTAGGGGTGACTGTGTTGTTATTGCTCCTACTGCCCCAATTTCTTCTGCTATTGTAAAACTGAGATCTGGTTCACTAAAACAATATATGAAGTAGAAAAGCTGTTCCTGGACTGCAGGTGAATGGGAAAATAGGTATGTGTTGGCAGGTATGGGGCTGCACCATTATCAGATTTCAAGTGTTGGAAATCATATGACTGACTAGAGAGGCGGAAACACAAGCCTGCCCTTATATAGAAAACTGGCATATTTGGGGAAAGGCATCTGGCCTAAACTCCTCCTTGTTATGCTGATTTTGCACATGCAAAGATTACACATACCATGATGACAAAACACTTTATCATGTAATTCCAGCTCCCCACCCCCAATCTGAAATGATATCATCCAGGAATAGTTTAGCACGTCATCTGCTACTGGTGGGAATCAGGCTTGAGTGTGGTCAAGCTTCACTTCTAAACACTCACCCTAGCTTGGAAAGCCCCATTTAAATATGTGTGAATGAGAGCAGAACGATATAAAAGCTAACATTTTAGAAAATTGTTCTACCTGTTTGTTCTGAAGGGGAAGAAAATGGAAGCACAGGACAAAGCAGTTTGCCTGAGGAAGAGCTCCTGAGCCTCACTCCTTTCCTTTCTGTTTCTCTGACAGCTTGGTTTTCATTTTAAGCCAAGCCCTGTTCCCAGAGTTCATTAACCAAAAGGTGTGGCTTCACATGTTATGTTCATTGCTTCACATTCCAGTCTCTGCTTCACAGTAAGAACTGTCAGAGGCACCTAAGCAATCCCCACCTTGGCCCTATTTCCCAGGAGTTTTGCAAAAGAAACGTGCGGCCAGATAGTCTCTATGCAGACTGCAAAGCTCCCATTGTGTAACTGACAATATTATCTCCTGTTCCAAAGCCTCAGACATATTCAAGGGGACATACATATCTCGTAAATAAAATGATGGCCTATGTCCCGCCTAGAAATCTGCATGGATCAGAGAAACCAAACGTGAGAGGCCTCAGGCTATCTATTCCACAGATGCATATTGCCTGTGAGGATGAAGGGTTCAGAAGTTAGGGGATTAAACAGGTAATCAGAAATAACAATATTTTGCTACTTAAGGCATTCAGAGTACTTTACGAACATTCTCTACAGACTGATACCTCTGCAGTGCTGCATTTTATTTGGTGCTGTCAAAAATAAATATTAACCATGTTCATCCAATGGGACTTGCTTCCTTTTAAGTATGCGTCAGACTTCAGCCATGCAGCCTGATCTTATGCATGTTTACCTAAAAGTAGGCCTCACAAGGTTGGTTCAGTGGGACTTATGTTCCAGTAAATGTGTGGGATTTGGGCTGCTTTGCACAGGAGCCTAGGTGTACTAATGTTTGACTTTGCCATGATAGATATACAATATAGAAATATTGTAAGGGCAGTTGACTGAATGGCCATCTTTCATTTGTGGGATCATTTACTAAGAGGGTTGATCAACAGGGTTGATATTTCTTACTGGGAACCAATAGCTGCTGGGGATGTTTCCTTGATGGACAATCTACCTGAAGAGTGGGTTCTGAGATCTGAATTCTGCCTATGGTTGTGCATTGCACACGCACACCCAAAGCTGCTGTCTCAATTTATAGATAAAGAGACAAAATATTGGGAGTTTTGCTGTAGCCCGATAAAAGTGGGGTATAGCCTGTGGAGTTGCTTCTGGGGAGCCTGATGTAAGGTTGTGCTGCCTGCTTTGGGAGTCAGCTTGTTGCCTGTATGCTCTGCTTGTATTTTTTTGTTTTTTAAAAAACAACAAACCCATAAGTCTCCTCTGGTCTCCCTCATTACAAGGAAAAAGCACCTCTGGAATGCTTTACCAGTTCAGGAAGTGGGGTGAATTCCTGCATGTAACAGTATGAAAGGAGGATGCATCTCTAAACACACAGTGGGCCACACCAAGAAGCTGTATTATAATTCGGCTTCCCTGAATACAGGTCCCAAATATCTGGAGATGAATATCTCTCCTTCACACTTTATACCAAAGAAAAACACCATTGGTCACTCCAGGGTACTAGGGTTGAGAAGCATATTTTATCTTATAATTATTATATAGCCTAAAAAAATAAAAAGAACCACTAGTGGTAGTTCATTGTGTATGTGCATATATGAATTTACATGACTTTCCTAATTATGCCCAGGTCTCTGTTACAGGCAGCTGCTGATTATTTTCAATTTGAAAGGAAATATTATGAACCCTATTCAGATTACCATCTAGAGAATGAACATCTTGATTGTGCAGGTCAAATGGGGACAGGGTTGGTCGCTGGATATCATCCCAATGTCCTCTCCACACATTCAATCTCCTTAGATTGTTCTCCAAACAGGACTACTAGTGTTGGAGTCAAATAATAAACAGTCAGAATTTGCTTCAAAAACTAGTTCCTAAGATGAGAGATACCAGGGCTCAGGCTGGCCTAGATATCTCACACACTGATCTGACAGCCAACTCCTTTACACAGGGGTGTGCTCTGCTTACTCAAGGAGAGGGCATTACACTCTGCACAAGCTCACTGCTCAGAGGCTCTGTTCTTATATTTCCCATTTCCCATAAGCCATGGCATGTGTTAAGCTCTGGGTTCTTTACAAGTGGGTTGTTAAATCAGTACTGGGACAAGGGTAAATGAAGCCAAAACATATACTGTACTACTACTACAAGAAATATTTATACACCACTTTTAGAGAATCATTTTAAAAAGTGCCTCTTTGCTCAGTTAGTACAGCAACACTGGGTCAGAGACAGGCAGCCTTGTGTTTTGTCACAAACCTGTGGTCATTTGTACACGAGATGCCACCCAAACCGTATGATGCCATGACACCTCTATTCATAACACTAGTGGTTTCCATGCAGACACACTAAACTTTTGAGGTTTGACTTTTTACCATTTTAATTGCTGAGAATCAATCAGGATGACAACAATGTTTTCCACACAGTCATTCCCCCCAAAATTGTGATTCCCCTCTCCCTCCCCCTTTTCTTGGGAAGAAATCCCATTTACTATAGTAAAACTTACATCTGAATAAACATGAATGGGAGCAGCTTTTATTTTAAAAAATACAAGGGGTGGCAGAAGTTTGTAATAGTGATAAAACTGGCCTTGGTTCCAATTTTTTTAAAACACACACACACAACAGCAGCAGCAGCAGTAGCAAAGGGCAATGACCAGATATGAAGAGGCACAGTTGGAAAGGTGCACTCAGGTGCAGAAAACGGGCATGTTCTTGGGAGTCAACCCTCCAATACATCATCACCTACACGGGAAACCATGCCTCCTCAAGATGCACTATGGTCTGTCTACACCTTTCTTTGTTGCACAACTTGTTCCACTCATGTTTTCAAGTCAAAATAAAAGAGATCTGAAAAGAAACAGGCTTTTTATGAGACTACCACATATCTCACATGGCCAGTGTGGTGTAGTGGTTAGAGTGCTCGACTAGGACCGGGGAGACCCGAGTTCAAATCCCCATTCAGCCATAAAACTAGCTGGGTGACTCTGGGCCAGTCACTTCTCTCTCAGCCCAACCTACTTCACAGGGTTGTTATGAAAGAGAAACTCAAGCATGTAGTACACTGCTCTGGGCTCTTTGGAGGAAGAGCGGGATATAAATGTAAAATTAATAATATTTAATTAATAATAATAGAACATCATCTGGGCTCTCATAAAAATCCCCATAATAAACATTTCTGATGGAAGGGCCGAGAGCCTTCTCTCCAGATAAGTATATCAAGGTGAAAGGAAGTCTCTATAAAATAACTGGAACTTACTGGTGGCAAGTAAGATCACAGATTAATGGGAAGAAAGTTGCATATTGTGGCTATCTCAGCAGTGATGGCTGTAAGATAAAAATTGGCACTTGGCACGCTAATATGCTAAATAAACAACCCTCTGTAACAGTGAAGCGATCCTCAAAATCGCTACAGGAAGCGACCCCTTTCTGTGGGCAGGAAGCCCGAAAGTGCTTACCTCCCCACAGACAATCATTACCTCCTCTCTGGGCAGCCGGATCGGGCAGCTGGATCAGCCACCCACATGACTACAAGCTTCGTCACTATCTACACAGTCACTGTCTACAGTAGGGGTGGCGGGGATTGGGGGCCACCCAATCCCCGGAAGTCCCAGCATGCCCCACATAAGTGCGCGGGGCATTCTGGGGAGACCCCCAAGGGCTGGTTGTGGCCTCCTGGTCAGGGGTCTACTTGTGTGTCATGGAGGTGTGGCACGGCGGCACACAATCAACAGAACAATCAACAGCGCTTGCTCTGTTAACTTCATTTAAGGGGAGGGGTTGGTAGGCGGGCTAGCCGCTGGGGGACCACCAGGCTCGCCCGTGAAGCCGGTGGTTCTCACAATGGGGGGAAACTGGGCTGTGCTCCCTTAGCCCGGTTTCTCAAGAGTGACTCAAGAGTAGTCCCCTGACTGAGAGGCTACAACAAGCCTCCCGGCATTGGGGGGCTCCCCAGCATGCCCACACAGGGCATGCTGGGACGATCCCTGCTGCCCCAATCAGCTCCATGACGGGGCCGGTAATTGTGTGTGTGGCCGATCCGGCCCCCCAGGGCAGCTGCCTGCTCATGTGCAGGGAGAGTGGGTTAAGCCCGCTCTCCCTGCAAACCCCCTGCAGGCTTTCTGCACTGCTCATGTGGAATGCCTTAATATATTGTGACTTGCAACTTAGAGATATCCTGCCCACCTCCACCACAACTCACCTACTCTAGGAACAGAGCTGGTTGGTTTCCCTTACTTGCTTTAGGGAAAAACCAGAGGCTTTATGACATCGGCAGTCATTACATCAATTTATGTCCTCTACTCAAAGCTATTTGCAGGGCTAGGAATCAACACATGTAAGGAAAGGGTCAAAAAGATGGTTCACTATAATGCAGGGATGCACACCTGCAGCCCTCCAGCTGTTGTTGGATTACAGCTCCCATCATCCTTGACTATTTGCCACTGTGACTAGGGATCATGGGAGTTGTAGTCCAACAACAGCTGGAGGGCCAAATTGTTTTTCCCTGGTATAATGGCTGCTACTGTTACAAAGCTTCTGTTTTACACAGGTCCCCTTGGGTTGAGAGAAGGAGAAAACAGTGCAAGGAAAAGAAAATTTGACTCAAGGCTAGCTGAGAAAGGGATGGGCTAAGTATTCACCCTTTCAAGTCAGGAACAGTTTATCTTTGTGGCAACATTTCTATACAGATTCCCAACATTTAGAGATAATATACTTAGTATGTAATAATACACTGTACAAAATCCCATCTTAATTAGAAAAGAGCTTTTTAGAAAAAATGAGCATACCTTTAAAAACAACAACACTTGGATTAATCTTTAAGCAGATAAATGAACTGAAGCACTGCAGAAGCATAAGCCAACTGCAGGAGCCGGATAATTCAGTAAACTAGTGTGGCACCACACATGTAACTACTGTTGATGTAAATACCGGTAGAATCCAAGGAAGAGAGTAGAGAAACCCACAGACCGAAGCCATTTTTATATAACGAAAGCCATAGGAATCAGGATGCAGTTACTGGGCAGAACGTAGGGTTGCCATGCCCCCCGGAATTTAGGGCAGCCCCCAGATTTTAGCTCCTCCACCCAGCTGCTAAATTCCACCCAGATTTACATGGATTTCAAATGCGCTGCCCAGATTGCCCGGATTTTACTCTTGATCTAATCACATGGGAGGGCAGAGGAGAGGAGGGGGAAGTATACAAATCTGTCAAATAAATAAATAAATAGAATGCAAATTATTTGCCGCATAATATGCAAGTTAGGCCACCCGGATTTGGGAAGCTTGAATACGGCAACCCTAGCAGAAAGACCATCGATTCACATAGAAAATGGAGATGTCATTCACACAATCAAAAACTATGTTCTACTCAGCCTTGGGAGCTGTGAGCGCTCCCAATTTTTGGTTGTGTGGAAGGGGAAAACCTGGGTAGAAATGACTGTGGAGAAGCAAGGGAGGAGGAAAACTCCTCCTCCCTTGCTTCCACACAATCATTTCTACCCAGATTTTCCTTTTTACCTTGCTTCCACACAACTGAAAACTGGAAGCACACACAGCTCCCAGACCCAGGGAGAACACAGTTTTTGATTGTGTGAATAACCTCAGTATGTAGGCCATCTATAATTAATCATTTTTTAAGTTTAAAACCTTATTCATCAAAACCATCCCTGAGCAATTACCCTTCTACCCTAATAGGACATTCACTACTCATTTACAATGGACTGGTTCACACAATGATTAATTCCTCACAATCTTCCCCCCGCCCCTCTTCTGTTTCTGAAATGTTTGGCTCATTAGATTTTAACTGAGAATCCAGACAACACATATCACCTGTTGCCTTTTGGTGGCTTTCCCTGGCCTGTTGCTGCTGTTTTTAGAGCTGGTTTGTAACAACTTATCTGGTCTCTGGAGTAATAGCAGTGAAAAGTGTGGACAAAGCTGGAATTACTGTGATCCTATGATCACATAGGATCATCATCTTAATTGTTATTCCAGCAGAACCTGCCTGGATCTTTCTGGCAGGATTTCCACCATTTGTTCCTTCCCCACATCACATTTAAAGCTCAGTTTAGTTCTCCCTCCCCTCACTTCCTCGTTATGCTGAAATACAAACATAGTGCTAAAAATTTAATTTTTAAAGTTTCTGTTGCTCTGCTCAACTACAGCTCTGCAGGGTGGGGGTGGGGATTCACCTGTGACACCAAGCTGCACAGAGGCTAATGAAACATCTCACTACCTCAGCTCACAAAGCTCCTGCTGTATTTAATGTGAGGCTTTACTGTGAGTTCAAATTTGCCCCAAAACCAGATGCAAAAAGCGTATTTTATTTTTACCCCCGACATAAATTGGGCTCCACTCCAATGAGCAGTGAAAAGCCCGAATTCCGTGTGAAGTGCTCTGATTTACTTCTGAGTAAGTAAATCTGATCAATATGTGAAATCGATATGTGAACGCACACCCACCATTCTGGAGGCGTAGTGAGCTAAAAGCCTGGAAAGCTTCTGCCAAGTCAGGAGAAGGTATAGGCCCCTATTTGCTTTTGAGCTCTTCTCAAACCTGCTGCTACTATTGTTTTATAATCTTTTTGTTTAATTATAAACAAATAATAATATATATATTTTTAAAAGCAGCATATACCTCAATAAGCAAATAAACTCAGCTGATAGTCATCAAGTGATTAAAAATCCTGTGTGAAATCTCACTAGATCAGGTTGCACTGACATAGACTAAGACTAATGATACTTTAATGTTGAATTTAGTCATAGAAGAGATTTGATTGCTTATCATAGAAGACACAAGCACTGTGCTGATGACGTGCTAGCTAGAGCATCTCATTCCAGCACAGCACTTGTCTCTTTTACTTCCTGGGGGGAGGAGATGACAACGGAGAAGTTGCTGCAAGAGCAAGAGTGGTGAGGGGGGGAACAGGAGGGGAGTGGGAGGAAAGGGGAGCTGGCACCCCAGCAGGGGCGGGATGGGTGTTCACATTCACTTGCTGCTTGAGGTCGCTCCCTTGCCCCACTTCCTTCAAGAACTATCCCTGACTGAGGGCCTGCTCCAGGTCACTGCACTGAATGACGTTTTCAGTAGCATCACCAACTCTGCAGAGCGCCCTCCCCACAGGAATTTACCTGGCTCCCATACTGTGCATATTTAGGTATCAGGCAGGCTTTTAAAGAAGTCATTTGAGCTCAGGTGTTGATATCTGTGATATCTATATTGATTTACACAGACACACTTTCCCCTCCCCAACATCAACATCAGTTGCTTTTGATGTTAATTCTGATTATATGCTACTTAATTGTGTAGCTACGGTAGGTTATGTGCTACTTTGGGGGGGGGCGGTTGGAAGAGTGTGAGTTGTCCTGGCTGTCTGCCTACTTGCTTGTGGTGTAATTCTAGCCCAGCTCCTCCTCCCAGTTCCCACTCCCTTTCTGTTCTCTCCCTCTCGGAGCATGCAAGATGGTGTGGTGGTCTGTCTAGGGCCCAACAGGCCTGCCCATTGTTGCCACCATGCTGCCATGTGGCAACTGCAAGAACTGCCTGTGGCCCCTGCGGCCAGGTTCAGCAGTGCTTTCTCCTGCACTGCCCACCTGCCTTGTAGAAAAGAGCAGAGACAACGCAGAGAGGGCAGCAGCAATGTCTTGTGCTCCCACACTGATACCTTCACCTGGTCACCCTTTGCCCAGCCCAACTCGAGCAGGCAGGTGAGAGGGTGGGCTATGGTGTGTGCATGTGGGTGTGTGGGTGTGTGCATGTGTGTGAGGCATGAGGCAGGTGGGAGCAGCATTTGGGGCTTGGCTTCAGACTGTTACAGCTCTTTGTGCCAGGCCCTGGCTGTGTAGGAAAGACACACAGGGTCAAGCAGACAGCTTTCACCCTCACCACGCTATGCATTCACATGCATGCACACGACTGGACATGGCTCAGGCGGCATTATGCAGAGGTGAGCTCAGGTGGCATCATCCAGGAGTTCATATGAACATGAGGGACTGTCATGGGTCCATTTAGTCCTGTATTGTCTGCCATAATGGGCAGTAGTTCTCTTTCCTAGCCTTGGTTGCATGAGATCCTTTTAAACAGGAGATAATGGTGATGAAACCTGGGGCTCTATAAGGGTCAAAGTGCATATTATGTTAAGCACATCATTGACCCTTGTATGCTTGATCTTTGCTCCCTAAATAGCAGGTAGGTGTGTATGGGGGGGGAGGGGGGAGCATGCACATATGAATACATGAGATGACTGTGCCACATGGTTGAAATGTCCTCACCATTATCATAACCCGGATCCCCCAAATGCTGGATGAGAGGAGACTTCCTCCCACATTTTAGAACTCTGGCCACCCTGGGTTCTAATCAGTGAACATAGGGCAGTAACTTCTGAATAGGGCTTGGCTGGCACCCAGATGCACTGCTCTTAGATTTGAAGGCTCCCTACATGAATGGAAAGCCCAGAACTCTTAGCTCAACACATTGCACAAAACCACTGAACAGAATCCCACACAAAACACACACACACAGAGTTGGCTTTTGATCTGGATAAATCTGAGATCATAGTTAAGTAACTGAAAATTGCACATTACCTTTTCTGGCAGTCTCCGATAGCAATGCATCCTGTTCTTTTTTCCTGTATATCCCATTTGCTTAATCCAGTAATTTACATAAACAAACAAAAAAGAGAGGGTTCTACGAAAACTTAAGAGAACTGCTCATTGCCCCCAAGCAAGGGTTTAGTGACCCTTTCCTTCATCACTGAGAGAGTTTTATGTTATTATTTGTC
This sequence comes from Hemicordylus capensis, assembly GCF_027244095.1. Lineage (NCBI taxonomy): Eukaryota > Metazoa > Chordata > Lepidosauria > Squamata > Cordylidae > Hemicordylus > Hemicordylus capensis. The sequence goes on from NC_069661.1 coordinate 129,217,784, forward strand.
ATAACTCCTGTTGTTTTGCAGGGGGAGTCGAGAATAGCTGAAGGTGGCAAAAGAAGATTTTGCAGACAGGCATTAGTGAGAACTGTAGGATATACCAAGACGTAGCCTGGGAAAAATACTCCTCTCCAGCAGGATGTTCATCAAAAGTACAGTTAAGTGGCTCTCCCCCGACTTCCTGCACCACAGCATGAGGAGAGGGAAATAAAGAAATCCAGCTCTGTTTGCTTAAAGCGCCTTGGTGAGCCACTCCTTCCTTGTGTCTAAACGGAAGTCAGAGCATTGGGCAACTCTGAAGACCTAGTCTAAACACCCGTCTGTGACTAAATGAAGCTGAAAGCATATACTTTTTTATTATTTGTGGTTGTTTCTCCACCACCCATCCCCCTTGCCTTGTGACATCATTATCAGCATCAGGAAATTTCAACATAACTTTGCCATAGTCCACACTCTTCGCATTAGCAGCTGCTGCAGTAAAAGGTGGGGGAGGGATGGCAAAAAGAGAGGGCAATTGGTTAGTGAACAGGAACCTTCCCCTAGTAATTCCAAGCACCAGCAGCCTCGATGTTGACTTGGCAGTATTGTTTACTATCACTCCCTGTTGAAGTTTGACCAGAGATGGTTCACAGAGAAACCACCTGACCTGTAATCAAATGCCAATTTCACCATGCTGCTTTCAAGCCATGGCATAGTCACACATGGCTCTACGCCTTGGTGTATCTGAAGAGCTTCGCAGCAGATTCGAGGCATTTTAATTCAGGGATTACATGGACCACTGGCATAGCCATCAGCACCGCCATCAGCACCACCATCAACACCTTCAGAGAAAGCAGAAGCCCTGGAGTTTTTTCCAAAAGCTGCTGGAAATAGAGGATTTTTTTTACCCCAGACATAACTCCGGCTAAACCAGAATTCGCAGCCTCCATTTGGGGAGAATCAAAGTCCTGTTTGTCCTGGTCCCTGATAGCCTGCAGGGAGGTCGGATTAAATCCAGCAAATATGTGGACTGGTGCACTCAAATCAGGACTGGATTCGGGGGCGGGGGGGGGGTCTGTAAAACCTCCAGTCTTCAGCTGGGCTCTGGGCAGGGTGCACTGCATAATGACAGCCATTAACTGATGACAAGAAACCCTCCTGCACCTCATATACAGGTGTCCAGCCACCAGCCTTTTCAGGGGCCCCAGCATTTTCCCACAAATAGCTTCTCTGCCAAGAAAAGTGAGATACCATATACCTATGTGAGACCCAGAATGGCCTCCCACTATGGGTACTGACAAGACAAATTACAGTGCATGTGGCTGACTGGTAGGGAGGGGTTGGCTCCACAGAATTCCGCTGGACACCAGCAACTCCATGCACAGAGCTGGGAATATAGGAAGCTACCTTCTACCGAGTCAGACCATTGGTCCATCTATACAGACTGCTGGCAGCTTCTCCAAGGTTGCAGGCAGGAGTCTCTCTCAACCCTATCTTGGAGATGCCAAGGAAGGAACTTGGAACCCTCTGAATGCAGGTGCTCTTCCCAGAGCAGCCCCATCCCCTAAGGGGAATGACTTACAGTGCTCACATGCAGTCTTCCATTCAGATGCAACCAGGGTGCACCCTGCTTAGCAAAGGGGACAACATGCTTGCTACAACAAGACCAGATGCTATGATGCAGTTCTGAGAATGGAGGAGAGGGTGTTCATGCCCACTGAAATCCTACCAACTTTTGAGTGTCATCAGTTCTTTTAGAACCACAGGTGGCATCGAGGACTGTGTGCACTTTGTGCACCAACTCTGTGAAAAAAATGTGTGCCCTGCAGTGGATAATTACCCATCCTTTCAGGTACTAAAAATATTGATCCAGCCAAAATGAAGCACTTTTAAACTGCCTCAGACACCCAAAGATATTGGGCTGTATTCTGCTCCTTTAAAATTTCAGAAATAATGTGAAATGATTGCAGGGCATGGGGAGAGCAAGTGTTACTCAGAATGGATGACTGGGGCAGGGAACACTTACACCAAAATGTACATATGTCTAGGGCAGAATCTCTAGGCCTATGGCTAGAAGGGAGCTAGCATTGGTTTCTATATATTTAATTCTCTAGGGACATGCGTGCCCAGGATTTGGCGGTGGAACTCTCGGGACACGTTGCGAGAGTTCCGAAGTGAGGACTGAGGAGGAGAAGGGAAGAAAGTGCCGGTGGTGGCCAGCAGGCAGGCAGAGGAGCAGGGAGAGAAAGGCGGCGGCGGACAGCAGGCGGGGGGGGGGGAGAGAAAGGCGGGCGGTGGGCAGGGGAGAGAAAGGTGACGGCGAGCCACGGGCGAGAGGAGAGAAAGGTGGGGGGGTGGGGGAGAGAAAGGCATTGGTGGGCTGCAGGCGGGGGGAGAGAAAGGTGGAGGGGCCACGGGAGGGGGGAGAGAAAGGTGGCTGCGGGCCGCAGGGAGAGAAAGGTGGCCGTGGGCCGCAGGCAGGGGAAGAGAAAGGCGGCCGCGGGCCATGGGTGGAGGGAGAGAAAGGCGGCCGTGGGGAGAGAAAGGAGGTGGCAGCAGGGGGCAAGGAAAAATGGTGGCCCTTCTTGGCCGGCCTCCTAGGCTCTGTGTGTGTGGAGGAATGGGAGGGGAGGAGGGCTGGAGAGCGCGGGGCCAGAGGGAAGGGGAAGAGAGGAGAGACGGGGCAGGAGGAAGAGGTAGGGGGAAACAGCGGGCCCACCCGCACAGATGCTCTTTGCGGGATTGGCTAGTTTACTAGTATTGCTTTAAGCACTACAGATATCAGCAAAATTGAGCAGACCAGGGACAATGGCTGCCTCTACAATAGGACTCTTTAAAGCTGCTGAATCATTGTGTTTCCACAATCAAGTGAAAGTATTATTATAATCGTGGGCCTACACAAAAATTAAGATTCACAGGGCACAGGCAAAAGTGCAGCATATCAACAACAGCAGCAACAACCAGCACTTGCCTCTGCCACCCAGTGCTAATGGTGCTTTTCCACTGCTATGTCCTGATGCCACCCACTGGGGAAGATAACAGTAGCCCAACATTCTTTCTCTCTCTCCACCGAGTACCAGGTGTGCTTCCCCACCTCCAGATTTCTGCATTCCTCACCTCTCCAGCCTTCTCCCTAGAAAGGAAATGGATGCAGGATCCTCATGCTCAAGCTCTGTGCAAAGGTGAGATTCCTACATTGTTCTGACTCAGAAAAACAGACTGGGAAGCAGGCATGGGGTGGGGGGAACCCTCCTTTATCACATGGACCCTCAAGTGAGGTTTGCAAAGTAGAAAAATGTTTTGGAAGTCTCTCCTTAGCTCCCTGCCCCAGGGTGAAGTCACCCCCTCTTCCTCCCCTGCTCAGAGTTCTAACTGTGCAGAGTAACAAAAAGAAAATAAGCAGAAGTGGGAGAAATACAAGCAGATCAGTAGCATTTTGCCAGTCATTTCCATTTTATGACACCGTAATTCTATAAAAGCAAGAAAACACAGCACAAGCCAGTCTGAAATATTGACTCAGGGAGCACAGAAAACGTGTGAACTTTGCATTATGTGAACACCCCATTAGAAGTGAGTGAGTTACAAATTCCCAGTTCCTTATTCCTAGTTTCCATTTACCAACCAACTAGTAACAAACTTCAGCCTCATTCATAAGGGGAATAGTTTAGTAATGCAACACCCGCTTGTGCACCAGGTCCCAGATTCAGTCCCCACCATCTCGAATTAAAAGGATCTCAGATTGCAGTGAGCAGGAAAGACCTCCACCTGAAATCTTGGACAGCCACTGCCAATCAGACACGGAGCTGGGTTAGATGAACTAATAGTACAACACAATGTAAGAACTCTTCATATGTCTTTCCACACAATCCATTTCCATGCAATAAATGTGAAGTTATTTCTTGTTTGTGCAGAGTTTGCACGCATTCCCTCAACCTTGTGCTTCTGCTGTAAGGATGGGGCATTTTTCTTGCATTTTGAATGATGATAGTATTATAATGCATGTTTCCCACTTCCAGGGGCAGCACTACTCAGATTCTGGCTTCCTTTGCAGGAGAGATCACTGGAGGCTTATGGTGTCTTTTTAGTATTTGGTCTATTTACAAATGCATATTATGCAATAAACCAAATGCAATAAACCAAATGTTACAAAGCCAGGCATTAGATGGAAGGAAATTTGGGGCGGGATAGAAATATGTTCAATAAATTTAAAAAACAATATGATACTCCTATAAGTCAGCAGCAGATTACATCAAATCCTAAGAGGAACATAGGAAGCTGCCTTCTGCTGAGTCAGACTCTTGGTCCATCTAGCTCAGTATTGTCTACCAGGCTGGCAGCAGCTCTCCAAGGTTTCTCATGTCTTGGAGATGCCAGAGCGGGAACTTGGAACCTTCTGCATGCAAGCATGCAGGTGCTCTTCCCAGAGCAGCCCCATCCTCTAAGGGGAATATCTTACAATACCCACACAAGTAGTGTGACACCCTAAGGTGCCTTCCATCTGCTTGCAGTTCGTTCTCTCTCTCTCTCGCTCTCTCTCTCTCTCTCTCTCTGCTTCTTCATTCAGTCTCCATCTCACACAAGTTGCTTGTCTTCCTTCTATGCACACATCAGTCCCTCCCACCAGTTGGAGGTAGATTACTACTGCTAATACTATCACTACTAATATGAATATTTACTGTGAATACCACTTTTCAACAAAACTGCTCAAAGTGTGTGTGTGTGAGAGAGAGAGAGAGAGGGAGGGAGGGAGCGCGAGCACATGCCTGTGTGAGTGCAATGGTTTCCTGTCTCACAATCTAAAAGGAGATGTCAGGGAGAGACCAGCAACAGGCCATAGAGGGAATCCAAGGGGCACTGGGCGAGAATTAGACAGGGATTCTAAGAGGAGCCTATTTGCTCAGTTAGCAGGGGCTATCTGTCAATGTACTAAGCTCGGAGCCCTTTCTCATGATCAGTGAGAAGGGCTAGGCTGCAGAAGGTGGGGAAGGCAGCAGAAACTCACCTTCCCCACAGATAATCCATCTGCCGGTCCAAGAGGGTCAGGATGTGCGATCCCATGCGCCCAGATGGTTTCCTGCTTCACCTGGCAGCGTTGAGGTCTGGGAGCCAGGACATGTCATTTTGGGGGTCCTTGGTGCTAGCCAGAAACCTGCTCCTATGTTGGCGCTGCATGACACCGCCTCATGAGCACTTAGCCTGAATTAAGGGCACCCTCACGCCCTCAGCTCTGGGTAAGCGGCGGACTCCCTAAACGGGTTTGCTGCCACCAGGACAGGAGCTGCTCACCTCCCAGCAGTACACACACACAGAGCCAAGAGCGGGCTTGGCTGCCTTGGCCTGCTCTTGGCTGTGCATGTGAACAAGCTCTCAGTCTAAGGGCTTCTTCACTCCTAGAGAAGACCAATGTCTAAATGTCTCCCATTAAGAAAGCATCAACTGACCATTAAGCGATGTTAGTCCTTTGGTCAAATCCCAGATTCTGACTAGGCATCACTTTAGGGGGAAACCATGGTGAGAGTCACTCACAAGAACCAGAGTGACATCTCAGAACAGTCTTTTGCATCTGTGGAAACATGATACTTCCTCCAGCACATGCCGTTCTGATGATGATTACTGTGAGAAATATTGCTGCTTGAGTGTCACAGGCAGCAGTGATTAGATACAGTTTGTAACAGCAGAATGATTACAACACTGAGATTTATGTAGCGCTTTGGAGTGTTCCAAATGCTTCACATGCATCATCTTAGTAATTCTCCCAGCAGCCCTGGAAGGGTCAAACTACATTTTATACACACATGTGTAACTTCCCCCTAACTACTACTACTACAATGATGAAACTAATAGTATTACTAATAGTACTAGTAATACTAAGAGTATTGCCTAATGCCACCTTTTCTATGTTTGTGTGACTTCGTGAGATCCAGGTATTGCCTGCCTGGCTGACAAGAGATGCATATATGCCCTACTTCCATGGAGATAAAGAGAAGGCGCCTGCCAGCAGTGGCTGAATTTCAGACAAGGTGATGAAATAGACATAAACATCACTGCTCCTGACTTAAACAGAGCATGCGTGACACAAAGTTTGCACTCCCTGGGAAACTGTTGCAATGGTGGGGAAAACCAGTCTTCACTTCTATGCCTGCAGTACTGTTGTAAGCTCTACTAGATAAATCAAAGTTTAATTCATTATTTTAAAAGATAAGTTGTGTGAAGGACTTTTCATTATTTTAAAAGATAAACAACAAACTTTGTTACCTGTCCCTAGAAGTCACTTATCCCTGTTTTGTCTTTTGTGGAGGTATTGATGCTGCCTTTAAAAGAAAATTGTTATTATGCACACACTTGGTCTCTGGGCATAGTATGGATGCAAATAATGCAGCTACCTCACCATAGTGATGCAGGTCTGGGTCTGGCCAGTGCCTGGATGGGAGGCTACTGGGGAGACCTCTGTATGCCACCTTGGATTCCACGAGAAGAAAAGTGGGATGTACATGCTGCACAAGGGTACTTCAGGTCTCAGCCCCCTCCCACGAATCTGTAGAAGTTCTGTCTTGGATGGCCAATCCAGATGTGACTTAAAAGCATCATTCAGCTGCAGTTCCAATCCAGATTCTCCCTCCCTTCTCTTAGACACGATTTAAGAGAGTGGAAGCAAACCTATCAGAGCCAATGGTGTGATTCCAGTCATGTCAAGTCTAGCCCTGAATTAGAAGGGGTGGTTGCATCTTACCTCTAGGACACATGCAGATAAGTGCATATACATGATTATTAAGGCACCCTGGAGTGTGCATCCTGTCCTTTCACAGGCTACAGCTGACAAAGTTCTGTTTGAACAGTTACACGTAACTCCAAGGTAGGGCCGAGAAAGACTCCTGCCTGCAACCTTGGGGAAGCCGCTGCCCATCTGTGTAGACAATACTGAGCTAGATGGACCAATGGTCTGACTCAGAATAAGGCAGCTTCCTATGTTCCTATGTTCTGAAAAGAGTTCTCCTTTCTTTTAAACCATGTGGTCAAACTTAAGTTGTGACCAAGCTAATTCTTGCTTGCTTGTCTTAGTGCAAGGGTTTCCAACTTTGTCCCCAGATGTTGCCCTCAGCCATTGTGACTGGGGATGATGGGAGCTGTAGTCCAACAACATCTATGGACCCAAGGTTGAGAACCACTGCCAACTCCTCATATCTGTCTATCCAGATAGTAAATGTCATTGAAGTAGTTTATCCAAGGGGAAGAACTGTCAGCAATTTGTGATGGGTGGTAGAGAAAGTGGGTTCAGGCAGAGATCTGCAGTGTGAGAACAGGAGAGTTACAACTACATTATCATGTCCTTGTTTTCATTCATTAAGTATTCAATAAATATTGGAGGGCACATCAGCTTGTTTTCCACCAGGGACAGTCCTAGGATTTCATTCCAAGTTCATAACCCTAGTACTAAGTGATTGGATTGGTGTAAAGGTTAGAGTGTTGGATTAAGACAGAGGAGACCTGAGTTCAAATCCCCATTCAGAAATGAAACTCACTGGGTCACTCTGGGCAAGTCACTTTTCTCTCAGTCCAGTCCACCTCACAGGGTTCTTGTGGGGAACAACAGAACCATTATGCCGTTCCAGGCTCCTTGGAGGGAGAGCAGGATAGAAATGTAAAAATAAATAAATAAAATTCCATGTATTATAGCTAATGTTCTTATGCCATTTCAGCTGATTAAGTCAATATCTCATTGGTTTTCTTTGGCAAATGCCTCTGTAACTAAGTTGGAAAGACAGAGATGTAGCCACCATTGAGTGTGGGGGTGAGTGCCACCTCCCTGCCCCCCAGCAATGGGTGATTGGCCTCAACTTGTGCCAGTCACTCTCTGACATCACTACACCAGCACAAGTGAGGCAGAATTGCCCTGCTCCCAGGGAGAACGGACAGGTGACACTTTAAAGACAGGCCTGTTCTCACTGCCATCAGGGCAGCTCTGCCTCATGCCAGCTCATAAGCATGGCTGACTGAAGGAGGCACTGAGCCATTGGTGCCAACTCACTGCGCCATTGGTGCCAACTGGTGTTGGAGACCCAGCTCCAGATGGTATCGACCTTTTGCACCACTAACCTTAATGACCACTAGGGGCATTAGGAGCAGAGATAGATAGTTAAGTTCTCCTTCTCTTTCCGGTATATCGCTGCCTCTGTGACCCCTCTATTGATAGGATGTACTCAGGAACTTCCTGTGAGTAACTTCCTTCTCCTCCTCCCCCTCCTCCTCAGAATGCTTCTAGCTCGCTTGCTCTGAGCACCATGCTTCTATATGTCTCTCTTTGACCACCATATAGGCAGCAGTTAGATATAGCTCTTTTCTATCATCATGGACTTCTGAATAAAGTAGATCAGTTTAACCTTACACGAATCTCCATGCTTATCAGTTTACAAGCTGTTGCCCCTGAGACCCTGTTAACTTCTGCTGTAATGAGAGTGAGTTAGCTCCTGAAATACTCTGCTATATAAGTAATTACACCCCCCCCCCCATGGTGCTGCTGTAACCCAACCCAACACCACCACCCACGGCAAAGGGTGTAGTAGTTGGTTCAGGCTGGTGGGTGTGGTCAAGGAGCAGCTAACTCTTCTGTCAGTAGATCCAGAGGGAGAAAATAAGGCCATTCTCACGACCAGCTCTACCTAGTCTAGGGCAGTCCTACCTTTGTAGAGCTGGTCATGAGAAGCGCCGGGATTGGTCCCAATCAATACCAATGTTTTTAGTATAAAATACTAAAGTTCGATGTTTAAAAAATCATTTGAGTATGCATATAGGTTTCTTAAGCAGTAGCCTGGGCTTTTTACCCAGGCTAATAGTGGGGTAGGATGGCATGAGTGTGCCCTTCTACCCTACTCCCCATTGTGTGAATGCTCGGGCTACCCACAGCCTGAGAACTGACAAAGCTGAGTGGTAAGAGCACCCATCAGTGGGGGAATCCCCCAATGCACTGCACTCCTGGCATGGTGCATTGTGAGATTCCAGAGGACTTTCTCCTCCAGCTCCTGGCTCTGCTGCTTACTGCGGCTTAGCCCGTGTATCCTGGTGAGCGTCAGAGCTGTTATGGAAGGGTGATCATGTGCAGGGAGGCAACTAGGAGCCTGCCTCCCTACCCACTAGTAGTGTGCGTGGTTCGGTCCGGGCACACTGTTACAGACCTCCGGGCCAGTTCGGTGGTCCAGAGGTTCGGATTGGCGGGGGCATGTAGCTTTAAGCGGGGGGGGGGGTAGTACTTACCCCCACCCCCCGCCGCTCTTCTCCCTCCGGCGCTGGTCGTTTTAAACATCTTCTTGGGCGCATGCGCGCCGCTAGTGCTAGTCTCTTTTAAGCCATAAGGAACAACGGCGGGGGCAGGGGCGGCAGGGAGGAACTCTGCCGCCCCAATAAGATGTTTAAAACGACCAGCGCCGGAGGGGGAAGAGCGGCGGGGGGGGTAAGTACTACCACCACCACCCCCGCTTAAAGTAACAGTCCCCCCCATGCTGAACCGGGGGGGACTCCGGACCATGCACACCCCTACTACCCACCTTCTCCAGCAAGGTCATGTGAACGACCATAGTCTGTCTGTAGAGATTGAGCCAGCCTTAACCCTTTGCCTAGGTGAGCAGATGTGTATTTAATTATAAGTGCAGCTGGGGATTTATTTTGCTCTGCTGTTATTATGTGTATGTATATTTAATTACAGGGCATTGTAATTCTTGATTTTATCTTGTGGGCCTTCTTTGAAAGCTGCAAGTAAAGTGCTTGAAAACACAGAAGAGCTGGATCAGGTCTGCAGATTCAGAAAGCAGGAGTTGAAGTCAAACAGTTCTTTTTTTCTCATTCATTCCAAAGCTGTTTGGATCAATTAGAAATTGGACTTTCTAAAGACAAAAGGGTGGCAGGGGGTAGTGGGGTTGAAGGAATTAGGCCTGAACCTCCTCTTCTTATATATAAGACTTCTGTATTGCAATTGCTTTGCTTACTCCCTATGTTAAAAAGCTGAGCAGGAGTCAAAAGTTCACAGCTCCTATTCTACAGTTTTGTTTGGGAGGAAAAAGAAATATACTGGATTGAAGGGAAGAGAGGGTTTGATTTGACTGGGTATGTTTTGAAATAATGGAGGGAATTTGAATTGTGCTGATTGGTGTGTTTGAAAAAAAAATGGAGGGAAAAGGAGAATAAGGTCATTCACACAATCAAAAACTCTGTTCTACCCAGGTTTGGGAGCTGTGTGGGCTCCCAATTTTCAGTTGTGTGGAAGCAAGGTAAAGAGGGAAACCTGGGTAAAAGTGACTGAGGCTATTCTCACGACCAGACGCATAACTATAGGGGGGGGCAGGCAGGGCACGTGCCCTGGGTGCCACTTTGGTGGGTCACGTGAGGGGTGCCAAGAAGTGCCATGACCCCCCCACCCCCGATCCCTGGGGGGAAAAAATTCTATTTTTTTTACAGCCGCACGCCTGCCAGCTCACGGTGCCGCTGCTACCTGCGCCCTGGCCAGCAGGCGGCCTGACAGAGTCGTCGTGTGCCCCCTGGGATGGCTTGTGGGGAGTGAGTGCGCAGCGCAGCGGTGGCGGGCGGCGGCGGATCGCCGAGTACAGAGCGACGCCGAGGCCTTCCATCTGGCCCGGTGTCGCTTCCCACCTGCACAGGTGTGCCTGCACAGTTCATAGAATGAACTGCGTAGGCGCACCTCGCAGTTGGGAAGCGACGCCGGGCCAGACGGCAGGCCTCGGCGTCGCTCTGTACTCGGCGATCCGCCACCGCCCGCCACCGCCGCGCTCACTCCCCACAAGCCATCCCAAGGGGCACACGACGACTCAGTTGGGCCGCCCGCCAGCCAGGGCGCAGGTATAGGGTTAGGATGTGGGGGGGTGGCAGGGCGCAATTTCAGAGGCAGAGCTTGCCCTGGGCGCCGTTTTCCCCAGTTACGCCTCTGCTCACGACCGCTGCAAAGTGGGCTAAGGGAGCCCAGCCCACTTTCCAGAGGTCGTGAGAATCACCAGGCAATCCAGGTGGCTAGCCCATTTAATTCCCCCTCCTCTAAAACGAGGTTAGCGGATCGAGCACTCCACTAACCCCGTTTTCCTGATCATGAGTTGCCATCACGTGGCTCTTCACCATGGTGATTCATGAGGAGACCCCTGACTGGGAGGCAACAACAGGCCTCTTGTCATTGGGGGTCTCCCCAGAATGCCCCATGCACTCACAGGAGGCATCCTGGGAACTTTGGGGGCCAAGTGGCCCCCAGTCCCCGCTGCCCCTACCGGCTCTGTGGCTGATCCGGCCACCCAGTGAGGGCAGAGTGCTCGTGTGCGGGGAGCCCACTCTCCCTGCCAAACCCTCCTTGGCTCTCCATACTGCTTGTGTGGAGAGTCTCATTGTGTCAAAGCAAGGTAGAAGGAAAAGCTACCCAGGTTTTTCTCCTACCTTGCTTTCACACAACCAAAAATTGGGAGCATACACAACTCCCAAACCTGGGTAGAACACAGTTTTTTTTTAAATTGTGTGAATGACCTCAATATAAAGAGGTAACCTTCAGCAGAGGGTAGTGCAGTGCAAGTTGGAGAGCTGAAGAGAGTTCAAGTCTGAGAGAGAATCAGAACGGGTGCTGGAAAGAGAGCTGAGAAATCTCTGGGAGAGTTATGACCCTGTGGAGGACTGAATTGCTCCTAAAGCACCTGAAGAAACGTCTGGGACTGAACCCCCAGAACTGAAAAGGAAGAGCAGGATCTGAGGCTGAGCAAGGGACAAGCCAGGCTTGCTACAGGAGCTGACTAAGGGAGATTGCAAGAGGACTCTTGGGAAGGACTCTGAGTATTAGTGCAGGATACATTATTTTACAGTGGTCCCTCGACTTACAAACTACTCGACATAAGTATTTTTCGAGTTACAAACGGCAGTTTTAGATCCGGTTTTAGATGCGGTTTTTTTCGACTTACAAATTTTTAGATGGGGTTTCCTCGACTTACAAATTTTTAGATGGTGTTTCCTCGACTTACGAATTTTACATGCGGTTTCCTTGACTTGCCTGCCTGTTTACTGCCTGTTTATTCTTGAAAAGAAATGTTCCTGTGCAGTTTGCAAGCCTTACTGGGGGTCTGGGTCTTTTTTCTAGGCTCCAGAACGCATTAATCCGTTCCCAATGCATTCCTATGGGAAACCGCTTTTCGACTTACGAATTTTTCGACTTACAAATGTGCATTCGGAACGGATTAATTTCGTAAGTAGAGGGACCACTGTATTTCTATTTTATTTATTTCTTGTGCTCATTTGGTGGTTGTTTGGTACATGAACTATTGTTCTGAATCAAACTATTTTAAAGTACAGTTTTCTTGTTTTGAAGCTAAAATTTGTATCTGCTCTTTGTTTCCGCACCCCATGCATAGAAGTCTTTCCCCCCACCTAACTTTGAATGAGACAGAGGTTCGTACAGCTGTTTTAGTAGACTCAGCCAGAGGAGTGGGGGGAACCAAAAGTCTATTTGGTGGCAGCAGTGAAGCTTAGGATCACGGGGCTGGTTGAGACCGGACTGTGACACATGGTAACAACATGGTGGGATCCGTGACAGTGGGAAAGACATGTGTGAGAAGATGTTAAGTTAAATGTTTCCATTAAATGCATATTTGCCTAAATATCTCTATATAGAATTCTCTTAGACGTACCCATTGCTAATCCCATGCGTGGCAGCTCTCGCAAGAATTTGCGAGTGAGGGGAGGGGGAGAGGAAAGTGGCGGCGGCGGGGAACATAAGGCCAACAGACAGGCCGGCGAACGGGCAGACAGGTGGCTTAGCGGGGAGAGAAAGCAGTGGTAGCGGGGGGGGGAGAGAAAATGAAAGTGGCAGGGGAGAGAGAAAGCAGTGGCAGCCGGGGGTGTGTGTGGAGAAAGCGGTGGGCATCCAGAAGAAGTGGTTGGCCAGGCGGCTGGCCAGAGAGAAAAACATTGGATGGGGAAGAGGGAAGAGGAGGGGGGAGGGCTGAGAACGAGGGGCTGATGCTCTGCACCTGGGCCAGCTAGTACTTATAGCTTTGCCTAAATACACTTAATACTTCTGTTCTTTTTACCTTTAATGAAAATTCAATAGCTGTGTGGGTCCTTCAGAACCCACATGTTACATTGGCAAGATGGGGAGAGGACCAGAAGGAGGAGGGGGAGGGGAGGAGCAGGATGCTACCTCAGGGTCTGCTGGACTGAGCTTGAGCATGCCCATTGCCACTGCCACTTGCTCAGGTCCAAGGAGGGTGGCAGCAAACAGGTCAAAAGAGTCCACGTGCTTTGGGTGCAAATGATGGAAGCCACCACTGTTGGTGGCACTGCTGCTGCCACCATGTAAGGCAGCCAGGTCAGCCAAGCACAGACTAGGGCTCCTCTTGCAACTCAGTGCACGGGCTCCATGGTGCCTTAGCCCAGTTACTGATCTAGCTGCATAAGCCAGCATGCTGAGGTCATTGAGTCACATTGACTCGACTGGAGTGCAGCCATCTATGTAGGCAGATAGCAAAAGGCAGGCGAGTGGTGAAGTGGACAGTAAAGGCAGGAGGGGGTAGTGTTTCAAATCTTGTCCCAGATCCCCCTCAAACCTTGTTACGCCCCTGCAGGAGCAGTAGTAGTCCAAAATCATGCTGTTTAAAATAAAAAAGCTCAGCACTTTCGAAAGCCTGTCTTTAGACACAGAAATAAGTGGTTTTAATTTGTAGTTGGTTAGCCAACTCCCTACCTACTAAGTTAGGAATGTGATTTTAGAAGCATGAGCAATCTGAACATTTTGACTGCTGACTATTGTTAATTCAACAAAGGTTGCCAGTTTGGGATTGTTCTTCCAAAGACAGATGTGACCCAAGAGACATTATAAACAATGTTTATAGAAACCAGCTTTGTCATTCATATTTATTTTTATTTATATTTATTTATATATATAATACACACACACACACACACAATAATTGTAAGACTAACATGTCCAGTTGCACCACTGCCAATGTTTACTCTGCCATCTTGTGGCAAATGTGAACAACTAAAAACTTGAGAGAAACATAAAAAATGTGAAAAATCCCTCCAAGAATTTTTTCTAGTCCCATCAAATCTCTTTTAGCTTCCCTCTAAATTCCTTGGACTTTTCACTGGAGAGGGACCCATCAAATTAGCTGCAAATTTCATTTTGGCAGAATTTCATATGCAACTCTACCAAATATATTGTTCTGGCTGATTATATCTCTGACAGGCTAATGGCCCAGTCTGCTTGGCTGATGTTCCCTCGGTGAGAGCTAATGGTTAGGAGATTATTGGAAATCTCTGTGTTAAATGAGATATCCATCAGAACTTGAGGACGATGGCAAGCCTTTGCCCCTCCCTCCCATTGAGCAGAGGGGGCAAATGTATGGTGTGTGGAGGGTGTCTGTGAAAAAGAGAGAACTGCAGATTTACAGTTGGAGTATGGAGACGGGCACAGAGGCTTTTTAGACAAGAGGGATTTTTTGTGGGATGATTGGTGGACTGGTACATTTTATTTTATCCAGTTTGGCTATTCTAACTTCTGACTTTTCTTTGAATTTGAAGGCTATTCGTGGTAGAAAAGTGTAGAATGGCCTGAACGTCATTTATATGGGTAGCAACACTTCCCCTGAAAATCAACATTGAAGCTGGTACAATGTACCATCTAGAAAGGCTGATAGAGAGTGCTGAGAGTTGGCTGAAGGCACCTTTGGGATCTGATGCAGGGTAGCAGATCTGCTGCCCGGTAGAAATGTTTGTTTGCTCCCTCTTATACTCAAATACTCGTGTATTTGTAAATAAAGGAAAGATTACAAAGACTCCATAAGTGTCCAGTCCTCTTTTTTCTAAAGGAAACCAAACTGGGTAGTGGTGTCCCTGGAACATTTAACCACTTGAGGAAGCAGAAAGCATGCAACAATACACTGTACAGCATATATGTATATTTGTGCGTGTGTAAGGGTTGCCAGGTCCAGGTGCTGAAAATAGTTGAAATCTGCCGCAAAAAAAGTGGAAATGGTGCTGTTCACCAAAATAAAGTCTATAAAAAGTCTCCATTTTGCATTTAAAAATTGCATAAAATCTACATATGCTAATTGGTATAATATATGCATGCTTTGCTAAAATAAATAAAACTCACACACCCCTTTTACCACACAGTTCAAACACCAGCCTACTTCTGACTAGATCACAGAATCCTATGGAACAAACGGTGCATTTTCTGTTCATTTTCAAGGGGGAGGGAAAACACCACAGAACCCTCTGGATCACATAATCCCATGGGGCACTGGGGGGGGGGGCACACCCCTTCTCCACAGTTCAACACTAGCCCTCCCCTCCACAGTGGTGCATATAGGGGAAGCATAGGTTTCCTGACCTGGAGGGAACTTGCTGGCTGCGCACTGTACAGCAGAAGAGTCACATGGCATAGTCAGAAGAAGAAGTCCCTCCTTGGGGCCACTGGGCTAGTCAAAGAAAGGCACTGAGAAAACGAGGAGGTAGGCAGCTGCAAAAAAACACTTGGCTGGGGAAATGGGGTGGGAATTGTCCACACAGCAGCAGCATACAAATGCAAACATTGCACATGAGTAAGCCACACAACTGTTACACATGAGTAAGTCCATTGTTTCCAATGGGCCTACTCAAGACAGCAGCTACTTATTGTTTTTAGCCACTTTGCACTTGTAGCAGGATCGCTGGAACTCCAGAAACCCCCTCCAGCACAGAAACAGTTGTTGGGGTTTAACAGTTGGGGGGGTTAAATAGTTGCATAACCAGGGTAAAAGTCCACATCTGGGAACTCGTGTGTGTGTGGTTATTTATTTATTTATTTTAAAAAATCTATGCTGCCTTTCAATTTAAAAATTCCCAGGGAGGCTCAGAATTGTAAAACAATAAAAAATAAATCATACAAATTACTACAAACAAAGCAATAAAAACCAGCAGCAACCAATACAAAACAGCCAATTCAAACCAGCTGGGTAACATGTTGGAAGATCTGGGCAAATAAAGAGTTCTTTGCCTGGTGCTGAAAAGATATCAATCTCAGTGCCAGGCCAGCCACCCTGGGGGGGGGGCATTCCTTATGTGGGTGCCCCAACAGATATGGCCTTCCCTCTGGTCATTACCTAGCTTACTTCAGTAGGTGGAAAGAGTCAAAGGAAGGCCTCTGGTTAAAATCTTAATGTTTGGACAGGCTCATGTGGGAGTAGGTGCTGGGTCCCAAGCTGTTTAGGGCTGTAATGGTGAACTGTTGTTTGTTTATTTAAAACATCCATACTCTGCATTTCCACATAGCCTTAGTGCAGCTCACAGTACTAAGATTCACTAACATAAAACTGTAGAAACAATAAAAAGATAAAAATCAGAGAGTTCAACTGACATAATGGCGTGTTTAATTTTTTTAAAAAAAATCTTCACTAGAAGTCTAAAACAGGGAAGGAGCCCTGCTGGCCAAGGAGCCTACCCTGCATGGCTACCAAACAAACCGCAGGTGAAGGTGACACACAGCTCTCCCTATGTGATCTTATGAGTCAGATTCATGTGGTGGAAGGCAATCCTTTAGGTACAATATATAATTTGGTCGGGCCTCCCTCCTTTAAACACTGAATGTTTTCCTCACATTTTAAAAGAAGCTCTAAGGTCTGATTTAGATCTGATTTTTTTTATTGCAGCTCTAAGATCTGATTTAGAATAGCAGCTAAAGCCACCACGCACAGCTGGTGGCCCCTGAGCAATTCTCTCTAGCAGCACTCAGAGTTGCACACAGAATGAGTAAACCGTTCTTGATCTGCCACACTACAGCAGGGCTGGATCTTCTCAAAGGTGTGATAATAACTGAAAATATTGTGTGTTGGTCAAACTGCAGACTAGTGTGAGCAGATCAAATAGAATCTGCGCTCAATTTTTACTTGTGCATGTATGCTATATAATAGGTTCCTGGAGTATCTACTTAAAGGCCTAAAGGAGGAGCAGGAGAAACTGCATGTGAAGAAGAAGGCTGGAACCTACTGTAAGAGCGGCCCGTTCCAACAGGTTATCACAGGACTGTACCCACGCAATTTAGTTAGCAAAACAAGATAAGAACCCCGAAGGTAGGATGCTACCTCCTGGCAACATCTGGATTCTGATTAACTTTCTTATAGATTTCAGACACAGTTTGGGCACCAATTAATCAGAGGGTAAATGATTAGATTTAAAAAGTGGTCAGAGGAGGTCTTTCAGCAAATAAACCCTGGTTCAGTCATCAGTCTGCTCCTCACCTCATGCTTCCTTTAAAAAGTGGCACTTGTATGTTTATCCTTTCATCCGTCATCTTAATTATTAAAAACAACACCACAGAAACATAAGAACAGTTGCAAAACTGTCCAAGGACCTGAGGGGAGCATGCTTTTTACCAAGTTCAGGCCCAACTTGCTGTCACTTGCATTTTTTATTTTTTATTTTTGCTGGAAGAGAAAGCAATAAAATGGATATGATGAAGGAGCTAGTGAAACGTTACATTCTTCTTTACCTGTAGATTTTCTTCATGCGATTCCTTCATTCTTTCTTTACACTTTCTAGACCTTGATTGTATTCTATATGATTTAGGGCCAACAAGAAGTTATGTGGTACTCAGGGAGCTTACTGGGAGATCTAGCTCAACTGAAATCCCCCATAGACCCTAGATTCCTACCTGCCTTCAAAATGGTCAGTGGGAAAGGTTGGCCTGGGTGCTTTCCAGATTAGACCCTGCAACGGGGTCACGTCACACACTTCCTGCGTCGTGACACCACAGTCCCTACACAGACAGCAGGATGCCGTTCACATTGCCAATGCCTTGTTTTGAATTTAATCTCAGTGATATAGAGCTAGGATGTCATTTAAAAGTTGCTGCCTTTCAGGTTGTTAGTTTCCGTGACTGCTCCCCCAGCTGTTTCCATTTCAAATCCGACTTGCCTGAATGGAGGCATTTTGCTGCTGTTGAGCAGCTAGCCTGGAAAGCAACCTAGTGACCCTTTTCTTTCTTGTGTCTTATTTATATGGTTGCTGTCTTTTCCAGAAGGTGGGCAAATTATCTTTGCCCAGACATATTTGTCAGCTCCTTTACTTCATACACATTTAAAATGCCTTAATTAAAGTGCACTCTGATTGTGCCCAAACAAGATGGAAGATCAAAACCAAAAAATTCTACCTAGCAGGCAAGGGCGGAGAGTAGAGATGAAATGAATACTCACTTATTTATGAAATGTTCTCTTAAGGTATGTTCACCACACATCTATGCTCATGTATTTTCAGTGCTAGGCAAGATCCCTATTATTTTTCCAGGCCTTTTAAAATATTGACTGAATTGATTCAGCCAGTTCTGCAGAGATGAGTGTGTTTTTATTTGGCTGGTGGTGATGGTGGCGGGTAGTGCTTTTACCTTTGTGCTGCTTTATTGCTGTGGTTATTTTTATCGGATAACTGAATTATTTAATTTGTTTTTATATGTTTTGTAATGGCCAACCTGGAAGTAATTTTTACTGAATCTGCAGGGTACAAGCTAAGTAAATGAAATGTTTGCAATTTATTAGAGTTTGAATGTAAAACTTCACATTTGAAATTCAAAATATGAGAGTTTTAGAGTTGTTGGAATCTTTCAATAAAATGACACAGCACAAACTGCCAGCAGTGCTCATTTTGCCAGCGTGGCGTAGTGGTTAGAGTGCTGGACTAGGACCAGGGAGACCCAAGTTCAAATCCCCATTCAGCCATGAAACTAGCTGGGTGAATCTGGGCCAGTCACTTCTCTCTCAGCCTAAGCTACTTCACAGGGTTGTTGTGAAAGAGAAACTCAAGTATGTAGTACACCACTCTGGGCTCCTTGGAGGAAGAGCGGGATATAAATGTAATAATAATAACTAGTGGGCCCGGGCGCAGAGCATCTGCGCCTCTAGCGTGGCACAGCCTTTCCCTGCCGTCTCGGGGACTGGGGGCAGAGCCAGCCGTGCCGCCGCCGTCGGCGGCTCCCTCCGCCTCGCCCCCCCATGCCGCCGCTGCCTCCTCCCTCCACACACCCCTTTTCCTCCTTGCGGCGGTGGCGGCGCTCCGCCTGCCGGCCCAACCGGCTCCTGTTGCACTCTTCTCTCCGGCGGCCGGCCCCAGAGCACCGCCGCCGCCGCCGCCGGTGTCGGAGCGCCGCCGCCTCGCCTCTGCGGCTGGGCCCGGCCAGGCCTGCCGCCTCGCCTCTGCGGCTGGGCCCGCCTGGCTCCCCGGCCATGGCCTCCGCCACCTCGCATAATTCTCCTGGGTGTGCACCAGGACCAATCAGGCGCCCCCGCAGCTCAGCCAATCAGCTGGGCTGCCGGGACGCATTTCTCCTGGGCACACCCAGGAGAAATATATATATAGATAATAATAGTATGGGAGAAAAGTAAGGGGGCTCTAATTGAAATCCACAGGCCTCACCCCTTGGACACTCTCAATTTTAGCTGAATTATGGACCCCCTTGCAGCTGGGAGGGGATCACAAAAGAAAAGGGGGACACACCCCATTCTCGTGTCCACTGAAACTCAAGCACTGCTGCCAAATGCTAAATACCATTGCATGGTGATCTATCTAATACAGGCCTGCACAACATGCAGCCCGGGGGCCAGATGCGGCCCACGAGGCCTTTTTTCCTGGCCCCCAGGGATATTTCCTCTTCCTCCCCCTGCTGCTTAAAAAACACCCCCCCCCCAAAAAAAAATTCCAGCCGCTGCACGGCAGAGGAGATGGCTGCGGGGGTGCGGGTGTTCTTCCTTCCCCTCCCCCACGGCAGGAGTGGCACACAGCGACATAAATCAGAGCAACACTCGGGTCTGCTACGAGGCGCTCCTGCGCAGTTAAGTCTCTTAAGTCTCTCTCTCTCTCTCTCTCTCTCCCCCTCCCCCACCAAGACTGCGCCATTCTCTCTCTCTCCCTCTCTCCAAGACTGCTCCATTCTCTCTCTCTCTCCCACCAAGACTGCTCCATTCTCTCTCTCTCTCTCTCTCTCTCTCTCTCTCTCTCTCTCTCTCTCTCTCTCTCTCACACACACACACACACACACACACACACTGCTCCATTCTCTCTCTCTCATTCTCTCTCTCTCTCTCTCTCTCTCTCTCTCTCTCTCTCGCCAAGACTGCTCCATTCTCTCTCTCTCTCTCTCTCTCTCTCTCTCTCTCTCTCTCTCTCTCTCCAAGACTGCTCCATTCTCTCTCTCTCTCTTTCTCTCGCCAAGACTGCTCCATTCTCTCTCTCTCTCCCACCAAGACTGCTCCATTCTCTCTCTCTCTCTCTCTCTCACACACACACACACACACACACACACACACTGCTCCATTCTCTCTCTCTCATTCTCTCTCTCTCTCTCTCTCTCGCCAAGACTGCTCCATTCTCTCTCTCTCTCTCTCTCTCTCTCTCTCTCTCTCTCTCTCTCTCTCTCCAAGACTGCTCCATTCTCTCTCTCTCTCTCTTTCTCTCACCAAGACTGCTCCATTCTCTCTCTCTCTCCCACCAAGACTGCTCCATTCTCTCTCTCTCTCTCTCTCTCTCTCTCTCTCTCTCTCTCTCTCTCTCTCTCTCTCTCTCTCTCTCTCACACACACACACACACACACACACTGCTCCATTCTCTCTCTCTCATTCTCTCTCTCTCTCTCTCTCTCGCCAAGACTGCTCCATTCTCTCTCTCTCTCTCTCTCTCTCTCTCTCTCTCTCTCTCTCTCTCTCTCTCTCGCCAAGACTGCTCCATTCTCTCTCTCTCTCCAAGACTGCTCCATTCTCTCTCTCTCTTTCTCTCGCCAAGACTGCTCCATTCTCTCTCTCTCTCTCTCCAAGTCTGCTCCATTCTCTCTCTCTCTCGCCAAGACTGCTCCATTCTCTCTCTCTCTCACACCAAGTCTGCTCCATTCTCTCTTTCTCTCTCTCTCTCCCCCACCAAGACTGCTCCATTCTCTCTCTCTCTCACACACACACACACACACACCAAGACTGCTCCATTCTCTCTCTCTCTCTCCAAGACTGCTCCATTCTCTCTCTCTCTCTCTTTCTCTCGCCAAGACTGCTCCATTCTCTCTCTCTCTCTCTCTCTCTCTCTCTCTCTCTCTCCAAGACTGCTCCATTCTCTCTCTCTCTCAGGCCAAGCCTCCTGCTGCATCCTTTCCATCTTTCTTTCCCCTTCTCCCTTCTTTTCCAAAATTATGAGAAGAGGTTCTCATTCTCCCCCCCCCCCTTAAAAGTGTTCCATGTTTTGTTTGATGATTTGGCAGAGGTGGAAAGGAAGAACAATGCATTTTATTATGTATTTTGTACAGAGTGTATAATATTTATATTATTAGAATGAATTTTAATTCAACTTATTTCATATTAATTTAAATCAATCTTGGCCTGCCAGAACATCAAAAGTTAAATATTGATTAAATTCATTTTTAATTCATTTTTAATTCATTTCACTTTAATTCAGTTGATTGGTTGATTGATTCATATTAAGTGTTACTCTAATAATCAGCACCCTAGGAATTGACCTCGGCCCACATGAACCAAGTCACGGTTGGTTTCGGCCCGCCAGGTCATTTGAGTTGTGCAGGCCTGATCTAATACAAGTGCTGAAGTCAAATATTAAATACTGAATACACATATATTCTCAGGTGCCAAACACAAATATCATATGTTTGGTAAACATTCAAAGAGAATCCAAGGGACATCTTATATTGGAATCTGCAAATGAGAATTCTGGGAAAGCAAGTTCCTTTTCATTCTAATAGACATAAAACCCTGTTTATATGGACCCTACACCAATCCCACAAAAATCAAATAATGTGGTTCTATTTTTATAATTTAGTCTGTTCTGTAGAATTACAGATATCATCACAAAAAAAGTTAGCTCATCTTTGCACCCCATGAGCCCTACATTGGGATGACCTGTGTAGGAAATACTTTCCGTCACAGTCTATAGATAGTTTAATTGATTGATTTAATCTACCCATATTTATCCGAATAGAAAACAACTCTGAATTTAAGATGACCCTCTTAAAAAGTAGATGTCAAATACAGGTTATACTTGCATTTACTTGAAAGGAATATGACTCTGAATGTAAGATGACCTCCTGATTGCTAATATCAAAAAAACGGATTGGGGGGACTAGTCTTGGATTCAGGTAAATATAGTACATCTGAGTTTCTACAGATCAGGTAACCTAACACAAAATTCAAGAACTGGATAACAAGAGCTGCTCAAATACCTGGAGCATTTCGAGATGGCATGTTTAGCTTGCTTATCCTCCAAAATGGAGGTTGTATGCTCACATATTAGCCAGATGTATTCCGAAGTCCCTGTGAGCTATCAGGGAGCACTCCAGACACGATTTGGGTTTTCCATTGAGTGTATGTCTGGGGTTAAAAAAAAAAATACTTTTTGCATCAGTTTTTTGGGGGAAATTGAACTCACAGGAGTAGACCCTCGGTAAAGCCTGCTGTCTGGAAATGCTCCTGGTCAACAGCCATACACTAATTCTCTTATTTGCAAGTCAGGAATACAAAGGCTATGTGATCAGTAGAAAACCCATCATGACAGAATTTTTTGTTTTAACTTTCCATTCTACTTGCTATTATTAAACTACTAGAAGTCAGACATCTTAGCCGATCCACTACAGATCACCCGAGATCTACTGGTAGTTACCCACCTACCTTCTGCTTGCCCTGTATTGGGGAACAAATTATGCAGTACAGCTTTGCAGAGCTACTAACTGAGAGGAAAGGAGATCACCTCCAACATAGTTATGATTTTCCTCCTTTTGCAGGGTATATACATCCATTAAATTTGAGAATGCCAACCATAGAGATATTTCTTTCAGCTAATCCAGAACTGATCCTAAGGTATATGTAATATGGTGTAGTATACATCTGTTGTCCTGACTTTGAATTGCTGTTTCTGTGCTTTTTATTGTTGATAGTTTTAAATTTTTGTTGTAAGCCACCTTGAGGGTTGCTGACAGGATGGGGAGGTGTGATAGAAATATTTTAAACAGGTATTTAATGATAAATATAATGAGATTGTTGAATAGGGGAGGATGCTTCCCTCTGTCTAAAAAAGGTTCAGGTTCATATACGATTATACCTTTAGTCCATGTACTTCCAGGGTTGTCTGACTGGTTTTAAACTGGCTTTGCTGGTTGGAGTCATCCCTTGATCAGCTATTTTTAGCATTGCATCAGTATTTGGTAATGGCCTGCTTTCAGCTTTCAAGTATTTGGTAATGTCCTGCTTTCAACTTTCAATCTATTTACATAAATTAATACTAGCAATTTAGCCCTAGTCCTTTTCCCCAAGCAAGTGGCAACCATTTATTGGAATGGCATTAGTGGAATAGCAAAGTAGAATAAAGCTATAGCTACGATCCTATCGCGATCCTCTGCTCCAGCTACACTGGCTGGAGCACTTAGGATCTGGTGGAAGTCCCCTTTGCCAATGATGTTGCTTCAACATAAGAGTTATGCTGGTGTAATGTATCCCCATCGCAGTCAGGACCAGCTCCAGATTTGATGGGGCCTTCAGCAAGGTGAGCTCTGACTAGTCACCTCTTCCTTAGATGTGACCCCCTCCCCTTACCATGGTGGCAGGCACAGGTTTCCTTCATTCTTGGTGAGCTGGCAGCAGTAAAAATAGCCTCCTATAGTGATCAGCCTGCCCTCCCTCTAAAGAGTTAACCAGAAGTGAACCCTTGTTTTGACTGACAGGCTGGTGACCTACAGAGATCATCCAATCAGGGGCGTAACTATAATAGGGCAAGGGGAGACAGTTGTCTGGGGGCCCAATTCCTGGGGGGGGGCCCCAGAGGCAAGTCACATGACTGACTTCCCCAGCCGCACACCCGCCCGGGCTTCCTTCAGTCGTATTCATCCTCCGAAATTGATGTGAGTGTTAAGACCTGGAGCTACCAGAACAGCATGTCTTTCTCTAGTACCATTAAATGACTTGCATCATCCACAATTTACAAAACAATTTAGGATGATGTTCTATTGTGGCGCATGCGCGCGCACACACACACACACACATATGCTTTTTGTTACCACTGTTACCACTATTCAGCTTCATTTAAGATTTCTTTACTTCATGAGCTGAGCTTCAGTGAGTTGGGGGCCCATTTTAAAATCTTGTCTCTGGGCCCACTACAACCTTGCTACGTGCATCCAATCAGTCCACCGGGGGTGGGTGGGACCTAGAGAGCTGTTGCTGGGGATTCTGGGAACAAGAAAGGAAGTTCTGTGCTGGAGGAGCAAGGGGACATGTGGCAATGGAGCGTGCTGCAACAGGATGACTGCAGCTTTGGGAAGAAAGAACTGCAGGGGCTAGATTCTCAACTGGAGTTTGGTGAATTCAAGGGTGGGGGGAAGAAGCCAAGACTAGTGGCTTCGGACATTTAGGGCAGGAGAAAGTAGTTTAATAAGAGTTTGTGTTAAAATTTTTGTTTCTTTGGAGTGTGCTTTGCATTTCCTAAATATCTGTTATTTGCAACTAAGTAATTAAAATTTTACTGTATGCTGCCCCAGTATCATTCGGGGTGCTGTTGACGTATTCTTGTAACCAACTAAGTATTATTAAGTTTATCTAACCAATCAAAAGCCTCAGATGGAACCAGTCTGTAGTAATTAAAAAGGACTCTGTAACCATTTAAGCATTCTTAAATGTAAACTAAACTGAAGCTTAAGAAAACCTATTTTTGTAGTAATTGAATAAAACTGGTTTTTTGTTCTTTCCTTTTTACAAGCCTCTCAGAATTGGTTTTAAACTCGGGGGGGGAGGGGCCCCAGAAAAGGGGATTTCTCTGGTGCACAAGCATCTTCGAGTGCTCAGCAGCTATCAGTTTTTCTCATCCCGTGTAGGCATACATGTGGAAGATTTTTATACGTATCCAACAGCAAAATAAAGAGAGTTTTCCCTGGGATTCCACCCCAAGCCCAGGGAGGTTCAAGCTCTGTTGATAAGAGGGGTGGTGGCGGCAGCATTTTAATTCTACTGGAAAGATAGATTAGTTTTTTGAGAAGCCCAGACAGGCAGTTTGCCAGGGATGATTCAGCATTTTCCCCCTCACATGAGCTGCTCTGAGACAAAGGCTTTAATTTCATACATCTTCTAGTTAATGACTGCAACCTGCCTTGTCCTCCCTTCCCCCCAAAATGCCCCACATACTAGCATGATTGTATTTACTAATGTATTATTTGCATTTGTATGCAAATCCTGAGACCCCAGGGTGGTGAACAACAAATTAAACACAACAATCATATGATTTACTAAAACACACACAACAAAATAATCAAACATAGTTACAGCCAACTAAGCAGGAGTCAGAGGGCTAATCATTGACCAAACAAAAAGGGCAGTTGTCAATCTCCTCTGAGAAAATTGGGTGTGAGGGAGCCATGCAGATCTCATCTGAGAACAAGTTCCACAGCCTGGGGGAATAACCGAGAAGGCCCTCTCCCACATGCTTGACAAATGAGCTTCAGCAAGTGTCAGCATATGGAGCAGAGCCTACCAGCCAATCTAGTCAGGTGGCTATTTATCTGAAAGCAGCCACTCCCTTAAGGTACCTGGAACCCAAGTTGTTTATGGCTTTAAAGGTAATAATTAGCACCTGGAATTGTACCCAGAAACAGACTGGCAGCCAGTGCAGTATATTCAAGACATATGTAATATGTACCCTGCAAGAAGCTCCAGAAATCAATGTGGTTGCCAATGGGGCACTGTGAGGGGGGAGTGAGCTTGGGCCATGCCAGGAGGGTGAGTAGTGGCAAACGGTGGTGCCGGCAGCTGTGCTGGGCAAACAGCTTTTCCCTTCTCTCGCTGCCCCCACCTGGCCGCCACTTGCAGTCTCCCATCCATGTACTTGAAAAGGGGAATCCTCGCTGGATTCCCCTTTACAAGTATATCCCCTGAACCAGTTCAGCCCAGTCCAATGGTCAAACCGGGCCGAACCTGGTTCAGCAAGACCAGGGCTGGGCCAGTTCGAATCTGGTTTGGATTGAAACTGAACCATCCAAACCAGTTCCATGCACACCCCTATCTGAGGGTACATGTTGCTATTGCTAGTCCATCAAGAATGAAAGAAACTTATGTCTGCTGCCACAGTAAGGAGAGGGGACTGCTCCGTTGGCTTCTGCCATTTGCTAGCTGGGCCCAATCCTGCCCAGGGAGCCAGGGAAGGCATCAGCCATGGGCCCCCCGGGGTGCTGGGCCCTAGGCAGCTGACCAAGTATGGGTATGGTGGTGCAGGGATGGGAAAATGCAAACACTACATAAGTGTCACCATATGTTATCAGGGGAAGAACTCCACACAGGGATACCCTTTTCAGAGGCAACCCATGGCTCCTACAATGTGTAGTTCCACCCTTAGTAAGATATGCTGCACATGCTTACTTGGGAATAATCACCACTGATCTCAGTCAGGCTTATTTCTGAATAAAATTAGGATGCCAGTTTATTTGTATTGGCTATAGGCCAATGACAATTCTCTTTAAAAATAGAATTTCATTAGAAGTAGCTGACATATTCAGTTTAATAAAACAAGAATATTAATACATACAACTCAGCATGCAAAATAGTTGTCTCCCTTTTCTCAAATTCAGGTAAGAGGAAGCATCAAACTGATGTCTTGGATCAGTAATGGGACTGGATGAGAGCCAATAAACTGAAGCTAAATCCAAACTGTTTGGAGATACTATTGGTGGGCAGGTCATCTGACTGAAGAGGTGATGTACATTCAACCTGTTGTGAATGTAGCTGCTCTCCATCATAAAGGATTGAGTCCTTAGTTTGGGAGTACTGAAGGATCCAGCTCTGTCATTCCCAGGGAAAGTGGCACCTGGACATTTTCCAGACTACGAGATTTGCAATGCTAAGTGTAATGGAAT
Source organism: Hemicordylus capensis (assembly GCF_027244095.1). Lineage (NCBI taxonomy): Eukaryota > Metazoa > Chordata > Lepidosauria > Squamata > Cordylidae > Hemicordylus > Hemicordylus capensis. The sequence continues at coordinate 129,244,638 of NC_069661.1, forward strand.
GAGGCAGTGATTTGAGACCACATGCACAGTGATTCCCAGGCAGTATTACATGTAACGTGACATGGTTTTGCCCATCTCTATTCCCCGTCACTGCAGTGGTTTTTCCAGGCAGGGAGCTTCCATATTCCACCTCTGGAATGCATACACTGGCCCCTCCTCTTCCTCAATTTCAGGCCAATGGGGTGGCGGAGGAAGAGGGGTATCACTGATGCAACTGAACTTTTTAAAAAAATAATTCTCAGTGCACTGGTGCAAATCCACCAGAAGGGGGAAGCACCATTCCAAAACAATGCCTTTTGTCATTGCAGGCTTGTGCAAGGCAAGCAAAAATTAAAAAAAATAATAAATCCAATGGTGGAGAAGGAGGGAGGAGGTGGGGCGAAGGTAAGTGCTCCTCCAGTGAGGGTGAGCAATCTGAAGACATGGGGGGGGGCCCTGCTCAGGAGGAAGTCTGGTCTCTGTGCCTCCCACTGCACAATACAAGAGTGGTGCCCCCCACTCAAATGTGCCCCCCGCTCAAATACAAGAGCGTGGCTCCTCTGGGACTGGCAGTCATGGGCTTTCCCTAACCCAGGCTGTCACCACCACCACTGCTTCCTCTTACCATCAGTGGCAAGCTGGCAGAGGGGCTCCAGAAAAGCAGCAGCTTTGTTAGGGGGAGGAGGGGGCATGAAAGGGAGGATGGGCAGCCCCCCACACCACCCAAGGAGCCCTCTGGAAGGAGAGCAAAATCAGTCTGGTAAAATTATTTCATGAACGGATCTGAGAGGGGACGTGAAATCCTCGAAATGCTATTGCAACTGGGATGGCACAGAAGTAAATGATTTAGTTTAAGGGGCTTACTCTTCAGAAAAGTGCCAGGGAACACACTTTTGGCAGAGAAATGGATGGAATGGAGTCTCTTGCCCACCACCCCCACAGTAAGCAGCATCTGCCCCCTCCCTTTCCCCACCACAAAATCATCATCATCATCATCATCATCATCATCATCATCCCCCAGTGAGGCACTACCTTGGCGTGGTTGTGGGGCTTGCGTGCTCTGAGGAAGCTGAGAACTATGCCAGAGGTCCAACCATACTGGACATGTCTCACCAGAGGAGCCAGACAAAGAGTGCCTCTCCCATCAACAATATGGTGAGACATAACTTTAATAAATCTATACCGGATCGGTTGTCGCCCGGGTCAACAAGGATCAACTCCAGGTGCTGGAGTCCCTGGACATCTGGTGGCAAGTGGGCAACAGGACTCAGGATCTTCAGTTGAGCAACCAGGGCTGAAGACAGCAATGTTACTGGAAGAAACGTCGCTTAACCGAAAAAAATATACGAAAAATGCCAACAAGGAAATAATGATCTGCTATTACAAGTCTAGTCCAACTAGAAGAGGTTATTTAAAAAGAATGTACCAAATTTGGAAAGGGAAGCATCCAGATACAGAAATAACAGAACAAAGGCTAGCAGACCAGAGAAGATTCATAATAAGAAATAAAGTATTCACGGGAGTTGAGCTGGAAGAACTGCAAAGAGCAACACAGGCTCAAGATATGGAAGAAGAATTACCACCAACTGAAGAAGTTGCTCAGGCGCAGGTGGAGGAGGTGTTGGAAATAGAGGATGCCACTGTTGCTGAACTGTTTCAAAGTCAAAACCAGGAAACCTCCCCTTTGCCTTCACCTCAAAAACCCAATTGCCATTTAACAGAAAAGCAACAAGAACTAAAGCAAAAAATAACTGAGCACATAAACCAAACAACCACCAGGGTTCGACTTCCAGCTCTAAAAACAGTTGCCAAAAAACAACTTGCTCAGGCATTAAAAGATGTCAATGCTGCACTTGCAGAAATAACAACCAATAATTTGCAAGAAACAAACCAACTAATGTACAGTGCAGCAACAATAACAACACAAGAGCTCGGATATAAGATCAGTGGACCTGTCAAAAAAGAAAGTAGTACATCACCTAAATGGAATATTAGATTAGAAAATAAAATCACCAGCCTTAGATCACATGCTAGAAAATTGAAAGATATGAAAGACAAGAAGCTGAAGAATAAAAACACCAAACAGTATCTGATCCAAAAATACCACCTAGATTCAAGGAAAATTAGAGAAGTCCTGGAAATAATAAAGCAGCAAATAACAGCAGTGTCAAATAAGATTAGCAGATACGAAGCCAGAATTACACAACACAGGCAGAATCTCCAATTCCAGTCGAACCAGAGACGTTTCTACCAAAGCATAGAAGGAGAAACTGCAAGAATCCTAGAAACACCAAATAAAGAAGGAACAGTGCAATTCTGGGGGAAATTATGGGACAATCCAATAGATTATAATAAAAAAGCAGGCTGGGTGAAAGAGGTCGAAAAATGTAACCAACAAATGCAAGATCTAATAATAACACCAGAATTAATAAGTGAAAGAACAAAGAAAATTAAAAATCGGACTGCACCAGGTGATGATGAACTGCATGGCTTTTGGCTTAAACACCTAACAAGCCTTCATAAACAACTATCAAAACAGTTCAATCACATTTTGCAAGAAGGTGATATTGAACAATGGCTAACAACTGGGAAAACTCATCTCATCATGAAAGACCCAGCAAAAGGTGGAGTTCCAAGTAATTATAGACCGATGTTCATGTTCAAATTATTAACTGGAATAATAGCAGATGAAGTAATGCAACACTTATTAACTAACAAACAGCTTCCAGTTGAACAGAAAGGAAATTGTCCAAACACCAGAGGCACAAAAGACCAGCTGCTGATTGACAAAATGATTTTAGAAAACTGCAAGAGAAGAAAAACAAATCTAAGTGTTGCATGGATTGACTACAAGAAGGCCTTCGACTCATTGCCTCACACATGGATACTAAAATGTTTAGAAACAACTGGTGTCAGCAAAAACATTCAGATATTTATTAAAAAAAGCAATGAGCATGTGGAGTACACAGTTAACAATCAATGGTGAGACACTTGGACAGGTTAGCATTAGAAGAGGCATTTTCCAAGGGGACTCACTAGCCCCTCTGTTGTTTGTAATCGCCATGACTCCACTTTCACAAATACTAAACAAAACAGGCCTCGGATACCAAACATCTAAAACATCAAGTAAAATCAACCATCTGCTGTATATGGACGATCTGAAGTTGTATGGAAAGTCCCAGTCAGAAATCGAATCACTGCTAAACACTGTCCGTATATTCAGTAGCGATATAGCAATGGAGTTTGGACTAGACAAGTGTGCTGCATTAATAATGAACAGAGGGAAAATAACAAAAACAGAAGGAATAGAACTGTCCAATGGAAGCAACATCAAGAACCTGGAAGAGAAAGAACATTACAAATACTTGGGCATTCTCCAGGCTGATAACATTGCACACGCTGAAGTTAAAAGAAAAATTGGAAGTGAATACATCAGGAGAGTTAGAAAAATCCTCAAGTCCAAACTCAATGGCGGGAACACCATACACACCATAAACACCTGGGCTACACCTGTTATCAGATACACTGCAGGAATAATAGACTGGACCCAGGTAGAGCTAGAGACGCTAGATGGTAAGACCAGGAAAATAATGACCATCAATCATGCTCTGCACCCCCACAGTGATGTAGATAGGCTATACCTCCCTCGCAGCTCAGGTGGAAGTGGAATGCTGCAAGTCCATCAAACAGTAGAGGAGGAGAAAAGAGGCCTTGAAGAATATATCAAGGACAGTGAAGAAGATGCACTTCAAATGGTCAAGAACGAGAAACTATTCAACACCAATGAAACAAAGCAGGTCTACAAGAAAGAACAAGTCAAGAACCGAGCAGAAAAATGGAGAAATAAGCCCCTGCATGGTCAATATTTGCACACTATAAGTGGAAAATCAGACATCACCAAGACCTGGCAATGGCTTAAGAATGGCAACTTGAAGAAAGAAACAGAGGGTTTAATACTGGCTGCGCAAGAACAGGCACTAAGAACAAATGCAATAAGAGCAAAAGTCGAGAAGTCAACAACAAACAGCAAGTGCCGCCTTTGTAAAGAAGCAGATGAAACAGTGGACCACCTAATCAGCTGTTGTAAAAAGATCGCACAGACTGACTACATACAAAGGCTTGACGAGGTAGCAGGGATGATACACTGGAACATCTGCAAAAAATACAAGCTACCTGTAGCCAAAAATTGGTGGGACCATAAAATTGAAAAAGTTGTAGAAAATGAAGATGCAAAAATATTATGGGACTTCCGACTACAAACAGACAAACATCTGCCACACAATACACCAGATATAACTGTAGTCGAGAAGAAAGAAAAACAAGTGAAAATAATCGACATAGCAATACCAGGGAATAGCAGAATAGAAGAAAAAGAAATAGAAAAAATCACAAAATACAAAGATGTACAGATTGAAATTGAAAGGCTGTGGCAGAAAAAGACCAAAATAATCCCAGTGTTAATTGGCGCCCTGGGTGCAGTCCCAAAAGACCTTGAAGAGCACCTCAACACCATAGGGGCCACAGAAATCACCATCAGCCAATTACAAAAAGCAACTTTACTGGGAACAGCCTATATTTTGCGATGATATCTATAAAATTCAGCCATCCCAGGTCCTTGGGAAGGACTCGATGTCTGGATAAAACAAACCAGTCAATAACATCTGTCTGACTATATAAACAAGAAATAAATTATAATAATATTAAATTAATAAGAAAATAACTGTCCACACTGCAACATGCTGAAAGCATAAATAATGTGACAAGTCTCCCTACAACGGAAAAATACAGCTACTTTCCTGCAGCACTTTTGCCACATTATCGGGCAATTACAAAACAAATCCAAAACAGGGCATGGGAAATATGAATGGTACCCTGCTGACAATGTAACGACACCGATGTCATAACACAGGCAAAATGGAGGGGCACTTAGTGAACACGTAACAAAACTGTTACAGCACATAATCTGGAAAACGCCCTGTAGCATGCAACACTTAAGGCTGGCAACTCCTCAAGTACCAGCTTAAGGACAGAAAAAAGTTGGTCTCGGTTATCCGTACTTTGGTCATCTTCAGATTAGACTACTGCAATAGAGCTTCTTGGAAAGTTTAGTTAATTTTAGTAAAGCCCCTTGTCCACCAATTGGGACCAACTTTGCAGAATACACTCACCAGTTCTTAAAAGGTTTCCCAGCACAATTCAAAGTGCTGGTGATCATTTTCAGCCTACTTTCCTTAAGCAAAGTAAGCTTATGAGATCACTCGGCTATATGTATGTGTGTGCGTCTGTCCATGTGACCATGTTTGTGCCTCCCCCAATCAATTTTGCAACGTAGGGACCAATATGAACCAAATTTTCTACAGCTGTAGGGACACATAGGGACACTTCAATGGTGTAGTTTGTAATGATGTCATTCACCCCAATTCAAGATCTCTGCTAATTTTAACATGGAGTTTTATTGCATTTCTTGTCTTTATTATCCTGTAAGCTGCCCTGGTAGTTAAACTGAAGAGTATCATGTAAGTATTTTAAAGAGGTAAACAGCAGGTCACAATGTACCATATTAAAATATGACATAATTAAATTGAGTTATGTCACATTTTTATAGCCCTTAATATAATTTTAGCAACAGGAAGAATTTTGTCTGGTTATCTCTATGAATTTGCTCTCACCAAGGCCACCAATTTTGTCTCAGAAGGACAAAATGTCCTGTCTATAAATCAGGTTAGCCATTTAGCTGTGATAGCCATACTCTGTCTGAACACCAGTGCCGGCTCTGGTGCCCCTCTCCATTTGCTCTGGTGCCCCTCTCCCAGTTGGCGGTGGCCTAAGTGGGGCTGGAGGCGGGGGCATACAGTACATTAGGCAATGGGAGACAGTTGTCTCCTGGCCTGCTGTCTCAAAGGGCCCCCCAAGAGCGAGGCCAGCTGTGCTGTGAGAAGCCTTGCACCAGCGGGGAGACACTTTGGATGGGGAGCGGAAGGTCTTGACTGCCCCTCACTGCTCTGCTGTTGCCCCTGCTGCCTCACCATGGCCCAGCGCAACTGCTGTTAAGGATCTGCTTGTAGCTAGCTGGGAACAGGAAGTTCCCTGTTCCCAGCATCCCGCGGGTGTGTGTGTGTGACGTTACACTGCGGACGCCATCTTGAGTGCTGGGTACTCAAGATGGCATCTTCAGTGTGACGTCGCCCCCTCAAGATGCTAGGAACAGGGAACTTCCTGTTCCCAGCTAGCTACAAGCAGATCTTTACCGGCAGCAGATATGGCATGGCTGTCTCTGTGTGATGGCGCCAGGCCATGGAGAGGTGGTGGGGGGTAGCAGCAGAGCACAGGAGGGGCAGCTAAGACCTTCCCCTCCCCCATCTAAAGTGCCTGCTCACTGCCTGACTTGTTCATTCTTTGGGAAGAGACTGCTACTACATACAGAAGAACCATTCCATCTTCAAAAGGGTTTCCTCTAAACATTTTTCATCCCTCAACCATTTTTGCTACATACCATCCTGAGGTATAAACCCATTTGAAATTTGCATGCATGCAGCTTGACAAATATGCTCAATTGTCAAGCTGCATGCATGAAAAATTGGCCAGCCCAAACAATGTAATTGTCATTAGCAAATGGAACTTTTGAGTTCACTTTTTTGTTGTTTTTAAAGGTAGTTCAATTCTTTATATTGGGGAAAAACTGATGTTTAAATTAACTTCATCTTTTGGAAACAGCACCACCAACCATTACATGCTGTTTGTGGACAGAAGGTCTTTTGCTATTCAGTTTTGCTATACAGAAACAGAATGACTCGCTCACTGCCTGGCTTGCTGCTGGCCTTATCCATCTCTCCAGAACAGCATCCCTGCAGTGGCTGTTGCCACTGTAGAAAAGTGGTGTATAAATATACCTTAAAGGCAGGGAGAGCTGTTCCAGCCACACTGCCAATGCAGCGCAGGCCAATCTCTCTCCTAAATGGGGCCGTGCAGCCCTGTTTGGGAGGGAGATTGACTGGCCCCCGCTGCATTGGCAGCAAGACCAGGAGCCGTGTTCCCTGTCTTTAAAGCAGGGAGAATCACTCCGGCCGCACTGCCCAATGCATTGCGGGCTGATTTCAGCTCCAAACTGGGCCATGTGGCCCCTTTGGGGGCCGAAATAACACCCCCCGCATCTGACGTCAGACACAGGGGACGTGTCTGGGGCCATGTTTGCGACCCCGATTGCTGGCAGCCCAGGTTCTTTGAACCTGTTCGCCCAATGGTGGCTCCAGCTGAGGGAGGGGGCAATCTGATCAGAGGAAAGGGAACAAGGAGAGTCTGCTTAACCCTTAATTTCTGGCCATTTTTCAACGTGAAATCATCTTCAATTGTGAAAGAAAGAGCAGCTTGGAGGCTGATTTTCAGCCAAACAACAGTCAAAGGGGAAAGGGTTAAGCAGTCTCTTCTCTCCACCACTCCCACATTCCTCTGTTCAGACTGAGGGCCAACTGAGACTGCTCCAGGTTTGTTTGTTTCTTTGTTTGTTTATGCAAAAATGTAACATTTAGTTCTTGCCTTCATGTGTTGCTAAACCCAGTCCAGCATCACTATAATATCCCATCTCCACATAATGGATGGAGGGCGGTTTCCGAGAAAGAAGATGACTGCACTCGTTGTTATTACTATATCATATCTTTTAAACAGGGGGAGACATTCACTGCATGTGACTAGCTTCATCTCCCTGCCCCCTCAGAGACATGTCTTCTCCCTATGAACACACAAATGATTTGTTACCCATGATCTCACAGGAGCTCTGCATGCACAGCTTTGGCAGTTGCCTTGGGCTTTTTAATGTTGGAAATCAGCCCACAGCTGCCCATACACTTCAGCCATGACCTACGGTAATTAAAACTGTATTAAACTCAAAGTTTGCAATATGACCAACCAAAGCACACTGAAGTTTTTGTGCTACTTGTCACCTAGAGTCATGGACACTGTCTAGCAGGTACATAGCGATGACACTTGCAAAGTTACATTGCACAGATAAATACAACAGATATTTATATACCACTTTTCAACAAAAGTTCCCAAAGTGGTGTGTGTGTGTGTGTGTGTGTGTGTGTGTGTGTGTGTGTGTGTATGGCACTGATTAATAGCCAGTCAATCTTTACTATGGTCTTTGACCAGCATAAAGTATTGCCAGTATTGCTCCCTCTTTCCCAGCCTTTAGCGGGGAAATGAAGACTGCCCTTTGTATTCAGGCTTTTGGCCAATGAGCTGTAATTTGTTCTTTTAAAATTTCCATCTGTATTCTTTGTTTATTTAATTGCTTTGATCTTGTTGTTAACCGACCTGGGCTTTTAAGACAAAGGATGGTATATAAACATAAATATATAAATAACCATTTGAGCATTTGGGGAAACATTGTGCAACAGAAGAGCTATCTTGAGGAAAGTCTTTCCTCTATCGTGAGGGAAATCTGGACCCTGTGGAGGTAGTGAATACAGTAACCACACAATTATACACACACACACACACACACACACAGGCTTCCATTCATTATTTACTGGCCCTAGATAGTAGATGTGCATCTCCATCTGCACCAGCAAACACATTCGACAAGTTCAGAAGAGCCTCCATTGGCTTTTGCCACTCCCACAGTTATCTGTTAAAAATCTCTATCTCTGTACCTCAGAACAATCACTGCAGGTCAGTTATGAATCTCTCTCTGTTCAGCTGTGGCCATTTAAGAAAAGCTATGCTTTGAGTTTGGGGTCCATTCTTTGGAACCTTGGTGTCCCCAAATCAAGGAACTGCATTGCATGTTTAAATTATTTTTGGCAGAATAGTGATATTTTCTAAACTAAGGGGAGGACACTTTAACATCAAAAGTATCTGTAAGCCAGCTCTGGTAGACCCTCTGCATGTAGAAAGATGAGACAATACACACAGGAGAAGCACAGGTGTTTAAAGCATTCCGCATAAACCGGCAATTAGTTCCGATCCACCCTCTGAAAGAGATGGTACAGTCCAGGATTCTGATAGTTCTAAGTACGTGAAAGATCTCCCTTTGGCCATCACAATAAATACCTCTGTATACCATAAAAGTCACAGGACATTGGCAAATAAAACCAGGAAGGAAAAGGCAAAAGTATCCAGCACAAGTGTCAAGCACAGTCCATTCGCCTTGGTTGCTGTCCTCAGCAGCCCCTCCAGTTAAGGAGCTGACGTTGCGATTATTCATTTCCGAGTGTAGAAACCAAGGGAGATGCTGCTTGGTGCAAAGAAATCCACTTTGATGGGAGGAGGGAAGGCCTCAGCTCCAGGCCTTGGTCACCAGCAAGAGTCTAATGCAAAATCTACTCAGCAACTACGGGACAAAGGCTTTCAGAATGCTGCAATAATCCCAGCAGGGCTGATCACCGCAGGCCCACATCAGTTTACTTTCCTGTACACATCTTTACTCGCTGGGGTTTGAGCCCAGACAGCTTAGTATCCTGTGAACCTTTCTCTACTCTCAATTTACTTTCTACAAATGAGGTGAGAGTCAGACCCGCCTGTTGCCTCTTAGAAAGGTGAAAGCTGAAAAATCAACCCTTCAGTCTAGATAGGAAAAAGAATAAATCCAACAAAGACCAAACCAAGCTCTGAGTCCTATTCCCCAGGTAAAAACCTTAGTCCTGGCTTTCATTCCTTGTTTTAAAATGGTGGGTTCCTTTCTTTTCCTCCTTCCCCTGAAATTGCTCGTCAGACCTCATCATATTCTTGATTAAATGACACAGCAGAACTGGAATTTCTGTACAAGGCCCCACGCAGCCTTCTCTCCCTCCTCCCCCGCGTCTCCCTGGAATGTGGCAACGGAACAAAGTTTGCCTCCCTGTCGTGGGAGACATGATCCAGTCCTCTTACCTGACGGGTGTCACATCCTTGAGCTTGGGTCAGTCTTTTTCTGTGATCCTGGCTCTGGTGGCGGCTCTCTCGGCTGCTCTCCCGGCTGTAGCTGGAATCAGGTTGAAGTTTTTCTGTCTCCCCTGAGGCTGAAGGTATTTCATCTGTGTCTAACTTTTCAGGTGAGTACAGACACACCTACTTGTGTTGGGAGAAACAGGAAGCCAGGAAAGTGACGGCGGGCTGATTGGTTTAGTCCACAGTGCAGAGTCGAGTAAGGAAATAAAGAGGCTCCCACTCCATGTGGTGAGAGGAGGGAGAAAGCTGAGCACAAAGAAAAGCAGAATTCTACAGACCGGGAAGGTAAGTCAGATCCCTGAGTCTGACTGACACTGCTCAGTTGGGTGGCAGATGAAGCCTGCTAGCAACTTTCTTTGCCGTGAGTAACCCCATACATGTCTTTGCCGTTCCTGAGCTGTTGCTGATGATTGGTTCAGTCCTTGCAATGTACATGGCAGGCACAGAATAACAAGCAAACCAACAAAAAGCTTCTAATCTAAATACAGGCAGCAAAGGAGACATGCCCACATTCTGTCTGCCTGGTATCACAAACAGTCCTGTTCTCCCCTCCCCAACCCCCAGGATGCTTCAGCAGGGCTGGTTGAGAAATTTTGGTGCCTGGGGGGAAAAATCCAAATCACCAGTCAACCACTTAACAGTCCACTAAAGGTCTCTTGTACAAACCTCATGAAAATGAACAGGAGTTGCTATGTGCACTGCTCCCAGTCATTTCAATGGAATTTGCATAGAACTACTGTGTGGATTATGCCCAGTGCGTCAGATAAGCCTGTGCCCTATACAATGCCATATTGTATCATCAGATTGTGCGCTTATCCCAGGGATGGTCTGGATTGCACCAAGCCAAGACATTGGCATCCACTTGATGCATTGGGGTGGGGGTGGGAAAGGAGTGTTCCTAAGGCACAAGCCAAATATCAAGGTGGCTTTCCCCAGCCCCTCTCTATTAGAGTACAAGTTGGATCCAGTTCAAAGGAGCAGATAGCAGGTTCATAGGGATAATGGACTGAGAGGAACAAATGTCCCTGGGCTGCAGGGCCCAAGGGGCTACTAAGGCATCAACTTGATCCCCCCCCCACTCCATTACCCTCTCTCACCCCTTCCCCCAGGGCTGTCCTTAGAGAGCCCTGGTGGGGTGCAGGGCCCCCTTCCAATTAATTCTAATGGGAGTTAAAAGAGCGGGGCCCTGGGACGGTCGCCCTGCTTGCCATGCCTTAAGGACAGTCCTGCCTTTTCCCCAGTCACACGTCCCCCATCCTCACCACCAATGCTGGATACACTACCCCACACCTGCCACACCCCTTTCCACCACATCATCATGCCAATGCGGTGGGGCATGGCTGATGTTGGGAACATATGCACAGCAGCCCGTCACCCTCTACAGCCAGTGAAGAAAGTGCTTCGCCCGCTGGACAGGGTGAGGGGCTGCCATGTGCCCTGCGTCTGTGTGATGATGCAGGTGCAGGGTGGCACGTTCCTTGGCCGTGGCACCTTGTCTCGCCCCGGCAGCAACCTGCGGCAACCTTGCTATGCCTCTGGCAAATAGACTTCCTTTCCCTCCTTTGTCCTAGGCAAGGAGATAGATAGTGGGCAGTAATGGTGTGTGTGTGGGCGGCGGGGGGGGACGGACGCTTCTGTGTCACTTTAGCAGCTGCAAAATGTCATCTAGCACCAGTTACTGTCCATGGATGCTACCATGATGCCAGCAATGACGTGGAGACTCAACATGGGTAATTAGTATTACCAAAATGCTGTTAAATAATTCCTCAAAAAGGCTCTGTTGAACCTTGATTGCTAGATTGAAGTCCTGCACATGTGCTGGTAATTTAATTGGCTTTATTAACATGCTATATATAATTTTTTTCCACACAAGTTGTGTTAACACAGAGTTTTTCTAGGTTAAGGGAAGAGAGGAAGGAACTTGGAACTTGTGTTGTACTTATGGAGACCTTAGAGAATTAATGCAGGGGCGTTAATGCAGTATTACTGTCCATCATCTTTGCTATTTCCACTATCATGCTTGCACATTCAGGTAGGGATTAGGTAGGGCTGTGCCATTTGATCCAACCTTGAATTGATTTGGGTCAAATCAGGGGTGATTCAGGGTTTTGACCTCAAATCATCAAATCACCCTCAAAATAAAGGTCCTGATTCAGATTCATGGAGAATCACCCCCAGTTTGACCTGAATTGATTCAAGGGCCATTTTGAGGCCCTTTTTTGCAGCGGGGGGGGGAGGGGCTGGTCTAGCAATTAGGCTTGGTGGGTAGACCAACCCTCCATTCCAGACTTGACACATCTGCCTTCCTTGGAGGACTGGTCTACCTGGTAGACCAGTCCTCTGAGGCAGGCTGACACATTAAGTCCGGAGTGGAGGTCTGGCCTACCCACCGACCCCAATTGCTAGAACAGCTCTCCCCAGGAAAATAGTGCCATTTTGAGGCCCATTTTTCCATTTTGAAATCATTTTGAGGCCCATTTCTCACCAGAAAAACGGGCCTCTTCTAGTAAGGCCATGTGTATATCTTAGGACTGCGCACAACCATCATTACTGGGTGCACATTCAGTATTGACCCAATCCTGGCAATGATTCAAATTGTGCACTTGATCCCAAGGGTGGTCTGAGTTGCACTGAGCTGATACACTGGTATCGAATCAATGCATTAAGGTGGTGGGCTTGCCTACATTGAAGATCCAGCTTCTCTGAAGAAATCAGCTGCCTTTGGGGCAGCAGTAGCAGCAGCGTTTCAAAACATCACCTTTCTTTCCTTAGTCTCATCCTACGTCTTTTTCCTGGTATGTTACTGAGGGGGGAAATGGTTTCACCCTATAACTAAAGGGTGCAGCCACTTTCCCCCCAATAATGCACCATGAGAAGGATGCAATGTCAGGTTGTAGCTTCCTTTCCTGATAGGGTGAGACCAGGTAAGGAAATGTGGCATTTTGAAATCTTGCCTCTACAGCTGCACAAAAGGCAACCAATTTCTCCAGAGAAGCCAGATCCTATCCCCAGCTAATTGAGCAAAGAGGCACCTTTTAAAAGTGGTGATTCTCTTTATTGAGTAGGGGGAGAGCAACTGGCCCTATCCATCCCCAGCACAGCATCCCTCCAGTGTTGCTGATTTATATCTTATTTTTCTTTTTTAGATTGTGAGCCCTTTGGGGACAGGGAGCAATTTTATTTATCTATTTATATCTATGTAAACCACTTTGGGAACTTTTTGTTGAAAAGCGTTATATAAATATTTGTCGTATTCGTATTCATATAAAGGTATGTTCAACCATCACCATCCAATATTTTTCTAAACCATACAATATGATGGGGGCATAATATCAAATCACTTACCGAAGCTGGAGGAATTTTTCATTGGAATCGTTTCTGCTAAAAAATGCTCCAGTAAGGCTTGCATTGCCTCAGAAGCGATTAATGGGCTGATGCTATGCACAGCCCTTCGGCTTATTCTTGCAGGTTTCCGTCACATTAAGCATCCTGATCTCCTGTGAAATTATGAGAGTGGTTCTCGTAAGACTGAATAAGATTTTTCAGACAAAATGCTGGAAGTATGCAGGAGATGAGGCAGATTTTCTTCACCTTTGGTGGGGCTGTAATGCTCAGGCTTCTTAGCTGCAAGTGCTTGAGGTAACCTGCCAAGATAACTTTTGTTTTAACAACTAGAGATGTGCACAAAATGCGATTCAGAATCACGCAGGGGCAGCTCCCCCTAGCTGCCACTATGTGACGGCAGCATGCACATGGCCTCCGCGCATACATGGCGGCCATTTGCATGATCAGCATGGCATGCGCTGATAGCTGGGGGGAGCGCCGTGCTTAAGGAAATGTAGGCAAGCACCGGAAGAACAGGTTTAGACGTGCACTCCTCCATGTTAAAGGGGATGTGGAATCCGCCCCCCCCCCCCCCGCTTAAAAAGGATGTGGCACAATTCAGATCATGTTTCGTGCACATTCCTATTAACAACATTAACAGTAAATCTTTCTTTTTTTCAAGTTCATTTTTAAAATTAACTTTAACAATAGCAATATTGTCATTCATTACAAATACACACATAAAAGATGGACTTCCCGCTCACATTTCTTCGTGAATCATCAACTATAAATTTTACCCTTGCTATAATAATAATCAAAACATAAGTTCAAGCCCTTACAAACATAATTAAACTAACCAACCTGCAATTTATACTAAATTTCAAACCCTGCTGTCAAGTCCATAGTAAACATTAACAGTAAATCTTAGAATCTTCTGGCCAGTGTTCTCTCTAATTTTTTTCATCTGTGTGTGGAATGAGTTTTGTTCTGGGCAGCAGTACCAAAGCAGTGCACTCAGAATGCGACCCTACTGATTAAACCTGGCTGGGATCAAAAATTAATTTAGCAAACATTAGGAAATTTCTGAGTGCATGCACATGTGCACGCCTTAGAGGAAACACCACTTCTGGCTGTTGCTAGCAAAGTGCTGGTGGGATCTCTGCTAACTGAGCAAAGACGCATGGAGTTGAGGGCCATGCAGGGGCGGAGCCACTAGAGTTACAACGTGTCCCATGAACACATTGAAAAAATCGATTTGGGGGAGACCCAGCTGCAGAGTTTGAGAGAAGCTCTGCCGCCTGTCTACCTGCTATGGAGTGGAGCCCTGTCTGCTGCTGCTGCAGGCACGGAGGCAAGTGACAAGAGAAATGTGGGAGAGATGGAGAGCCGGAGGGGCACACCCACAGCAACTGATAGGAGGCAGACACAGTAGGAGGTGCTAGTGCTCATCAGTTGCATGTCAGGGAGTTATTCACACATGGCTCCATGCTTCTGGGTAAATGCTGAGCGAAGCCACCTTGAATTACACTCACAGCATTGAGGGAAGCAGCCCCTCCCCTCTGCACTCGGGTTTTGTTTTGGTGCAAGTTCACATGGCATGCCTCTGTGTTTTCCTTCTAGCTAAAAACTGGGGCGGTGGAGGGGATAGGTGAGAGATATGCCTAAAGAGCTATATCTGCATTTCTAAAGAGAGTATCCCTCTTATCATGTTAATGATTCTACTTCAGTGCCTCTCCCTATTTGCTGCAACGTTTTCAAAACAACTCACTTAAATCCAGCATTTTAAAAACCCGGAAATACATCGAGATAAGCTAGAATTGGGAAGACAAACCTGATTTGTGTGTAGAGTGCTTCCAAGGATCTCGAATGGACTTCAGGGTAGGTTTGGCTGGGGTGTGAACGCACACCCTCTCTTCCGGAGGAGATTCGGAGTAACAGCCCTGCCTGTAAAGCCTCCAGGAGAAGGGAGCAAGCAGTGGGTGTGTCGGGGGGTCGGGGCAGACTGAGCCTGCCTAAGAGCAAGAGCAAGTTGGGCAGGGGAGAGCAAGCACGATGCCACTGCAGGGGGTTGCACACTGGTGTGTGCGTCAGATGGGGGGATGACACAGGCCCCTTCTGCCCTAGCTATGCCCCTGGGGCCATGCTGCCCATTATTTCCAATTGTCCAACTCGATGCACAGAGCCCTTCCTGCTGAGTACTGTTTCCACGATTGTAGGGGCATGGGCAGTGCTCAAGCCACCCACTTCCCCTTACACAGTATGTAAGCAACTGATGATTGCTTCGGTATTTGGTTGCCCTCAAACCTCCTTAGAGGGTTCACTGGGGTTGGGCACCTGCTGTTTAAGACCCAGCAGGTGCCAGTGTGTGGGGTTGCCAAAGGGTTATTGTGCAAAAGACTTGTCACTTTAGAAAGCTGATTCAGTTAAAGGCAATGTTGAGGCAGAAATCTCGTTCAGGATAAGGGACATTTTCTACTTGCTAATAGCCAACTGATCTCTACTTATCTCTGTTGATGGCTGTGAGCCCTTCTAAATCAGCCCTTCAGTGCTGACTGCAGT
The DNA here is from genome assembly GCF_027244095.1 of Hemicordylus capensis. Lineage (NCBI taxonomy): Eukaryota > Metazoa > Chordata > Lepidosauria > Squamata > Cordylidae > Hemicordylus > Hemicordylus capensis. The sequence goes on from NC_069661.1 coordinate 129,260,424, forward strand.
GGAGGATGTTGGTGCCCATATAAATGATGTACATAGAAAAATTAGCTTACTGCCACACATATCCCTCAAATATTTATTTATTTACACAGTCAGACAGGTGTTATTGATTGGTTTGTTTTATCCAGACATCGAGTCCTTCCCAAGAACCTGGGATGGCTGAATTTTATTGTCAATGTTGTTGCTGTTGTTATAGATATTGTCGCAGAACATAGGCTATTCCCAGTAAAGTTGCTTTTTGTAATTGGCTTATGGTGATTTCTGTGGCCCCTGTTTTTCTTTCTTCTCGACTACAGTTATATCTGGTGTATTGTGTGGCAGATGTTTGTCTGTTTGTAGTCAGAAGTCCCACAATATTTTTACATCTTCATTTTCTTCAACCTCCTTCGCAGCTCAGGTGGAAGAGGAATGCTGCAAGTCCATCAAACAGTAGAGGAGGAGAAAAGAGGCCTTGAAGAATATATAAAGGACAGGAAAGAAGATGCACTTCAAATGGTCAATAATGCGAAACTATTCAACACCAATGAAACAAAGCAGGCCTACAAGGGGAAAAAAGTCAAGAACCGAGCAGAAAAATGGAAAAATAAGCCACTGCATGGTCAATATTTGCACACTATAAGTGGAAAATCAGACATCACCAAGACCTGGCAATGGCTTAAGAATGGCGACTTGAAGAAAGAAACAGAAGGTTTAATACTGGCTGCACAAGAACAGGCACTAAGAACAAATGCAATAAGAGCAAAAGTCAAAAAATCCACCACAAACAGCAAGTGCTGCCTTTGTAAAGAAGCAGATGAAACCGTGGACCACCTAATCAGCTGATGTAAAAAGATCGCCCAGACTGACTACAAACAAAGGCATGACAAGGTAGCAGGGATGATACACTGGAACATCTGCAAAAAATACAAGCTACCTGTAGCCAAAAATTGGTGGGACCATAAAATTGAAAAAGTTGTCGAAAATGAAGATGCAAAAATATTATGGGACTTGCGACTACAAACAGACAAATATCTGCCACAAAATACACCAGATATAACTGTAGTCGAGAAGAAAGAAAAACAAGTTAAAATAATTGACATAGCAATACCAGGGGATAGCAGAATAGAAGAAAAAGAAATAGAAAAAAATCACAAAATACAAAGATCTACAAATTGAAATGGAAAGGCTGTGGCTGAAAAAGACCAAAATAATCCCAGTGGTAATTGGCACCCTAGGTGCCATTCCAAAAGACCTTGAAGAGCACCTCAACACCATAGGGGCCACAGAAATCACCACCAGCCAATTACCAAAAGCAACTTTACTGGGAACAGCCTATATTTTGTGATGATATCTATTATACCCAACAGTATTGATGATAAAATTCAGCCATCCCAGGTTCTTGGGAAGGACTCGATGTCTGGATAAAACAAACCAGTCAACAACTCTCTGACTGTGTAAACAAGAAATAATAATAAGCAGCAGCAGCTAACCAATTTATTGATTTAGATGCACTAATGAATTAATTATGGACTACTTTGGTAGTCCATATGTGATACCAGAGAATCCCTAATGTTGTTGGCCGTTTGCCTAATTATGATATCTGGCAGAAGTTATTCAAACATAATCGTGTTTGTGCAAAAGATTAAAACAAGGGGCTGGAAGGAAAAAAGGACAAGGAGGGATTAACACTATGCAGTCCCACTGGATATGTTCAAAGTGGTTCTTGCAGGGTGCATTAAAGAAAGAAAACAACAGATGTTAGAGGAAAGGGGAGTGGAATGAAAGCTTTATTACTTGAGTGGGATAAAACTATTGATAAAACAATGGGAGAATCTGAGAAGTGAATGGAAGAAAAAGGCAACTAGTTATGTAACCTGATTTGCATGAACGGAAGGAAACTCACACAAGGGGACCACCCTCACTGCCCTATATCAGCTCCTGCACTGCCAAAAAAGTATTCCTGAGAATCAGGAAATCCTTGGGAATGGGATGGCTTATAGTATGAGGGGCTGCAGAAGAGGGATTGCTGAAAATCAGAGTGGAGTGAGTAGAGTTCTGCTCGTGGAAGGTGCCTGCCTGTTCTCAATGCATCCTCCCTTCCCTCTGTTACTTCCTGCACCTCATCAGTAGCAAATACAGTTCAATTTATTTGTCACATTTAAATGGGTTGAATAATCCTAAAAATTGAGAAAAGGCACCTAGGGGATCAAGAAAATAAAAATCAGATGTGATCTGTGTTCAGGAAACCCATTTATTGTTGTGTGATACTTGCTGTTGCAGAAAGTGTTCAAAGGTTAAAAAAAATGTGCACTGAGACTAAAGACATTGCTATTATTCTGTCAAGTAATCTCTTCACTGGGAATGTGGGGTTAGAGAGACTAGAACCAGGGAGACTCAAGTTCAAATCTCCATTCAGCCATGAAACTCACAGGGTGACTCTAAACCAGTCACTTATCTCTCAGCCTAATCTACCTTGCAGGGTTGTTGTATGGCGAAACAGAAGTGTGATGTAGTGGTTAGAGTGCTGGACTAGGACCGGGGAGACCCGAGTTCAAATCTCCATTCAGCCATGAAACTAGCTGGGTGACTCTGGGCCAGTCACTTCTCTCTCAGCTTAACCTGCTTCACAGGGTTGTTGTGAGGAGAAACAAGTATGTTGTACACTGCTCTGGGCTTCTTGGAGGGAGAGTGGAATATACATGTAATACATAAAGATATATAGATGAATAAATTATCAGATAGAGGGAAGACACATGATGATAAAAGGTCAATTTAACTCTTGTCCTTTTTTTGTTAACAACTATGCCCCAAATATGGGTCTTGCTTCCCTTCTTCCAGTCTTTAATTGTTATGTCGAAATTCAGGGAAGACAAGCTTAGAATGACAGGATACATGAATATGGTTATTAATCACTCCTGAAACAAATTTTCAGAGATAAATTCTAATTGTAGTACTCTTCCCAAAGAACTACCAGAAATAGTTAAAACTCTCTACCTAGGCAGCAGCTATAAAAACTGGCAGTCAGCTCCATATCTGCTGGAGCAGCATCAGTCTATGTTGTGACTAGCCCTCTTGTTTGGTGCCCAGAGCTACTGGAGATCTTGATTCCATTCCCCTTGGAGCTGGCTGAGGACTGTGTCCCTCCAGAATCTCTGCCTCGGTGGTGGCCTGACTCAGCCTGGGACAGGACGCAGCCCAGACAGACAGATTAAGAAGGCAGACCACATTATAGTGATGAAGCTGACCACTCACAGCCATTTGTTCAAAGATGTTCACATATGCCACTTCAGCGAGTGACAAGGACTCTGTTTCAGCTGGCCCAGCACATTCTGGAACTTCTTAGATGCGGTGTGTACACCGTTAAATATGACGGATGGGGTGTGGGAGGACTGGGATAAATCCGAGCATTATGAAATACGTTGTTCATGAAATGAAGGAACAAAAAGCAGACCATGGAAGTGTATCTTGCCACAAGTCTCTCTCCCTTAAAAGAGGGTGGGGGGGGGAATTATTATTCACCTCTTTAAAATTCCATTATCAGCACGAATAAAATTTTAAGATGGTAAGAACATCTTAGCCATCTAATTTCCCAAACACAGGAAGTAGTAAAACAAAACAAAACAACAACAACAAAACACTGCAGCAATGCATGGAAGGATAGGTCTTCACTCCCTTGAAAAAGAACAAGTCAGGCCACAGAAGTGGAGCAGCCGTGAACACAGGATAGTACAGAGTCATCCATGATTAGCTGTATGCAGCTGCACTTTAGTGCCCATTTAAGGAATGGCCAGATGTCCCCACATTTACTGCTTGGTAAACTAGCCGTTGTATTCATCCAATGTATGACAAAAAGTGGATTCTAAGCAAAAGCCTGATTGACCTAAATATGGCTGCCGATGCAAACAAGAAAGGGTTGTTTGCATGCTTTTTGCTGACAGCCTGATTTTATTTGTACAACCTGTAAGCAGGGCCGGTGCTAGGGTATTTTGCGCCCTAGGCGAGATCACCTTCTCCCCCCCCCCCCCCGGCCAATCATATTTCAAACACAGATGTATTATAGGAAGAATGAAAAGCACAGAATTTGAAATCCCCTCCCCGCCAGCGCTCATCGGGGCAGCAGCGTTGCCCCCTTTACCGGATGTAACTGGAAGTACTCGACAGCCTGTATGCGTTGCACATGCACCCAACGCGCACAGATATGTTGAGTACCTCCAGTTCCATCTGGTAAAGGGGGCAACAGGGTGGCACGATGCCAGCCCAACGGACTTTTAGGAAATCGAGCGCGGGAAGGGGAGAGAAGTGCACCCTCCCCTGCCCTTAAAGTTACCCCAGGCCAGTTCCATGCACCTCCCTAATGTGGGGCCCATGGAGCAGACTTGCAGGAGCTAGGCAGCCAGGGGAGCCAATGGGATGAGAGGCAGTAGGGATGCGGGGGGACCCTTCTGGGCAGTCTCTCCCCGCAGTGAGCCAGCTGGCTGGGTCCAGGGGGGCTGGGGGGAGGTGGTGGTGTCTTGCCATGGAGCTGGTGGCCCTTTGGCTACTGCCGGCCACCAGGCACTGCCAGGCTCTCCCGGGGCTGTGGCTGCTGGTTTCTGCAGCCCTCTTGCCTGATGTCTCTGTGCCACCCACAACCCTAACCCTACCCCCCCCCACCAGAGAGGGAGCAGCGGCAGCCCGCTGAGTGTGCGGGGCGGGGGGGCAGCCTTCTTGCAGGCGGCGGCAGCAGCGGCCTCAGCCTCCTCCTTGCAGGCCTCTCCTCCGCGGCCGACCAAGCAGGCGCTGCTTTCCGCCCTCCTGCTGCTTGTGCCGGCGTCGTCGCCGTGCGCCCCGCGAGCTCCTCAGCGTGCAACTGCCATGCTGCTGCTGGGCGGGCGCCACCACCGAGGCCCTCGACTCAGCCGCGGCGGGCTTCCCGTGCTGAGAGTCACTCAGCAGAGCCGGCCCGCTGCTGACGGCGGCTCCGGGGCGCCCAGTGGCCGGTCGGGGCTCCGGGGTGAGGGTGGTTGCCCTCCTCCTCCTCCTCCTCCTGCAGCCGCAACTGGCAGGCTGGGCAAAGCAGGGCGCGGGGGCGGGCTGGGGAGCCCCGCCACGCCAGAGGCGCGGCTGGCTGGCTGGCCAGGGTTGCGGGATGCCCAGCAGCAGCAGCAGGCCGCTGCCCGGCAGGTGCCCCCGCTGGCTGGCCTTCGGTGGGAGCCTCCGCACGGGGGGCTCCCTCTGGAGCAGGAGGCGAAGGCGGTCCTCGCAAGGCCTGGACTGCTCCGTCCAGCAGGCGCAGCGCGGCCAGAGAGAGCGAGCTGAGTCCCACCCCGCCCCCGGAGGAGGCGGCGGCGCCTGCTTGCTGCTGCTGCTGCTGCTGCCTCGGGGGCTGGTCGGGGCCTGCTGCTGCTGCCTGCCTGGCCCCAGCCGCGCGGGGCTGGGGGAGCCCTGGGAGGGGGGCGGCGGCAGCCCCGGGTTGGGTCCCCCACCTCGCCCCGCCGCCAGACAAAGGGCTGCTGCCTTGTCCTGCCTTCTTGGCCCCTTGCTCTCCCCCGCCAGGCAGGGGCCTGCAGGCTGACCGCTCGGGGTGGGGGGGCGGCAGGCTGGCCAGTGCGGCGCCCCCTCCATTTTGGCGCCCTAGGCAACTGCCTAGTTCGCCTTAATGGACGTGCCGGCCCTGCCTGTAAGGCTGCCAGATTGTAACCCTGCAGTTGCTCCTGTGCTTTAAATTCATGGCTTGATTGGGAAGCGAGACAGCTGTGGCTTCGCCTGCCTGCTTCCTTCCCCCACACCTGGCCTTTCGTCCACCTGGCTGCCATGGTGAGCAGGACTCCAGACATTTTGCACTTAGGCAGGAGGACTTGATGGAAGAAAGGCTGGAGGGCAAATGAGCAACAGCTGTTTTGTCTTCTGATTCAGCTGTGAATATACAGGCACACTGGGTCTGTCCCCAGGTTGCACCCTGGCAACTCCATACAACCCCCAGATGATTCCTCCAAGCTCCTATCTAGATCATCAAACATCATGTCTGTAGAATACCTGTGCACAGGAAAAGGCCTTGAAGAAAGTGTAGCTTCTTTGGCATATGCTGGCTAAATCAGTCCAAGAGCATCACCTGCTGGGTAGAGAAAAGTACTATTCCATATATTCCATATTTGATCCACTAGCTGCAGTGCCTGCTGATAGCATCAATCAATGGTATTGTTCCATGCGGGCCATACTACAGCAATTTTGCAGATGAGTGTCCCAACAGGTCTTTGCCGCCAAGAGGAGTTGAGCAGTAGTTTTTAGGAATGTGCAGAGTGCCCTCCCTGAGAAATATGTTCATTGTTTTGAAACTCTTTTGGCTGCCTGCAAAATGCCTCGGATATTTCATTTGAGGAAGCATGTCTGAATTGGTCTGAATTGTGCTTTAGCTGAAATGTAGCCACATAACTTAGGTATGGTTGGGAGCTTCCGAGGAATTTCTCTAGCCTTCTTTAGAACACATTTCATTCCCTGATCAGTTCGTGAGTCACATTTCACTAGTGGAGGAATTCACACCTTCCCTTTTAATTTCATTTTACATCCAGTTTTTGCACTTTCTGTTGGCTTCCCAGTACACTTAAGTGATGGGTCATGTGGGAGAGGGACTGAGGGTGTGCAAGGCTATGCATGTGCAGAGCTTTACTTCCATTTGAAGTGAAAAGGAAACCCACACATGTGACAGATCTTATATTAGTGTGCATAGGAATTCTGGATGGAGCTGGGGACACATGTTAACTGTGTTTTTATGAGTTCTATTGTGACTCATATGCTGACTCAAAGACAAGAGACAGCCAGCCTGGTCTGAACCCTGCTTAAGCCAAAGTCCTTGGAAGTAAGCTGATTTAAGCCAGCTCTGCATGTCGACTTAACATGCTGAAGTCTGTGTGCATGGGGGGTGCATCAGCCTTTATTTTATTTTATTTTATTTTATTATTTTTTTTTATTTTATTTAAAAAATATTTCTGTCCTGCCCCTCCAGTACAATACTGCTCAGGGCAGCTCACAACAGTAAAACAATAAAAGCAGTATGACATTTTAAACCAGTAAAACAAATAACACCATGTAGAATAAAATGAATTAAAACAGATCCAATTAAAATTTAAAACCCAATTTAAAATTAAAACCCATTAGATTGTAATTAAAGACATTAAAAAAGACTCTCTAAACAAGTAAGTTTGAAGGTCTTTTAAAAACCCTAAGGAAGGGAACACGGTGAAGCTCTTCTGAGGGCATTCCAGAGCAGAGAGGCCACAACTGAGAAGGCCTTGTCTCTTATCTCCGCCAAGTGAATCTCAGCCAATGGTAGCACTGCAAGCAGGGCTCAAGATGATGGGAGAAGGGCCCTGGTAGATTTGTACGGGTGAATGCTGCCTGACAGATACCCTGTTACCAGACCCACTCGCTTTACCATTTTGGGCATACTTCAGTGTATTTCCTAAACTCAAGCCTCAGCCATTTTGCTCGGAAAGAAACACTGACTGCATTTCAGGTAAGTGGTCGTTCTGATGGAAGGGTTTTCCTAAAAAGGCAATTTACTCAGTCAGGTCCATTTGCAAAAGACCTGCCACAAACCCAAGGAAATACCCTCACTGATTGCATTATGCCATAAGCAGATGAAATACAGTACAGACCCACCTGAACATTAAGAAACAAAAGAGAAAGGAATGCCAACTCTCCTCCCTCTTTGGTTTGATAAGAGTTCCCAAAGTTGAGCCAAGCTCTACTCAAGTCTTCCTCCCCATCGGTATCAGAGCTGAGCATGCCAGAAGGTGGGATGTTCCCTCCTCTTTGGTCCAGGTGAATGCTCTGCAACCCCTCCCCCCCATTTAACATCCTTTCTCATGGAGCATACAGGAAAACACCACCCAGACATAACCAAATCATAACTAATATTCACACTTTATCAGGAGCTGTACTTCCTGAAGTCGTCAGGAAAGTGCCAAAGGGGTCCATCAGTCGGCCTCCCCCTGGCAAACATGAGATCATGTGTTTGCTTTTGTGATCACACTTTTGCTGCTGCAATCGCATCTGCCACACTTGCTCAGAAACCAGGGAGAATTACTACTGAAACAGGCTCTCTTTGTCCCATACAGAGTGGCTGGCTGTTGAAGGGGCCTCTGGTCTAAATTAAAAACCAGTTTTGCCAGAAGGTTCCCTCCCCAGACTCTGATTTGTACCTTCAGTTTGTAGTGAGTTTTGCTGCCTGGACCTCTGGGTCTGGGCTTCTAGCATTATGTCTGAATGCGGCACCACAGTCTCACTGTCCAGCAACCAGAGTTGAAGGAGGAAGCTCTTCACTCGCTTCAGCTGCTATTGGTGGCTGGGGTTCTCCTTCAATCAAGAAGGAAGCCCAGACATTCAGTCCCCCTCTTCTCTTTAGTCTCCCTGACTGCAGATAGGGAGCTCTCGGTTACATCCAAATGAGGACAGGAGAGCGGGGCTGGGGGTGGAACCATGGATTCATTGGAACGGTGGTTCCGCATTATGTGCAAATGCAGCCAGAATGTTTAACTGAGTTTTAAACACTTTAATAAAACCTATCATGTTCCTTCCAGCTGTGCTTTGATGGAACCTTTCTTTATTTCCCCTACTGGGCTAGCCTTTACCTTGTTTTTGTAACATTTGTCTTGTTTAAAATATGTGTTCAAGGTGAATCAGATAAAAATAATATAAAAAACTCTGAAATAGGAAGAACAGCCTTGGCCTCCTCATAAGGACAGAGCTAAGGGCAATGTGTATATTCCAGAAAGCACCATTTGACTGGTGGGCAGGGTTGAAACAGCAATCTCTGGGGCTTATGAAAAGACACTTCCTAAGCAGTCCTGATGTTGGAACATGGAATTCTGCTTGGAGATCCACATGAAGTAAAGCCCTTTTCAAACATGATGTTGTACATTCATACAGGTATCTGTACACAGCTAGATGTTTGTGTAAATGACTGTGTGTTGATTTAAAAAGTGAACCTGACTGTAGGCCCCCTTCAAATGCAGGATACAGGTAGGATGTGTACTACTGTACATGTACTGAGCATGTGTGAATGCTGTACTATATACAAATCTGTATGCACATACACTGTATGTAGTTTGCACATGTGTTGATATAACACACATCAGTTATGTTATACAATCTAACAGCAAGGAGATTGTTGGAGCTAGCCCAGTTGGTATCATTAATACTTCACTGAGGGAGGGCAGGATGCCACCTTGTTTGAAAAAGGCAATGATAGACCTCTTCTTATGAAGCCTGCTCTGGCCAGTCTCCAACCTCCCATCGTTGGGTAAAATGACTGAGGGTGATGTCTGACCAGCTCCAAGTGGTCTTGAAGGAAACTGATTATCTAGATCCATTTCAAAATGGCTTTAGAGCAAGCTATGGGGTTGAGACAGCCTTCCTTGGCCTGACAGATGACCTTTACCAGGGAATTGACAGAGGAATGTGACTCTGCTGGTTCTTTTGGACCTCTCAGAGGCTTTTGATACCATCAACCATGGTATCTTTCTGGATTGCCTGAGGGAGTTGGAGATAGGAGGCACTGTTTTACAGTGGTTCTACTTCTGTCTTGGGTAGATTTCAGACGGTGGTGCTTGGTGACAGTTGCTCTTCAAAACAAGAGCTGTTATATTGAGTCCCTCAGGGTTCCATCCCATTACCAATGCTTTTTAACATCTACATTTTAACTCACTGCACTGGGTGAGGTCATCAGGGGATGTGGTGCTGAGTGGTATCAATATACTGATGATATGCAAATCAATTTCTCTTTGTCATCAATATCAGGAAATGGCATTAGCTCCTTAAATGCCTGCCTACAGGCAGTAATAGGCTGGATGAGGGATAATAAACTGAAGCTGAATCCAAGCAAGATGGAGGTGCTCATTGTTGAGGGTCATAATCTTCAAGACGGGCTAGAACTTCCTGTTCTGGACAAGGTTACACTTTCCCAGAAAGAACAGGTTTGTAGCTTGGGTGTATTTTTGAACCCAGGTCTCAGCCTGGTGTCTCAGGTTGAGGCTGTGGCCAGGAGAGCTTTTTACCAGTTGTGATTGATTTGACAACTCTGCCCATTCCTTGAGAAGAATGACCTGAAAACAGTGGTACACCAGCTGGTAACCTCCAGGTTGGACTACTGCAATGCACTCTATGTAGGGCTGCCTTTGTATACTGCCGTAAGCCAATTTTGGAAGGGCAATATAAATTGAATTAATAAAATAAAGTAATAATATAGTGTGGAAACTTCAGTTTGTCCAAAATGCGGCAGCCAGATTGGTCTCTGGGGAATCTCAAGAGAGGCCACATTATGCCTGTTCTTAAACAGTTGCACTGGCTGCCGATTTGTTTCCGGGCAAAGTACAAAGTGCTAGTTATTTACTTGTGCTAGTTATTTACTAAGTGCTAGTTAGTTAGTTATACCTTTAAAGCCCTGAATGACTTAGGTCCGGGTTAACTTCTCTACAAGATCCCTACCGCTCATTAAGATAATCAGGAGGGGTCCATTTTTGAATACCACCAGTTTATCTGGTGGCAACCTGGGATCAGGCCTTCTCAGTTCTTGCCCTTCGGTTGAGAAACACACTCCCTGTGGATATGAGAGAACTATCTTCCTTGGAGGCCTTCAGGAGAGCCTTAAAGACCTCTCTTTTTAGCCTGCCTTTTAATATCTAAATTTTAATGAATTCTAATCTAGTTTAAATGTTTTATTTTTTTCTGTTTTATTATGTGTTTTTTATTTTGATGTAAAATGCCCTGAGCCACTTAAGGATGGTATATGAACTGAATGAATGAATAATGTTGGAATAGGGCTAGAGTCAATGTTTTAAATGTTATTTCCCAATATACTAAAGGTCATAGCCATGGGACCCAGTTGCTCTTATGAATATTCCAAGCCCTCTTTCCTAAATGTTCAGATTTCATTCCCAGCTACAATGAGACGTGAATAGTATACAAATATACTAAATTAATAAATGGTATGCCAATATAGCTGGGGATGATGGGAGTTGTAGTCCAACATCATCTGGGGCTCAAAGTTGAGAACCTCTGTTTTAAGCCATTTAAGCCAAATGACCATCAGTACACGTTGTGGAAGTGAATGTCATATATGTAATTATGCACAGTGTGAAATGGCTCTTCCTTAAAGCGGTTCTGAATCTTTTGCCAAGCAATTTCACTGCATGATCCTGAGTTGTTGTATCATAAGAATGTGGGATAAATAGTTTCATGTGCACATCTCCACCTCCTTAACAAGATTTGTGATTCTGTAAACCTCCATTTAGCTCATACCTAGAAGGCTGCTGTGTAGTTCAAAGGAAATACCTTGGGTTTTGTTTCACCTGGATGACCAATTACATTAGAGATAGGCAATTTATTTGGGAGAAGTAGTGCAAGACTCTCCACAGCTATACTGCTATGGTTGGGTGAGGATATCCCCACTAGAGGCTTTCCCGATCCAGAAGTGTATGTGTAGGGAAGGCTGCTTCTCTTCTAGAGAGTAGACCTCTCAAGATTCCTCTCATTTCCTGCTTGGAAGAGTGTCTCTCCGCTGAGAAGTGGCATCTTGCCAGGTTGGATGTGATGAGAGGAGGCTAGGGAGAAATTGTGGACAGTGTTTGAACGGTTCCCCCTAGACACCAGTTGGCCTGGTTTAGAAAACAATCTATGACAGTTTTAGACATCTGAGAAGTATCTACATCTGAACAAACATGAGAAGAATGTAATTAATGTTGCAAGCCCCTCCCGCAAGCACTAACAGTAGAAGTCAATTGGGTGAAGGAGCAATCCTGTACAGGCAGACAGGGCTGAGAAGCTGAAAACCTCAATCCACTAGTTGCTGCTTGCCGGGTCCTCATTTTGGGCCTTCTGTAGTGTAGTAACCTCTCATTTGCCCAATGCCTATCACAATTAGGGATCTGCTTTGGAAAATATCTTGTGAGAATGAGGAGCAGTAGTTTCAACTTGCTCCCCGAGTCTCACCACTCTCTCTGCTCAGATGTCTTAGAACACATACACAGTAGCCCTTTCTCATGACCCATGAGAAAGGGCTTGGAGGGGCAGGGGAGGAAACCTCAAAAAACTTACCTCCCCCACAGATCCTCACTCTTGGTCTGGATGCAGAGAGATTGTGCCCAGATGTGCAGCTGCCTCTTCCGGGACCTGTCACCCTGGCTGGGAGCCCCGCAGACTCCCAAGCAGCCGGGGCTGGCAGATGATTAAGAAGAAGTGGGGCTAAGAGAGCACTAGCTCCCTTAACCCCATCTAAAGGGGTGGCTGGCTTGGCAGGTTTGCTGCCGAGGCGCTGCAAGGATCAGACGCGATCACACGCAGGCAAGCCTCGGTTTGGCTTTGTTCGCCCAGTTTGCCTGCATGTGAGAACAGCCTCTTTGGATGGCCTGTCCCATATAACCTATAGCCAAGAAGTATGGAAGAAAGTCAATGCCTAAAGAGTAGCTGCTGTGTTATCCAAAACAAGGATGTGTTCCTTTACCAGACAGATCCCCACTCCCTTTTCCCAAGCCCAGACACATAATATGTAACACCTTCAGTATCCACTGCACACATCTGACAAAACAGGCTCATGCCTAGAAAGGCTTGCAGGACAATAAACTTGTTGTTACTTATTAAAAGGAGCTAGAGAATGGTGTGCTTGTTTGTAACGTGTCTGTAAGCATCCTGCTTTTACAGAAGTTCTCAAACCGGTATGTATATATCCTAGTGCCTCAGAGAAAGTGGGACCCGGATACCGAAGAAACATTAGTACTGTACTACTGCAGCAAGGAATTCCTCGCATAGACTAGATCTATAAATAACTACCAACCGTCCCAAACTATTATATAAGGCTATATAAGTGACTTCTCTCGCCCTTTCAGGTTCATGGTCCTGGCAAGCTTGTCCCTTTTTCTGCTATGTCTGTTGTAGAGACAACACTGAAAGATTAACCAATGCCATTTTTTAAACTGTGCTCATTCATTGTATACAGTCACAGGACTAGGTGGTCATGTAGTGCATGGCTAGCCAAACTGTACTCTTGGGGCAGAACTACTGTGAGCAGGCATGGGCAAACACATGCTCCCCATGTGTGCTTCTGCCTGCAAAGCATCATGAAGGATTGTTGGGGTCATCCTGCAGGGAGAATAAGTGGTCAGAGTTAAGCAACTTCCTGCCGATTGCAAATTATCCCACAGTAGCATTAAGGAGCAGACACAGATCTAGGAAACCTGCTTGCCACAAAGTGTACAATTCCAGTCTCAGAAACCACTCTGCTCTCCAGACAACAATTCAGCATCCCAACTAAGTAACAATCAAGTTGTTTTATCACTGGAAAAACAAAATCTGAACACATGGCTGGAATCAGAAGATGTACAGAGAGTGTGTTTATAACAAACATCAGCATTAAACTCTTTCATAGGCACAGGATCGTTTCCATTAAAATCCAATTTAAGCGCCAATGAAAAATTGGATGAAAGCCTTCAGCCTTACTGCTAATAAAGATTCATGCAGTGCCAGATGAAACTGAAAAGTCAGAGCTTAAGAAACTCTGTTATTGATCTGGGCACCCTCCAGTGCAAATGTATACACAGGAAAGGATAGTGCAGGATCTCTTTGGGGCTCTCCACCCCCTCCCTACTTGATCCTTAGTCACACACATCACCCATTATTTACAAGTGCAGGCCTGTGCATACCTCGCAAATAAGTATACAGCCAGCCCTTTCCTACCCTGGGCCTACAACCTACAAGCTGCTGATGCTCCATAGACGTTGTATGTTTGTGGGAGGCACACATGGAGCACATGTTGCAAACAACAACAGGTGGTGTGCGTGGCCAAGAGCCATGCAGGAAGGGAAGAAGGCTCCACTGAACCCTAGTCTGGCTCATGCATCTACAGTACCTTTGGAATCTGGACTGCATTGCAAATATGTCAGACAATTGTACTTTCATCATGAAAGCTCTATTCCAGATGTGGTCCTTCCTCAGATGGTCAAGAGAATGGCAAGTTAAATGTTTTATGGACCATCGGGGCAACCATATTGAATGATACATCACCCTAATAATTAAGCATTCTGTCTCCAGCAGTAGCAGATCCCGCACTCCTGTGCTGGGTGTGGGGAAAGCTTGGTTGGCCAGGGCAAGCAGATGTGTTATTCTAATCCCACAAAAGTCCTCCCAGTTCCTGCTAGAGAACAGTATTGTGTTCTGGCACATTCGTTTGTCTAGCCTTTCCTAAAAGGTTCGCAACATTAACAATTCTATACTTCTAGATATTCTAGTCAACCAAATCTATTTTGCAGCTCACAAAACATTCCTTTCCCCCCTCTCTACACCACTATTAACTGTTTCTGATCATGACCTTGTTAACTGGAGAGTAGTCAAAACAAACGGCACATCATGTGCTTACAGGTCACCTGCTGTATCTGCCCAGTAGTGGATGGGAGTATCTGAGGCAGCAGGATTCTCTTGTGCTGAGATGACTGGGCCACCTATCAAATATAACCCATACAAAAGAAGACTCCTGGGTTTAGCCATATCTGTGGTGCTGAGCTCAACAGCCCGACATTTTTACAGAAAGTAAAGATTTTTCTCCTCTTCCTTCTGTTCTCAGTTTGTCAGCTTTCAACTTCTCTTTGCTCTGAAAAATCAAGGACAGAACAATGTTATTGGGGGGGGGGGAGTTTTATTCCAGAGACGTAACTGATGACATAACAGTCCCAGAACTTCTCATTTAAATGGTAGCTCTTGTGGCGGGGGCTGGATCAAGGGTGCCGACTAAACTGAGACCACAGAAATGGAATCTATACCAGGGGAAGAGGGTGAGGAAAGCCAACTTAAATGGACCATGGAGAGTTCCATGGACTCGCAATGTCAACTCTTTCCAGAAGCTGGGCTTGGAGAAGCATGAGGCTAGATACTGGACCCCACAGCGAAAAACAATAGCTATAGATTACCCAGGCTCTGAGTAGCCCCTGGGAGTCCTTGAAGTAACCGTAGGGGTACTAGCATCTCCTGTTGGGAGCCCCTGGCTTAACAGTAATAGAAAAACAGAAGTAGACAAGTTCCTTAAGCTCTAATTAAATGATATTTGGAGAATGCTGTACAAATGTTCTCAGGTCAAATGTACACCAAGAAAGACCCATTCCCTCCCTGCATCTGTCAGTGGGATATAGCAGAGCCACAGGGTTGCTTCAGACTTCACCATACATGAGCATAACAGCAAAGAAGAAATTACACAAAGACAATACACCTCCTTGCTTGTATCTCAGAGAGTCCCAGATATACCTCTCCACAACCCCCTGGAGCTGGGTTTCTTAGTCCAACTCTATTAAAGCCACCCTGCCTCTTGTGACTCTCCCATGTAGATACATAGATGGATTCCCCCCCCCCCATTCTTTCCCCCCACCCACTGGATCATTTTTCTCTTTCTGAAGAAAAGTGATCTAATGAGGGGAAGATTTAAAAAACAAACCAACCCTCATATGCTCCAAGGCCGGGAGTGGCTCTGTGATTCCAGATCAACCTGGAACCTATCTGGTCCAGAAATGCTTCTGCCCTCACCAGATCTATCGATTCAGCTTGGACTCTAGAGACGATGGAATTCTTCCTCATCTCTAGTTCAAACTCCTTCACATAAAGTATGCTAACAATCTCAGAATAGTTCTACAGTGTAGGCCGGAACAATAATCTCAATACAGAAAATGGAAGGAAAAAAGAGTGCTGAGGCTGAGAGACAGTAGCTTACCAAAAGTCACATAAGTTCAAGGGTAAGGACCGATTTGAGGCTGGGACTCCATAGCTCATATTCTTAGCCACTACACCACATCAGATCTTTGGCAAGGTGGCTGATACGTACCACTTATGCACTCTCCGATGAGCAACAAGATAAGCATTGCGACTGAAGCTTTTCCCACACTGCAGACACTTAAAAGGCTTCTCACCAGTATGGGTTCTCTGGTGTCTGATCAGGGTGGACTTGTCACTGAAGCTGGTCCTGCATTCGGAGCACTCATACGGTTTCTCACCTGTATGTGTCCGGCGATGCTGGATGAGGTGTGACCCCTGACTGAAGCTTTTTCCACACACTGAGCACATGTAAGGCTTCTCTCCTGTGTGGGTCCGGCGGTGGATAGAGAGCTTGGAGCTCTCGCTGAAACATTTACCACAGTCAAGACATTTGTAGGGTTTCTCACCTGTGTGCAGTCTCTGGTGAGCCACAAGGTTTGAGCTATCACTGAAACGTTTCCCACAATCTGGGCACCTGTACGGTTTCCGTCCCATGTGGCAGTTGGCATGCCGGAGGAGGCCCGAATTTTGGTAAAAATGTCTTCCACATTTGCCACACACGTAAGGCCTCTCCCCTGTGTGGTTGCGCTGATGCTGGATGAGGTGAGTGCTCTGGTTAAAGGTTTTTCCACAGTCTTGACACTTATATGGTCTTTCTCCTGTGTGGATCCGTCGGTGCTGAATGAGATGGGAGTGCCGGCTGAAGCTCTTCCCACAGTCCCCGCACATATATGGCTTCTCTCCTGTGTGGATCCTTTGATGTCTGACTAGGTCTGAGCTCCTATTGAAGCTCTGGCCACATTCAACACAAATGTACGGTTTTTCCCCTGCAAGAATGTTTTGGTGAACAATGGTGACCTTCCGTTTCCTGAAGTCTCTTTCGCAATGCGTGGTCTTCTCTTGCCCCTCTTCTGAAGAATCTACATCCTGGCTCTCACACACCATTTCTGAGGCAAGATTTCGAGATGCATCCATGGCAAACAATTCACAGAACATGTCGTGACCTTTGGAATTCTCAGGACCTCCTTGCAGGAAGATGGCGTCATTGTCACTCATATTTCCATTACCTGCCGGAATAAAACAGTTATCCATGCATATCACTGCCCACTGCTCTGGCAGAGTGCCCCCTTCCCACAATATTCCTCCCTATAGTCACTATCTGACTGTAATCTTTGTACTAATTTTCCACTTCACCCCTGCTGACAAACTTAGCATGACAATTTTTTTTATTTTAAAGTATAAATGGCCACCACAACGCCAGAGAATTCCTTAGAGTTCTGCGCTGCTGGAATGCTTAGATGTAAAATTTCTGAAAATCTCAAAAGTTGTGGGGAAAAACAGACCCAGAAATTAAAATACATGCAATAATTTTATCAGTTAGAATGCATTCTAACATGTTGCATTCTAACATTCTAACATTAAAAAAAAATGTATAGCTTAGCACAAAATATGTATTGCTTGATATACAGGTGAAACTCAGAAAATTAGAATATCGTGCAAAAGTCCATTAATTTCAGTAATGCAAATTAAAAGGTGAAACTGATATATGAGACAGACGCATTACATGCAAAGCGAGATAAGTCAAGCCTTAATTTGTTATAATTGTGATGATCATGGCGTACAGCTCATGAAAACCCCAAATCCACAATCTCAGAAAATTAGAATATTACATGGAATCAAGAAGACAAGGATTGAAGAATAGAACAATATCGGACCTCTGAAAAGTATAAGCATGCATATGTATTCAGTACTTGGTTTGGGCCCCTTTTGCAGCAATTACTGCCTCAATGCGGCGTGGCATGGATGCTATCAGCCTGTGGCACTGATGAGGTATTATGGAAGACCAGGATGCTTCATTAGCGGCCTTCAGCAATTCTGCATTGTTTGGTCTCATGTCTCTCATCCTTCTCTTGGCAATGCCCCATAGATTCTCTATGGGGTCAGGTCAGGCGGGTTTGCTGGCCAATCAAGCACAGCACACTGTATACTTTTCAGAGGTCCGATGTTGTTCTATTTCTTCAATCCTTGTCTTATTGGTTCCATGTAATATTCTAATTTTCTGAGATTGTGGATTTGGGGTTTTCATGAGCTGTACGCCATGATCATCACAATTATAACAAATTAAGGCTTGACTTATCTCAGTTTGCATGTAATGCGTCTGTCTCATATATCAGTTTCACCTTTTAATTTGCATTACTGAAATTAATGGACTTTTGCACGATATTCTAATTTTCCGAGTTTCACCTGTATTTATGAAAGTTGAGAGTATAGCTTCCTTAGTTTTTATTCAAAGCAACACATATGCCTAGTGTTAGAGACAGAGCAGCAAGCTGCTACACCCGAATGCACCTAAGCAGATCTCAGTTTTCCCATTAGGGAAAATAAGGGTGTGAGGGGCAAAATAAAAGTAAAATAAGTATTTAGTAAAGTAAAAGCTGAAAGACACACAAACAAAAACAATCAAGGTTATAATAAACAAAGGGAAGTTTTTACTATCTGGACTTTGAAAGAATCTCTTCTCCTTACTGACAATATAATCCAGAAAACAGAAGAAACAATACAAAAACCTGCCAACATCTTTTTATCAGAGCCGATAGTGGAATGAGAGCACACACCACATGCAACAATCCCTCTTTCCAATTGCTTCCAATGCTCTGGAAAAACAAAAACAAAACTAGTATCTGCTTCTAGTCTTATATCACAGTATTAAAAATAATCAGGGGGATTTCCAGATGGGGCTTTTAGCTTGGAATGGAGGTTGTGCATTCGAACGTCAGCTGGATTTGTGCCAAAGTCCATGTGAGATTTTGGGGAGCATTCTCGCATGATTCGGGTTTTTCACTAAGAGCCTAGTCGTGGTGTGCATGAAACTGGCGCCTGCCAGTTTGAAGTGGGGGGATATCTTTAACGACGGGGGAGGGTGTTCTTACCCCTCCTGCTGCATTTCTCCTGCCAGCGCTGTCTTTTAAAATGGACCGGTGGGGTGGAAGCATACCTCTTTGCTGCCTCGGTGCCTCCTTGGACCAGTAGTGGCCGGAAGTGCCACTGTTTGCATCATTTAGTCTCACTGTTTGTGTGTCTGGGGTTTTTTTTTTGACAAATTCGATCTCGCAGTAAACCCACAGTAAAGCCTATTCTCTAGGAAAGCTCCAGCAAATCTGGATCTTGAATAACTAACTCTTTAATAGAGTATCATCATCAGGCATAAACTAATTTACTGCCTTTACTACCATCATTTAAATAATATATACTTGAAAATACTACCATCAAGTTTCTTTCTCTAATCAGAAGGAGAGAGAAAATGCTGAAAGATTCAGTTCTGAACTTTCTTTTCTTTTTTTTTATCTCCAGGACTTCAGGGAACTAAAGATTTGCACAGAATGAAGTTTCTCTGCTCTTTCTTATTAGCTTGTTTCTTAATTTGGTGCATACATTCCCAAACATGCCACTATCTTTCACCTGTTGTAGAAGACGGAGATACCTGAAACAGGTGAAAGAATCTGAGAGTTGCACAGTACACAGGGACTGCAATTGCTTAATACTGTAGATTTTCTTAAGTAATTATTAGAAAACAAAATAGAGGAGTAAAGGACAACCAAGACAATGTTTTGAAATTTACTCTTAACAACACTTCATTCATCATTCAGACAAAATTGATCTTGAGAGGGTTTCCCCTAATTCTTCTGTTGGAAAAGCTAGAAAGAAAGATTTTGAAGAAACTTTTCATCATTTGCAACCCACCCCCCACCCCAGTTGATCCAGGCCTTCCCGGTTCTAGGAATAACTCTGAAGTAATAGACTCCATTGTCTTTTACAGAAATGCAATTTATTGGAAGCAACTTTGCCAAGACTCCAGCTGCTATAGATGTTGCTGCCTGAAAACTGTACCATTCCCTTACACTCCTAACTGGAGCACTATTGGACTATTGTCACATGCAGAAGAGTTATACTTCATCCAGTTAACCTGGCATCTATGAAAACCTGGGCTAGCAAAATTCACAGTGCATTCTGTGCTATAATAACACATTGGTTATGGCCACTGGATTAGATAGCTTTAAAGTGAGATTCGACAAATTAATGGAGAATAAATCCATTAGACGTGGTTAGCCATGATAATTACACTCCAGGTTCAGAAACAGCATGCTCCTGAATCACAATCGTGGAACAAACAGCAGGGGGCTGTTGTGAGGCTTTTGGGTCACCTGGCTGACCACAGTTGGAAACTGCATGCTAGCTGGATTCTTGATTAGATCCAACAAGACTGCTTTTATACTGTAGGAGCATCTGGCACATATCAGAACAGGCTTACAGGATCAGTCCAAGGATACATGTAGTCCAGCATTGCTCCCAACAGCAATGCGCCAGATGCTTTTAGGAAGCTCACATGCAGCATATGATGGAGACAGCCACAACACCACGTGACTCTTCTGAACACAAAGATACCGTTTAACTGTCATGACTAATAACTATTGCTAGGTCTGTCTGTGACTATTTCTAATCCCTTCAAAAAGCCAAGCAAGTGGTCAGTGCTACATCTGGGCATGAATTAAGGACATAGGCAGCTGCCATATACTGAGTCAGACCATTGGTCCATCTAGATCAGTATTGTCTTCACAGATTGGCAGCGGCTTCTCCAAGGTTGCAGGCAGGAATCTCTCTCAGCCCTATCTTGGAGAAACCAGGGAGGGAACTTGGAACCTTCTGCTCTTCCCAGAGTGGCTCCACCCCCTGAGGAGAATATCTTGCAGTGCTCAAACATCAAGTCTCCCATTCAAATGCAATCAGGGCAGACCTTGCTTAGCTAAGGGGGCAAGTCATAATTGCTACCACAAGACCAGCTGAGATGGAGGGAACTTGGATTCTATATGCTCTTCCTAGAGTGGCTCCATCCCCTGAGGGGAAGATCTTCCAGTGCTTTGGCTTTTTAAAAGCCAAATTCTGGGTTACGGCCCCTATTTCACATGAGTATACCCCTCAGGTTCTGGCAACAGTGGCTCACACTTCTAGTCTCCCTTTCATATGCAACCAGGACAGACCCTGCTTAGCTAAGGGGACAAGTCATGCTTGCTACCACACGACCAGCTCTCCTCCTTGAGTTAGGTGCATTACATAAAGAAGGACTTCCTTAACCTACCACCAATCAATTTCTTTGGCTGACCCCAAGTGCTAGTGCTGTAAGAGAAGAAAAAAATCTGACCAGATGCAATGGGCAATGTCTACAGTCAGATGCACATTTCGCATACAACAGGCTCACTTTGAAGACTGAGGGGAAGAATTCCCTGCTCTAGAAATCCAGCTGCCCCAGATTCTGTGATGTACAGTGGCTAGAGTGCTGTACTTGGATATGGAAAATGTAAATTAAAATCATCACTGGGTAGCTCTTGGAATGCCAATTTATTTTAATTTAAACTAATTTAGAAGGTTCTTGTTGATCCTAAAACACCACTTTAAGAGTCTACAAATGTAATTAACATTATCAACAATAGGTAAAGTCACCAACCTTTAGTCTGGCCCTTATGTTTTTAATATCAGTTTGATCTGCAGCAATTACTAGGCAATAACATTTAATTCCCTTGCCATTAACTTACTAATTTCTGCATATCAAGCTGTCCTTAAATTCATATAAGAGCTGGTTCAAAAATCGATGTCCCTAATAAGAGCAGCAGCTTTCAGCTGCATATTTAAAGAACAGAGACACATCCTAATCCAATGCATGACTCAGAAGAACCCCACCAGCTAAAGTGTGTTACAAGAAGGGCCTTCTTTGACTATAAAAGCAACTCCAGTCACATAAATGCAGGAGAGACATAATGGCCAGCTACTCCCAAGTTTGCAAAGGACTAGGCCTTCAAAGAGATAGGAATAGGGAAGCAAAAACAGGGAGAATATGTATCTGTGAAAAGGCAGGTGCATAAGAAAGTAGGAGAATCAGTGGGGCAGCAGTGAATTCTGGCTACAAGCAGCTCTTCTTGCATTTTTCCAACAGCAACAGAATGAAATCACTAGGCATATTAGCAATTTACCAGAAAGGATTCCTACACTAAGCAGCGTTCCACAGCTTTGTCCCCATTGTTACCGCATCGATCTCGTTCTTAACCAATTCACTGAAGTGTCCCCTTTCCCAGGGACCTGCTCCCCCACCCCCTTCACGGGGGACTCTAGATCACCTGATAACCCTGGATTTCCAAGGCTGCGATCCTCTGCACTGTTGTACGTCCCACTTGCTTCCGAGTGCATATGCTGTAAAGCGTCCTTTGAAGCTGCAGCTATGAGATGAACATAAAAGATCCTCATTCCTTCCCCACCCCGCATATGTTATCCGCTCCCTCGCTCGGCCCCTCTACAAACCTTTAATCTGCAGTAGCTGACCAGCAAGGAAGCAATTGCTTGCTGTTTGGTGGTGCTTGTTCGCTTGCTCTCCCTCCCCAGCCCCTGTCACCTCCTATTAATCAGATTCACTCATCCCTGACTCACCTCTTCCCCTGGCAGCCTAGCAGGTTGGCTTACTCCCTTGTGCCAGCTTGCAAGAGGCAGGAGGCGAGGAAGGAATCTGCATGGGATGTAGAGTCCCTGCCTCTTTGGATTAGGGAGGTACCTGCATTGCAAAGGCGACAAGAGGAGATCACCGGGCTAGACAAACGAGGAGAGGGATGCTGGGAGTAGGAAGTCTCCTTATTCGCTCAGTCCGCCGAGCCCTACCTACCTTGTCCACCTCTGCGGGCAAATAGTTCCTGCTTCTCCGTCTAGAATTGCTCTATGGTTGTAACCCTTTGTATCCCCATAGCATGGGGCGAGGGGTGGAGAAGGAAAGGCAAAAACTCCAAGATCTAAAAGGCGCTAAATAATTGGGAATATTGGAAGCTGGCGCAGTGGGGAAGCAACCTGCCTAGAGAACAGGCGGCTGTTGGTTCGAATCCCGACTGTGTTTCCCAGAATATGGGAAACTCCTACATCAGCAGCAGCGATATAGGAAGGTGCTGAAAGGCGTCATCTCACACTGCGCGGGAGGAGGCCATTGTAAACTCCTCCTGCATTCTACCAAGGAAACCTCATGGCTCTGTGGTAGCCAGGAGTAGACACTGACTCGACAGCACAATCTCAAATAATTGGGAAGAGTCAAGGAGACACAAAATCATAGATTTACAAGAAAGTGTATTTGTGTAGGATTTGACTAATTTTTATTTTTAAAGGCTGAAAGGAAAGGATTTCGGGTGAAATCATGAGATGTGAGTTGTAATGTCTTAAATGGAATTCTTATTATTTACAAGCACAAACACATCCCACTAAAGTGATGTACAACAACAATAATTAATAATACGAAGAAGATTCCAGTCAGGTAGCAAAGACAAAAACGTCTAATAGATTCATTGAGGCATATACTTTTTGTTTAAAAATTTCTCTCTCTCGTTAAAAGCATTTATTAGGGTCAAATGATGCAAAGATGCAATGATGTTACATAATATGTTAGTGTTCAAAGCATTCAAAATACACCATTTATTTATTTATTTATTTAATTCGATTTCTATACCATCCTTCCCAAAATGGCTCAGGGCGGTTTACACAGAGAAATAATAAATAAATAAGATGGATCCCTGTCCCCAAAGGGCTCACAATCTAAAAAGAAACATAAGGCAGACACCAGCAACAGTCACTGGAGGTACTGTGCTGGGGGTGGATAGGGCCAGATACTCTCAGTAGGTTTTACAATAATCCTGCAGGATGAATTATTATGAAATAATAATAAATACTCATTTTTTAGTCTTTGAAATGTGCAGATCCTGCTTTCATGGTGACTCTGGGATCATTTGCTGAACAACTGACTGTCATGTTCAAATAAGTCCTTTATATCTGATTCAGCCTTCCCACACCTCCTCTTATCTTTGTATCTGTCCTAGGTAATTTTTGAAAGTTATTGATGCTATCTATTGATGTGCTCCACATCTGAAGACCAGGACAAACTGGTAAAGGCTTTTTTAAAACTGGAAGAGACCTGCTCCCAGCTGAGACTTTTATCTTTCGCAGACTGTAAAATGCTTATCAGGAGGGGAAGACAACAAAAAGATGAATATAGTCACATTCATCTCATGACTGGCTGGGAAGCCCTTATTAGCATAAGAGAAAGACTAGGCTCAAATTCATCTTCCTTGCATCTAGTGAGAATATTTTGTGTGGAGGAGCAGTCTGTCCTGCAAGCTCTCACTCATTTTATAAAGGCTACTTACTGTTTCAAGTGGGATATGCATTCATTCAAGAATCAAGCAGGAGTATACAACAACATTCCTTTACTAGAGGAGTCAGATCCAACATCTGAGACCCTCCTGCTCCTACTCCATGCTGCAATAACAAACTTTTAGTAACGGCTCCCTTTATCTGTACCTTCCTCTGTGTTACTGTGTAATTGTTCCTGACTGCTGCCCTACATCCCCTATTTAGTTCCCCATACATTGATACAGGTACCGCTCCAACCTCGATGTATCACAGAGCTATACATGAATCTATCTTTACTGTAAGAAGTGGTACTGCATAACTTTAAAAGAGGGGTTGTGATTGGCTGTTCAATTACATCTCACTCACCAATCAAAAACTGGGACAGGGTTCTACCTACCAATCAGAGAAGAGCATGATTTTAGCATGTCATTACAGTAGTATGGTTAAATCCTTTGTTTAGGCAATAGGCCCAAGTGTTTGGTAAGAACTATTTATGGTAGTCACTCTTTGCCTGGGCAGGGGATGGGTCAGCATGTTTCATCCAGCTTCATAAAACACAAATCTCATACCAGTTCATCTCCTAACCTGATCCACTGGGTAAGCACATGCATAAGCTTATATCTGAATTTCTTGGCATTCCTAGCTTCCCAAACCTCTACTAAAATCTGACAGACTTTCTAAGCCCTCCACAATGCAGTGTTTTCTCTTCTCTCTGGCAGTCAATGATTTGTTTTAATGACAATACTTTGATATTATTTATAATTTTATAAAATGTGAAAAAGGTGAAAACTGTTTCTAAAACAGATAAATAGAGAGGTTGCTAGAAATACAAAGGCTGGCAAAACATTTCTAAAATATATTTCCTATCTTAAATCTTGTATCTGTAATTTGCTCTTTTCAGAAAATACATAAACATTCCTTTTTCAATTTGTTATATCTGCCGGATAATGTCACACTGTCCTGCAAACACTTACAATTTTCTAGTGTGGAAGAGACCACATCCTCAGTAGGGAAGTTTGCATTTTTCTCAACCAATTCTTCCACAATTTTTTTAAAAACTAAAAATGACTGAGAACAATTGTTCCCAATCAGAACAATAGCAAAATAAGAACAATCCATCAAATCATCCAGGTTTGAGAGCTACATTTCTAGGGATTATTGTTTGAAGTTTAAATGTCAGCTTCCTATTATCTACCGTCCTAATCATATCCACAGTTTCAAAAGTGAAGGAAGAAAAATAGTGTCACAGCTGAAAGCACCTGAAGAATCTATCTGGTTTTGATTTTATATATGTATTATGTACTTTGGCAAATACTTTTGGCAGAATGAAAGGAAGCCATGATGAAATCTGCTGAAACTCTATCCTGTGATCACTGGAAGTTCTCCATGTGGTTTCTGATCCTTCACTACATTATGCCCTCAAAATATTTTGTAACTGTGAGGTCTAGAAATAAAAGTTTTAAAGAAAAAGGGAAAAAAGAACGTTAAATTTGAAGTTCTCAAAGCCCCAGATTTCAGACTGATTTCCAGTTAAATATAAACATGTAGCATATACAGTGTGGATTATGACTCTAATATTAAATTTGTTTGCTTTTCTGTCTGCCTAGGGTTTGCATGCTACTAAGCGAGAGACCTCAACTTCCTCTACAGTCTCTCCTTCTTCAGCAGGTGGCAATGGTGTTCCCACCAGCCCATCTCCTGTGCCTGCAAAGCGGAACTGTTGTTCAGCAGTAGACATCTCCCCAGACCACATGGCCCTGACAGAGCGCTGGATTGATAAGGAAGGGTTCAAATTCCATGTACACCAAAAAAATGGTGTCAGAATCTGTGACAACTTCCTTTTGGGAAACTGCCCCCAAGGAGAGAGTTGTCCTCTCCACCACACTCGCTACCCATATCACTGGCAGCTAAAGCAGAAAGAAAGTCGAGTATGGCAAAGTGTGAGTGACTTGGCACAGCAGCACCTGGAGAAGCTCTACACTGATATTACCAGAGTGCACACTACCCTGGTAGATAAGTAAGTAACAACAAAACTCCATTCTCTTGCCTTAAGCAGACACTTGTTTGGGGCCTTTAGCTATGGGGACCCCATGCTTCTGTAAAGTTGGCCTTTCTAATTAAAGATTAGGAGCTGGACATTTATTTTCATTGTTCATTTTTATCCTGCTCTTCCAAAGAACTCAGGGTCCTTCCTCCCTTTCTATCCTCACAATAACCCTGTGAGATGTTTTAGGCTGAGACAGTGACTCTATTCAGACATTACGTTGTACCTGCATTCAGATGTCTCTACACTGGTATATTTTGTGTGAAGGTTGGCAGGTTTGGCTTTTTTAAAGCCAAACTTTGGGTTACGGCCCATTTGGCCCACGAGTATACCCCTTAGGTTTTTGCAACCAATTTGTACTTATTTATTTATTACATTTATAGATCACCTAACACCCAAGTCTCAAGGTGAGACTTAAAACAATAAATAAAGCTCAATAAAAGCAATTAAAACAATTTTAAAAGCATAAATTTTTTTAAACAAAAACATCTTAAGTTTTAGCAAAAGGCCTGAGAAAACAGATATGTCTTAGGTGATTTTTTAGAGGTAACCTTAGATGGAGAAGCTCTTATACTGACAGGGAGCATATTCCAAAGCTCTGGGGCAGCCACAGAGAAGGCTTGGTCCCATGTCGCCACCAAATGAGAAAATGGCAGCTGTAACTGAACCTCCCCATGTGATCTCAGTAAGCAATGGTGTTCATGACAAAGATGGCACACTCTTAAATACCCTTGACCCAAGCTACTGAGGGCTTTATATGTAATCAGCAGTTTGTATTTTGCTTGGGAAAGTATTGGCAGCCAGTGCAGTTCTTTTAAAACTGTTGTTATATGGTCTCTCTGGGATACTCTAGAGACCGATCTGGCTGCTGTATTCTACACCAGTTGCAATTTCTGAACTACATACAAAGGCAGCCCCATGTATAGTGCATTACAGAAGTCTAGTCTGCACGTTAAAGCATATATACTACTGTTTTGAGGTTGTTTACCTCCAGAAATGGGTATTGCTGGCGTATCAGCCAAAGCTGATAGACTCTTGGCTGCTGCCTCAGTCTGAGGAACCAGAGAGCGTTTAGGGTCTGGGGATTATTCCCAAACTATGTACCTGTTCTTTCTGAGGGAGTGTAACCCTGTCCAGAACAGGCAGATCTAAACCATCTCCTAAGTCCTGACCGCCCACAATCAGTATCTCCGTCTTATCTGGATACAGTCTCAGCTTGTTATCCTTCATCCTTGCCCATTATCGCTTCTAGGCAGAAATTTTGGCAAGTTATGCAATTTCCTGATGAAGTTGATATGGAGAAATAGATTTGAGTGTTGTCAGCATATTGGTAACACCTTGCACCAAACCCCCTGATTATCTCTCCCAGTGGTTTCACGTAGATGTTAAAAAGCACTGGAGACAGTATGGAGCCTTGCGGGCCTCCATACGTTAGCTCTTGCTATGAAGAGCAGCAGTCTCCAAATGACACCATCTGGAATTAACCAGAGAGATAGGAACAGAACCACTGTAATACAGTGCCGCTCAATCCCAACTCCCCCATGCCTTCCAGAAAGATACCATGGTCAATGGTATTGAAAGCCATCGAGAGATCCAAACAGAATCACACTCCATCTGTCATTACCTAATTGGAGATTTGCCACCAGGCCAGCCAAGGCAGTCTTAACCTCATGGCCCACTCAGAATTTTGGAATGGGTATATATAATCAGTTTCCTCTAGAGCTGAGAAGCCACAACCCTGTCAATCACCTTGCCCAAACATAGGAGATTAGAGACAGACTATAATTGCCTAACTCTGAGAGGTCCAATGTAGGTTTTTTTCAAATATGGTCTAATAATAGCTTTAAGATAAGGAAGCCTCCTGCCCTCCCTCAGAGAAGCATTTATGATGTTTACCAGACCCTCTGTAATAATCTGATTGTTGGATATAATAAGTCAAGTTGGGCAAGGGTCAAGATAACAGGTGATAGGATGCACTGTCCAAAGCAACATGTCCACATCCTCAGGAGTCACAAGCTGAAAGTTAACCTTGTCTGATCCCATAAGAGGAGTTGCTGGATACCTCCATAACAGACTGTTCCCTAATTATAGAATCCAGTTTGGCCCGAATTCAAGAGATTTTATCCACAAAACAATCATTACGAGAGTCACAATGGGTAACCAGTTGTTCCAAATTTGGATTCAATGGGGAGGGGGTCGTAGTGGCCCCCTCACAATTCTAGGCAACTCCACTGGACATGAACTTACAGATGGGCAGCAAAGAATGGCTTCTTTGCTGCATGTATTGCAAGAGCATAGATTTTCAAATGTGCTCTATGTTGTAACCTGTTGGATTCGAATGGAGTCTTTCTCCATTTACGCTCCAGTCATCTACTTCACTGCTTCAGCTCCCGTAGTTCTTTTGTATACCGGGGCTAATTTAACCATATTTCAGGGCTAATTTTCAAGCAGTTAAGTTTAGGAGTAATTGTGTCTACTGCTCTAGTGAGTTCGTTATTCCAAGTTTGCACCACAGCTTCGACAGAATTGCTGGCAGAGCCAATTCTAAACCCACCCAAGGCTTCTTGGAATCCTATTGGATCCAATAAACTTCTTGGGCAGACCAGCCTAATGGGTCCTTCACCCCTATAGAAGTGGGTTGTGTTTGTAAGTCCTACCTCAACCAGTTGGTGGTCAGTAAATGACAATGGAGAACTCACAGGAGCCCCCACCCACAGAACACCACCCCGATCAGAGTAAAAGAAAGGAGGTGCCCAGGCCAGGGGAGAGCATAACATCGGCCCCATGGAGACCACCTCTGGCCTGTGAGGATTGTTGGGCAGCTTTACTTTACTTTACAACTTTACTTGTGAGACAAACGCTCAGAGGCCAGTACAGAACTTGCTGACTCACACCCAGGAACAGGAACAAATGGGAACAGGCAGGAGAATAGAAACTCCTAGCTAGCCCAACCAGTACTGAGGAAGCTACAGTGCCCCCTCTGGCTGCATAGCAGATTACATACAAACTATACACAGTAAGTTAGGCTGCAGCTGTTATTGATGCGGGCCAATTCCAATCCCAGTCCTGGTAAGAAAAACCATATTCTTATAGACCACAGCCATACCACCTCCCCACCCCTTAACCCCACGCACATCCTGTCACCTGCTCCACGACAGAATATTCTGCCAGGAGAAGCTTGGACCAGACTGGACTGCTAACGTCCCCTGACCAGGTCCCCGTAATGCATACTAGGTCAACTCCTTCATCTACTATCAAATCATGGATGATTCCAATTTGTTTTGGACCGACCTGGCATTATAAAGTAGCAAGATGAGACTCTGTGGGTGATTGGCACTGTTACCCAAGGTCAAAAAGCTGATAGGCCATCAGGAAAGGGAAACAGCTATTAAGTTTCTGATTTCCCTTCCCCTGTAATGGACTGCTAATCTACCTGTTGGAGATGAACTTCTAGTGCATCGACCTTTTGCACCAACTGTCCTAATGACCACTAGGGGCATTGGGAGTAGAGACAGTGAGTCAGGGTCTCCCTATCTGTCCCTACTCTATGACCCCTGAACTGACTCTGCAGCACTTCCTGTGCTGTGTCACAATCCTTCCTTTCCTCCTAGAGAGCAGA
Source organism: Hemicordylus capensis (assembly GCF_027244095.1). Lineage (NCBI taxonomy): Eukaryota > Metazoa > Chordata > Lepidosauria > Squamata > Cordylidae > Hemicordylus > Hemicordylus capensis. The sequence goes on from NC_069661.1 coordinate 129,290,036, forward strand.
TGGAAACATCTCTCTCTCTCCTTACCTATCCACTATGTAGTCCTTTAGATTAGAGATAGGTCTTTCCTATCTAAGTGTATTTAACCAATAAATATTTAGTGTTTAGTCATACAAGGATCTCCATGTGTTTTCTCTAAATAGCTGCAATATCCAAACCATCCTCTGTTACCTACTCTGTAACTGGAGTGTGTGCTCATTCCTTAGTGCTCTGCTGTTTTACCTACTGTGGGTAAAAATCAACAACCTCTAACACTACCAACGCCATGTCAGTACATAAAACAGTGCTGGTAACCTCCGGGCTTGACTGGTTGCCTTTGTACGCAGTCTGGAAACTACAGCTGGTGCAGAATGCAACAGCCAAGGGACCATATTACACTGATACTAAAAGAATTGCACTGGCTGCCGATACATTTCCTAGTGTAATATAAAGTACTGGTCATTACTTATAAATACCTGAACAGCTTAGGTCTAGAGTACTTAAGAGACCACTTTCTTTGCCATGAACCCTGCCGCCTATTAAGATAATCTGGGGAGGTCTGGTTACCGGTGCTGCGGCTTTTCTGATAGTGACTCAAGGCTGGGCCTTCTCTGTTTGGATGCTTTGGAATGCATTCCCTGTTGAAATAAGAGCTTCTCCATCTTTGATTGCTTTTAAAAACACCCTTAAGACTAGGGATGTGCATGGAACCACGGAGGCGCGGTCCAGCACTTGGGGGTATGGAGCTTTAAGGGTGGGGGGGAAGTACTTACCCCTCCCACCACTTCCCCCCCTCCGGTGCTTGACTTTTTGCAAAGTTTCTGGGGCGGCAGCATTCCTCCCTGCCACCCCTGCCCCCATCGTTGCCCGGCAAACAAGGAAGTTGGGTGTATGCATGCGCCCGTTGCGTACACTCAACTTCCTTGTTTGCCAGGCAATGATGGGGGCATGGGCGGCAGGGAGGAATGCTGCTGCCCCAGAAACTTTGCAAAAAGTCAAGTGCTGGAGGGGGAAAAGCAGCAGGAGGGGTAAGTACAAACCCCCCCCCCGCCGTTAAAGCTCCATACCCCACCCCCGCCAGACCGGCCCCGATCCGGACTGGTTTGGAAGCCTCTATCATGGCCCCGGACCGGTCCGGTGCACATCCCTACTTAAGACATACCTGTTTTCTCAAGCATTTAATTAAAATTAATTTTAAACTGTTTATGTATTTCACTCTGTGAATTGTTTTGAATTGTTTTTATTCTGTGAAAGTGTTTTAATTGTTTGTTATTTTTCTGTTGTAACTTGGATTGTGTACACCACCAATAGATCGATACACAGGGAGGCTCTTAACACGATTAGCGTGAAGAGCCGTAAGGGGGTTTGCGGGGCTTAGCCCGCTCTCCCCGCAGATGATCACAAGACAGCCCACACAACTGCCAGCTCTGTCACGGAGCCTGTGGGGGCTGAGGGGATTGGGGGCCACGCAGCCCCCGGAAGCTCCAAGATGCTCCGCTTGAGTATGTGGGGCATCCTGGAGAGACCCCTGAGCCCGGGAAGCTGCTTGGAGCCTCCTGGTCGGGTGTCTATTTGTGTGTCGCCCTGCGCGGCGCAGCTGCACCCAAGCAAAAAGACGTGGTTAACGGAGTGATCGCTCCATTAACCTCATCTAAGGGGAGGGTTATTTATGGCAGTTAGCTGCTGGGAGCCTCGCGGCTCCCGTTGCAGCACACGATCGCCCCAAAGCGGGCTAGGCTCCCTTAGCCCGCTTTTGGGCGATCATAAGAATAGCCTCAAGATGTCTTCATCTACTCCCCACCACCACTGAAATAGCCACCCCACAGTCACACACACACACACACACACACACACACACACACACACACACACACCCATCTCTGGACAATCCAAGGCACCTACCTGTACCATGTTACAAGAATTCCCTCTTTGGAAGTTACAAGCAGCATCCCTCTATATGATTTGGAACTGCAGACTTTCAGTCTCTATCTTGGCTACCTGGACATGTGAGATTGCGAGCCTTCCACATGCCCATATTTGGCAAACTGTCGGTTGGTAACTCAGTTGGCACAAGCAGCAAGGGGCAACTTCACCCCAGGTCATGCAACTGAAAGGTACCCCCATGCCCCTCTCTGTTTTGCAATACAGAGAAGGGTGGTGGCTGAGTAAGACACGAGTTAAGGAGAAGACTATTTCTCAAGAGAATAGCAACACTCCTCTTTTGATTGGCAGAAAGGATTAGTCTTACTAATGAACCTCAAATAAGGCTGTTTCACTCCCACATCACTATCACAGTGTTAATGGTCTGATGCAGACTGGGGAAGAGACTTGTGAAAAGCATTCTGATCTTCCCACCTGGAAGGTCTTCCTGACCCACGAGATATGTTTTGTGCTCACCCATTTACTCTATCCCATACAGGTTTTTCAAACCATTTCACTCTATTGCTCCTCAGGATTGCACAGACCCGTGATTGAATCATTCAGCATGTATTATTTTGTTAACCACAAATGTCATCCCCTGCTGCTAGGAGGTATGACCTGTGTCTGGCTTGAAGGCATGTTTTTGCCTATTTCATCCCCAAGCCACAGTCAATGGTGTGCTCCTTCTATAGACCGCCCCATCTGTGTGTGCTTTGGCTCTGGCAATGCCATCTACCACAGCCTTTGCTCATGCTTTGCTTCAAGCTCCTGGTTTGGACTATCTCTTGATCCTTGGCTGCCTTAGAGGACCAGCCTCCCCTGGATTTTCCCCGGAACCAGCCACTTTCCTGGTTCCCTGGCTTGCGAGTGGCACACTTGCCTCTCCTCTACCCTGTCCTTCTGCTTGGCCCCTGGGAAGGAAGACCCCAGCATTCCCCATCCTGCAAGGGTGACAGACACAGTGATGGAATTGGAAGAAGGTATTACTAATAATCTCTCCCTGTCTCCCCACTTCCTCCTAAATCTTTACTCTGCACTCCAGGTCCTCGCTCTCTGGCAATTTCTAAGCTAATTTAATTACAATGCAGACCTTTAAGCTAAAAATGCCTCTTGGTGAGTCTCTGGTTTATATTGCTAGTTAAATTTCATTGCCTTTTATCAGTTGCTTAACTATTTTTCATTTCCTGTACCCCAATAGTCCTTGACTAAATCTAATTGTACCATATCCCTATCTTCAGCCTTTATTTCCAGACCAAAGCTTTGCATAAATTGATATTGTAATGGACAGTTCACTCCAGTATTGCTAATTCCCCACACAAGCCAAAGGTAGTCACGGGACGTTCCGCCAGCATTCTAGAACAGTTCCATTAACAACCAGGCCCAACCACAGTTAGGCAACAATACACCACTATCAGCAGATCCTGCTTCAACCCTCAGTCCCACCACCAAAGGCCGGCCACCTGCAGGCAGCCCACATACCAGTAAGCTACACTAGAGGCTGTGCCCCCAGCATTGCTCTCCTATATAAGGGCCAAAGGCTGAGGCCAATCCCCACCGGGTATCACTCACCCTACGGGGCACAGTTGGCCCAGGTGCTGGGTTTTAGAGCAATTAAGGAGAACAGAGTAATTTTGCTCATTTAAAAAGTGAGCCTGTGTACAGGCCCCAATAGGAAGTGTACTGCATTCAACATAACGTGTGATTACTGTACCTGTGTACATTGTACACAAATTGTATGAGTTTTGAACATAATGTGTGAATAGGGCTAGTGTTTGTCTCAAAAATCGGCAAGTAAACTTCATAAATGAGTAGGGATTAGGATCTAAGCCAGTTCAGTCCAAAGCCAAGCTATACATTTAATGTAACGTGCTTGTGTGTGTGTGTGTGTGTGTGTGTGTGTGAGAGAGAGAGAGAGAGAGAGAGAGAGAGAGAGAGTAGCAGCTTTGGTGTGGGGACAGGACCAGCTCCAGGTTTCAGGGGGCCTTCTACAAAGTGTCATCCATGGGCCCTTCCTACTTGGGTGGGCTCCAAGAGAATTGTTCTGATCTCACCAGCTGAAGGTCCCTACTTCCTGTTTACCAGCATCTCAAATCATCCAATAACATTTTGCCAAATGTGTGTAATTTTGCATTACAGGACTTCTATACTCTCAGTATTCTTGTGGCACATGGCTTTCGCAGTTGCTGAATTTTATGACTCATGGTTATTAAGTGTATGGACTTCCTACATAATGTCCATAATTCCACATAACTGTTAACAGATCAGAACTACTTATGGTGCTTATACAGAATATCATTTCTGCCTTCTCTGGTAATAAGGGATATTGCAGGGTAAGGAGTGAAGAAGGTCAGGCCACTTACACCTTCACCAACTCTATCATCAAGCCTTCCCACAAATAACGTGTGCTCTGTCCACAGGCAAGGGATCTCTGGAATTCTCAACTGTGATCTCATGCGACTTAAATCTTTTGCACCCTACGATAGCATACGGCGGCTTTCCAATACCAGCAGTTCACAAATAAACCCTCATTTCCCCACAAAGTGGACATGGTACTGGAAGGATGACTACAATTGGAAAGAATATGATGAGGTAAAGAGTACTGAAAGGGATAGTCTCTTGCTGTAAAAAACCAAGAGTCCTAAGCCATCCTGAAGACTATTAGCAAGCGTACTGTCACATACACTTTCATAGGCTGGAGCTAATTTGAGGAGAGCATAGCATATTGTCTGTTCAGGCTCTGTGTCTCTTCAACAGCTACACATTATTGTGGTTAGGGATGCCTGTATGCCATGATTCTTCGGAAGCATAGGAACAATGGCGTAGCCACCGTTGGATAAGGGCAAGAGAGGAGCGATGACTTGTCAACAAAAGGTCAGGAGGGAGGTGTCACATGCCCTCTCCCCCCTCCCCCAGGGGCCTCCCTTGTTTTCTCCTACACTCAGTCAGCAAACAAAGCACTTAACTTTTTTAAACTGAGTTATGAGTTCTCCCCAGGGTTTCACTGATTATAGACTCTCAGGAAGCTTCACGTGTAACATGGCACCTGAGGTTGCTACGAGGCACTACAGCCATGGCAGCCCGACTTCCGGTCTCGGTAAGGATATGCCAAGATTGTGTGTGATGTCCAAACCCACCACTCTGCATACTTTACCCTACTTGAAGTTCCAACCTATCATCTGTAACCTACTTCAAATCTGTTGATTTGCGGGTTTGGATGGCAAGTTCAAATGACATATCCTTGCTGAGGCTGGATCCTGCATACTCTCAGGGCTGTGGTGGCTTGAGGCAACCTTAAGTGCCGCATTACATATGAAGCAGCCCTCAGTGTCAGTATCTGGCTATCTGTAAAATGGGTTAATGTTTTCTAGAGTTTTTTAACAATCTTTCATACCTCAGTATGCTGCATGTATGTTTATTATACATGTGATGATGTGTATGTAGCCTGCATCTGGGCTTACTTGCTTAAGCTGGAGGAGATCCTTGTGGTAGGAAGCATGACTTGTCCCCTTAGCTAAGCAGGGTCCACCCTGGTTACTTGTGAATGGGAGACTACATGTGAGCACTGTAAGATATTCCCCTCGGGATGGAGCCGCTCTGGGAAGAGCAGAAGGTTCCAAATTCCCTCCCTGGATCTCCAAGATAGGGCTGAGAGAGACTCTGCTTACAACCTTGGAGAAGCCACTGCCAGTCTGGGTAGACAATACTGAGCTAGATGGACCAATGACTAGATTTGCAGCTTCCTATGTTCCTAAGTTACATACTTTAGTTCTTGCATTGTGCTTGTGACACTGGGAGGGTGGCTGTGTTTTGGGGATTGCTCTTTTTCCCCCTCCTCAACTTTTGTGCTGAGGATGTATAGGATCCTGACTAAATTATGCTAATGTTACAGTGGTGTAAGTGGCCCATTGGCTTGCCAGGGCCATATTGTTGCCTGATAAGGTTGCAATTCTGTGCATACTTTCCTGGGAGTAGGTCCCATTGAACATAATGGGACTTACTTCTGTGAAAACACACATAGGATTGCAGTGTAAGATTGCTGTTCTGTCTATACTTAAGAGTAAGATTGGTTAAACACAATTGGGATTTACTTTTAAATACATATGGGATAGGACTGAGAGATTTATTACAGTGAATATTTATATCCATGAGTTTAAAGGCAATACACAATAGTGGAGAATAGTGAAGATGAAGATGTTGATTATTTTAGAAGTTCTTCAGACTGTCAAAGGGCCACAACTTGTTGGCATAGATGTTTGTGTGTGTGTGTAAGTGGGCTCTTAAAGATTTGTGGGCTAATAACTTTTTTGTGGGCTTATCCTGGGGACTGGCAATAATTGATTTGTTTTTAATGAGTGGAAGGCAGTTTGAAAGGGGGATTGCTTTCCATGGAATGTACATTCATCTTTTTCAGGTTTCCATATTCATTTCAGGTTTCCATATTGTTGTGGACGGTCCACACTAACATATCAGAACCAGAGGTACCAACTCAGAAATATGTGAAATATAGGCCTGGAATACAGGCCTGTGTCTGATCTCATTTTATATCAAGAAATGAAATCACACCTGAACTCTGGGTGAACTGCCGGCTCTGCCTCTGGGTGAGACATTCCAGCATTGCATTGTGAACTGGATACTTAACAAAACACAAAGGCTGGGCCTGAGCTAATCAATATGCTAAAATGTAACTCACTATCAGATAATGTCTGTGGAAGAGGCCAGGGGCTGAACTCCCCCGTCCTGGCAAGAAATCTATGCTAATCATTATCAATGATGGCTCTCCATGCCCCAGGGGGGATTACTCAGTTGCTGTCTATAGAAATTCCATCCTGGGAGAACACCTGTAGATTTAGTCTTTCTACTAACACTTGCTTCCTCCCCCCCCCCCCCTTTACTGAGTGCACAGTTTGCAGAAGATGAGATTCAGAGATTTCTCTGAACTGGCCAATATCCTGAGTAATTAAAAGACATTGTCCTAAAAGTAACAGCTTTGTCACCCCTTCTGGGGAACCCAGGAAAAGATGAGATTTGTATAGATCAAAGAGATATCCACTATAAGAATGAGGCTTTTAGACAGAGAGTTCAGCAATCTTTTGCCTACCGCAAAAAGCTGCTCACAGGATCCCAGGGTTTGCTGCTAAGCCACGAGGCAAAGCAGGAATTCTGTTCATGAACAGAAACTACAGCAATGCCTGAGTTTTGCTGCCCAAGCTGCCTGATCTGAGCACTGCAACAACTCCTGTCTCCGCCAAGCGCCTCACTCCTTCAACTGAAGTGATCCTCTGCTTTCAAGTCTCTGGTCCTGGGTAAATATGCTGCCTGGAATTCCCTCATCCCTTCCTCTTTCCCTACTCCCCTCTCCTCCCCCTCTTTCCTCCACTAATCACCCCAAACCATGCCAGCCCTCAGCCTTCCTTCCTCCCCCCCCTCCATCTTTTCTGCCTGTATCTGAAAGGTATTAGCCTCTAGGAAGAAGCACACACATATGTTAGTTAGGCACACGGGTGAGTATTGGTACTGGTTAGGATGTTCTGTTTAAATACTGTTAGCAATATTGATAGAGTGCTCTGCTTTCTGCTTTGCTAGATTATGTTGTTAGTCTTCTCTACTCAATAAAGCCCATTGAACTCTTTGAGGATTGGTTTGATCTCCTTCTTCCAGGCGTCCAGATCACACATGGTCACTAATATAAAAGAACTTGGTCCAGACCTCTTTTGTATACTGGCTAATGAGCATATTTCGTATATAAATCAGGCCTGGTCTGTAACAATATTCTTTCAGTACAGATGATCTAAAGAAATGTGTTGATGTACAATGGAAAGCAAAGGCTTTCTCAAACCACTTTCAGCTCGCTTCAGAATAGTTGTATGTTTCTGATCACCTCCTCTCTCTCTCTCTCTTTCTCTCTCCTTCCTTTCAGCCTGTCCCTCCTGATTTCCTAGCTGTCTTTGAGAAAAGCCTGCCCAGTGACAATGCAGAGATCCATCGTGAGCTGTCTGCTATGGATTTGAAGCAGAAGAGTCAAAAAATAAGTCACAGTTGCCCTATCCAGCACCGTCCTGTTTACCGCTCCCTCCTATCTATGGCGCCCTTCTTGCAGTAAGCAGCAACCCAAGTATGACAGGGCACATCAGTTTAACACAAATAGGTTTGATTAAAATCAGCACTATAAATTGCCATCTGTTAATTGCAGCAGTAGAGAATGAATGCTTTCTACTGAGTAAGGCTTCCAAATAAAATGGGCTTCCAAGTAACACACTTCAAAACAATTATCAGATGGTTCTTATCTCACACTTCCTCTGAAGATCACTGCTTGTTATAGAGTCTGTTGGCCCAAAGCATGTTTTCCCATGCATGTGTTCCCATGCTGTTATAGTCATTCAGGTTCTGTTGGCTCAACACAATCATTATAGGAGTGGTCATGTAAACAAGGAGTTTCTCTAGGGACATGTGATTCAACCCTATCAGCCTTGACTGACAACTGATACTTTCAGGACTGTACATTTTTTGTATTTCCATGCAGGCCCAGAGAAGCTATAGAATGGGGTACTGGGTGAAGAATAAAAATTCTGAAGTATCTCCAACTTTCATTTTGTCTTGATGCCAGGGGGCAGTGGCAGGATTCATATTTAAATACCTTCTTGCCTGTCCCCATTACTAGCAAAGTAAAGTAAATATAAAGTTGTGCCGTTGAATCGGTGTTGACTCCTGGCAACCAGAGAGCCATGTGGTTTTCTTTGGTAGCAAAAGCAGGGAGGAAATGCAAAACTAAGAGATGTCAAACCCATTTGCTTAATTCATATATACTCAATGGGGGCATGAGATGTTTAGTAAATCTCCCTCCCACAGTGATTGTGTTTGATTGCAACATACATTGCCTACAGCAATATATCCCAAGTGGGATAGCCACCCGTGAAGATACTTGCTCAGGGCCACTCCCCTGCAAAAAGAAGCTGGACTCCGGATGGTGTCGCATACAGTTGATTTCATTTTTACATTTTTTATTCTGCCCTTTGTACCCAAGTGGGATTCTTCAGGTGGCAAACTGCAAATAAGAAATAGAGCAGCATTAAGGTGCAATATTTAGTCAATTGATTGCTTTTGTTAATTGGTTAAAATCTTCAAATAAATTAAAACGGTATCCCAAATAAAGCAGGCAATGCGTTTCTGCTGCAAGAGAGGGGCTTTGGGAGAAGTGCTCACTGGATCTGTTACGTTCACAAAAACGTGAGTGTAAGGAAACTAACAGAGCTGTGGGGCTGGTATACCCTGCTGCATGCATGGAAGTGCTGTTTATGTGCATGCCTCAGTTGTCAGGATGTCAGCCATTCAGGGGTGGCCCAAGGTATTGCAGCACCTGAGGCGAGACACACAATATTGCCTCACCCCATGCCCCTAGTGGGGACCAGCCCCCTTTCAAAGCCAACCTTTGTAAGCTTAGAAAGTCCCCTGTTAACTGAACAAATAGGCATCTTTTAAAAGTGGTCATTCTCTTTATTTCGCAGGGGGAGAGCAACTGGATAGTAACCTATCTAGCTCCAGGACAGCATTCCTCAAGTGGCTGTTGCTGGTGTCTATCTTACGTTTCTTTTTTAGACTGTGAGCCCCTTGGGGACTGTGAGCCATTGCATTTATTGACATCTGTGTAAACTGCTTTGGGAACTTTGGTTGAAAAGCAGTATATAAATATCTGTCATATTCGTATTCGTGCATAGGGAGCAGAGGCGGGGGGAGGTTGCTAGCAGCCTCCTCTCCTCTTGTTTCTCACCAGCTTTATAAGGTGTGTGAGATGAGGCACTCTCTTCAGTGTTTGTAAGGATCTTGCCTCATGAAAGGGTTGTCCCTGCCCTGCAGCCACTGCAGCCAACTTTGATAGAACTAGCCTGGAGGTTATTCACACATCGCTTTGTGCCTCAGTCTCTGAAAAGCGAATCTGCTTCGCAGCAGATTCGCTAGATGTTTAATTCGGGGCATTAAATGGACAGTTCACATAGTGTTGGCTCCTTTCCGCAATCCCTGGCAGATCTTTTTCCTGTGCATTCACACCAGCTGATTCTGGGTTTTTCCTCCAACTAATCCTCACAGAGGAGGAGGTGGGAGACCCTTTGTTTTGGTTTGTTAGTTTGACCACCTTGCGGAAGAACAGCATGATGGGTTGCCAAGGGATCAAACAGCTGAACGCTTAGCCCGAATCTGCCAAATCTGAACCAAATCTTTGCTGATTTTTAGAATGAACTTGCCTTTGTGAGTGAATGCCTTCATCACCTCATGCCCTGCACCCCCCCCCCCCCAGCCCAGAGGCAGAGAAGTTTAAAGTAGAAATCATTGCATTCTCTGTCATGAAGAAAAATGCAGGCGAATCAGCTCAAAAAGGGGGGGGGGGCTCAGGTTACAGCAGGCTGTAGTCTCCATTCGGCATATCAAAAGCTTGTGTTAAGACCCACATTTTGTCGTTTGTGCTTGCATTTAACTCAGGAATTTATCCCTCCCCTGGACTCTCTCCACAGAATTTCACCAATCTCCTAAAAACCCTCCCCCTGCCCGCCCATGCACATGCACTTTCAATTGCAAATGCTCAGAGTAAACCATACCCAACAGCTGTCAAACTCCCCTTCAATGACTTTTAAAAAGGCCCTGTTTTGAAAAACACTGCTTCACATATCAAGGGAAAGCAGCGGGGCATAACAGGCTTTTTTCAAAAGCTGCTGGAAATAGAAGATTGTTTTAAGACAGACAAAAATCGGCTAAGCCAGAATGCGCAGCCTCGAGTCCTGTCTGTACTGGTCACTGATAGCTCGAAGGAACTTCAAAGTAAAGGCCGCTGATACTGTATGTGGACTCACACTCTCCATCCCAAAGCAGATTCGAACCAAAAGCCATGTGTGTAAAGCCTCCTGGTGAAGTCCCAGTGAAGAGCATTTCAAAGGGAGGCACGGAAAAGATCCTCTTCCTGATAGAAATTAACCAGCTCCAAAAATGTGGTATGTAGAATAGGGCTTCATTAGATAATGCTAATGTGTGGGGAAGAGGAGTCAAATGAGAGGCGTTTGAATTTCACCAACTCTAAAATCCTCTCTCCGGTTCTGTGGACTTTTTTTTTTTTTTTTAAAGGCTCATTGCTTAGTAAATTCCAAGGAATCTATGAGAATGTATCCACTTTCCTTGCTCTTTGGTAGGTCAAATAAATTACCTGATAATAAGAAACTATTTACGATCAACTCTCACAAGCAATGCTCATCATTCAAAATTGATTCTGTGTTAAAATAAATGCATTATTTCCTCTTCATAGGACAATTAGGAAAAAGCACAGTGAAGAACTTCAGCTGTCAACTTCTGGCATCCCTGGGGAAGATCCCACAGATGAGTATTGTGGCCCTTACCCTGCAACATCAGTCTTTCAGTTGGTTGGCCCCACTGACAATGGATTTCTACAGCTTGAAATGGAACCATGGGAATCTGCTTATCATTCCACATATACTCTTTTCCATGACTCCTTCTCAGAGAATGAGGCACTGGTGTTAGGAATATACAGAATCTGGAATGAAGTTGTCTGGCAAAATTATACCAGGTGAAAACAGCAGAGCACGTAATCAGATCTGAACATGACAAGAGTCAAGTTAGAGCAGACCCAGGTCCATCTCACCCAGCTTTCTAACAACAGATTGACAGATGCCTCGAGATATCAGAAGCAGGCATCAAAGTGATTGACATCCTTTGATATTTACCCCATTTCCTGATCATCAGAAATATACAGAAATCTTTACATGGAGGTTCCATTTAGCTGCCATGGCTAATAGCCACTGACAGACCTAACCTCTTCTAATTTGCATAATTCTTTTTAAAGGTCTCTTAAGCTAGTGGCCCTCACCACATCTTGTGGTAGTGAATTTATCAAGATAATTATGGGTTGTGTGAAGTACTTCCTTGTGTCTGTCCTAGATTTCCCCCAGTCACATTCTGTGTTGACCTCAAGTTCTAATCTCATGAGGGAGGATATTTCTATCGACTGTCTCTACCCTGACATGAATATAAGAGTAGAAATGAATTAGAAGTGACAGGAAACTTTTCAAGTATTTTTAAACTCAGCAACCTGTTTTGGAAATAATGAATGTGCAATTGGAGCACCCAAAGATTGATCCAAATATAAACACTTTTGCTCTTCCAGGAAATAGTAGGATAAATTAGGCATCTTGAGGTGTTTCATTAATTGTTTGATGAGCACTGTATTTGTTCCTAGCTGCCATTAGGTGGGCAGATCCAAAAGCAGAAGACTGTGCAATGAAAATATGAAGTAAAGTTAATGATGAGGCAGACAGAATTCAAAATTAGGTTCAGTGTTTAAAAGGAACTCGTGACTTTAAAAATCAAGTAGTTGACCAGTTATAGAATGTTTAGCCTATTCATCATTTGCCTTTGAACCAATTACATTTAAATAAATATGCATATTACCAAAATCTCAATGTGAAATTTTGATTGCCTCTGGTGATATTCAGGGATGTAAAACTTAAATATTTAGAAAACAAAATATTTATTTTATGTAATTAGAAGAAAAAATATTTTTTTCTTTCAATACAGCTTACAATAACGCACCAGAACCAAAATAGCTTGGAAAAATAAACAAATATGCCTTCAGTTCTTAACTCCATGAATTAGAACTGGGCCCTATTAATTAATGAACAAGAACCCTAGTTGATCATTACACCTATTAAAGTTTGCAGCCTGTTAAAACGGACTAGCACAAGTGACCCTAATCCCTTACATGTTTCTGTTGTGTGTGTTTTTTTAACCAGAAGAAAAGAATCGATGTTCGAGTGCATTTCAGGGGTGAAAAAATGTGAGCTAGAGAAACATCTGTTCTATGGCACGTGGGCTGAAAGAAAAAGCTCCATCTGCAGAATGAACTTTGACCCCTGCCTCTCAGGATTATTCACCCCCATCTATGGCCAAGGCATCTACTTCCACATGTGTGCACAGCAGGCACACAAATATACCCTGCCAGATAAGGACAAGCTTCGATACATGTTTCTGGCCAAAGTCCTGGTGGGCAACTATATCTCTGGAGAAGAGCATTACCGTCACACCAAGAAATTTCTGCCAGCCCAGGAGACATATGAATCTTGTGTGGACAACACAGAGAGCCCTAAGATCTTTGTGACATTCAACAGGAATCAGTGCTACCCATACTTCCTGATCTGTTATAAGTTGCTCTCTGACCCTGTGGTTCTTGGTATCTGAAGAATAGGGACTATGCGGAAGGATCTCTGTGAAAGCATCCTTATGGCAATTTTGATCACCAAGTAAACACTAAACATGACTTGGAAGGTCTTAGCTGTGGCAATTAAAAATGACCTCTGTCTTCTTAGTCTCTTCAGAGCATTTGTGAGAAACAGCCCAATAAAACATCCAGGAGACTATAGAACTTCAGCAACACAAGAGAAGTCCATCTCCATTTCCAGCCTCAAACTACATTCATGTGCCTACATCCCAAACCACAGCCTCTCTAAACCTAAGACCTGCCCTAGTCTTTTCCATTATGTATAAATGTTTGCCATAGTTACACATCAAACAGAAGGATTGCCCAAATTTTATGGGGTTTTAGGAATCTGCACTGCAGTAGTGAAACCTAAATGACATCAAGAATATGAAAACATAAATATTCACTAGGACTGAATTTGCTAGAAGAGGGCAGAGTCTTCTTACCAGGGGTGGGTTCAGATGACCGAACAAATAATGTATTCTTTGGTTATAAACACACCTGAGTCTGCATGCTCCCTCTTCCCTCTCCATTTGCTTCCTCAGCTTGTAGTTTGTTTAAACCACAGTTCAATGGCTTATCAGAACCCAAAGCTGTGCTTTAATTATAGAACCAGATCTCATGATCCGTGAGACCCGGTTGGGGGCGGTGAGCGGGGAGGGAGCCCTGGGTGGCCGGATCGGCCGCCCACACAATTACCGGCTCCGTGACAGAGCTGGCGGGGGCTGGGGAGCTCGGGGGCTGCGCGGCCCCCTGAAGCCCAGTATGCCCTGCGCGATGGAGACTGAACTGAAAATGTAGAATCTTTGTTATCGGACTAGAAGGCTTTCAGACATCTTAAGCATGAGAGCTTGAAACTTTTCTATAAGAGTTGGAATAAGTGAGTTCAGATAATGCTGACATGTAATGTTTTTTTGGGGGGTGTTTCTACTTGTACTTTGATGCAGAAAATTGATCATAGTATGTGTTTCTAGACTGCCTACACAAACCAGCCACTGTCAACTTACTAGCTGATGTACTGCACAACATTATGCATACAGTGGAATATAACATTTGCACTGTTGTGTGAGAGTGCTGTTGTGTAAATGGTGTTGCATGACAGTGAAGCCATTATACAATATGCTTTGCAGTTCATGCATTACATAAGCCATTATCTCAAAGTTCAGAACTTGACTCTGTACCTCTTTCTTCCATGCTGCCCTCCACTTTCCAAACTTCCAACAGGTTCTTGTGTAGAGAACAAAGGCAGAGCACAGGAGCAAACTGTGGATTTTTCAGGACTTATGCTTGAGGAATGTAAGTATATACTCTGCAGGCTTATTGGATAGTGATCACATGGACAGAAAATTACACTCTTGTCTCTTCCCACATAGTGAGAAAGATGAGAGAGAACGTTGACATGCTTCTCCTCAACCAGCAGAGTCAACTCCAGGTTCTACAAGGAATTCAGAAGCAGCTTGGTGTCCTTCTACCTGGCAATGATCTCCTTAATTCAAATGTGTATAGCTTGGGCCTTCTGCTAAGCCAGCAGTCTGCAACAATGGGGTTGTCATCTTTTCCTCTCCTCAGTCCAAGTAACCTTCTTCCAGAAAGTGCATATCCTCTTTCCTCTCGGATTTGATCTAAGTCAACCTTATTAGGAAAAGTTCTGATTTATCAACCTTAATTTGCCCCATGAACTCCTCCTGTAACTTCCTGATGGGGACTCTACTTCTCTTAATTTGTAAAAACATTGTCATGTGTCTTGGACAAATATTACTTTAAATGCATGCCTAAAAATCAAATACCTCCTTAAAAATGGGAGATGTAGCTAGCTAACACATGCTTTAGTGCTTAGTTACTTCTCTCACTTGTAAGCTATATCTGTAACATATAGTGGTAATGTGAGTCATACTCAAGACTGCATAAACCTGTGACTTAAAGCTTGCAGGAACCACTTCTTTACATAATTATGATCTGTCTTGCTAAGTTCCTCAAATTTAAAAGCCTTCTGTACCATTGTAGAACAGAGTGCTCGCTTCGGCAGCACATATACTAAATTGTAGAACAGACTACTTTTAAATTATCCATATTAGACTGACAAATGACCAGATTATCACAGAGGATGGAAAGGAACAAGCAGGAAGGCAGCAACATTAAGGATGATTGCAGGAAGTAGTATAGTATAAACTAGAAAATAGCTGTGTTCAGGTGATAACCTGGTATCTTAGGTGTGTTCCTTCTATGTTTCACGCCTTATAGTATGTGGGTTTAGAGTACTACACTATATCAGTGAGTATTCAGGGCAGGCCCCTGTTAAAAATATCAGTAGCCACAAAGGTACGGAATCCTGTCTACAGTGTAGCATGCTACAGCCTTTCTCTTCTAGAACTCAAAATGTGGTTTTTAATTCTATTTTGTTTTAAGGGCTTTCTTTTATGTTGTACCTCCAATCTTTTTTGTAATAAAGTTTATTGAATGCAATTCTGGACTGCACTTGCTATCATTTGCCAAGGACAGAGGTAAAATGTAGCTGCTCTTCTCTACACAGAGCTGCAATTAAGACCCTTTTTGCCATTTAAGGGCTTTTTGAGGATATAATAGATTATAAAGTTATAATACAGACTCCTTTTAGTGATGGATCTCTGCTGAGTGATCTTTCTCTTCTCTACCTCCACCCAGTGTCTCTGTAACCCATGGGCTTCTTCTTAAAATTAAACCATCTTATTCTTAAAATTCCTATTATAGCTGGCACTGAAGTGTGAGAATACTGAATAAACATGGTGGTTCATCTGTAACCTAACTTAATAGTGATACCCCTAAAGCTTTGAAGCAAGGCAAATGGATGAAGACTAAAGGGACAACTCCAAACACCATGAGCCTAGCATTATTTTTACATGGCAACCTTACCTTCTTGAAGCAGAAATTGTTCTAGACTAGAGATTACAGTACACTAAATCCATACAAAATTCCCCTTATTGGTCTCCTAAATGCTGCCTTCTCCATCCTTACCTACACTCTCCTGGAATGTTCAGCAAGTTTTATGTGAGGGGTGAATCCTATTGAGGCTATAAAAAGATACAGCAAAAATGTAGGCCACCACTGAACTTTGTGAAGTAGATGGAGCTGCAGTTCTGTCAGTGTACTTCAGAGATCCACACAGCTGCTGCAGAAAGACATGGCAGTAAACCGACTCTCCTACCTCATTTTTTGATAGCAGAAATACAACAAATGGCAGTAATTGGTTGCTGCCAGTGGGAGGGATTTTGTGGGTGTGCCTGTTCTCGCCTGTGATGTGGCTTTAATTGCTTTTTGAGCTAAGATGTGATCTGTGTTACAGTGCCCTTGCAGCACAATACTGGTGGCTAGAAACCTATCATGACAATCCATGTATAACTTCCCAGAAGTCCATCAGTGTTCAGTGAGGCTCAGGGGTGTAGCTAGGGCAGAGGAGGCCCTTAATCACCCTTCTGCCTGGTGTGGCCCGTCAGGAGGGAGATAATGAAGAAAATAGGGAGGGGTGGAGCTGGGGGGGGGGCTGGGTTCTTTGAACCCATCTGCTCAATTATAGCTACACCCCTGATGAGGCTTACACACAGGTAAGTGTGCGATTGTAGCCATGGTTCTGTTCCTTTCCCCTTCCTAATATCATGTCTCACTTCTGTTTGGCTATAAGCTTTTGATTGCTAACATAAGAACCGGGAAAACTGCAGTACCAGGCAGGGGCATAGCTATAATTGAGCGAAAGGGTTCAAAGAACACGGGCCGCCAGCTCCCGAGGGCCCTCCAGCTCCATCCCGCCCTATTGTCTTCATTATCTCCCTCATTCGGGGGGGTCACCAGAGAGAGGGATGAACACAGGCCCCCTCTCTACACCCCTGGTACCAGGACTGATAGGCAATGCTGTACAAATCCCAGTCTGCTTCTTCCAGTGTTTGAAAAGCAATTCACATCTTGCTAAGAATTGTGGCCGATGGTCCTTTCTCAAATATTTCAGTTACAGGGAGTAGGAACCTGGTGGTGTGTGTTCTGTGGAAGTAGCATATTGGAAACAAACCTTCATGAATACTTTCAAGTGGTGGTCTGGAACTGTCATTCATTGTTTACAGGGTTGTGTACATGTTTCCAAACTGCTGGCTTTCTGAGCAGTATCCAGACTAAGTTACTCAATAGTACTAAAGATTTATTATGTAGGGTTAGTTAACTTCACTAGGACTACTCTGGAGCAGCTTAGTCTGGAAACTGCCCCTATGTCTTTTGTGCTCCTCCTGTATTTTTCTTTTCAGACATTTTACAAAATTCTTAAATATCATAGCATATGAAATGTGCAAAATGCATCTGTAATGGAATCAAAACTTTTTTTAGACATCCCTTTCTGCATATTGTGCAATTACATGCAAATTCAGCGCAGTCATCAGTATTGGGCAGCTGACCATTTTTCTTAACTGCATTCAGTGTTCAAAGTTTTGTACTTTCTGCATGCTCTAATCAAAAGAAAAGCAAACACAACAGTAAGTCAGGTTCAATACTAATGGAACCAGGTTCTAGTGTTGCTTACTAGCAACCAAGGTAAACCAATAATAGAAGAAAAGCACAGTAAGTCCTGGAACATACCTGTTTAGAAACATTAATTCAGCATTAATAACATGGGGAATTTGCACAAGGAAATGTGCTGTGCTGCAGCACCTCAGTTTTCATGAGAGGAGTCCTAAATGGTTGCCCACATACAGCACTGCGGCATGTGTCATGCAACAGGGTTATTCTACTCTGACTTAAGTGTGCAACCACAATTGTGTAACATTGCCTCTATTTCAATTCTAAGCTGCAGCAGTAGAGCCCCATGCCACAACACCACAGATGGTGGTTGAAGCGCATGTAGCCACATGTTGGTGCTGAACCACCCTCATTTTGCTGTGCTGTATATGGAATAGTTGCTGGATTAGAACTAGATGCATACTTGTTTGGGGTGACTGGGTCACTTCTGGCATCTGTCATAGTTTTGTGTTTCTTAATAGTTTATGGGGAGTATAAAAATTAGGTCCTGTGGTTTAATATTCAGCTTTGAAGAGTCAAAGCTGAATAATATGCACATTGCACCTGGCACTGCATAGAGGTGGCTGTTCCCACCACTCGCCTTTGCATAGAACAGTCCTGTGCACAGTCCCAGGGAGAGTACTTAAAGGGACTTCAGGAAGCCTTAGCAACAGCTGGGGAGGGGCCCACAATGGGGAAAACACTGGCAAGGCCTGCACTTCCTAGCACTCGGTGGGAACATCTTAGTTGTTGCTGTGGCTTCCCCCCAGGGGCGTAGCTAGGGGAGAGGGGGCCTGTGTTCATCCTTCTCTCTGGTGCCCCCCCCAGAGTGAGGGAGATAATGAAGAAAATAGGGAGGGATGGAGCTGGAGCTGGGGGCCCATCTTCTTTGAACCCTTTCGCTCAATTATAGCTATGCCCCTGCTTCCCCTAGCTCCGCTTCAATTTAAGTGCCGCCCCACCCCATACAGTGCACAGGACCATTCTACGTAGAGGTGAGTGGTAGGAACAACTGTCTTCTCCATGCAGGGCCACTCTTCTGGTTTGATCCTTTGAAGCCAAGTAACTGCGCAGGCTTTATACTCCCTGGAATTATTTAGAAACGACTATTATGCTGAACAAATGAGATACTTACAAGAAGGTCAGTGTGGACAACTAGCAATTTTCTTGTGACTGCTGGTCAAATACAGAGAAGACTGACAGTTACCCTTTGGCCTATGCATGGAGCAAGCTAAATAGGAAGCAAATACGTTACTGATTCTCTCGTGTGTTGGGGGAGATGTTAAAACATAGTGAATGAAAGTCGTGTGACAAGTTTAAGTTACGACAACTCCTTGCTTACAGTGATCTGGATTGTTCTTTGCACGGCAGTGGTTCCTCTTAGAAAAACTGTAGCCACCTTTATGGTAATGGAATCAAGATAAATTATCTATGGCTTACATGCTTCTCATTGTTCCTTGTTCAGTTCTTTAAAAATTTTCTAATTAGTGAAATATAAAGCCTTAACAACCCTCTTCAAGACCCATCGTGCACATTTAGTGTAACTTATTGCTGTTCATTATTCATATTTTACAAGACATTTCAGATTTTCTACACACTTCTGTGGCCAAGATATAGGTTAAACATCCATGAATTATTGATCTTCAACCATCTCTCTAAAAAACATATGAGCTGTGTTCAGTTCACAACATTTTTAATCGGCTTTCAGGGAGCTGCTGAGAGGACCCAGCTTAACTACTTGTCTAGCGATTGTTTGGACTTTATACATATAATAGTAGCTTTAAATATGTGGCTACAGTAAACCCTTGTTGCCCCATCTCTATAAAATGGATGCACTGATTGATTGAAGTGCCATCAAGTCGGTGTCAGCTCTTAGCAACCAATAGATTCTCTCCAAGATGATCTGTCTTCAACTTGGCCTTTAAGGGGTCTCAGTGGTGCATTCATTGCTGTCGTAATCGGGTCTATCCACCTTGCTGCTGGTCATCCTCTTCTCTTTCCTTCAACGGTCCCCAGCATTATGGACTTGTCAAGGGAGCTGGGTCGTTGCATAATGTGTCCGAAATATGATAGTTTGTGCCTGGTCATTTGTGCCTAGAGTGAAAATTCTGGATTGATTTGTTCTATGGTCCAATTGTTTGTCTTCCTGGCTGTCCATGGTATCCTCAAAAGTTCTCCAGCACCAATGTTCAAAAGCAGCAATGCTTTTTCTATCTTGGTGTTTCAGAGTCCAACTTTCGCATCCATAGAGTCACAGGAAAAAACATTGTCCAAATGATTCTAATCTTTATAGGTATAGACATGTCATGGCATCTAAATATCCTTTCCAAGGCTTTCATTGCAACCCTACCAAGTGCTAGTCTGCAGTGTATTTCTTGACTGCTGGATCCTTTATTGTTGATGGTCGATCCTAAAAAGCAGAAGCTATCCACCACTTCAGTGTCTTCATTGTCAATTCTGAGGCTGGTTGCTGTACCCGCTGTCATTAGTTTAGTCTTCTTTACATTTAGTTGTAGTTCCATTTTTCCACTGTGCTCCTTGACTTTCATTACTAGATCATCCGGATTCTCAGCTATCAGAGTGGTCAGCGTAGCAAGGGTTATTGATGTTTCTTCCTCCAACTTTAAAACCATGCATATCTTCTTCCAATCCAGTTTCTCTCAGTATATGTTCAGCATATAAGCTGAACAAAGGAGAAAGTAGACAGCCTTGTCTTACTCCCTTGCTGATCTGGAACCAGTCTGTTTCACCATGTTCCGTCTGGACAGTGGCTTCCTGTCCTGTGTATAGGTTTCTCATGAGAACAATGAGGTGTTCTGGGACACCCATTATCTTAAGGATATTCCACAACTTGACATGGTTGATGCAATCAAAGGCTTTTCTGTAATCAATAAAGCACATATTGACTTCGTTCTGGAATTCTTTGGCTTTCTCAATTATCTAGCGTGCATCAGCAATGATGTCTCTTGTTTCTCAGCCTTTTCTGAAACCAACTAGAGCATCCGGTATTTCCCTTTCTACGTAGGGCTCTAATCTGTGTTGGATGATCCTGAGCATTATTTTGCTGGCATGTGAAATTAAGGATATTGTGCGATGGTTTGCACAATCTGTTAAGTCTCCTTTCTTTGGTATGGGTTGGCCACTGTGTCATTCTCCAAATTTGCTGGCATAGTTTGGTTAGAGCCTTGACCGATTCTTCTTCTGTTGCCTGACATATTTCTGTAGCTATTCCATCAATTCCTGTAGCCTTCTGACTTGGCAGTGACTGGAGTGCTGATCTAACTTCATCTTCCCATACTAGAGGTTCTTGCAAGTAAGCAATATCTTCTAGAGCAGGGTTTCTTAACCTTGGGCCCCCAGATGTTGGACTACAAATCCCATCATCCTCAGCCACAAATGCCATGTCTGGGGATGCTGGGAGTTGTAGTCCAACAGCATCTGTGGGCCCAGTGCTAAGAACCCCTGTTCTAGAGTATCTTGGGTGTTGACGTCCCTGCTGTACAGATTTTCAGTATACTCCTTACATCTCTGTTGATCTTCTCTGAATCAGTTACTATCTGTGCTTTGACATCCCTTAACCTACCAATTTGAGGTTGGAACCTCCCTCTGAGTTCAGAGATGTTTTGGAAAACTTGTTTTTCGGTGTCGATTTCCATCCTCAAGGTTTTTACAGATGTCGTTGTAGTACTGCTCCTTGTGTCTTCTAACAGCTTTCTGAAATTCCCTATTAAGTCCCTTCCTGAGCTCTCTGTCTTTCTTGACTTTGGCTTCTCTCCTCTTCTTGGCAATTTCCACCATCAGTTCTGACATCCATTTTGCTTTATTCTGTTTCTTGGTCTTTGGTAGTCTTTTCACATGCATCCTTAACAAGTTGGGTGTCCTTAAGTGGATGCATAGTGGCATTCATATTTTAATTATCACATTTGTACACCGCCCCAAACTTTTGTCTCTGGGTGGTTAAGATGCTTTTCTTTCTCCAAGTGGTCCTAGATTGTATTCTGGTCCTTAATATCCCATCTTCCTTCCAGCTTGCTAGAAGGAAGAATGGTATCGTAGCCAGGTTCAGTGAGTCACGACTTGTAAAGAGATGTCTCTCCTACTTTCCCCCTGATCCTCCGGTCCAATGCCTGCCACATATTCCTGGCTTGGAAAGCTTAAGAGCCTGTTGTACACCTGAAAATTCCCTACACAGTGGGCTGGTTCAGGCAATACCGGCCCAGCACTCACAAAGAAAGAGGCGAGGGGCTGAACCCAAAATAAGCCTGTCTGGATGCCCTGCTTGTTTAAATGGATATTTCTAGTATAGATTTAGTGGCCATTCAGATGAAAGTCATCGAGATCATGAGGGTATTGGACTGTTGCTGGAGGATGACTGGATTGGCATGATCTTGGCACAGCTACTCTTTCTTTGTGTGCTGTGCTGCTATTGTGTGAACCGGCCTGTCTAAAACTAGCATATTTTGGGGAAGGCAAGGATACAAGTTGATCCCTATGCTGAGAATTAGGCTTTGTACTTCCGAGATAAATGGATCCACACTCACACCCTCTGAGGCTGCACTGGCCAGGCAGTTTACAGATCTACTTAACTTCCTCGATAGAATTACATCTTTAGATCACTTCCCCACCCCTTAGATTTTCACAATAATTAATTGAAATACAGATCCCTATACCATATTCAATATAGTCATTGCATGTGAAGATAGAGTTCAGGAGTTGTTCTCCTATGAGGTAAACTGAGGCAGTTGCCTCAGGTGGTGCCGGGGTTGGTGGTGACAGTACACTCCTGCCACCATATGCCTTGGTCACAGTCATTGGCTCTACTCCAAGGCAAGAGTTAGTGCTGATGCTGCTCCCCCTTTGCTAGACCCACTCTTTCCTCCTAAGCCCAGGCACCAGGTTCTTCTGCCTCACAGGGCTTGTCACAGCCACTAGCTGTTCATACAGCTTGTCCTGTAGGAGGCAGTGTGGAGCATGTAGACAACTGCATGGCCTCTCAGTCACTGACTACTGTACTATTAAGCCAGTGGTGGTGGCAGCTCATTCCCACTGGCTCGTCTTCATTCTAACTACTATACTTGTCTGCTTTGTCCCTGTCCAGACAAATACAGTGTTGGAAGGAATGGGAGCTAATGAAAGAGAGGAGGAGAGAGAAAGTGGCTACTGCCACTGGCTTAATACTGCAGCAACCAGCACCAGAGACAGCACTGAGACAGACAAGTGAGGTGAAGCTATATGTGGCCCATAGGCACAGCACACGCTTGGAGGGCAGGGGTGCATCCCCCATTATACTGAACTCCCCACCACCAAATCTAATAACCCCCCCCCAAAAAATGTAGGTGAGGAGTTGCTCCTCAGACTTCCCCTCTGACTGTATCATCTGTTGCCAGCAATGAGGGGGAAGTGGCTAGGTCAACAGAGGAGTACGGAAGCATGAAAAGAGGTGGCAACCTCTGCGCTGGCAGGGCCAGTGGGGTGGCACTTTAAGCATCACCTCAAGTGGTGAAGGGTGCCACTAGTAGAATTGAATTACAGTTGCCGATGTTATCAGCCAAAATCTAGAGGTCTCCAGTTTCCTCTTAAGTCAGTGAAGTGATCCTCACAATCGCGCCAGGAGGCTACCCGCTTCTGTGGGGAGGAAGCCTGGAAGCGCTGACCTCCCTGCAGATGATCGCTGCGTCCTCCCTGGGTGGCCAAATTGGCCGCCCACATTATTACCGGCTCTGTCACCGAGCCGGTTGGGGCAGTGGGGATTAGGGGCTGCCTGGCCCCCAGAATGCCCTGTGCAAGTGCACAGGACATTCTGGGGAGTCCCCCTGATGCCGGGAGGTTTGTTGTAGTCTCCCGGTTGGGGGTGTCTCCTCATGAGTTGTCGTGGCACGGAGCCATGCTGTGGCAACTCACGATCAGGGAAACAGGGTTAGTGGAGCACTCGCTTCACTAACCTTGTTTTGGGGGAGGGGGAATAAGGCAAGCTAGCAGCCAGGAACCGCATGGCTCCCAGTGCTTCACTCAACCATGGAAAACTGTGCTGGCCTCCCTTAGCCTGGTTTTCTGTGGTTGTGAGAATAGCCTCAGTAGCTTTACTTTTAACCAGGTTGAAGCTTTAGATTTAAGCCATTATAGTAGCTGTAGAAAATCACACACTTCCTCCATTTACAACAAATATAACCACCTCTTCCCTTCTTGGGAATATTAAAGTATGTCACTTTTAAAGTTGGGATTTCCCAAATTTTAGATAAGGCACATTCTCAAAATTATGAGATTATTAATTTATCTTAGTTGTGCCACTGAAAATTGAGAGGCAAAGGAATGCATGGTCCTGTGGAAACCAGTTAAAATGATTTTGTGTGTGTGTGCTCACTCCATTGTTGACTGGGAGCCACACCCACCTGACATTCAGACACAATCAGTGGTCTAAGATCCAATCTACGGTGCTGCTTGTTGGTTGAAAGTTGACATGGTGAGGCACTCAGCCAGCACTGGAGCCAGCAATAACTTCAACTGGATTTTACAGGAGCATTCACATCACCTCCTGACTTCTGCTGGCATAACCAACATCTCCTGATTGTGAGTTCCAGCCCGTAACCGGCACAGCATCTTGCTTCCAGTTTTTTGCAAGTTATTTTGCAGCAAAACAAACAATCCCCCTAACTTCTTGTTGCTGTTTAGGCAACTTTTGAGAGAGCTAACAGAGTGGAGTTATCCCAAACTGGCTCTCTAACAAGGCTTAACTTGATAACTCTATGTTGCATGCACAAGCAATATTGGTAAATTAGCTGACCCTGCAGAGAGCATCAGTGCAGTCATGCAATGAGCCTGTGGCCCGTTCGCTCGCTCAACCTCTCCCCTCCGCCCCACAGCTCGCTCGCTCGCCCTGTCATTGTCCAACTGTCCTTCAGTTTCCATTTCCCTGCCAGCAGGTGTGGCAGGCGAGCAATAGCAACGTGTTCTGAGGTGGCCAACCGTCAGCCGCCCCCTTCTGCCGAACTCGCTGGTGCTTGCTGATGTGGCCCAGCGCAAACTCCCTCCACTCCAACCCGCCAACCAACCCCAGCTGGCAAACTTCCTCCTGACGGCGGGTGTGACATTCCGGCCTCAAGCTCCTTGGCACGTTTTGGTGCAGCGAACCGCCACCCACCCCCTTCTTCCAAATTCCCTGGTGCTTTATGTTGCAGCCCTCCCCAAACTCCCTGCTTCACAACCCCAGCTGGCAAACTCCCTGGCTTTCACATTCCTCTCTGGCTGCTGCCTTCCAAATTCTCGCATGCTGTCAGCCAATCGCCTCCCTCCACTCTGTCAGCTAATTGCCTCCTTTCCTCGCCCCCCCCCCCCGTCAGCCAATTGCCTCCTTTCTGCCACATCCCCACGCATGGCTCTCTTGGATAATTAATAATATAGATGTATGCAATTCTCCTCCCTTGCTTTGTGGCAATGACTTTAAACTGTGTCTCTAACCAGAGACACATTGGGTCTGATATGCCTATTGGGCCAACACAACTGCACAGCCCTAACTCACAGCATGTGTGGAGAGTTATGCATGTCATGCCATTTGAAGTTGGTGTCCTGCTGGAAACAGTGGGAAGTTTTTCATATATCCTTTGAACCACAGGTTTGAGCTCTGTCAATAGTCTGCAACCGCCATATCCTAGGACCCATTGTCATATGCTTTTAAGCTGTAGGAAACCCTTTCCACATCAGCTTTTCAGTTGAAGAAACCAAATGCATGACTGCCATGGAACTGTTATGTTGCAATAAGATTCTGTGTAGCATCCTAGATTACAAACTCTGTTTGCGTATAGTACTGTCCAGGCCTCTTGTTTCTTAGTGCAAGCCAATAGCCCATCCTGGAGCATACCTAACAACATTCCCCTGCAGCTGCGCATTACAGGGAAGACAGATAGTGGTGTCAGACAAACTATCTTTCAGATAGTCATTTTCTCCTTGTAAATTCCTGTCAAGCTTCGAAGAAGCTAAGCTATTAGAGGAAAGCAGTTCTAGGAGGAAGAACAAATTGCCCTCTGATACTACCAAGTAAAGACAACTCAAATATTTTAAGGTAGTAAGAAGTAGTTCTATTTGAAAAGAACAGAACACTTGGAGAAAAGAGATACAGAACTGACAAAAGCAGTTATCTTGTTAAGAGCTAAATCTGCTACACTCCCCCAATAATGCTTATAGGTGGACCCCATTATCTGCAGGAGTTCCATTCCTGCAGACTTCCACAGGTAATGAAACTGTGGATAAGAAGTCATTAATTCTATGACAAATGGGGGGTTAGGTTCCTGCAGGCCAGAAAAATGACTGGAAATGGCATAAATAATTGAAAGTGCTCTACCATGCACTGTGGTTACCCAAGTGTCCAGCAATGCCCCCCCCCCATGCCACCCCCCCACCCCCGATTTTTCTGTGAAAAACCACAGGGAAATATTCTTTCTTTTTTAAACATGTGAGCCACAAAATGGCTCCGTTTGACAAAATGGTGGCCGGAAAGGGCCTTGGGGGTCGTTTCCGGCCACTAGGAAACCGCAGATACGCAGAAATCAATCCTTTTTTGTTCCGCATATGCTGAGGTCAATTACCCGACTGTGGATGTTGGGTCCGCAAATGGCAAAGTTGTCTGTACTTGCTTTTGGAGCTTAAACAACTGTCTCAAGCCACTCTTCAACGGGCTCAACTTTTACTGCTCACACTGTTATAATTTGGGCTAGTCAAACATCTCCCTTCCAGCATAATCTTGTTACCTTAACCCTTAAGATATTATTATTATTATTATTATTAATTTACATTTTGTTTTATTATTATTTTACATTTTATATCCTGCTCTTCCTCCAAGGAGCCCAGAGCGGTGTACTACATAAGTTTCTCCTCACAACAACCCTGTGAAGTAGGTTAGGCTGAAAGAGAAGTGACTGGCCCAGAGTCACCCAGCACGTATCATGTGTCATATGTATAATGAAACCATTGTTTAACTTGTTGAGCTACAGTCTGGTTTCTAGTGGGTGCGAGCAGGGAGATACCAGTGAGGTCTGCTTGTCATCTTGTGAATGAAAGGGTAGAAAGAAACTACCACCATGGTTTGCTAGGAGAAATCATGTTTAATTAGGATTAAGTATAAAATGTGGTTTGCAAGCCCAGTTCAAGTAAGTTTCAGATCTTGGAGTTCAATAATCATTTAGGTATTCAGATGTAATACTTAGCCATGATTAAGGGAAATTAAGGGAAATTAATCAAATTCTATGTTTGCATATGGCCTACAAAAATAAAAGTTGCTTCCATTCCTTGAATCCCAATACGACAAATATTTATATACTGCTTTTCAGTAAAAAAAGTTCCCAAAGCGGTTCACATAGATATAAGTAAATAGGCTCCCTGTCTCCAAAGGGCTCATAATCTAAAAAAGAAGCATAAGATAGACACCAGCAACAGCCACTGTAGGATGCTGTGCTGGGGCCGGATGAGGCCAGTTGTTCTCCCTCTTCTCAATAAAGAGAACCACCACTTTAAAAAGGTGCCTCTTTGCTCAGTTAGCAGGGGACTGATTATACCTGATAATCAGGGAGGAGCCTGATTATTCTTCTCATCCCCACCCCCATCTTCTCGCTCATCCTGTTGTCAGACATCTTGCCTCACAATCTGTCTCCTAATGGGGAGGACTGAATTCGGAATTTATTAGTGGAATTCTGAAGCTTTTGTCCAGACGCTTGAGACCAGCTGCTAACCAACACAGCTCTTGGTCAACCCCTCTTTTGGCTACTGCTTACTGATGCATATGATGTACTGCTGTTTTTCAAAGTACAACCTTGGGCTGCATCACCTTTTTTTGGTGCAGCGGGGAAGTAACTTGCTTAGGGAGCAAGAGGTTGCTGGTTTGAATCCCCGCTGGTATGTTTCCCCTACTATGGGAAACACCTATATTGGGCAGCAGCGATATAGGAAGATGCTGAAAGGCATCATCTCACACAATGCACAGGAGATAACAATGGTAAACCCCACCTATATCCTACCCAAGAAAACCACAGAGCTCTGTGGTCTCCAGGAATAGACACCGACTCAATGGCACAATTTTACTTTAATATACACGTAGTAAAGGTAAAGTGTGCCTTTGAGTTGATGTCGACTCCTGGCGCCCACAGAGCCCTGTGGTTGTCTTTGGTAGAATACAGGAGGGGTTTACCATTGCCATCTCCTGCACAGTATGAGAGGATGCCTATCAGCATCTTCCCATATCGCTGCTGCCCAATATAGGTGTTTCCCATAGTCTGGGGAACATACCAGTGGGGATTTGAACCGGCAACCTCTGGCTTGCTGCACCATGTATACATGAAAATATAATACTTGTGCCTAAGAACACTTGTTTGGTATGGATTACAAACATCAGAAAGCTGAGCTTGGATGGAGCTCCCTGCTCTCTTTGTATGTAGTTATACATCTGCTGCCAGCTAACAACTTAGCCAAAGACACAAGTTGAACTCAGCAAAGAAAGAGAGAAAGTGGTGGAAGTGGAAAAAATGTCAGTAAAATGCATGGAACGCACGAGGGCAGCAGCGAGTTAAGAATGGAGTAAGCCTGTTGCTCATTATGGTGCAGTCCAGCTGGTGGAGGGCTTAATGGCTGTTCAGGTGTGCTGAATCACATCTGGGAGCAACTCAGGGACTGTACTAATAGGTGGCCCAGTTCAAATGACAGATTGTGGGGAGAGAGAGAGCTTGGGCAGCACAGGCATTAATAGAACCCCTTGTTGCACTAGTGCAGCTGAACAAATGAAAACAAAGTCAACACACACCTTTTTAAAGGTAGTCCTTTCTGCATTTGCAATTTGGTACTGATAAATCCTGCAATGAGAAATGCAGAAAATTGCCCTCCTGGGGTGACCAGGTTCATACCTCAAAACAACTCCTCTACCCTTGTGGAGAGAGAAATGCATCCTCACTCCCTGTGCCTCAAGGAGAGATACCTGAGCTATGGATTAATCTGAAGTTGTTCACAGAGCTCTCTAACACACTCACACACACTCTGTAGCCTTACTGCAAGCATTTGAATTCTTCCCTGTTCTATACTCCTCTTTATTGGGCTCTACCTACAGCACAGGTAGTGTTGCCAACTGTCCCGGATTGACTGGGACATCCTGTATTCCAGGGGGACGCCCCCCCCCCATATTTGTGCTAGCGTGGGGATGGGCAGCAACTCTCAAATCTCCTGTCTGACGCCAGCTCTTTCTGCATGCCTGCAGCCATTTGGAGGCTCTCCAGGGCGTGGGGAAAGCCAGGATTCTACCCCTCCCCCCCCCGCCACAATCAGCTGCAAGTCTGGTGGGCGGAGCTTCTGGAAGCAGAACAGTGTGTGGGGAAAGCCATGCTGCTTTCTCTGTGTTTGCCTGCCTGCAGGCCGAGGAAAATGGGGAATGGCATGGGGTCTGTGTGCCCCCCCCCATAATAGCAAAATGCCTGTTGTTATGACAGGTGAGATAAATTGTACCAATGATCTCTCTTGGTTTCTGAATGGTCCACAAGCATTCTGAAGCCATGGCATGGAGTCTGTGTATTTTTTCCTATATGTCCAGCAAGTGGTGATGTGGCTTTGGTTTTCCCTACAAAAGCACTATATGTCCAGCAAGTTGGTATTTGATCTGAGGTGGTGTATGTTTGAACTGTAAAGCAAGGCTACTTCTGCTGCACTCTCTCCCAGACCTGTGGGGTTGCGGTGAGCAATCGAAGAGGTGTGTGGCTCCACTGGAGGTTGTGCAGTTATTTCCCTAGAAATGCTCTGTGCTACACTTGGTCTGTGTGAATGGTCCAGAAGGCGTGTGACGTAAATTTTGTTTCTACAAATGCTGCATTGCACTTGGTATGTATGAATGTCTGTGCCCCGAGATACCCCCACCCCCGACTAGTGTCCCTTCTTCAGGCAATGGAATGTTGGCAACCCTGAGCATTGGAAACAAGGCATCATATCTCTCCCCCACCCCGCCACACTCAACATTTTGCCCCAAGGTTATTCATGTTCTGTGACAAGTACAGCCAATTTCTGCAGCCTGTATAAATTATATAAGCTGGGGTGAAGTTTGCCATATTGAGCAACTGAGAGAGTACAACTTGCTCAAGAACACCCAACAAGCATTGTGGCTATTTGAACTTCGTTTTCCTCAGCCCAACTTTAATGCTTTTAATCTGCTGTACCACAATGGTTCTCATTTGGCATTGTCTAGTACCCCCCCCCCCGAGAGAGTTCAAGAGCATGAGCCTCCCTACCCACTCATGGCACAATTGGAGTGGGCAGGTAGGCTTATGCTCTTGAGCTCTCTCTGTGGGGGAGGGGGGGGGACTGGCTTGGGGAAGGCAAATGGCTCTCTCTGTTTGCCTTCCAAATATGGTTTGGGGTTGAAGAAAAACAATTCAACCTAATAAATTACATCAGTATCCTTTCTTTGGTGAGTTGGTTGATAGAATCTTAGAATCAGGACCAGAAATGGTAATCGGGTAGGGATTACCTATCCTGATATGGACCACAGCCCCCTACAGAGAAAACTTTGTCCAGACTTGAGGCCACCTGCTAATCAACACAGTTATTTGTCAATCCCTGTGCTCTAGATTTGCGCTCTAGATTTGTAACCTTTGCATTGGAGATCGATCAATTGCCAAATCTCATCATATGCAAACAGAGGTGTACCTAGATGATTTTGGAGCCTGGGCCTAAATGCCTTTGGAGGCCTCCCTCACCTGCAAATTAAGCGTCATCATCCTCCGCCAGGTGACCACACCACCTAGGATGGACTAAAGAGGATTTGGGGGCACCCAGGAGCAGTGGATGCCTTGGACTTCAGCCCCGAAGTCCAGGGGTAAGAGCACCTCTGTATGCAAATACAGCTGTGCCTCGTGAGGCACAACTCGTGTGCCTCGTGAGCCTCACGAGTTGTGCCCCATGAGGATCATTTTGTGGGTACTATGAGGTTCAATTAACTTTTGGCTGGTGATAATTCGTTTGGACTCAGATCACAATTGGACTCTGTTGCTACTCAGTTGTGAAGTGGGTCATTTGCAAAATTTGGGGTGGTGAGAAAGTTAGCTAAAAGGTTGCCAAATCAAAGTTCAAGATGGAAGCTTCATGGGACCATACCACCAGAACTAGGTCAGTCTCAGCAACTCTGTGCCATTAGGTGTTTGTAGACCATTCCTTTAGTCTCCTTCTAGCTCTCTTTTGCATTGT
Source organism: Hemicordylus capensis (assembly GCF_027244095.1). Classification (NCBI taxonomy): domain Eukaryota; kingdom Metazoa; phylum Chordata; class Lepidosauria; order Squamata; family Cordylidae; genus Hemicordylus; species Hemicordylus capensis. The sequence goes on from NC_069661.1 coordinate 129,320,899, forward strand.
ATCTAGTAGATTAGAAGCCTGGACCTGTCCATTCTAATAATTGTACCACTTAGCCACATGTTTAGTGCTTAATAAATAACAATGGTTGACTTACAGAGCAAGGATGCACTGGTGCAGCAAGAGAGAGCAGCCTAACAACCTCTCAACTAACTGCACCAGTGCTGTGGGGAAGCAGCAATTTTTGACCCCCAGGAAGCCCTCTGTGCCACCTGAAAATATGTCCCCAAGGACTACACAACCCTCAGGGACATATGTTTGGGTGGCACAGAAGGCTTTCTGGGGGAAAGAAGGGCATAAAAATTTCCATTTTCCTGTTGCCCTGGTGCAGTTAGTTAGAAAGTTGTTAGGCTGCACTGGTGCTTCCTTGCTCTATAAGTCAGCTTTATTTATATTTTTATCTATTTAGGTCATTTCACACCAGATATATAATGTATTTTTGTCTGGTTTGTTGTAACCAAACTAAAACCTCATAGAATGGAATTATGGTAGCTCATATAGCACTTCTCTAGCCCAGTGCTAAGCATGGTTACCAAGAAGCAAGGCCCACTTGCTATGGACACTTGTGTGGAAGTTAAGTCATGCTGAAGTCTGTCGGGCTTACTTACAAGTTACAGAACTCTGTGAGGCTTATTTATGAGCATATGCTCAGCAAATATCCTAAATTATTGTTGTATACTTTGCTAACTTATTTTTACAACTATGTTGCAAAATTATTTACTAGCAAAATGCCTGTTATTATGACAGGTGAGAGAAATGTTAAGGGAGGACTTTAATGTTGTAAGGACACTTGTGGAGAAACAAACCTGCAGAGCCCTCTATCTGGCAGCTGAGCTACCCACTGAGAGAGGCAAAGAACAGAGAGGTTTTTGTTCTAATTGCAACCAGGTCTCCAGGTGCAGTGTTTTTACTTCTCTGCCACTGGAGTGGATGGAGAGCTTTTGTGTATATGAGAATGGAAAGGGCCTAGGGTGAATCTTGCCCCTGGTAATCCCAGTGGTATGAAGTTTGGTCTTACCTACTTAGTGATATCTCAAGTTGTTTCTTTGCCACTAAACTGTGATGGAATGCTAGGAGAATGGGATGAAAAATAAAGAACTTGCTTTTGTACATATAACGGGGGAGAACTGGGGGAAAAAATGCTACATCTGCCTAACCTAAGTGTATACCTCCAAGATACGAAAAGGCTCAATCAAGCAGGCCAGAAATATCTACCTAGCTTTATTTGTAGGTGGCAGCTGAATTCACTAGTGGTTTCTATAGTTCCTCCCAACCTCACAATGGAAAATCCTAGATTTAGTGACTAAGTAAATCCATAGGTGAACTGTTTTTAAAAACCTGAATTGCCTATGGCAGTTTCCTAAAAGATGCACATTGTGGCCTAGATTCTTTTCTCCCTCAGACGAGACAAGAGCAAACATGCTGATAAGCCTGGGAAAAACCTTTTGCTTGACAACATCAGTATAATACTTTGGGACACCAGTTTTAAAATATAGTTTATTAAATGTTGAAAATAGTATGATTTCCAGGTTAATGTTTGAGTTTCTCACATCCTTTTGTTCATCCAATATAAGGGCTCACAAACAAAACACCCCAAACCCACAAACCTGAATTTTAGCTTTAATAGCAGTGAGTTGTCTTGTACATAACAAATGTTTAGAAAGATTGGTTTCACTTTACAAAATCTGGGCACTGGGAGAATGAATATTTTGCTACAAAGTGGCCTCATTCTATCATCATGACTATGGCTAAATGAAAAAATGGATTTGGAACACTGCCATTTTCCAGTCACTTCTAGACAAATATGGAAGTCACAATTTATCTAGTAACAAGAAAATGGGATGGAACAACTTGATTTGGTTAATCTGCACCACCTAGGAGAAAGGTATGTTTAGTGTCCTAAGTAAGGTTTCACTTTGTTCTTACCAAGATTTAGCACCATGTATCAGGATAGTTACATGTATTTTTGCTGAGAATGTATGATGCATTTCTTTTCTCATGCCACACAATGAAGCCATCCTCGTTTTCTGCAAGAGTTTCAGTGCAGATACCAAAGCAAAAGCAGGCTTTAAATCTGTGGTTTTCAAACGGTGTTCCAGGAAACCTTGGGGTCCTTCCATAAGATCAACAGGCTTCCTATTTGCCTGCTGCTGCCAATGGTCCCCCTCAATATGTAGCTGCCAGGGAGTGCTGGACATGTTCTAGGATGGACTCTCAACTTAGCTCATTCAGGATACTGGCCAGGCCTATTGGGCCTCATGGCTGCCCTTTCTGTTTGTGCTCTAGGATATGCCCCAGAATCTTCTGCAATGAATATGACTACAAATACTATACGAATACAACAAACCCCAATGCCCTGGAGTTCCATGACAGATCCTTTAGCAGGTGTTGATAAGGTCAGGTTTCCCTGAAGTTAGAATGTTTGAAAAACACGACTTTCATTAAATTATATGGCTGCAAAATTTACAAACAAAATTCCACCACCCTTTCCCAGATACATAAGGATTGTTTACGACTACCAGGCAACTTTTTTTGATGATCGATTGGAATGTCTAACCTCTTTGTTCTAGTTATTAGGATCTCACAGCAACAAATGTTCATAAACTGGAATTTTGGACAAGCTCACAACATTCCTACAGATTGCATGAGTTTGTATGAGATGAATTGGTACTGAAACACACACACACACACACACACACACACACACACACACACACACACACGTAAATGCATACACACTCGTTCTTAGAAATAGCAATGCAACAACTTAACATGAAGAAAACCCTCCTCAGAACCATGAACGTGTGTCAAGGGCACACTAATGGGACCGAGCTCTGATTCAACACTTCCCAGGCTCCACCCTCGACCTGCCCTTGTGTCCACCTATGGACCAGATATTTTTAAAATTCGAAGTTGCAATGGCAACTCCAGAGCCAACTGAGATGAGAAGAAGATCTAGAAAGTCAGATGGGTCAAACAGGCAGCAGATATCAGATGTGTATATCAAGGTAGGTTGAGTGGGGAGCCACAGCCAGGAAACCTAACCAGAACCAGCAGCCCCTATCACCTGAAAGGTGGAGACTCTTAATGTAAAGTCTGCCTGGGAAATCCAGTCTCAGCAGCCATTGAGGCTGCACCTGATACCAGCCGCAAGTGGGGCTGATAGCCTTGACAATAAAATGCCAGGAAAGGTCAGCCTGAGGGCTTAATCCCCACAAGCCTTTCAAATGATAATTGTGCAACTTCTGTGCTGGAACCAAAGTGGGCAATTTGTAAGCTGTAGCCGCTTAATCAGTGATATGATCCAGCCAACATGCATTTTAGGCTGCAGTCCTATGTGCATTTAATTGGGAACATGCCCCATAGAACTTAGTGGGACTTATTTCCAAACAAACATGCAAATGGTTGGGGGGTACATTTCTCCCATTGAAATCAATGGGACTAAACATTGCTGAACTTTGACTGTGTATTGTATCCCAGTTCATTTAAGTGAGTTTTGTCAATTAGACTTTTGTTTAACAGAGGCACATGGTTTTTTTAGTTGCCAGCTAGTATCTTATAACAGATCCTTTAATACACATGCAGCTAAATGGTATTCTGTGTTCACTTGCTATATTGTGGTACTCTTGTAGCTTTAGAATAGGGATGAGCAGAATGTTCTGTTGGCGGAATGTTCTGAGCTTGGAATGGGATGTTTCGAGTGTTCTGAGCTTGGAATAGAATGCTCTTCAAATGAAGGGCCTTTCCCAAGCACAGAATGGAATGACCCCATTCCGAACCTGGAAAACTTGAAATGTTCCGAGTGCCATTTTGGACTCCTGTCTTTGCAAACCTGTCTTAATACATGATTGCTAAGCTTAGCAAAAACTACTTGTCTCATTTCATGTTTGTTTTTGTGTTAAAACACACCTCCTATTTTCAGCAAATTTTGGCATATTGCCTATATATGCATATTAATTTAGTGCTGTTTGATGCCCTTTGGTCACTGTTACCAAAAAGCTTTATCTGACATGATGACAGCATGGATGCCCATAAATAAATAAATATGGATTTTTGGAGCCAATTATGGCAAATATGGGGCAAATATGGGAAAGGCCAGTGAGGACAAAGGAGGGGGGAAATGCCACCGGGGGGGGGGGGGGAAGAGCATTTAGAGGAACAAAGGGGTACCAAACACTGAAACTATGTGAATGTTTGGCAAGGTGAGTGTTTCTGAGAAATCTGTTAAGCTATGTCAAATTTTGAAGCAAACATTAAAATGTGAAAATATTCAGTGCAGCTCTACTAAAAAAAGTCTACTTTAAGTGCAATTTAGAAAGATCAGTGAGCAATACTTTTTGCAGTCAAAAGGCACTAGGATTCAATGTGAAATGTGCAGGGTCTGCAACGAATTCCACCAAGCACTTGCTTTATGTGCCCGCCACCCTTAGATAACTATTCCTGGGAAGAAAACTGGATAAAATTTTCCCTTTCCCACTTTGGCTTCATTGTCAGGGCCAGCTAGAACTTGAACCATGAACTGTCTGGTCTGCTCACTGTTGCCCCTTATAGTGAATGGCAGGATATGGGGCAAGTATTATCACCTCTAGGTCCCAACATGTCTTCAGTCACAGACACCCACTGGTTCTCTCTCTCTTGGCCTGTATGTCGAAAATGTTTTGAGATTGGGGCTAGGGCAAATAATGTTTTCAGAACAGAGCTAGGACAATTCTGGATAAGAGAGCTGTCCAGAATTCTTGGCCTTGCCTATTGAACTCCTTTGTTCTCTTCATGCATCCAACCCCCAGGCTGCCCTTTTCATATTAACAGCTAAATTGTAGAGAAAACAGCTTCTCTGTTCCATTTAACTCCAATGGAATGTTTTCTTGCAACTGAAGGGAGTAAGTTGGAGGAGACTGAATTCAGGCACAAGAGTAGCAGAGAGATTTTGCACCTGCCTGCTGTATCCTTGTCAATGAACTAGCGTTTCTTCTGTGAATGAGAGAAACGCAGCTTGTGCAACCACTAATTTGGACAGCTTCTGTGTACTTAGTAGCAGTGGCAGTGATGGCTTCCAGCTTTGTTACCCTTGTGCATCATATCAGCCACTACAGAGCCCCTGGTGGTGCAGTGGTAAAACTGCCGCCCTGTAACCAGAAGGTTACAAGTTCGATCCTGACCAGGGGCTCAAGGTTGACTCAGCCTTCCATCCTTCCGAGGTTGGTAAAATGAGTACCCAGAATGTTGGGGGCAATATGCTAAATCATTGTAAACCGCTTAGAAAGCTCTGGCTATAGAGTGGTATATAAATGTAAGTGCTATTGCTATTGCTATTTCTTATTTAATTGATGATGCAGTTCTCTGCTGAGGAAAAACCATTTATGCTTGAAACACTGGGAAAGCTGGCAACCAGCTTGTTTCTCACACCCATCCATCTTGCTTCTCAACAAAACCTATTGCTAATCTTGCCCTCATTGATAAGGATACGGCAGGCTGGCACAAAATCTCTTTGTATGTACAGTAATGCATATAATGATGCAACTATCTAAGGGGCATTTGCAATCTAGAAAACTTTCCTCAACGTAACAGCCTGCATCATCATAATAGGCATTTCTTATTTCACATATATCGCACAGTCCTGCTCTTGCCAACACCGAAGACAAATTGTCTTCAGTGAATTTTTAAATGGGACAAAAATAAACAAACAAACCAACAAACCCAAACGACCAGACATTTCACAGTGCACTCTCTAGGGCCAGAATGATATTTAACAGTCAACTCAAGGATGCCAACCAAAGCAGCAGGCCTCTTATTAGAGTCTCGTCCCCTCTACCCACTAGGGTCACTGAGGAATCACGACATCATTATGCTTTGTGTTTCCTCATGCCACCACATTCTCCCAACAGCAGGCAATGATGTGGGGTTAGGAAATGCACAATCCCATGATGTGAGTGCATGAGTAACCTGGCCTAAAGGTTAAGGAAGGGAAGCGGAAGCAGAACATGAACCCTCCAATTACTGTTTTTAGCAGTAGCCATGTGCTTAATCTAATGTGTAGTTTTGATCTGAGCCACTATGCCACACTAGCTCTGAAGGCATTCTAGTGGAGGCTTCCATTACCTCTGGTCGACTCTGGGCCAGAGAAGAAGCATCTCCAGACCTGGATTTGAGGCTACTGAAAATTGCATGGGAGCTGAAACATTTGGCTCCAACGCAGTTCTGCTTCTCAGGCTGAATACTGATGTAAGGGTTGTAATACGGTACAGAAATAAAAGGAAGAATGAATTGGGTCATTCCTTATAAGTGATGTCACTATTCATTTACATTCCGATGACATTTGTGTAATCCCTGGCCGACAATCTAAGTTAGTCATGACTAAATCACATTGAAATTAACAGAACTCAAGTTGGCAATGACTAACCTGCCTCATTGATTTCAATGGTGCTTAGTCATAACTTACTAAACTTTGAATGCTGCCTACTGTCTAGACAGCTGCCCAGACTGACATGTCCTTGCAAGGTAGAGAGAGAATCTCGTACGCTTCTGGGGAAAAATCTCTGTTTCCAAAGAACAGTGACAGACATCCTGACTAACAAAGCACTTGTGGAAGGATGTTCTGCTAGCTCAAAACTGTTGCGCTAAGTCTGGAACTTGTGCCCAGACTAATGTTGCACAACTTGTGCCTGCGCAATAGTTGTGGAACCTACGGCATGCCTTCTATCTTTTAAAAGGAACTTTTGGGCAAGAGTAATATAGCACAATTCCACAAGTCCCTGTTGTTGTTTTTTTAGCTATGTGAACCTATTGTGCCCTTTTGCTTCATAGTAAGCTGGCCTGGTGAACAGAAGCATATCTTCATCACAAATATATTTGCTGGCATTCTGAGTAAAGAAGCACCTGTACAGTGCGAGAAGCACTGGTATAGCACCATTGCTTCTGAAGAGTTCCAGATTAACGCTGCACTAAAAATGTGCTATTGTGTGTATGGGCAAATTTCAGTGACCTCACCTTCCCCCTGAAGCCCTTTGTGTTACCTGAATATATATCCTTGAGAGCTGCATAACCCTCCAGGGCATATTTTCAGGTGGCACAGAACACTTCCTGGGGAAGGGGAGGCCACCAAAATTTGCCCCCACCACTAAGCCAGTAGTGCAGCTGTTAGTTGAACTTTTCAGAATAATTGGTGCTTTGTCAGTCAGAATGTCAGTCACTGAGTTTATTCCAGTTTAACTGCCATGATTTCCCCCAAAGAATCATAGTATATTGAGAATTCTGAAAACCATGGCAATGTCATTCTGTATGGGATCTATAACAGAATACAGTTTCCAGGATTCCCTGGTGACAAGCAAGAATTATGAAGCCAGTTTATGTCTGCGGCATAGATATGCACTCATTGTGCCAAACTTTAAAAATTTTCTTAAACCTATGTGTACTGCGCGGTTGAAATCTGGCCTTGTACAAAATGGAAGGAGAAGGAAAAACTAAACTCATTCATCAGTCTTACATGGATTTCATTTTTTTCCTTTTCATCGTTGAGTGAGGAGACCCTTGAACACATTTAGAAAAGCAAAATATGTAATCTCCACTTGGTCAATTCAACTATAAAGGGTCTTGGGAAAATAAAAACTCTGAGTAGTCTCTTAGGTATTTGTTTTAACATACACCTTGCCAGTTTTCCTTAGGGCACAAGTAGAAACAAGATGGGAGTGGGGAATAATAGGTAGCTCTTTATATTGAAGGCGAAAGATGGCAGCTTTGGTAATCCACAGCCCTTAATCAGGGGGGGAAATGTTCCAAAGTGACCCGTGTTCAAATCTTCACTTATGGCTTTGAAATCAGCCTGGTGGACCTAGAGAGGGAAGACAGTTGTGCATTAAAGCATTAGTAAAAAATAAGCAATGAGCCCATAATGATGCATGTTGAATGCACATTGAATGCTGCTGCAGTTGAAAGATACCCTGCTACTTTTGAGCCCAAACACCCATAGTTGTTTGGAGGAGATGGAGGTCCTTCCAGGAGATGGTGGTCAATAATCAGACAGGTATGTTCAATGTCTAAGGGTGCTGGAAGCCCTGAAGTAGTTAAGGAACTTGTAGCAGAGGTTCACCACGAAGTACCATATGTTCTGAGCCATCTGTGACCTTGCAATGAAAATGCGCCAGATGATCACGAGAAGGGTGGTGTTGAATGCATACTGAATGTTCCTTAACCTGACAAAACAGAAGAGAAAGAATAGCTAAAACCTCATCTCAGTGGTAAACAGTTTCTACAGAGAGCAGCATACAAAATATATCAATTATGTTCTCCAATAACTTGTTTCATGCAAGTAAAAGGTGGCCCCGGTTCTTATCTTATGGGAGTGGTGTGGTTGCTGCTCCTCAATATAATGAATACAGTAATGTGGAGAAACCATGTGGAAGGAGTGGAATTACAGGGGAAGAGCCATGCTAATAGTGGCTAGCACCTGCCACTGGTTGCGTCATCCTGGAAGCGTGTGGGATGGAGCTCAGTGAGAGCAGCAACCACAATGCTCCAGTTAAAGTATACAACAATCTATCAACTATGTATTGTTGCTGTTTGTTTGATGAGTCAGCCAAACATCATCTGTAGGCTGGATGACAAAAGGCACCAATCGTTCTTGAACTTTGATGTACTGAGGATTGCTTTTGCAGTCTGCTGGTTCTTTGCAGACCATCACTTTTTCTTACTTCATAGTAATCATGTGGGAGAACCTTTGAAGGGCTTTCAGATGGAGATTCAGGTGTTGCATTTGCCCTCTATAATAGCAACCCAATGGTTTTACAGTATGTGCACACTGGCTGAGAGAGTCGGGCTTCTTTCAAGGTTCCACTGCAGCCATTTGCACTGCTGAGGCAACAAGCTGCTTAATAATAATAATAATAATAATAATAATAATAATAATAATAATAATAATAATTAATAAAAAATACAGAAATCACCATCAACCCCCAGTGAGGCACTACCTTGGTGTGGTTGTGGGGCTTGTGTGCTCTGAGGGAGGTGAGAGCTATGCCAGAGGTCCAACCATACTGGACAGGTCTCACCAGAGGAGCCAGACAAAGAGTACCTCTCCCATCAACAATATGGTGAGACATAACTTTAATAAATCTATACCGGATCGGTCGTCGCCCGGGTGAACAAGGACCGTGCCAGGTGCTATAGTCCCTGGACATCTGGTGGCAAGTGGGCAACAGGACTCAGGATCTTCAGTTGAGCAACCAGGGCTGAAGACAGCAAAGTTACTGGAAGAAACGTCGCTTAACCGAAAAAAAATATACGAAAAATGCCAACAAGGAAATAATGATCTGCTATTACAAGTCTAGTCCAACTAGAAGAGGTTATTTTAAAAAGAATGTACCAAATTTGGAAAGAGAAGCGTCCAGATACAGAAATAACAGAACAAAGGCTAGCAGACCAGAGAAGATTCATAATAAGAAATAAAATATTCACAGGAGTTGAGCTGGAAGAACTGCAAAGAGCAACACAGGCTCAAGATATGGAAGAAGAATTACCACCAAGTGAAGAAGTTGCTCAGGTGCAGGTGGAGGAGGTGTCGGAAACCGAGGATGCCACTGTTGCTGAACTGTTTCAAAGTCAAAACCAGGCAACCGCCCCTTTGCCTTCACCTCAAAAACCCAAATGCCATTTAACAGAAAAGCAACAAGAATTAAAGCAAAAAATAACTCAGCACATGAACCAAACAACCACCAGAGTTCGACTTCCAGCTCTAAAAACAGTTGCCAAAAAACAATTTGCTCAGGCATTAAAAGATGTCAATGCTGCACTTGCAGAAATAACAACCAATAATTTGCAAGAAACAAACCAACTAATGTACAGTGCAGCAACAATAACAACACAAGAGCTTGGATATAAGATCAGTGGACCTGTAAAAAAAGAAAGCAGTACATCACCTAAATGAAGATTAGATTAGAAAATAAAATCTTCAGGCTTAGATCAGATGCTAGTAAATTGAAAGATATGAAAGACAAGAAGCTGAAGAATGAAAACACCAAACAGTATCTGATCCAAAAATACCACCTAGATTCAAGGAAAATTAGAGAAGTCCTGGAAATAATAAAGCAGCAAATAACAGCAGTGTCAAAGATTAGCAGATATGAAGCCAGAATTACACAACACAGGCAGAATCTCCAATTCTAGTTGAATCAGAGACGTTTCTACCAAAGTATAGAAGGAGAAACTGCAAGAAACGTAGAAAAACCAAATAAAGAAGAAACAGTGCAATTCTGGGGGAAATTATGGGACAATCCAATAGATTATAATAAAAAAGCAGGCTGGGTGAAAGAGGTCAAAAAATGTAACCAACAAATGCAAGATCTAATCATAACACCAGAATTAATAAGTGAAAGAGCAAAGAAAATTAAAAATTGGACTGCTCCAGGAGACGATGAATTGCGTGGCTTTTGGCTTAAACACCTAACAAGCCTTCATAAACAGCTATCAAAACAGTTCAATCACATTTTGCAAGGCGGTGATGTTGAACAATGGCTAACAACTGGGAAAACTCATCTCATCATGAAAGACGCAGCAAAAGGTGCAGTTCCAAGTAATTATAGACCGATCACCTGCCTGCCAACCATGTTCAAATTATTAACTGGAATAATAGCAGATGAAGTGATGCAACACTTATTAACTAACAAACAGCTTCCAGTTGAACAGAAAGGAAATTGCCCAAACACCAGAGCCACAAAAGACCAGCTGCTGATTGACAAAATGATTTTAGAAAACTGCAAGAGAAGAAAAACAAATCTAAGTGTTGCATCGATTGACTACAAGAAAGCCTTTGATTCATTGCCTCACACATGGATACTAAAATGTTTAGAAGCAACTGGTGTCAGCAAAAACATTCAGATATTTATAAAAAAAGCAATGAGCATGTGGAGTAGACAGTTAACAATCAATGGCGAGACACTTGGACAGGTTAGCATTAGAAGAGGCATTTTCCAAGGGGACTCACTATCCCCTCTGTTGTTTGTAATCGCCATGACCCCACTTTCACAAATACTAAACAAAACAGGCTTCAGATACAAAACATCTAAAACATCAAGTAAAATCAACCATCTGCTGTACATGGACGATCTGAAGTTGTATGGAAAGTCCCAGTCAGAAGTTGAATCACTGCTAAACACTGTCCGTATATTCAGTAGCGATATAGCAATGGAGTTTGGAATAGACAGGTGTGCTGCATTAATAATGAACAGAGGAAAAATAAGAAAAACAGAAGGAATAGAACTGCCCAATGGAAGCAAGATCAAGAACCTGGAAGAGAATGAACATTACAAATACTTGGGCATTCTCCAGGCTGATAACATCACACACACTGAAGTTAAAAGAAAAATTGGAAGTGAATACATCAGGAGAGTTAGAAAAATCCTCAAGTACAAGCTCAATGGCGGGAACACCATACAAGCCATAAACACCTGGGCTATACCTGTTATCAGATACAGTGCAGGAATAATAGACTGGACCCAGGCAGAGCTAAAGACGCTGGATTGTAAGACCAGGAAAATCATGACCATCAATCATGCTCTGCACCCCCGCAGTGATGTAGATAGGCTATACCTCCCTCGCGGCTGAGGTGGAAGAGGAATGCTGCAAGTCCATCAAACAGCAGAGGAGGAGAAAAGAGCCCTTGAAGAATATACCAAGGACAGTGAAGAAGATGCACTTCAAATGGTCAATAACGCAAAACTATTCAACACCAATGAAAGAAAGCAGGCCTACAAGAAAGAACAAGTCAAGAACCGAGCAGAAAAATGGAGAAATAAGCCCCTGCATGGTCAATATTTGCACAATATAAGTGGAAAATCAGACATCACCAAGACCTGGCAATGGCTTAAGAATGGCAACTTGAAGAAAGAAACAGAGGGTTTAATACTGGCTGCGCAAGAACAGGCACTAAGAACAAATGCAATAAGAGCAAAAGTCGAAAAATCAAGCACAAACTTGTAAAGAAGCAGATGAAACAGTGGACCACCTAATCAGCTGTTGTAAAAAGATCGCACAGACTGACTACAAACAAAGGCATGACAAGGTAGCAGGGATGATACACTGGAACATCTGCAAAAAATACAAGCTACCTGTAGCCAAAAATTGGTGGGACCATAACACTGAAAAAGTTCTAGAAAATGAAGATGTAAAAATATTATGGGACTTCCGACTACAAACAGACAAACATCTGCCACACAATACACCAGATATAGCTGTAGTCAAGAAGAAAAAAAACAAGTTAAAATAATCGACATAGCAATACCAGGGGATAGCAGAATAGAAGAAAAAGAAATAGAAAAAATCACAAAATACAAAGATCTACAAATTGAAATTGAAAGGCTGTGGCAGAAAAAGACCCAAATAATCCCAGTGGTAATTGGCGCCCTGGGTGCAGTTCCAAAAGACCTTGAAGAGCACTTCAACACCATAGGGGCCACAGAAATCACCATCAGCCAATTACAAAAAGCAGCTTTACTGGGAACAGCCTATATTCTGCGGCGATATCTGTAATAACCAACGGTACTGATTATAAAATTCTGGCATCCCAGGTCCTTGGGAAGGACTCGATGTCTGGATAAAACAAACCGGTCAATAACACCTGTCTGACTGTGTAAACAAGAAATAATCATAATAATAATAATAATTCAATTCCTATACTGCCAATCATCATCATCATCATCATCATCATCATCATCATCATCATCATCCAGTTCCTATACCGCCCTTCCAAAAATGGCTCAGGGCGGTTTTTAATTTTAAATGTTTTAAATTAAATTTTTAATTAAATTTAAATTTTTAAATGTTAAGCTTCAGATGTAGTAGAAACTTCAAAGAAACCTCCAGCTTTGCAGAGTTTTCCTTTTGTTGTGGCTTCGGGCGCCACCGGCAGTACTGAAGCTCAGCTTAACAACTGCTGTACTAGATCAGCGATTGTGTTCTGGGGCATCCTGGGGTTTCTCAGAAGTCTATCATGGATTCTGTGATTAGAAGGTCAGTAATGGCAAACACTCTTTATTGAGTGACGCCTTGTCCACCACTACTGCTTTCTGCTTGAAATATACACCTGCAGGAAAATGACACACATGCAGGGGCAAGGGGTTCCTTAGCAGACAAGTTTGTGTGAAAAGAGCTGCCTTGAAAGGAGGAAGTTTGAAAACAACTATACCAGACTATATTCAGGCCAATATAAATGCACATTACTTATTGTATGCTACATGCACTGTAGTGTGTGTGTGCACGCACACACACACACACACACACACACCCTTTTACATGCATTAGGTATTTCTATAAAGAAAGTATTCTCTCTTCTTATTTCAAATAGGATTGTCACCAAAAGAAAACATGATATCCATAGATTCCAAAAGCATGCTTATCCAACAGCAATGTCTTGGATCCAGCAGTGGCCATCCACTAGTTAAAAATCTCTTTTGCTCTCAGAAAAGCTGTTTCCAGCTCAGCTGTTTCCCACTTAGTGGAAGAGTGTTGTATGAGAAAAGTGACTCCCAAATGTGGAGAAGTTGTTGCTCATGACTTTGCACAAGCTGTATTCAAGATCTCTATGGCCCAGTCGAGCACATATGGTAGTGGCTGGCATGCAGAACAAGGATGCACCAGTACAACAAGAGAGCAGCCTAATGTCCTAACTGCACCAGGGTAGCGGGGAAGTGGCCTTTTTCAATGCCCTCCCCTTCCCCAGGAAGTCTTCAGTGCCACCTGAAAATATGTCCATGAGAGATACACAACCCTAGGGACATATTCAGGTGGCACAGAGGGCTTCCCTGACAAAGGGTAAGGCATCAAAAGTTGCTGCTTCTCCACGGCACCAGTGCAGTTAATTGGGAAGTTCCATTAGGCTACTCTCTTGTTGCTCTGGCATATATTTCCTCTGTATGTCAGACATTGCCTGTAACTTCCTAAATCACCATATTTATCATACTGTAATACATATCCTAATACATGCTGGTGCTGCACTGGGTGAAATCTTCCACTAGCTCTTGTGGAAGAGTTCACAGAACAGTGTGAACATGTTTTCTCTTTCCATACACATTTCTTTGGGTTTATGATGATGATGATGATGATGATTGTTAATAATTTCCAAAATTTCTACCCTACCTTTCTAAAAACACATCGGGGAGCTTACAAATAATAAAAGAGCAATAAAAGAACAAGAGAGAAAACAAACACTCCAACTACAAAATTACAGCAAATCTTAAGTTTAAATGCAGCGGCTGACATGATGTGCAGCACTACAGAGCCATAACACTGCAGCCCAGGGCTGCTGCAGGCTTCCAAGGCAACCCCAACTGTGTTCCAAAGTGGCAGTTTTGGAAGCAGCATTTCTGCAAGTTTCTTCATTGTCATGAATGAGGAAACCAGCAGAAACAATCTGTTTCTGCAGCCGTTACTTCAGAAGAGCATGGCAGCCCCAACTGTGTTCCAAAGTGGCAGTTTTGGAAGCAGCATTTCTGCAAGTTTCTTCATTGTCATGAATGAGGAAACCAGCAGAAACAATCTGTTTCTGCAGCCGTTACTTCAGAAGAGCATTGTATCTTTGAAGTCCACAGCAGCTCCAGGGTGCAGCATTATGGCTCAGTAACACTGCGCATCATGTCAGCCAGTGGCAGCAGTCAAAATCTTATTAAAAAATTTCCCTCCAAGAAAACTCTTTGCTGCGTATCTAAAAATTTGTTCCTTATCTAAAACTGAGCAGTGATGGGGCCAGCAAAGGTCTTGTGGAAGATTATTTCAGATTCTGGACACCATCACTGAAGAGACCCTATCTTTGGTGCCCATCCGCTGGATGTCCATGATAGCAGAGTAACCTAGAGAAGGACCTCGGAAGTGGAACAAAATTCTTGTATGGAGGTGGGGAAGCAATTCTTGAGAGGCATAAAGATAATTTGCGCCTTACTTTCTTAAGTGTTTCTTTGCTGCAGGAATTCCAGCCATGTCTTCATTCAGCAGATATTTCTTTGTTCCTAAGCAGTAATTTTCTATGTATTCTGACCAATGCATCTGACGGACATCAAAGCAGAATAACTAGAGGGGGGAAAAGAACGATTGTCAGTTACATACCATAAATGCAGTGTGGGTTCTGTGTGGGATTTGGAGTATAATATATGTATGGTATTAGTTTCCACTGTGAATACTTTATATTCATATTTTGTTCTATAGTGGGAACACTTGCCACCAAATAAGACCTTTGTCGGGTCGAAACGTGTTTGGCAGTTTTTAACAATATAACAAGATACAGTGGAGTACTGAATCTGGATATATTGCTCTTTAACATAAAGAGAGTTAGTTTGGATTTTTTTTCATGAGAAACCTTCAGCACATTCAACTTCTTCCAATTTCTATAGAGACTATTTTAGTATCATTCTGTATATATATATGTAATTTTAAATTGACTTTTTAAATTGAATTTTTAACTCCCTAACTGGGCTGTGTCCCTTGGGTGGATGGTTATAACTTATTTTCATTGTAATCAAAGAAAGTTTACTTATATCTATCTATCTATCTACACATATATTTGGATTCTTTCTTGGACAAATCGACAACCTGTGCATGCGTGGACACATGTGCTGGCGCAGTGGGTTATTGGGATGTGTGCAGCTCCAGCATGAAGCTGCATGAGGTGTCAGAGAGCAGGTAAGTATCTGTTCTCCTTTTTCTTAAAGTTACCGTTTCCATTTCCCTAGAAGTGCTCGAACCATGATTCCTGTACATCCCTAGTGTGAGTGGAGAAGAGCTCTTACTGTTGCAAGAATGAAGATGACTGATCTACATGACATACTTCCACCCCCATAGATACATGCTAGAAACATGGTATGGTCATGGACAGACCACCATTGGGTTAAGGTTGGTTTCCTGTCCACAACGCACTTCTTCAGGGGCACTAGACCTATTAGAATGGTCCACCCAAGAAGGCTATTGGATCCCATAGGATTCCAAGTGGCCTTGGAGGGTTTTAGAATTGGTTCTGCTGGTGATTCTGTTGATGCCCTGGTAGAGACCTGGAACGGTGAGCTTACCAGGTAGTAGACACGATTGCCCCTAAGCGTCTTACACATTCCGCTTTGAAATTGGCCCCATGGTACACTGAACAGCTATGGGAGCTGAAATGGCAAGGGAGAAGACTAGCACGTAAGTGGAAGAAGTCTTCACTTGAATCTGATAAGATACAATATGAAAGCCCATCTGAAGGCTTATTCTGTGGCAATACATGCAGCGAAGAAGCAATTCTATTCTGCATGTACTGTGTCTGCAAGTTCTGTCCAGCAGAGTTGTGAGAAGATTTACTCAGGTTCCCTCCTCTCTGAACGTAGATTTGGATTTTTCATCATCCCACTGTGATGTTTTAAATAACCTTTTTGTGGATAAATTATCTCATATTTGAGCCAACTTGGGACTCTACGGTTATGATGGGGTCAATTGCAGTAGTGTCCAATAACTCTTCTGGTTCAGTTAGAATGAATCAGTTTCAATTTGTGACTCCTGAGGATGTGGACAAGCTCCTTGGAGCTGTCCGGCCTACCACTAGTCCTTTGGATCCATGCCCAACATGGCTTACAACATCTAGCAGAGAGGCTGTTAGAGATGGCCTAGTTGACATCATAAATGCCTTACTGAAGGAAGGCAGGATGCCTCCATGATTGAAGGAGGCAATTTTGAGTAGGGATATGCACAAACCCATTTGGATGCCCTTTTAAGGACCTCCAGACTCGTTCAAACAACCAGCTGTTCGGCTGATTTGAAAGTGGAGGGGGTCTGGCCTTAAGGGTGGGGGAGGGTGCACTTATCCCTCCCTCCGTCCGCCCCCCCCCCGCCGGTGCTCCTTTAGCAAAGGCTCCATCAGGGTGCCTGCATACCTCCCTGCCGCCTCATCCCCTCTTTTCCTGGAAGTACCAGGAAGTACCTGGTGTGCGTGCGCTACGTGGGGCTGACCTTCTATGTAGTTTGGAATCTTTAGATGGTCCAAAATGCAGTGGCTAGATTGGTCTCTGGGGTTCAGAAGTTTAGATTGGTCTCTGGTGGTTAGAAGGGTAGCACAGCCTTGTGGTTTTTCAAAAAATAACTTTTTTTCCATTTCAATTTTCGGGGTTTTGTTTTGTTTTTTAAAAGAAGCCTGCCCTCCAACCTTCTGTGCCCATAATACAGATAGTATTATTCATATTCTCTGCCCAGCAGCCTACAGGCTCTGTGTGGGCACATGCTCTAGCCTCCTCCCTGCACCCATTTACATTTACCACCCACCCCCACACCCCAACTTTGCTTTAAACCAGGGTTTCTTAACAGTGGGCCCCTAGATGTTGTTGGACTACAACTCCCATCATCCTCAGCCACAAAGGCCATGTCTGGGGATGATGGGAGTTGTAGTCCAACAACATCTGGGAGGCCAAGGTTAAGAAACCCAGCTTTAAACAAAGAAAGCCTTCAGCCACCTCTCCCCAGCAGCCTATTGTTACTGTATCTGTTCCCTAGTTATTGTATCTGTTATTGTGTCTTTCCCCTAGTTATTGTTCCCTATTGCATCGTTCTGTTTCCTAGTTAACAATAGTTCCCTACTGCCCAGCCGCTTACAGACTCTGTGGGCACAGACTCCAGACTCCTCACTGCGCCCATTTACATCCCACCCCCAACCTTGCTCTAAACAAGCAAAGCCTTCAGCCATCACCGCAGGCCAGTAGTCCAGCCACAGCAGCCTATATTGTGTCTGTCTGTTCCCTGTGCCAACCTCAACCCAGGCTCTCAGAGGGCACAGATTCTAGTCTCCTCCCTTACCACCCACCCCCAACTGCAGGGGGCACACTCTGCTGAAACCGCTGTTCTCGGCCTTTCTCCCTACTGAGTGTCCCCTTCCCTGAGACACACTCCACTTCTGCCCCTCGCCCCCCAATTCTTTTTAAACAGTTTTTTTTAAATCAGGGTTTAAAAAGAAGCCCCCAAAGAGATGACTGGGAGGGGCGGAAGAGTGCCAGGTAGAGGGAGGCCTTTTTTTGCTGGTCGTGGTGGTGGGTGGCGACAGGGGCCTATTCCCCAAGTCCCCCCGCACCTGCTTCGGTCCACAGGCTGGACTTCTCTCGTCTGGCTGGCCCTATGCCAGGGCCTGCGGCTGGGCAGCAGTTAGTAGGAAGGGCCTCCCCTGCCAGGGAAGAGGTTCTTCCCATGGCAGATGTGGAGGTGGTGCAGGTGGAGCCGGCTGCCAGTCCAGCCAGATCCACCTTGCCGCCCTCCCCACTGGTCCCTGTGGGGGGTGGAGGCCCCAAGGTTGCGTCTGAGGCGGCCCAGGAGGAAGCCCCTGTGGTTTCTGTTCCTGGGACTTCCCAGGCCAGCTCTGAGGGCAGTGGTGGTGGCGTGCGCCAGAAGGAACCAGCAGAAGTGCCACCACCTGAGCGGCCCGGTGTCGCAGGAGAGTCCAGCAGTGTGGTGTGGGATCACTTTGAGCTTTGCCCTGGTGAGCCCAGCCATGCTGCCTGCATCCACTGCAAGATACTTGTTAGCAGGGGCAAGGACCTGAAGCACTTCAGCATGTTGGGTCTGCTGTTGCACCTGCGGGGGCAGCACCCGGGGGCCCAAACCTCTGCTGGCAGTGGTGCTAGGCCAAGTGCCTCCTCTAGTACCAGTAACAGCCAGCAGCCAGTGGCTCCTGCTCCTAGGCAGGAAAAGCTGACTGAGTGGTGGGTGCAGCCTCAGGGGAAGTGGTCTGATCGCCCAAAGCCATATCTCATTACCTGGGCCATTGGGGAGATGATGGCTTTGGATGATCAGCCTTCTAATATTGTGGAGAATGTTGTCTTCTGCCGTCTGCTCCAGCTGCTTGCCCCAGAGTACAAAATTCCCTCATGTACCACCTTCAGTAGGAGGGTGGTGCCCTCCCTTTACAGTGCATGCAGGGAGGCTGTGTTGGCCCAGTTGCATGCAGCTGGGCCCAGCACCAGTATGAACTTCACTGTGGATCTCTGGACGAGCAGCAGCGGGCTGCACACTGCCTTCATGTCCCTGACAACCCACTGGTGGGGGCATCGGGGTGAGGGGACATCCGGCTCCACGGGCGCTCCCATCTCCTCCCATGCAGGCAAGCTTTCTTGGGCAGTGTTGCATGTGGAGGTGATGGACACAGACCACAGGTTGGATGAGTTGTTGGCAATCGTGGACCGACTGGTGGGGACTTGGCTAGCCAGGGAACCAAACCTCTGCCGAGGTTTCATGGTCACTGACAACGCAGCCAACATTAGTAAGGCGGCCAGGCAGGTTCAATTTGTGCACATTGCTTGCGCTGCACACACTTTGAACCTGGTGGTGCAGGATGTGTTTGGGCTTAAGGAGGCAAAATCCAGCGCCAGTAAAGGTTAGGTTTAGTTCCCACCCCAGATCCTGCTGCTTCCATGGCTGCTCTTGTGGACCAGTGCTGCAAGACTGCTGGCCACTTACACCAGAGTGAAAAGGCAAGGCGCCTGCTCAAGGCAAGGCAGATTAAGCTGGGCCTGCCTGAATGTTCCTACCCCGTGGAACTCCACCTTTCTCTTGCTCCAGTGCCTGCAGGAGCAAGAGGGAGCCATTCACCGCCTGGCAAGGCGTAGTGGCTTAGATGCGTGTGATCTATGCACTGCGGACTGGAAGATCATTTCCGAGCTGGTCTTAGTACTCGAGCCATTCTGTGCTGCCACAAACAGCTTGTGTACTGAGGCAGCTATGCTGAGCCGGGCTTTGCCCACCGGTCTTCTCCTCGGGAAGACCATGGGTAATCTCCAGGCCACTCTGACCACTAGGGACGCAATTGCCCTGGCAGGTCAGCTGAGGGCTGGGGTAGTGGAACGGCTCACGACACCCCTGGGTGCATCTGCGACCCAAGGATGAAGGGCAGAGCTGTCCCCCCTCACCAGCTGCCCAGGTGGAGGGACCTCCTGGTCGAGCACGTCAGGCGTGCAGAGCAGAAAAGGCTAGGTGCAGATGATGACCAGGAGGAGGGGGCTGGTGCGCAGCCTGGCAGTGCTCATTCCACCCTCAGCAGCACTGCCACCACCACCACTTCTTCCCAGTCCAGTGGCAGCAACGGAGCAGCCAGTGCCATCTCCGCGTTCCGCCACTCAGTGGTTCATGGAGGGCTTCCTTGGTGTCTTGCCATGGGGACAGGAGGAGCCAGCCCCTCTCTGCAGTCTTGCTGAGCAGTCTGTTCTGCTCTACCTGCAGGAGCCGGCAGAAGGCCAGGAGACGGAGCTGTGCCAGTTGTGGGCAACGCGCTGCCATGTCTGGCCAGACTTGGCAACCATTGCTGGCCGGTTCCTCTCATGCCCACCAACCAGTGTCTCGCGTGAGAGGTTGTTCTCCATGGCCAGGGACATGGTGACCCCTCTACCCTCACGTCTGGATGCTGAGTTGGTCAAGCAGCTGGTCTTCTTGAAGGCCAACCTTCCCCTTCTGGGCTACCCTGAGCTGGCCGTGGAGGGTGAGTGATTCGCATCATCTCCCTATGCAGCGCCTCCCATGCCATGGCAGCTCATCCCGACCAAGATGTGTCACAGCAGATATATAACAGATATATCCAGCAGACACGCACACAGGCACTGCTGCACTGCCAGCCTGAGAATGGTGAGATGGGGCACTGCTGCTGTTCTGGCACTCAGGGCTAGGACAAGTGAGTGCTCCCTACATCAGGAGGGAGGGGTTCTTCCAGATGTTGCTGAGAGTGACTACAACTCCCATTCCCCACTGTTGCAATGGCTGGCCACCATCAAGACTAATAGGGACAATGGGAGTTGTAGTCACTCTCAGCAGCATACGTCTGTGGATCCCTCCCTCTTGCAAGAGCATCCACTTGCTTGGTCCTGAGGGCTGGAAGTCAGAAGCGGCACACCATCCATCACAGAGGCAGGCTGCTGTGTGTGCAGGCACAGGAACACTTCTGGGATGCTATGTCCCACACATGCTTATGTCGAACTACACACACACACGGAGTATATTGTCACAGAGGGTTTGCTTTGTTTCCCTTTAACGTTGGGAACACCACCTACACCACCACTCGCTCTGGGCCACCCCAGTGCCCCCCAAGTGCAGTTATAGGGCTGCTGAAACCCCCATTATTCCCTATGGGGAGAAAGCTTAAAGAGGCGCAAGCTTCAGAAATTCTTTTAAAATCACCTCTTTGCCCAATTCCTTTGAAATCTGGGTGGTAGCAGGCACTCATTGGGGCACTACCACCCGACCCACTCTTCTGCCCCCCCAAACCCCTTTTCTGCCCCAAAGACATACAAACTTCACAAATTCTTTAAAAATCAGCCCTTTGCCCAATTTCTTTGGAATCTAAGTGGTGGCAGACACCCATTGGGGCACTACCACCTGACCCACTGTGGCACTCCTAGGAGGCATCCACAGACAGAAATGGGCACTCTCTGTCCCCATTGTCCCATAGGGTGGATACAGGATACATCAATGACAACAGGAGAGCTTTGCAAAGAACAAGGTTTCCAAAGGTCATGCACATCCACTGTGTCCCACCATCTCCCCCCGTAAAGAAATGCACATGATGTACACACAACAGTGTGAAACAACAATGAAATGCACTGCCCCACGCGCCCCCTCCCAATGCAGGGTAACAGCAGCAGCCAGCGACAAGCAAGCAAGTGTGCTATCGCAGATGCAGCAGACTAGGGCCAACAACAGCATCAAATGTGCCCTGCCCTCCCTCCCCCAAGCATTTTTCATCCACAAGCAAAAGACACAGCAACATCTGTAGCACCCAGCCATAGAAGTGGGCTAAGTAAGGATGCAAAACAACATTCTTCCAGTGGAACAGCGAGGTTTGGCCCCCCTCCCACCTACACAAGTAGAAGAGTGATGATGACAACAATGGCACACAATTTTTTGGTGCATTTCTTTGACATTTCTGCGGCACCAGCACAACCTATTGTAGATGCAAGCAATCTAGTTTGACTAAAAATGATGATGATGCTAGAAGTCACAATATGGCCCAATCTTCATTGCAAAGAAGTCCCCACACAGAGAGAGAAAACCTGTCCTGTGCCCATCCATGAGGTCCCCAAAATACAGGCACAACAAATCATCCAAGGCATTTGAATGGCATAATAGATATATACTTCTAGACTTGAGATTATGTAGTGGGGAAACAAAGTATACCTGTGAATGCATGCTCAATGAAAGGGTTAGTGGGTTTAGGGTTAAAATTTTAGCCATGGCCTCAGAATGCTAAGTGCTCTTTAAGTCTGTCAAAAGACAGACATTTGAGGGCACCAGCATCAAGTTCATCCTTGGCTAAGGTGGGGGGTGGGGGTAGGTGGGTATATGTGTGCTGCTGCTTTAGTCACAGTCCTTCCATGGGTAGGAAAAAGCAAAGCAAATAGGGAATAATGGGGGTTTCAGCAGCCCTGTAACTGCACTTGGGGGGGGCACTGGGGTGGCCCAGAGCGAGTGGTGGTGTAGTGGACATAGGGTGCCAACCACCCCCATACCCACAAGCCCATTGGGTACTGGGTATTGTTGTTTCTGAGGTGTTCTGACTGTAGATTCTCTGGTAGCAAAAGAAAGTGGATTCATTGTTTGTGAATGAATGGTGCCACAGGCACCAACCCATCGCAGAAATGTCAAAGAAAAGCAGCCCTTTACTCAATTCCTTTGAAATATGGGTGGTAGCGTCCTTGCACCCATTGAGCACTACCACCCACCACACTCCACTCTTGGCCATCCCGGTGCCACCAACATGGAGCTATAAGTTTGCTGGAATCCCCATTATTCCCTATGCAAAAAATCTTAAAGATGTGTAAACTTCAAAAATGCTTTAAAAATCACCCCCTTGCCCAATTTCTTTGAAATTTGGGTGGTAGCTTCCACCCATTGGGCACTACTCCCCCCCTTTTGGCCCTGGGACCCTTTTTTTATCTGAATTGATTTGGATTTGGAAAATTTGGGTCCAACTCGAATCTGGGGTGATTCGGGGGTGTGTGTGTGTCAGATTCAGACCCAAAACAAATCGGGGGTGTTTCAATTTGGGTCCAAATCAAAACAAAAAAATCGATTAGTGCACACCACTACCTCCTACTTCTATTCCCGATTGTTTTGATCAAGTCTAGAACAAACAGCTTTGTTCAAAACCTGGACTAGATGGGGATAAGTTCCTGAAGCTTCTGAGATGCACAGAGGCCTAGTCTGGCTTGGGACATCTCCAAACTATTGTGGATCTAAGCAGACAGTGGTGTGACCCTGTTCTGAAACCAGTCTGCCTCATCCTGAATCCAGCCCAGGCTTTGGTTTTGGTGGAATTTAATTCTAATCATACTAGAAATTTGGAATATTTTTTTTTCCGTTCTGAAATCAGCAATCCAAACCACAGAGAACAAATGTTACATTAATCTGCAAGAATAACTATCTGGTTTGGTAAGAAGCTTACTTTTTTGTCTTTTGGACTTAGCTGGCTCATTAACATGTTCATATTGTCAGAATTCCACTCCCAGGTACGGCTAGTAAAATATTCTAAAAGTGTCATATTCTTTTCCAAGCGACTGAAGATTTTCATCATCCTGAAAGATAGAAAGGAGACATCTGAAATGGATGATTCAAAATGCTTCATAATAATGTAAGAATATGCCACCCTCCAAGGGGCTGGACACTTCAGATCAGTGGCCTGGCCATCACTCCAGTCATGTTTAAGCTTGTACTCAAAACAAATTTTGAAAATTATTGTCAGAAGTAGAGAGTACAGTGTAAGCATAGCCAAAATGGCATTGTAAGTTGACCACTGATGCCAAAATTTGAAAAAAGTAAGTTAATACAAGAATTTACGTTGTTGCTTATTAAATCAAAGTATATGTCAGCACATATGTGAAATTTTTTTGAACTATACTTATGGCCCTAATGAATAAATCACTAGCAGTTCATAAAAATTAGGATGAATATAGCTTTTTAAGTATCCTAAGATGATATATATCCTCTGTAACCTGGTACAACCTTCCCCCCTTCACAATGCCAACATTTCCCCCCACACTGTCATCTCTTAATATTTGTTCGAACAGGTTACACGCATCCTTAATTTAAAAAAAAAAAAAGCCCCACGCCACTTCTTCACAGTTCAGAATTTAGCAACTGCAGGAAAGGCAACTCATACAATGAGACGGATGTTCTTGTGTATGCTAGAAGGGCATTCTCCTGCAGTGGATACAGCAGTGAAGCTTCGCCTTACCTTGGCTTCCTTCCAGTTAGCCTCAGATACAAATCATAGAGAAAGGCTGGGGCCTTGTGACTGACAGCTGTCCAATACTGGTACATCAAATAGTTTGAGGTCATGTTAGCACAAGGTATTCGGAAGGCTTTCTCCAGGGGGTTCCTTTTGTATGTGGATATGACGTGATATTCTGTAAGATAATGGAGAATGGATGTTTTCATCAAGAGTCGGTATGTTGAGCACATGCTTGCAGAAGCATATAGATATGCCTAAATAGTGGTAAGACATTACAGGAGGCATGCTGAAATGGCTGGAATTAAATGTTTTGCACAGTCAGAAATCCTACTGGAAGGGGAGGGAGACCTCTTTCAACCTTATGAACTATACTCATTGTTCACAAAAACAAAAGGGCAGCATTGTTATTAAGGATTCAAAATACAGAGCTAGCCATCTGATTAGTCCAGCTATTGTACAGATTTCTCTTAAATTTACATACTGAATGAGATGTTCCTCTGTTTTGGCTTGTCTCGAACAGGACATGATGCCAGGAAGGGGATGGGTTAGACATTCCTGACTTTTCTTACTCTTTCGTGTTCTAAGCATACATAATGCTAGATGTTTCATTAGAACACCTTTTTGGATGGGGTTTTGTTTAACAATCAAACAACACTCGTGGTGGGAATGGCTAATCAGGATTGGAACCAGGATACATGGGGAGGCAATACTGAACCCTTCCTGATGCCCCCCTATTGCTATTAAGTGCAGGAGGGAAAGGTCTCTCTGAAGCAGGGGTTGCAAAATGGGGCCCCTGAAATATATATATTTTTTTACTTAACCCATGAGCATTCCCACAAAGTTTTAATTTACAGGAAAAAGTCTCTTTTGCTTAGGGTAGAGAAAATGTGTACAAACGTTAAGAGATATGTAACATTTTAAAGCCTAGTTCTAACAAGCACCAAATGATGGTCAATCTATATCTGGCCTGTATCTACATGTGCAGCTGCCATTACTGAATTTCCATTCAATTAATTCCTTGCACATTTAAAAAAACAACAAACCTAGCATGTCAGGGTGAAAGACAGATATAATCCTTCTCCATAAAAATCTAATTTTCTATGTGGAGCATCGGACATGGAGAAAAAAAGCATGAACCTTTCCCCCCGCACTTTGCCTGCAGTCTGAAGCTGAGGTGGTATCTATCTGTCAGTTTAGAAAGCTCGGCCTTAAAGTGTAGCATCTCTCTTTTTGATTTGTATGAAAGAAGTAGGTAAATGTAATTATTTGTCTTCAATTTTATGCCTAAGCACATGTGCTATGCGATTGTGAAGCTTGTGCTACACCAGTGAAGCTTGTATTGAAATCAATACAAATAGGATTTATTTTTTGTTTTTCTGGTCATACAACTCCTCAGAGACATATTATATTCTGCTATCACAAATGAAAATAAAACAATCTGGAATTAGCAGAGCTAGTAGTGCTGTTGTTAAGACACCAAAGATAAATCAGAATCAGAAACACTTTATTTCGGTCATCAACCAGTACAAAAGCACATCATAACGTCATTAAAAAGCAGTATGGGATTTACAGAAAATACTGTATAACCGATCTTGGCCATGAGTACAATGGTTTGTACTCATACCGTTAAAATTGGACAGCAATAGATCAAGATAAAATTCATCTGAGTGGCTAGGAAAAGACTTCAAAAAGGTGAAATAAGATTTAACTGGATATCCCTGTAAAGGTCGCAGTATAGAATAACATGTGTGGTGATAATAGCACCTGAGCCACAAGGGTGTAGGCGCGAAGAATATGGGATCCCCTTGAATTTCCCCTCAAGTACAGCAGTCAGTAGCACATTAAGTCATGCAAGGAATAATGCACGTCTAAATTTATGGAATGTTATATTGCTTAAGTAATCTGCGGGTTTCAAATTAAAAAGCTGATTATCTATAAACAAGCCTTTTGGTATTTTGGAAGCTTCAACTTGTAATTCAGTGTCAAGGATACATTGTTTAATGATCTTCGTGGCTTGATCAAGTCCCAACCTGATAGGTTCTTCCGGTGGGAGCCCGTAAAGTTGTAATTTTGTTGAAACCATCCGCTTCCATTTTGAGTTAAATGAATCGACCAGTGTGAGAGGGGCCAGGCCCACTTGGGAGGACCTCAGTTTTAACCAAAATAAAAAAAATACATCGCCAGTTGCCCGATTCCAATGTAAAGACACCTACTTCCCACCTAATGGTGGCATTTGAGACACAGCTAGGCACCTGAAGTATGGATCTGAGGAATTTCGTTTGTACAGCCTCCACAGGTGAGAAGTTGTCAAAGGGGCCCAATTGGGTACCATACATGAGCTGTAGATAGACTTTGGCCAAAAAAAGTTTAATGGCAGTGGGAATATAAGAAGCACCCCTTGTAAAATGAAAGGAGCTAACTGAATTAGCTAATTGTTGGGCATACTGTGTTATAATTTTAAATGGGCCAGGCAACCACCAGAAGTATGAAAAACCACGCCAAGGTATTTGAAGGTTTTAACTTGCTCTATCATGTGGTCATTCATTTGCCACCTATAAAGCTTAGGATGTTTGGCAAAAACCAGTACTTTCATTTTCTGCTAATTTACCTCAATGGCCTCATCCACACAATAAGAAGGTGAGTGCCCATCTAAGCCCAATAGGGGTGTGAGACAAAAGAACCATATCGTCAGTACACAATAGGATTGAAATGTGCCTGTATGCCAATTTAGGAGGGTGGATGGAAAGGACATTCATGTGGGCCACTACTGAATTGATGTAAATATTGAACAAGTCCAGGGCCAAAATACACCCATTTCACACCTCTGTAAGTTGGTATTTCAGCAAAGAAATGGTCCTGCACATTACAGCGAACCCTCAGGCAAGTATTTTTGTGTAACTTATAAATCAGTAATAGGAGGCGCTTGTCAACAGATAGGCCTTCAATTTTAGCCATAATCGATCCCTAGAGATAGAATCAAAAGCTGATTTCAGAACTATGAATGCAGCGTATAGGGCAGAACGAGGGTTACAGGTGTATTTCTCAGCTAAATGTTGAAGTATGAGTGCTTGCTCTATTGTAGAGCACCCCTCACGAAACCTGCCTGTTTGGGGGCCAGGATGTTATGAGCATCTATCTAATCAGCCAATTTCAACAAAAGATGTTTCTCATATAATTTACTGATAATGCTCAAGAGAATAATAGGATGGTAATTGGCTGGATCTTCTCTTCTCCCTTTTTTAATAAATAGGAATAATCATGGCAACTCCCCAATCATGCAAGACTTTGACAGTGTTATCAATGAATGAGGAGTGTTATCAATGAATGAGGATTTACATCAATGAAGAGGCAAAAATCAGAACCCACCAGTCTAGATTGGAGCGTATAATCTCGATAATGATATAATCGTTCCCAGGGGACCAATGGTAAACAAATACTTTTGGATGGGACAGTACTGCCAGTGGTACATGAGATGGTGTTGGGGTGTGTGAGTGAACTTTAACTCTTGCAAACTGGCTCTCCACCACAACAATATATTGTTGCTTTTATTGTAAGCTGCGTTGAGCAGCAATGTGCTGGAAGGATGGGATAGAAACGTTTTCAATAAAACAACAACAATTAATACATCTTTAGTCTCAGGCTGTTTTGTTCCTCATGACCCCTTATTATTTTTACTGATGTATCTAAAGAAGAATCAGTCAAGGCTTTAACCAAATTATGCCAGCAAATTTGGAGAATGACACAGTGGTCAACAGATTGGGTCAGTCTACACAGCCATAGCCATACCCATTCCAAAGAAAGGAGACTTAATGGATTGTGCAAACCACAGCACAATATCCTTAATTTCACATGCTTGCAAAATAATGCTCAGGGTCATTCAACACAGATTAGAGCCCTACATGGAAAGGGAAATGCCGGATGTTCAAGCTGGTTTCAGAAAAGGCTGAGGAACAAGAGACATCATTGCTGATGCACGCTGGATAATTGAGAAAGCCAAAGAATACCAGAAAGAAGTCAATATGTGCTTTATTGACTACAGAAAAACCTTCGATCGCGTCGATCATGTCAAGTTGTGGACTACCCTTGGGAAAATGGGTGTCCCAGAACATCTCATTGTTCTCATGAGAAACCTATACACAGGACAGGAAGCCACAGTTCAGATGGAACATGGTGAAACAGACTGGTTCCAGATCGGCAAAGGAGTAAGACAAGGCTGTATACTTTCTCCTTATTTATTCAACTTATATGCTGAACATATACTGAGAGAAGCTGGATTGGAAGAAGATGAGCGTGGTTTTAAGGTTGGAGGAAAAAATCAATATCATGCGCTACGCGCATGACACCACTCTGATAGCTGAGAATGCGAATGATCTGCAAGCTCTTGGAATGAAAGTCAAGGAGCACAGTGAAAAGATGGGACTATGACTAAATGTAAAGAAGACTAAACTAATGACAATGGGGTACAGCAACCAGCCTCAGAATTGATAATGAAGACACTGAAGTGGTGGATAGCTTCTGCCTTTTAGGATCGACCATCAACAGTAAAGGATCCAGCAGTCAAGAGAGAATCTATGTGGTCACTAAGAGTCGACACCGACTTGACAGCATTTAATCAATCAATCAATGTAAAGACTATGAAATTAGAAGAATGCAGATTAATCACACAATGAGCCCTTTCTCGTGACCAATGAGTAAGGGCAATAGGGTTTGCAGGAAAGAAGCCCTGAAGAGCTTTCCTCCCTGTAGACGAGCAGTTCCCCTTCCTTGGGCCTATAAATGCTCGGGCTGCCTGCAGCCCAAGCATTCATAGAGCCGGGAGGCTAGAGTGCCCGGCAGTGGGGAAATCTCTCAATCCATCCAACCATGCTCCTCATGCGGTGCGTGGTGGAATTTCTGGAGGCTCAGCTGCGTTTTGCCAGCCTTCAGATGGCCACACCACTCAGTGCAGCATGGCTTGTGTGGGTGTGTGATCAGTGCTGCCGAAGACGATGTCCAGATCATCTGGGGAAGAAGTAGGTGTGATGCTGTCTTCCCCCTGCCCTCCTGAGCCCCACACAATTAGTTCGTGTGAAGGACCTTAAAGTGTCTTAAAATCTGAGCTCTAAACATCAAGTCAATGCGTTCAGAAAGGTTCTAATGCAGTACTTAACCCTGCTCCCTACCACAAATTACCAGCCTGCTTAAAAACTTTCTATTGCCTGCTTTAAAACTTCCAAGAGGCTTTGGAGGGAGGAACTCACCATTGCTGGTAGTGTCAGCAGGTCCCTGTTCACCCCCTTCTTTAACCCTCTAACACTCTGCCTCTGTGAGCAGTGGCAGCTTCAGTAGTGCTTGAAGTGCTGATGATGTTCCCTGTCAGTCACCATCTCTTTTTCTCAGTCAGGAAATGATTGCCCATCATGTTGTAAGAAAAAAACAGGAGCCAGCTGCTGCAAACCCGAACAGGTCTTCAAGTGCTTCTAAAGCTTAGGGTTGCCATATTCTGGCTTTCCAAATCCGTGTGCCTAATTTGCATAATATGTATATTGGCTTGAAAATCATTTTTGAGCGGAATAGCGACTGCATATTTTGCTCCATAACTGCTTCTACAAGGGCTAGAGCTTAGCTTTCCCCCTTTTCTCTTTTAAAATGAAAGCTGAAATCCAGGCGAATCTGGGTGGGCCAAGCAATCTGGTGAGATGCTTAAAATCCAGATGAAACCTGGAATTTTGGGGGGCATGGCAACTCTACTAAAGCTGCTGCTGCTGTCCACAGAGGCATAGCATTTAAAAAAGTTTAAGAGAAAAGGTCTCTGAAAAAATAATCTCTGATCACCGGTGAGTGCTTAAAGAGAAGGTTGCTCTGGTGGCAAACTGTATAAGGGACAAAGTCACTCTGCAGAGAGTGCAATGGCATCAGTGTTAGCTGTGATTCATTGTACTGAGTAACCACGTGATGAGAAAACAAGCAATGTACATGCTCATGTGTGTGTCTGCCCCTAGAATAGAGTGACAGTTTGCAAACGAGTTGCCTTCATTCCCCTGTACAAGCAATGCTACAGAGAAACTCTATATCACTAAAGGATGTGGGCCCTACCTTACAATGCTACTCCCAAAACAGCCTGTACTTGCATTCATGCAAGTTTACACTAGCTTCCTTGGGTCCCCAAACTCCATGTAAAGGGGGAACTCACAACTCCCCATAACATACAGTATGGGTCTTCATCCTTGCCTTGGGCATCAAGGGATTCAGAGCCCAGAGGCTTCAACCCACAACCTCCTTAAAGTAATCTTCTTACATTTCAGTAGCCTTAGCTCCACAGACTTTGGTGTCAGTTGAATGCAAATCAGTCAGGTTAAGTGATTTATGGGCTCCACTGCTGAACTAACTTGTTTTTCCTCTGCCCCCCCTGCTGATACACTCAGAATGAACAACTGCTTTTGAAAGCACAGTGCTGATTTTGACAGCATAGGCTGCACCCCATCCACACAAAATTCCTGCTGACCTCAATAAGTGCTTTGTGCATAACGTGCAGCAAGGGAAAGAGATCTGCAGAGTGAAGCAGAGAAAATTCTGCCTGCAGTCAATTTACAGAAGCTGTATCTAAGCTTGTCTCATGTATTAGGAGGCAAGTGACTAACTCTTGAACGACAAAAGAACAACAAGCTATCAGAAGATGATAACTCAGGCCACAGATACAAAGTTTGGTCACTCTTATCAGCTTTTTTCACAAGAAAACTACATGCTAGAAGCTAAAGTGGTGTGTGGAGGAAAGATTAAGCCACTGATATAGCAGAATGGTACTTAACACTCAGGAGAAATGGATGGTAGCTTTGATTCTGCTAGTACAGAATAACTGGAGATGCTAGACAATGTGGTAGGCAGAAAAGGATGTACTTTCAGAGACTTACTAAGTTATAATGTTTTCAGAACTTTCAGGTCCCATAAAGGTAAAAGACCAAAGTCCTGCAAACCTTTACAGTGTACAGTCTTTCCTTTCTTTCCCAAATTTCTGAGGGGAAAAAATTGTAATTAGCACAGAAGAAAATGATAACAAGAAATTCTGAAAGATATATGCCGGCCCCCATCCCCTGGTGCCGGTGAGAATTCAGCTGCTATGCGTGTATGTGCTTTTGAAAATGCCAATCCTCATTTGGGCAAGGTGGGAGCGATACTTAATTGTGGGCTATTTGCTAATTATCTGGTTACTTTTGATGGGGAGTGGCAACACTTTTTTTTCTGTGCTAATTACAAAAGATGTCATTTTGCTCAAGGTATCTTTACCGTGGGTGGCAAAAAGGAGAGGGAGGGAAGGGAGAAGGAAGCGCCTTGCCATGGGATGCCCCAAAATGTTCTTGAAGAAGACTTTTGGGCATTTTAAACTTGGAAGCAGGTTGAAAAGATATCATATGTCTTCCAAGGAGGGAAGGGAGAGAACTCTAGACATCATCCCGTGATCTCCTGAGAGGAAGGCTGGGATAAAAGGCTTTAGGTACAAGAATCTCCCCCCAACCCCCGGAATGTATGTGTTTGCATGGTACGATGGTTCTTTGAAATAGGAAAGGAATAAAGAACTTCTCAACGTCTGCTGAGGGGATGCCTGAATGGCAATTCTGCGTCCCAAATGGCCCGTGTCTAAGGACTAGGATTCAGATGGTATACGAGTCTAGTGGCTGGCGATCAAATCAATTGGCTCGGAAATTTGGGAAAGAAAGGATTATATTCTCTTTCTCTCTCTCTCTAGTCCATTCAAAGAGCCTGCCTGCCTCCATTCTCAGGGCTCTGCATTTCGGTTGATGCAGCAGGCTGGTGGTTGTTTGGTGCTCAGTCTGTTTCTTTAGCTTGAGATTGTGAGACTTGCAGGTAAAGCAGCTTCAAAAGCACAGGCGGTGGGAAATAATATATGCTTTTCTTAAATCGATGAGACTTACTTCTGAACAAAAGTGCCTAGAATGAGCTGCACACAATTCATTTCACTGAACTATATTTCAATAGGTGTCAGATGGAGGCAGCGGGGGGGGGGGGAGCCTGCGATCCTTTAACCACTTTTCTCAAAATCGTGTGCCCCAAGGAAACAACTTAGCAACATTGACTAGGAGGAAGACTCCACTGATCTCAGAGGTCATTACGGGCTTGATAGTGGGGGATGAGATGGGGAGGAGGCGGCGGCAATGGGTATTAGGCTGACCAAGGCAAAAGGAGGCGGGCGACGGGGGTCGGGGGGGGGAGAAAGCAAAGGAGAATGGGCGAAAGGACAGAGAATGAACTGGGGCTCTTGTGATAGGCATAGGGGCTGGGAGGGGGGAGAGCAGTCATGGCGTCGGCGGAGCAATGGAGAAAGGATGGGAAGAACAAGGCAGCGATGGGCAATGGAGGCGGCGGCGAGCATCACACTGACCAAGGCAGAAGGAGGCTTGAGAGTGGGGATGAGAAAGAGATGGTAGCAACTTAGCAAGCTGACCAGCCCCAGAAGATTCTCGGACTAAAAAGGGACAACCTTCCTGTGCAATCTAAAAAGGAGAATTTGTTCGTTTGCAAAATCTGCAGGAAAGAGGGGAGGGAGTGGTCTGGGGATCCCCTCTCTGCCGTTTGACATCTTGTTTCCTCAACCGGATGCAGAGTAATCGGACCTGTCACTTTCATTCAAGTCAAGTGCTGCTTCCTCCCACCCCCACCTCAAGGCTGCAAGCTCCTACCGGGACAAGCCCCCGTGAGGAGCGAGTTTACTGCTAAGGATTGGTTCTCTAAACTCCGTCTTCCATGGAGCAGCGGGCACTATTTGGAGAAGTACTATAGTACTACTATTTCATGCCATGCCACTCAAGAGTAGAGTCAGAGAGGCCAATTGCGCAGGTGCGGTGGAGCCCAAAATGGCCGCTGTGCCGAAGTTTGAAAGCCTGAACGGGCCACAGGCACTGAGAATGAAGGCCGGCAGGGGTAGGGGGAACCTCCGTGCACCCCCTGCCACCCCAAGGAACACCCCCATAGGGGAGAAGGTAAAAAAAATGTTTTTAAATTTAAAAAATAGATAAATAAATTTGCGAACCCCCGCCAGACCGGACCGAACTGGAGGGGGTTCGAGGGGTGCCTGATCGAACTGGCCCGGTCAGGTTCGAGTCCGGTCCAGACTCGAACCGAACCAGGACAGCCGGTTCCATGCACACCCCTAACTGAGGTTCTAGAAAGTTGTGGAGAGGCTTTGCACAGGCACAGAAAATAACTACACAGAGTAGATGAAGAAGAAGAATGGAATACTGATATGATATGAGCACTGTTCATAAAGCTGATGAGAAGGGGAAAGGCTGGAAATACATTGTTTCAGAGAGCTGGATGTGGTTTGCAACAGGGATCAGTGATCACAGTGTGAACACTCATCATATCTTTATTATTATTTCTGGTAAATAGCTTCCCTACTTGCATGGTCAGAAGCCACAGTGGGAGAAAAGAAATGGAGGGCAAAATTCTCTCAAGCTTCTTTCAGTTTTCCAAACCCCTGCTAACTGGGCAAAGAGGCACCTTTTACCATGGCGATTCTCTTTATTTAGCAGGGGGAGAGTAACTGGCCTTATCCACCCCCAGCACAGGACCTCCAGTGACTGTTGCTGGTGTCTATCTTGTGTTTCTTTTTAGAATGTGAGCCCTTTGGGGACAGGGATCCATCTTATTTATTTATTGTTTCTCTGGGTAAACCGCCCTGAGGAATTTTTGGAAGGGCGGTATAGAAATTGAATCAATAATAATAATAATAATAATAATAATAATAATAATAGCACACACTGAAGTTAAAAGAACAATTGGAAGTGAATACATCAGGAGAGTTAGAAAAATCCTCAAGTCCAAACTCAATGGTGGGAACACCATACAAGCCATAAACACCTGGGCTATACCTGTTATCAGATACACTGCAGGAATAATAGACTGGACCCAGGCAGAGCTAGAGATGCTGGATCATAAGACCAGGAAAATCATGACCATCAATCATGCTCTGCACCCCCGCAGTGATGTCGATAGGCTATACCTCCCTTGCAGCTCAGGTGGAAGAGGAATGCTGCAAGTCCATCAAACAGTAGAGGAGGAGAAAAGAGCCCTTGAAGAATATATCAAGGACAGTGAAGAAGATGCACTTAAAATGGTCAATAACCTGAAACTATTCAACACCAATGAAAGAAAGCAGGCCTACAAGAAAGAACAAGTCAAGAACCGAGCAGAAAAATGGAGAAATAAGCCCCTGCATGGTCAATATTTGCACAATATAAGTGGAAAATCAGACATCACCAAGACCTGGCAATGGCTTAAGAATGGTTACTTGAAGAAAGAAACAGAGGGTTTAATACTGGCTGCGCAAGAACAGGCACTAAGAACAAATGCAATAAGAGCCAAAGTCGAAAAGTCCACAACAAACAGCAAGTGCCGCCTTTGTAAAGAAGCAGATGAAACCGTGGACCACCTAATCAGCTGTTGTAAAAAGATCGCACAGACTGACTACAAACAAAGGCATGACATGGTAGCAGGGATGATACACTGGAACATCTGCAAAAAATACAAGCTACCTGTAGCCAAGAATTGGTGGGACCATAACATTGAAAAAGTTGAAGAAAATGAAGATGTAAAAATATTATGGGACTTCTGACTACAAACAGACAAACATCTGCCACACAATACACCAGATATAGCTGTAGTCGAGAAGAAAGAAAAACAAGTCAGAATAATCGACATAGCAATACCAGGGGATAGCAGAATAGAAGGAAAAGAAATAGAAAAAATCACCAAATACAAAGATCTACAAATTGAAATTGAAAGGCTGTGGCAGAAAAAGACCAAAATAATCCCAGTGTTAATTGGCGCCCTGGGTGCAGTTCCAAAAGACCTTGAAGAGCACCTCAATACCATAGGGGCCACAGAAATCACCATCAGCCAATTACAAAAAGCAGCTTTACTGGGAACAGCCTATATTCTGCAACAATATCTATAACAATTGACAATAAAATTCAGCCATCCCAGGTCCTTGGGAAGGACTCGATGTCTGGATAAAACAAACCAGTCAATAACACATGTCTGACTGTGTAAACAAGAAATAATAATATATACGTATGAAGTAACTACAATTTTCATTAACAAAACCAGAAAGATTTGAGTTGAACTGCCTATCATCAACCTACTTCTAGAATGATGTTTTTGTTTTTATTTTGTACATCCAGGCATGAAAGAAAGTTAGAAATGTGCCACTCAAAGAAACGAAACAAAACAAAAACTCCAACCTCTCTTGAAAATGGCATTTTTTAGCAGTTAATTGCATACAAAGGGGAAGGAATTTAATTCGAGAACTGCCTGGGAAAAACCTGCCTCATAGCAAATTCTACT
The DNA here is from genome assembly GCF_027244095.1 of Hemicordylus capensis. Classification (NCBI taxonomy): domain Eukaryota; kingdom Metazoa; phylum Chordata; class Lepidosauria; order Squamata; family Cordylidae; genus Hemicordylus; species Hemicordylus capensis. The sequence goes on from NC_069661.1 coordinate 129,356,435, forward strand.
GTTTCAGCATTTTTGTTACAAAAAGCTTGAATTCATACTATTATTTCTGGGAACCACCTTTCAAATATTGCGTAACAAGTGTTCTTTCAAATCTTCGGCTGGCATCCAGAGCAATGGAGCACTTGCAGAACAAGCAAATTTGCAGTAGTGCATTAAGTTAGCGTAGTTGCATTAAAAATAAGATTTGTGCGAGAGCCCGATTGCATTATGATGCCCTTGCACAGAAGTTCCCATCCCCTCTCTGTATGTATGGGTTTCTTTGCATCTCCTAATAATTATCTACAAATTCCTTCTGCACTCATCATACCAGCACTTAGTAAGCACTAGATCCATTTGCATTGTTTCATACATGACATGGCAGCAAATCTGGGTTTGCCACCTCTGTTCCTCAAAATTACACTGCAGCCAATTCCAGCTGCTTTAAAACAAACCTGTATGATACATTGCCTAAAAATAACACTTGTCCCATTTTCTCATGCATATGCTACATTTTTTTGTTGTAGATGTAAAACATCTTACTGGTTAACTAATGGAATGGGATGGTGGGAGACCTATGTTAGAATGTGAACTGCTGCTGATTTCCTCTAAAATGGCAGGGGGAGGACTGCAAAGCACAGAAGTGGTGCTGAATCCTTTCCTCGGCCTCCACTATTCCTCTTGAAACCACTTCCCTCCACTGTTTTCCTCCCGGAGTGCCCTAAACTGGAAGGCAGTCAGGAGAAAAACTGCTGGGGAAGACTGCCTTCCTCTACCAGAGAAGAGCCCTCAAGGCAACCCAAATAAAATTACTCTAAAAGACAATAAAACCAATTTAAAACCATTCAAATCAACCAAACAACAGTAGAGGAACTATAAAAATTAGTGAGCAGTAAAAATAACTCTGTAACATAAAGGCTATTTTAAAAGAATCTTGTGGCACATTAAAACCTAACAGATCTATTGTGACATAAACTTTCCTGGACTTGGGTGGACTTCGTGTTATCCTCAGTCAGTAGGCAAACACGCCCCCCCCCCCGCCCACCAACACACACACACGACCGGAAATAATAGTACTGTGAACTGTACTGTAGGCTAAAAGGCCATAAATGCAAGAGGTACAGTAAGTCTGACGTTAGTTAAAATACATGCAAGCCAACAGGATAAGAAAATATCAATATTAGTACAGTGACTATTCACAATACACAAACTGGTAATCATACAGTTTTCCTTGCTTTGTTACATTAATTCAGTTTAACAGTAAGGTTCAAGCTGATATGCTGATCCTTTGAATTTTCTTTGCTTTCCTAATTTTAACTCTGTTTTTATTTTTAACCAAAAATGCCAGTTTTTGGTTTAAAATAATGCCATTGAATATGCAGGTAACAAATATACAGAAAACTTGCTTTTGCTGGCAAACACAACTGTGTAATTTTTTAGTTTAAGATAATAGTGAAGTTCTAGAACTGATGATTTGATGTAAATAGTAATGTTCCTGAGTTCAAAACCTTGTAATACTATTTGCTTTGCCAAACTGGGATTTAATATTTTGAACAAAAAAGTAGTACAAACAACTTTAGTTGTTCTGATAGCCAAACTCTAATCAAAAGGGGGAAAAGTTATTAGTTATTAGAGGTATAACAGATATACCTCCTTAGGAAAAGGGTTCCTAAAGTATCATAACAACAAGCCCAATGTATAAATTGTTCTCATCCAACTAAATAAATTTATTTTTTGATAATTTCATCAAAGGTTTACTGCTGTGACCCACAATAGGATGCTGGTGGAGGTACTGGGAAGAACAGAGCCTTTGGAATGGTGCTGGATAGAAATCACATAAATACATAATAATTAAATTCTGATCATGCCAGAGGAATCCATCTGAAAACTAAGAGTTTTCCTGGCGTATTTAAAATTGGCCCGATCCACATAGATGCTACTTCACCCAAATTGGTAACCATACAGAGAGGTACCCAAGTGATCTGGTATTCTAGTGGCCACCATTCTACAAAGCCGGCTTACTACACGTCCTAACCTCCTTCAACATGTATACTGTGAACCAAGCTGGCTCTACCCACTTTCTGCACTGTGGAGATGGCACCTCTAGCACAGCACACAGCAGAGCCTGTGCAGTTGTTAGGAGTGATGCAAACATGTATTTCACTCATGCCACAACATTTCTGAATGAAGAGGAAAGACACCTCCTTGCCTTCATTGGTCCTGCATTACCCACAGTGGGAATGTGAATCTTGAGCTGTGGCTGCAGCAAGCAAACGTTTAGGATTAGAATGGTGCAGTCGGCCACGTCTGGAATCTGGTACCATTTTCTTGGTGTCTCCTATGCGGTAAAAACTTACCCATCTCTCCCCAGCAAAATGGGTTGATGCCACCTGTTGTACAATTGTAAATCAGCATTGAACTGGGCCTGAAAAGTAAGGGGAGGAAGAAAGACCATTTTAAATGCAGAACAAAATCCACATGGAGTCTTATTTAATTTATAATGGCTATCTCAGTGTTTCCTAAACTTCTGATAGCCCAGGTATGCTTCTTTTCTAAATCAAAACTACAATTACACTTCACTCTTATAGCCAAAAGGTTAATCCATCCTCAGAGAACTCACTCCCTGAGACTATTCCCACGACTGGCCAAAAGCGGGCTAAGGGAGCCCAGCCCGCTTTTGGGCGATTGTGTGCTGCAACGGGAGTTGTGTGGCTCCCGGCAGCTAGCCACATTAAACCCCCTCCCCTTAAATGAGGTTAATGGAGCAATCACTCTGTTACAGCAGTCACACAGCCACTGCCAAGCAACACTTCCATGTGGCAGGGTTGTCTGCAACTATCGTATAGGTAAACTATTTGCTATAGCGACCTGCCCTCTGGTGTGAAGAGTTCTCTATGTGTCAGGATGAATCAGGACTTCAACTGGGAGCCTCCTAAGTCACATACTGATGGCCTTTTTGGTAAGTGCCAAAAGGAGGAGGAAAGGGCAGCACGACCCTCCCAGGCCCCAGTAAGGCTCCACCTCAGAGGCAGCCCACTGATTACTGCTGATCTGACCTGGCAATAATACTTCTAGGTCAGGCCTGCATTTTTGCCTGGACAACAGCCAGGTCCTGGCTGTGCTCATGTGATGCCCTAGTCTTAATTCAAGTGTCTCTACCTGTGCTTTCTCTAGTCTTACAGTCTGCCAGCTCCTCTGCCTGATGCTTCTTGCATTCTCATTTCTTGCATTCTCACTTTCATTTCTATAGTTCCTTTCCACTGGATGTATCAGTGGTCAGCCTATGGCCTTCAGCTGAATCTGCCTCTAGACTGACAATTCTGTCCATCTTCCCTGACTCCAGTTTCCAGCATGCCAGGATTTATACCTTCAGGTTTTGTGCTTGGCTGTGTATGAAGCCGGTCAGCACAGTAAGAGAGTGGCACACATCACAGCTGTTTCTTTACTGAACTCACATGGCTGCCATAATGTCCAAAACATCCCTTGGATGATATAGATTCTGGTAATGATGTATTTAGTATTTAACCGTGTTTCCATAACCGGTTTCTCCTCCAAGTACTCTAACATAGTTATGCACCATACAGGTCTAAGAAGCTACTCTGGAGAAATGTAAGAGGCACTTGCCCAGGGCATGACTTAGGGAAATGGTGGAGAGCTGCATGATAGAAAGCTGACTTCCCAAACAGATAGAGACTTTAGGAGGTGCTGTCTTAAACACAGAGGTGTGTTTCTGGCCTATAAGGAATGTGTAGATTCGATAGTTTTCACACAACAGCATAATTAGGAGATGATAAGCTGTGCCTGCTAATAGTAGCCATTCTTTGTAGCTCATATATGCACAGGAAAACTCTGCAAGAGATATCTGGAAGTCTTACTTTGGGCTTTGCACCTTACCAGTAGGGACTACTGCAGCTAAACTGAGACACGCCCCCCCCCTTCTTACGGTTCGATCCCACTGAATTCTACGGGCCTTATTTCCAAGTAAGTGTGTATAGCAATGCAGCCTCAGGCATGTTTTTCCAGAGTTACAGAGAAACTTACTTCCAAATAAGCAAGCATAAGATTCAGCTACTCATCTGCTACATGTATGGTTGTGCCATTGTGCCCTAGCAGATGCAGCACTTGGGAAGCAATAAAATATGTTGCTTGTCCTAGTCTGGCACTCTGACCATTGCTTATGCAAGCAAGCAAAGATTGTGCCCACCAAAAATGGGATCTTGGTAGTGAAGTCTTCCACTGTCTGAAAAGTACTTCTTGCTTTTAAGTTCAGACGGGCATTTCAGCTAGTAAGTGATAATTTAGGTTAAGAGACCACCCCTTTTTATCTAAAAACAGAAGGAAAAACAGGGAAAGCTATCTTTTAAAATACAAAGCTATTTGCACATTAGTTTCCTAGGCTCCAGAGATCTGCAAGGAAAATAAGTCACTTCATTGACATAGTTAAAGCCAGAGGCAGGGACTAGTATGCGCTTGAACAAACTATAGTCCACAGCATAGTTGCAACCCCACTCATTAGAAAAGAGGGAATTGGAGGGTGGAGATTACTGCTCATTATATTGATTGGAAGTGACAAACTGCATTAACTCCTTTGAGAAAGTGAGGACATGGAGAGTTTAATCCCTACAGTCTATCAGGGCTGCTAGAAGGGAACAGCACAGTTCAGCAATGTGGATATGAGCATACAACAACAATGTTCTATGCCAGATCCTCTATGTTCTTAACCCATGGAGTAGTCAGAGGTTCTTAACCTGGTGTTCATGGGTTTGTGGGATAGGTTAAGGTGGTCCATGGAAAATCTTTGCTGCACTACATTTAATTTGCTTCCTGGTGAGTCAGAATAAATTTATTGAAAATAAATATTCTGAGCACGTACTTCCCCCCTCTATTTTTTACTGGAATGTTATGAAAATATTATGATTGTATTCTCTCGATGAGAACAATTGGTGAGTCCCACCCGCTCCTGCAGAGTGTGTCATGAGAACCTGGAATTTCCAGGCTATCCCGTTTATTTATTTATTTATTTATTTAACATATTTTTATACCGCCCAAAACCCAAGTTCTCTGGGTGGTTTACAAAACAATAAAAACAACCAATAAAAAGATTGACACATTTCAAAAATTAAAATTTAAAAAGTTAAAACTATTAAAACACAATTAAAACAATATCTAATTAAAAGCCTAGGTGAACAAATGTGTCTTGACTGCCCTTTTTAAAGGTTGTAAGAGATGGGGAGGCTCTTATTTCAGCAGGAAGTGTGTTCCGAAGCCTCGGGGCAGCAATGGAGAAGGCCCATCCCTGAGTAGCCACCAGATGAGCCGGTGGCATCTGCAGACGGACCACAGTTAAATCGCTATGGTTAAGCAGCATTTAACCGTGATAGATAACCAGGATTGGTTATCTGAGTTAAATCATTTATTTATTTATTTATTTGATTGATTGATTGATTGATTGATATAATAAATGCTGATTAACTGCAGCCGTTTAACCAGGATTGCCTGGAAATCCTGGGTTATTATGACACACTGCATGGGAGCACATGAGGCTCGCCAGTCATGATCAACTCTTTAAACGCAATCATTCTCATTGTGAGAATGTGGCCTCTATAAATGGGGTGGCGATCAATGGGTAATACCTGAGAATTGGGGTGGGGATGCAAAAGTGCAAAAAGGTTAAGAACCCCTCCTGTATGTGGTAACTTTCTTTTCTTATCTCCTGACCACTAATCCCCAAACTATGTACATCAGTGTGTCTTAAAAACTCCTGTGAACTCACTCACAAAACAGGCTGTTTGCTACCTCAGCATGATTCATGCTCTGGATGTGCCTCTGTCCAAGCAGTCTCCACTAGGTGTAGGTAATTCATTGCATAGGGTGTGGCTCAAACATCCCATCACTCCTGATGTCAAGATGTAGCAGAATTATCCAGAAAAGGCTTCCTTTGCATCACTATATGAGTCACTTCTCTGTGTGTGCCTCTCTCCAAGCAGGAGGCCGACCCAGAATAGTGATTCATGCAAAAACATATCATCCGAGGAGGGATATTCTGACACACCTTCAAGCTTTTTTCAGTGTACAAATGAAGTACCCCTCCAATTTCCTTCAGAAAATAATTGTGCCTCAGCTATCAGAAGTTTGGGTGGGTAACATTGCTTAAGAGTGAGGTGAGAAACTCCTGTCCACACTGGAACATTTCCTAATTGGCCATTTAGCATTTTCTGTCCCAGTCGGGCTAAGCTGAAAGAAGAAGGGTGGCATCTTGAAAAATCCTCACAACCCTAAATGTTATAACTTGAGAACAGAGGTGCACCTGGGTGATTTTGGAGCCTGGACGTAAAGGCCTTTGGAGGCCCCCCTTCCCCTGCAAATTAAGTATCATCATGCTCTGCTTGGTGACTGCACCATCTGGGACAGACTAAAGAGGATTTGGGGGCCTCCAGGGGCTGTGGAGGCCCTGGACATTGGCCCCGAAGTTCAGGGGTAAGAGCGCCTCTGCTTGAGAAGCAGTTGTAAATGAAAGAGTGCAGTCATACCTGTGGACTGCTGTGTACCAGCCAGCAGCAAGGGTGATATTGATAGCAACATCTACTGGAACAATATCTGCTACTGCATCCAGATTGCATTTTACCGTCCGTATAATACCCTTTCCAGCCTGTATGGTGGAGAAAAAGTTAGCATTTCATTGGCCCAATGTCAAAGAAACTGAAACAGAATTCAGATTCTGCAATAATCGAGAACAACTTTGGTCAAGCTTTGATCATAACCTTGTAATGATTGGTGGACTCCCCTTGGATAACATCAACAAAAATTAACTTTTTGAGATTTCCTAAATATTTTTTCAATATTCCTGTGGAAAGCCCTGAAATGGGTGAAGCATGCCCAGCATTTACCTTGAAAAGGGGGAAGGGATAACTGGCAACAAGACAGACTCACTAGAGACCAGGAGAGACTTGAAAGACTTCTCCTGTTTTTAGTAAGCTCTCTCTATCACCAGTATCCCCTCCTCAAAGGTAAGGGGATGGTAGTGATGGGGCATGGGCTGAACCTCATTTTGAGCTGCATCTGAATTTGAAGGGGTCAGGGGCACAGTGGGGTAAGGATTTTTGAACTGAGGGTGAGTTCAGATTTGAACTTCCTCAATTGGGAATTCATCCCCATCAATATTACTTTATGGTTTGTCCAGAGCGTTCACCTGTCATAAAATCCTGGTTAGCTCTCTACATAGCAAATAGATTTAAAAAATCATTTTCCTTCCAACAAACTCCATTCCTTCTCTACACCAAACCCACATGGAAAGCCACTTCTGCAATTATTTGAAAAGTAGTTGGGACTCAGAAATCTATGCATATGCCCTAAAATAAATTTCTGGCTTCTTATCCCAGTATCTAAACTAATTAGTCCAGTCTTACAGTTTGCGGTTTTTTCCAATGTTTTATGGCATGTCATTTTGGGAATGGGCCATACTGCTTTGCAAACAGATCAGATCAGAGTGCAAGGGAAAGAATGCAGAGGTTGCATTCTGCCCCTGTGGCTAGTATCTGTAATGCTAGTATGTCCACAGGGGGTTATGGTTCCTTGGGCAAGGATTAAGGACGTGATCTCTATTTTTATTTTAAAGAAAGCTTTGTTGCTTGCTAGGATGGACACCCAGTGGTGGGCACTCAAGGCAGGCAGAGAGTGGCACCCAGCTAGCTGTTCAGCAGGCATGGAGTAGGGAGAGGGTGTCCATCTTTGCTTCCCATGGTGTCCTCTAAGATACAAGAGGTGGTTCATAGCTGCATCAAGCATCATTGAAAAACCTGATTTTTCTATTATTGATGAATGCATTATTTAAATAGGCTAGCAGAGCTGCCCTTGTAACTTCAGAATGCATTTGTTCTCCACTTTTGTAGCTGGTCTCTGCTTTACTTGCGGCTTATATAGATTTATTGACTGTTACATGCATAGCCTGTGCTTCCTCCAAGAAGCTCAGAGTGGTGCACATGGTTAAATTTATCCTCCCAACAGCCCTATGAGGAAGGTTATGCTAAGAGATGTCCCAGAGTCACCCAGTGAGTTTCATGGCTGAATGGGGATTTGACATTGGATTTCCCCAGTCTAGTCCAGCACACTCTGGCTCAGAGTCCTTTCTTTCTTTCTTCTTCTTGTTGTTATTTATTATTATTAGTATTCATTTCTGAACTAATCAGGCAGACAGAGCTGCCCTGGTGACTTCAGAATGTATTTAATCTCCATAAAAGCAGCCTTTTTGAACTGGTCTGTGCTTTATTTGTGGCTTATACACTTCTTTTCCTCTGTGGGTTTGATCCTGCCTTGGGACCTTTTGCATGCAAGGCCTGTGCTCTAGCACTGAGTTATGGCTCCCCCCCTTCTTATACTCAAAAAGTTTATACTTGTAACTATACATACCGCAATAAGAAAACCACTTGTTCCATTGAAATTGTCAATCCACCCCTGAAAAGAAAAATGGAAAATAAATGCGGCTGGGGTTTGCTTTGCTTTGCTTGAGATTATGCATAGCTGATTTCAGCCTGCAAACTGGTGCAACCCACAAGCAGGTCAATGGAGTCTAGTGTGGAATGTTGCTGCCCCCAAATACCAAGGTTATGGAGAAAAATGTTGAAAATGGGCATTTAATGCAAATGGCTCAGCTGGGAAGTAGCTTGCCTAGGGAGCAAGAGGTTGCTGGTTTGAATCCCCACTGGTATGTTTCCCAGACTATCGGAAACACCTATATCGGGCAGTAGTGATATCAGGAAATGCTGAAAGGCATCATCTCATACTGCACGGGAGACAGCAATGGTAAACCTCTCCTATATTCTACCAAAGAAAACCTCATGGCTCTGTGGTCACCAGGAGTCGATACCGACTCGACGGCACAACTTTACCTTTAAAGGCTAACAAACAAAAAAGAATTTAAGTTAATCTCAAAGTGCTGATTCTCTTGGAGCAATTGCCCCTATTCAGGTTTTTGGGGAGATAAACAACAGGGGAAGATCATCACCTTCATGCCCTGCGTTGGTCACTGCTGAAAACAGAATGCTGGATTAGACAAACCTTAGTCTGAGCCAGCATAGCAATTCCAATGTTCTTATTATTTTTTTATAATTCTGAATAAGAGTCCTGTGTTGTTCTGGATGCTTTGACCCAGATCCCAGGCTATGTCTAAAGAATGTTTGGAGAAGAGGAATGATAATGTTAACAAGAACTGACTTGTATAGCTGGTTCTTTGATCAACAGGAACCATAGTGCTGGCTTGTGTCAGTGACTACTTTATTTCAAGAATAATGACTACCAGATCAAACTTTTAAATAAAAAGGACATTCCAGAGATTCAGCATCTATTTACAAAGTGTGTGTTGTCTACATTTAAAAATAAAATAAAATAAATGTTCTGTGCCCACTTAACTCAAATTAGAAACATAGAAAGATAGGAAGCTGCCTTGTACCGAGTTAGACTATTGGTTCATCCAACTTAGTATTGTCCACATAGACTGGCAGCAGCTTCTTAAAGGTTAAAGGAAGGAGTCCCTTTCAGCCCTATCTTGGATAGGGAGGGAGGGAACTTAAAACCTTCTGTATGGAAGCCTGCAGGTGCTCCTCCTCAGACTGTACCTAAATCCACAGTTTTTCTGTACTTGTACGCAAATGCAGAATACGCAAAGTCCCCTTTTGATGAAGCCCTGGGGCTGTAAAGCAAGACTCATTGTCCATCAGGTCTGTGATGTTTTTCAGCGAGGCAGCAACATTTAAACTAAAAGGCTACTTTCACAAGCAGTCTAACCCAAGCTAGGGCAGCCCAGCCTGGGTTAGGTTGCTCTTGTGGAGTGCTAGGATCGAGGCTGATCCTATGGAGAGGAGAGCTGGGCTTGTGGCAGCAAGCATGACTTGTCCCAAGAGCAAAGCAGGGTCCACTCTGGTTGCATTTGAATGGGAGACTTGATGTGTGAGCACTGCAAGATATTCCCCTCAGGGAATGGAGCCGCTCTGGGAAGAACAGAAGGCTTCAAGTTCCCTCCTTGGCTTCTCCAAGATAGGGCTGAGAGAGATTCCTGCCTGCAACCTTGGAGAAGCCACTGCCAGTCTGTGTAGACAACTCTGAGCTAGATAGACCAATGGTCTGACTCAGTATATGGCAGATACCTATGTTCCTATGGCGCTGCCCTGCCTAACCCGACTTTTAACCCTAGCCTTTAGTCAGGGTTAAGGGTGTGAGCATGCCCTTAACCCCGGTGCCGGGGTAGTGTGTATGGGCTGCACACAGTCTGAGCATACACAGAGTTGGCCACTTAGAGCGCCTGACTCCTGAGGGAATTGCTCAATGCACTGTGCTCATGGCATCGTGCACTGTGGGATTTCTGGAGGCCGGGAAAACAAGTCCCAGCCTCCAGCGATCCGTGCTGCATGGAGCAATGCAGATTGCGTGGGCGTGCAGGGACGTGACGGAGAGCAGAAGAACGATCATCGGGGGGAAGGTAGGTCCATCCCTGCCACACACACACACCCACCCTTCCTCCCCACCGCTAGCATGGTTGTGTGCAGGACCTTTAAGAGTTACTTGGGAAAAAGGAATGTTTGGCAATGTGATGCATAATTATATGAATTCATTCCAGATGCAACTGTTCTAAATACATGCTGTGATCTCTTCACTATATAACAAGAACATGTTTATTAAGCTGTTGAAAATCCATACTGAACATACTTTTAAAGATCTTAACTATTTCTTCAGCTAAGAATATTTACAGAATCTTTCTTTATTTCAAATATATATATTAAAAAGCAATTCTTAGCACATCACAAATACTAGCATGGTCTATCTATATACTCAAAGTTACCGGCATAGCCTGTCTGTTTACTCCAGAAGGCATTCATCCCCACACAAAACTGATAATGCAATCCCTCCAACATGACACAAAGGGCAAGCCAATGCATATTGTTCTGTCTCCTTTCTACCCTTGTTGGCCAGAAAAAAGCATGAAGGTCCAAGGAGCGCACTGCACTGCCTTTAAGATTTCCAGCAAGCATTTTTCACAACAGTTTCCTGCCAGAAAATTGCTGGGAGCAAAGCGACTGCTGCAGATGGGTTTTCAAAGTACTCAGCAGAAATGGAAGCGCACTCATGCTTACAGGGAATGGCTCTTGCCAGCTGGCTCCCACGATGGATGGTCGAATGATGGCAGCATTTAAGTTACCTTTCTCTTGCTGAACCAGGTACTCTGTCAAGGCTTTGGTGAATGTGTAGGTGTTGGGCCAATCCCCAATCAGTTTGGGTGTGATCTCTTGAATAAGGGACTCATCCATCCACCTAACAGGATTGAAAAGCAATATGCTGCATCAGTGACAACCAAAGGGGGAAAGCGGGTGGGGGTGGCAGATGACTAGCCAAATAGCCCGAACAATAAAATACACTCTCCCTTGCAAATTGAGCTTAAAGCCTTCTCCGCCTGCTGCCCCTGGGCTTTGGAATGCGCTCCCTGTCGAAAGAAGAGCCTCCCCACCTCTGGCAACTTTTAAAAAGGCACGGAAGACAGATTTATTCACCCAGGCTTTAAATTACATTGATGGTTTTAATATTTTTAATATTGGGTTTTAAATGTTTTTAATTGTTAACTGATCTAATTTTAAAAAGGATTTTAATTGTAAACCATCCAGAGATGCAAGTTTTGGGGTGGTACAGAAATATTTCAAATAATAAAATAAATAAATAAGGATACCTATAGCTATTTGTTTCTTTGTTTGCTTGCTTATCGTAGCTCTGCAAAATTCAGTGTCTATTTAAGCATAGTAGGAAAGCTACACTTCCGTATATGTAAGGCCACAGATATATACAACAGACTAACCACAGATACATTAAAAGGGATTATCCCTGGATGACCTGATGTAAAGGAGGACAGCAGGGTTCCTAGACAGTTTAGAAGAGGAAATCTAGGCAGGTGAAGCTTCTGTCACCCTTCCGTGACAAGCTGTAGCTAATATCGAAATTCCCTCTTCTATGTGCACTGCAATCTGCCATACGACAACTGAGCAGGTGAAGTTTCCCACATCACTTTCTCTCCAAGCCAGGAAAGCTCCATTTGCTAGGTTTTTACATGTTGGCCTGCAGCAGAAGAGCCTGTTTAAAAAAGGCAGCAAGCCCAAGTAAATTATTACTTGAACATCGTTTATTTACAGACTTTCTACCTAGTCTACAAATTAAGATGCTTAGATGCAGAAGGTGGGAGGGAGGGCAGGAGAGAGACTGAGGCAGAAGGTGGGGGGAGGGCAGGAGAGAGACTGAGGCAGAAGGTGGGGGGAGGGCATGAGAGAGACTGGGGCAGAAGGTGGGGGGAGGGCAGGAGAGAGACTGGGGCAGGAGGTGGGGGGAGGGCAGGAGAGAGACTGGGGCAGAAGGTGGGAGGGAGGGCAGGAGAGAGACTGAGGCAGAAGGTGGGGGGAGGGCAGGAGAGAGACTGAGGCAGAAGGTGGGGGGAGGGCATGAGAGAGACTGAGGCAGAAGGTGGGGGGAGGCAGGAGAGAGACTGAGGCAGAAGGTGGGGGAGGGCATGAGAGAGACTGGGCAGAAGGTGGGGGAGGGCAGGAGAGAGACTGAGCAGAAGGTGGGGGGAGGGCAGGAGAGAGACTGAGGCAGAAGGTGGGGGGAGGGCATGAGAGAGACTGGGGCAGAAGGTGGGGGGAGGGCAGGAGAGAGACTGGGGCAGGAGGTGGGGGGAGGGCAGGAGAGAGACTGGGGCAGGAGGTGGGGGGAGGGCAGGAGAGAGACTGGGCAGAAGGTGGGGGGAGGGCATGAGAGAGACTGGGGCAGAAGGTGGGGGGAGGGCAGGAGAGAGACTGGGGCAGGAGGTGGGGGGAGGGCAGGAGAGAGACTGGGCAGAAGGTGGAGGGAGGGCAGGAGAGAGACTGGGGCAGAAGGTGGGAGGGAGGGCAGGAGAGAGACTGAGGCAGAAGGTGGGGGGGAGGGCAGGAGAGAGACTGAGGCAGAAGGTGGGGGGAGGGCATGAGAGAGACTGGGGCAGAGGTGGGGGGAGGGCAGGAGAGAGAGACTGGGCAGGAGGTGGGGGGAGGGCAGGAGAGAGACTGGGGCAGAAGGTGGGAGGGAGGGCAGGAGAGAGACTGAGGCAGAAGGTGGGGGGAGGGCAGGAGAGAGACTGAGGCAGAAGGTGGGGGGAGGGCAGGAGAGAGACTGAGGCAGAAGGTGGGGGGAGGGCAGGAGAGAGACTGAGGCAGAAGGTGGGGGGAGGGCATGAGAGAGACTGGGGCAGAAGGTGGGGGGAGGGCAGGAGGAGAGACTGAGGCAGAAGGTGGGGGGAGGGCAGGAGAGAGACTGAGGCAGAAGGTGGGGGGAGGGCAGGAGATGAGACTGAGGCAGAAGGTGGGGGGAGGGCATGAGAGAGACTGGGGCAGGGAGGTGGGGGGAGGGGCAGGAGAGAGACTGGGGCAGAAGGTGGGGGGAGGGCAGGAGAGAGACTGGGGCAGAAGGTGGGGGGAGGGCATGAGAGAGACTGGGGCAGGAGGTGGGGGGAGGGCAGGAGAGAGACTGGGGCCCAGAAGGTGGGGGAGGGCAGGAGAGAGACTGGGCAGGAGGTGGGGGGAGGGCAGGAGAGAGACTGAGGCAGAAGGTGGGGGGGAGGGCAGGAGAGAGACTGAGGCAGAAGGTGGGGGGAGGGCAGGAGAGAGACTGAGGCAGAAGGTGGGGGGAGGGCATGAGAGAGACTGGGGCAGAAGGTGGGGGGAGGGCAGGAGAGAGACTGGGGCAGGAGGTGGGGGGAGGGCAGGAGAGAGACTGGGGCAGAAGGTGGGAGGGAGGGCAGGAGAGAGACTGAGGCAGAAGGTGGGGTGAGGGCAGGAGAGAGACTGAGGCAGAAGGTGGGGGGAGGGCATGAGAGAGACTGGGGCAGAAGGTGGGGGGAGGGCAGGAGAGAGACTGGGGCAGGAGGTGGGGGGAGGGCAGGAGAGAGACTGGGGCAGAAGGTGGGAGGGAGGGCAGGAGAGAGACTGGGGCAGAAGGTGGAGGGAGGGCAGGAGAGAGACTGGGGCAGAAGGTGGGGGGAGGGCATGAGAGAGACTGGGGCAGAAGGTGGGGGGGAGGGCAGGAGAGAGACTGGGGCAGAAGGTGGGGGGAGGGCAGGAGAGAGACTGGGGCAGGAGGTGGGGGGAGGGCAGGAGAGAGACTGAGGCAGAAGGTGGGGGAGGGCAGGAGAGAGACTGGGGCAGAAGGTGGGGGGAGGGCATGAGAGAGACTGGGGCAGAAGGTGGGGGGGAGGGCAGGAGAGAGACTGGGGCAGGAGGTGGGGGGAGGGCAGGAGAGAGACTGGGGGCAGAAGGTGGGAGGGAGGGCAGGAGAGAGACTGGGGCAGAAGGTGGGGGGAGGGCATGAGAGAGACTGGGGCAGAAGGTGGGGGGAGGGCAGGAGAGAGACTGGGGCAGGAGGTGGGGGGAGGGCAGGAGAGAGACTGAGGCAGAAGGTGGGGGGAGGGCAGGAGAGAGACTGGGGCAGAAGGTGGGGGGAGGGCATGAGAGAGACTGGGGCAGAAGGTGGGGGGAGGGCAGGAGAGAGACTGGGGCAGGAGGTGGGGGGGAGGGCAGGAGAGAGACTGGGGCAGAAGGTGGGAGGGAGGGCAGGAGAGAGACTGGGGCAGAAGGTGGGGGGAGGGCATGAGAGAGACTGGGGCAGAAGGTGGGGGGAGGGCAGGAGAGAGACTGGGGCAGAAGGTGGGGGGGAGGGCAGGAGAGAGACTGGGGCAGGATGGTGGGGGGAGGGCAGGAGAGAGACTGAGGCAGAAGGTGGGGGGAGGGCAGGAGAGAGACTGGGGCAGAAGGTGGGGGGAGGGCATGAGAGAGACTGGGGCAGAAGGTGGGGGGAGGGCAGGAGAGAGACTGGGGCAGGAGGTGGGGGGAGGGCAGGAGAGAGACTGGGGCAGAAGGTGGGAGGGAGGGCAGGAGAGAGACTGGGGCAGAAGGTGGGGGGAGGGCATGAGAGAGACTGGGGCAGAAGGTGGGGGGAGGGCAGGAGAGAGACTGGGGCAGAAGGTGGGGGGAGGGCAGGAGAGAGACTGGGGCAGGAGGTGGGGGGAGGGCAGGAGAGAGACTGGGGCAGGAGGTGGGGGGAGGGCAGGAGAGAGACTGGGGCAGGAGGTGGGAGGGAGGGCAGGAGAGAGACTGGGGCAGAAGGTGGGGGGAGGGCATGAGAGAGACTGGGGCAGAAGGTGGGGGGAGGGCAGGAGAGAGACTGGGGCAGGAGGTGGGGGGAGGGCAGGAGAGAGACTGGGGCAGAAGGTGGGAGGGAGGGCAGGAGAGAGACTGGGGCAGAAGGTGGGGGGAGGCCATGAGAGAGACTGGGGCAGGAGGTGGGGGGAGGGCAGGAGAGAGACTGGGGCAGGAGGTGGGGGGAGGGCAGGAGAGAGACTGGGGCAGAAGGTGGGAGGGAGGGCAGGAGAGAGACTGGGGCAGAAGGTGGGAGGGAGGGCAGGAGAGAGACTGAGGCAGAAGGTGGGGGGAGGGCCGGAGAGAGACTGGGGCAGGAGGTGGGGGGGAGGGCAGGAGAGAGACTGAGGCAGAAGGTGGGAGGGAGGGCAGGAGAGAGACTGAGGCAGAAGGTGGGGGGAGGGCCGGAGAGAGACTGGGGCAGAAGGTGGGAGGGAGGGCAGGAGAGAGACTGGGGCAGAAGGTGGGAGGGAGGGCAGGAGAGAGACTGGGGCAGAAGGTGGGGGGAGGGCTGGAGAGAGACTGGGGCAGAAGGTGGGAGGGAGGGCAGGAGAGAGACTGGGGCAGAAGGTGGGGGGAGGGCTGAAGAGAGACTGGGGCAGAAGGTGGGAGGGAGGGCAGGAGAGAGACTGGGGCAGAAGGTGGGGGAAGGCAGGAGAGAGACTGGGGCAGAAGGTGGGCTGAGGGCAGGAGAGAGACTGGGGCAGAAGGTGGGGGAGGGCAGGAGAGAGACTGGGGTAGGAGGTGGGGGGGAGGGGAGTCCGCCGACCCCAAAGAGCACAGATGCTCTGTGCGGGGTCAGCTAGTTACACTTAATCCCTTCAGAGCAAAAGTAACACACCTATGTGCCTCCAGCCCAGCCCAAAGCAACAGGTAATCTGCTACATCCGACAAGGTTTTCCTTAATCTAATGCTTAGGGCAATCAGCTTTGCAGGGCATACTGAGGTAAAAATGAACAGCATGGCATGTGAAGATAGCCTGATGTAACATGCAGACTGTCCTTGATTAGAATGCTGCAATGAATATGAAAGTCTGTCAGTTCAAATTTATACCACTTCACAGCCCCACAATTACGGAATTACATTACTTTGGATGCATGGGTCCTTGGGAGGAGAGGAGTGGTATTGGGGAGTGAGCTATTTAATTCTTGGCCCCCTCACTGCCCCCCGCCCCCATGACCTCTCTCTTCCTGACTGCTTTCTAAACTTGGAGCTCAGCTAGGGGTGAAAGGACAAAGAAACAAGGTGCATGGGGGAAGCAGAAGGCAGAGAAACAGTTCTACATCACTACCAATGCTACTCCTCCACCTCACATTCACATTATTTGCTAAGTATAGAGCTGAGAACTTATGACTGCTGATGTGTTCTGGAGTTCTGGCTTGAGGGGTTTATGGTCAGGTGTGCAAACTGATTCGGCTACAAATCTATTTGTACCGAAATCTAGCTGATTCAGGTGATTTGGAGACAGAACAAATTGCTCATGTGGTCCATTGGCTAGATTCGGGTCCAAATCAAATCACACCAGATTCAATTTGAATCAGTTTGAGATTCAGATTCCTCCTATTAATTTCCCCAGATTCCTTCCTTCCTTCCTTTAAAAGCTAAGCTCTAGCCCTTGTGGAGTTATGGAGCAAAATGTGTGGTAACTAGTTTTCCAAGTGCTTGGATTATTTGGTGTATAATAACTTTTCCTCAATGAGTCCCTATGAGGATTCATTACACACCTTCATTTCTTCTGTTCATGTTGACTGTCTTTTCAACAGTGCCAACTGTCAACTGCCATGTGCCAACTACACCTCGCTCCCACCCACAAGGTAGTGGGGTACTACTCAGTTTATGTTCTAGGATTTTTTTTCAAGTGTTTAGACTCTTTGGTGTCTAATAACCTTTCCTCATAATGAATCCCTATGAGGATTCATTACAAACCACAGAGTCTAAACAACTCAAAAAATCCTAAAATATAAACCGAGTACCCAGTGGCTTGCGGGCTGGGGGGTAGTTGGCACATAAGATGCCACTAATTCCCCACCCCCACCCGCAAAGCAGTGGGGTCAAAATGAACAGAAGAAATGAAGGTGTATAATGAAGACACCAAAGAATCTAAACACTTCAAAAATTCCTTTAAAAAACCCTGAATACCCCAGTGTGTGTGTGTGTGTGTGTAGTTGACACACGGCAGTTGACAGTTGGCACTGTCCAATGACAGCAAAAATGAACTGAAGAAATGAAGGCGTATAATGAATCCTCGTGGGGATTCATAATGAGGAAAGGTTATTAGACACCAAAGGATCTAAACACTTCAATATTCCTAAAAAATAAAATGAGTAACCCACTGCCTTGCAGGTGTGGTGGTGGTGTAGTTGGCACCTGGCAGTTGACAGTTGGGACTGTCCAATGATAGTCAAAATGAACAGAAGAAATGAAGGTGTGTACCTCATAGGGATTCATTATGAGGAAAAGTTGTTAGACACCAAAGAATCCCAAAACTTGAAAAATAGTGACCGTACATTTTGCTCCATAACTCCACTTCTACAAGGGCCAGAGTTTAACTTTTTGTTTTAAATTAAACCTGGGGATCCATGTTAGGGTTAAGATAGGGGGACTTCGAATCCCCATTATTTCCTATGGTGGAGATATACAAAATCAGTAAAAATTAAAACAAATCATTAAAAATCAACCAAGTGCCCCACTGCCTTGAAATTTGGGTGGTTTTGGACACAAAACAAATCAGGGGTGATTCAATTCAGGCACAAATCAAATCAAAAATATCAATTCATGCACATCCCTAAAGGTAATCCCCATAACGGTAACAGCTTGGCTCAGTGGCAGACTGCATCTCTTGCATGCAGAAGGTCTCGGGTTCAATCCCTGGCATCTCCAGGTAGTGCGGGGAAAGACCCCTGTCTGAAATCCTGGAGAACTGCTGCCAGTCAGTATAGACAATACTAAGCAAGATGCAGAACCTGCCACACTGATTTCCCTCTCCTTATATCTCCACTCCATAGTATGTTCAGTCTTCCCCCACATGGTGCTTAGAGGATACCACATACCAAACTCTAAATGGCTATGGCATGTTTGAGACTGGGTCTTATGTGACTAAATTTACCAACATGCTGAAAGAAGTGGAAGGCAGACAAATAGATAATGTGTTCAAAACCAGAGTATTTTTATGCTTTATTGCACTGTTCTTCATTGTGCAGCCCACAGGCCACTGGTGGCCTGCAGTTACCCCAGTGGTAGCCCCTGGCTTGCCTCTCCCCTACCTCTGGTCCCCTCAGCTGCTGTGCTTACACTCTTTCTTTCCTGCTCCCCTCTTTTCCTTCTGCCACCACTCCCCCGCCCACTCGCACTGCTGCCACAGCCACCACACACACTCACCCTCTCCTCCTCTTCCTCTTGTCACCACGTGTGTGCGCATGCTCTCTCTCTCCTGCTACCACCACACTCGTGTTCTCTCTCACTCCCCTCCTTCTGTCGCCACGTGTGTTGCCTGTCTCCTACCCCACCACCATGGCCACTGCACTCACACACCCTCACCCTCTCTCTCCCGCCCCCACTCCCTCTCCACCTGTTGCCAGGCATGCTGGGTCTCTCTCTCTCTTTCCAGCGACTGCAGAGGTCAATGCCCCCTCCTTCTCTTTCCCCCTCCACAGAACGAACCCTCTCAGTGGCTACGGCCCCCACTCTAAATATAGTGAAGTTCGCTGCTTTCTTCGAATGACAAAGAGCAGGACAGTGTTTGACTGTATGCTTTGTTAAGGGATAAAATAATGAGCAATAAAAGTTAAGATGGCAAATGCTACTATTTGAATAATCATGGGTTTTTGTTGTTAAAGACTTCTGATTTAAGTCCATCTATGTATTGTGCGTTTTGATTTAATAATAAAAACATTTCATAAATACGTGCAGATTTCTGTATGTGCCATTGCCCATCATACAACTCTTTTTGCTCCCGGTAGCGACCAATTTGCACAGCAGCGCAAGCAATTGCTTCCATGCTTGGGAAGACAGTGAATGCAGACATTTAGGCCTCTCCTCCTTGGGCATGCATCTGCAACTACATGGGAGCTGTTTCCTGGTGGTGCAGTTCCACATAACTGTAGTATGGATAGGAATGCTACTATCAAATGGGCGTAGCCAATTGCAGGAGTCTTTCCTAGCAATTCCACTTTATCAAAGGGAGGGAGATTATGCAGTGGGAAAAGTTGATATAATTGGCCTCATCCATGTGGCTGTGCTATACTACACCAACACAAAACAGTTTCCACATGGTAGAAATTGATATGAAAGAGAATTTAATATCCTTCTATCAGTCATCAATTTTACATCAGCAATAAAAGGCAAGACTGTTTTCATCACTTACTCCACAAGGTCAAAGAGTTTCCTGGGCTCCACAGGAGGAGGGTAGATAATTTCCTCTATGTATCTCCGGTTGCAGTTTGCATAGGCAGTTGAAATGTGGATGAAGGCCTCAAGTTTCTGCATCTGGTGGGCGAGCAAAAGGAGCTGCTGTGTGCCCATGACGTTCAACAGAAGGGCATGCCTGTTCAAGAAATCATAAGGTTATGAAGAGAACATAACCTTATTGCTAGAGCTATATACAAGTCAATCCTTTTGGCTTCATTAAGAATTAACAGAGTCACTTCAGACATTCAAAAGAAGCAAGAAGAAAAGAAACCTGGAAAATTTGTGCTTCTTCTCTCCATGCCTTTGGCCTTCTTCAAAGAAGGGAAGGTGCAATCCTAAAATGGGAGAGCACACATGTCCCTGTGGCAGTAACATGCATCTTGCCGTTTGGGGTGATACCTGGAAGTCACGGGTGCTTCCTCTCTCACCATTTGGAGAACACTCATTGCTCAGAGCACATGCTTTGTGCGCAGAAGGTCTCAAGTTCAATCTGTGGTGGTCTTCAGTTAACAGATCTCAGTGAGCAGAACTGGGAGAAACTCCTTCCTGAGACCCTGGAGAGCAGTTGCTAGGCAGAGAAGGCAATACTGAACTAGATGGACTAACATTCTAGCAATAAGGCAGCTTCGTATGGTCAATGGATTATCAAAACTAGTCACTTTCATTGGCAATATGGAAGTTGACACTGTGCACTTAGCAAGCTGAAGATTTCATGCTGTTTCTTATGTTCACTACTTTTGGACAGCTGAAATAACCCTTAAAAATAGAGCCCCCAAACCATATGGTGGGTAACAAAGAAAAATAGATCTAAAAACTTGAATCAGACATAAGCTTGTTTAATGGTGCAGTTTTTCCCCAAGAATGCCAGTGACAAATTTAAACATTAATGTGTCGGAACCAAGTAATTAATCAATTAGATGTCTTTAATCAATTAAAGACATCTAAAGCTCTGAACTATTGGGTAGAAATGTATGACTCTATGATGAAGGCTTCTGTGGTACGAAGGCACTTGCCAGTTAGGACAGAGGCAAGCAGGTGAGTGAACTGATGGAACTCAGCTTACTTGATCATGGGGGAAAACCCCCCAAATAGCATCATGTTTTCCTTTTCAAAGCAAAATTCCACTTAGAGATGAAAGTCCCACTTGAATACATTGGGACTTCTTTCTAAGTAAATCTGGTTAGGATTGTAGTATAAGACACACAAAAACCAAGGGAAGTAAAACATACTTGAGTGGCTCATCAAAGCGAACAGTTGCAGCACAATGGAAGACGATGTTGACCTCAGATATGAGCTCCTGAGTGTCCGCAGGAGTGATGGCCAAGTTTGGCTGGGTAAGTTCAGCATTGATTGGTTTGATCTTCTCATGAAAATTGGGCCACTCTTCTCTGACTCTGTCAAATATCTAGAAATGCAACCAAAGCAATTGGGTAAATTAGGAGGATACCAGACAAAATTAATTTCCAGCTTCCTAAGCATCAAAGTTAACATGAAATAATTTCATTTTATGTTTATGCACAGATACAGTCTACTAATGTCTACTTATAGCCACTTAGACAACTGTAGGCCTGTAAGCATTATATTTGAACTTGGTGATCTATTATCTAACAAAACACAGTCCAGAAAAAACATCACAATACTAATTATAGGGATGCCCTCACAACCACCAATTTAAGAGTAGAAAGCAGTAAACCCACCTATTCAGGCTTGTGTGGAGCCATGAGAATATCCCCAATCCAGATTTTTCAAACCGAAAAGATATTCCCTTCCATTCCTGCCCCCACACCCAAGTCAAGTGGGTGCATGCTACTATAGAGTTCCATGGTTAGAGCGGTTGGTAGGGAGCAGCTGTTGCCATCATGAGGTTTTTCCTGACTTCTGGCAGCACAATGCATGCTGGGAATGTAGGGGCATTTTTGGAGGACCATCCACAGTGGTGTGGGGCTTGCAGCTCCTGATTTCAAAAACGGCCACTGCCAGAGCCTCAGCTGTGTGGGTGCTGGGTTTGCAAACCCAAACAAAGGTTCTAGTCATCTAGGAGTCTTGATGTATGAGCAATCCTGCCCTTCTACCCACTCCCAGATGGCCGTGTAAACAAACTTTATGTCTATTTATTCCAAACATGGAGTCACTGGCAAATCCTCCATGTAAGAAGGGAAATTGAGGATTCTCTAATCACTACCTTTCATTCTTTGGCTCAGAGCTGGGAGATCTGACTACCCAGTGCTCTAAATAGGCCCCAATGGAAAGGAGGCATTCAGGGGGTGGGTAACTTAAATCCAGAACCCATAAAACTTTCTCCTATCAGTCCCATTGGTCTTTCAATCTTCTTCTTCAAGCCAGTCATTGAGTTTTCTGTGGTGTTTTTGGTTAATCCATTCATTGATCCAGGCCAGCTTTTGATTGGTTCTTTAGTTATTTTTATTCCAGTCCTGGATTAGAGGCGGGGCTAACGAACAGCCAGCAGCAAGAGGACTGAAGGCAGATTACACTTGCACCTCTGTACAAAAATATCTGTCTCATTAAAAGGAAAGTTGTGCCGTTGAGTCGGTGTCAACTCCTGGTGACCACAGAGCCATGTGGTAGAATACAAGAGGGATTTACCATTGTCTTCTCCCGTGCAGTATGAGATGATGCCTTTCAGCATTTTCCTATATTGCTGCTGCCTGATATAGGTGCTTACCTGCGGGGATTCAAACTGGCAACCTCTTGCTCCCTAGGCAAGTTATTTCCCCACTGCCTGTCTCATTAAGCTGTTAATATTCCTGATTCAACTCCACTGTCTTGTCCTTGCATACCACAACTCTTTCCTCTGGATTCTACATTCCTCACACCCCACTTCATCTTCCATCCTTTTCTTTTTATCTGCAGGCTCCATAGCCCTAAAAGGGGCCAATTGCCCCTCTGTCCACAATCCTCAGGGGCAACACCTTTCAAATCCATCTTGGCTCTCCAATAAATACTGGTACCTCCTTGAACAGGCTGTATATATCATCTTATGAAAAATTTGGCTGGGGGGTGGGAGAAACAATATTATCCAAACTCTTTGTCAGCATTCATTATCAATGCACAACATTCAGCTATATTTTAACAAAAATGTCCACTAGTTTCAAATTAATGCGACTAAGCATGGCTGAAAATTAAACAAGCTCCAAAGATGATTTTAAATATTCTGTTTATATGATAGCTATTACTTGATGGATGATGAAGTGAGATGTGGAGAAATCATCTGAGAAAATTCTCCAATGTTTCTCTTTGGAGGAAGCCTAAAATTCTATTTTGAATTTCACTTTGGAGAAATTTTGGTTCCAGCCCTTCAAACCCTTCTCAGTTTTGCTTCCACTTTGGCCAATCACCTGAGGTGTCAAGAGGAACAGAGGGAGGGGGAGGATTGTTGTTGGACATAAGAAAAGTTGTAAATAATAGTCATGTGCACACTTCCTTGAGAGCCTGAAATGTGCTTGTGTATGCGTGCGCAGAGGTTTCAGGGGTCCTCTTCCCATTGATTGCCCAGAAAGCTCCTTTCCTCCCTCTGCAGCCCAACCCTAAGCATGACGCTTGAGTTCAGTGAGACTTACTTATTCCCAGGTAAATGTGCATGGGACTGCAGCCTTCGGGACATTACTACACAGCCAGCTGCACTGATTTCACTAGGGCTTACTTTTGAGGAACACAGGATCATGCTGTTCACACCTTTGATTTCATCTGTGGGGTTTGCATTTTCTGGAGACCACGTAAGTTTTTCCTAAACATATGTTGCGAAAGGATGACCAGTTCCCGCTTAGTTTTGCTTTAGGTCAGGAGTTCTTGAACTTGCTGGACTACAGTTTCCATCTTCCATAGCTTAGTTGATATGGCTGTGGATGAGATTATGGGAATTCAGCATCATCTAGGGACCTAAGTTTGAGAACCACTGATTTGGGCTATAGCTGCTGATGGACTGCTGTGAATGTGTTTCAGTTTGCTTTTTAAAAAGCTGCCTCCTGCGCTCCATTGTGTGCATGTATACTCAGAATTTAGTCCCACTGAGTTCAGTGGGGTTTCACACCCAGGGAAGTCAGCCTAAGCTAGCAGTCACTGAGCCCTTTTGCACAATTGGTGAAAAAGCGCTCAAGGGAAATTGGGGGGAAAGGCTATTTGCACTTACCTCCCCGCAGATGATCCCTCTTGGGTCCCTAGATGGGCAGATTACTCATCCACACAATTGCTGGCAGCAACTGGCAGCAAAGAGGGTTGTGGGCTGGGACGCTTAGTCGCAGCCCCCCAAACTCCCATAATGCACTGCACAAATGTGTGATGCATTATGGGGTCCCCCCGATGCCAGCTGGGAGCCCCACAGCCTCTCAGCCCTGGCTGCAAGCAGCTGGGGCTGGCAGATTTTAAAAATGGGGTTAAGGGATTGCTTGCTCCCTTAACCTCATTTTAAAGGCCGGATCTGGAGGCAGGTTTGCCTCTAGGAGCCACAGGGCTCTCAGCGGTTCTGAAGATCAGCCGAGACCAGGTTTGGCTTTCTTGGCCCAGTTTTGGCTGATAGTCAGAAGAGCCTCATAATAAGCTGAGTTGTTCGGTATATTTGTCTTATGATGGTGCTGTTTCTTTTTTCTTTTTGTAAACCAGATGCATGGAAAATCAAGTAAGAACTATATTGTGGCTGGTATTTCTCAGTTAATGCCTGAGGGCAGGATAAATCTAATTGCTTCTAGATCAGGGCTGCTCAACTTTGGCCTTTCTGCAGGTGTTGGCCTACAATCCTTGGCTATTGGCCACTGTGGCTGGGGATTATGGGCATTGTAGTGCAAAAACAACTGCTGAGGGGGCGGGAGCTAAGTTGAGCAGGCCTGCTCTAGATATTGAGTAGTGATATGCCCAAACCATTTACAATTAGAAATGATTTAGCTCCCTGCAGTCAAAATGTTTTGGTGCAGGGTAAGGTGTTCCCTTAAAAGGAGGCAGGCACGTCCTACCTGCTCTTCTTCCACTGCAGCATCACAGTGCTGTACCCTATAAAGTTTTGTGACAGCAGCAACCTGTGCTGCTGTTTCCTTTAAGGCATCCACTACAGTGATGGGACGCTGCTCCCAGCATCCCTCATGCAGCGTCAGTACACAAATGGTGCTGATGCATGCGCCAACGCCATTTGTGGGGCTGCAGATGCACCTTGGAGGAGACAGCAGGACAGCACTGCGATGGGGTGGTGGAGGCTTGCAGCAGGGGCAGGTAGGACCTGCCTGTCTCCTCTTAAGGGAACCCCTCCCCGGCCCCTGGGATGTGCTCGAAGTATTTCGTGCACATACCTAATACTGAGGAAGAAGAGAAAAGATGGTGGGATGGTGGGAGGAAAGATGTTGTGCAGGCTTAATTTTCTTATGAAGCTGTGCAGGCTTTATTTTCCTCTTATGAAGCTGTGGTTGTCTAGTCTACAATAGAGGTTGAGGTGATTCTCACAATCGGCCAAAATCAGGCTAAGGGAGCCTAGCCTGATTTGGGCCGAGCGTGAGAACCACCAGGCTCGCAGGTGAGCCCGGATTCTCCCAAGTGGGTAACCCGCTTTTGTAGTCCTCCCCTTAAATGGGGTTAGCGGAGTGAGCACTCCACTAACCTCGTTTTTGTGATTGTGTATTGCTGCGGTGTGGCTCCGCACTGCGGCAACACATGAAGAGATCCCTGCCAGGAGGCTGAAACAAACCTCCCGCCCCTGGGGGTCTCTCCAGGATACCCCGCACACTTGCATGGGGCATCCTGGACCTTCTGGGGGTCATGCGACCCCCAATCCCCGCAGCCCCCACTGGCTCAGTGACGGAGCTGGCTGTTGTGTGGGCAGCCGATCCGGCCACCCAGGGCAGACTGAATGATCATCTGCGGGGAGAGCAGGCTAAGCTTGCTCTCCCCGCAAACTCCCTAGAGGCGAGTCTCACTGATCGTGAGACTTGCCTCGTTATGTTATTATGACATGGTAAATAATGATGCAAGACCCCTCTTGTACAAGTTTAGTGACTAAGACTGAATCAAAAGCTTCCTAGCAAAATTTTGCTCTTCTTGTTGAACTTGCTCGGTAAAATTGCTTCTTTTGGGGACTATGCAGAATGACTGCAAGTTAACAAAGTAAGTAGGATGTACTATGTTTACTATGCTGTGAAGACTTAGCATGCACTTCATCACTGAAACTGTGGCAAGGTCAGCAAACTGTTTGCTGTACTTTAGACTTTTATAGGACTTGACTGGCCAGTCTTTCAAAAATGGGTTGCTGTTGTGGAAGATGAAAGTATTTGAGAATGGGGCCATTCACATGACTGGGCTGGTGCAGGGTATGGGAAGGCGGCTCCAAGACATCTTCCCCCCAGACAGTCATGGAAATGCTGCTGGGAGTTCAGACCAGATTCCCAGATAATCCACTCTGCACCATGCAGTGCAGAGCTCTGGAGACTGGGATGACACATCCTCCAGATATCCCAAATACTCCACACCACGAGGGCAATGCATTGATGGGATCCCTCATCAGATGGACACTCTAGGTGCCCATCTCTGTGTCTCCTCAACAGATGATCCTGGCAGCTGGGTTAAGGGAGTTCTTGCTCCCTGAACCTTGGCTAAGAGCCGGGCTTGGCAGTGAGGTTAGGCTGAGCGGGAGCGTCGGAATCCACGTGGATCCTGGCACTCCACATGAGCAGCCTAGCCAAGGCTAGGCTGCTTGTGAGAACAGCAAGAACAGCCTTGTTCTCACAAGGCTAGGCTGCTTGTGAGAACAGCCTCAATGACTTCTAAACTGGGTAGTGAAAATAACAATGTTTGGATCTGTGTTTTTGTTTAAGGGTAACTTGTGTAGAAAACTTTCTGCTCTGTTAGCAGACTCTAGATAGGTCATCGTGTTTTCAGCTAGAATAGAAAGGTACTAATATAATGCGCTGACATGACCTACAAAAAAAACTTGTTTCTGCAGAAACATGCTTATATTCAGAAAATGATTGTAGCTGGATGTTTAAGGCTGCTCTTCTTAACACACTAGGCAACAATCCTAAAAAGCTCAGGATAATCATGGTTAGGACTGTGCTGTGAATCAGTGAAGTTCTTCTCACAGTGAGAAAAGCTTCGGGCGGGTCTGCGGGTTAACTTATCCCTCCCTGCAGATGATCACCGAGCTGTCCCTGGGCGGCTGGATCGGCTGCCCACACAATTACTGGCTCTGTCACGGAGCCGGTAGAGGTGGCAGGGATTGGGGGCCACTTGGCCCCCGTAAGCCCCAGAATGCCCCGCGCGAGTGTATTCAGATTAATATTATCAATAGGAGTGCATTTGGATTATTTTGCAGTGTGACAAGCTAAATTGCTGCAATGAGTGGACATCCATTAATAAATTTTCAAACTGTATTAAGTGAGGACTGCTAAAATGGTGGTACAGCACAGAAGGTCCAAAATGCAATCTCTGGCATTTCCAGACAAAGGTATCCTGGTCATTAGAGCTTGGAAAGACCCCTGCCTGAGATCTTGAAGAGCCATTGCCCATCAGAATAAATTATACCAGTCTATGTGGACAATCATCTAATGCAATATAAGGCAACTTAATATGTTCACAGGAGTCTGACCTCTGTTTCAGGAACATATTCCATAACTGATGATATTATTAGCATTGTAGGCTTAAAAGAAAATCTTTGAGCAATTTTAAATCAAAGAACCCCAAGAACTACTTCCAAGTCAAATTTAACATTTTAGTGATCCAATACATTATACTAATTACCCCGTATCCCAATATTGACATGTATTTGCATATTTAATTCAATGACTCCCATCAGCATTAATGTCTCTCTTCAAATGGGGATACAATGCAATATAAGGAAGCTATTCACACACATGTGCAAAACTGGGCTAAGAGAGCCCAGCCTGGTTTTGCATGCCTGTGTGAACGGCCAAGATCGGGCCGATCCTGGCGGCAACACGGTGGCAAATCCGCTTCACTAGCCACCCATAAAAATAAGATTAAATAAGCGAGAACGCCCATAATCTCATTTTTTAAATTGTCTGGAATCAGTCATGGCTGCCAGACTGGAGCCTGGGGAGGGGAGGGGGGAAGGTAAGTATAACCCTCCTTCCCCGCAGTCTGGAACCCTTCTGACTTATCACGAGAAGAGGCTCAAGTTCTGTTGTAATCTTCAGATAATGTACTCTATACGTATAATACAGCTCTATACCTGAGCTGAGTATGTGCATCATTGTGCTCTAGGGGCATGAGATAGCAATGTTGATCAAATGTTTTTGTGCAGCAGCAGTTCTAATTCCCTGCCAAGTCTAGCACAAATAACATAAATGCATTGTGTATAATTATAACTGCCCAAATGTTTAAGGAATTGCAACTGCTTTGGCAAGGTTAAAGGAGTTCCACTTGGATCCTTCCTTGAGTAAAGCAATCATTGGCTTCTGAGTCTTCAGGAAACACCGCCCCAAATGTAAACATTGTAATAATGCCTTAAATGTTTGACAAGGGCTGGAACCTGGTGTCTTAAACAAATAAAGTTCAAGACGTTCTGGAGGAAAAAGTCCCTGAAAGCACATAGTGATGGATTGTACTAATGGTGATAAGAGGATAATGGGGCTACTCAATCACAGGGCCAGTTCAGATGATACTTTAAATGTGTGATTAGATTGCTCTACCCACGTATGAATGATCATCTGAATGGAAAACCATACATCCTCTACCCTAGATTTAAATACTAGATGTAAAGTAAGATTTAGAATGTGGAGTAGTCATTATCATATGATTAGATGATCATCTGAATTGCAATGTGGAGTCCTCCCTGCCCTTAACCACAGAGTTCAAATTGTAAATAGGACAGAGCCCAGGATTGGATATTCCAGTTCTGTAGGTGGGACTTGCATAAGAACATAAGAACAGCCCTGCTGGATCATCTAGTCCATCTAGTCCAGCATCCTGTTTTGCACAGTGGCCCACCAGATGCAGCTGGAAGCCATAGGCAGGAGTTGAGGGCATGCCCTCTCTCCTGCTGTTACTCCCCTGCAACTGGTACTCAGAGGCAACCTGCCTTTGAGGCTGGAGGTGGCCTGTAACCCTCCGACTAGTAGCTGATGATAGACCTCTCCTCCATGAAGTTATCCAAACCGCTCTTAAAGTCATCGAGGTTGTTGGCTGTCACCACATCTCGTGGCTGAGAATTCCACAAGTTGATTATGCGTTGTGTGAAAAAGTACTTCCGTTTGTTGGTCCTAGATTTCCCAGCAATCAATTTCATGGGATGACGTCTGGTTCTAGTGTTATGTGAGAGGGAGAAGAATTTCTCTCTATCCACTTTCTCCACACCATGCATGATTTTATAGTCCTCTATCATGTCTCCCCACAGTCGCCTTTTTTCTAAACTAAAAAGCCTCAGGTGTTGTAGTCTTGCCTCATAAGAAAGGTGCTCTAGGCCCCTGATCATCTTGGTTGTCCTCTTCTGCACCTTTTCCAGTTCTACAATGGCCTTTTTTAGATGTGGTGACTATAGCTGTGCACAGTACTCCAGGTGTGGCCGCACCATAGTTTTGTATAAGGGCATTATAATATTAGCCATTTTATTTTCAATCCCCTTCCTAATGATCCCTAGCATGGAATTGGCCTTTTTCACAGCTGCTGCACATTGAATCAACACTTTCAACAAGCTGTCCACCATGACCCCAAGATCCCTCTCCTTGTCAGTCACCGACAACTCAGATCCCATCAGCATATGCTTGAAGTTGGGGTTCTTCATCCCAATGTGCATCACTTTACACTTGCCAACTTACTTTGGACACAACTTCCTTTTCTACCTGCCACAGTAAATTACACAGGTGGGAACATGTTGCTTACAAGACAGGCATGCTGTTTACAAGTTTCACTTTCTGGTATAAAATAAATGTGAAAAACTGTGTACATTTGAGTTCCAAACATTAATTTTTAGTTTAGTTTATTTGCTGTGAGGGCGGGGGGGGGGGGGGGAGGGTAGTCTTACCCACTAAGGAAACGTCTTAAGGTTCATCCCTGGTCCCTTGTCTTCACTCTCCCAGCTTCCAGAGCCTCACTTACAACCTATTCAGTCACTCCCCCCACCCCTGCATTTCTCCCTGTTAGATCTGACAGAGCATTTTGCTCAGGAAGATCCCAGTCAGGTTGAGGGTGAAGGACTGAAACAGAGGGGCCACAAGAGGAGGGTAGGGGAAGCCAGGCCATCAAGCGGTTCGCTGAAGTTATAGGGGCCGGTCACACCTGGCGCCTTGCTTTCTCTTCCAGCACCCCACTTCCAGCTGCAAAACTGTGAGGCTATTCACACGCGAGTGCAAAACCGGGCTAAGGGAGTCCAGCCTGGTTTTGCACGTGTGTGTGTATCAGGCCGATCCAGGTGGCACAAAAGCGGCAAACCCGCCTATGAAGCCTCCCTTTAAAATGAAGTTAAGGGAGCGAGTGCTCCCTTAACTTTGTTTTAACTATCATCTGTCAGCCACGGCTGCAAGCAGCCATGGCTAGCAGACTCGGGGAGGCATTTGTGCGGTACATTAGGGGAGCTCCGGAAGGTGGGGGGCAGGGCGATACATCCCAGCACCCCGATTCTCGGAGCTACCAGCAGCAGATGGTGCTTCTCTGGGCAAGCAATTTGCCCACCCAGGAAAGGTGGAATGATTGTCTGTGGGGAGGTAAGCTCTTTAGGGTTTCCTCCCTACAAACCCTGTAGCCCTTTCTCACTGTTTGTGAGAAAGGGCTCTGTGTCTTTTCAGACTCCTGAAGAAATCCTTTCCTATAAAAGGGTTTTCCTCAAATAGGTGTGCACTGTATTTCTCACTATCATCTGTCTGTCTGTCTAAAGTTGCCTGGGCCTCACTCACTGACTGACATGAAACTCCCAGACCAACGCACAAAAGACAGAGGGGCTATTCTCACGATCAGCAAAAATCAGGCTTGCTGATCGTGTAAACCACCGGGCTCACAGGCGAGCCTGGTGGCTTACTGGCGGCTAGCCTACTTTTAGAGCTCTCCCCAAAGCCCGGGTTTGCAGAGTGAGCGCTCCGCAAACCCAGGCTTCCCGATCGTGAGTAGCTGCAGTGTGGCTCCTCATTAGTAGACCCCCAGAAGGGAGGTGGTAAGCCGCCTCCTGGCTCTGGGGGTTTCTCCAGTATGCCCTCCGCGAGTGCGCAGGACATACTGGAGCTTCTGGGGGCCACGCGGCCCCCAAGCTCCCCAGCCCCTGCCGGCTCCATCACGGAGCCGGCAATCATGTGGGTGGCCAATTCAGCCACCCAGGGCTCCCTCCCTGCTCATGTGCGGGGAGAGAGGGCTTAGCCCACTCTCCCCGCAAACTATTAAGAACCGGGTCTCATTGATCGTGAGACCTGCCTCAGAAACATCTAACTAGTTTTTGCAGGTAGGTTTCAAATCTTGTCCAGAATACCAAAAACAGCAACAAAAGACTTCAAGATAGGACAGTATTATTATGCCCATTTCATTCACTGCCAGAGTAGACAGTACTAGGCTAGGTTGACTAATGGTTTGACTCAGGATAAGACAGCTTTATATATTCATATTTCAGACAGAGAAGCTATTCTCACAATGGAGAGAAACTGGGCTAAGGGAGCCCAGCCTGATTTCCCTCCATCGTGAGAGCCACGGGGCTTGCGGGTGAGTCCAGTGGTTCAACAGCGGCTAGCCCATCTAAGAACCCCTCCCCTAAAATGAGGCTAGCAGAGTGCTCACTCTGCTAACCCCATTTTACTGACCGTGTGCTGCTGTGGTGAGGCTCCATGCTGCACTGACACATGAGCAGACTCCTAACTGGTAGGCTACAAGCCTTCTGGCCTCAGGAGTCTCCCCAGAAGGCCCCACACTGGGGCTTCTGGGGGCCAGTTCTCCCCCCATCCCCACTGCCTCTACCAGCTCTGTGAAGGAGCCAGTAGTTGTGTGGGCAGCCGATCCGGCTACCCAGGGACAGCTCTCCCCACCAAGCCTGGTTAGGCTCCACACGTCGATCGTGTGTAGAGTCTCAGGGACTGAGGCTGAGAGAAGAATGGCTTGCCTAAGAGCACATCAGGATTTTGTGACTGAGGTGGGATTTGAGAGGGGAATTTCCTGGTTCACAGCTCCATTATTGGCTACGTATACCCCACTCACTCTTATAAATAGGGGCTATTCTGACAATCAGGGAAAATCGGGCTAGGAAAGCCTAGCCCGATTTTTCCCAATCGTGAGAAGCACCGGGCTTGGCTGCAAGCCCGGTGGTTCTCGAGCGGGTCACCCGCTCAAGTACCCCTCCTCTTAGCCCGGGTTTGCGGAGCGAGTGCTCCGCAAACAGGCTATCTGGTCATGAGTAGCTGCACAGCAGTTCCACGGCGCAGCTACTTGCGAGTAGACCCCCAGAGGGTAGGCGAAAAGCTGCCTCCTGGCTCTGGGGGCATAGAGATAATAGCTCTCCTCTGCTGTTGCTGCCCAGTAACTGGTATTCAGTGGGATAGTGCTTCTGAATGATTCCATATAGCCATCATTCCATATAGCCAGTGATATTTATCCTCCACGAATTTGTCTAAAGACAAGTATGCTAGTGGGCTTCAGCACATCCTTTAGCAGTGAATTCCTTAAAATAATTACGTACTAGCCAACCCGCAGAGAGCATCTGCGTGCTCTTTGGGGCCTGCTGCTCTGCGCCCTCCTGGCCCCCTCTCTCTTGCCCATTTCCCTCCCACCCCAGCTTCCAACAGGCGCTGGAGCTGTGCCCTGCCTCCCGTTACCTTTCTCTGCCTGTTATCTTTCGCTCCTCTCCCCTTGCCTTGGCCTTGCAGTCCCGCCGCTGCCTCCTGCTCCCATTGGCCAGGCCCAGCGTGGCCAGGCCACCGCCTCTTCCATACCCTGGCCTGGCGAGACCAGGCCGTCCAGCTGCCTCCGCGTCCTGCCAGGCCGTCCCGCTGCCTCTGCCTCCCGCCAGGTCAGGCTGCCGCCTCTTCCATTCCTGGAACAGCCTGGCCTGGGCAGGCCAGGCCGTCCCGCCACCTCCCAGCGGCCAGCTGAGGCCACCTCCTCTGGCCGTTTTGCGGCCGCCACTGCCTCTATTTTTCCTTTCCTCTCAACTCTTGCTGGGCCGGAACTCTCGCAATATGTCACGAGAGTTCTGCTTCCAAATTGAGGACATGCACCAGCTAAGATAATTAATTATATAGATTGTATGAAGAAATGCTTTCTCTTCTTAGTCTATGTTCCAGTCAGCTGAGATCACCCAGCATTCCATATATGTGTCCACCCCAATCAACT
Organism: Hemicordylus capensis; assembly: GCF_027244095.1. Lineage (NCBI taxonomy): Eukaryota > Metazoa > Chordata > Lepidosauria > Squamata > Cordylidae > Hemicordylus > Hemicordylus capensis. The sequence goes on from NC_069661.1 coordinate 129,389,266, forward strand.
TCCAAATGCTTGGACCAATGTGAACCAAATCGGGTACAGTTGTAGACACACATAGGGACACCTCAACGATGCAGTTTGTGATGATGTCATTCATCCTAATTCAAGATGGCAGGTGTGTGAATGTTTGAGGTGCAAGTGTGCTAACTCGTGGACCATCTAATGATTTGGACAAAATTTGGTACAGTTGTAGTGAGTGATATGTAGGGACACCTCAGTGGTGTAATTTGTGATGATGTCATCCACTCCAATCCAAGATGGTGGACTCAAACATTTGAGGCTCAAGTGGGCTAACTTGTGAACTGCCTAATGAATCTGGACTAAAATGAGTACAGTTGTAGGGATAGTGAAAGAAAGTAGGCAGATTAGTTCTTACTAGAACAATTTCTTTTCTTGCCAGATTCTACTACCAATAAATTTCATTGGTCCCTCTGGGAGGGGGAGAAAAGCACTTTCTCCACACCTTGCATAATTTTAATAAACCTGTCTCATGTCCTCCCTTTTCATCACCTTTTTTTCTAAACTAAATAATCCCAACTGTTCTAGCTTTTTCTTGTAGGGAAGGTGTTCCACATCCCTGATCATTTTCGTTGCCCTTCTGTACCTTTTTCTGTTCTTTCTGGAAAAGGTTAAACACTTGCAGATTAAATGAGGTGAAACATTTGCAGAGTTCATTTGCAATACTCGGGCTAAAGGTATTCCATCTTTAAAAAGCCAATTCTGCACCCAGGTAGAATACCACACCAAGAAAATGTGCCCTGTATAAAGTATATGAATTATCCATATTTGTACATTACTTTATTTAGAATAATTTATTCTGCTGAGGTTTTTTTTTTTTTTTTTTTGCTAGTCCTGCATAATTTATTCTAGTTTTGCTAGTCGTGGAAAGGGGCAAAGAGCTCTGACTGCTGGAGCCTTGAAGCCCTGCCTCTTGGCAAAGGTGTTTATTTCAGCCACTCCTCTGGTTTCTGACATGTCAGCAGGCATTGCCCACACACTTTCAAGCCAGTTTCCATAGCCCTTAGGGCTCAAGTCAAGACTTGCTTTCTTTAAGAATGAAAACTGAAGTTCTGAATTCCATCCAATGCTAGCAGCAGCAGCAGCAACACTACACTTTGGGCAGCCTGTGTGTGAAATGTCACCACTGTAATCCAGGCAGCTATGCAAGATCAGTTTTACCCTCTGGCCCTTCTCTGTTTCAGTTGTTCTCTTGGGGTTTATTTCTCAGCCATTAGCCCACCGGCCCCCCTTCCACACATGTGCAAACAAAGCATAAATTTATTATGCCTGCTTGCAAAGAATTCATTGAGGTTTCTGCAGTAACAAACAGCTTTTAATCTAATTTTGTGTAAGTGTGTGCTTTCTTTAAAAGGTGGGGATGCCACTTCCATGCACGATGCTTGTAAACAAAGGAACTGATTATTCTAAGGCAGAGAGAATAGCAGGGAGGAAGGCAAGGCGATGACACAGTTTCAGTGTTGCTTGGGGTCAGCAGCTGAGGTTACTCTGCACAGATAGCTACTTAGGCTTTGCTTTTAAATGGATGCAATTGTGGTAGTCTCCCTTTACTTTTTAGCCAATTGCCTTGAACCTCAGCAGCTGTCAATGCTGAAATGGCTAAACAGTAGAGTTCTGAATCAGAAATGCACACAATTACCTCTTTATCGGCAAGGCCCTTTGAAATATCTATTTTTCAAGCAGATTTTAAAAGCCCTGGTAAAACCTTTTGTGACAGTATGGTTGTGTAACCTAACAATCTAATAGGCCATGAGGCAAGATACATTGCTGTGAGGCTATTCAGACGATTGCAGAGAATCGGGCTAGCCACTGCTAGCCTGATTTTCTGCAATCATTAGAACCACCAGGCTCGGCTGCAAGCCCGGTGGTTCTAGAGCGGGTAACCCACTCAAGTACCCCTCCCCTAAAACCAGGTTTGCGAGCACTCCGCAAACCCGGTTATTTTGATAGTGAGTAGCCGCAGCGCGGCTCCGCGGCTACTCACAAGGAGATCCCCGGAGGGGAGGCAAAAAGCCGCCTCCCAGCTCTGTGGGTCTAGCCAGCATGCTCTGCGGCCCCCGCTCCTCCCAGCCCCCGCTGGCTCTGTCACGGAGCCGGCAATCGTATGGGCGGCCAATCTGGCCACCCAGGGCTCCCGCCTGGATCGTCTGCAGGGAGAGCGGGCTAAGCCCGCTCTCCCCGCTCTGCTGAAGAAACCGGGTCTCACTGATTGCGAGACCCAGCTCTGTGTCATTTTGTAGCAACATGGTAAGGACTACAAAATCTCTACATCTTTTTTTCTTTCTTCCTTTTCTTTTTTTTGGTAGGCAATAACCACCACCACCATCACCCCAGTCCTTGGGTTAAAAGTTCTCCACAAAATTTCCTGCAGTGTTTTGCTAGGATACTTGTAAAAGAACAACTCTAAAAATTAATTTTGTACCAGGTTGGTTTAAGAATTAAGGACTACATCTTTCACACCTTTTACTTAATTCCAGTCTCAAGAGGGTTCAAACTGACCAGAAGACATCTGCAATGCATTGAAATAATTTGTGGGAGCATCACAGAAAATATGCAGAATAGACAATGGAAAATGTGTATAACATGCATGGAATATCTTGCTTTTCCAGAACCTCTTAATGAAAAAATGGCTCCTATAGACCTGAGGTGTGGTCTGACAACTGCATATTGCACACATTTCTCCTCCATTTTACTTACTATTAGAAACTATGCAACAATCAGACATAGCACTATTGGGGTACAATTGCTAAGGCAAAATAGCATCTGTCTTCTTGCCCTTTCTACCAGCAACAACCGTCATAATGACTTACTGTTATATGTGTTCTCCATTTTCATTCCATGTAAAGTGGAGAGTCAGTGCATGGAGAAAATTTTGGTGTACACATTTTCTTTAAATGTGTCCTAGCAAATACAAACTGCAGGAAGTTTTGCAGATAAATGTTAACTAAAGGACTGGGGGTGATCCTGCTGAGAGAGAGAGAGAGAGAGAGAGAGAGAGAAAGCGCAAAGATTACATAGCCCTTGAGGGTTGCTACAAAACACATCTTCTAACCCTAGTTTGCCTTACAGCCTATAAAGTCTTTGTGTTCAGATGAAGAGTTAACTCACAACCAGTTTAGCTACATGCAAAAACAACTAGTTCATGGGCTGAGAGGCAATCAAGTTGGGGATCCTACTGCTGTTTTTCTTGATGGAGAAAAGTAGCAAGGTGGAAACATCTAACTACTCATATTGATGCTAGGTGTGTCTCTTGTGCTAATTTGTGGATGGTGGGTGGCACCAGGCATTTTAAGGATTATCAGAACTGGGCTGCAGGCAGTAAAGTACACAGAAGCTAAAACACAAGTCTCAGAAAGACACAGATTTTGGTCAGGGAGAATGTTCAGCCAGATCTACAGGAGGACAAAGATGGAGGCAAAGGTTATTGCAAACAAGAGTTTGGAACTGGGTAAGAAGCCATTTGAAGCTGTCTTACTGAAACAGACCATTGGTCTATCTAGGTTGTTTACTTTGGGGTTCTCCGGGGTTTTAGGCAGGCTGTGCACTGAAGTGAAACAATAATAGAATCCGATGTAATACAGGGCATATCAGGAAATTTAGCATCGAATTGGATTCAATGTAAACGAGTAATAAATGGAACTGATGTGATGCAGGATTGTGATACAATCTCCATGGGATCGAACTGGCACATAAGATGGGGTTTTTACCCATTTCTGTGTGGGCATAGTCCAAAACATTATATCTTCTCCCACCTGTCTGGGAGTGAAGAGAGCTCCCATACACTGTTCCCTCTAACAGAGATTCCCAGTTGTTCTTCACTACAGTTCCCAGCATCCCTAGCTGAAACAACCTTTGGCTGGGGATTATGAGAGTTGTAGACAAGAACATCTGGGAATCCCTGTTAGAGGGAACACTGCTCCCATATATGGAGAATGCTGAGAAGGGAAAGAGAGAAATTCTCTGACTGAAATATTTAGCTGGCCAAAGAGGGAGGCTTGTGACTGATGAAAGTATGCTGCAGTTGGGTAATCTGTGTTTCCATTCCCTTCCAATCACAGTGATTCACAGAGTAACATCACAATCTTGATTTTTTCCCAATTCCCCCCTTCCCTCTGTTGCCCCCAATGCCCCCTGAACATACAGTATGTCTTTGACGATTTTCCAGCCCTCAAGGACATACTTTCAAGTAGCATGGAGGCAGCAGTGGAAAAGGCGAATCAGCAAAAATTGTCCCTCCCTCCTTTAGTGAGTTGGACATTACTCCATATAATGTTTCAAATCATCTGTCTGCCTGCAGCTTTTTGGGGTGGGGGGAGTCCTCTCAGAAGGGGATTACCAGGTTGCCAAGTATACAAGTAAAGCAAAAAGGGTAAAAGGAGGGGTCGGTGCACCTCCTCATCCCATTATGACAAGGAGTTGAGTCTCACGATCAGTGAGACTTGCCTCTAGGGGGATTAGCCTGCTCTCCCTGCAGACGAGCAAGGAAGCAGCCCTGGGAGGCCGGATCGGCTGCCCACACGACTGCCGGCTCCGTCATGGAGCTGGCTGGGGCTGCAGAGATTGGGGCTGTGTGGCCCCCGGATGTTCCAAGATGCCCCGCGCAATTGCGTGGGGCATCCTGGAGAGACCCCCAGGGCCAGGAGGCTTGCTTCAGCCTCCTGGAGGGGGGGTCTCCTCACGAGTTGCCGTGGCAACACACAATCAAATAGACAGGGTTAGCGGAACACTCGCTCTGCTAACCTCGTCTAAGGGAAGGGAGAATTAAGAGGGTTTGCTGCCGGGAGCCGCGTGGCTCCCATGGCAGCACACGACCCACCAAAAGTGGGCTAGGCTCCTTTAGCCCACTTTTGGTGGATCGTGACAATCTTCTCAAGAAGAGTTATAGGCATTCCCAAAACATTCCGTTATTTCATAAGGATGATGCATCAGTTCTGATGTATCAGCTCAGTTCGATGCGAGCTGCCCACTTGTATCTGGGAATCAATCCAATTACCTCTGCTTCAGATCAGAATCAGATTGAATCTGACTCTCTGTTCTGTGCAGACTCCTACTCTTTTCCAGTGCTGCTACCTGAGATCCTTTAACTGGAGATGCCTAGGCCTGATGCCAGCATTTAGTGCATACAAATCATGTGTTCCATTAATTAGCTATGGTCCCTCCTTAATTAGGGCAACAAAGCACAAGGGAAAACAAGCCAGGATGGTCTCTAGGTAGACAGTTGGCAACTTGTATCAAGGAGAACCAGAGCCAGGGATTGTTGAAGTCAGGAACCGAGTCAGGGTTAAGAACTGGACAGTAGGGAACACATGGTGGTAAACAGGTGCTTGAGCTACTAATGTGTGGGAATGCTAGGGGATGGGAAAACAATGCTACCTCATTCTTCCACAACTTTGTAGCTACAAGTGGCTTACCACCAGTATCATTACAGTACAGATCATTATAATGCCCTTGTACAAATCAGTGGTGTGGCCACGTTTGGAGTACTGTGTGGAGTTCTAGTCACCGACTGTATCTCAAGAAGGATATTGTAGAACGGAGAAAAGTGCACAAGAGGGCAACCAAGATGATCAGGGGCCTGGAGCACCTTCCTTATGAAGCAAGACTACAAACACCAGGGGCTTTTTAGTTTGGAAAAGGGGTAACTACGGGGAGACATGACTGAGGTATATAAAATTATGAAAGGCATAGAGAGCTTGGACGGAGATAAATTTCCTGCTCTCACAATACTAGAACCAGGGGTCATCCCATAAAATTAAAGGCCGGGAATTTTAGGACCAACAAAAGGAAGTACTTTTTCACACAGTGCATAATTAATCTATGGAATTCTCTGCCACTGGATGTGGTGATGGCCACTAGCTTAGATGGCTTTAAAAGGGGCTTAGACAAATTCATGAAGGACAGGTCTATCAATGGCTACTAGTCTGGTGGCCATAGGCCACCTAGCCTCAGAGGCAAGATGCCTCTAAATACCAGTTGCAGAGAGAGGGTATGCCCTCACCTCTTGTCTGTGGGCTTCTCAGAGGCATCTGGTGGGCCACTGTGTGAACTAGGGTGCTGTATTGGATGGGCCTTGGGCCTGATCCAGCAGGGCTTGTCTCACCTGGCTCCTGGTCTGAATTCCAGTTGATCCTAATAATGGCATATATGGGTCCGAAAAAGCACCACACTCTCATTTACCAGCATTTCACAAAAAAGAGCACAGACAGTCAAGATCATACAGACACCCATATGAATGTGTTGCCATCTCCTTGAAATATTGAGCCTTTTCTCATGATCATGAAAAAGGGCTTCATGGGGCGAGGTGAGGAAGCTTTTAAAAGCTTACCTCTACCACATATGATCCATTCCACTTTGCTGGGTGTGCAGATCGCGCATCCAGACAATCTTCCTACACTGCTGGCAGCAGGGAGGTTCGGGGGCTGGGATGCCCTCAAACTCCCATAATGCACCGCATGAGTGTACAGTACATTATGGCGATCTCCCGGTGCCGGCAGGTAGCCCTGCAGTCCCAGCCCCAGTTGCAAGCAGCCGGGGCTGGCAGACGACTGAAAAAACAAGGTTAAGGGAGCACTTCCTCCCTTAACCTCATTTTGAAGGTGTGCTCTAGAGGTGGGTTTGCCACTGGGAGCCACAGGGGCTCCCAGCAGTTCTGACGTGCCAGCAAAACTGGGTTGGGCTTCCTTAGCCTGGTTTTGCCCGTGCATGAAAACAGCCCCATTCCAGACCAGCAGCCAAATTTTCATTTTCACACTGACCAAGTAACCATTTCCCCAGATGTTCTATTCAGTAAATGTATTTTCTGTGTTTATCTCATCTACTGCTTTTGAGAATCCATGGCAAACCCAACAAAGCCCAAATAAACAGCCCTGTTTACAAATGCCTTTTCTATTAAGTTCAGCATGACAATTCGCTGTTTTCCACATAGTTTCTATGGAAACAAATTCCAGCAACTGTACTTGACGGGTGAAAGGATAGCTGCCAAAGACAATTTCTGCAAGCTTTGATTTGACTTCTTTTGTCATTCTGTTTTCTAATATTGGGTAGCTCTTTTGCACACAAACATCATCAATCATCATCATCATCATCATCAATTTTAATTGCCAGAAAACACTTTCAGAAGTGACCTTTGGCAAGATAAGGAGCACTTATGGATACTAATAAAAACCTGATGGAAAAACAGAATTAAATGCATACACACAGATTCTAAGTACAGCTATTAAGATTCATAGGACTGAATGCCTAGCACAAACCAGATGAATTGTTTACCTCATGCTGACAGGCACTGGCCAAGTTCAGCTATCATGCTAAAATATGGCAGTTTAATGCTTTAAAAAAAAGCAAGAGTTTTATTCTGCTCTTCCACCGAGGAATTCAGAGCATTGAGTGTACATGGTTGTGAGGTAGGTTAGGCTGAGAGTTAAGCGACTGGCTGAGGTCACCCAATGAGTTTCATGGCTGAATGGGGATTTGAACTCGAGTCTCCTCAGTCCTAGTCCAACCACTACTCACACTGAGACGCTTCACATGATTAGTGTGAAGCGCCAGGAGGGTTCATGAGGGGAGAGTGGGCTTAGTTGCTCGTAGTTACACGAGCAGTTGCTTGTTGCTAGGCGGCCGGATGGGGCGCCTAGACGAGCAGCTGCTCCAGTCAGGTGCTCCCGTGCCTGGCCGTAGCTTAGTCGGGAGCTCCGGGGATCAGGAGAAGGGGAGCGCCACCATGTGGTGCCCTGGCCCACTGAACCCCAGGAAGGCACTGCCCCCCCAAGTGTGACACACAAGCAGAAAAACAAAGTTAATGGAGCTCTCACTCTGTTAACCTCGTTTAAGAGGAGGGGTTGTCAGGTGGGCTAGCCACCATGGAACCACCAGGCTTGCCTCTGAGTCCTGTGGTGCCGACGATCACTGAAAACCGGGCTGGGCTCCCCTAACCCAGCTTCCAGTGATTGTCAGAATAGCTTCACAGGCTCTGTTTAAACCCTGTTTAAACAGGGATTTGTAGCATGTGTAGAGGGGTGATTCTGAGCAACACTCCTCCCATGAGATTCGAGGATGTGTCAAGATCGTGTTGGCACATCCTTTAGTGACATCAGGGCAGGCATGTTCTTGTTGCAACCCTGACGTTATCACATGCAGGAGTCTGTATTCATCTGAACTGGCCCCAAGTCTCTGAAGCTCTTCACACAATCTGTGTGAAGAGCTACTAGGCTATCTGCAGGGAAGGAGGGTTTTACTTACCTTCCCCACAGACAATCAGAGTGGTTCCTTGGGCGAGTGGATCGCCCACCTAGATGAGTGGTGGCTGCCCGCACCTTGCTTCGCCACTCCAGAGGTCGGGCAAAAAAAAAAAAAGAGGGGGGAAAAGAGGGTAAGCGAGGGCTCCCTCCCTTAACCTCATTTAAGAGGGTGGCCATTTAGGTGGAGGGCAAGAGTGCAAAACCGAGCTGGGCTCCCTTAGCCTGGTTTTTCACACTCGTGAAAATAGCCTCCTCTCTCTTACAGGGACAATTCTCACTTGACCTTGTATTCAGAAAGTCACAATTAAGTACAAAATATACATGTGTGCTATTATGTAGGGAAAGTGAATACTTCCCCCCCCCCGCTTGATGTATGATGCTAAAAAAATTATGAGTGGTGATTGGACCATGACTTAAATATACTTTAAGGCACATTCACCCCTCAAGTATGACAGGGCACTAAAAAGTACATGTCTCTTTCTTGTATGGTACCTGAATTTTAAAAAGTCAAGGAAGAGTTGACTCCTTACCCCTAGTTCAAAAACTTTAACATGTTTCTGTGCTTTACAAAAATTTCCTACAAGAAGAATGAAACTTCAGTTGCACTTTGGGTCGTGTACAAAGAGTATGTACACAACCCACGAACAAGAGTATGTGTTCAATAGCTTAGTCTTGCTGTACAACCCACATGAAGCATAGAGGAGAAGATATCACAGCACCATGGGAATCTGTGTGAGGGAGAAGAAGTTGCCTCCCCCGGGATTCATGGCTGGATTAATGTAGAGACATGGACATATATATTTGTACATTTGTGTGTACATACAGATGCCCAAGCACAGAATGGCTTGTACGTGTACATACAGCAACTCTAATCTAAACATTTCATTAAAGTAATAAGCAAACCAATTTATTTAATGGATAACCAAATAATATCAGCCTCCTGACTGAAACTCATAGAGGTGGGAAAATGAAGACATCTGTGCAAGTAGAGTTAAATTTCATTAGGAAATGCTACAACTTACAAAATTTTGTGGATAGGGTCCAAAGAACTCAGCATCTTGCCTATTTCAGCTAAAACACAGCACGATGGCCACAGCAGGATTACTTGTAAATAAATGTTTCCATAACAATCATTAACTCAATTAAGGTCTGTTAAGTCAGAAACTCATGGGGAATAAACTGCCTTAATATTTTTCTAATTATTCCTGTTTCCTAAACACTTCTCTTGCAGGAAAAGTTAAGACATAAAGAAGGAATCCTGAAGCATGTGGCCCTGAGGCCCGATCAGTGCAGCTGGGGTCAGTAATGTTGCTACGACTTTGGACTAGCTAGAAGGAGTGGTTTGAAGAAATGGCTTGATATCATCTTAGGATATCTAAAACCACGGGGAGCCTTGTCCTCAAACACTCACACATTCATGGAACCCTAAACATTGCAAATTTTTATTAATTGCAAAATGCTTTGTATACATGTATTTTAAAGAAAAGTGGTACAACCATGTTTGAAATAAATATTAATAAAATAAATACATCCGTACTTGTATGTTTTCCCCAGATACAAATGCTTCATTCTTTGTTTGCTCTCTGCAATCACTTCCCCAAGTTCTTGTTCAGATTTTTTTTTAAACTTAGTAGATGCTATCTTGTTAAAACAGCTGAGTCCCACGGCCTATCCACTAGGTCTGCACATGTGAAAACATGTCAGATCTTATCCAAAATGATCTGACCAGACATTAAAATTGTTGGAATTGGAATGAGAACCCTTTACAATTGACAGATACTAGGACTGTGTCAGATTTCAGTGGGAAACATCCAACTTAAATTGGATTGCCCATAGGGATCAATAGGAAAAAACCCCACAAATTAATAACACTCAAATGGATGGGCAGAACCAGCTGGTGGGAAACAGCAGTGGCAGTGCAGCTCCCATTTGCCACTTGCAGAGCAGAGGTGACAGTAACTCTCCCACCTACATCTCCCTAGGGCAGAAATAGCAGAAGCAGGTGGCAGGAGCAGCTGTGTGGTTTTGAGCTGCCCAATCCAACAAGCAGTCAGGCTAGTGATTTACACCACACCTGTTGTCTCAGAAGTCCCATAGTATTCAGTGGCACTTACTCCCAGGTAAGTGTGCATAGGATTGCAGCCCGAATGAGAGTTAAAGAGCTGAACAGGGGACAGAGTTCCAAGAGAAAGATAATGAGAAAGAGAGAGAGAATTTGGACAGGAAATTTAAAAATAGACATAAAGCAGGAAGGGGGGAGGATTTTGTGTGTGTATATGGGTGTGAATATGAGGGGAGGATATCTGAGATTTGGCTTGCTTGTTGGACTGACCTGCTTGCATCTCCATGATTCACTCAGTATGAGCTTGTCTCACTTCCTTGAGTGATCCACCTTGCAGGCCTTTTGAGTTCTCTGCCATGGATTCACTGATTGTCCTGAAGCTGGGCTGTTTGAGTTATACACCTTATGCCTTAGATCAGGGTTTCTTAACTTTGGGCCCCCATATTTTGTTGGACTACAACTCCCAGAATCTATAGCCACAAAGGCCATGTCTGGGAATTCTGGGAGTTGTAGTCCAACAACATACGGGGGCCCAAGGTTAGGAAACCCTGGCCCAGTTTTTAACTCAATGAGGCTATTCACACTATGGGGTGAAATCGGGCTAGCAAGGGCTAGCCCGATTTTGCGCCATCATGTGAACCACCAGGCTTGGCTGCAAGCCCGGTGGTTCCTAGGCGGGTAACCCGCCTAACTACCCCTGCCCTAAAACAAGGTTTGTGGAGCAAGTGCTCTGCAAACCTGATTTTAAAGATCATGAGTAGCTGCGGCATGGCTCCGCACCAGTTACTCACGAGTAGACCCCCAGAGGAGAGGCAAAAAGCCGCCTCCCAGCTCCGGGGCTCTCGCCAGCATGCCCCGTGCACTCACGCCAGGCATGCTGGAGCTTCCGGGGACCAATCGGAGCCGGCAATTGTGTGGGCAGCTAATCAGGCCGCCCAGGGCTCCCTCCCTGATCGTCTGCGGGGAGAGCGGGCTTAGCCCACTCTCCCTGCTCTGCTGCACAAACCGGGTCTCACTGATCGTCAGACCCGGCTCACAGTGGGCCAAGCTATTGTGCAGTAAACAAATGCAGCAAGTGGGACAGTCTTCTGCAGCAGTGTAATAGGCTGTAACAACACTATTTTAAGAACTACTTATAAAAAGCATTTCATTCATCATTCTGAAAAAAGAAACACTGCAAAATTACAGAAAATATTTTCTCCGATTCCACCCCAGCACCACCTCATTTTGCCAGGCGTTCATGTCTTGGGATGCACCCCTTCACTGCAGGCTCTGCACCAGTGCAGGGGGTTGGTCATTCAATAGTTGGCAGTCATGTGATATCATTAGACCTAGTAGAAATGAATGTGCCATTTAGACCACAACCTGAGACCCATCAAGCCGATCACAGCCTACCAACTGTTTTTGGTGGCCAATCAGGAGACCACGTAACCATTTTTGCAGCCTTCGTGGGTCTGCAAAAACAAGGGGGATGTAGAACACTCTTCAGACCACAGTACATGACTGGTAGCATGCTTTTTGTTTAGTGGGTCTCAAGTCACATAGGCCCGATTTACAGCAAACATTTGGAAGTAAGGCTGAGGCTGCTCTGCACAGAGGAAAGGCAGGCTTCTGTGATCTTGCTAGCTTGAGTTAACACCGTTTTGCAAATATGTGAATAAGCCTCAAGTCCCCAGGCAGAAGAACATGACTCAGAATAAAATTGCTACTACAACAGATTTTTATTCACGGAAGAACAAATATTTGTTGCATTTGCTGCCTCTTGCTTTCTAGATATTTTAAGGTACTTATTAATGGATTCATTCTCACATGCAATAAGATTACTGGCGGGTGTGTGTGTACTTTAAATACATTACAATGTTCCAAAGAGTCAGAGAAACCCAAGGGTCAATAAAAAGAAGGCTCACTGGATGCTTTCAGATCTTTTAGCCCTGTCTTGGGAGCTGAATCACAGTTCAAATTCTGAAGGTGCCAAGCCAAGACCAAGGACTTTTCACTAATATGCAGTGCTGACAAGTAGAGTTACCACATGTCCAGGCCTTACTGGAATCAATTTGTGGTGCCCAGGCAGGTTGGATGTCACCCCCCTTCCTCTTAAGGCCCACTATTTTACCACACCCATATGTGGCTGGCTCGCCAATAAGGCATCGTTGAGCAGTGGAGTCATGGTTACTTGAGGTTTGGATCTCCCCAGCTCACCTGCTGATGCATCTGAACCAATGGTGCTGTACCCTACTTCTGGAGCTTTGCCTGAGCAAGTCATGGTGGCAGATGTTGGGTGAGCCTTAGGGGCCAGGAGTGCTGGACACGCCACTTTGTGGCCTAGTTTCCCTCCGACCAATGGTTAAAGGCTGGATAGGGGTTTCTTATTTACTCTTGCCCACCACATCTCTCAACTGGATGTCAAGTGTGAAGACTGTCTTCTCCAGGACCATCAGTTGGTCGCCATAGCAGTAGGGTTCTCCCTCAGGTCAAGAGCATTGGCTTGGCAGCTGGCAGACCTAGGTCTTTAGATTGTGTCACATGGTGACTCCCGGCAGTGAGGCTGCAAGGCCTTACGACTTGCAAGACCTCACTACTCACTATTGGGTAACTTGCCATTTTTCAACTTGTATTTTTCCTTTCACCCAATTTATTCTTCTGCCTGGTTTGTCCTATCTATTCTTTCATCCATTTTATAGGTTGCCAATCTCAGCTTTTCACTTGCATCACTGAGAGGGGTCTCAGCTCTCACTCACGCCTGGTTCCGAATGTTTTGACTGGGGTGAGGGGGAGCCGTTTTAAGTCAGAAGTAGGGCCTGGGTTGATAGCTTAGCAGTAGGGCACTGTGGATGCTCTCTCGGGCATCTGAGTGGCAGGACAGGAGTTCATTTTAAGTGTGCCTTACTGTGGCAGTGTATACCGGGGATCAGATAAAGGGGACTGAATTTTGAAGAACTGTTTTTCAAATTTTGGTGACTATCTTCATTACGTGGGGATTATACTGTTTTAGTTAAAAGGTGGGAAGTAATTTGGTTACCAGTCGCTGGTTATGTGGAGTCTATGGACAAGCTTTGCTTCTATTCCTTAAACAGCCTTACACCCTGGCCCTCTTATGCATCCTTCATGGCAGTGCAGTTAGTGGCACTGCCAGGTAGTGATGAGGCAGACTCAGGTTTGTGGTCAAGAAATGGTTAAAAGGGTCTGTAGTACCAAACTGCCTTAATTGCAACTTGTTAACAGCACAATAACTCTTGTCACTTGCTGGTATGTGAGACAGGGGCCCCTTTTTGCTATCTGTAGATAACAACTTGCTGGCCAGCAGTCTCTCAAGGCCACAAGCTGTAGGGGAGTGAAAATAGTTTAGCTGTATGCAGGAAGAAGGGGGAGATTGCTTAATTATAGTTAGTAGGGAAATGTCTGATTGGTAATAATTGTAAGATGATGATGCTTACTAATGAGAATTGAATCCACAATATGTAAATTGCTATGTGTATAAAAGGCGAAGACACAATGTAAACGGGGCTCAGCCTTTGGAAACTATTCCGCTGAGTTTTAATTGCCGGCAATAAATCTGCTTTCTCTCAACTTGGTGTCAAGTCTCTGTCACAGAACCCAGGGAATTCTGCTGCAGTAGGAGTGACAACTACTCTTTTCAGGTTCCTGAGGCTCTGCCCTCAAGCTTCCTCTGACACATCAGACACCTTCTTCAGATAATTTGGTGTTCTTAATGTTTCAGTAAAGTTTGGCCAGGTTGTTTCCTGTTCCCTTTCCCCATACTTCTAATTCTCTCCTCATTCTTTCCATGCAAACACAATACACTAAATACTTAATACAGATTTCTTTCATTTCTCACCTGCACTTGTGTTAACATCATATCTATTTCACATATTTGAATGTGTTTATTGAGGTGAAGTACTCCTAACTCTCTCCTATGCAAAGAACCCTATAAGGAAAAATATGTGAACCAGTCATAAGCTTTTTACCAGTCCCAGTAAAAATAAAGTAGGGTTTTAGAATTTGTGTGCCCCCTTTTTTGATGGTTGTGTCCAGGAATTCTCTCTGATGAAATGTTGTAACCCTACTGACAAGGCCCATGGCTGCAGCCCCTACTGTCCTCTTGCCTTCATGTTGGCAACTGGAGGGCTAGATAACCCTTGAGGAGCTGGATTTGGCCCAGGAGGTACCAGTTGCAGACCCTTATCTTATTATATTCAGTCAGATAAAGAATATCCATTAACTTCCACAATACAATACTTAATTTTTCCTTTAACACATAATCTCCAGGCTCAGTTGAAGCAAAAGTACTAATAAAGTGCTTAAGAGTAAGAACGTGAATGGGCCAGAGAGGATTTAGCAAACAGTCATCTATAGATAATTCTCTACCCGTGGCTAATCCCATATGTGGCAGCTCTCGCAAGAGTTTGAGAGCGAGGGGAGGGGAGGGGAGGGGGAGAGGAAAGCAGCAGCCAGGAGGAAGAGAAAAAGAAAGCAGTGGTGGCAGGGAGAAAGTGGCAGCTGGGAAAGTGGCTGCTGGGGGGGGGAGAAAGAGGTGATGGCCAGCCGGCCGGGGGGGGGGAGGGAGAAAGCAGTGAGCAGCTGGAAACAGCAGCTGGCCAGGCGGTCGGCCAATGAGAAAAATCAGGGGAGGGGGGAAGAGGGGAGGGGGGAAGGAGAATGAGGGAGAACTAGAGGCGCAGATGCTCTGTGCCGGGACCAGCTAGTTTTCTTTAATTCCCTATGGATATACATGTAACTTAAGACCACACTGGGGTGGGGGATGTATTTCCAAGGGATAAAGTATGGATCTGCTTAAAGGGGCAGAAGGCTTTCAAGCAAGGGAGGGTGATAGAAGTGGAGGAATAAAAGTCATGGGAAAGCATATGAATGGAAGAAAGTTGGCGTAGGGCAAAATTATGGTAAGCTTTAATTATAAAGATGTGTCCATTCTCCTGGTACTGGCAATTGCCCACTTAAAACTGAAAATCTCTCAAAAAACATCAACCTGGACAAATGCTCTTTTGAAGTCTACATGTTCATAGCAATTTTGAATTATAGTTTTGTATGTGTGAGGGCAGGACTGTCAATACAAATATAGAAAAGGCATGAATTAGGCCACCCATATTCACAAACCCCCTGACACATGAGGAATATAAATATACTTTGCTTATTGCTAATAATATCACAAGCCCTACTTAAAACTATCTTCTAGTTGTGTGACTGATCATTATAAGATATTTCAGGTATTTTTTCTTAAAGACACTTACACGAAAAGCTTAAGTGCATCATTAAATGAGGTGCTTCACGCAATGAGTGTGAATTGCCAGATCGGGTTTGTGCAGGGAGAGAGGGGTTATCCTGCTCTCCCTGCACACCAACAGTCACTTGTTGCTGGGAAGCTGCTCCGGTCGGGCGCTCCTGCACCCGGCCGCAGCTCCATCGGGAGCTCTGGGGTTTGGGGAGCACTGCTACACGGCTCCACGGAAGGCACCACACAAGTGCGCGGTACCTTCCTGGGTTCCTCCCTCCCCTCACCCCAGTGTGTCAGCAAGCAGCCGCAGCTGATGCACGATCAAATAAACAAACATTCGCTCCATTAACCTCGTTTAGGGTGAGGAGTAGTTAGGTGGACTAGCCACCAGAGAACCACCAGGCTCGTCTGTGAGCCTGGTGGTTCTCACAATTGCTCGAAACTGGGCTTTTTGAGCAATCGTGTGAATAGCTTCAATATCTAACCAGGATTTTAAAAAATTTTCCCCTTCAAATTTCAGCATAGCAAATTCCTCCTGAACAGACAATGTTGAAGTCTTCTTATACATGGCCATAACATAAAAAATGAGATTTTAAAATTTTCATATAATGATTGTAACAGACTTTATCCATATTCCAGGAATTTAATCATGTAGAATCTCCAAATGAAACTCCTTGTCTTGTCCTGTCCTATAAGCTGCAATAAGGACTTTTCCTGTATTGATCACTGGGATATCATGTTGCATTGTACAAACTGAAGAGAAATGGGGAAGGATTTTGTAGATATATGGCCACATCATAGTCAGTTGAAGAGGCATAGTTTATTTCTTTCTCATGTTTATATCCCTCTCTTCAATGCAATGATGAGGGAATGAAAGGGATTATTGAGGACATGGAGATTGCAGATAAGTTAAATGAGTTCTTTGCATCTGACTTCATGACAGCAGATACTGAGGTGTATACCTGTGTCTGAACCGAGCTTCTTAGGGACAGAGGCTAAAGAATTGAGTCAGACAGAGGTGATGAGAGATGACATTCTAAACTATTTGGCAAAATAACAAATCACAGGGCCACATGGCATCCACCTGAGAGTCCTTAAAGAACTCAAATGTGAAATTGCTGACCTGCTTGCAAAAATATATAACTTATCCCTACAATCAGGCTCTGTAACAGAGGAATGGAAAGTAGCCAATGCAACAACAGTTTTCAAAAAGGGATTCGTGGAGATCTGGGAAATTTTAGGCCAGTTAGCTTAACATCTGTTCCAGGCAAAATGATGGAAAGCATTCTCAAGAATAAAGTTGTTAAGCATATAGAACAGGCTCTGATGAAGGAGAACCAGCATGGCTTCTGCAAACATAAATCTTGCTTCACCAACCTTTTGGAGTTCTTAGAGAATGTCAACATATGTGTGCATAAAGGTGATCCAGTTGACACAGTATATTTGGACTTTTAAAAAGCTTTTGACAAAGTTCCTCATCAAAAACTCTTGAGAAAACTTAGCAGTCAGGGGACAAGGGGACAGGTTCACATGTAGATTGGTAATGGGTTGAAGGACAGGAAACAGAGGGTAGGAATAAATGGCCTGCTCTCTAAATGGGGGTGGGAAGTAAGAATTGGGGTCTTCTAGGGATCTGTACTGGGACCAGTGCCCTTTAACTTGTTCATACATGATCTTAAAGTTGGGGTAACCAGTGAGGTGGCCAAATTAACAGATTACACCAAACTATTTACAGTAGTGAAATCCAAAAGAGATTGTGAGGAGCTCCAAAAGGATCTCTCCAAACTGGGCAGTGTGAAACAAAATGGCAAATACCGCCTAGAGAATGTTTTGGGTGGTACAGAAATGTTTTTAAAAAATAATATTATTATGTAGTTCATTGCCAGCAAGTGTAAAGTGATGCATAAACTGGAGCAAACCCCCCAACTTATATTACATATATTACAACATATATTATGATGGGATCTGAGCTGTCAGTGACTGACTAGGAGGCTTTACAGACAGGGCTGTTACCCCAAATCTCCTTTGGAAGAGAGAGTGTACATTCATACACCAGCCAAACTTACCCTGAAGTTCCTTCAAGATCCTTGGACCCACTCCACACACAAACTGGGCTTTGTCTTGCGAATTCTAGCTTATCTTGGTGTATTTCTAGGTTTTAAAAATGCTGGTTTTAAGCTACTTTTTCTGAAAACACCAGAGCAAATAGGGAGAAGCACTGAAGTAGAATTATTAGCATGATAAGAGGGATACTCTCTTTAGAAATGCAGATATAGTTCTTTAGAAAGCGCTCTCTCTCCACACACACCCCGCCCATTGGCTAGAAGGAAAACACGGATGCATGCCATGTGAACTTGCATCAAAACAAACCCTGAGAACAGAGGGGAGGGGCTGCTTCCCTCAATGCAGTGAGTGTGATTCAAAGTGGCTTCACTCAACATTTACTCCACAGCATAAAGCCATGTGCAAATAACTCCCAGGAGAGGGATCTCGGGGTCCTGGTGGACAGCTCATTCAAAATGTCAACACAAAGTATGGCAGCAGTGAAAAAGGCCAATTCCATGCTTGGAATTATTTGGAAAGGGTTTGAAAATAAAACTGCTAATATTATAATGCCCTATACAAAACTATGGTGTGGCCACATTTGGAGTACTGCATATAGTTCTGATCACCATATCTTAAGAAGGACATTGTAAAACTAGAAAAGGGCAGGAGAGGGCAACCAAGACGATCAGGGGCATAGAGCACCTTCCATACGAGGCAAGGCTACAACATCTGGGGCTTTTCAGTTTAGAAAAAAAGACGACCAAGGGAAGACAAGATCGAGGTCTATAAAATCATGCACGGTATGGAGAAAGTAGATAGAAAGAAATTCTCTCTCACACATAATACTTGAACCAGGGGTCATCCCATGAAACTGACTGCCAATCAATTTAGGACTGACAAAGGGAAGTAATTTTTCACACAATGCATAATCAACCAATGGAATTCTCTGCCACAAGATGTGGTGACAACCAACAGCTTGGCTGGGTTTAAGAAGGGTTTAGATAATTTCATGGAGTACAGGCTTATCAGTGGCAACTAGTCTGAGGGCTATAGGCCACCTCCAGCCTCAGAGGCAAGATGCCTCTAAATACCAGTTGCAGGGGAGCAACAGAAGGAGAGAGGGCATGCCCTTGACTCTTGCCGGTGGGCTTCCCAGAGGCATCAGGTAGGACACTGTGAAAAAGGATGATGAAAAAGATAGGCCTTGGGTCTGATCCAGCAGGGCTGTTCTTATGTTTATGGGAAGAGAGCTGGTCTTGTGGTAGCAAGCATGACTTGTCCTCTTAAGCTAAGCAGGATCCATCCTGGTTGAATACTAAAGGGAGACTAAAAGTGTGAGTGCTGTAAGATATTCCCCTTAGGGGATGGAGCCGCTCTGGGAAGAGCATATAGGCTCCAAGTTCCTTCCCTGGCTTCTCCAAGATAGGGCTGAGAGAGATTCCTGCCTGCAACCTTGGAGAAGCCACTGCCAATCTGTGCAGACAATACTGAGCGAGATGGACCTATGGTATGACTCAGTATAAGGCAGCTTCCTATGTTCCTATGTTCTTAACTGTCACAGGTCAGACTATGTTTCCTTTGCTGGGATGAGGAATCACAGTGATTTCCTCTGTGGCTGATACAAGTTTGCTACAAGCTGTGGCTGCTACAAGCTTAAATTCTGGCTTAACATGTGCACTATCTAAGCAATGGTGTGCATGGAACCGCAACTCTGTGGTCCAGCACTGGGGAGGGGGCCTCTTTAAGGGTGGGGGAGGGTGTACTTACCCCTCCCGCCACTTTTCCCCCTCCAGCGCTCCTGTTTTTTAAAGCATTTGAGGCAACAGGGTACCTCCCTGCCACCCCTTCCCCTGTTCCTCAGCAAAAGGCTTCAAAAGCCTGACTGCGTGTGTGCACGTTGCATGCATGCGTCACATCCGTGCATCACATGCATGCGTCTGTCAGACGTGTATGTGCGCACGTGTGACGCATGGACGTGATGCGTGCACGCAATGTGAGCATGCGCAGTCAGGCTTTTGAAGCCTTTTGCTGAGGAACAGGGGAAGGGGCAGCAGGGAGGTACCCTGTTGCCTCAAATGCTTTAAAAAACAAGAGCACTGGAGGGGGGAAAGCGGCAGGAGGAATAAATACACCCCCCACCCTTAAAGGCCCCCCCCCAGCGTTGAACTGCCGAACCGGCCCCAGGTCCGGACTGGTTCGGAGGCCCTTAGAATGGACTCCAGACCAGTCCGTGCACATCCCTATATCTAAGTGATGTGGCAATTGTTTCCATGTGGTTTCTTCCCACAGTGCCCTAATAATAATGGAACTGAGAATAGCCTACTACTTCCCTCATTAGCAATGCCTTGTACCCAGGAAGGGCTGAAAGAACCATCCTGCAAGCCCCTCCCACTTGACCTCTGCAATTCCAGTCCTAAAGGACCAAAAGGAGGTGGCACCCACACTGCTTGGGTCATGCTAAATCTTGGTGACAGATAGAAAGCAGCAAGTATAGTGCAGTTTGTCTTCCCAGGCCAGGAAACATAGCACTGCATTGTGAACATAGAAATGTGAACAATCCCAAGACTGCTATGACATTGAGGTATTTATTAACTTAAATTCAAGGACATCCACTAAAATGTGTAGCAAAATAGGCTACCTGTCACTTCTGAAAAGTGCTACACTGAATAGCTCAGTGTTCTTTTAATTCTTACTAAAACTAAGCAAAAGACCTAAACAAAAAGTTTAGGATCTAAACAAAAGGTAAGGTCCACAATCTAACAAACAAGAGTTTCTGTTTTGTTCAAAAGTGGAAAATGAACATTCAGGAGAGGATTTTACCTCAATGCAAAGATGGTATTTATTAATTATTATTATTATTATTACTACTACTACTACTGCTTCACAAAATGAGGTGAGGCGGGTGGCTACCAGAGAGAGGGCCTTTTTGGTGGTTGCTCCCCATTTATGGAATAGCCTTCCCAGTGAGGTTTGCCTGTCTCCATCACTGTTCTTTTAGATGCCAGGTAGATACCCTTTTGTTCATATGGGCTTTTTAAATTTAAATTTTGATTTTTAAACTGATTTTTAAAAAGTTTTAAAAATTGCTTTGTATTGTATTTTGTTTTTTCTCCCCCCTCCTTTTTTGGTCAGTTACAATTTAATGTGTTATGTGTTTTATGTTTTAATGCTATATTGTGAGCAGTGTTCCCTCTAAGGTGTGCATGTATACTTGGGCTCACATGGTTTTTTATATCTGCTGAGTTAATTTTAGATCCCGCTCAGGTAAAATCAGGAAGGCCCCACTCTGAATGCATGTGCGCTCACACTGCCTTAACACTGCTGCCCAGAACAAAACTCACTCTGCACACAGATGAATAAAATTAGAGAGAACACTGTTTGTGAGCCACCCAGAGAACAATTTGTAATGGGGTGGCTAACAAAGAAACTGTATTATTAATTTTATTAATTATTATTGTTATTAACTATGAAAACTTCAGATGCAACTTTAGCAATCATTTTAAGGAGCTGTACTTGGAGCTACCGCTTCTATTCAAACCGCAGCTACAAATATTTATCTATTACATTTATGTACTGCCTAACAAAAAATTTCTAGGTGGTTTACAAAATAAAACAAAATAATTAAAATACCAAAATTAAAAAGAGAACAGTTAAAACAATTAGAACAGTCATCTCAAATGGTTTGCTAAAAAGATGAAGCTATTTCCACATGCAGGCAAAACCAGACTATGGAAGCCCAACTTGGTTTTGCCTGTACGTATGCACTGCTTGGCTTGGGCCCGATCCCAGAGGCATGGTGTAGTGGCTAGAGTGCTGGACCAGGACCGGGGAGACCCGAGTTCAAATCCCCATTCAGCCATGAAACTAGCTGGGTGACTCTGGGCCAGTCACTTCTCTCTCAGCCTAACCTACTTCACAGGGTTGTTGTGAGGAGAAACCTAAGTATATAGTACACAGCTCTGGGCTCCTTGGAGGAAGAGTGGGATATAAAATGAAATAACAAAAATAAAATAAAAATAAACCTGCCTAGGCAGCCAAAATGAGGTTAGGAGAGCAACCTAACTGTTCTGCAACTGCTCTCCTAACCCCATTTCCATGATTATCTGCTAGCTGCAGATTGAATAGATCCCGGGAAGCTTTGGATCCCTATAATGCACCGTACACTCACGTGGTGCATTGTTGGAGCTCGGGGGGGGGGGCGGCACCCCAGCTCTCCAAGCTACTGGCAGCACTGGTAGTCATCTGGGCGGGTGACCTGCCTGCTGAAGAGGACATCCTTGATCATATGTGGAAGGTGGTAAACTCTTAGGGCTTCCTCCCCGCTAACCCGCTTGCCCTTTCTAACTGCTCGCAAGAAAGGGCTTGATGTATCTTTAGAGTTCTCTTACATGCCATCAGAGGAGACAAATCTTGTAGCTGAGAGTGCATTCCAGAACTTGGGGGCAGCCTTGCAGGAGGCCTGACTCACATTCATTTAGAGACAGTGACTTGATCTGAGAAAAGTATCCAGGGATACTTTAGATGTATTCATCGAAAGAATTAGAAGTGAAATGCCAGAAGTGAAATTGTGAAGTTTCAGGTTTACGCTTTTCACACCATGTTTCAGAGTCCATGACACAGCCTTTGGAAAGGTGTGCTCCTTCAGTACAATACTGACTGTATGCTGCATTCAGAAGTTTACACAAACTACGTGCTATTATCTGATGTGCTTGCTATGTTTTCGTTATGTTTGAGGCTGTCAAATATGAATCTGCATACCAGATGATGCTATGCCTGCTTCGACAAGAGATATAGTCCAGCCACTGTCTTACAGCAAATTTCCAATTGATCTCAATGCAGCATTTCAATATGAAACCCGCCAAACATTATTACAAATGTGTCCTCTCCATACAATTCAGCCCACTGCCACTGGATTTTTTTGGCAACAGCAAAGAGTGGTTGGTCAGCAGCTATGATCTGAATTTGCCCTGAGTTTAGGAGTTCAACCATCTCTTGTATCTTGTTCAAAACATGCTTTACGACAGCAACTGAATGGGCCTGTTCATATAGCAGAGGAAGTAGTGATATGATGCTGATTTCAAAATGCTTACTCTGTGCTGCATAGTTTGTTGACCAGGTGATGCAGGCAACCTTGCCCACCACTTATACAAGGATTATCTTCTGTAGCCATTTTTTCTCCATATGTGAGATGTCCCTGAAGAGTGTTGGGCCAACTAACACTACAGGACATGCAGATACCACTTTAGGGGGAGCTAGAGCACTCTGGAGCACTCTTCAGAAAGTAATCTGGTCTGATGTTGGTGAGACTATCGGCAGTTCAGAAACCTTCTTTGCATTCTGACGTGGCTCTTTGGCATCACCTTTACAATCAGAGCTTGGGTGCTGAAAAGTTGAAATACTAATACCATGCAAAGAGGATGTGGTGGTAATTGCTGTAGGATTATGATCAATACTGTCCATAGCGGCTGTAGTGGACAACTTTCTTCTCAGTACTAGTGGGCACACAACCCATCTTACACATTCTTAGCTATACCAGCCTAGGCCATGTGTATGTACACAGAATAATGGAAGTCATGTGCAACGTGCAAGAATTCAGTAGTTCTGATAGTGCCCTCTTATAATAGCACTGTTGTCACATGTCTTAGAGTGCTGCAGCAACATAGGCAGTTCTGCAATGCATGCATTACGCTGCAGGACATATAAGCATATGACATGACATAAGTATATAAGCATATACATATATTATATTGAACTACATCCATCACTTGGGCAAAATGACTTTTACGCAACAGGTCTTTCAGGGACAGCTGCACTCTCCATTTTCTGTTTCTAGGCAACAGTTTGCACAGGCATGTTTATCACTCAACTCTATTAGCAAGGAATAACTTGCATGTATGAATGATCCATCAGGCATTAATTACTACTAGTGGGCCCAGGCAGAGAGCATCTGTGCCTCTAGCTGGCCCGCTGCTGCCTGCACTGCAGCCGGGCCCGCCGCCTTGCCTCCGCGGCCGGGCCCGCCGCCGCCTAGCCCACCATGGCCGGGCCCGCCACCTTGCCTCCGCAGCCGCCCAGCCAGGCAATTCTCCTGGGTGCGCCAGGACCAATCAGGCGCCCCCGCAGCCCAGCCAATCAGCTGGGCTGCCGGGACGCATTTTTCCTGGGCACACCCAGGAGAAATATACAGGTGAAACGCTGAAAATTAGAATATCGTGCAAAAGTCCATTAATTTCAGTAATGCAAATTAAAAGGTGAAACTGATATATGAGACAGACGCATTACATGCAAAGCGAGATAAGTCAAGCCTTAATTTGTTATAATTGTGATGATCATGGCGTACAGATCATGAAAACCCCAAATCCACAATCTCAGAAAATTAGAATATTACATGGAACCAAGAAGACAAGGATTGAAGACTAGAACAATATCGGACCTCTGAAAAGTATAAGCATGCATATGTATTCAGTACTTGGTTTGGGCCCCTTTTGCAGCAATTACTGCCTCAATGCGGCATGGCATGGATGCTATCAGCCTGTGGCACTGATGAGGTATTATGGAAGACCAGGATGCTTCATTAGCGGCCTTCAGCAATTCTGCATTGTTTGGTCTCATGTCTCTCATCCTTCTCTTGGCAATGCCCCATAGATTCTCTATGGGGTCAGGTCAGGCGGGTTTGCTGGCCAATCAAGCACAGTACACTGTATACTTTTCAGAGGTCCGATGTTGTTCTATTTCTTCAATCCTTGTCTTATTGGTTCCATATAATATTCTAATTTTCTGAGATTGTGGATTTGGGGTTTTCATGAGCTGTACGCCATGATCATCACAATTATAACAAATTAAGGCTTGACTTATCTCACTTTGCATGTAATGCGTCTGTCTCATATATCAGTTTCACCTTTTAATTTGCATTACTGAAATTAATGGACTTTTGCACGATATTCTAATTTTCCGAGTTTCACCTGTATAGATAGATAAACCTTTCATATCACCCAGTGTCATTTCCAATACAATACTTTTACAATGGAAATAGTTCACACATTTGGCTGAGAGTCACCAAGGCTGAACAGTAGAACAATATCCATGTACCACATGAACCAGTCTTGGGTAAATGATGTTATCTGAAAAACGTGGAGAGTGGCCTCTCTTTTAATGTCTGGCGGGGGAGAAAGTTTCTATTTTATAAATCAGAAAACAAATGTGTTATAAATCAGAAAACAGATTACTACTGAATGTTTAATAAGTTGGATAAAACTGATTTGGAGGACAAGAAATGTCCATCAGCACAAGGTTTGTTGTTTTTTAAATGCAGCAGAAACAAAAAATAATAATCCCTCTGTGAAATGTCAAAGACTGAGGGAAGTCAAACTTCAAAGTCCAATTCCTCCACATGATTTAAGTGACATAGATATACTAATATTAAGAAAACATTGTGCTAGCTTTGAAGGAAACCATGCCTACTATGATGCATCATACAGCAACACTCTCAAGGTATTCTCACGATCAGTGGAAAACGGGCTAAGGGTGCTTAGCCTGCTTCCCACCGATCATGAGACCCACTGGGCTCGCAGACGAGCCTGGTTGAGTCAAAGCAGGTAACCCGCTTAGGACTTAACCTGGGCTTTCGGATCGTGAGTTGCCACGGCGTGGCTCTGTGTCACGGCAACTCACGAGTAGACCACATACCAGGAAGCTAAAAAGCAGCCTCTCGGATTGGGGGTCTCTCTAGCATGCCCTGCGCACTCGCACAGGGCATGCTGGAGCTTCCAGGGGATGCGCGGCCCCTGAACTCCCCAGCCCCCACCAGCTCCGTAATGGAGCCGGCAGTCGTGTGGGCGGTCGGTTCAGCCACCGGCAGCCGACTGACGGGTCGTCTGCAGCGAGAGCAGGCTAAGCCCGCTCTCCCCGCTAACCCTATTTCGACGGTTCCCACTGATTGTAGGAACCACCTCACAGTCTCTCTCACTTTGTCCTAGTATTTGGAGACATTTAGAAGTGGCAAGTATCTTTTATTTACAGCTTCTGAGAATTATGAAAGTCTGGCACAGAATGGGAGACTGATCCCCCAGCCCCACATCCCCAAGAAGGTTCCAGAAGGATTGGCAGAATTAGGTAGGTCCACCTTGTGCCAGGCTTTGGGGAATTCTGAAATTTGTGGACCCCTGCCCTGGCTCAAGTCTGACACTATTAATTATACCACACTTGTGTAAGGAAGGTTTACATAACATATAATTTAACAGTCAAACATTGCTTCTCATTAGAAGGAAAGTGCATCTTGGGCATTTTCCTTTTCATTCCCTATTAATTTTTCACATCAGATCCAAAATATGTTTCAACAAATTAAAACAAGCACACCATTAACTCTCAATATTACCAATTAAAGTTGGTCCTTGCTGCCAATTAGCCTTCAGGTGATTAATATAGTAATTATTAAACTGATTAGCTCTTGAAGCCTTAGCTACAATATGGTAGAAAGAAATTGTGATAAATTGATGCCGCAACAGTGACATGGTAGACATTTCATATTGCCTGGTATGTTTCTAATGATGGTTTGTTTATCTTTGAATATCCAATTTGTACCCTACCTAGGTGCATCACAATGTTGGAGTAGGACCCAAGACAAAAAGTGAAGGTTGGCCCCTGGCCCTCCCCCCCCTACCTTTTTTGCCTCTCTCCACTGTATTTTTGCTGTAGAAGAACTGTAATGACATGGCAAGGGAGCAGTGAAAGAGTATTATAGTTCTACCCTATTATTTTTAACGAGGACAAAATTCAAAAAGGATCTCTAAACTCCTTTAACTGAAGATCCTTTCAACAGTATCTCAGTTTTGAAAAGGAAGAGGAAGTAGAACTATACACACATTCAGGGAAAATGTGATTAAGTAAAAGGAACCAAGAGGTTCTCAATTAAAGAAAGCAGATTTATGACATGAAACAGAGGGCAACGTATACTCAGTCCAGTTACTTACATTCCAACACTAACCACAGATTGTTTTAAGCTTGTAAAACTAGCAAGCAAAACTCCAAATGTATTATAATATTCTGCTCTGCCAGTTACATCACAAATTATGTTTGTTGAGACAGGTGAGAAAGAGCTATGACACAGACAAAAAAGTAGAACTACACACACATTGAGGGAAAATGTGAAAGATCAACACATGGTGGCCCAGTGGGGTCCCTGGCTGATATATCATGCAACTTGAAATTCACCTTGTAACACTGCATTTGTGCAGTGTTCGTTCCATTGGCCATATCAATGCACAACTCCAGCTGCACAATTTCTGTGACTATGTGAGTTGCACTCTTGCACAACTGCTCAAATGCATAATTACAAGGTGAATGAAAAGATGTGCCGTATGTTAACCACAGTCACCTATTTCAGCCAGTCCCAGTCATATCTCTTCATATTAGACATAAGCAGGGCTCCACACATTTTGGCTGGCTTTAATAGGCAAGCCTAAACCTACAGTAGCCCTGCCCCTGCCTGTGCAACCCTGCATGCTTACTCAGAAGATAGGTTCCACTGTGTCGAGTGGAGATTACTTGCAAGTAAGTGTGCACAAGTGTGGAACCTTAAAGTACAGTCATATGCATGTTTACTTGGACCTAAGTCCTACTGTGTTCAATAGAGTTTATTCCCAGATAAGTGCTACACTGATGGACCCTGTTATCCATGGGGGTTCCATTCCAGCAGATTTCTGCAGGTTATGAAACCGCGGATAACAGGGCATGAGGCAATGGAAATCGGGGGTTAGGTTCCTGAAGCTGCAAAAAATGGTGGGAAAGGGCAAGGAATTGCAGATATAATCACAATAAAGTGCCCTACAGTGCTTCATGAGTCTGCAGCTGTCCTGCAATGTCCCACCAAAGTAAAAGGCAAAGGTAAAGTGTGCTGTCGAGTCAGTGTCGGCTCCTGGTGATCACAGAGCCCTGTGGTTGTCTTTAGTAGAATGCAGGAGGGGTTTACCATTGCCTCCTCCCGTGCAGTATGAGATGATGCCTTTCAGCATCTTCCTGTATCACTGCTGCCCAATATAGGTGTTTCCCATAGTCTGGGAAAAATACCAGCTGAGATTCAAACCAGCAACTTCCGGCTTGATAATCAAGTCATTTCCCCACTACTCCATTAGGTAGCTCCCCCAAAGTAAAACATCTGCCATTCTTCCGTGACTTTTCATGGGGAATTTCTTTTTTTTAAATGAGCCACAAAATGGCTCCTTTTTCCAAAATGGTGGCCAGAAATGATTTTGGAGGTCATTTCCGGCCAACCCAACATCGTGGATATGTGAAAATTAACACTCCCCCCCCATATCCCAAGGTTTGGTGTTAGTTACCCAACCACAGATATTTGGAACCTCGGATGTCAGATCCACAAATAGCAAGGTTTACCTGCATAAACTAACATGCAGCAACATGCAGCGGGCAATTTTTCACCACCAAATATTCTCATGGAGAATGTTCTGCCCTTTGCATCACCGCAAACAACATGCCAAATCAGATCACAATCCATTTAGGGCACTGGGAAAATCTGCATCATAAAATGTTCTGAGAAAAAATCTTATACATATTTCATTCAAATTGCATGGAAAATTGTTCTGGATGCTTTCCCAAAAATTTGGCAGAAAACCCATAGCATTGCTTATAAGGAAGTAAATCCCATTGAACTCAATTGGGCTTACTTCCAGCTGGACACAAGACTGTGCTGTTTGGCCCTAGCATTTTCATTGCCCAGTGCCAAAAGGGCAAGCTCCAGCCTAATTCTCTTGCTTGGAGCTGGAGAAGGGTATGGTGATCACTGCCCTCTTCAAAGAGCATCTGCAGGGACAATCCCCACCTCCTCTCTCAAGCTGGAGAAAGAGGTTGGGACTCTTCCCCGAGAGCAATGGACCATCACCAATACCAGGATGGTGAGTGGAAACATTGGCCTCTGGACATAATTTCAAGGGTAAGGAACCACTGTTCCCAATAACAGGGATTCCCAGATGTTGTTGACTACAACTCCCAGCATCCCAAGCTGCAGTGGCCTTTGGCTGGGAATTATGGGAGTTGTAGTCAACAACATCTGGGAATCCCTGGTAGAGGGGACATTGC
Source organism: Hemicordylus capensis (assembly GCF_027244095.1). NCBI lineage: Eukaryota > Metazoa > Chordata > Lepidosauria > Squamata > Cordylidae > Hemicordylus > Hemicordylus capensis. The sequence continues at coordinate 129,417,944 of NC_069661.1, forward strand.
AAGGAACAACTAATTATATCACTCTTAAAATTCCCTGCTAAGTGGGCAAAGGGGCACCTTTGAAAGTGGTGGTTCCCTTATATAAATAAATAATATTTCCTTAAATAAATAAATAATCATTCATACACACACACACACGCCCGCACGCCCGCACAGGTGCAGAAATAAAGAAAGTCTGGGGACAGGGCAGGCTCAGGCCAGCTGCTCCACCACATGTTGATTTTCCATACTTTCCCTGAACATGTGAAGAAGTTGTTACCAGGCCATGGATAATTAATAAAGCAGGATTGCGATTTGTGACTTCAGTGACTAATGCCAGATACAATTACAGTGAAAGAGAACTGAATATATGGAATATGGAGTCATCACCATGGTAACTCTGACCTGCTGACTGTACAAGATGCTACCAATTGCCACAGATTCCTGTATGAAGTCCAACTACCTACCTTGCATTTCACCAAGTCTACAACTCTCTCTTCCGTTGACTGTCCAGCCTTGGGCCGCACAAGAATATAAACAGCTTTCACATCAGGGCTGGAGCGCAGCAGCTTTTCCATTAGTACTTTGCCCATAAAACCCGTGGCCCCTGTAACAAGTACTGATTTCCCATTGTAGTAAGCTGCAATGGAAGACATGCTGTTTTCAGTTTTTCCTCCTTCCAGCTTCTTTGTAGAGGTACCTAGCAGAAAGATGAAAAGAGTTTAAGGCATTAACATGTTAGCATGTTCTGATTTGTCATATGGAACAGTCCTATTGGTAGGGTTGCACTGCACGTCTGTGCTATTGGCAGTGATGGAATGTGAATATGTATTGTCACATGGTAAAGGGTTTTGTGGTTCGGGATGTGCCTGAACTGCCTCGGGCAGCCACAGGCAAGGTGGGGATCGGGTCCTTTAAAAACAAGGTAAGCAGATCCTTACCTGCTCCTCCGCCACCTCGCCGCTTTCCTGGGAGCAGGGCTTGCATTTCAAAAGGCCGCACACGGCTGCAAGGCTGCTCCCAGCAGCCTGGGTGCGGTGTTGGCATGCACATGGCTGCCGCATATGCGTGGTGGCCACTGGCATGGTCAACATGGTGTTGCTGACCAAGCAAATGGCTATGTGTTCCAATGCAGGCTACTGGGAGTAGCACTGCAGCCATATGCGCAGCTCTGAAATGCAAGTGCCATGCCAGGAAAAGCGGCGGGGCTGCAGAGGACCTGCTTACCTTGTTTTTAAAGGACCAGATCCCCGCCCCACTGAACCAGTTTGGCTAGGGGCGCCCAAGCCAGTTTGGTGCTTCCCTAGGGAGGTGCTGAATTTGTTTGGGCACATTACTATTTGTGGTGTTCCTTATCCCCCTGAAATGCTAAGGACTGGCTCGGATATATGGTTTCTTCTTAACCACAAAATGTGGTATCTCTCTTTTGAACATGTGTTCATATCTGGATGTGTCATATTAAGGAATCTGATCAAGTCATCCTATGCATCTCAGGATAAAATGAGGATGATCAGTTCAAAGACAACAGTTTGACAACTCCTGGGGGAATGTCTGTCAGGAGATTGATGATCTACTTTGCCACTCAATTCAGAATACGTATCAGCTAGAAAGCTCAACTTTCATGGAGTTATTTTTCAAATGGAACTGCAGGTTCTATGGCTCAATCATTTAATGCATCAGTCCATTTCTGAATCTGGCCAAGGTCACTATTAAACAAAAGTAATTGATTAGATGTTATCCAGTAGGGGCTATTAAACATTTGTCTAGATTACACAGAGCACTGTCCACATACAAAAAGCTTTTAGTCACACAAATTTAGCTTATCACAGTCCGAGATTTCCAGTAACAGAGCAATGGAATAGATATGATGAATCACTCTACAAACAAAATTAAGGGCAAAAGAAATGGAGATCAGAAAACAGAATATTTTGGCACTAAATGTGCAGTTAGTATGTTTGTGTCTAAGCTTCTATATAAATATGGTTTATGAACTGGGTAGGTGGGAAATAATATTTTGTGCTACGCTGGGACTGTATTCCTTCCCACAGCAACACTTCATATATCCCCTCCCAGGCCATTCCTGAAGGTGGGGGACCCACCAGAGGAATATCTTATGCTGCAGAAATAGCTATAGTCAGCTGTAGTCAGTCATAATGAATGCTGTCTTGGATTTAGATTAGTCTCTGGGCTTCTTGGAAGAAGAGCGGGATATAAATGTAAGAAATAAATAATCAATCAACATATTGCTGACTGCTAGTGGAGGGTACTGATAGGTACAGAGCCTCCCCAAGTCCCCACCATTTGAGAGTTTTGGGAGGGACCACATTACATGCCCCCAAATGGGAAGCTGCCTTATATCGAGTCAGACCTTTGGTCCATCTAGCTCAGTATTATTGTCTACACTACAGAGACTGGCAGTGGTTTCTCTAAGGTTGCAGACAGGAGACTCTCTTAGCCTTATCTTAGAGATTCTGGGAAGGGAATTTAGAACCTTCTGCATGCAAGCATACAGGTGCTCTTTCCAGTGCAGCCCCATCTTGCACCCCAGATGTGGTGACAGCCAACAACCTGGATGGCTTTAAGAGGGGTTTGGATAACTTCATGGAGGAGAGGTCTATCATCGTCTACTAGTTGGAGGGCTACAGGCCACCTCTAGCCTCAGAGGCAGGATGCCTCTGAATACCAGTTGCAGGGGAGTAACAGCAGGAGAGAAAGCATGCCCTTAATTCCTGCCTGTAGGCTCCCAGTGGCATCTGGTGGGCCACTGTGTGAAACAGGATGCTGGACTAGATGGGCCATGGGCCTGATCCAGCAGGGCTGTTCTTATGTTCTTATCTTCTTCTGCCAATCAAGAGGGTACAATCACTTGCGGGGAGGAGGGTGAGAGACAGAACTGGGAGGGAGCAAGGAAAATCATTGACAGTGAGTGACAGCTGGTGTTAACAGTTGCACAAGACACAGGGGCTATATAAAGAACAATAGGGAAGAAACTGCCAAACACAAAAAACAAAGTGATGGCATCCCAAAAACCAAAAAGAAACAAACCTGAACCAAAAAAGGGGGGAAAAAGAAAGCAACAAAATATACTACGCCAAACAAGAAAACAAAGAAAACTGTTCTGACAACACTACATTTCACCTTCCTGTTGCCCATCAATGCTCTATTCTGCAACTTCCTCCTCTATATGAGATTTCAGATCTGATGCAACATTTTTGTCGTAGCTTCCACTTGTTAGATTTATTTATTTATTTTTCCACTTATAACCCATTCTTCCTCCAAGTAGCCTAGAGTGATGTACATGGTTATGTTTTTCCTTAAAACAACCCTGTGAAGTAGGTTAGACAAACAGAGCAGGGACTAACCCAGATTCTCCCAGTGAGTTTCATGGCTGAGTGGGGGATTTAAACTTGATGCTTCCTTGTCCTAGTCCAACACTCTTAACCACTACATCATGCTGCCTCTCAATTGTATAATTATGCTTCCAGTTTAGGTACAGTTAGTGTTTGGTTCCTTTTAGGAAAAACAAAACAAGAACTGTATTTGCCTATTATAATATAATGAAAAAAGAAATTGTTAATATTTATAAGAACTTTTGTCAATCTGACATGAATTCAAGCATAAAGCAGCTCCAGAATTATCATCTTTTATTGCATTTTTATTATGGTTCCTCAAAATTATTAGGTGGTATTAGTGATGTAGTGAGCTGCAGCAGGTTTTCCAAGTAATGTTTTAAAAATGCAGTAGGAACATTTCAGCTAGGGATGTTCACGAACTGAGATTCATACACAGGTTTGGTGCCGAACCAGTTCGGCAGCACTCTGTGTGTGTGGGAGGGGGGTGAGTGGTGAGCGAGATCTTTTAAAAGGAAGAGAGCAGGTCCTTACCTGCTCTTTGCTACCCCATGCAGTTTCCTTCTGTGGCAGAACTCCTCCCAAGAACCCATGCATGGCGCCAGCATGTAGTGCAAACATGTATGGGTGCCATGTGTGTACTGGCATTGCATGAGGAGTGCTGCCACAGAAGGAAACTGCATGGGGTGGCAGAGAGCAGGTAAGGACCTGCTCTGCTCCTTTTTAAAGATCGCACTCGCACTTCCATCCACCAGCAGTGCTGGACTGGTTTGGACCTTGTCTGAACCAGTTTGGTGCCAAACCTCTGCACAAACCTTGATTCATGAACCTGCAGCTCTTCCCACCCCAAGCTTTGGATGCCTGTCTACAGGTGGTTTTAATACCCATTTCTTGTTGTGGATTTCATTTCCATCCACCCCGAGCCGTACCCCCACCCCCATTATTCTTGAATACTTTTAGATCCAAGAGGTGGTTCAACCATTCTTCTAAACAGTTGTAATGACTTGGGAAATACAACTAAGGAGTTGAATTATTATAGATAAATAAATTCATGGAGAACAGGTCTATCAGTGGCTACTAGTCTGGTGGCTGTCAGCCACCTCCAGCCTCAGAGGCATGATGCCTCTCAATACCAATTGCAGGGGAGCAACAGCAGGAGAGAGGGCATGCCTTCACCTCTTGCCTGTGGGCTCCCCAGAGGCATCTGGTGGGCCACTGGGTTAAACATGATGCTGGTCTAAATGGGCCTTGGGCCTGATCTAGCAGGGCTGTTCTTATGTTCTTAAAAGGTATGGATTTGAAATCACAGAATTTAAGCACCTTGTTACACCCAAAGGGTTGAAAGGTATGATGAGGAAAATCTACTTACTTTTGTTAAATTTAGATGTAAAACCTTTGTCTTTTAGGTATAAGTGGGGAACAGATATTGGAGAGGGAAATTCAGCTATTTTTAGATAGACTACTTATACTATGCCAGAGCAGTTAAAGATTATATCTATTATGTAAAACATTTAAGTTTAAAATGATACAAATATTTACTCTGCCCTTTTTGATATTGATAGTGAATTTTGTTTGTATTTTGTTTGAATTCTATTTGCTAGTTTTATGTGAGGCATCAGTTACATAATTTATATTATTGTTTTGTGTGTTTTAAATTAAAAAAAATAAATAGGTTTTTTTTGTTTTGTTTTTAAAAGACAAATTCATAGTTTTCAAACTTTACACCCCAAGGGAACCTTTTCTTCATCAACTTGTCTGCATGTCTGCCCAGAACTGCTTCACGTTGCAGAGAATTATCACTGTCCTGTCTGTATTTAGAGTGCACCCTAGAATACATAAACATTCCACTATGGATGTGCAGTGCTGGAGGAAGATGGTTAGCAGTGGGAAAACTTCTTCAGTTCTTTCAGAGAAGCTTGAAATTACTGAACTTTTATTTAAAGAATGTCACGGTTCTGCAGAACACAGTTCAAAAGCCATTGTCAGAGAGGATAACTGTGTCAATGGTAATTAGTAATGAGAGCTCAGTGGAGCCTCCATGTTCCAAGGCCCTATACCTCTGATTACTAGATAATACAAATAACACGCATGGGGGAAGAGCTGCTGTTTCATGCCATACTTGTTAACTTCATGTACATATTTAAAACAAGGATGTCAAACTCAAATCTAGTGGTGAGCTGGATTGGATTCCGATGCACCTCTGGGGGTGCACATAGCCTCGTACCTCCTTCTGTTGCCTCATGCCCACCTCACAACCCCTTCTGTCTTCCTCCTCCTCCCCCCGCTTCTCTCATTCCCTTTCTTCTACCCTCTCTTGCCCTGCTACTTAAATTAGCTGAATGCACTGCTTTGACACCGTAATTTGCTCAGGCAAAATGTAAATATTTTTTGGTTAGTTTTTGGAAGAAATTCAAAATATCATATTTCCCAATGCTCAGGGAAAGCTTAATTTTTTTTTAATTTTTTGGCATTTAAGTAATTCTGAACATAACCATCATATTTTAACCATTATTGTTCTCAACAATAGGGAAAGGGGATGGGGAGGCTTGACGAGGGGGGGGGGGAGAAGGAGGGAGGAAAGGAGGGAGGAAGGGAGATGGGGAGGCTTGACGGGGGGGGAGAAAGTGGGGACAGAGTGAGTGTGTGTATGCGTGTGGAGAAAGGGGATGGGAAAGGTTTGATGAGAGAGAGACACTGACTGGGAAAGGGGATGGAAGAGGGGGAGAAAAATACTGGTAGCAGCAGGGGGAAAGAAGGAAGCCGGCTGGTGCTTTGGGGCATGGCAGGGGGGTGAGGGGGAAGGAAAGAGTTGCTCAAGGGAAAGAAGGAAGCCAGCTGGCACTTTGGATGCTGCTGCATCGATGGTGGGGAGGGGAGGAAGGAGCAACACAGAGGGGAGGAAGCCAGCTGGTGCTGAGGGCACTTTCGGTGAGTGAGTGATATCTTCTTGGTGCCAGGTGAATCCCCCAGGAGGGACATTCCATATGTGGGGTACCACAAATGAAAAGGCTCTCTTTCAAGCCAGAAGCCTCGATGTAGAAGGCAGGGGGGAAAGAGGTTCTCTGATGAAGATTTCAATGTTGGACAGACTTAAGGGGAAGAACAGGCATGGAGGGAAGCTGGCAGCAGACCATGCCCCCTGGCCCCACCCCTCGCATCTGACATCAGATGCAGGGGGCCAGCCAGCCACACTCCTGCATCTGGCGTCGGATGCAGGGGCATGGTCTCCCTCCCAAACGGGGCCCCGTGGCCCCGTTTGGAAGGGAGATTGGCCCGTGCTGCATGGGCAGTGCGGGCTGGAGCAACTTTTCCTGCCTTTAAAGGTAGGGAGAGCAGTTCCAGCCATGCTGCCAATGCGATTTCCCTCCAAAACTAGCCCAGTTTGGGAGCAAAATAATGCCCGCTGTGTCTGACATCAGATGCAGGGGGCATGTCTGGTGCCATGAGGCGAGGCCCCTGGGGGCGGAGGCCTGGGTTCTTTGAACCCATTTGCCCAATGGTGGCTCTGCCCCTGGGGAAGAAGGTGGTCCCTTACCTTCCCAGGGGCTGACTACTGCTTGAGTACTGGATTATCGGACTGTTGGTTTCATCCAACAGGACTGTTCTCCTCTCAATAATAATAATAATAATAATAATAGCAGCCTTGTTGAACTGTAGGCCTAATGTGTGACCTTTAGCCACCAATATTGAAGAGTCACAATTTAAGCCTACTTTCACATGTGTGTAAGCTCCATTTATTCCTTTCAGCAAATACTTTCCACTAGCATTATTCTCTGCATCTAACTCTATAACCAACCAGAACCTCAGGGATGCTTGAGGGCCTTGGGACAAATATATATATAAATATAAATATTAATATTAAAAAATAAAGTAAAATAAAATAAATAAAATCAGTATATACAAATATAGATGCATCCTAAGCAGAGAGAAACTCCCTTTTACTAAAATATTTATTTTAATTTATTATTTATTTAACATATTTCTATACCACCCAAAACTTGTGTCACTGGGTGATTTACAATTGAAACAATTAAAATCATTTAAACATTAAAATCATTTATACTAAAAACATTTAAAATCCAACAATAAAAGTATTAAAATAATAAATCTAATTAAAAGCCTGGGTGAACAGATGCATCTTGACTGCCTTTTAAAAAGTTGCCAGAGATGGGGAGGCTCTTATTTCAACAGAGAGCACATTCCAAAACCCAGGGGCAGCAACATCCAGAGAAGCCCCATCCCTGAGTAGCTGGTGGCAACCACGGACGAACCTCTCCAGATGATCTTAACAGGCGATGGGGCTCACGGTGAAGAATATGTTCTCTTTAATACCCAGGGCCCAAGCTGTTTAGGGTTTTATAGATAATAACCAGCATCTTGTATTTTGCCCGGAAACTTATTGGCAGCCAGTGTAGCTCTTTCAACACAGGTGTAATATGGTCTCTCCTAGATGACAAGACCAGCCTGGCTGCCGCACTCTGGACCAACTGCAGTTTCTGGACTATGTACAAAGGCAGCCCCACATAGAGAACATTGCCATAGTCCAGCCTGGAGGTTACCAGCATATGTAACCATTCTGAGGTCATTCATCTCAAGAAACGGATGCAGCTGGTGTATTAGATGAAGCTGATAGAAAGCATTTCTGGCCACCGCCTCAATCTGGGACACCAGGGAGAGGTTTAGATCCAGGAGCACCCCCAGACTGTGTACCTGTTCCTTCCAGTGGAGCATGACCCCATCCAAAATTGACATATCAAAATAATCTCCGGAGTTCCCGCCCCACACAATAAGTTTCTCCATCTTATCTGGATTCAGCCTCAGTTTGTTATCCCTCATCCAGCCCATTACCACCTCCAGGCAGGCATTTAGAGAGGTTATGCCTTCTCCCGATGATGACGATGACATGGAGAAATAGGTTTGGGTGTCATCAGCATATTGATAACAACCTGCTCCAAATCTCCTGACGATTTCTCCCAGTGGTTTCATGTAGATGTTAAACAACATCGGACACAATATGGAGCCCTGAGGGACACCACAGGAAAGTTCAGATGTTGAACAACAACAGTCTCCAAGAGTCACCATCTGGAATCTGCCCATGAGGTAGGAGCAAAACCACTGCAAAGCAGTGCCTCCCACCCCCAATACCCTCAGACATTCCAGAAGGTCAATAGTATTGAAGGCTGCCAAGACATCCAAAAGGACTAACAGAGTCACACTCCTTTTGTCAATTCCCAACTGGAGATCATCCATCAGACCGACCAAGGCAGTTTCCTCCCCATAGCCTGCCCGAAAGCCAGTTTGAAATAGGTCTAGAAGATAATCAGTTTAGCAAATTTTTGAGAACAAATGGCCAACATTCTGATTAATGCAGCATGCATGTGCCAGGAAGATGTGTCCGTGCTGCAGAGAGCATTCCTAGCTGTGCAGCTTCCGGCATGCACGAGAGGGCAGCACATTTCGATGATCTGCTCTGCCTCCAGAAGTGCCCTGTGCCACCCGAAAAAAATGTCTCTGAGGGCTGCACCGTTCTCAGCGACATTTTTTTGGATGACACTGTCATTTGCTCCACCCTGCTGCACATATGGTTGCAGTGGTAGTGGGAAAGCTCTCTGCAGCACACACATCTTCCTGGTGCATCCAACTGTAGTCAGGATGCCAGCTAATATATTGTGTTACCATTTGGCCCTGATTCCCACTATTTACCATTTCAAGAATGTTTTGGATATTGCCAGTGAGCATTTCTAATACCAATGTTTAACGCTTGGTAACAAATTTTAGCAATTTAAGAAAAGCTGTATGTTAAATCCAATAACCCTGGATTTTTCAAGCGCAAGGGAAAGGGAAACCCTGGATTTTTCAAGAGCAAGGGAAAGAATTGTTGTGTTTCATCATAATAGAAATTCATATAACTGCAGAATCTTTTGACTTTAGGCAAGAGCACAGTCTCCTATAGCCTCCAAAACCACCAACTGCTATTGTAGTTTTCTTTAGAAAATATTAGTAGACAAGGGTTGCCCCTGCAAAACGTTCAACAAGCCTTCTTCAAGAGCATGCCCATTCTCCTCACTCAGTCACCCAAATGTAGACTAAGAGAGAAAGCCAAACCAGAAGTGCCCCAGTTTTAGCAGAGAAGGTTGCCCAAAATAGGACATGACAGGGAAGGGGGGATGGTGAAATTAAAAAACACGAGCAGCTAAAAACAGAACGTTCAGCCAGACCGCTAGGATAAATAGCATGAGGACTAAAATGGGAGCAAATCAGCCGGGCATGCACTAACCAGTTGCTGAGAGAGAGAAAACACCTGTTGAGCCATATCCCCAACATGACAATTGCTTTGCTCTGGAATATGCACCCACCTGCCCCAACTAGTTACAAGATGTTGAGCAGATGCAGTTGTATCCCATTGGCACAGACCTGTACAACACAGAGCTTATCCTTAACTCTGTATACAGACCTGTGATGGTGCAAGGAGGGCACACTATGGGGCACAGAGAGAAAAAAATAGAAGGCAAAACCACTTTTTTGTGGTTAATGTACTGATGCAGCCCTCTTAGATTTTTTAAAAAATGTAAATGTGACCCTTGGAGCTATTGGAGTTGTTCATCCTTGGGTGTGTATATATATATATATATATATATATATATATACACACACACACACACACACACACACACACACACACACACATACATATATATACATACACACACACACTTGCTAGATGAGTCTTACTTTATCATACTGCCTAAAAGATGAATGGGCTACTATTTCAAAGTTTTTCCTAACTGTGACACTTATGTAGTAAGTAAGTGCACATTATTCAGCAGAACACAGATCTGCTCCTCAAGATCTCAATCAACAGAAGGCATTGTGTGATGTTCCTCAGTCAAGCACTTGTATCCATTAAAAATTGAGTCAGTCAAACCTAGCTAAGTGAAGCAAAAACAAACAGCCATTTCATAGGATTCAACTGGTTTAGAGACTGCAATTTTCAATTTTTCTTGGATGGTGAAACAGCTAAGAATCGAACACCTAGCACATTTGTAAATCAAATTGAAATGCTTTTAACATTTCACATACTCTTATTTTATTCTGCATATTCACCATCCTAGTTGGCAAAGTATAGGAGTGTGTGAGATAGGAACTGTGAAGGGTTCTTTTTCCCTGTGACTGCCATACTGTGGCTCATCAGTATGGGTTGTGCACTGAGCATGCTCGAGAGACAGGACCAAAACATGTGCGGCTAGTTTCCTGTTGCCAGAGGGCACCATATCCCCAGTTCTGGGACTGTAGCGTAGAGTGTGGCACGTGTAGAAAGAGAGAAATAGCCTAGAAAGGCAACAGGTTAAATACACAGGAATCATGGAGGACACATACTGTTATGTTCAGGAAGGTGGCTCCATCCAAGATACAAAGAACCAACCCCAATAACTAGATACATCTGGAGCTGGGCCTGATGAGCTCCAGTCAAAGGAGAAAAGAACCCTTCACGGTAAGTCCAATGTTCCTTTTCCCCCTGTGCTGGAGCTCATCAGTATGGGACATGCCCAAGTGGTATGCGAAAGAACAACTGGGGGGGGGGGGAGAATGTATTCAAACTACCTGTTTGAAGACCGTGCGCCCAAAGGTCACCAGGTATGTCTACAAGGAGAATATTTGTAGTGATGAATAAGGAGAGAAATGGAAGAGCAGAATGGCTACTATACCGCATCCAAGGAGTGCATGCCGAGAAGGCTGCTATGGCTGCCCTGGGCGTAGAGAGAGCTGTGATCCTTCTAGAACAGGTATTGAAGGAGACAAAGGGAAGTCAGATATGTGAAATACCTGACCTATAGTGCGCCTGATCTAGATGCGTAGAGCCCAGCAAATGTGTAAGCCAGGTCTTTCTCTGTGGTGAGGTGGGAAAGGACAAGGTCATAAGACCGGTGGAAGGAGGGATCAGGTTTAAGTACCATGTAGTCAACGTGGACATGCAGAGTCCTTATGTATAATAAAGCAGTCAGCAAAGGCACTGTGTGGGATGAAGATAAAGTGATCGCAATGACCTAGTATGGCAAAAACTAGAGAGAGGAAGAAGATAAGGGTTTGAATGGTAGCAGGAGAATGGCATTAAAGGCCGCATTCAAGTACCCCAATAGTAAAAAAACACTGGACAATAGGGGAAGCCAATTGGAGGCCCATCAGAGAAAAATTGGGCACTGTGGGAATGTTGGACAGAACCACCATGCTCTCAAAAGTTTGGAATCAAAGCCAGAACAAAGGTATGGCATTTGAGAGAATTGGAACGCAGACCAAAGCTCTAGACTGGTGGAGGCAAGGACTTTGGCAAACCCCTAGCCAATGGATTGATCATTTTCTGTGTATCTAGAGAAGCTGTCCATGTCGTCTGAAGGGCTAGACATTAGATGGATGCTGGGAAGCCGAGATGGAATGTTGTGCAGCATGCGAGTAGCCCTCAACCTAAGATGTACCGTTGGAGCCATACTGGGACAGATGGATGAGAGGCCCTTAAGGGAGAGGATCCCTGTGGAGGGGGAGATGCCGAGGGTGGTAGACCGAGAGGTACACCAGTTGTGAGAACCCGGCCCTTCAGAGCCTATGGGATGCCAATAGGATCAACTCTGACTGCTGTAAGAACACTTCTCCGAAGATCTTATGAGGACTGGGCTCCAGTGATCTGGACCTGGCATGTCTGTCTGTGTGTGACTTTGTGGGTATGTTGTCTGAATGTATTAACACATGATGGCCCTAGAAGAAAGGCAGAATTGGATGAAGGCCAAGTGGGATGCTTCTAGTTCTAGCCAGTTGATGTTATTTCTTGGTGGTAGAGGAGACCAAAGACCTTGTGCATGTTGGGTTTCGTAGTGAGTGCCCCACCCTTTCGGGCTGGCATCCATGGTAAATGTGAGTCTTGGAGGTTCTGTTAGAGGGGAGCCTCTGCTGAAGTTGAGGAGAGCCCCCATAACAGGGAGTGAGAAACTGGGAGGGAACCAAATCTGATTGTGAGTGGTCACCTAGATGAGAGCTTGCAACAGAACAGGAGCAATTGAAGAGATGGCAGTGACATGTCGATTGGGGAGTGTACTCCATACACAATACCATCGATCTCCTAGACTTGTGAGAGAAGCCTGAGGTCTGTGGGGTAACAACGTGAAGAGGCTGGGTGAGCACAGAGACTGTGTCCTTCTCTTCCTGGGGAGCAACATGAATGACTAGGTGGTATCTAAAGTGCTCCCAGGTGTAGAAGAGACTGAGACTAGCCAAGATGGCCCTTCTCTGGGTGACGATGAATCTGTGGCAGTACATGTACAGTGGCATTGGACTCACATCTCTTTCTGCTTTCTGGAAGACAGAGGTCTGATCAAGGATTGCGGGGTGTATATATCTGCTCTACAGGTGGGAGGTGCATTGAGTGTTACCATTACCTACGTGAGTACGCAGGGGACAGATGACAGTCCAAACTGGAGCACTGTGTACTGGTAATACAGATGGTTGTTCAAGCATCTTAGGAATCTCCTGTGATCCGAACGAATTGAGATGTGGGAACAGACCTCTGAGACGTCCACTGATGCTGTGAATACATTTGCACAGATAGTCACCTATATGGCATGAGGTCCTTTCTGATGAACTTGTTGAATTTCTAGAGATCTAGAAATGCCTCTGAAGAGCCATCTTCTTCGAGGTGATGAATAAGATAACACTTTGATGTATTTCTGTTGAGGGTACTGATTTGATTATCCAAGTCTGTAGATGATGACGGATGGGTAGAATATCTGGAGGAGTGGCGAGAAAGTATAAGGAATAGGCCTGAGAATGGTGACTATGACTATGCCTTGGGAGGTGGGCATATATGTCGAAGCAAAGTCAAGGAGTCTGCTTATTACTGGGTTGGAGACATAGTGTTCCACTGTGCTGAGGATTGGGATGAATGTAAGAGACTCTTGTATCCAAGAAGCTTTCTATAGTTTGTTTCCACGGGGAGCAGCCCAACTTCCTGAATCTGGTGCCCTGGTAGAAACTCATTGCCTGAGTTTCCTGATGGGAAGGCATTTATTTTATCTTATTTTACTTAAAATCTCTGGTCTCTACCATGATTGGGTCCAGAAATGGTTCGAGGAGCTTGGCGCTTGCCAAAGGAGAGGACATAAATGCAAGTTTGGACTTTATGTCAACCTTCCAGAGTGCTGGCTGGATAGATCTGTGTACCATCACTCTGAGTGCTAAAGGCTTGGAGGCAGGTTGTATACAATTTTAGGCTGGAGTCTGCCATAAGTGCTGCTGCTTTTGCCAAATATTGATCTCTTGGAGATGCTCAGAGTTCTCAGACAGAACAGAAGAAGCGAGTTCCTATGCACAAGAACTGAGGCTCTTGCAAGGAAGGAGTTACTGGTGGTTGCTTGACAAAAGTAGTGGATGCCTTGTGGGCATTCCCGAGGAGTAAGTTGCAATTTCTGTTCCCTGGCAGTTCTGGATGGTATTCCCCTTTGTAGCTGAAGGGTGATCCTGAGGCCAATTGCGCACCAAGGAACAGCGAGGTGAGCCATAACTTCTGGCAAAGGTGTGTCATGTCTCCCAGGGAACTCCCAACCAACCTAGAGGGGCCAGATTGTTACCATGATGGCAACAAGACCCTGCGAAAGAGGGGTAATGGACTGTGGCAGTAGGGCTAGAAGAGGGAGGAAAGAAAGGTTTGATCTAGTCCTGTTGATATAAACACAAAACCCACAGCTGACCTATTACACATGTAATCTCCCATGCAAACACAAACCAGGGGAAAACCTGCTCAGCAAGTGGAGCAACCCATGCCTGCCACCACAAAACCAGCTCCCCTAGTTGAGCATTTTTAATGGAGAGATGTTAATGACCACCTATTTACCTTGGTAAGTAAGATCCCAAATGAGAGAGGTAGGAAGGGAGAGGAAAAGGTCTTGTTGGACTACCTCCTCTTCAGATAACACTCCTTCCTCTTACTGGATCCCACAGGATTGCTTGGGTTCAAGGAGCAGACTGTGAGGCTTCAGGATCAGATGCTGTTAGCCAGTTGTTCACACGTGAACTCCTATCCAAATGCACATCAGGGGGGACCCTGCTCAGCAAAGGAAACAATTCATACTAGCTGCCACAAGACCAGCTCTTTTCCTGTGCAGGCTTTGAGCAGATAAGGAGGAAATGGGGATAATGCAGTGGCAGGCATGGGAAACAGAGGATCAGGTGGGAACTGAGGAGTTAAATTGTAATCTCCCATTCCATGCAACCAAAGTTGATCCTGTTGGCAAGGAACAAACTATGTCTGCCACAGGGGATCAGCCCACCCTCCTTGGGTACAACACAGGAGCACTGGGTTGCTGGTTCTGTTTGGGCAATGGAGAGATGCCTCAGAGGGGAGGAATGTTAACCCCTCGGTGTTTAAAATCAGAACTCCTGGGTGCTAAACTGCCCCACTCCAAAATGGGACTGGCCTCTCCTCAAGGACAATAGCCTGGACAGGAGGAGGGCAGTCGCCTAGCAGGGTGTCAGGTTCTGAGAGGAAGAAAGGAGCAGTGGGAGGAGGTGCTGGGGGTGGGGTGGGTGGGTTACGCTTATGCTGACACTACCTGGCCAAGAATTTTGGGCCAGTTGGGCACACCTGGTGGAATACAGTGGTATCAAGCCCAAATGGGCGAGGGAGGCATTACTTACAGGCTGCGCTGAGTATGTTTGCCACAACCATTTCCAGCAGGGTCACCAGCAAGATCCTGTGGTAGAGGGCTTGCCCTTAGGAGTCGCTGACTGCACAGACTCAAAAGGGGGGCAGCTAGAGCAATCACCACATCCTCCCCAGCAGGAGTGCTGGGTCGGCAGCAGGGGAGGGGATGCGGACCAGCCAGTTCCCCCTCAACCGCCATTGCCTCTTGTGTGGTTTGCTTAGACACCAATAGTTTGCCCAAAGGACAATGGTTGTCATTTTCTGGAAGGTAGCAAGTCTTGCTTCTTCGTTGACACATGCTCAAAAGAGATCTGCTCTTGAAGTGAGGAGGATTGAGGCGGCTCTGGCAGTACCCTGCAGCGTTTGGTCTGTTTGCAGCTTTTAGTGTGAGCCAGTGCTGCTGCTACAACTGTACCTGCTGTAGTGGCAGGAGCAGGGGCTATCTGCATAGGCAAGGCCAACCTATCCCATATTGGGGGTTGGAGGGCTCTTGCAAGGACATCTGGCTTTATCGATGGCTGCAGGTTCTCAAAAAAGGGGGCCCTGCAGGATATTGCTATAATCAGGAGGTGCTTGCTAAGGCACAAGGGGCAGGCAGGAATTGTATTTCTTTTTAGACAGTTCCGTCTGATCCCCGCAATCTTTTGATTTATTATTATTTTAATTTGCAGCTATTTTGTATGCACCAGCTGCCTCCACCCCAGCAAGCACCAGATCAGCTGGAGGAATTTCAATTCACATAGGCAAGGCCAAAACTGCCTAAGTAGGAGGGTTGAAGGGCTCTTGCGAAGGACTGATAGAACTGGAAGCTAGCTGCAGGCCCTCAGAAAGGGATCCTTGCAGCAGCTCTTCTGCCTGAGCAGGCTTCATACGGAGTAAAGGAAAACAAAAGTGAAACTAGAAATTGACAATGGTCTAATTAGGAATGGAAAAATGTTTAGGATTTAGGTTAAAATAAAGTGCTAAGATAGCCCCCTTCCCACCCTCACACAATCTAAGGGGATGGAGGAAGAAGAGAAATAAACGTTTAAAAAAGGAAAATGAGAAACTAGCCTGTCTTTCCCCCCAAAAAATGCTGGAGAGCTTTCACAGCCCCGCTACCTCAAGCAAGACAGGACTGGAACTGGGGATATGGCACCCTCCAGCAACAAGAAACTAGCCTCACATGTTTTGGTCCTGTCTCTCGAGCATGCTCAGTGCACAACCCATACTGATGAGCTCCAGCACAGGGGGGAAATACAGCAACTCTGCAATGTTGAGATATTGTTGGACAGGAGTGAGGACATCGTGTTCTGTAACCCAAAAAGAGGAAAAGGAGAAGCGATGTTGCTCCATGCTTGCCCTTCAGAATGGTTTCAGTTGGAAGGGCATGAGTCAGCCCACAGAGTTTATTTCCTCATCACCACTGAGCCTGTACAATAGCTAACGAAATATGTAGATCTAGCAGCAGGATGAAAAGAAAGAAAGAAAGAAAGAAAGAAAGAAAGAAAGAAAGAAAGAAAGAAAGAAAGAAAGAAAGCCAGGATCTGATATTAACCTATAGTATAGAAGTTGTCTTTCTGAAAAGGAACAATACAACTCAATCTCAGGAATGACAGGGCTTGACCCAGGAGCTCTGCAACTCAGATGCGGATCCCCTACTCTCTGTACTGGTTGAAGAAGCAAACTGCGGGAAAATTGTGCCAGGACAATGCTAGGCTTTTTAAAAATGTATATTTTGTCATAGATTATTCTTGTATGCCATGCTGGGTGCTTGTCTTGCAGACAAGTGGTTTGCAAATAGTTTATTAAATAATTAAAACAGACAATGCTTAGCTTAAAAAAAAATCATTGTCAATTTTTTGCTAGATATTTTCTGTACTATAACTAGTTGGATTTTGGTGCCTGTGAGTAGCCCGATTTGTTCAGTATGCTATATGAGTATACAGATGTCTGTAAACCTGTTCATCTGTATGGGTGAATGACTGTGAATGACATACCTGCATTCATATTAAAAGTGACACTGGATACAGGCCCCTCAAATGCATCATTCAGATAGGAAGTGTACTGCTGTACCTGTATTAAACATAATGTGTGAATAACTGTACTTGTGTGCAGATCTGTAGCTCTGTACCTGTATATACTGTACACTTGTTGTATGAGTGTTGAACATAACATGTGAATGGGCCTAGTATTAGAACAATATGTGGTTTGATACATATCTTTCATTAGTTGGCACAATTTAGATATGGTAGCATATTTAAAACATTACTTCTCTCTGTAATTGAAGAATATAAAGTGGAAGACTATCTGTCAATGTCTTTATATCTTGCAACTCACAGAATATGACATTCTTTTTCATCATACAGTATGTTTTCTTCTTCTTCATTTATCTGGTATCCACCGATAATCTTTTTTAAAATTATCACCACTAAGCTGTGTGGAATCTATTTGTCCCATGATCACTATTTTCTGGGATTAATATATGTGCTGCTGAGATGCATGGACTTATTGAGCCCACAATGATATTTTCATAAATCAAACTAGACATTTGGCTTATGAAGGATGTATAAGGTATAATCACTTGGCTGCACTGTTCCCTCCAAGGCGTGCGCATGTGTGCGCGCTCACAAGTTTTCTGATGTCTGCTCAGTTAATTTTAGATCCCGCTCAGGTTGAATTCTGTCACCCAGAACAAAACTCATTCTGCACAGAAATGAAAAAAAAATTAGAGGGACCCAGTGTTCCCTCTAAGGCATGCGCATGTGCACGTGCTCACATTTTTTTTAAATGTCTGCTCAGTTAATTTTAGATCCTGCTCAGGTTGAATCAGGAAGGCCCCACTCTGAATGCATGTGTGCACACACTGCCTTGATACTCCCGCCCAGAACAAAACTCATTCTGCACAAGAGATTAAAAAAAAAATCAGAGAGAACACTGGAGGGACCACTGCTTGGATGTATGTGTGTGTGTGTGTGTGTGTGTGTGTGCAGTATGCAAGCCAACAGAAATCCTAACTCCAAGATCTAAATTCTAGAGATAGAGTGCCACTAAGCTCTCCCATGTGATCAGGTAAACAGTGGGGTGATGGACTGTCCATATTTTTGAAATGGAAGCAAAAAGGATGAAAAGTTGCTAGGCTGCAGGACATGCCTGATGACAATCTTACAAATCTGCTGTGGCTGAGTGGCCTCTGATCCTGCTGCACTCCTCAGGGCAGAATTGCCCCTCCTCCATGTGTTCCAACTGTCTCCTTTTACTAGGAACAGCTCCTATCTTGTAGCACCTGTCCATGCAAAATCACAGTCCCCTTTTGTCCCTTTTTTCAGGGAATAATCTTTGGGGACTGTCATGTTAAAATAGTGTTAGTGCAAATTGCTGGCATTGCTCAGCCTTCAGTTTCCTCCCCAGTGTCTCTAGCAGTTACTGAAAATCTATAAAACCCGTCTCCAGTGCACATTCAGATAAGTTAAAACGCATGAAAGATTCACATCCTACCCACAAGATTGGCTCGACACTGATATAGCAAAGAGCAGGCTGGATTTCACATCCTACCATGTAACACACATCACTACTAAAATCACTTCGGAACTATACTGTAGAACAATTATGCTTTTCTAATATATATTCAACCAAAAGTATGATAACCCCCGTTGCAAAATAAAAGAATACAGCAGGCAGAAACGAGCCCCCCAGTGCATATTGGGTAAGTGCGCTCAAGTGGTCATCCTTGGTAGGATAATAGGAATGATGATGGTGGTGATACCATATCCCTATTTCCATCTGGGAGATGTTTGAGATGTGTTATACAATTCTGTGGTATAGATTTGAAATACTATGTACAGTTCTGGCCAAAAAGGATATTTTAGAATTATCCTTTAGAATTTAGAAAGTACAGAAGTGGGCAATCAAGATGATTAGGAGTCTAGAGCACCTTCTTTAGGAGGTAAGGCTAAAACAATTGAGGCTTTTTATTTGATTTTATTTAAAAAGGTGACTAAGGGAAGACATGATAGATGTTTGTAAAATTATGCATCATTTGGAAAAAGCTGAAAATGACTTTTTCCAAATGATGCATAATTTTATTCCCTTTCTCACAACACTAGAATCTGGGGCCTCTTATGAAACTGATTGCCAGGAAGCTTAGGATGAACAAAATTATGCACTTCACAAATCGCATAATTAATAGATGAAGTTCTCCGACGCAGAATTTGGAGATGGCCACCAGCTTGGATGGCTTTAGGTGGGTTACAAACTGATGGAGGATAAGTCTATCAATGGCTACTAGTCCTGATGGTTATAGGCTACCTCCAGGTTCAGAGGCAGGATGCCTCCAAATACTAGTTGCAGGGCAGCAATAGCAGGAGAAGGGACACAGCTTCATATCCTGTTTATGTGGCTTCCCAAAGTATCTAGTGGGTCACTGTGGAAAACAGGATGGTGGACTAAATAGGCCTTGGGTTTGACATCACGGGCATGCGACGTCCATACTCAGACTGCAGGCCAGAGAAGCCCACCAGCCGCAGTGCCCGCCGCTGCGGTGAAGATGAGAAATATCAGTGGGGCGTCGGGTAGTGGTGGCAGGGCAGCAGCAGTGGGGCACGCCCTCAGATAAACTGGAGGCCCCCAAGGAGGCAGGAGCAGCAGTGCAGCAAGATATCTTTCCAAAAAAACTAAGGGGAGGGGGGACCTCACAGTGGCAGGAGGCCTCTGGGCGAGCAGTGCCACTGATGATGGGGAGATGTGGGGCAACGCAGAGGTTGGGGGGTTGGGTAGGTTGCACCTCCCCCTTGCATCTGACATCAGATGCAGGGGCATGGCTTGGGGCGCTGAGCGTGTACGCTTTGCATGCGCGATGGGGCCCCCCTTCTTGTACTTTGTCCCCCAGCCAGCTCGCTACATCCCTGATAGCAGCAACTCTGGCTTCCAGGATTCCAGAACCCACACAATCTCAAGAATATCTTTGCAACCACAAAGACTAGAAACTTGCTTTTAAAAAAAATGCAGCCTATGTTTCTTAAGTGGCTCGATTCTAAAGCCCATACAATTTTCTGATGCTTTTCTGAGCTTCCACAGAATCCTGACATCTACACAACCATGCTTTTGGCTGCACAAAGGTGGAGTAAACCTTCTGAGCATTTTTACTTTTTGTATGCTCAGTTTTTGAATGTAAAAAAGGAGCCTGATATGCACAATTACGAAGACTCCTTGACTCACTAGAGATATGCATGAATGAATAGTAAAATGCATGTATTTTACTATTCAAGCTCGAATAGTAAAATACTCAAACTGATTCATCAAAACAGCAGCCTTTGCCAGCTGTTTTGACAAATCAACTTGAATTGATTTGCGTTATTCAGCCATAGGCAATAATGGGGAACTTGAATCACCCCACTGTTCCATGTGGGAAGGTCCTAGGGACACCAAAGTGAGCTCAGTGGTAGGGCATGATGGATGCTGCCTACCACCAAACCCACAAAAGAAATGGGCAAGTGGGAGATGTTTTTTAACCTTTCCCCGAAATCTCATAGGATCCTATGTGGGTTTTTGGGAAAGATTATTGTAAAAACAAACAAACAAACAAACAAACAAACAAACAAACAAACAGCCTGCTTGCCCATTTCTTTTGTGGGCTGGGTGGTAGGTAGCACTCATCACACCCTGTGTTCCCTCTAAGGTGTGCGTGTGCACGCGTGCTCAAATATTTTTTTGATGTCCACTCAGTTAATTTTAGATCCCGCTTATGTTGAATCAGGAAGGATCCATTCTGAATGCATGTGCCCACACACTGCCTTGATACTGCCACTCAGAACAAAACTCATTCCGCATACAGATGAAACAAATTAGAGAGAACACTGATCACACCGTACTGTTTCAAGGAATCACCCCGAATCACCCCATTGTTCCCCATGGTAGGGAAAAAAAGTGAACAGGCTGGTAGGGGGATTGGGGAAAGTTTTTTTTTAAATTGCCTGCATGCCCATTTCTTTTGCAGGTTGGGTGGTAAGAAGCATGCATCACTCCCCAACCTACTTTGGGTGGTATGGGACCTAGGACCTACCCATGGATAACAATGGTGTGTTTTGAGTTCCCCATTGCTTCCTATGGCGGGAAAAAGCAGAGTGCACAAATTTTGCAACCCTGCCTTGAAATACACTGCAGAACAGAAGCACATAGCCCGTCCCAAAACACAACACCACATTTTGCCAAATACGCAGTCCAAAAATGGATCACTGATCCAGGATCCACTGCCAACCACAGTGCCTGCGCTACAGTAACATCATTGGCTCAACTTGCTTTCTCACACACAATTATGACTCCTTACTTCAGCACTGCAACAGCTACCACAGCAGCACCCTTAGCAGCCAGAAAGCATAGCCATAAGCTCAACTAGAATGTCTTCAGCCACATTTTGACTGAGTACACCTTGCAATGCAGAATGCATATTGCAGAGCAGACCATAGCAGTGAGTGAGGCACAAGTTAGTCTCAAGGCCAGACATGGAGCTCATCATAGCAATTACCAAGAAATATTACACACAGAGCTGAGCAGCCACTGTCCATTTATCGCCACAACACCATCTCACAAAAAGACCAAACCACAACTTAAGGAAGGAAGGAAGGAAGGAAGGCACCCATGTTCTGCCTTTCTCAATCTGAGATCTAGCAAACTCAGATAGTTAATAATATAGCAGCAATAGCACAGCATATTATACTCAGTGCTGAGAAAAGAAAACTACAAAATCATACCTTGCTTGATACCTTCTTTCCTCATTTCCTGATATATCTTCTTCAAGGGCACACTAAGGGCTCTCTCTGCCTCCTCTCCTCAAGCCTTTTGATAACATTTTGAAATGCCATCCTTTTTTCTCCATCTTCCCTCTACCCAGCTAATGTGGACACAACTGCCCATGACAATAATTTATTTGTACAAGAAGCCAACCAACATGCAAGGAGATCTCAAGCCAATCAAAAGCCAGTGCAAGAAAACCAACAAGCAAGGGGAGAAAGCCCACAAGAACAGCACCTGAATCACTTGAATTGATTCAAGCTCAAATCAGGATCAATTCAATTTGAGTTCAAATAACATGAATCAGCCCAATTTGACTCAAATCCATGTGCACATCTCTATGACTCACAGCTGCAGTGAGGAAATATTTTGTGGTGGGTCAAAAAGAAAAACAACCATCGAAAATATCCTAAAGGTCTTCAATAACTAGGCTGCCCTAGTTCACTGGAGGAGGAGGGATCACTGGAAACATGGCTGGTGAGGGGCAGAAAGTAACTCACCACTGAAGTCCCTTGAGACAAGAGGGCTTCCAGTAGTTGGTTGTTTCTTTGGCCCCCATCAACTGTTTCCCCACACACCATTTTTTAAAGGGCTGAGTTTCCCAAAGACAGAAATGGAAAATGAAATCAAATCAGAGTTATTAAAACAAATGAAATAATAATAAATAATGGGTGGATGTGATTTAGAATAAATAAATTAAAAGTAAAGTGTGCTGTTGATTTCGACTCCTGGTGCCTACAGAGCCCTGGGGTTTTCTTTTGGTAGAATACAGGAGGGGTTTACCATTGCCTCCTCCCGCACAGTATGAGATGATGCCTTTCAGCATCTTCCTATATTGCTGCTGCCCAATAAGGGAGCATACCAGCAGAGATTCAAACCGGCAACCTTCTGCTTGTTAGTCAAGCATTTTCTCGCTGCACCACTTAAGATGATAATAAATGAATTATTTTTTTAATAATAAAAGTGACTAGAACAGTGAATGGACCTTTTTTTCCTTGCACATCTCTAATAGACACAAAGTGCAGTTTTGGGGTAGTAAATTACAAGGAAAAGCTGGGACTATAGTGAGCAGGGAATTAAGAGATGGTATCTTCTGCATAAAGCATACAAACATATACTGTACATACCTAGATTTCAGTAGCTTACAAGCAAGGGTAAGCAATTAGCTTACAAGCAAGGGATGTAAAAGCTGGACTTTGAAGAAGCAAGACAGAAAAAGCACTGATGCTTTTGAACTTTGGTGTTGGAGAAGACTTTTGAGGATACCATGGACAGCCAGGAAAACAAACAAATGGATCATAGAACAAATCAATCCAGAATTTTCATGCAAAGCACAAATGACCAGGCTCAAACTATCATACTTTGGATACATTATGCGAAGACTCAGCTCCCTTGAGAAGTCCACAATGCTGGGGAAAGTTGAAGGAAAGAGAAGAAGAGGACAACCAGCAGCAAGGTGGATGGACTCGATTACAACAGCCATGAATGCACCACCGAGAGACCTTAAAGGCCAAGTTGAAGACAGATCATCCTGGAGAGAATCTATCTATGTGGTTGCGAAGAGTCGACACAGACTTGACTGCACTTAATCAATCACATGCTTCTAAGAATATCAATAGTTAAAAGAGAAAAAAGGGTACAGATTACTAGTTTAAGATACTACCTTTAATTGTTCCCCTCTCAAATTATGCTCTAATAATGCATTGAATATATATATACACCCTACTGAAGTATAAGCAAATCTGAATTCTCTCCTAGCCTTTCTCTTAGCAAAGAATAAGCCTTTGTACATCCCTGCTGCAGTTAGAACTTTAGATGGACTGATCATTCATTCACAATAGCCATTATCTCACTCCTTGTGCAGCTGCATTTGCTAAATTCCTTCTATTATAATGCCAGAGTTGTAAACTAGTTGATACACCCTGACTTGTTAGGAAAACACAGTTGTTGGAGCAGCTAATTGTTATTTGTACAAGCCGCTTAGTAATTTGCTATAATAAAATACTTATCCACAACAGAATGAGTACAATGTTGAATTGCCCTTACTGTCTATCAAAGCGAAACTGTGGTAGAGAGCTCTAGAGTCAGTCTAGAGTCGCCTTCTCTCTCCTCATCAGACTAGAAATCTGGTCCCCCATTCACAAAGCCTGAGTTCAGCTCTCTGAGGCGGGTCTCACGATCTGTGAGACCCGCTTTTGTGAAAACTGCGGGGAGAGCGGGCTAAGCCCGCTCTCCCCACAGACGAGCGGGCAGGGAGCCCTGGGCGGCCGGATCGGCCGCCCACACGATGGCCGGCTTCATGACAGAGCCGGCGGGGGGTGGGGGAAGCAGGGGCTGCATAGTCCACGCAAGCCCCAGTATGCCCTGTGCAAGCGCTCAGGGCATACTGGGGAGACCCCCGAGCCGGGAGGCAGCTTTTCGCCGCCCGGCGTCTACTCGTGAATAGGTGCAGCGCGAAGCCGCACTGCGGCTACTCACAAGCCTAAAAAGCAGGTTTGCTGGAGCACTCGCTCTGCAAACCTGCTTTTTAGCAGGTGTTCTCGAGCGGGTTAGCTGCTCCAGAACCACCGGGCTCGCCTGCGAGCCCGGTGGTTCTGACGACCAACAAAAATCAGGCTAGCCTCTGCTAGCCCGATTTTTGTTGGTCGTGAGAATAGCCCCTTTATGTGCATAACATGTTGCTATGAAAACATGAATCAGTGAGTAAGAAGGGAAAACAACGTTAAGAGTCACCAGGCCTAAGCTCCCAAACACAAACATGTTTCTGAGGCTTAGCCTCAGGATATCTGCAGTCAAAAGAAAGAGAATGTGCCTTCGAGTGCATGCAATATGCCTTTTCCTTAATAACCAGTAATCCCCAATAAGGTTCTATACATCTGGCCATCAGAGAACATGGCTTCTGAACGCTGATACCTACCTTTAAAAAAAAAAAAAAAAAAACACCTCTGGGGAACTTTTGAATCTTCACTTTCCTTCACTCGTAGTGCCCAGACAGTGGAATAAAACTCCACAGAAATGGGTCTGGGTGGTCAGTTTCTAACATTCCATCTTACTCTGGTACAACCCAAGAAAGAGAACCCAATACAAGGCCAGGCTATGTATACAGGGGGTTGGCTCTGTTCTCCAAGGTACATGTATGGAACAAAGTCAACTGATTTGTTATTTGGGACACAAACTGTAGCAAGGAGGAAGGTGTCCTAGCCCTTACCTGGGACACTGGGTTACCTGAGGCAGACCAAAAGATTCTATGCATAGAATAGAATACACCCACTAGCCCATCCTAAATTTATAGAAGAGAAGTGTGTGTGTCCACATCTCCCCTAAATAGCATGCTGTTCTGTTGCTGCATAATCACGTGGGGGTGGTTCATCTGAATTGCCCCATTGCACACAAACTAAATTTAACATTAATGGCAGCATTAGATGGCAATAGGACAGTGTTCCAGGAGTGGGCAAATGTGCACACACATAAGCCTCCCCCAGACATTGAGGATGGGCCAGTGGGCGCATTATCTCAACCAGTCTGTTGAGAATCCCCCTTCACTTTCCCCCCAGATCCGCAAAAGACAGCCACAGCAGAAGGCATAGCCTATGTGTCTCTATGCATATGTATCCCTGCAATATATATATAGGTCCTGCCTCTACAAATGTACCACTCCTCATAGTGATGGACATTCTGCTAAGTCATTATTCATGATTTAACCTTTCCTTTTGTCAAAATGCAAAATTCTGAAAGTGTTCCTTTCTCTGCATTAAAAGTGCCACCAAGTGCAAAGCAATAGGCCTTCAGGGTAAAGCTGGCCTTTCCCTCAACCAATCAGAGGTCTCTTATTCTCCAAGACAACCATTTTCAATGCTATGTGTCCAAAATCAATGACAAATGCCAGTGCAAAATGTAAAATATGCATAAAAATCCATTCCAAAAGTTCAGGCCTCATTACTCTCCCAATGATACAATCAAGAGCACAAGAGGACTCAATGTACCCCCATCTCAACCCTTGCTGGAAACCCACCCCCATAGCCCCCTCTATACTGTTCACTTTCCCCTACCTGGTGTCATCAACATTGTTAAATACTTGTGATGATATATTTCATATTTAGTTTGCATCTGATTAACTGGAAAACTGAGGCTATACGTTTATTATATGCGGCTGCTAGAAATTCTATCTTTAAACCTTGTACTCTATCCGCTCTTCTTTTATGGAAGCTCCACTGCCCACCCCCCACTAGTAAAAGGTTCGGTTCGACACAAGCCTTTTGAGTTGAGCTGGCTCAAACTCAAGCCTGGCTTGATCCGAGCTGGCTTGCATACCCCTAATGTATACCCATGTGGTACTGTATGCCAGGATTTCCTACCCTCCTCCTTGAGATAGGGTTGGTTACCCAGTCAAATGGCAGTGTGCCAAGAGAAGCAGGGGGCTCCAGATGCCAGGACAACCCCAGTAATTACCTTTCAGAAGTCAGAAAGGGCTCAGAGAGGCGGGCAACAGCTGCTATCAGCTCCACAACTGCAGACGTGCGTAGAAATGCTAGTGAAGGGGGTGGACTCCTGGAGAGGAGCTCAGACTTCTGCTCCTGCTGATAGGCAAAGGAGTGGAGTGACTATACTTCTCTCCTCTCCAACTCTGAGGCAATGCCCGTGCCTATAATTTAGTGTGAGAGGGTGGGAAGGCTAATTAGAGAATTCCTCCTCCCTAAACACAAACAGAATGGTAGCAGATGATGGTTTGAAATAGGCCATCCCTTCGAACAGACTGTTTGACAGTGGGTGAAGCTTGTTTGGAGAGGGTGAGTTGAGTCCAGCTACCTGACACTGGTGTAAACTATTTTTGGGCAGTATGGATATGTCCCAGTTTGGACAATGGCTCTTTGACCAGCAAGAATGGTTAGAACACCAGGGGGGAGGGGGGTTGTTGTGGAGTATTGTACAGGAGGACCCTGGGAGGGAGCAGAAGAAACAGATGATTGTTCTGCAGGACTATCAGGCGGAGGTGTTGCGATGTGCCCATGATGTAGATTGGGCAGCTCATCAGGGGACCTGCAAGATGATATCTCGTGTTTTGCGTCATTGCTTCTGGCCCTCTGCATACTGAGAAGTGAAAGATTATTGTTGTTCCTGTCTGGTGGGCCGATAAGAGAATGACCAGCCCTCAGCTCCAGCCCCCTTGCAGCCCATTCCAGTAATAGCTACACCCTTTGATCGTATTGGGATGGATTTTATTGGCCACTTGATTCAAACAGCTAGGGAACATAAATATGTGTTGGTTATAGTTGATTATGCTTCCCGTTTCTCTGAGGCCATACCGCTCTGGAACATGAGGACTCCTGGGGTGGTTAAGGCTTTAATGCATCTTTTTTTCATATGTGGGAATTCCCCGTGAGATAATGTTTCTGATCGAGGGAAGCCTTTTATATCAGCCATAATTAAACAGTTATGTCAGACACTGGAAATTGCCTCCGTAGCTTCTGTTTATCATCCTCAAACGGATGGCCTGGTGGAACGGTTTAACTGCACTCTTAAAACATTATTGCGGAAAGTTGCAAGAGAACATCCAGCTCGGTGGGACTTGTATTTAGATCCATTACTCTTTGCTGTATGAGAAACTGCGCAGGCGTCCATGGGGTTTTAACCATTTGAGATTCTATATGGAAGAAAACCCCAAGGCCTATTGGAATTATTGTAAGAAAGATGGCAACCTCCAAGTGAGCTTCCGGTTCTTCCTTCAAGTGAATATATGCAGCAGTTAAAAGGTCAAATGCAGGAAATCCAAAGTTTGGCAGTAGCCAGTTTGGAAAGAGCTCAGAGCCAACAAAAAAGACTTTATGATCAAAGCACACATGAGAGGACCTTACAAGCGGGTGATAAAGTATTGGTTAAGGCGAAAGCCTTCCCCCAACAGGAGGGAGGTCATTGGCGAGGGCCATTTAAGGTGTTTCGACCCATGGGGCCGGTGACCTATGAGATTCAGTATGGAGGTCAGTGGTCACCATTACAACGGTTTCACATTAATCTCCTTAAACGGGATAGATCGACCACTGGAGAATTAGGGAGTGTCCTTCTTTGCTGATCCAATTGCTCTGCTGGATGAGGGGGAACCACCCTGGCAGATAAGATCCAAAGGGATAGGATTACCAGAAATAGCAGAGCATTTACACCCTGAACAGAGACAACAGTTACAGGCTTTGTTGCAGGATTTTCCTAGGTTGTTTTTGAACTCTCCTGGACGGACCTCTCTTGTGTATCATGAGATTGAAATGCTGCCTGGCTGGGTAGAGATGGGAAGATGTTACGCAGGAGGTCAAAGACATGCTTCACTTAGGAGTGATAGAACCTTCTAAGAGTGAGTGGCAGAACCCTACTGTTTTGGTGTCAAAGTCCGATGGATTGATACTCTTTTGTATTGACTTTTGTGAGGTTAATCATATATCAAAGTTTGACGCTTACCCGATGCTGCGTACAGATGTATTACTGAGTCAGCTAGGGGAAGTGTGTGTTTTGTCACAGTTGGATTTGAGCAAAGGGTATTGGCAGGTTCCTTTAAGAACACAGGACAAAGAAAAGACTGCTTTTTCAGTTCTACAAGGATTGTTCCATTTTAAAACAATGCTGTTTGGGTTACATGGGTCTTCTGCTACGTTTCAAAGATTGGTGGGCCGTGATTTGGGGGATTGTAAGCAGTTCATGTTAGTATATTTCGACGATATAATCATCTTTAGTCCATCTTGGGACAGCCATATGCAGCGTTTGCATTGTGTTTTTTCTGCTTTGGAGGCTGTTGGCCTGAAGGTCAACTCCCAGAAAAGCCGTTTTGCTGCAACCCAATTGAAATATCTGGGATATGTTGTAGGTCAAGGGGTGATTTGGCTTGTCACAGAGAAAGTGACTGCTGTCAATGACATTCGGGTACCCCGAACCAAAAAACAGCTACGGAGATTTTTGGGGATGATAGGGTATTCTAGCCAATTTAAACCCCAGTTCGCCACCCGCGCTACCTCACTAATGGAAGACTTACAGAAGGGGACTCCAAATACAATACCCTGGATAGAAGAATGTAATCAAGCTTTTTTGGATCTGAAAGCAGCTTTATTTAAAAAGCCGGTGTTGAAAAGTCTGGATATTGGCAAGGAATTCCTGTTACAGAGAGATGCGTCTGAAACAGGGATAGGGGCTGTATTGATGTAGGAGATCCTGGGCCAGGAACACTCTGTTGTGTTTATTAGTCGTAAGCTACAACCAGCAGAAATGCAAAATTCAATGGTGGAGCAGGAGGCTCTGGCGGTGAAGTGGGTTGTCGACACCCTGCAATATTATTTAGAAAATAAATAAAATAACCTTTAGGTGGCTGTATAATGAGGCATTATCATCTCTGTCATCATGAACATGTTGCGAAATGTCCCAGCAATCAATTCGGCAGCTCGTGCATGTTCCATCTTTCTTATACCTTAACTATTAGGGGTGTGCACAAAACTGGTTTGCCAGATTTGGTTCAAGTCCAAACCAGACTCAAACCTAACCGGGCATGTTTGGTTTTGTGTACCCGAACAACCCTACCCTCATACAGCTCAAATATGAGCTGGTTCAGGGGTTCTAAAGTAAATAATATTTAAAAAAAAAAAAAAAACCACTCACAGTTGGGTCTGGTGTCCTCGCAGGGGTGTGTGTGTGTGTGCTGCCGCAGCAGGGCCCCAACCATTGCTCTCTCTCTCCCTGATAGCCTTTCCCCGGTCTTCTAAGAGCAGTTTCGTCCCATTTTCGGGCCATTCTAGCCCTTTCTCCGGTGGTGGTGCCATTTTGGAGGCTGTCAAGGCTAATCACATTAAGCCTGAAAACTGCAATATGCTGTCAGAGTGCAATACTCTACACTCATCTGAAAATAAGTTCCTGGAGCCATGGCCAGGATGAATGACAAACCCAAGGCTAGGGGCACACTCTAGTCCAAGTTAAGCACTCTGAAGTCCCATTCATTTTTATGGGAAAGATTAAAGCATGTTCTGAGCTCTCGCATTGAAACCCATGGCATTTCAAAGTGTTTGGGTTTAGGAAATCTAGCCAAACATGCTTCCCAGCAAAATATATTTCCACTGAGATCTTTCCAAAAGCAGTATGCTCCCAACAGCACCCTTTGCACCTCACATGAAAAGTTTCTCCCTCCCATCTTGATATGCTACAAACATGGAGAACTGAAAATACAAATATTTAGAAATAAAGTATACATATTTCTAAAGAGGGCCCCCCACTTCCAAGTGCAGGTACAAAGAGAACCCAAAGAAGAACTCAATAGGAGAGGTCCTTGGCCTTAGCACGGCACCTCTTCTTCTTGATTACTGCTTAGACCAGTTGCTTTCAAGCCTTGCCTAGACCAGGATTCTTACATTAGATCAGGACCCTTTACAATCACAAAGCAGCAGAGAACCTGTTCCACTTCAGCTTGGCTGCTGAGAAACACCCACAAAGCAGCCATGGAATACCAGAGTACTGCAGAGCACTCTGAGGAAGAGGCTCACTGTCGGGCTTCATCATCACCCTATGTGAACTGACAGCATGCCCCATCCTTTTCTGGCTATGAAATACCAGCAGGGATCTTACAGGGAAACATGTCCACCATTACTAACTTTGTCACTGAGAAACCCAAGAAGTTTCCATGCATTTCCAGGGTTCTCCAGGGCACAGTTTGAAAACCACTGGCCCAGATCTTCCTTGCCCACTTCTTGCAACAAGCACTCCTGGCTTCCTTCATTGCCTGCTGCTCCTAAACAGCTGAAGTTGATATATACTGGGATGACATTGCGAAGCGAACCCTCCATCCCAGTTGCTGCTCCAGCCATCGTTCTGTGGCGTACAAACAGTGTTTGCAGACAGAGGGCTTCATTTGTGCTTACTTCCATGGCTTTCGAACCTGAGCTGCATGGGGAGGAGAAATGGAGCTTCCACAAGGAAAAGTTCTCACGGGTTTCATTTTAAGTACTATATTCTGTCTATACTAGGGGGTGGAACATTGCCAGTTGTTGCCTGGATCTCCCCCTCCCCAGCCATTGTTCCCACCTTCCCAGCGAGGCTGTATTTGTTTTTTAATTTAAACTCTGTTGCCATGCACTTCAGGTTTCTTGAACTTCCACAGCATTTCCTCCCTCCTGCTGCTGAGACTCCTATGGAGCTTGGAATGGAAGCAACAAAAGAAACAATGTCTGATGTGGTTTTAAGTATCTTCTGGTTCTCTAGACATAGTTGCCGATCCTTATTTAATCACTTCTTGAAATCATGCCCAACGGTTGCCCTTTCCTCCCGTCCAAACATTCCCCTTTATTGACTTGGCTGCAATTCTATGCACATTTTCCTGGGAGTAAGCCCCACCCACTAGAGCATAGTGGGATTTTCTTCTGAATAAACATGCATACATTGTGCTGATGAAACAAACATTTTTTCCTTTTGATTTTTTTGGTGAAATTGTTACAGACTTATGTTGGTACTACCTTCGTTCTGTCCAACAGATCAAAAAATCCATCAATGGTCCCTGTATCAGGAGTAAAATTCTTATGCTCTGTGGAGTAGCTCTCTAGACTAGTCTGTACTTTGGAGCAACGCCACTGAAGAAGGCCCTATTTAGGCTGAAACACGTCTGGCAACTCATCAAGACAGCAGTTATTTTAGCATTTGGACTTCTTCAATTCTAGAATTTACAATGGGAATGCGCCATTGGATTCTCTATGGAATAGACTGATACCAGGATATCTGATTATGTCCTAGGCATGGACTAGCTATTGGTGGAACTGTGGCATATACATATTTCTTCTTTTTACTTTGTGGTGATACTGGTTTTAGTCTTGAATTAATAATCCTTTATATATTGTATTACTGTATATTATGATGTTATAGAGGTATTGTATTTCTAAATAAGATATTTTTATACATTAGATATATATACTTAGGTTCTTCTGTGTTTTGTCTCAGTATATTTGAACCCAGTCATGGGTCTTTTTTTTTATTTTTTTTTGCTTCTGGAAGTGAAGTGGCACAGTGGCAAAGGTGCACTCAGGTGCAAAAGTGGAGGGGCATGCATAGCTAGGAATGTATCAGGGCCAACTCCCAATAAATCACTATTAATGCTGAAAACCATTTCCTTTCAACTCAGAAATCAAGAGGTGTTTAACAAAAATAGGGCAAGTCCCACATGGGTTCCCACAGGATGGGAACGTCATCTAGCTGCACTGCAAAACCAGTGTTGATGATGGAATAAATCTCCATTAGCAAATAGACAAAGTATGCTCTTAGCCATCCAGGACAGTCAAACACAAAAGTTCACCCTTTGTCAACTGCAGTCAGAGTTCAAACACCATTTAGCAAGAAGGGATATTAGCCATAACTTATTCTTGTGAACAACTTGTCAAGAGGATTAGACGTCTTTCTGGGCCTCTCACAATAGCCGTACGTTGCCACCTGACAACACTTGTAAAGGTGTATCGACCATGTTCACACTTGTCTTAAGTTAAAACAGCGTCCCACTCCCAGAAAGCAAACAGGCCAGAAGAGAATGGCTTTGTTTAACTATGTCCTCATTACGGGGCAACAAACATAAACGTTTTATACTCATAAGCCATAATAGTTAAATAGTATTGCTTTTGTGTAGGTTGGGGTGGGGTAGAAAGGTGCTAAAGCATAGTAACAAGGACCAGGAAAATCCTAGATACTACTTCACCTGGAAAATGTGAATTCTAAAGTGTAAATGTTCACCTGCTTTTCTGCTTAATGCAGTGATATTCACTATTTTTAAAGAATGGGTTGCAGCTTCCCAGAGAGCTCCTTCTGCAAAGAGGGTTGAGAGGGAAAGCATGAAGGCAGTGGCTGAGGCAACACAACTGCAGGACAGAGAGAAAAAGGAACATCCCATGTTGGAACAGGAAGAGGGAGGTGGGGGAGAGAAAGTATGCAAGTGCAGTGGCAGCAGTAGTGGGGAGGGAGAGAGAGCGCACACAGAGGAAAGAGGAACAAGAGGAGCGGCGGGGGGGGGGGGGAGAGCACACACTAGTGGGAATGTGGTACCTGGAGTGCTGGGGTGGGAGCAAGGAAGAGAGGATGCAAGAGGAGCAGGAAGAGGGAAGCGAGAGAAAGAGACCACCCATGCAAGTGTGGTGGCCACGGTGGAAGGGGGGGAGAGAGAGAGAGAATGTGGAGGCAGGAGAAGCGGGGGGGGGGGAGAGAGAGAGCAGTGGGTGAAAGGATTAGAGGTGTCAGTGGGGTGGGGGGAGAGGCAAATCAGGGGCCACCACTGGGGTCTGTGTGGGCCACCAACGAAGAGCAATGCCTTAATAGGGTTGGACTGGGTACTTAAAAGGATTGACTCTTCAAAAACCATTCATTACAAAATCTAAGCCTAAAATCCAGATATAAATACAATTTGAAAGTCAATAAAACAACAGCAGAACCTATTAATAGTACTTATTTACGATATATGCTGGTCTATGACCGAAATAAAGCTCTGTCTACTTAACATTTATATGTCATTTTTTAGGGCGTTGAAAGTGCTTCAAATATACTTTTCAAAGCTATTCTCAGGATTGATCAAAACTGGGTAACGGAGCCCAGCCTGGTTTTAGCAATAGCAATAGCAATAGCACTTACATTTATATACCGCTCTATAGCTGGAAGCTCTCTAAGCGGTTTACAATGATTTAGCATATTGCCCCCCAACATTCTGGGTACTCATTTTACCGACCTCGGAAGGATGGAAGGCTGAGTCAACCTTGAGCCCCTGGTCAGGATCGAACTTGCAACCTTCTGGTTACAGGGCGGCAGTTTTACCACTGCGCCACCAGAGGTTTTGATCAATCATGGCAACCGCCGGGCTTGCAGGCGAGCCTAGTGGTTCTCCAGCAGCTAGCCCACCTGACAACCCCTCTCCTTAAAATGAGGTTAACAACACATTAACCTTTTTTTATGGATTGTGTGTCAGCCGCGGCTGGCACACTCGGGGTGGGGGGAGAGGGGAGGGGAAACCCCAGGAAGGCAACATGCACTCACGCAGTGCCTTCCTGGGAGTTCAGGGGGCCATGGCAGTGCTCCCTTTCCCCCGACGCTCCCGATGGAGCTGCGGTCGGGCGCAGGAGTGCCTGAACGGAGCAGCCGCTCTTCAATGCAGTTGTCCAGCAATGAGTGACTACTAATCTGAGGGGAGAACGGGCTAAGCCCGCTCTCCCTACTGAACCCCATCTGACGCTTCCTGGGGTTTGGGGGGCCGAGGTGCCACATGGTGGTGCTCCCCTTCCCCAGACCCCCTGAGCTCCTGAAGGAGCCACGGCCGGACATGGGAGTGAACCAGCTGCCCAGCAACAAGCAACTGCTCATCTGCGGGGAGAGCGGACTAAGCCCACTCTCCCTGCTGAACCCCATCTAGCACTTCACACGGACTGTGTGAAGTGCCTCTTTATGTTATAGTAATCCTGACCAACTTTACAGGACATTATACTGATTTTTATACTAGGTGGTATATAAATTCAACAAACAAACAAACAATCCCAAATTTCAGAAAGAAAAGTGGCTTATCTAAGGCCAGCTTTTGAATTCATGGGAAAGTCAACATTTGAACCAAGATCTATCTTGATGCAGTTTCTTAGTGATTATGCTGCTCTACTCTACATCATGCTAGCCTCCAAATGTGTCTCATTAAAAAACAAGAACAAAAATACTAACTATCATGACCACCGTCCTCAGGCTTATGTTGCAGAATGGTAGATAAAGTAAAGATTTCCAGGAGCTCCCTTGCCTTTCCCCCTGCCTCCAGGAGCTTTGGGAACTCCCTGCACAAAATACTGATTCAGGGTGGAGCCAGTTCTTAAGGCACAAAAACCTTTGACGGTTATTGTTCTCAAAGTTAAAACACACATTCAGTATAATAATTTAAGTATAATTTGAGTTTTAATCAGACGTTAAATAAAAGATGCTATTCTTGCATGCAGCATCTAAAATGGAACTGGAAGTTCTGCCCTGGCCCCATCACTCACCCACATCTGTGAGGTGTTTATGGATTTGCCAGCATTTGTCTGAAGAGACAAATGCCATATCCATGACTGGGGAGGGTTGTATAGCCCTCTGGGACACATTCCTGCAAGTGAATACCGTAGTTCATTAGAAGGGAAGGGAGAACAGTGAAAATCACTCTCCTCCCCACCCTCTGTTGCTGCTGGGCTGTGGAAGGAGGAAGAAACACAACTAGTTTCCAAACTCTTTGTATCCATTATCATAACACTAAGGAGAATGTCAGCCACTTTCCAGAGCTTGTCTGTACTCTGGAAGTGCTCTTTTAGACTTCAAACATGTATCTTGTGCATGAGCAACTTGCTTATGGTCTAAAAGAGCACTTCTGGAGCATGAGAGAGCTCTGAAAAGTATTTGTGCAGCGAGGAAATAACTTGCCTAGCAAGCAAGAGATTTATTTATTTATTTATTTATTCAATTTATATACCACCCTTTCAAAAAAGGCTCAGAGCGGTTTACATCAGATTGCTGGTTCAAATCCCTCTGGTATGTTTCCCAGACTATGAGAAACACCTACATCGGGCAGCAGCGATATAGAAAGATGCTGAAAGGCATCATTTCATAATGTGTGGGAGGAGGCAGTGGTAAACCCCTCCTGTATTCTACCAAAGACAACCACACGGCTCTGAAGTTGTCAGAAGTCGACATCGACTCGACGGCACACTTTACCTTTATACACAAACATAAATACAAATATACATATGCAAACACATCTAAATACTGAAAAGTAACAAAAAAAATTTAAAAACCCTGAGAGCAAAATATTTTTTGCATCAAAATATTAACAAAGAATCGCAGACTAGGGAACAAATAAATAGGTAGGAGATTTATAATAACTATAGCAAATGAGAAATATTATAAATAGGTGGGACATACTTGCTTAGGGGTATTACTTAAGAGCCTCCATATCTATTACATATTTTGAAGAGTTTGTGGATTTGTTTGTGCAAAATAACGTCGTACTTTGAGATTATCCAGATATCAGATTTTGCATAAGCGATGCTGCAACTTAAATTAGCTGAATGCAGTGCTTTTTCACCAGAATATTCTGGGTGAAATGTTTAAAATAAATATTTTGTATTTTTAGAAGAAATTCTGAATGTAATTATATTTTTACCGTTCTGGTTCTCAACAGATTATCATCAATAATTCAAAAATGAAATTATGCCCAAGAGAAGCAGATTTTTCTTAGGTTCAAATTAATTTTGATTGAAATTTACTATGTCTGTCTGTCTTTCTATCTGAAATGTCTGTCTGTTCCCTATGCATTGCCACACCCTTTGAGCTATCGGGACCAAATTTGGCACAGTGACTGCCTGAGACCCTGCGAATAACATAGGGTACCCAGGGACCCCGACAACCACCCTGTGCAGACAGACAGGTGGATATACAGCTCCTATAGCCACAAAACAAAGAGCAATGCCAGGTTGCCCAAGCAACACCAGGCACTTATAGCTAGTCATTCAATAAAATGAATAATGTTTCAATCTGAAATGCTATAAATTTAAAAAACTTTTCTTTTATTTCCCTTTTGCAAGCACATTAATGAAAAATTCTATTGCATATATTTACTTTCTTGAACTTTCCTAGCAGTGTAATGTACACAAAATGACTTTGCCCAGACAACAACAGGTCTCACTTGCTAGTATCTTATAAAAAGGAAATGGAATGCCATTGTATTGGTATTGAAAGTTGAGTTTCTAGCCTGTCTAGATTGTTGAGTTAGCTTGTTCATAATCACACATTTCCAAAACTTCTCCCACCTGATGAGATATGTGCAATCTGGGTCAAGCATAATTATGATGATACAGTGTTTAATATACAGTATTGCAAAAATGTCACCACATGTGGCAAGACAGGCACATTATGCTGTTGACTGAGTACTGACCTGGGAATGTGGGTTTGGCCTGATGATAAGCACTTTGAGTGGAAAGAAAAACAGAAAATGACATAAACTCATCAAAACTCAGGAACCATTGGAATCCCTGCTAAATATTTGCCATAAAACAGGGAAATCGGTTGAGGGGGAAAAATTCAAGGATGAAATCTCATCTGCATCTGATCAACAATTTTTTATTTATCCATGCCAACTTGAGCACTCATTTGAAAAAAATAAAGAAACCAAAAGTTGCTGTTTAAGCATCAGTATCTTTGAAAAAGAAACAAATACGGTATGGTAGGGGATGTTTATGACAAAAAGTAGAATTATCTATAGTGAAATTAAAAAGAGGAACTAGAAACTCCTCAGCAGAAGAAATAT
This sequence comes from Hemicordylus capensis, assembly GCF_027244095.1. Taxonomy (NCBI): domain Eukaryota; kingdom Metazoa; phylum Chordata; class Lepidosauria; order Squamata; family Cordylidae; genus Hemicordylus; species Hemicordylus capensis. The sequence continues at coordinate 129,455,016 of NC_069661.1, forward strand.
CCAAGGAACTTCAAAAGGAAGCTAAAACAATGGCAGAATTTCTCTGCCTTTGTTTTTGGCAGCAAATTTCTCAGGGAAATTCCATACATCTCAGGGCTGTTTACATCTCATGTTTGATGTAACCCGCCCTGAGCCATTTTTGGAAGGGTGGGTTTAAATCAAGTAGATAAATAAATAAAATACATCCATAGCCATCAGTAACTGAAAAGTATCTGCATTTATTGTTGGCAGGGGGCAGAAAGAAGCAATCTTTACAACCGCTTCAGGAAGTACTACTCAGTACACTTTTGGAGATAAAGAAATATGAAATCTACCTGCTGAATTTCTGCCTCACGTGCAGATCCTAAAGGCATAGGAGCCTTGCCAGAAATCACCTTTCATGAGATTTTATTGTGATGGAAGATGACACGTTATCTCCAGCTCTAATGCACACAAACCTTGCCAATTTGATAGCAACTTGGTGAGCATATAGAGCCATTTAAGAAAATCCTTCCATTTCCTCTGTCTGTCTTAGTTAAGCTCTTGATCATATTAGCAGTGCACCACTAGAAACTGTTTGGCAAGTTGCTCTTGTTTGTTTTAATTACAATCACACCCCTCTCTTTGCCCCTGGGTGGATTTTATTAAGTAGCAAAATACTAAAAGAACTTTAAACCACCAGAAGAAACAGAAGGGATAGGAACATTAGTCTTACCTGTGAAAGGTTCTTTTTCCCTTTAGCTGGAGCTCATCAGTAATGGGATCAGCCACTGAGCATGCTTGAGACAGGCCAGATATAATTGAATGCTAGTTCCTCTCACCAGAGAGTGCCCATCCCCAGTTCCGGGTCAGCAGCAATGAGTGGTGACCTAAGGTGGAGATAGCGCTAAAGAACAAAAAATCTCAGAGATGAGAATATGCAGAGACCGATAATACAGTAATCAGAGGATAAAGAAAAAATCAACAAAAAAATTAGGGATTGCCTCCTCCCAAAGGTGGTAACTTGACCCTCCATAAACTATAAACAAGGCAAAAATGTGATAGCCTTCAAACTTGACATTCAGGAGGGACTGATGAGCTCCAGCTACAGGGAAAAAGAACCCTTCTCAGGTAAGACCAATGTTATTTTTCCCCCTGTGTTGGAGCTCATCAGTAACGGGACTTGCCCAAGCAGTAAACCTGAAGAAGAGGGCGGGAGAGGATGTCTAGAATGCTCGTTGGAGCACCCTATGGCCAAGACCACTTGAGATGAAGTGAATAAGAGGAGAAAGAGAAGATAATGAAGCCACTCTGTCGAAAACTGACAGGGTAGTGAGAGTAGGGAAAAAGGAGCCACGGAAGCAGCCGTGCTATGAGTGGAATGTGCTGTGGTCCCCACAGGGGAGGGGTCCTTCCGGAGACTCGTAGGTGAGTTTAATACAGGCTTTGATCCAGGCGGCCCATGAGGATTTGGACACCTTACAGCCCATACTAAGGGGTTAACAAGAGATGAAGAAGGTGTCCAAAACTTGCACTCTCTTGTGCATCGAAGGAACCCAAGGTATGGTGGACGTCCAATTTATGTCAGAGGTTACCTCTGTGGTGGAGTGGATCAGTGCAGAATGAAGGTAGAAATATCTCTTGGAAGTGGTGAAACCTGTGTTGACCCTCAGCTATAAAACCCAGTCCTATCTCAGGACCACCGTGTCCTGTAGAAAAGGACACAGATCCTATGGACTGAGAGGGCCTTCAGTTCTAGGCTCCCAAAGGAATAGAGTTCGAATTCAAGGGGTGGAGACATAAGGGCATAGCAACACAGGAACATACAGTGAGGGAAATAAGTATTTGATCCCCTGCTGATTTTGTCCGTTTGCCCTCTGACACAGAAATGACCAGGCTATAATTGGAATGGTAGGTTTATTGTAGCTGTGAGAGACGGAATAACAACAAACAAACCCTCAAAAGCCCAGTGCCCAAAAGTCAGCGATGGATTTGCATTGTAGTGAGGGAAATAAGTATTCGATCCCTTCACAAAAGATGTCTTAGTACTTGGTGGCAAAACCCTTGTTGGCAATCACAGAGGTCAGACGTTTCTTGTAGTTGGCCACCAGGTTTGCACACAACCCAGGAGGAATGTTGTCCCACTCCTCTTTGCAGATCCTCTCCAAGTCAGAAAGCTTTCGAGGCTGATGTTTGGCAACCCGAATCTTCAGCTCCCTCCACAGATTTTCTATGGGATTAAGGTCTGGAGACTGGCTGGGCCACTCCAGGACCTTCATGTGCTTCTTCTTGAGCCACTCCTTTGTTGCCTTGGCTGTGTGTTTTGGGTCATTGTCATGCTGGAATACCCATCCACGACCCATTCTCAATGCCCTGGCTGAGGGAAGGAGGTGCTCACCCAAGATCGGACGGTACATGGTCCCGTCCATCGTCCCTTCGATGCGGTGAAGGTGTCCTGTCCCCTTAGCAGAAAAACACCCCCCAAAGCATAATGTGTCCACCTCCATGTTTGACGGTGTGGATGGTGTTATTGGGCTCATAGGCAGCATTCCTCCTCCTCCACACACGGCGAGTTGAGTTGATGCCAAAGAGCTCGATTTTGGTCTCATCTGACCACAACACTTTCACCCGGTTCTCCTCTGGATCATTCAGATGTGCATTGGCAAACTGCAGACGGGCCTGTACATGTGCTGCCTTGAGCAGGGGGACCTTGCGGGCACTGCAAGATTTCAGTCCTTCACGGCGTAGTGTGTTACCAATTGTTTTCTTGGTAACTATGGTTCCAGCTGCCCTGAGATCATTGACAAGTTCCCCCCGTGTAGTTCTGGGCTGCTTTGTCACCGTTCTCATGATCATTGCAACTCCACGAGGTGAGATCTTGCATGGAGCCCCAGACCGAGGGAGATTGACAGTTATTTTGTGTTTCTTCCATTTGCGAGTTATCGTGCCAACTGTAGTCACCTTCTCACCAAGCTGCTTGGCGATAGTCTTGTAGCCCTGTCCAACCTTGTGCAGGTCTACAACCTTGTCCCTGACATCCTTCGACAGCTCTTTGGTCTTGGGCATGGTGGTGAGTTTGGAAGCTGAGTGATTGCTTGCTTCTATGGACAGGTGTCTTTTATACAGGTACTGTAACAAGCTGGGATTAAGAGCACTCCCTTACAGAGGGTGTTCCTCATCTCAGCTCGTTACCTGCATATAGTGAAAAGACACCTGGGAGCCTGAAATCTTGCTGGTTGATAGGGGATCGAATACTTATTTCCCTCACTACAATGCAAATCCATTGCTGACTTTTGGGCACTGGGCTTTTGAGGATTTGTTTGTTGTTATTCTGTCTCTCACAGCTCCAATAAACCTACCATTCCAATTATAGCCTGGTCATTTCTGTGTCAGAGGGCAAACGGACAAAATCAGCAGGGGATCAAATACTTATTTCCCTCACTGTAGGAAACTGCCATATACTGAGTCATATTATGATAGTGCCTTGAACTTGCTGGGAATATTCTTTCACCCCTAGCTTCTCATGGCGAAAACCCAGGAGCAAACTTGGGTTAAACAGTGGTCCGGGTATAATATGGCCCCTGCGACAGGAGGTCCGGATGACAAGGGAGGCACCAGGGGGCCGGACTGAGAGGTAGATTAAGTCAGTGAACCACACCCGTCGAGGCCAGAGAGTAGCAATCGGGATGGTTCCTGATCCCTCCATGCACAGCTTCCCAATGACATTAGGGAGAATAATTGTTGGAGGGGATGCATAAAGGAGACCTGAGGCCAAGGGGAGTGACAGGGCATCTGTGGTCTCCACTTCGGTAGTCAGGAACCTGGAAATGAAACATGGTACCTGTTGAGAGGAGATGCAAAGAAATCTAGTAGCACAATGTCTAGGCGGACAATGACCTAATGGAAGATCTGCAGATGGAACATCCATTTGGATGGGTCCCCTTCTGGCGGTTTAGCCAGTGTGGTGAAGGTTGTTCACCCCACTGAGGTGTTCAGCGGTTTCCAAACAGAGATGCCTCTCCACCAACCAGAGAAGAAGATCTGATTCTCTCATTAAGCTTTTGGAATGAAGTTTTGCCCCCCTGGTGGTTGATGAGGGATTACATAGTGGTATTGTTTGTACAAATGAGGGCGTGTCTGTCCAGTTTCCTGATTGGAAGTACAGAAGAACCAGTGTGGTTAGAGCCAGAAAAAGGACAGAAGATGTTAGTACAAGCTTTGAATTGGAGTCTACGTGTCAACCCTTGAGCCCCAATGATCTGCAAAATACCACTCCAGAGACTAAAGCCCTAAGGGCTTGCTGGACACAGACAAGGCTGGAGCCTGCCATAAAGATTCTTGCCTTAACCATTAGTTAATGCCTTGCCTCAACTGGCATTTTAGGGGGAATTAAGAAACCAACTCTTTGGCCCACAAATGGCGGCCAAGATAAAGAAAGTTAGCAGAGGCGTCTCTAATAACCGTGGAGGGTTTGAGAGTTTTGTTGTTGTTGTTTACAACAGAGTACACTTCCTGTCCTTCAAGGACTACCACTGTTCTTGGCTCTCGATATTCAACCATGCCTCTGAGGCCATTTGCACAGTGAGGAGGTCTACACAAACTGCTGCCAACAGAGTGGTGACCTCAGGAGGTAACGCCTAGAGATTCTGGGGTAGGTCCCAATGGGTCTACATGAGGCTTTCTGGTGGTCTAGCCAGGGTGCTTTAAAAAAATAAAATCCTCCCCTGCCATTAGAAGGTGCTTGAACAAAACAGAAAAAGCATGGAGGGCAAGGGGGCCTGATCAGAATCAGAATCAAGCTTTATTATGGTCAGAGACCCGCATAAAATTACACATTAAATGAAGGTAATACTGGAGAAAAGTTACATGTTGATAGAGATGATTGCAAATATGATGATAGCTATTGTGAAAAGGTTAAAATTTAAAATAATTACAATTTAAAAGGAGACAAGCTACTAAAAAGAAACAAGCTACTAAGAAACTAAAACTGCGAAACATACTTTTCCATAATAAAATGCACAGAAAAGATAGAAGGGGGATTTCAATAGTAGTAGTAATATAGCTAAAAATAATTTCATATGTGGTAAAAAGCTAGAAGGGGCCCGATCAGGAGAGAAAACATTCAGAAGGTTGCAACATGTCTGCCGGTGAGACGCCATAAATGGCTGCTTAGCTTTGGAAAAAAGCACATCAACATAGGCAGAGACAAATAGACGGGTGGATATATGTACCACTGGAGGCTTAACTTGCTCCAATAACTCCTTTTACTCCTAGACTGATCCATTTGGGTGCCAAGGCTCAGGCAAATCATACAGGAGGGGTTTACCACTGCCTCCTCCCACACTGTATAAGATGATGCCTTTCAGCATCTCGTCAGCATTTCGCTACCGTCCAAAATAGTTACCAGCTTGGATTCAAACTGGCAACCTTCTGCTTGCTAGTCAAGCATTTACCCACTGTGCCACTTAAGGTGGTTAAAGGACTGACGTATAAATACATTACCTATTGAGTGTTAAGTGATGCTAGAACCTTAGGAACATAGTAAGCTGCTTTTAAGCAAGTCAAACCATCTTTCCATCCAGCTCAGCCCTGCCCATGCTGACCAACAGGGGTTCTCCTATGGCAGTCCAAAGCACTACCAATGCACCTCGGTCCCATTCCAAAAGGTAAGAAAGAGCCAGGAAGTATGGTGGGCAGGGTGGATTTGATTTAAATCAAATTGATTTAAATCACGATTTAAATCACTAGCAGGGTGGATAAAAATAAAAAAAATCCAATTTAAATCAAAAAATCCAATTTAAATTTAAAAAATCGGATTTTTTTGATTTAAATCGGATTTTTTTTTATTTTTATCCACCCTGCTAGTGATTTAAATCGTGATTTAAATCAGTTTGATTTAAATCAAATCCACCCTGATGGTGGGAGCGCAGGGGCAGTAGGGCCCAACGGTTGAGTCAGCATGCTGGGCTCTGGAGGATGCTTAGGAGCCCTAGGCTCTACCTCTGCCCCAGAAGAAGAAGGCAATGCCGAGGCATCTCAGCCTCAAAGGCTTAAGTGCAAACAAGTCCCTTACAAAAAGCAAGAGGGATAGCCCTTCCCCTCTGACTAGGATATGGAGAAGCATTCTGTGGGATGGGATAGCCCACCGGAAGGAAATGCCACCACAGGAAGAAGACAGGGTGGCTGCTGGGGAGCAGGCTGTGTCAGCGGGAAAGGAGAGTAGGCATTCCCTATCCAGGAAAACGTTCAGCCATATCGGGTGGGAAGGGAGGAGGTGTCAGCCCTAGATAAAGGGGAAACAGCATTACCTGAAAGGACATTAGACCGAAGTTCCAGCGGTACACCTCCTCCCAAGGAAAAGTCTCTTAGACTGCCCTAGTTCTCCATGTCCGATGGGAAGTGTAGCATGCTTCCATCGGTGTGTAGGTTTTCTACTAGCTGGCTTGGGTGGTGTGTGGGGGATTGTGCGGACCAGCCAGATTCCCCTCTGCAACAACCACGGGGGAATTGCTGCGGGACGCCAATGGATCACCCACCTGGCAATGGCCGTCCTTCCCCTTATTTAGCCTTCTGTGCAGCAAGCTCCTTAGAGCGTGGCTTCGCCCTTTGTAGACTGCTTCATAAGCAGGCACACACACATGGAGAATGCTTATTCCTTTTTGGGGTTTGCTTTCGTTGCCCATTTGCCATGCCTGGATCTATTAGCCACCTTGCTTGGCAAGGAGATGGTAGCCACCATGGGAGCCTCTGCCAAAGCAGGAATAGCTTGCTAGCTTTTAGAAGGTGCTAACAGCCCAGGAGAGAGGGAAGTAAAGCTAAAGCCGCTTGAGCAGGCAAAAAGGAGGAGGCCTTCTAAGAGGGGTCCCCTGTTAAAACCTCTGTGTGCGCAAGTTCCATAATGGAGCATCATAAGAAGAGACTGAAGAAAATGCTGAAAAAGGACTACACTAAAAAACGAAAGTAAACGCTAGCCAAATCAGCCGAATTTAAAAATGCAAAACTGTTTGGACAATGTGGATAAACTAACTGAAACAACTAAAAGGAAGAGGAACTAGCTAGAAACTAGCAAGTAAGTCAGGAGCAAAATTTTAAGCATGCGAGCCTCAAGCAGACAAGACCAGAACTGGGGATGGGCGCCCTCTGGTGAGAGGAACTAGCATTCAATTATATCCAGCCTGTCTCGAGCATGCTCAGTGGCTGATCCCATTACTGATGAGCTCTAGCACAGGGGGAAAACACTAGTTTTGGGGCATCTCATAATGGACAAATGTTCACAACAGAGAAGAACCAGGCTTGGAAGATTAAAAAGAAAAAGGGCTTGTTCTCACAACCATATGGGGGTGGGCTGGTGTGAAGGCAAGCTCTTACCTCATGCCTCCCAGACCACAGCCTCCTTTGGGCTCCACAATTCGTATGCCAAAATGAATGCCACAGTGGCATTCTCCACTGTTAAAATCCTCCATATATCCCACAATGCATTGTAGTAGCAGCAGAGAGGCAGCCCTCAGTACTGCTGCAGCTTTCCTCTCCCTGGCCCTGCTTTCCACAGAACTCTTTGGTAAAGTGGCCTGGAAACAGTTTAAGGTGCACCCATGTGGCAGACAACCCAATGAAAAAGGTAGGGCAGCCAACCCCCCCTTTTTTGGTCCTACCTCACTTTCACCCAGATATGCTACCCAGGTTCAGAACTGCTGGGACAGGACGACTCCTGGTGCCTCAGATGACCACAGATTCCTGGGTTAGTCCCTCTTATCCAGGAATCTGTGGTTGTGAAAACAACCCTAAGGTCACCATTATGGTGACATGGTGGCCATTACCCTACCAACTTTTACAAAAAGTTCAGAATGAGCATCATCAGCATGTGAAGTGGAAGACAGTGCAAAGCATGGTGCCTTAATGTTGCTGTTGATTGCATCCCAACATAGCTCCCTTGAGCTAAAGCTGGCATACACAGAAGTGGTTTACTCTATTTTATCATCACACCAACCCAGTGAGGTAAGAAAGAGTAACTGGCTTAGGATCACCCAGTTAGCCTGATGCTCAGTGGAAATATAAACCCTGGCCTCCCTAGCCAAAGTCCAACATGCTACCCACAACAACATATTCTTCAAACATATGCACTTACTATTTCAATATTCATTACATATTATTTATGCATAAAAGAGAATTTCATCTCTTCTAGTAACCCCGGGGGTGGGGGGCTGAGCCTTGAAGAATGACAATGGTAGCAAATTAATTTTAACAGCGTATCCGCAAAAGGCACGAAAAACAGAGTCTGTTTCTGGTAAAAAAAACATTACATGTGCTCAAGTAACGTTTGACTTCAAAAATCACCTTCTAAGCCCTTTGCAAGGAATATCTTTTTTTCCTCCTACCTTTTTTTTGCTTGGGGGTGGAGAGTGTGTGTGAGTGGGGAGAGAGTAAGGGGAGGCAGTAAAAAAAACACAGCGGGAACAGAGTCAAGGAAAGGAGGTCAGGAGGACTGGGGGAGGAAAAGAGTTGATGTAGGAATTGTACAAGGAAGGGGGCACATGCCATCTTGTCCTTTGCCCAAAATGTCAGGCTGGCATTTCTCCCTCTCCCCTGGGGGAGGGGAGAAAAACAAGGCTTTAATCTGGCGTGTGAAGAGTCTCCTGCTCCTTTCCTTCTTTTTGCTAAGTAGGCAACATAATAGGGTTGCTTATCCAGCCAATAATTCTAATGGCCTGATCAGAACTTCAGCCTACTGATCATGATGTGAAGTCAAAACACAGAGACTGGATCATCACATTTCCCTATGCTTAAAAGAAAAGAGGACACCCTCACGTAGCAGGCTGCCTTTTACAGAGTCAGAACATTGGTCCATCTAGCTTGGTACTGTCTACACTGACTGGCAGCGGCTTCCCTAAAATGTCAGCCAGGAGTCTCTCTGAGCCCTACCTGGAGATGCCAGGGATCAAACCTGGGATTTTCTGCTTGCAAAGCAGATGCTCTGCCACTGAGCTACCACCCCTTCGGAGGAAGAGGGGCGGGGTGGCCTGCAAACCTTGTGAGTTCTTAATGAAGTTGCTTCCAGTCATAAAGGCATTTGGTGTATGCTCTGAAAAACTTTGCCTTTAGGCCTTTTAAAACACTCTTCTGGAATATCATGGAATGCAGAAGACAGCACCTGCTTATGCAATTATTAGTAATAGATTGCACTGGGAAAAATAATTAACACCAAGCTAGATGCACTCTTAAATGAGAACCGGTGGGTGGGGGGATATTTAGTGTCTCTAAATATCCTTGGTCATGCATTTGCTAACAAAGCCTTTGCTTTTTAAAAACTCAACACAATGCAGTCCATCAAGTAAGCTTCTGCTGAGTCTAAGCATCTCTTCCTACCATTTGTGGTAGGGTGGATTTGATTTAAATCAAACTGATTTAAATCACAATTTAAATCACTAGCAGGGTGGATAAAAATAAAAAAAATCCAATTTAAATAAAAAAAATCCAATTTAAATAAAAAAATAGGGGTTTTTTGATTTAAATTGGATTTTTTTGATTTTTATCCACCCTGCTAGTGATTTAAATCGTGATTTAAATCGTGATTTAAATCAGTTTGATTTAAATCAAATCCACCCTGATTTGTGGCTTTATAAACCTCACGGAAAACCAGTAGGGCAATTGTTAGATTCAGCAGCAGCTAACGGGTAACAATTTACTGTGACTCAGTCAGTTTACAGTTGCAAACAAAGGGGTCATTTCAGTATCATTCAACATGTGAATAACTTCTCAAATTTAACTCAAAAATTCAAGAACTTCTCAAAACTGTACTTTAAAATCATCATTCTATTTCTGTTCAGGTGTTATGAAAGTGGGGGCATAGTACATGATTACAGACTACCTGAGAGTATGCCAAGAAGCCCCACTCCTGCCAGAACACATGCTAAAACGTCCAACTGCTCCCCATGATTTACAGCATTTTTCTGAAGACAGTACCCTACAGCTCTCATGGTTACCGTAGGGTGCAACATTGACAAGCTGAAGAATGTCAGAACAAGGCTTATTATGAGAAACATTGACAAGATCAAATAGGCTGAGAGTTGCCCGAGGAGCACTAGGCTTTGGGTTTTGTACTGTTTTACCAAACATCAGAGATATAACTATCCAGCACTCTAAAATAAAGATGAATGAAGTGGTTAATTATCAACACTGACCACAGACAAGCTTTTTGGAAGACTTGGAACTTAGATAAACTGGGCTAAGAAAGCGAAGAACTGCTGGGAGCCATGTGGCTCCTGGAGGTGGCGTGGTGGCAAACCCGCCAAACAAGCCCGCCACTTAGTCAGGGTTAAGGGCATGAGCGTGTCCTTCACCCAGGCTAAATGATCTGTGCGGTGCCGCATGGCTCTGACACAGCAGCAGCCTCTCGGCCAATGCAGGGAGAATCCCCATAATGCACTGCACTCTCACATGGTGCATTATGGGCTTTCTGGGGGCTTGGACAACACATCCTGGCCCCCAACCCTCCACACAGCCAGGGAAAGCCGGTATGTTCATCTAGGTGGGTGATTTGCCCACCCAACATGGAGGGATCGTCTGTGGGGGAGGTAAGCGTTAGCAGCCTTTCTCCTCACCAGCCCTGAATTAACCATAAGGCAAAACAAGCACGGGCTGAGGGCATCAAGGGAAGGGGGGCACCGCAGAGTTTCCCCCCTAGCAATCATGCCTTTAACTCTTTCACTGAACATAAGAACCTAAGAGCAGCCCTGCTGGATCAGGCCCAAGGCCCATCTAGTCCAGCATCCTGTTTCACACAGTGGCCCAACAAATGCTGCTGGGAGCCACAGGGCAGGAGTTGAGGGTATGCCCTCTTTCCTGCTGTTACTCCCCTGCAACTGGAACTCACAGGCATCCTGCCTTTGAGGCTGGAGGTGGCCCTCTCACTAGTAGCCATTGACAGACCTCTCCTCCATGAAGTTATCCAAACCCCTCTTAAAGCCATCCAGGTTGTTGGCTGTCACCACATCTTGTGGCAGAGAATTCCACAAGTTGATTATGCATTGTGTGAAAAAATACTTCCATTTGTTGCAGGGGCGTAACTACTATTAGGCGAGGGGAGGCGGCTGCCTGGGGGCCCCCACGCCTCGAGGGGCCCCCCAGAGGCAAGTCACATGACTCCACAACACCCGCAGAGCTTCCTTCATTATGATCCTTCCTTCGTATTTCTTCGTTCGACCTGGCTAGTATCTGTCTCTCGACCCTCTCCCCCTGCCTCCCTCCTTGTGTGTGTGTGTGTATCAGCGAGGAGTCCATTTTAAAATTTTGTCTCTGGGCCCACTCCAGCCTTGTTATGCCCCTGATTTGTTGGTCCTAGATTTTCTGGCAATCAGTTTCATGGGATGACCCCTGGTTCTAGTGTTATGGGAGAGGGAGAAGAATTTCTCTCTATCCACTTTCTCCACACCATGCATGATTTTATAGACCTCTATCATGTCTCCCCACAGTCGTTTTTTTTCTAAACTAAATAACCCCAGATGTTGTAGCCTTGCCTCATAAAAAAGGTGCTCTAGGCCCCTGATCATCTTGGTTGCCCTCTTCTGCACCTTTTCCAGTTCTACAATGTCCTTTTTTTAGATGTGGTGACCAGAATTGTACACAGTACTCCAGGTGTGGCCGCACCATAGTTTTGTATAAGGGCATTATAATATTAGCAGTTTTATTTTCAATCCCCTTCCTAATGATCTCTAGCATGGAACTGGCCTTTTTCACAGCTGCTGCACATTAAGTCGACACTTTCAGCGAGTTGTCCACCACAACCCCAAGATCCCTCTCCTGGTCAGTCTCCAACAGCTCAGTTTCCAGCAGTGTATACTTGAAGTTGGGATTTTTCATCCCAGTGTGCATCACTTTACACTTGCCAACACTGAACCTTAGAAAGCTTGTAAAGACTTGGCTTTTTACCCAGGCTTTTACATAATCGTTTTTACATCTGCTTCTGGGTGTTTTTTATCTGTTGTATTGTTTTATGCCTGTTTTTATATGTTTTTATACCTTTAGCATGATGTTTTTATTGTGTTTTTATTGTATGTTTTTAACTTCTGTAAACTGCCTTGGGGCTATCTTTTAACGAAAGGCGGTATAAAAATGCAAAAATAAATAAATAAAAATAAACCTCATTTGTCATTTTGTCGCCCACTCACCCAGTTTGGAGAGATCCTTTTGGAGCTCCTCACAAACACTTTTGGATTTCACTACCCTAAAGAGTTTGGTATCATCTGCAAATTTGGCTACCTTGCTGCTTACCCCTACTTCTATATCATTTATGAATAAATTAATAATCATCAGTCTCAGTACAGATCCCTGGGGGACCCCACTTCTTACTTCCCTCCATTGTGAAAACTCTCCATTTATCCCTAACCTCTGTTTCCTGTCCTTCAACCAGTTTGCAATCCACACATGTACTTGTCCCCTTATCCCATGACTGCTAGGTTTCCTCAGGAGTCTTTGATGAGGAACTTTGTCGAAAGCTTTTTGGAAGTCCAGGTAGACTATGTCAACTGGATCACCTTGATCCACACACTTGTTGACACTCTAAAGAACTCCAAAAGTTTTGTGAGGCAAGATTTCCCTTGCAGAAACCATGCTGGTTCTCCCCCAGCAGGGCCCTTCTTCTATGTGCTTTACAATTTTATCCTTGAGGATGCTTTCCATCAATTTGCCTGCAACGGATGTTAAGCTAACCAGCCTGTAATTTCTCGGATCGCCCCTTTTGAAAATCAATGTTACATTTGCTACCTTCTAGTCTTCCAGTATAGATCCTGATTGCAGGGATAAATTGTATATTTTGACAAGGAGGTCGGCAATTTCACATTTGAGTTCTTTGAGGACTCTTGGATGGATGCCATCGGGCCCTGGCGATTTGTTAGTTTTCAGTTTTTCCAGACAGTTTAGAACTTCATCTTTTGTCACTTCTATCTGACTCAGTTCTTTAGCCTCCATCCCTGAAAAGTCTGGTTCAGGAACAGGTATATGCTCTGTATACTATGCTGTGAAGATGGACACAAAGAACTCATTGAGCTTCTCTGCAACCTCCATATCCTCCTTAATCATCCATTTCCCTCCCTCATTGTCTAATGGTCCAACAGCCTCCCTGGCAGGTTTCCTGCTTCTGATGTATTTAAAGAAGTATTTATTATTCCCCTTGATACTTTTAGCTAAATGTTCCTCAAACTCTCTTTTTGCCTTCCTTATTTCTTTCTTTTGCCATCTTGCATTTCACTGCCACACTCAACTTTAGTTGATATTTTGAAATTGTTTTTATCTGCTGTGTTCGACTTTACTCTGCATTGTTAAAAAAAATGTTTTCTTTGGCTCGGTGAGCGACTAATGTTTCGAGAAACTACTAAACTATCTATCTGAAGTAAAAAGTCATTGATTTGCAAAAGATTACTATAAAGAGCAGTACAAAATATTGATAAAACGTCACGTAAAAATAGTTGTTTGTTATGAAGTCTGACCTTGAAGATGAAATATTTTTCTCAATCATTTCTTCTGTTGTGGCTATTTATAAGAAATTATAGGCAGTGGAACTCTTGTGTTTTACCTTAAAAAATCTAGAAGAAAACGTTTAAAAATTTAAATAAATATTAAGGTATAAGTAAATAATTTGCTTGAGGCCTGTCTTGTCAGTTAAGCAATGGAGGGGGCTGAGGGGGGGCACCATTGTTGGGCTGTGCTTAGGGCATCAGTTGCCCTTATTCTGGCCCTGCTCCCCGCACTCCTTCAAGCTCTCTCTCACTGATAATGAGAAAGGACTCGTTGTTTAAATAGAAGGTCAATTTGTCTGCCCTGAACAGGAAAGGTACTGTCTGACATCTGATAGCAAGGGATAAGGGGTAGTGTATGGGGAACCTGAAGCTCTCTCGCCTCGGACAGAGACCTTGAGGCTATTCACATGCGCAGCAGAAACCGGGCGAAAGGAGCCCATTCTGCTGCCCGTGTGAACCACTGGGAGCCACACAGCTCCTAGCAGTGGTGAGCCCCCTTAGGTAGCCCGCCACTTAGGTTTGGGGTGCAAGCTTAGGTTTGGGGTGCAAGCGCCAAAAAGTGCCAAACCGGCTCGTGCGCTGGCATTCAAACGGACTCAGTGAGGCAAGGAGTGGTTCCCTTAAAAGGAAGCTCCTTGCCTGCTCGTTAGCTGCCCCACCACTTTTTTCCAGTGGCTACAGGGAACAGTACTGCAGCTGCACACAGCCTTTTAGAGTGTGAGGGCCATCGCCAGAAAAACGGAGTGCAGGGGCGGCGGAGGAGCGCCTTACCTGCTTTTCAAGGGAACCACTCCCTGCCCCACCGGCGGCTGTCCGAGCCAGTCATGCACATGACTACTACTAAGACCCCACTAACTGGGCAAAGAGGCACCTTTTACCGTGGTGATCCTCTTTATTTAGCAGGGGGAGAGTAACTGGCCCTATCCACCTCCAGCACAGTATCCCTCCAGTGACTGTTGCTGGTGTCTGCCTTATTGTTTTGTTTTAGAATGTGAGCCCTTTGGGGACAGGGAACCATCTTATTTGTTTGTTATCTCTCTTTGTAAACCACCCTGAGCCATTTTTGGAAGGGAGGTATAGAAACTGAATTATTATTATTATTATTATTATTATTATTACTATTATTATTATTATTAATAATAATAAGTGCAGTGGCTTACTCATGAGTAAACATCCTTAAGACCAGACTTTTTGTTAAGTTTTAAAAGGTTACTATTTTAAAACCTTGGCACTGCAAGCCAAGGTTAGCCAGGGCTCTCCCCACAGCAAGACTCTGGCAGAAATTTAAAATAAGAACAAAAGGAAAAGGTATAAGGAATAAAAGGCACCTAAACTGAGGTTTTAGGAATGCCTTCCTTCCTTTAGGCTTCCATAACATCTTACATGAAATATAATACATCAAATATACATAAGGGAGAATTTTCTGTATACACATTAAATTACTGAAAATGTACAAAATAAAGTTCAAATACTGGATATAATAAAACATAGTGGCTAACATTCTCAGCAGGGCTACAAAAATGGAAGAAACCCTGTGGAGATGCAAACAGACTGGTGCTTAACTGTGCTCCAGTCTTTCCTCACAGTCCTAGAAGTGGGTAGGGGAGGGCATGGTTTTCTCCAGAGAAGTTTTTACTTCCCAGGAATCTGCCCATGAGGGTTGTGCAGGAAGGAGGAAAGAGCAAGGGAAATCACACCCACCTTCTACTGCCATCTCTGAGGCTACAGGGAAAGACTGGAGTCTGTTTGCATCTTTGAAGGGCTATTTCTGTCTTCATAGCCCTGAGGAGAATGTTAGCCAATGTTTCAATATACATAGATATTAATAAAAAGAAAATCAGAGTTTTTCTACTATCAAGTTCCAAACAAGAAATGTTAAGAGTCCGTCATTTGAAAAATTTGATTCATTACAAAAAAATGAAACCAATTTCATTTATTTTGCAACCACTCAAACTTTCCTAAGACACTGATCTGTTCATAGCATCATTGGGTCTTGCCAATGCTGGACTATAGGCCTGCAGGGACCAGTGCTCCCTCTAACATGGCTTCCCTGATGTTGTGGACTACAATTTCCACAACCCCCAAGCAAAACCCATTTCAGCTGGGGATTCTGGGAGTTGTAGTCAACAACATCTGGGAATCCCCGATAGAGGAAATACTGGCAGGGACTTTTTTCCTGGCCCACACGAAGGAATATCCTGCAGCAACAGCAGGAGCCATGAAGAGCTCTTAGCCTGTCCTGCTGACTCATGAGCAGCAGCAGCTCAATGCAGTTGACTGCCTGAGACCAGATGCCCTCCCACCTGCCTTGCTGGCCCCACCCCTGGGCTGGAGCCCATTGACACCATCCCTCATGCCTCTTTCCCCTTGCCTTACCTGCTGACCCACAACAGTGATTTAGGGTGAGGAGAAGATTTGGCATTTGTTTGGGGTTGGTATGCAATCCACTGACCAAGCAGGGACAATATTATTGATTTATTTCATTTCATTCTATTCTATTCCTATACTGCCCTTCCAAAAATAGCTCAGGGCTGTTCACACAGAGAAATAATAAATAAATAAGATGGATATTCTGGCCACTATACTTTAAATTGTGGGTCCCTTGATGGGGAAGGATCTGCAAGTAACCAACAACTGCATTTGTTAATATTTTTAATAGTTAATTTTAATGTAATAATTAATACAATGAAAATTGACCTTGGCCCCCACACGCTGGTTAGTTCTGGCCCACTGGGGCATTTGAATTGTGTAACCCTGGCCTAAAAGTAAACTTCTGGATGACATATAGTTTGCTGATTACTTACTTTTCATTTTATTTTAAAAACTTGTATATGCACAATGCAATGTCTAATAAAACTTTAAAACATAGAAGAAACTTCCAGCTGAAATATGTGTAGAATTCAACAATATGAAAACTTTCTGCATCTGTACAATACAGTATCATGAATAGTATTAGCACTTCTTTGTATTTAAAGGAATCTTACATGAGATAAATACCAATCTTACTAGAATTTAAAACAGAAAAGAGGAAAATGTATTTAACAGATTAGTAGGCAGACAAATAATTACAAATCCATTAATCAACTGAGAGCTCTGTTCTGTTCTGCCATTTTTAGTATTATTTTAGTATATAGCGTGGGATACAGCCTAACTCAGAGAGGCAATTTTAAGTCCCATTGACTTCAATGCAAAAGTTAAATGCTTACATACATCCTTCTAAATGAAATAAACAGTACTTAAAAGTACTCAACTTTGGCTGGTTGCTGCCTACAGTTTGAGCTATTTCACCCAGTTTCACAGGCATTATATGAAGCAGAAATTAATACTTGCCAACACATTTTCCACAGGCAAATATTATGGCTCTTTTCTTCCAAATCAAAAGTATGTTGCTATGGTGAGATCAACCACAGGAAACAAACTGACTCAGAAAGTTGTTTTTATAAGCTATGACTTTAGCTTTGGCAGAGATATCGCAAGTGGAGGCCATGATAAACTACGTGAGAAGTCTAGAGTCAGAATCTAACCAGGTGGTAGATAATCCAGAAATTTCTTTACGCATCATAATAGGCCTACATTAGACAATGAATGTTCAAATGAATAGATTTTTTTACAGATTCTTGAAATCTGGTGCAAACCACAAGTTACATGTGAATGAGTGCAGCAGTAGACCAATTGCCATTTGGGGGGATGAAAATCTATTTCAGAAAGGGGGGATTGAAGAGAGGATTAAACACATGGCTGGAACCGCACAGGGAGAGCAATTGTGATCCTGGATTTGGGACCACCGCTACCCCCGGCAATTGAAAGATGAAGTGGGAAGTTCAAGGAATGAGGCAGGGTCGGAAGATCCTACAACCCAGACCTCGGGTGCACCACCAGAACCCCCACACCAGGAGAACCACGTAAACTTGAGTCGGCACCTCTACCATGATCTAAGGATATCTTAGTCTCTTTGCCTTCATTCTCTGACTCACAGGAGTTCCCTGCAGACCTGCCAGCCCTAGCACAGATCCCATTGGTGTCAGAGCCAGCACTTGGAAAACCAAGCAAAGCTCCTTTAAGCAAAAGCTTCTCCTAGGGAAGGGGTGAGGACAATTCACTCTAAAAATCCTAGCCGTTTGCTCCATGCAGCCATTGTAGCAACATCCTTCCTATGATGTTAAACCCAGATCTTGTGAGCTCCTGCTCAGAGCACATCTAGTTTGACCCATTGCCCCAGGTCAATGTAATGATCTGGTTCTGGTTTTGGTGGGCCACTGTGTGAAACAGGATGCTGGACTAGATGGGCCTTGGGTCTGATCCAGCAGGGCTGTTCTTATGTTCTAATGATAATGCTACTCTGCATATTGTAGGGTTTCATTTCCTGAATCAATTCCTTGCATGAAAAAGGAACTGGACATTGTAAGAAATATAGGGCTACCACAGAAAACAGCAGTCCTATCTCAAGTTCCTTCCTCTTGCTCAAGTCTATGATGTGAAGCATAACTGACCTTGTGTCCTGACATAAGTACACTGAGCATAACTTCATTCCTACTCCACATCATTGGCTGAGACTGGCAGGGACAGGGAAAACACACAACACATGATAAGTTGTGCTACATATTACGGAGAGGGAGGGAGACTCAAAACTGACATTTTTGGCAGCAGTCTCATGTTTCATGAAATGAAGCTCTTGGTTGTTTCCACATACTCTGACCCTACTAAGCCCATCCTGCCATCCAAAATATAGACAACTGCAAGGCATCCAGAAATCTTGAAGATGCCCATTTTCTCATCACACTGTTTCAAGATAGAAGAAAATGCACCTCCTAAAATACATTCCATCAAATACAAGACAAAAGCATTGGTCATGCAAACAGCTGAAGCCCTACCTCTAAGATGCTTTAGCAGCAATTCATCTGCATATATATATATACAGTATTCACATAATGCAGTCCTGTGGAACCGATAGTGAGAACCCAGAATTTCTGGGCAATCCTGTTCAAAGTGATGTGGTTAAACCACATTTAACCAGGATAGATGGCCAGGATCCTGGTTCTGGTTCAAAGTGGTTTAGTACAGCAGTTTGACCAGCATTACCTGGAAATTCTGAGTTTTCACAATCAGCTCCGCAAAGCTCAGTGTTCCTGGTTAATGCTTTAACCAAGATCACTATGATTGTATGAATGCAGCGAAAACAAGGCTGAGACAAACCATCATATCTAGTTTGGTGCTATTTTTTTTGAGTGTCAAAAAACACTTCCTGATTTTGGCCATTTTCAGCACTAGTGACACTTTTGTAGGGCTTCAGTGTTGTATATTCTCTAATTTCAAAAATAATACATTTGATGCAGTCAAACCTCAATGCACATTGCCGAATTTTCATGTTGTTTTGCTGCTATTCAGAGTCTTTTCCCCCCTTGAATGAAACTTCTTGGCATTGCTGTTCATACAACTTTGTTGATGATGTCACAATGCAATATCTGATGTCATAACATCACACCAACACAACCAACTGCATAGTTTGCCATAGCAGCTGGATTAAACATCAATGCAGGCAAATGAGGCCAAGAACAGTGAGGGTAAAGAAGAAAAAGGAAAATGATGCTAAAGAAAAGGAGCAGCCAAAGGAACAAAAGAACACCAAATAGCAGTAAAATAGTGTGAATAGTCAGCTAGACACATCAAGATCCAACTGTCCTGAATGAGCTATTTTCAGACCGAATATTGAAATTAGAGAACATTTAGCACTATAAAGTTAAATCCAAGATTTAGGAATTTTGTTAACTACTTAAGAACACATATGTAAAACGGCCAGACGTGTAGAATTGTTTTAAGATGGGATACAGGAGAGACAGGAAAGGCGAGGGGAGCAAATTTAAAATGTTATTATTTCCTCTCCTTCATGCTCAAATCCTTGCATGCAGCTGCATGCAAACAGCTGCACTAGGATCTTAATGTGCTCTTTCACCCAACAGATGGCTGGAACAGGGTGAGCTCAGAAGGTAGCAGATATCAATTGAGATCAATTGGTTACTCCAGGTGCTTTTCTGTAGCAAATAGCATGGCTTGTTTAGCAACAGCCATCTGAATATGCTGAATCACATTTATTCATTGTTCCACACAGCATGCCATAATCATGTAGCATGGGTCTTCCATGCATATAGTTTCTCTTATTTTGCCCAATTTATCCTGCATTTTTAACTACTCTGCATTATCTAATTTGATTTTTCTTATCAGAAATAGGGCTACATGAAACTCAATTTCCTAAACACTGGGGATTTTATTCAGTCCTGTTCCCGCTTCCACTGTGGTTTTTAGATTTCAGCAGGTATTGCACACACACTTTCAATCACATCTATTCTGCCATAAGGACTAGAAACTTGCATTTGGTTTTAAAAGAAAACAGATTCATCAGAAGCTGAATCCTGCACCAAAGACCAATCTGTGCTCCTGTGGGATTACAACATGCCCTGATGTTGCTGCTTTCTGTTGTCACAATCTTTCTCTGATCGGATGCAATATCAACTAATTTGTTTGGGTGAATGTAGCAGCAGTGGAACTGGAAATATTCACAGTGCTGTAGAAAGGATGCCTATGCACAATGCTGTTGCATTCCATTCTCTTGTTGCATTCCATTCCATTCCAACCAAGATCAAATGTCGACCGGAGAAGGCAGCAGACATGACACCTCTGACCCAACATTCCCATACTGTTCTATCGCCCTCTTGCTGTTTGCCTCCAGCCAGTGGAGGGAGATAATGCAGCCACACTGGGAGAGGCAATACCATTTCCTGCAGCAGGATGCTAGTTGCTAAACAGGAACCACTGCATTCCCCTGCCAGCTGCCCAGCTTGCAGCAGCCAGTAAGAGAACAGAAGTTGCAGAGTTCTGGTCCTCAAATCTGCACTCACAGTGCCCCAAAAACTCTCGGTTATTCATAAAAAGTGAGGTAGTTTTCTAATCTACAGCGTCCTCTGTGATCACAGTGGCTGACATTCTGACTAACAAAGCGTACAAATAAGGAGAGTCTGTGGGAAACACACCAGAAGCCCTCATGCAACTCCCCAGTCCCCCTCTGTGCACACTGTTGCACAAGAGTCCTTAGGGCCCAGCGTGCTCCCCGTGCTCTGGAAGGGCTCTGCAAGAGTGGAAACACATTGATGACCCTTGGATGACCCATTTAAGGGGAAAATGTGATTCATACAATTATACATAGTGTCAAGAAAGTGGACATAACATCCCTCTCTCATATCACTAGAAATCGAGGTCACCTAATGAAACTGATTGGCAGTAGATTCAGAACAGGAAAAAGAAAGTACTTGTTCACATGGTGCAAAAACAAATGAAATCCACGGCCACAAGCTGTTCCGATGCCATCAGAAGGGCTTAAAAGGCAAATAGACAAATTCAGGGAAGATAGGTCCATTGACAGTCATTAGCCATGAAAGCTAAATGGAACCTCCTCGCTGAACGACAGTGCTATGTGTGCATTTGTGTGTGGACAGGGAATAGTGAGGAGGTCTATTGCCTTAATGCCCTGCTTCAGACTGCATCTGGCTGGTGACTGTTGGAAATAGGATGCTGGACAAGATACAGGAGATCCTTGATCTGGCTTCTTATTGAGGAACCCCTAAAAAGCTTCCAAATAAATCCAAGGATTCCCAGGAACCCATCTGAAAAGCCATTCCTGTTTCAAAATGAATTGAGGTTGTGCAGCAGCTGTGTTTGGTCATTTATGGTCATAAGACCTAAAGCTGAAACAGCAACAACGAGCCTCCATTTTATTTCCTACATAAAGGCGGACACAATTAATCCATGGAAATGGAGAACTTGCCCACTAGGTTGCTCTTTTATTACATCTTCTTTGCCGGGGACGCTGTTTGGTCCATTGCACGATTCTGTAACTCAGTACTTTAATTTGCCCAGAGCTCAACATGCAGACTCCTCCAATTGTTTCTTGAAGGCCCATTTGCAGTTCAGTGGCATTTAGAAAGAAAACCATGCCAAAGGCTGCTTTCCATTTTCAGCTGCTTATAGCCTAAACTTACAAAGGAGGCAGTGCACTGGAAATTTATTCCTTTATTCCTCAGATCAAGCAAATCAGCAGCTTCTCTTTGAAGGAGAGAAACGATGAAGCACACAGGACTCTAGTTTTGTGTGTTTTTAAGCTAAATGAATATTCTTGCTTTGGCTTGCAGAACGGGTGATCCATCAAGCCAAACACAAGCTACCAGAGATGTATGGAAGCCCACTATGGTGCTTCAGGAAACTCCTGGTTTTGCCACCTGCCCGGAACGGTAAAATCTGACATGGCTGTCAAATACTTGGCAGGCTACACTACATGGCTGGTGGGATGCATTTGGCTTGGTGGGTTGTAAATTCTGTAGGGCAGTTCTACGGGAACCCACAAGAGCAGCCACTTAAAACTGCAGGTCTGGCTGGCAGCAGGACATGAACTCAGAGTGTATATCAGGCCAGGCCTCAGAATCTTCTGAGAATGTTCTAGGACACATTTTATTATCTTGGACCATTCCTATTATTTCTTTGCAAAAGAAGACCGGGCAGCTGTTCAGCTTGCCCCAAAGAATCCTGGAAATTATCGTTTTGTGAGATGCAGAAATTCTCTTCTAGATCATCTTAGCCTGTCCTTGTCTCATGCTTCACGGAACTGCAATTCCCAGAATTACTATAAAACAGGTTTAACACAACTCTGCACATGTTTCCTTCATATATAAGCAGTCTACCCCCAAAACACTCACTAATTTCCCAGCAGTGGGTATGTTTTTCAGCCTGGTGATTAAGACTCCCTAGGAGACAGATGACCCTCTAGGCGGTTAGCATAGATCCCATGTGGATGGGCATGCCTACACATACTGATTTCAATTGGCTTAGTTTTAGCTAATTCTGAATGGAGTCAGATGAGGCAGGAGGTGGCAGCGGCAATGACCATTCAAAACTTGTGCATGAGCTGGGGTGGGAGTTACATTGTGCCCTGCAACAGCAGCAGCACAAGGCAAAGAGGAGACAGGATGTCAACACCTCAAGATAGCAACCTTTACAGCATACACAGAATGAGGTGTGAGTGAGTATGCTACTTGGCTCAGCTCCAATGATGGCAGGAGGCAGAACTCAATTAGGCTTACTTCCCAATAAGCATGCACAGTATTGCAATGCAAATCTTCTATGAGCAGAAATTTCTGGCAATAGCAGTGGATGATTTGGCGGGGTATCTGCAGCTGGGTAAATTTCTTGTTCCTTTGCTGCTTGCTTAGAGTTGCATCCAGTTAATACCCTTAAAAATTTCCCCACACACAGTGGCGAGGTGCCTGAATCATTTCAGCCAGCTGCGGGAGGGTGGTGGGGAAGAGTGCCTTATTTAACAATAAGGCATGCTGCTTACCTTACCCGCTGCTCCGCCACTCCACTGCTGTTGGAGTTGCAGTGCTCTCCTTCCCAAAATGCAGCGCACGGCTGTGTCACAGCAGTAGCATATACATTGCCGCTGCACATGCGCAGTGGCCATGTGCAAGGTCAGTGACACCATGCTGACCACACAAATAGCAGCCACACATGTACAGCGGCCAGGTGCATACCGCCGCTGCAACACAGCCATGCACTGCCTTTTGAGAAGGACAGTGCCACCACCGGGAGTAGGTAAGGACTTGTGTACCTCATTCTTAAAGCTACTGCTCCCACCCCCACCAAAACATTTCAGATGCGGCCGCCCAAATAATCTTGGCGCTTCTCTAATGAGGCAATGAAACTATTTGGACATATCTCTCACACACAGCCAGACTGACTCCGAGTAATGGCCCAGAGGACCACGCCATGTCTATTTCTGAGGACAGCTCCCTGTTGGAAGTGAAGGACTATGCGCTATCTCTTGTCTCATTGACATAGGAGGACAAACTAGTGAATCAGAGGGCTAGAGGGTCAAGACATTGGTCATCCCTTCTCCACTGCTCTGACACTATCCCATTGATATGTAGATTGCTAATCTCAAGGACACTTCTTTCCTTCCAGCCACTTCCTTCCTCTTTTCCCTTCTCTTCCCTTCCTTCTACCTTGCAACATGCAAGCTCCTCTCCCCTGCACCATGTGTGCAGAGATGCAGAATGCATCTGCATCCAGCTAGATAGATAAATTAGAGATTCTATCTCCTCACTTTCCTACCTAGAATGAAGTTCTCTAATAAATACCAATTATATTGATTTGAAACTATGAACTGGCTCCAAGTTACTTTACTCTCAGCATATACACATGTCTAAATTCCACTGTGTTGTGCCTCTGTGCACTCTGCTATAATGAAAAAGGATTTCTCTTACCAGAGAGAATTCCCAACACTCCCAAAGGTCCCAGTTTTTCTGCGATCCCTACCACTTGCCCTAGAAATAAACCTTGCTCCCTAAACCCAGGTGTGCAATGTAAACCTAGGAGTGTAACAGGCAGTTACTCACCGCTGAATGAAAGAAGCTATGTAGATGCTCAGAGGTACAGTTTGTACAAAACTATTTTCTAGTTACTCTTCTGTCACCATAGCAGAAGGACATTAACTTTTCTCATCTTTCAAGTGCCTCCTCAAAAGACACTGACAATGCTGATAGTCCATGGATTCAGAGTAGCTAAACATGGACAATGGGCTTCTTTTCATGTGGTAATGGAGAGCATGTTCATACCATGGTTTTGCATTGCTACTAATTATTTTTAAGAGCTTGCACAATGAATTCTAAAGCCCTGTGCAGGCCCATAAAAATAATTAATAGCAACAGAAGCATGGCAGTAAGTGTGCTCTCTGTTTCCAGAGTGTGCCAGAACGACACGCCTTCTGAATGGAGATCTCCATTTATTTACTTTCAATAGCACAGTTCAGGCAAACACCAGCAGAAAAGCCACTTCCTCAGTCAATGTGGCTCATTCCTGGTCTGGGGGGGTGGGGTGGAATGCTTGCAAGTCATTTTTAAAGGAATTTTAACTGAGTTTCCACTGTTTCTCCACAATGTGGTGCAGCTGTTTTCTGTTTTCCTCCTTAAACATGTCCAGCTGTAGCAGAATTCTTACAAGAAAAAGAATGAAGAGATAGAACGCCTCATATCTCTGTATATGCAGAAATTGATTTTGTTCAGAGTGGTGTAGCAAGGTCTGAACAGGCCCATGTTTCATAAGTGAACCACTAAAATCTTTAGAGGGGATTCGGGGGACTCTGGGCATTTTTGGCAGTTCCCACTACTGCCCACAAGCCACCCACCTACCTACCTGTCTGCCTTCCTCCCTGATTCCATTAAAGAGCCAGCTTGCCACCTACCCACTTACCTCTGTTGGAGATGGAAAAGCTGACAAGGGCTAATGACAACCAGTGTTCCCTAAGGCATGTGCATGTGTGTGTGCTCACAAGGTTTTTTGATGTCTGCTCAGTTAATTTTAGATCCCACTCTGAATGCACATGCACTGTCGCCCAGAACAAAACTAAGTTAGATTGTATACCCAAGAGGAGGAAAGGTACCACTAAGTCCAGGAGGATGCCAGCATGGCTAACAGGTAAAGCCCCTAGTGGCGCAGTGGTAAAACTGCCACCCTGTAACCAGAAGGTTACAAGTTCGATCCTGACCAGGGGCTCAAGGTTGACTCAGCCATCCATCCTTCCGAGGTCGGTAAAATGAGTACCCAGAATGTTGGGGGGCAACAGGGTGGATTTGATTTAAATCAAACTGATTTAAATCACTAGCAGGGTGGATAAAAATCAAAAAAAATCCGATTTAAATCAAAAAAATCCGATTTAAATCAAAAAAATCCGATTTTTTGATTTAAATCGGATTTTTTTGATTTTTATCCACCCTGCTAGTGATTTAAATCGTGATTTAAATCAGTTTGATTTAAATCAAATCCACCCGGGCAATATGCTAAAACATTGTAAACCGCTTAGAGAGCTCCGGCTATAGAGCAGTATATAAATGTAAGTGCTATTGCTATTGCCATTGCTAAAGCCAGCGTGGTGTAGTGGTTAGAGTGCTGGACTAGGACCGGGGAGACCCGAGTTCAAATCCCCATTCAGCCATGATACTAGCTGGGTGACTCTGGGCCAGTCACTTCTCTCTCAGCCTAACCTACTTCACAGGGTTGTTGTGAGGAGAAACTCAAGTATGTAGTACACCGCTCTGGGCTCCATGGAGGAAGAGCAGGATATAAATGTAAGATAATAATAATAATAATAATAGTAAATTGGAAGTGAATACATCAGGAGAGTTAAAAAAATCCTCAAGTCCAAACTCAATGGCAGGAACACCATAAACACCTGGGCTATACCTGTTATCATATACACTGCAGGAATAATAGACTGGACCCAGGCAGAGCTAGAGACGCTAGATCGTAAGACCAGGAAAATCATGACCATCAATCATGCTCTGCACCCCCGCAGTGATGTCGATAGGCTATACCTCCCTCGCAGCTCAGGTGGAAGAGGAATGCTGCAAGTCCATCAAAACAGTAGAGGAGGAGAAAAGAGGCCTTGAAGAATATATAAGGGACAGTGAAGAAGATGCACTTCAAATGGTCAAGAATGCGAAACTATTCAACACCAATAAAACAAAGCAGGCCTACAAGAAAGAACAAGTCAAGAACCGAGCAGAAAAATGGAAAAATAAGCCATATATCAGTTTCACCTTTTAATTTGCATTACTGAAATTAATGAACTTTTTCACGATATTCTAATTTTTTGAGTTTCACCTGTAAGTGGAAAATCAGACATCACCAAGACCTGGCAATGGCTTAAGAATGGCAACTGGAAGAAAGAAACACAGGGTTTAATACTGGCTGCACAAGCACAGGCACTAAGAACAAATGCAATAAGAGTAAAAGTCGAAAAATCCACAACAAACAGCAAGTGCCGCCTTTGTAAAGAAGCAGATGAAAGAGTGGACCACCTAATCAGCTGTTGTAAAAAGATCACAAAGACTGACTACAAACAAAGGCATGACAGGGTAGCAGGGATGATACACTGGAACATCTGCAAAAAATACAAGCTACCTGTAGCCAAAAATTGGTGGGACCATAAAATTGAAAAAGTTGTAGAAAATGAAAATATAAAAATATTATGGGACTTCCAACTACAAACAGACAAACATCTGCCACACAATACACCAGATATCACTGTAGTCGAGAAGAAAGAAAAACAAGTCAAAATAACCAAACATAGCAATACCAGGGGATAGCAGAATAGAAGAAAAAGAAATAGAAAAAAAATCACAAAATACAAAGATCTACAAATTGAAATTGAAAGGCTGTGGCAGAAAAAGACCCAAATAATCCCAGTGGTAATTGGCACCCTGGGTGCAGTTCCAAAAGACCTTGAAGAGCACCTCAACACCATAGGGGCCACAGAAATCACCACCAGCCAATTACAGAAGGCAGCTTTACTGGGAACAGCCTATATTCTGCAACGATATCTATAACAGCAACAACACTGATGTTGAAATTAAGCCATCCCAGGTCCTTGAGAAAGGCTCAATGTCTGGATAAAACAAACCAGTCAATAACACCTGTCTGACTGTGTAAATAAATAAATAATAATAAAGTCAAGGAAACCATAAAAGGGAAGAAACCTTCCTTCCAAAATTGGAAGGCCTGTCCAAATGAAGAGAACAGAAAGGGACACAAACTCTGGCAAAAGAAATGCAAGGTGACAATAAGGGAGGTGAAAAGGGAGTTTGAGGAACACTTAGCTAAAAGCATCAAGGTGAATAACAAAAACTTCTTTAAAAACATCGGATGCAGGAAACCTGCCAGGGAGGTGCTTGGACCATTAGACAATGAGGGAGTGAAAGGGATTATTAAGGAGGATATGGAGGTTGCAGAGAAGCTAAATGAGTTCTTTGCGTCTGCCTTCACGGCAGAGGATACCGAGCATATACTTGTTCCTGAACAGGCTTTTCGGGGATGGAGGCTATAGAATTGTGTCAGATAGACGTGACAAGAGATTATTTTCTAAACTGTCTGGAAAAACTGAAGACTAGCAAATCGTCAGGGCCAGATGGCATCCATCCAAGAGTCCTCAAAGAACTCAAATGTGAAATTGCCGACCTCCTTGGTAAAATATATACCGTATTTTTCGGACCATAAGATGCACTTTTCCCCCCAAAAAAGTGGGGGGGAAATGAGGGTGCGTCTTATGGTCCGAATGCTGTCCCACGCCGCCGCCCCACCCGATTAGGGGCCAAATCGGCCCAAGCTAACTGCCACCGCGGCTGCCCCCGCCTCCCGCCTGGATTAGGGGCCGAATCGGCCCAAGCTACGGTAACTGCCGCCGCCAACCACCCTCCCAGCTGCCCAGTCCTAACCTTCTAAGCCCGATCAGGGACCCATACCAGTAACTGGAGAAGGAGAGAGGAGCTCGCAAGCAGAGCTCCTCTCTCTCCAAAGCCTCGGCCCGAACTTTGCGGCCAAAGCGCCAGTTCGGGCCGAGGCTTTGGAGAGAGAGGAGCTCTGCTTGCAAGCTCCTCTCTCCTTCTCCAGTTACCGGTATGGGTCCCTGATCGGGCTTAGAAGGTTAGGACTGGGCAGCTGGGAGGGCGGTCAGCGGCGGCAGTTACCGTAGCTTGGGCCGATTCGGCCCCTAATCCGGGCGGGCGGGCAGTGGTGGGGGTGGCCGTGGCGGCAGTTAGCTTGGGCCGATTTGGCCCCTAATCAGGTGGGGGGGCGGCGGGGGACAGCATTCGGACCATAAGACTGGGTGCGTCTTATGGTCCGGTGCGTCTTATGGTCCGAAAAATACGGTAACTTATCCCTGAAATCAGGCTCTGTATCAGAGGACTGGGAAGTAGCAAATGTAACACAGATGTTCAAAAAGGGACCCAGGGGCGATCCGGGAAATTACAGGTCGGTTACCTTAACATCCATTCCAGGCAAATCGATGGAAAGCATCCTCAAGGATAAAATTATAAAGCAAATAGAACAGGCCCTGCTGGAAGAGAACCAGCATGGCTTCTGCAAAGGTAAATCCTGCCTCACAAATCTTTTAGAGTTCTTTGATAGTGTCAACAAGTGTGTGGATCAAGGTGATCCAGTTGACATAGCATACCTGGACTTCCAAAAAAGCTTTCAACCAAGTTCCTCATCAAAGACTCCTGAGGAAACTTAGCAGTCATGGGATAAGGGGACAAGTACACGTGTGGATTGCTAACTGGTTGAAGGACAGGAAACAGAGGGTAGGGATAAACTGAGAGTTTTCACAATGGAGGGAAGTAAGAAGTGGGGTCCCCCAGGGATCAGTTCTGGGACCGGTGCTTTTTAATTTATTCATAAATGATCTAGAAGTAGGGGTAAGCAGCAAGGTGGCCAAATTTGGAGATGATACCAAACTCTTTCTGGTAGTAAATTCCAAAACTGTTTGTGAGGAGCTCCAAAAGGATCTCTCCAAACTGGGTGAGTGGGCAACAAAATGGCAAATGAGGTTCAATATTGGCAAGTGTAAAGTGATGCACATTGGGATGAAAAACCCCAACATCAAGTATACTCTGATGGGATCTGAGCTGTCAGTGAATGACTGGGAGAGGGATCTTGGGGTCGTGGTGGACAACTCACTGAAAGTGTCGACTCAATGTGTGGCAGCTGTGAAAAAGGCCAATTCCATGCTAGGGATCATTAGGAAGGGGACTGAAAATAAAACGGCTAATATTATAATGCCCTTATACAAAACTACTGTGCGGCCTATAATTTCAGACCTTACTTATCTGATTTTCATAATCAATCAATCAGATAAGGATTTTACAGATTTGGGGTAATTTCAGATAAAATCCAAATTTTTAATCCAAATTTACACATGCCTAATTTATATGCATACATGGGGTGGGGGGCACACTGCCTCCCTCAACATGCATACCTCTATTTTTTGTGTGGGGTGGTAAAGCCGATTCATGGTTTTATGAATGAATGAATGATGAATGAATGAATGAATCTTAAGTAGAAAGTGGAAAGTAGAAATACATGCAAGCAAATGACTCCTGATGACAAAACAGTGAGACAAAGCACAAAACAGACATGAAATACACATATATGCTAGGGCTGTGCAAACATGACCAATTTAATTTGGGGGGCCACCTTGGCACTTCAAAAGGGGCCCTGGATTCAATTTGGCCCTTCAGGGGCCAGTGTGAATTGCTTTGGGCCAGGTTCAGCCCCTCCCTGTCACTTACCCAACTCCTTCAATTTCTTACCAGAACAAGAGAAAGAGCAGGCTATATTTTATATACTCCCAATAGTGAGGGAATCATTTCTCTGTGGTACCACCTTTATTTCTAAAATGACTTCTGGAAGGATGTTTGTTATTTTCCCCCTTTAGTTTCCCTCTGGCTCCTTCAATACTGCTCCAGAGGCTGCAGCCCTAGAAAAAACTACAGCTCCCAACAACCTGGCAGCTTCCTCAGGATTGCAGGGGTGCGGGGGGGAGAGAAACCATTCCGGAAATCATTTTTAAAATTAAGCTGGTGCCATGGAAGATGCTGCTCCCTCGTTGCTGGGAACAAATAAACCTGCTCTGTTTCCTGCCATGTTACTGTAAGTTACTAAAGAAGTCAGGGGAGTGTCAGGAAGGAAGAGTGAGGAATAGTCAAAGCAGGTCAAAGCAGAGCTGAATCAAATCATGCAAAACCAAGCCCAATTCAATGCAAGAAATGGGAACAGTTCATTTCTGATGCAGTCTGATTCAATTTGGCCTCTGTTAGGCCCAAAGCTTCAATTCGGCCTCTGTTAGGCCCCCAAAGCTTCACAGAACTTTAGCATATGTGCTGCAGTTTCCCCACTTTCCTGACTGCTTAGAATTCAGGAACAGGTTCTGTTGCCATGCCCACCTATTACACTGCACTCCAATGGACACCCAGACTAAATCTTGGCTGTCTGAAATGATAATATCATTGTTTCTTATAATGAGGAAGCTTCTGCCTGAATGCATTTCTCTGATTCAAGGAAAGGAAAAGTCATTCTGGCCAGGTTTTTCTTGCATATCCTCAGGTCAGCAGTGTGATCGAAAAGGGACTAAGAGACAGTGAGGCGATTCTTACAACCGCCAGAAAACATTTTGGCAGTCATGTGTTGCAATGGGAGCCGCGCGACTCCAAGCAGCAAACTCTGCTAATTCCCCCTCCCCTTCGCTCCACTAACCTGGGTTTTTTGGTTGTGTGTTGCTGCGGTGCAGCTCTGCGGCAATACATGAGGAGACCCCCGGCTGGGAGGCTGCAGCCTCCCAGGCTCAGGGGTCTCTCCAGGATGCCCCACACGCTCACGCGGGGCATCCTGGAACTTCCAGGGGCCATGAGGCCCCCGATCCCCACAGCCCCTGCCAGCTCTGTAACAGAGCCAGCAGTAGTGTGGGAGGCCGATCCAGTCGCCTAGGGCTTCCTGCCTGCTCGTTTGCTAAGCCCGCTCTCCCCACAAACCCCCTAGAGATGAGTCTCACTGATCGTGAGACTCCCCTCAGTGTTCTGTAAGTCACAGCCCTTGAACATTCACAGTGTCTCCCCTAACAAGAAGACACTCAGATAAGCCAAGGAACCAAGGGCATCCTCCCTCCTATAGATAAGATTTGTTCAAATGTCATGCTGAAAATCAGTGTCTCCATCCCCCTCCAGATTGTCTCCCTTGGGAGGACATGTATTCAGCCTTTTAAGAGGAATGTTTAAGAGAACACCTTTAGAAGTCCTCCCACCTCTACGCACACAAAAAAATAAGCTCATCAACACCAAGATAAGAATTCTAGAAGGTGGAAAGTGCTCAGCTCCCCAAAAGGACACAAACCCCCTCTTAGGTTCAGCACTTCATTCAGTGTTTGTGGTAGACACCAGGCCAATGTTCATCCAGCCTTCAACATTTGGTTAGCTTTGCCTGAAAAATTCCATTTAGATGTGCCTTGCTGTTCCCAAGGATTGAGGTCACTTTAGGAAAAGGAAAAAAAAAGGTCACCGCACATGTGCAAATGGCCTCTGTGAGGCCCTGGGCCATGCCAGGCCTCGCAGAGGCCATTTTGAGCATGCGCGAAATGGTTGCTGCACCCAATTACAGAGGCCTGAACGGGCCAAAAACAGGTAAAATAGGCCGCAGTAGTAATTACCCAAGCCAGCAGGGGGAGGGGGAACCTTCATGCCCCCCCCCCCGGTGGCCTTTAGGAAGCCCTCCCAAAGGAGCTAGAGGAGGTAAATAAAAATTTATTTTAAATTTTTTTTAATCACAAACTAGCGGGTGGGGCGGGATTCGATACCGGTCTGGATGCAACTGGGGGGGGGGTGTTGGTTCAAACCCGAGCCATCGAACTGAACCCCCAAACCAGTACACACATCCCTAGCTGTACGCAGGTTTGCACTAAACTGAGTTAAATTGCCTACATTAAGCCAAAGCATGGCCATGAAGGGTGGTAACTACTACACTTCAAAGCAAACCTGGTAACAGTTCTCTCTGACAGAATGCTTACCCTATGGTTTTAAGCATAAGGGCTCAGCTTACAATTCTTTCCCTCCATAAAATGTCCACTTCTGGTTTCCTAACTTCCCCCTGCATTAGTAGTAGAAGAAGTTTATTACGGTCATTGACCAGTCATTACAGTTTGTTTAATATGTTTACATTTTACAGAGTTTTAATAACACAAGCTTTACACAATTTGCAAGCAATGAAACAAAACTTGGCCACATTAATAGAAATAACTGGTTTAAAATTTGACAGCAGATATTCCAGATAAAAAAGATCAGTGTGGCCAGAATATTTCTTTATAAGGAGTAAAATAAGGTTAGATCGCTATCCCTGTAGAATTGGCAGCAGAGGATTACACGAGCAGTTGTCTCTATGTCCCCTGAGCCGCAGGGGGCAGCAGCGCATTGAATAAGGTATTCAATTGTATTTTCCCTCCAAGACCGCAGTAGGGAGAACATTTAATCTGGCAAGGGTCAGGGTTCTCATAAATTTTGATAGGAGAATGTGATCTAAGTAATCAGCTGGTTTGAAATTAAAATTCTGAATGCCTATATACATTCCCCTTGACAAACATGCACATTCCTTTTGGAGGTCTGTGTCTAGGAGCCTTTGTTTGATAAAATGGATAGCCTGATCATGGATAGCCTGTTCAAAACACCGGCCACTGAGTTCTCCCTGGGACGTTCCAAGATGTTGGAGCTTCATTTTTAAAGCTGTTGTCCAGGTGGACGTGAAGCTATCAGTTAGTACTAAAGGAGCAAGTCCAGTGGAGAAGGAGACCAATTTCAACCAGAATTTAATTATACAAAGCCAAATTTTAATCTTTAAAGTGGTAACTCCAGCCTCTCTTCAAAGAGCAGCATTAGTAACACCACCAGGCACATGGAAGATGGCCTTTAGAAATTTTGTCTGGACTACTTCCAACGACGTGGAGTTATCATAAGGGCCAATTTGTGTGCCGTAAGGAATCTGGGGCCCTGCATTCAATTTCCCTTGTTCCAATAGCCCAATTTACAAAACAAAGATGACTGCCCCACACACATTTAAATAACTTACTAACACAATAAGGTATTGCTCTATACAGAATAAGGCAAGTTTTCAAATTTTTAAATGTTCATCATTTATGGATATAGATTATCAAATACATTAAGGAAATGAATAAAATTCCCCTCACTCTTCATCCCACACTTTCCCCAAGGAGACACATTTGCCCGACCATTACGCAACCAACGTGCCAACGTTGGGTAATACTAACTAATACTCGTTGGGTAACCAACAATAGGTAATACTAACATCTCATCTCTCCCTAAGCCCTCTTGCCACTTCTCCCTGCTTCCTTCTGCACTCATCAGGCACTTGGAATTGCAAGTCTCTAAGTAGGCTCTTATTCAGAACCGTAGCCAAATTATTGGAAACCTCTAGCCAAGTCTCTCATTCAGAAAACCAGCCAAATTATTGAATGGCCTAACCAAACTCTTTTTGCCTTCTGTAACTCCCCATTCTTACCCTTAATAAAGCCTTGAAACTGTACCTACATTTCCTCATTCCTTCCAATACACCAGAACTGCTAAACTGGTACTGTGTCAGAACTGTACCCCCAATCCGAGCTGATTTCCCCATTTTAGCCCAAAAGCATAGCTGGAGTGCCTAGCCAATCACAGTTTTGGTAACACGCGGGTGTATATTTTGTTGCCACCAACATAGACAAGATTAACCGGTGTGTCTCAAAATTCTGGGTTGCTTGCATATTATTTTATTTTTCATAAGCCTTGGCAAGATTTACTTCACCACTTTAAAAGGTGTCTCTCTGCTCAATTAGCAGGAGCCATGCACATTGATAACCCTATATTATTAATTAAATAAAGCTTGCAGGACCAACTGTCAGAGCTCACCTTGGAAGAGAAGAATGTATGTTTATACTGAACATAATAAGCATGCTTCCAAACGCACCCCACTGGTTCTAAAACATATGTTTTGTCTTCATAACAGTCACAGCTTATGTGTCCAACATAAGGAATGCTTTCTTATATCCACTATAATCCAGAGGCATTATGAGGCAAATACAGGGTTCCCCCAACTCCCTATGTGTCTTAGAACATGAACGCAGGAGCTGAGAAGGGCAGCTGGAGGAGAGAATCAGTGGATGAGAGGAAGGGTCCAACTTCTTCCCCAACCCCAAGCATATTGTAGAACTGGAAAAGGAGCAGAAGAGGGCAACTTGGGGCCTGGAGCACCTTCCTAATGAGGCCAGGCTACAGCATCTGGGGCTCTTTACCTCGGTGAGAGGCGACTAAGGGGAGACATGATCAAAGTGTATAAAATTATGCATGGAGTGGAGAGGGTAGATAGAAATTTTTCTCCTTCTCTCACAACACTAGAACCAAGGGTCACCCCATGAAACTGAACATTGGGAAATCTAGGATCGACAAGCGGAAGTACTTTTTCATGCAGTGCATAATTAAGCTATGGAATTCCTTGTCATGGGATGTGGTGATGGACCCCAGCTTGGATGGCTTTAAAAGGGGTTTAGACAGATTCATGGAGGACAGGTCTATCAATGGCTACTAGTCTGACAGCTGTGGGCCATCTCTAGCCTCAGAGGCATGATGCCTCTCAATACCAGTTGCAGAGGAGCAACAGCAGGAGAGAGGGCATGCACATACCTCTTACCTGTGGGCTCCCTAGAGGCATCTGATGGGCCACTGTGTGAAACAGGATGGTGGACTGGCCTTATGCCTGATCCAGCAGGGCTATTCTTATGTTCTAACCTGCAAACCCTCCCTGGCTATATTCAGCCCATTTTTCATCCACCTGGGCTCCTCCAAGATGAGAAATCAGCCTGACCGAGAGAAAGAGCAAACATGTATTTGCCAAGGAAATATGTACTTCAACTTTGACCAGAGGCTCTTCTTATATAAGTAGACCAATTTTGGCAACCACTATGAATGAAGACAGATATTACATTCATTTCTTTTAAATCTGGTTTTAAATATGATTGTAATTTTGATCATTTGTTTTTAATTGTTAATTTATTGTGATAGGTTTAACCCATTGTAAACTGCCATGAGATGCTTGTTTTTGGCAGTATATAAACATGCTAAACAAGCAGACACACAGACAGAATTCTCTGTGTAGTGGAAATGGTCTGAACAAACATTCTCTATGCTGTGTCTTGGAATGTAGTAAATAGTAAGTAATAAGTTTATTGTCACAACCACTGGTCGTAACATAACGCAACATAAGAGAAGAACATTAAAACAGAACATAGCATACCATACAGTTACTTCAGCAGATATAGAAACTATTCTCACAAGCAGCAAAAACTGGGTTAGGGGAGCCCAGCCCAGTTTTTGCTGCTTGTGAAAACTG
The DNA here is from genome assembly GCF_027244095.1 of Hemicordylus capensis. Taxonomy (NCBI): domain Eukaryota; kingdom Metazoa; phylum Chordata; class Lepidosauria; order Squamata; family Cordylidae; genus Hemicordylus; species Hemicordylus capensis. The sequence goes on from NC_069661.1 coordinate 129,490,283, forward strand.
CCAGGAGCTGTGTGGCTCCTGGTGGCACCATGGCAGCAAGCCCTCTTAGGCAGCCTGCTGCTTAACCAGGGTTTTGGACACTAGTGCGCCCAAAACCAGGTTACTTGATCGTGTGTCTGCTGTGGCTACTTGCAGCCATGGTGGACACACTGAGGAGGGGCTCCCAATAATGCTAAATTGCACGGTGCGTTATTGGGGCTCCGGAGGGAGGGACACCATGTGGCGGCACTTCCCTGCACCCAACCCCTGGAGCTGCCGGGCGGGTCACAGTGAGTCGCAGGTGGCCCGCTGCTCATCTGGGTGGGCAATCTGCCAATCCAGCACAGGGCAAAGGACCATCTGCAGGGAGGCTCAGGAAAACCCACTCTCCTTGCAGAGCTTGAGGAATATGAGTTAAACTGAAACCAACACCGGCGAACCCAGTGCTCCCAAGGCGGCTAGCCCGCCTAGAACACCCTCCCCTTAAATGAGGTTAACAGAGCCAGCGCTCCGTTAACCTCATTTCTTTGCTCGTGTTGCTGTGGCGCGCAACAACACACAAGTAGACTCCTGACCGGGAGGCTGCAAATAGCCTCCAGGGCTCGGGGGTCTCTCTAGGATGCCCTGCACATTTGTGCGAGGCATCCCGGAACTTTCGGGGGCCGCATGGCCCCCATCCCTGCAGCCTCTGCTGGCTCCGTGATAGAGCTGACAGCCATGTGGGCGGCCAATCTGGCCACCCAGCTACGAGCGGCAGCTCATCTGTGGGGCGAGTAGACTAAGCCCATTCTCCCCGCAGAACCCCATCAGGCACTTCACACATGTCATGTGAAGCACCTCATGGAATCACATCCATTCCACATCTGAACCCTTGAATTTGTCTATGATCTGTCTCAACCTTTTTTCACTAATCACATCAGAGAAGATACAATAAAAGCCATAGTGGATAATATCCTCCACTTGGCCAGCACCACAGAAGCAAAGGTACAGTTCCACTGGAATTTTACAGAATCTCCCTTCAAGACATGCCGTGGGCACAGTTTGAAAGCGTGAAGTTTTAAAATCCTTCCTCAGTTATATCAAAGTAAAATTAACCAGGTACAGCTAGCAACTTCTATGTTTCTTATAATGGTGTACCAAGATGAAAACCTTGAGAACTGTACCACAACAGCATCTCTACAACCATCCTGCTCAAGGAGCTGGTGTTGAATGTTTTCTTTGCTCCAAGATCTGAGTTTCCCCACCGAGGGCAAAAAATACAACTGTTGTATATAAGATAGTAATTTAGTCCACAGATTCCTGCCCATGTAATATAAATAAAAGGATGTGACTGAATGATGTTCTGGGAGGCTGTCTAATTTCTTGAAGTACCTTAGCAATGCTAAATGAACTCTGATGAAGAATGAAGGTAGACCTAGCTCCATTCTTAGGTAGGCAGCAGGGGTGCCCTGGGAGAGGCCCAAAATCTTCTTTAGGGAGTTGTTTTGGACTATTTCCAACAGAGCAACAACCTTCTCATCCCACCCCCAGATCTAGACACCATACAAGGTTATATCACCTTACTCTAAAATATTTTAAGTGCCGGGGCTATCAATTGCCCCACACACAAACACTTTAGAGAATAAAAGCTTCAAAATAGCCCCCACACAGCATTGAGCAGTTGCTAGGACAACGCTGAGGTGTGCCTTCCAAGTGAGGGACTTATGGAAGGAAACACCCAAATAATTAAGATAGGAGTACCACTCTATCTGTTGTTTTAATAGTCCACTTATGTTTGATATTACTACTGCCAAGACTACAACCTTCATTTTGTCATAGTTAATCCTCAATTTCTCCCTTTTACAATAATCAGCCATTCTAGCCAGCATTCTTCTAAGGCCAATCTCAGCACAGGAAATAAGTGCCATATCATCAGCATACACTAAAATTGAAATTTTACACCCATTAAGTGAAAGAGAGAAGAAACTCTCTAGGCAACCCTGTTTAACACCTCTCTCCAATGGAATGGGATCAGACAGAGGCCCTTGTCAGCCCACTCTCACCCTGGCCATAGTAAATATGTGTATGGCTCAAACCATATGGCTCACACTTAAAACTGTTATGCCTGTCTTTGCCTGAAGTCACTATCTATGGAGTCAAGATACATCTAGCTTACTTGCACTCTTTTTATTAGTTTTTAGAGGGCAGTCAAAAAAATTTATTGAGCTCTGAGCAGGGATTTTTCTGCATGTTAATATGGAACACACAGGACTGGAAAAATAATTTTATGTCATTCAACACAAGATTATATGGAATTCTCTGCCAAGGTGATGGCCACTAGGTTGGATGGCTTTAAAAAGGGCTTGGACACATTCATGGAGAGCAGGTCTATCAATGGCTACTAGTTGGTGGCTATAGGCCACCTCCAGCCTCAGAGGCAAGATGTCTCTGAATACCAGTTGCAGGGGAGCAACAGCAGGAGAGTAGGCATGCCCTCACCTCTTGCCTGTGGGCTTCTCAGGAGGCCCCTGGTGGGCCACTGTGGGAAACAGGTGGACTAGATAGGCCTTGGGCCTGATCCAGCAAGTTATTATGTTCTTAAGGAGAGGAATAGAAAGAACCTGGAAGATAAGCTAATATCATTGTAGATTCCGAGAGCTGAATGTCCTGCCAAACTTGGGTTTTGTGCCTTTTCTTATATGATGAATACAACAAATATTTATATACTGCTTTTCAACAAAAGTTCCCAAAGCGGTTTATGTATGTATAAATAAATAAATAAGGCTCCCTGTCCCCAAAGGGCTTATATGCTAACAGCTACTGAAAGGATGCTGTGCTGGGGAGAGATAGGGCCATTTGCTTCCCCCCTGAATTGCAATCCTCCTGTCTCAAGTGTTTGCTCTGCTCTGAAGCTCCTGAACAGAGGGAGCCACCCAATGAAGAAAAACAAGGCAACTGTTCCCACAACAAACATCACTACAATACCACTGCAACAAAATTGGGTGTGTACCCCATGCAAAAAGAGTACATTCCAAGATTCAGATCTGACCACAAGGGAAATTTGTGTGTCAGTAAACACATCCCTTTAGACCATGCAAAACTTGGTATCCACAGCTCTGTGGGAAGGGTTTATATACTGCTAGTAATATACTTCATACACTGCTCATCTGACTAGTAAAATGTTTGGCTGGTGAACTGAGCCAACATTTCTTCACCCCTGGCTATATTCACATATAGTAGTTTCAAGTTAAGAGGAGCTCTCATACTAGAAATGAACTATAGAGCAATTGCTCTCCTCATACAAATTTTCTAGACTGGAAATGCAACTACTACAGGCACTTCTAAATTAAGAGATATACTGGTTTAAGAGTAATTTCCACTCCCAAGGGAAGTACCATTCTGTAAGGAGACAAAGGCTCTCTGGCCAAGAACTTTCAGCATCCTCACCAAACTACAATTCCTAGGAATCTTTGAGAAAAGCCATGCATGTTTGACTCAACTATTGATATTATATTTTTTCAAGGTCTCTTACTGCCGCTTATGGAATCTTAGTTCTGTTTTTATTTTTGTAAGTCGAGATTGTTGTATATTACTGCTAGTATGGGCTATTAACTGCACAACCGTAAATCTGTGTGTAGTTACCACAGCTTCTGGGTTTTGTAGCTAAGTAGCGGATAGTGAAGATAAGAGTCTTTGAAAACAATTTTTAAGGAAAATCTGGAAGAAGGAGGACTGTGGAGGAGTTCAGTCTGAGAGGAAACCAGAGAAGCATTTTATAGTTACAGCTACAATTCAACATAATGAGACAACGACGTTTTTCGAAGCCTGTGAAAAAGCGTAAGGCTAAAAAGAATAATTATCATTTGTCTACTCAAATACAAACAAAAATTGATTCCTTTGTCTTGCAAGACTCTCAAGCTAACAGACTTGAAGTAAATAATGACTCAGCAAGATTTCTGAAAACCCCATTATGCTGTAATAAAATGGATGTACACAAGGGAGAAAATTTTGATAAGGTATTACCACCTATAGTAGATTTTCAACAGAGAGACTCTTCTTTTATGTCTTCCTTAACGTCTGAAGTTTCTTTACGTTCATGTAAAAATGCTGCTAATACTTCCCCTTCTCACAAGGATGATCTCCTGCAGGATAAAGGTTTAATGGATGATACTTATTTGAAAATGTCTGTTTTAACCACAGAAACTCTACTATATTTATTTCAACTTTTATCTGCTATTCTAGCAAAATTAGATATTATCACGACGGGTGTTAATAAACTTCTTTTGTCTAATGCCAATGACAAAATGGATAATAAACCTTTGTTGGCAGCTGACCAGGTACACAGACCTGCTTACAATCATCATATTAAAGATGGCAGTCTGTTTCAACCTCACCTTCCTGTCTATACTCGAGAGGAATGTCTTCAGCACATGTATCTAAAGTTTATCAACCTAAGCAAATTTTAATAATGATTTTTCAGAACCACCTAAATTTTCAGCATTGGGGTTCCAAAAACAGTATTAAAAAGTCTCTTGCTCAACTTCTGAATTTTCAACAGAATGCTGTGGATTTAAAATTCTACATCAAGCAACTGGCATGTGATTCTTTTGTTTTAATTTTGAAGCTTTTCTTTGAAAACACTTTCCTATCTCGTTTCTGCGTATGCGGCATTTTTTAGCTGACTTGGATATTTTTCCTAGAAGAGTCTTTACAGAATCCTTGGATTCAGATCTGGAGAACAGCCACTCCTTACCTTTGAGGGAGTTGAGCAAATCACAAAGAAGCGAATCTGAGACTAATGTAGGGAGAACTAACATAACTCCTAAATTACTTGAGAAACAAACTCAGACTACCTTTACTTTCCAGGAGACATTGTCAGCTAGAAATCCTGATGTCAAGCAACTGCTGAACTGGGAACTTGAGGAATCACAGCTAGTCACTATTTCTCAATTAGAAGTATCTACCAATACAACTACGTCTGACATCTACGACATTCCAGGAACAACTGAAACCAACGATCCTTCTGATAATGGGAATATCAGAAAGGATGATAGTTTAAATAGTTCTCTGAAAGTTAAAGTTCCGGAATCTACACCAAGGTTGCTCTCTTCATTGACAATTAATGGTCCTAACTGGCTTCTATTTCTTCAATCAGTTTCTCAACTAAGTTTGGAGAAGGAGATTGACTCTTTAAATCTGATGCAGTCCCTTATAGATTGATCCTTTTGTTTGACCTCGGCTCTTTTCAAGCCTGTAGAGGTGTTGAATCTCCCAGAGCATCAGCAGACATTTGAAACGAAAGAGAGGATGCCAGCAGTTGTCTTAGATTATGAATTTAGCTGAAATAGACATGGATGACTCTTCTCAATCGATAGCACCCAACACCTATCTTTTATCTGCTGGAATGTGCAGGGGTAGTTAGCAAAAACTATGGATACTGATTTTTTTAAAGATTCATTATTTCCTTTGATTTAATGCTTTTACAGGAAACCTGGATGGTTAATGATTTTAATCTTCCTAATTTTAATTCATTTATGACCCCAGTCATACCGAGTGAAAGAGGTGGCAGACCTCATGGGGGCCTAGGTTTGTTTTTTTCAACGAAACTAGGCTTTTATTCTGAAAAACGTTCTTTTTTCGTGAATTGGGCCTTATCTGTGTAGATAATTTTTGATAAGATCAAGTTAATATGCATTAATCTTTATCTCTCATCTTACACACAAGAAGTCAGAGTTAAAGCTCAGTGGGAAGAGGTAGAGGTATACTTACGAAATTTAACCTCACAATATCCTGATGCCTTCCTACTAGTTGCAGGTGATTGTAATGCAAGATTGGGCAAGAATAATTTTTCCTTATATACTAAATTCTCATTATGGCTGCCGGAAACTGATAATAGTGATGGTTTACTTGAATGATCTTCTCTAGATGTGATTGGTAATTTTGCCGGTTACTGTTTAGCTTAGACAGCTAATAGTTTGGACCTAATTATTCTTAATGGAGCGGTTAAGGGGGATTTTCCGGGTCAATACACCTTTTGTTCTGGTTTTAGATTTTCCACCATAGACTATTTGATGGTCTCTCATGACCTGGTTAATAGGGTAAGGGATTTCTGTATACTGACCAGATCAGAAAGCGATCATTTCCCCCTTCTTTCAGTAGTAAGGCTTGTTGGTTCTTCAAAGGAATCTCCCTTACTAAACTCCTTTAATTTAGAAAGCTTTAAGCCAAAATGGAATTTAGCCATCGAGAAAATAATTATAAATTGGCTAATCTCAGAAGTAGGTCAGGGCTTGCATTCTAATATAATGGGAAAAACAGGGAATTTTTCCATTCTTAAAGAATATGAACAATGTATTATGCACTTGAAATCCTTGATAGTAGATTATGCATGCCATAATTCGCAGTCCAAACTTGGTCATAATAAGAAGGTATGACCAAGAATGTGTCCAGGCCGAGAAGACTATAGTAATGAGTTCAAATTCATTTAGAGGAAATCCAACTTCAACTAAAAGATGGATTTAATTCAAAGGAAAAGACATTATAAGGCTCTTTTGAAGTGTAAACAAAGAGCTGCCATCAAAGAACGATGGAAAGCTATCACAGAAGCTTCCAAGATCAAAGACTCTTCTCGATTTTGGAAATTAGTTTCCTCTTCAGATTGTTGTTCTTATGAAACAATCATTCCAATTTCATAGGATACTTGGGAGTCTTATTGTTGTTGTTGTTATCATGAAACAATCATTCCAATTTCATCAGATACTTGGGAGTCTTATTATTATTCTATTTTTAGCAGACAGACCCCTCCATATCTCCTTGAGCTAAATCCATCTGCTCTTCCTCAATGGCAGCCAGTTTCAGTCACTGAAGTAAAAGAGCTAATTTTACAATTACAAGCAGGAAAATCTCCTGACAGTGACCGTCTTCTTCCAGACCTTCTAAAGAGCCAAAATGACTGTTGGGCGCCGCTTCTGGCCTCTCTTTTTACATATATAGACCAATCAGCACAAATACCTACAGACTGGGGTCTCGCAATAATAATTCCTTTGTATAAGAGAGGCTCTAGAGAGAATCCGGCAAATTATAGACCTATAAGTCTATTAAATGTTATTAGTAAATTATATGCGAAACACCTTTGTATGAAATTATGTCACTGGCTGGATCAGGAGGCGTTATTGAAATAAAAACAGGCAGGATTTAGAAACAGTCGCTCAGCTATGGATCATTGTTTTATATTACACTATCGGATAGACAAACATGTGTGCCAATTGAAGTCTCCTTTATATGCTGCCTTTGTTGATTTTAAGATGGCATTTTACTCGCTGTCCAGACATTTATTCTGGGCAAAATTATTCTCGCTCTCAATAGACAAGAGACTTCTCTTGTCAATTTATAAATTATATCAAAACTCTTCTGTTCGAGTGAGACTTAACTGAAGTGGCCATCTTTCTAAAGTAATCCAGTCATCGAGTAAGACAGGGGTGTGTTCTTGCACCCACCTTGCTTAATATTTATATCAATGATTTGATTAAAAGAATGCAGCAACTTGACATTCATGCTCCTAAATTGGCGGACAGGAAATTACCTATATTAATGTATGCCGACGATGCTGTAATTCTTGCACAGTCAAGAGTTGGCCTAAATAGAGCTTTGTCAGATTTAGTCAGTTATTGCCAAACTGACTATTTGGAAATTAACTATTCTAAAATGAAAATAGTGCAATTCAGCTCCAAATGTAAGATCTTTAGATGGGCAATAAATGGTCAGCAGATGGAACAACAGACCCAATATAAATATCTGGGTGTGGCTTTTCGTTATAATGGCTCCTTAACTTCACATGTTAAGATGACTGCTGATTCTGCTAAGCGTTCCTTGTCTGCTATTTTGAGATTTTTTCGCTTGCAGGGTGGTTTTCATATACCAGCTGCCATCAAATTATTTGTAGTGCAGATGTTGTATGGCGCTCAATTAGGCCAGTCTAATTAAAATTGAAGCAAGGGTCTGCATGTCAGCTATTAATTACTGGCTAAAAATGCACCTTAATCCAATGGGACTTATACTTAAGTTCCTATTAATTGATCCACAACCTAGATGGTCACTTACCATTCTGGAGAAACTTACCACCATGGGCTTAAATCCTCTTGCTCTACTAGAGTTAGGATTTGTTGGTGCAAAGAAGGCAGTATGTTGAAGAATTGAAGATACTGAACTGCAAGATGAAAGGGCTCTTTTGCCTAATTATTTACCACTAAAAATGAGAGAAGGGTTTGTCCCAGCTGGCTATTTTTATTCTCTATCCGTTAATAAATACACGTGGGCCTTTTCGAGAAAATGCTTTAATGCAATTCCTTCAGCTCTTTTAGTAGGGAGATATCAGCATCTCCCTGTTCAAGACAGAAAATGGCCTTGTGGTGATATAGAAACTAGAGATCATATTTTGCTCCACTGTAAGCTCTATTATGAGGTTAGATGATGATTGATTTCCCTGTTGATAAACGGGGGGCGGGGAGTCATTTGATGAGGCTCTTGTAAAATATCTTCTGTCGGATTTGGATGAAGTAGTATCTTATGTTACAGCTAAATTCTGCTATATTTTATTATTATTATTATTATTATTAAAACTTTTATACCGCCCTTCCAAAAGGCTCGGGGTGGTTTACATTAAAACACCATTAAAATCAATTAATCATTAAAACATTAGTTGCAGAAAGATATATGTACTTATAAATTGTATGTTTTATTGTTCATTAGATTTTATGATATATAGCAATAGCAATAGCAATAGCACTTACATTTATATACCGCTCTATAGCCAAAGCTCTCTAAGAGGTTTACAATGATTTAGCATATTGCCCCCAACATTCTGGGTACTCATTTTACCGACCTCGGAAGGATGGAAGGCTGAGTCAACCTTGAGCCCCTGGTCAGGATCAAACTTGTAACCTTGTAACCCAGGGCGGCAGTTTTTACCACTGCGCCACCAGGGCGCCACCAGGAGCTCTATGTCTTGGTCCATGACCGTAAATTTAATAAAGTAAATGCATGTTTTCAGTACTGTATAAATATACCCTGTGTGCTTGTTTACCAAGTCTAACAATAATCTTTCACTTCTACAGAGGGACAACTATACTCCTGCCACAGTTAATAACTAACCCCTTTTGACCATTCAAGGACATTTTTCTTTTTTTTTCATCCCAACACTTAAACATGAATAATATGTCTTAATGAAAAACATCTCTCCTGCTCTGTTTCCCCAAGCTGGCTTTCCCAGGGAAGAGGTGTGCTGCAGCTGGATTCTGTGGCACTGGACTACATCTTCACAGGTAAGCGTAAGCCAGTCTCCCCACCCCCTTACTTTATCCAAAGCTTGGAGAAGTGAGAAGGATCTTTCCAAGACACACAAGGCTGTGGAGAAGCAAGGCGCCTCCTGACTTTACAAGCTTTTTCATTGCTCTGCCTCTTATCTCTCTTTCTTCAGGCTTTCTAGAGGGAAGGACGACGTGTAGAAGAGTTGATGGTTTGAGACAGCTGAGAAGAGGAATGGTTGCTTCACTCTGTGCCATCATGTGAAGAAAATGGGAAAGGAGTTTTATATGGCAAGCAGAGATCTGTGAAAGGGAGAAAGCTCCTGAGTCACAATTGTCCATTGCTTACACAGTCTCAGTAACCTTAGGGTGCCCTTTCCACCGCTCCCTCTGCACTAACAGTAGCTAAAGGATCTTTTACTATCCTGAGGCAGAAAAGTGACTGGCTTCACTTTGTTTTGTTTTTTCTAAAGTGAAAGTGATAAGCAATAGGGCCGTAGCTCAGTGAAAGAACAGATGCTGGGCCTGCAGCACGTCCTATGTTCATTCCCTGGCATCTCCAGGCAGGCCTGGTCTGAAATGCTGGAGAAGCATTGCCAGTCAGGCCTGCTCAACTTTGGTGCACCAGCTGTTTGAACTACAACTCCCATGATTCTCAGCCACAGTGGCCAAGAACCGGGGATTATGGGAGTTGTAGGCCAACATCTGCAGAAGGGACAAAGCTGAGCAGCCCTGATTTAGTACTGAGCTAGATGCCCTAAATAAAGTAGCTCCATGGGTTCATAAATAAAACATTTTTTAAAAAAGACACACACACTTGGGGGTTGCTATGACTATAGTATAATGAATAGGTCAAATCTAGTTTAGGAAATGTAGTTACACAGCCAATTTTAGTGTCATAAAGGACAAGGAAGAGATGACTAAGTAGAAGTGGGATCTTTGCTGAATGCAACTTACTCCTGAGTAAGTTGCCCATATATTGTTCATGGGGATGGTCTGGAAAAAATAGCACAGTGTGGAAATATTTTAATTGCACTTCCAGCTGACTGTAGAAAAACATTGCCTCAGCAACACTAGAGAGCTCTAGTGTGGAAGCAATCCCGGTGAGAGGCAGAAGACATTGCAGTGTATGGATGGAGTGCAGGGCAAGTGTGTGGGCTTTGTGAATGAACACACAGAATTAATTAAAAGTGAGGGGGAGCCAAAGATACAGCTGCTATCAGTAAATATGTGAATCTAGTAAATATGTGAATCAGTTGGAAGGCTACTCTGGGAAGAGCAGACACAGCTGAGAAGGTGAGCAAGCTTTTCTAAACATCTAGCCTTTCCCCCTTCAAAAAAACTAACAGGAAGAGGGGAGTTTTGCAGGAGCTGTTTCTCTTTAAGGGGTAGGTCTCTCTCTCTCTCTCTCTCTGTTACTTGTTAGGGTTAAGATATCACAGGGCTAGGAGTTGTTAGGGTTACCTAACTCCAGTGTTTACTTAGTGGCTGCCTGGAGGGGGTGGAGTCAGCTAGGGCTGGGAGAGGCCCAACATTCCTTTCCTTTGACTCACATCCTGTGTATCAGTTGGAAGGCTACTCTACATATGAGGTGAAGGCCCGAGAGCATAGCGAACGGAGATAGCAAACAGGACGTAGGAGTTTTGCAGTAGTTTAGCGGGAAGTATGTGGGGGAGCCTGGATCAAGCCCCTGCGATCACAAGGAGCCTGGTGGAGAAGATAACATAAGTACATATCCCTCCCTCGTATCCCTCATATTCTTGGGAAAGGCTGTTTGGACAGTTAAATAGCTGACCATTACAGCTGAGACCTATCCTTCTAATAAACTATCTAATAAACGGATAATAAACTCTCTAAATACTGTAAACAGCCAACAAAAACAGAATGATGATAGAAGGTCGGGAAGGGGCACTTCCCAGTGTATTGCACAGAGTGCCACATGTACGACTATTTGCCCAATGGGCAGAAGTCATGGTTGTGTGCTTGGTGCAAGGAGCTCCTGCCTCTCAGGGAACAAATCCATTCCCTTGAGACCAAGGTGGCGGATCTGGAGAAGCTCAGAGAGACAGAGAGCCATGTGGACTTTCAGGGATGTGATAGAGATATCCCACTCCAGGGCTGGTAGCTCCTCTGCTGTCAGGGAGAATGAAGGTCTTGGGCAAGGAGGACATTGGTCTGAGGAAGAGGGAAATGCTCCTTTAGAAGGGCCTCCTTCTGTGGATGATGAGCCCATATCCTCTCGCACAGGGGATACTCCTCTGCTGGGTGGGGGCCTCCTTGTAGTGGGTGATTCGATCATTAGAGGGATAGAGAGCTGGATTTGTGACCCAAGTGTTGACCGCACGGTGACTTGCCTGTCTGGTGCGAAGGTTGCAGACATCACGCATCGTCTAGACAGGCTCCTAGCCAGTGCTGGGGAGGAGACAGCTGTCATGGTGCACGTCGGCACCAACGATGTGGGGAAATGCAGTCGGGAGGTCCTGGAAGCCAAATTTAGGCTGATAGGTAGCATTTTGAAGTCCAGGACCCTCAAGGTAGCATTCTCAGAAATGCTACCTGTTCCACGCGCAAGTACAGTGCGACAGGCAGAGCTGAGGGGCTTCAATGAGTGGATGAGACGTTGGTGCCAGGAGGAGGGGTTTAGATTTGTTAGGCACTGGGACACATTTTGGGGCAATCAAGGCCTGTACAAAAGGGATGGGCTGCACTTGAACCAAGATGGAACCAGACTGCTGGCGCTTAAAATCAAAAAGGTTGCAGAGCAGCTTTTAAAATGACACCTTGGGAATAGCCGATGGGAGCTGGGCAGTATCCCGTTTGGCAAAAGCCATCCTTTAAAGTGTGAGGCTGCAAAGAATTCAGATAAAACAGAAGGGGACAGAGCAGAACCGCATAAAGAGCAGACGGGAGCCTGTGCCAGCAGGTCAAAGAGTCAAAAGAATAGCATACATCAGGGGAGAGATTCGGTGTATAGGTGCTTATATGCCAATGCCAGAAGCCTCCGAGCCAAGATGGGTGAGCTGGAGTGCTTGGTTGCTAACGCAGAAATAGATATAGTGGGCATAACAGAAACATGGTGGAACAGTGAGAACCAGTGAGACACTGCTATCCCTGGGTATAAACTCTATAGAAAGGACAGGGAGGGGTGCCTTGGAGGAGGGGTAGCACTGTATGTTAAAGAAGGGATAGAATCTAACAAGCTAGAAAACCTAGGTGGACCGGAGTCCTCCACAGAAACCCTGTGGGTGACTATACAAGGCTGGAAAGGGAACGTGCTACTGGGGACGTGCTATCGCCCACCGGATCAAAATGCCGACAGTGACTGGGAGTTGCAGGAGGAAATCAGGAGGGCGTCAAGGAGAGGCAGGGCTGTAATTATGGGTGACTTCAATTACCCACACATAGACTGGGTAAACTCACATTCAGGTCAGGACAAAGAGGTCAAATTTCTAGATACGCTAAATGACTGTGCCCTAGAACAGTTGGTCATGGAACCGACCAGAGAGAAGGTGACCTTGGATCTAGTTCTGAGTGACACCCAGGACCTGGTGCATGATGTCAGGGTCATCGACCCTTTAGGGAACAGTGACCTCAGTGCCATCAAATTCAGCATACATGCGGGAAGAGAATCACCAAGGACGTCTAACATGGACATTTTGAATTTCAGAAGAGGAAACTTCTCCAAAATGAGGAGCATGGTGAAAAGAAAGCTGAAAAGGAAAATCAGGAGTGTCACTTTACTCCAGAGTGCATGAAGTTTACTCAAAACCACAATACTAGAAGCCCAGTTAGACTGTATACCCAAAAGGAGGAAAGGTATCACTAAGTCCAGGAGGATGCCAGCATGGCTAACGGGTACCGTCAAGGAAGCCATAAAAGGGAAGAAGACTTCCTTCTGAAATTGGAAGGCCTGTCCAAACGAAGAGAACAGAAAGGAACACAAACTCTGGCAAAAGACATGCAAGGTGACAATAAGGGAGGGGGGGAAAGTTTGAGGAACATTTAGCCAAAAGTATCAAGGGGAATAACAAAAAATTCTTAAGAGATTATTAAGGAGGATTTGGAGGTTGCAGAGAAGCTGAATGAGTTCTTTGCGTCTGTCTTCACGGCAGAGAATACTGAGCCTATACCTGTTCCTGAACCAGGCTTTTTAGGGATGGAGGCTAGAGAGCTGAGTCAGATAGAAGTGACAAGGGATGATGTTCTAAACTGTCTGGAAAAACTGAAAGCTAACAAATCACCATGGCCGGATGGCATCCATCCAAGAGTCCTCAAAGAACTCAAATGTGAAATTGCTGACTTCCTTGCTAAAATATTTAATAATCCCTGAAATCAGGCTCTGTACCAGAGGACAGGAGAGTTGCAAATGTAAGACCGATTTTCAAAAAGGGATCCAGGGGCGATCCGGGAAATTACAGGCCGGTTAGCCTAACGTCCGTTCCAGGCAAATTGATGGAAAGCATCCTCAAGGATAAAATTTTAAAGCATATAGAAGAACAGGCCCTGCTCAGAGTGAGCCAGCATGGCTTCTGCAAAGGTAAATCTTGCCTCACCAACCTTTTGGACTTCTTTGAGAGTGTCAACGAGTGTGTGGATCAAGGTGATCCAGTTGACATAGTATACCTGGACTTCCAAAAAGCTTTTGACAAAGTTCCTCATCAAAGACTCCAGAGGAAACTTAGCGGTCATGGGATAAGGGGACAAGTACATGTGTGGATTGCTAACTGGTTGAAAGACAGGAAACAGAGGGTAGGTATAAATGGAGCGATGTGGCCAAATTTGCAGATAATACCAAACTCTTCCGGGCAGTGAAATCCAAAACGGTTTGTGAGGAGCTCCAAAAGGATCTCTCCAATCTGGGGGAGTGGGCAACAAAATGACAAATGAGGTTCAATGTTAGCAAGTTTAAAGTGATGCACATTGGGACGAAAAACCCCAATTCAAGTATATGCTGATTGGATCCGAGCTGTCAGTGACGGACCAGGAGAGGGATCTTGGGGTCGTGGTAGACAGCTCGTTGAAAGTGTCGACTCAATGTGCGGCAGCTGTTGAAAAGGCCAATTCCATGCTAGGGATCATTAGGAAGGGGATTGTAAATAAAACGGCGAACATTATAATGCCCTTATACAAAACTATGGTGCGACCAGACTTGGAGTACTGCGTACAGTTCTGGTCACCACATCTTAAAAAGGACATTGTTGAACTGGAGAAGATACAGAAGAGGGCAACCAAGATGATCAGGGGCCTAGAACACCTTTCTTATGAGGCAAGACTACAACACCTGGGGCTTTTTAGTTTAGAAAAAAGACGACTGCGGGGTGACATGATAGAGGTCTATAAAATCTTGCATGGGGTGGAGAAAGTGGAGAGAGAGAATTAGAACCAGGGGTCACTCCATGAAATTGATTGCCAGGAGGTCTAGGACCAACAAACGGAAGTACTTTTTCACACAATGCTTGATCCACTTGTGGAACTCTCTGCCACAGGATGTGGTGACAGCCAACAACCTGGATGGCTTTAAGAGGGGTTTGGATGACTTCATGGAGGAAAGGTCTATCAATGGCTACTAGTCGGAGGGCTGTGGGCCACCTCCAGCCTCAAAGGCAGGATGCCTCTGAGTACCAGTTGCAGGGGAGTAATGGCAGGAGAGAGGGCACGCCCTCAACTCCTGTCTGTGGCTTCCAGCGGCATCTGGTGGGCCACTGTGCGAAACAGGATGCTGGACTAGATGGGCCTTGGGCCTGATCCAGCAGGGCTGTTCTTATGTTCTTGTATGTGCTGTAGTGTCAGAGGGTAAGCCAGTTAGCATCACTGGGTTGTGGGAAAGCTAAGAGCAAGAGAGGGAGAAAAAAGGCAAGCAGACCAGGCTTAGAAATCTTAAAGGAAGAAAGATTCTGGGGCTGGGGAAAGCCAAGGAGCACCAACACAAGAAGCCAACCAGCCTGCCAGCAGCCACTTCCTGCTTCCTTTGCAGGAGCAATTTTTAGAGCCAAAGAGAACAGGGAAGTTCAAGTGGTATCAGGGGTGACCTTGGGCACCCGTGATGGAGTCACCAGTGTAGCTACCTGTGGGCCCACTGAAAAGCTATTGCCCAGGTAGCACAAGTGGTGTTCTGCCTATTTCTTTTCAAGCCAAATTCAAGCTTCCAACTCTGAGGCCTTGCAATGCTTCACACAGTTCATATTTATTTCATTTCTATCGGCACAAAAACCTATCAGAGGCAGCCTTATCTCAGTTCAGACATTTCTATTTCATTCTATTTCTTAGGGACGTTTCAACTATTGCATGGCATCAGACCCAAGGTGGACACCAAGTGTGCAATCCACAGGGAGCTTCAGCCCCTCTTGACTGCACTGACGAAGTGAACGTGCCATGCAATTCACATGTTTACAAACATGTTGCTCACATTCACATGTGCCCTTAAATAATCTTAGGCGAATAATCTTAGATATACAGCTCAAAATGTGATGTGTAACATGGCCTTCGCATAGCCCGTACATGGAAGTTCTCGCTACTTGGCCGTAATGGATAGTTGTCCATATCAAAGCCAAGTCCATCTCTCCTTAGGTTTTTGGCCACAGCTTGCCATTCTGCTGTTTCAAGAGAGAATGGAAGCACTCACACGTGCCTTCTTGTTGTTGTTGTTGTTGTTGTTGTTGATGATGATGATGATGATGATGATGATGAACTAGGCCTGAAGCACAATCTGTCAACCCCTCAAGCCTAGTGTCTGAGCAAATCCATGCTGCCCAATGACAAGGCTGGCCTGTTCCTCAACTGTGAACCACCCCCCCATCAAAAACATGAAAGCTCCTAAGCAGGACACATGGTTCCAACCTGATCAGACAATGCCCCTCATTCTCCTTCTCCCACCCCATAGGATGTATTTATTAGTATTATTACTTATGCAGCACCAAAAATGCACACTGCACTTTAATGAAATGGCTACAAATAAGCTACTGAGCTACCAATAAGGAAGTCCCTGGTCAAATCTCACTACTGCCATGAATTCACCAGAGGGCCTTAAGCAAACCACTCCCTCTCAGACTCAGCACACACACCCTACCCTAATCTGGGATATGGGGATAATAATGCCTACTTTACTGGGCTTTTGTAAACATTACAAGATAATACGTGAGAAGCACTTTGAATACTTGAAAGAGCCATATAAATGCTTATTGTTATATAGAAAGGAAATAAAGACAGACCCTTGTCTCAAGAAGTTTACAGTATGTTTACACAACACATAATCAACTTCTGGAATTCTCTGCCACAAGATGTGGTGACAGCCAACAACCTGGATGGCTTTAAGAGGGGTTTGGATAACTTCATGGAGGAGAGGTCTATCAATGGCTTCTAGTATGAGGGCTATAGGCCAACTCCAGCCACAGAGGCAAGACGTCTCTGAATACCAGTTGCAGGGGAGTAACAACAGAAGAGAGGGCATGCCCTCAATTCATGCCTGTAGGCTTCCAAGCAGCATCTGGTGGACCACTGTTTGAAGCAGGATGCTGGACTAGATGGGCCTTGGGCCTGATCCAGCAGGTCTGTTCATATTTCTTATGTTCTTATGAAAATGAGAGGAGAGAATAGAAGACAGAAAGAAGTAAGATAATAAATGCAGTTACATATATCGAGACTTCATTGTATTTAGATGTGTGTGTGTGTGTGTGGATTGAGCAAGCATTTATTTATTTATTTTAGTAAGTAAATACATTTATATATTGCCCCATATGAAAAAGTCCCTGTGTGGTTCATGGAATACTATATTTGAAGCTAATATACTGAACACTTCATGTCCTCTCTGGCTACACGGTCAGTGGAACGTGGTTAACTCAGGATTAACAACACCATCCTTTGCTCTATATTCACTGGCCCTCTACATTCATATGATCATAGCCATGACTGAACCTTACCATATTTACCCAGATACAAGATGACTCTGAATTCAAGATAAGCCTCTTTTAAAAAGAGAGAGAGGTTAAATACAGGTTATACCTATTTACCCAAAAGGAAGGAGACTCTGAATTTAAGATGACCCTGATTTCAAAGTCAAAGAAAAAAACCTAGACTTGGATTCAGGTAAATACAGTCAGTTCTGCACTAAAATTGCAGAGTTTTTCCATCACCAAAATGCAAAGAAATCATATAAATCTTGCATTTCATGATCTCCTTTTGGTTCCACTACTGGCAATTTTTTCACTTTGCAGTCACTTATCTATCTCTATATCACACTTCATGTGTTTAATGAAGTAGGCTCGAGTCCCAGGAAAGACCACTATAAAGCTGTGTATCTTTAAGGTGCCACAAGACTCCTTGCTTTCTCCTTTCCATACTATGTAAAAACTAAGGCTACAATCCAGTCACAGCTGAGCTGAGCACTTCTATCTGCCACATTTATTTCAATGGGAGCAATATGAGCACATGCATAACTCACCCACTGAAACACAGAGATTCCAAAGAGCTGAATTTTGGCTTGTTCATGTCCTAACTGTCCTAATTTACATACAGTTTCACAGCAGGCACCTGAAAATTAGTGAATGTTGACATTCGTTTATGGATGCCAAGAATCTGTTAAAATTTGCAGTGCCTGAAAGTGAAGAAAAGATTGTGGTGAATCTGTCATCTGACTGTGGTGAATCACCTCAGTCTATCATCCTTCACCGAAGTATGTCCAGACATTCACAAAATTTGCCTGAGATTGTCAGCATTCACATATGAGCATCAACATTCATGAAGTTTGGGATATATTGGGGGAGGGGAGAAACGGAATGTCTAAAATACCACATTCACATGTGAATACTGACAATCCCTGACAAATACTGTGATAAAAACACAAGCAGATATTTAGTTACCTAAATGTAGCTAATGTAAGCTCGCAAATGGGGGAGAGAATGACAACATTCATCTGGGATTGCCAGCATTCCCAAGTGAACGCTGATGTTCAACCAGTTTTCAGAGATTCAAGGTAATCTACACATCCCCACAGGCCTACCATCTTTCCGATTAACATCATGCATATGAGGAAATGGGCTTTAGTCTACCAAAGCTGTTGTCGCAACACGACTTTATGAGTCCTGTGGCCTTTGTTGTCCTTGCGTCAACAAACTGTTCTGAAATTAAATTGCACCCCACCCCCTGTAAATCTTAGGGGAGTGAAACGAAGCATGAATCTCTCTAGGGCTGACATTCCTGTCGTCCTTCATAATTCTCTTAAGAAGTCAGTGCGTGCCTGTATTGTCGGAGACAAAACGCGGTCAAGTCTATAAGGTTGCGGGAATTAGCCCAACCAAGAAGCATCCGCCTAGTTTAGAGATCCTACTGTTAAACGCAAGGCAACTTGTTTGGTAGCAGCCCCCGGACATCGGCCCTACTACCGCCACCCCACATTTCCGCTGCCTCGCTCTTTCCCCGGTTTAAAAACTACTAGTGCCAACTGCCATTCAGTTTGCAACAGGGTGGGATCTTTGCTGGAGGAGTGCCGTTGTATCGGCTCTACGATTTCCCGCCCCTTCACTCCCCTTGTGACTCCGCAGGAACGCTGTACATGAATACACGCGGTGCTGCTCCGATCTAAGCCAATGCAACCTCCAGAAAGACGCAGCCAAGTACAAGCGGCCCCTCCCTAGCCATTGGATGCTTCTCACATTCTTCCATCTCCTCCGTTCCTAGTGAGGTCGGCGGATAAAGAGCTCCCGGCTTGTACAATCGCCACGTGCCCGATTTACCGCCTCCCCTCCTTTGCCCTTTCACACATGCACAACACCATTGACCCTGGTTTTGCTTATAGCTGCCATTACCTTAGGGAGGGGTTCAGATAGTTCCTGGTATCCAAATGTTTTTCCTTCCAGATCCCAAACCAGCTCTAGGCAGCAAGAAATTTTTTTAAAAATGGAACAATACGCTACTCCTTTCTGCTGTTCCAGACATCCGGCTGGAGGGAGGTGGAAGGGGGTGGGCCAAGAAGCGAGGCTCGCCTTGCTTCTCCTTTCGCCGCCTTGCAACTGAGCACGTTTGCAGACTCCTGGCTGTGCAAAAAGGGAAAAAAGGTGGGGTGGAAGCTGCTGAAGCCCGTCCCGCCTTGTCTCGTTTCCTGCTGCCCATGTGTGCCTGCCTGTGCGCCCAGTTCACGCTAGATTCAAGCAATGAATGCAACCGCCACGTTTTGCAGCTGTGCTTGCAGGGCGGGTGAGTCAAGACTCCGATCTCCGAAACCAAAACCGGACCGCTTTGCACCCTCAACTTGCCCTTTCCTGCAGATGATCCTCCACAAAAGGGGCAGAGACTTAAGACAGACAGCCACGCGTTTTGCTCGTCAGCCTCGCTTTCCTGGCGCCTATAAGACTCCGTTTGCAGCTGATAGGAAACAAACAATGCGTGCCCGAATCCTCTACAGGCGCAGCAAAGCGCTCTGGGGTAGAAGAAAATCGGTGCTTACCATGAGCATAGAGCGACCCCTTTGGATCTGGTTTTGGGGCGCTGGCCTGGCTTTACAGATTCTTTCGTAAGGAGCCAAAGAACAGCAGAAGCGGAGAGAAGAAGCGAGAGAGGAAGCGGGTGGGGAGAGGAATGCTACGGCGCGCACATTGCTTTGCTCGCTTAGCAGCGCCTCCCTACCTCTTTTGAGAAAAAGAAAAACGGGAAAGAATGTTTCTTACCGGTACATAGGCTTTCAACTGAAAAGGACCTGCCAAACGGGAAGAGGAGAGGAAAAGAACATGCTTTCCCCTTCACAATGAGCTATATAGCAATTTCAATCCATACCAGATAGGCCATGAAACTATAGACCACCTGTACTAGCATACGTAGAACGTACTTGTAATCTTCTAACCACATTTCTTTTTCAGGTGTTGCTGTTGTTGTTTTTAATTACCAGATTAATGCTTTGATTTGTAATTTAACTTTACAAAATGATGACCAAAATGAATTGAACTTGATTTAAAAGCTGCTCTTTATACAAGGTGGCAGTCTGGGGGGACGGGACTCACCTCTGGAGTTGTACTAAGGATAAAGATGTCGCTTGCTTGTTCCAGTTGCAGCCCTGGCAAAACTTGTTGCCAGCAATGAAAAATCTGCCACCTTGTAAGAGCCAACACTTAATATACACCTTCCCACCTCTGCAGCCACTTTCATTAATCCTCCTATTTGCCGCCCAGTGGCAATATTTCAGTCCAGTCATGGTTACTTTCTATTGACCAATGTTGAAATGGCGCAAGCTAGATCTGCTGCTGAATGCCTGGCAGTAACAGAAGCAGCTGACTGTCACTTCTGCATATATAAGGGGAAGAAATTGGGTCAACCACCACCATCTATATTGTGATGGTGGGGGTACTGATTATGGCTATGAAGCCTGAACTGGGCTGCTCAGAGGCTGCAGAGGAGTGAGCCAGGTGGAAGGGTCTGTGGCAGTTGTTGGACAAGCTGCTCAGATCCTACAGAGGGGCAGGGTGAGCAGGATATTTGGGAGAAAGAGCAGAACAGCAGTAAGCACATGTGGAAGAAGGATGGCCTAGAGGAATCTAAGGAGAGAAGGGAAATCACTTGAATGAAGAGAGTTGCATTTTTCCCTCCTTTTCTTTCTTAGTTTATTATTCAGCATTGAAAAAACAAAAACAAACGAGCACTATGTATTATAAAAAGAAGAGACATGGCCTGCCCACAACCTCCCTATGGGCAGGGGCACATCTTATGTGAGACAAAACAAGGCAATGGCTTCAGACATGAGTGCATCATGGGGCAGTGAGTGTGGGTAATCAGCCCCACCAGGCTGGCCCTGCCCTCCACTATTGTCCCATCACCCATCCTCATCTCAATTATAGTCTCCTCTTTCCCTGCAGAGAGCGTGTGCGAGCTGAAACAGCCACTGAAGAGATGCTGTGCTAGACTCAATAGGGACACTTGCTTCCTCCAGCTAAATATAAGAGGGACACCAGTTTAAAATGTGCTTTTTTGCCCAGGGGTTGGTTAGTCATTTGATACGTGTGATAAGAGCCAGCACATGGTGGTGTAATCATATGTGGTTTATGTTTACATTGTTTATATCAAGGCTGCTCAACTTTGGCACTCCAGCAGACGTTGGCCTACAATACCTATAATCCCTGACTGTTGGGCACTGTGGCTGGGGATTATGGTAGTTCAAAAACAGCTGGGGGGGGGGCTAAGTTGAGCAGGCCTGATTTATATAGTTCATATATAAACTCCTTTTGAAGAAGCCTGCGTTAAATCCCTCAGAGTTGAGCAACATGGGCGAATGTTGCATTATGCAACAAAATTGGCACTGTAGTCCCAGTCTACACCCCCTGCCCATTCCTTGCAGATGGTTCTTTTTCATGAGTAAGCCCAGAGAGCAAACATCCCCCCCCCAGGAAAGTGGCCGGGGGGGGCACTTTCCATGTCATTGGCAAGGTGTGTGTGTGGGGGGGCCTCCACACTTGCATGTTGAAATCAACACAATGGTTTCATAAAAGTATGCTTAAACTTCATTGGGCTTTTATTCATTAGCAATCAATCAATCAACCTTTATTACGGTCAGAGACCAGCATAAAATTATACAAGTTAAAATTTGTCATTCATTAGCAAGATGGTGCAGGTGTTAGCCATCTCTGATCCCCCTGCAATAGCCACAAGTGTGGGCAATGGGCCTATGCAGCAATCAGCAGTTCAAAGGGTGGCACACTTCCAAAACCACACAACTGCCTGCCTGCCACATACCTGCTCGCCTTGGTGGTTGACTGGAGAGAGATGCTCCCACGTGTGTCTTGTGGAGGCCTCACTAACTGCCCACAGCACCCTAGTGCCATCAGCAATCCTCAGGGACTGAGCTGCTGGGCCCACTGGCACAGCATCCCTGTCTCTTCTGACTGCCACCCTGCTGCCATCCTCGCCCTCTGAATGTGTGGCCAGGTTGAGCGGTTACTCCAGCAGGACTTCCCCCCCCTGGTCTTGCATATATTGTGGAGGCTACAGCAGGCCACAATTACATTGGGCACAAGATCTTCCTCCACATCCAACAAGGTGTAGAGAGCACACCACGAGGCCTTCAGCCTCCCGAATGCCTGTTCCACTCCTGATGCTGTTGTGCCTATTGTTAACGTTCCTCTCCAGGGCATTTCTGGGTGTGTAATAGGGGATTACCATCCACTCCTGCAGACTGTATCCCTGTTCCCTATTAAGGGAAGAATGGCTTCACCATTCGACCACTCACCTGGACAGGCGCAACGTTCACCAGATACCAGTGCGGAGCTTGGAGGTGAGAGGGGAGGTCCAGAAAATGGCCATGTCATGGCTCCTGCCCAACACCCCAGTGTACATATCCATGACACGGCCCGTGGAGTCCACCACAACTTGCAGGGTCATAGTGTAGTAGTGCTGCCCCAAGTACTCATCATGCCATCAGGGTCCCCCTAAAATTTCAATGTGTGTCCCTTCTATACAGTCCAGGATGCCCAGGAACCCCTTTTCCTCTAACCCCACCATCATCTCCATGTGGTTCTTTCAATTGCAAACAGGTTGCTGCGGGTCAGGTAGTTTGAGTTGGAGGCAAGTTTGTAAATGGTTATGGCTACCCTCTTCCAAGTGGAGATTGTGGACATCACAATGTCCTGCCACAGGAGCACAGGCTCCATCTCGCTTGCCAAATAGTCGAAGGTAGCCCGGGACTTCCTGAAGCTGCCCTGAAAGCACTTGTCATCCCCCTCATCCTTGTCCTCCATTGATCTCCAGGTCCTGTTGTACCTTGGCAGCTTCCACCTCCTTTACTCCAAAAACTCCTCACCCCAAGCTTGGACAGCTGGCTAAGCATTTGAGGTAGGCAGTGGAATGCTCAAAACGCCTCTCTACAGCTTCATCAGAACACTCTGGTGCACCCACAACCCCCCTCATGGTATTCTCATGGACACACTTGTACACACACACAGTCCAGCCTGTGCCCGATCTGTGGCCTCTTCAGAGACCCACCTGTCCTTCTCATGCCTTTCCCCTTCTCTCATGTCTAGTTCATAACAGGTGGCCTGAGTCCCTG
Source organism: Hemicordylus capensis (assembly GCF_027244095.1). Lineage (NCBI taxonomy): Eukaryota > Metazoa > Chordata > Lepidosauria > Squamata > Cordylidae > Hemicordylus > Hemicordylus capensis. The sequence continues at coordinate 129,513,563 of NC_069661.1, forward strand.
GCAAGCTGGAGGCAGTCAATTCTCCTCTTGTTGCGCACCTGCACAATGTGCTCAGCATTGGTCATCATCCTGCGTGGGGCCAGAGGCACAGGCACTGGCTGATCCATGGGTGCTGGTGTGGTCGGAATGCCTGGTCATTCTGGTGGTGGTATTGGCTGACCAGTATCCTCTCTCTCTCGTGATGCTGCAGGGAGGAAGCATGGAGAGGGAGGGCATTATAAAGATTCAGGTAGCAGAAATCCTGTGGCATTCCCTACCCAGGAGTGCTGTGGCATAAGGCAGTTCTTCCTCCCGCTGACTCCAAGGCATGCCTCGTTCCCCAGCCCTCGACCACCCTCCGTCCAGCTTCTGCACCCGCAACTCCCCAGCCTTCCCCCCAAGATAGTAACATGCTCTGGTTCGTGGAAGATGATGGACCCAGAACACACAACACTCTGTCCCGCACTGGTTCCATGCCTCACCCCCTCATGACACCCCTAAAGACTGGACAAGCACACCCACCCCACACCATCCATGGGAACAGAGCATAGCGAACAGGGATAGCAAACAGGACGTTGGAGTTTTGCAGGAGTTTAGCAGGAAGTGTGCGGGGGAGCCTGGAACAAGCCCCTGCGAGCACAAGGAGCCTGGTGGAGAAGAGAACGTAAGTACATATCCCTCCCTCGTATCCCTCATATTCTTGGGAAAGGCTGTTTGGACAGTTAAATAGCTGACCATTACAGCTGAGACCTATCCTAGTAAACTATCTAATAAATGGACAATAAGCTCCCTAAATACTGTAAAGAGCCAACAAAAACAGTATGAAGATAGAAGGTCAGCAGAGGAAGGGGCACTTCCCAGTGTATTGCACAGAGTGCCACATGTACAACTATTTGCCCCATGGGCAGAAGTCATGGGTGTGTGCTCGGTGCAAGGAGCGCCTGGCTCTCAGGAAACAAATCCATTCCCTCAAGACCAAGGTGGCGGATCTGGAAAAGCTCAGAGAGACAGAGAGGCATGTGGACAAGACCTTCAGGGATGTGATAGAGGCATCCCACTCCAGGGCTGGTAGCTCCTCTGCTGTCAGGGAGAATGAAGGTCTTGGGCAAGGAGGACATCGGTCTGAGGAAGAGGGAAATGCTCCTTTAGAAGGGCCTCCTTCCATGGATGATGAGCCCATATCCTCTCGCACAGGGGATACTCCTCTGTGGGGTGGGGGCCTCCTTGTAGTGGGTGATTCGATCATTGGGGGATAGAGAGATGGGTTTGTGACCAGCGTGTTGACCGCACGGTGACTTGCCTGTCTGGTGCGAAGGTTGCAGACATTACACAGCATCTAGACAGGCTCCTAGGCACTGCTGGGGAGGAGACAGCTGTCATGGTGCACGTCGGCACCAACGATGTGGGGAAATGCAGTCGGGAGGTCCTGGAAGCCAAATGGAGGCTGATAGGTAGCATTTTGAAGTCCAGGACCCCCAAGGTAGCATTCTCAGAAATGCTACCTGTTCCACGCGCAAGTACAGTGAGACAGGCAGAGCTGAGGCGTTTCAATGCGTGGATGAGACGTTGGTGCCGGGAGGAGGGGTTTAGATTTGTTAGGCACTGGGACACATTTTGGGGCAATCAAGGCCTGTACAAAAGGGACGGGCTGCACTTGAACCAAGATGGAACCAGACTGCTGGCGCTTAAAATCAAAAAGGTTGCAGAGCAGCTTTTAAAATGACACCTTGGGAACAGCCGATGGGAGCTGGGCAGTATCCCGTTTGGCAAAAGCCATCCTTTAAAGTGTGAGGCTGCAAAGAATTCAGATAAAACAGAAGGGGACAGAGCAGAACCGCATAAAGAGCAGACGGGAGCCTGTGCCAGAGGTCAAAGAGTCAAAAGAATAGCATACATCAGGGGAGAGATTCAGTGTATAGGTGCTTGTATGCCAATGCCCAAAGCCTCCGAGTCAAGATGGGTGAGCTGGAGTGCTGGTTGCTAACGCAGAAATAGACTTAGTGGGCATAACAGAAACATGGTGGAACAGTGAGAACCGGTGGGACACTTATCCCTGGGTATAAACTCTCTAGAAAGGACAGGGAGGGGCACCTTGGAGGAGGGGTAGCACTGTATGTTAAAGAAGGGATAGAATCTAACAAGCTAGAAAACCGAAGTGGACTGGAGTCTTCCACAGAAACCCTGTGGGTGACTATACAAGGCCGGAAAGGAATCGTGCTACTGGGGACGTGCTATCGCCCTCCGGATCATAATGCCGACAGTGACTGGGAGTTGCAGGAGGAAATCAGGGAGGCATCAAGGAGAGGCAGGGCTGTAATTATGGGTGATTTCAACTACCCACACATAGACTGGGTAAATTCACATTCAAGTCAGGACAAAGAGGTCAAATTTCTAGATACGCTAAATGACTGTGCCCTAGAACAGTTGGTCATGGAACCGACCGGAGAGAAGGCGACCTTGGATCTAATTCTGAGTGACACCCAGGACCTGGTGCATGATGTCAGGGTCATCGACCCTTTAGGGAACAGTGACCTCAGTGCCATCAAATTCAGCATACATGAGGGGAGAGAATCACCAAGGACGTCTAACACGGATATTTTGAATTTCAGAAGAGGAAACTTCTCCAAAATGAGGAATATGGTGAAAAGAAAGCTGAAAAGGAAAATCAGGAGTGTCACTTTACTCCAGAGTGCATGAAGTTTACTCAAAACCACAATACTAGAAGCCCAGTTAGACTGTATACCCAAAAGGAGGAAAGGTACCACTAAGTCCAGGAGGATGCCAGCATGGCTAACGGGTACCGTCAAGGAAGCCATAAAAGGGAAGAAGACTTCCTTCTGAAATTGGAAGGCCTGTCCAAACGAAGAGAACAGAAAGGAACACAAACTCTGGCAAAAGAAATGCAAGGTGACAATAAGGGAGGCAAAAAGAGAGTTTGAGGAACATTTAGCCAAAAGTATCAAGGGGAATAACAAAAACTTCTTTAAGTACATCAGAAGCAGGAAACCTGCCAGGGAGGCGGTTGGGCCAATTAGACAATGAGGGAGTGAAAGGGATTATTAAGGAGGATTTGGAGGTTGCAGAGAAGCTGAATGAGTTCTTTGCATCTGTCTTCATGGCAGAGGATACTGAGCATATGCCTGTTCCTGAACCAGGCTTTTTAGGGATGGAGGCTAGAGAGCTAAGTCAGATAGAAGTGACAAGGGATGATGTTCTAAACTGTCTGGAAAAACTGAAAGCTAACAAATCACCATGGCCGGATGGCATCCATCCAAGAGTCCTCAAAGAACTCAAATGTGAAATTGCTGACTTCCTTGCTAAAATATTTAACTTATCCCAGAAATCAGGCTCTGTACCAGAGGACTGGAGAGTAGCAAATGTAACACCGATTTTCAAAAAGGGATCCAGGGGCGATCCGGGAAATTACAGGCCGGTTAGCCTAACGTCCGTTCCAGGCAAATTGATGGAAAGCATCCTCAAGGATAAAATTGTAAAGCACCTAGAAGAACAGGCCCTGCTGGGAGTGAGCCAGCATGGCTTCCGCAAAGGAAAATCTTGCCTCACCAACCTTTTGGACTTCTTTGAGAGTGTCAACGAGTGTGTGGATCAAGGTGATCCAGTTGACATAGTCTACCTGGACTTCCAAAAAGCTTTTGACAAAGTCCCTCATCAAAGACTCCTGAGGAAACTTAGCTGTCATGGGATAAAGGGACAAGTACATGTGTGGATTGCTAACTGGTTGAAAGACAGGAAAGAGAGGGTAGGTATGAATGGAGAGTTTTCACAATGGAGGGAAGTAAGAAGTGGCGTCCCCCAGGGATCTGTACTGGGACTGGTGCTTTTTAATTTATTCATAAATGATCTAGCAGCAGGGGTAAGCAGCGATGTAGCCAAATTTGCAGATGATACCAAACTCTTCCGGGTAGTGAAATCCCAAATGGATTGTGAGCAGCTCCAAATGGATCTCTCCAAACTGGGGGAGTGGGCGACAAAATGGCAAATGCGGTTCAATGTTAGCAAGTGTAAAGTGATGCACGTAGGGACAAAAAACTCCAACTTCAAGTATACGCTGATGGGATCCGAGCTGTCAGTGACGGACCAGGAGAGGGATCTTGGGGTCGTGGTGGACAGCTCGTTGAAAGTGTCGACTCAATGTGCGGCAGCTGTGAAAAAGGCCAATTCCATGCTAGGGATCATTAGGAAGGGGATTGAAAATAAAACGGCTAACATTATAATGCCCTTATACAAAACTATGGTGTGACCACACTTGGAGTACTGCGTACAATTCTGGTCACCACATCTTAAAAAGGACATTGTTGAACTGGAGAAGGTACAGAAGACGGCAACCAAGATGATCAGGGGCCTAGATCACTTTTCTTATGAGGCAAGACTACAAAACCTGGGGCTTTTAAGTTTAGAAAAAAGACGTCTGCGGGGAGACATGATAGAGGTCTATAAAATCATGCATGGCGTGGAGAGAGAGAGATTCTTTTCTCTCTCACACAACACTAGAACCAGGGGTCACTCCATGAAATTGATTGCCAGGAGCTCTAGGACCAACAAACGGAAGTACTTTTTCACACAACGCGTGATCCACTTGTGGAACTCTCTGCCACAGGATGTGGTGACAGCCAACAACCTGGATGGCTTTAAGAGGGGTTTGGATGAGTTCATGGAGGAGAGGTCTATGAATGGCTACTAGTCAGAGGGCTGTGGGCCACCTCCAGCCTCAAGGGCAGGGTGCCTCTGAGTACCAGTTGCAGGGGAGTAATGGCAGGAGAGAGGGCACACCCTCAACTCCTGTCTGTGGCTTCCAGCGGCATCTGGTGGGCCACTGTGTGAAACAGGATGCTGGACTAGATGGGCCTTGGGCCTGATCCAGCAGGGCTGTTCTTATGTTCTTATGGGCACCACAGAACCCCACCCATTCACCCCTACTCCCAAGCACCATGCCACCCATTACAGTAAACATTTTTACTCACCTGGGTGATCTGGCACAGTGCAACCTTTGTCCCCGTAGGGACCCTTCAGCCGCCACCACACAGCTGGCAGGTGGTGTGTGATCAAACAACTCCTTGGAGAGATCTTCAGTTGGTCCTTGGTCCTGGGGTCTTCCAAAGCTGAAGCTTCATGAAACCTGCTAAAGCAGAAAAGAACCTTCCATATTACATCAGTGATATTCATTATGTAACTGCAAAGGGCAAAACTGCACATTCAACCACACACACATGCACACACTTGAAAGGGACAGTTCATTTTTTTAAAAGGTTAAGAAAAGAAAAGAATTATTTTGAAGCCAAAAAGAACAATTTCTCCTGTCTTCTATCGATATGCACATTTCTTGTCTGTCTCACTGGACTGTTCTCATGATCTGTGCAATGGTAGGGAGCGGGAAGATTCACAAGTGCTGTGCACTCCTGATTCCTGATCATAAAAACCCAGAAATGTTCGCCGATGTAAGGCTGGCAGTGGTACCGTGTCAACCCAACATTTTGTTAGAAGTGAGAATCTTAATACATTGACTTTTAGCACTGCAGTGACTTCTTTTGACCACCAGAGGCATGAGGAGTTATATAAATAGGTCTCTGAAGGCAGTTAGAATGGTTTCTGTTGTTGAAGGCTAGTGCATGTTTGGGTATGGTGTTCAATGGCTCTCTCTTAGAATGTGATGTTTAGTTTCTTAATGAATCTTTTTTTTTTTTTTTTTGGAACTCAACCTACTGTCTCTAGATAGTCTTTTAGGCTAAACTTCTTTACCACCAGAACATTCTCTGCTGTGTGAGTACTTTAATGTTTCTTCTCACACCCCTCAACACATTTAACCAGGATCAGCAACCACAAATCAAATCTCAGATTATTGATCCTGGTTAAATGTCAGGCTGACACGATACCAGTCCAACATTGGTGACAATTTCTTGGTTTTTACGACTGGAAATCTGACACACACATGGCTCATGAATCTCTCAGTTCCTGATTCCTTATCATTCCTATTAGTTAGGAATTTGCAACCTGCAAGATGCCAGATAGGAATTCAGTCTGCGCACCACTATTCAGCTTTGGCTAACTGCAAGGAGACCAGCCACACCAGCAAGGCAGTCTCTTTAGGCCAAAAGGTCAGAGTGACTTCTATCTCTGTCTGTATGGCAACAATTCACCTGATATTCCCCATTGCTTGCTTGCTTGCCTTATTTATTTATTGAATTTATATACCACCTAGTATAAAAATCTCTAGACGGTGTACAGAATTAAAACATAAAATATAACACATTTAAAATCCATAAAAAGATAAACATTATAAATAAAAACATGTTAAAACACATTAAAATTTAAATATTGAATCTCAGTTGAAGGCCTGGGAAAACAGGTACATCTTCAGGGTCCTCCTAAAAGCAAACAGAGAAGGAGATGCTCTTATTTCAGCAGGGAGCATGTTCCAAAGCCCTGGGGGCAGCCACAGAGAAGGCCCAGTCCCAAGTGCCACCAAATGAGTTTATGGCATCCGTAGTCAGACCTCTCCAGATGATTTTAACAGGCAACAGGGCTCACAACAGAGAAGGCGTTCTGTTAAATACCCTGGACCTAAGCTGTTAAGGGCCTTATAAGTAATAACTAGCACTTCGTATAACCTATCAGCAGCCAGTACAGTTCTTTTCGAAACCGTGTTATATGGTTCCTTTAGGTAAACCCAGAGACCACTCTGGCTGCTGTATTCTGTACCAATTATAGTTTCTGGACTATGTACAAAGGCAGCCCCGTGTAGAGTGCATTACAGTAGTCAAGCCTAGAGGTTACCAGCATATGTTCCACCATTTTAAGGTCACTAGTCTCCAAGAACAGATGTATCTGGTGTATCAGTCAAAGCTGATAAAAAGCACTCCTGGCCACAGCCTCAACCTGAGAAACCAGCAACAACCTGGCCCACTCCAGTGCCAACTCAGCAACCAAGTCCGTCAGCTCAGTTAGGGACTCTGTTGGACAACAGGGTGATTGGTATACCAACAGAAGCCCCAATCTATCCTTGGTGCCTTGACTTAGGAACACACATTCATTATAGGCCAACTCCCTGACAGGGATCCTTGTAAGAGAGATAGTATTCTTATAGACCACTGCCACCCCACCTCCCCGCCCACATCCTCTCACCTGCTCCACCATGGAGTAACCCATTGGGAGGGTTACTTTAGCCTCTCTTGCCCCTATGCAACCCTTTTCTTCATGCCATCCCATTTCAGACACTTCAGGTCCCATTGGCTCCCAGCACCATTCTCCTACGCTGGGTAGGGGGAGCTGTGTGTGTTCCAGTCTTTCACTTCCCCACATGTGGTATCCAGTTGGTCCTGTTTTCTTTTACTAAAGTTTTTCCATTATGGACTGCTGAGTTTTGATCATTTGCTTTTTTTGTCAGGAAAAATCCCACATGTAACTACTTTGGCTACTATGTTTCTCAGTAATGTTTATATTACTCTTGTAAATGTTATCTCACCTTGTGGCTTTTCCCATTCTCTCTGCTATTATGTAATTTATTGGAAATACAGTGTGGCTTTTTAGGCATAAGGGTTTATAAATCAGAACATAGTTAAATCAGAATACAGTGTTAAAACAAATAACTAGCTTTTTACTATTTGTCAATAACATAAATAGTTCACTTTTCTTAACTGTATAAGCAAGTACATATTTTAATACTATTTATTATACTGATAATTAATTAATTAATTAATTAATAAGCAATTGAAGTTAAACTTTCTATAAAATACAAGAGGAGAAAAACAGATCCAGTCCTAAAAATGTTTTCCCTGTTTTAGTTATGTCTAACCTTTAACATATGGACTATATTATAGGGGGGGCCCTTTATTTTCTCTGGAAAATTTTGCCCTTCAGCCTTTATAATCTTCAACACCCTTATCAACCGTCCACTGCAACCCTTTTGCTAGCATCCATACCCAGATCTCAAAAGGCAGATAGAACTACAAGCTCACAAGGGCAGCTGTTAAACCAGCAAAAGTCTGGTGCCAATGGAGGGTCCATGTAGGCAGAGAGAGTTCCAAGCCTTCCTAGATCCTCAGGTTATCCCTACTCTAGAGGAGATATCTGAGACAGCCTCCCCTCCTTCTGAGCAGATCCATAGAGTGGGAAGCTCCAAGCAGCCAGGCAAGCACTTTGCCATAGGAGCCTGAGCTCCATACTGGTCCAGCGTTGCCTTCCCTCTGTAGGGACTCAGTGGCAATGGAGAGGGCTCTATGGGTGGGCAGAAGCCTTGCTGGGGGCACCAAGTCCCCAGTGCTCCAGGGCTTCTCTGAGGCAACTGGGTCTTATCTGGGTCTTGGGTGCAGGAGTTATATCATTGGGATTGGGTATCCAGACTGGGGTGGTCTCTCCCCCATCCTCCGATAAGGTCTCCTCCTCTGACATTGTCTTCTCCTCTGAGTCAGAGTCCCAAGTGAACTCCAAGAGCTAATCAATAACAATCATGCATTTATCATCTACCTTTCAACTCAAGCTCTTCTATTTGTGTTTTTGTTAAAACGTTTCCATAATGTTTTTAATTAAACTGAGATATATACATGACATGTAATACAACTAGTATAATTATTTGATTAAAAGTGATTGTTTATATCATAGTTCTATAGCCTACGTGTATAACCGAATGAAGTATTGATGTTGATAAGGGGAATTGCTCTGTGTGTGTGTTTGAAAGCATGCATGAGTAAGCAACATACCAGCACCGCCAAAACCATGGTGGAATGTTGGGAAGAAATGCCCAAAACAACCAGAGAAAACTGGATAAAATGCCGGAGACAGCAGAAAAGGAGTTGCTTGGAAAACAAGGACTAAGGTCGATCCTGGGATCAGACAGATGTAAACACAGAACATCAAACAGCTTCAAAGGAAAGCAACCCTTTTTAAAGTCAGGCATCAACAGATGTTTCCTCGGAGAAGCATCGAAGATCGTGGGGCCCACAGCTTCTTCCAACACCCCGTTTTAAAGACTGATCACCTTTTAAATGGGGCTGGTGAGTATGTATGTATGTGTGTGTGAGTGAATGGACTATAGTTTAGCTGATGTTTAGGATGTAACAATAAACTGATGAACTAAATCCAGCTGGTGTCCGGGATCTGTTTTCTTTTGGGGACTTGTACTAGCCTCTCCGAAGCAATACTCCTAATTACAGGTGACCCCCTTAAATATTGGTCACATACAAACTTTTAATTTATTTGCCTTGTATGTATGTATGTATGTATGTATGTATGTATGCATTTAACATTCATATCCCACTCTTCCTCCAAGCAATGGTTATGTTTATCCTCACAACAACCCTGTGAGGTAGGTAAGGCTGGGAGATACACAACTGGTCCAGAATCACCCAGTGGGTTTCATGGCTGAATGGGGATTTGAACTCAGATCTCCCCAGTCCTAGTTCAACATTTCAACATTTCACTACACCATACCAGCGTACAGGTGTCTGTACAATCGTACATGTTTTTGTGTGAATGACTGTACCTGCATTCATTTAAAAAGTGAACCTGTGGTTTCTGTCACAAACACTCCTCACATCTGCAAAACCATGTTATCAGGGTAAAGAAACCATAGAGACACAGAGGCTTCACCATATAATTGCTGGCAGGAGAAATATAAGTATACTTATACAAGCCAGAGTAACATCTAAGGTGAAAAACAACTGAAAAGAAACCAAATAAAGTTGGGTTTAATTGCCTTCTTGCACGTTCAGTCCATCAAGTGTGTGCCTGAAGTGTGTTCAAACCATCTCTTATTGGGGTTCAGGAGCAACAAGTTATCTGGCCTAAGTTATGAAACCCCCTTCATGGAGGTTTCCAGTTACACATTAAATGTGCATGTATAGAATAATCAGAGGGAAGATGAGGCCACAGTTTGGTTAATGCCTGGATGGGAGTCTTGGAGCCCCATGTAAGTTGCTCTGAGCTTCCTAAATGAAAAATGAGATAGGTCGGAGCATTATAAATATGTGAAGTACATCCTATTTCAACAACAACAACAACAACGAATAATAATAGCTAATTAATAAACTCTATTTGTTAGCTGCCCCATAAAGAAAATTGTTCTCTGGGTAGCTCACAACACAGCATTACAACATGAAATAAAAACACACAATACATTAAATAATAACAGACCAAAAGGTGGGGGGAAGAAAATACAAATGCCATACAAAGCAATTTAAAAACTCTTTTAAAATTAGTTAAAAATCAAATCACTAGATTAGAAGGTCATTCACTCTATCAAAAACTGTGTTCAATTCCTCCTCCCTTGCTTCCACACAATCATTTCTACCTGGATTTTCCTCTTTATCTTGCTTCCACACAAACAAATATTGGGAGCCCACACAGCTCCCAAACCTGGGTAGAACACAGTTTTTGATTGTGTGACCTCTAGAACTGACATTTGGGGGCTCAATTTGGCTTCCAGGAACTTCCCATCTGGCCCCCAGTATAAGCCCTGGTCCAAAGCCTCTCTCCTGCACCTCAAAGTAAGAAGGTGTAACATGAGGAGTGATCTGATAAAGCCTCTGCTGCTATTCATATTGGAGGAAGGGAATAATGTCTCCATGTAAGAGAGTCAGTGGGCAGAGCCAACACTGCTGACTCCTCAGTCCTTGGTCAGTTCAAAATATGGCCCCTGTTTAAAACTGATAACTCAGCAGAGTAGTAGATGATCTATTGATCCTTTCTCAATATGTTACATCTAATGCACAGTTAGAACCATTTTTATGCTGCTCAACATGTATACAGCTCAATATTTGCCAAACAGCTCAGCCACTGCATTATTCTGTGAACGTATATGGACAAAACCCATTTCCTGTTGGAGATGGAGTTCCAGTACATCGACCTTTTGCACTAACTATCCTAATGACCACAAGGGGCATTGGGAGTAGAGACAGTGAGTCAGGGTCTCCCTATCTGTCCCTACTCTATGACCCCTGATCTGACTCTTCAGCACTTCCTGTGCTGAGTCACAGTCCTTCCTTTCCTCTTCGAGAGTAGATGGAAACATCTCTCTCACCTATTCATTATGTATTGCTTTAGATTAGGATTAGGTCTTTCCTGCCCAAGTGTACTTAACCAATAAATGCTTAGTATTTAGTTCTACGAGAATTTCCATGTTTTTTCTCTAAATAGCTGCAACAACTAAACCATCCTCTGCTACTTACTCTGTAACTGGAGTGTGTGCTCTCTTCCCTAGTGTGCTGCTTTTTACTTCCTGGGGGTAAAATTAACAACCTCCAACATTTCCAGGCCCAGGAAGAGCAACAGGAAGATGCTAAAAAGTAAAGATATCTTCAAACCACTGAAGATCTTAAGCCACAAACAGTTTCCTGAACTACAATGTGAAAACACTTTGAAGGAAGGAAATGGTTGCTAGGAGCCCTTAACGGAGGTCTTCAACTAGTTTTTTCTCACTTTAACCAAGAAGTAAAGCAGACATTGCCTTTTATTTTCCCAAGCAACCTTCTCTCATTGCTAAACTGAACCAAAAATAGTAAGTGAATGGCAAAATGACTAGGCGGTCAGATATGTGGGCAACATCATTTGCAGAACAAGAAGAAGGCATTGTATCTTAGCCATTGGTAAAGGCTTTCATTGTTCTGGGGAACCCGCAGAATTCCTCAGAAATATATCAGACACTCTTGAATGGGAAGAAGTTTTTTTATGTTTGGAAAGTCAACTGAAAGTAACTACTTAGATAGGCCTTAGATTAGTGCATATTGCAGAAGTCTCACACCATTTCATCCCAAAACTGTCAAACATACAGCTTGGTATAAAGTATACTTGCTATAAAGTAGGGGTGATACATATCACACTAGGAACCACAAAGGGCCCACTAATGCATCTATTAGTGGGCCCTTTGTGGTTCCCAGTGTAACCTGCATCATCCCTGCCAACTATACCCCACACATGAATTGCTAAACCATTTTCAGGATTAGGAAACTGGTGCCATTAGGTGTCAAAGTGTGCAGAATTTGCTGTTTTATATACTGTATAAGCATTGTACGAGCATATCCAATGGCAGTTCATGCTCAGGAGCATAGAACATTCACACAAGATTATTTCAAAGTATATGACATTTTAAGCATAAAAAAGAACAACTCTTTTCTCAAATCAGTTAAGAATGATAAGTTAATGTTGGCTTTCTAAAAAATATGACAAGTTGTTTTAGTAAGAACTAATCAGCCTACTTTCATTTCACGGTCTCTACATCTGGACTAAATTTGGTGCAAATCGAGGCCCACAAGTTAGATATCTTGCACCTCAAATGTTCATGCGTCTGCCATCTTGGATCAGGGTGGATGTCATCATTACAAACTGCACCTTTGAGGTGTCCTTGTGTGTCATTCACTACAGCTGTTCCAAATTTGGTTCAAATTCATTAGACAGCCTTCTAGTCAGTGCATTTACGCCTCAAAAGTTTATGCATCTGCCATCTTGGTTTTGGGTGGGTGACATCATCACAAACTACACCATTGGGGCATCCCTATGTGTCCATTCAGCTGTAGCAAATTTGGTTCAAATCGGTTAGACTGTCCACAAGTTAGTGCACTTGCACCTCAAAAGTTTACATGTCCACAATCTGGAACTAGGGTGGATGACATCATCACAAACTACACCACTAAGGTGTCCCTGTGTGTCACTCACTACAATTGTACGTGATTTGGTTCAAATCAGTTAGACAGTCCACAAGTTAGCCCACTTGTGCCTCAAACATTCACGTGTCCACCATCTTGGATTGGGGTTGATGATATCATCACATTGAGGTGTCCCTATGTGGTGTCCCTATGTGTCCCTACAGCTGTACCCAATTTGGTTCAAATAGGTTAGGCAATCCAGAAATTAGCCTGCTTGAGCCTCAGAGGTTCATGCGGCTGCCATCTTGAATTGGAGTGGATGACGTCATCACACACCACGCCATTTGGGCATCCCTATGTGTCTCTACAGCTGTAGCAAATTTGGTTCAAGTCGGTTAGGGGGTTCACAAGTTAGCCCACTTGTGCCTCAAAAGTTTACACATCCGCTGTCTTGCTTTGTGGTGGATGACATCATCACAAACAATACCATTGAGATGTACCTATGTGTCACTCACTGCAACTGTACCTAATTTGGTTTAAATTGGTTAGGCAGTCCACAAATTAGCTTGCTTGCGCCTCAGATGTTCACGTAGCCACCATCTTGAATTGGAGTGGATGACGTCATCACAAACCATGCCATTGGGGCATCCCTATGTGTCTCTACAGCTGTAGCAAATTTGGTTCAAATTGTTTAGGTGGTTCACAAGTTAGCCCACTTGTGCATCAAAAGTTTATGCATCCACCATCTTGGATCAGGGTGGATGATATCATCACAAACTATGCCATTGAGGTGTTCCTATGTGTCCCTACAACTGTACCTGATTTGGTTGATATTGGTCCAGGTGTTGTGAAGTTGGGGGGGGGGTGGACACATGGACGGACGGACACACACAGAGAATGCCAGGTGATCTCATAAGCCTAAAAAGGATCCTAGCAATAATTTTATTCTTAGCCTAAAGCTACATCACTACAGTATCCTAGGGCTGAAATAATTCATAGGCATGGAACAGAAGAGCTAATTACACATTTTGGACAGTACAGCAAAAGCAATACCAATTTTGTTTTGTTGCAAATTTTGAATCTGACCATAATACATGCCACTAGGTATGGGGTGGGCAGATACTAAAATCTGAAGTGTCATATTCTTGCAGGAAGTGAACTTCATACAAAATAATTGTCATGGCTGAATGGTTTTAAGAAGGTCATAGGGAAGAGAATCTCAGATTCAAATCTTGTCTTGCATTTTAAACCAGTTACTCTTCAGATATTTCAGCTGTCAAGCACTGAATAAATCATAACTTGCAAAATAGCAAGACAAACACAATTTATAAGACACTGCCTCAAATCACTTGAAATTAGCACTCATAACATTACAAATGTGAATTATGTAAGCATCAAATGTATTACAGGGGACATCAGTAGAGTAACTATGATAGATAGGCACAAGTTCCTTAGGCACAATCTAGTCAGGGGCACAAAAATGGGCAAAGGCCATGCATGTATTCAAATCAAGACGATTTTAAATTGTGTAATGTTTCCTTTTTAATTTTAGAATAGCTAAACATACTTTGGAGGTGTTGGATGAAAAGTCAGATATCAGCTTATTTAAGAGGTTGCATGAGGGCAACAAGCCAGCAAGGAACCCTTGCATCTTCTCATAGGCTAGAAACATACAGCAAAACATGGTTAAGCACACTCAGTCATGGAATACAGCTGGCAGTAGGAGAACATCATAGATAACATCATAGATATGAGAGTGGAACCAGCTGCTGCTAGTTTGATAGCATGGGCAGCATGTATATCACACAATAGCTGAATCACTGTAGAAGAGCAAGAGTTGCCTGAGCAGTAAATGCTTGGAATTTCAGCAACAGAATCACTGAAAGACCACTGTTTTCAATTTGCTCCAGTTTTACCAACCACTCCCCCAAAAGGGAGTGGTGGAAACTTGGGCTTTCACCCCCCACCCCTCCACCCCAGGGCAATGCGCATGGCATGCAGTGCACTGTAGGATTCTCCAAGGTCCGGACAATGAGTACTGGCCTCTGTTTACCCGCGTTGCCAGGTGTGATAGCCACTGTTCAGAATCATCTTCTCCAGCAATATGTACCAAAACCTCTTTTAAAACTGCTCAAGTTTTACCAACCACTCCCTACTGCTTGCAGCTCATGCTGACACAGAGACAGGCACCTAGAGCAGGCTTCCCCAACCTGCGGCCCTCCAGATGTTGCTGAACTACAACTCCCAGCGTACCCAGCCACAATTGTGGCTAGGGATGCTGGGAGTTGTAGTTCAGCAACATCTGGAGGGCCGCAGGTTGGGGAACTCTGCCTTAGAGCAGGGATTCTCAATATTGGGTCCCCAGATGTTATTGGACTTCAACTCCCATAATCCCCAGCCAAAGGCCACTGGGACTGGGGATTATGGGAGTTGAAGTCCAATAACATCTGGGGACCCAACGTTGAGAATCCCCGGCCTAGAGCACCCGTCCCCTGGGGGAATCCCCCAATGCACTGCGATTGGCATGCAGTGCACTATGGGATGCTAGGAGGCCAGGACAATGAGGCCTCTGTTTACCCAAATTGCCGTGAGCAGTGATGGTCATGTGGGCATGTGGTTTGCACAACACAGAGGCTTGGAACTGTTATCTGGGGGAAGGTAGAAACACAGGAACATAGGAAGCTGCCATATACAGAGTCAGGCCATTGGTTTATCTAGCTCAGTATTGTCTTCACAGACTGGCAGCGGCTTCTCCAAGGTTGCAGGCAGGCATCTCTCCTAGCCCTATCTTGCAGATGCCAGGAAGGGAACTTGGAACCTTCTGCTCTTCCCAGAGTTGCTCCATCCCCTGAGGGGAATCTCTTACAGTGCTCACACTTCTAGTCTCCCATTCATATGCAACCAGGGTGGACACTGCTAAGCTAAGGGGACAAGTCATGCTTGCTACCATAAGACCAGCTCTCCTCTCCTAATGGGTGCTTCCATTATCAGGAGGCTGGGATGCCCCAGACATGCTATGGGGATTGAGCCGCTTTGGGAAGAGCAGAAGGTTTCAAGTCCCCTCCCCCAGAGACCATCACTGCTCACGACAATTTCCATCATCATGGCAACAGCATTTGCCTCTTCAGATAAACACCATTGTAGTCATGAGCGGCAGGCTGCAGGGGTGAGTGACGGGGTTGGAGTTGGGGTTAGGGTGGGAATTCTGAGCCCATTTGGGACACTGTACATGAGTGTACGCTAGCTCATGCCAGCACCAGGTGAGGGACTCGACATATAGGTGTCTATATACCAATTCCAGAAGCCTCCGAGCGAAGATGGGTGAGCTGGAGTGCTTGATTACTAATCAAAACATAGATATAGTTTGTGTAACAGAAACCTGGTGGAACCAGTGGGACACGATTATTCCTGGATATAAACTTTACAGAAGGGACAGGGAGGGGAGGATTGGGGAAGGAGTCATACTGAATATTAAAGAAGGGATAAATTCCAAAAAGCTAGAAAACCTAGCTGGACCGGAGTCCTCCACAGAATCATTATGGGCGACAATACGAGGACTGAAAGGAAATGTGTTACTAGGGACATGCTATCGCCCTCCAGGTCAAAATGCTGAGAATGATCTGGAGTTGGACAGGCAAATAAGAGAGGTTTCAAAGAGAGACAGGGCAGTAATAATGGGTGACTTCAACAACCCACATATAGACTAGGTAAATTCACATTCAGGTATTGAAAGAGAGGACAAACTTCTAGACATGCTAAATGACTGTGCCTTAGAACCGTTAGTCACGGAACCAACCAGAGAGATGGCGACCTTAGATTTAATCCTGAATGGTGCCCAGGACCTGGTGCAAGATGTCAGAGCTGCAGAATCATTGGGGAGCAGTGACCATAGTGTGATCCAGTTCAGCATATATGTGACTGGAGAATTGCTAAGGAAGTCCAGCACAGATGCGTTGGACTTTAGAATAGGAAACTTCTCAAAAATGAGGGGACTTGTAAAAAGGAAGCTGAAAGGGAAAGTCAGAAGAGTAAAGGTACCACCATGTTCAGGAGGACACCAGCATGGCTAACAAGTAGAGTCAGGGAAGCTATAAAAGGGAAGAAGACTTCCGTCAGAAAACTGAAGTCCTGCTCAAATGAAGATAACAGGAAGGAACATAAACTCTGGCAAAAGAAATGCAAGGAGACAATAAGGGATGTGAAAAGAGAGTTTGAGGAGCACATAGCTAGAAGTGTCAAGCCTAGGGGAACAACAAAAACTTCTTTAAATATATCAGAAGTAGAAAACTGCCAGGGAGGCAGTTGGCCCCTTAGATGATGAAGGCATGAAAGAGATTATGAAGGAAGATAAGGAGAAGCTGAATGAGTTCTTTGCATCTGTCTTCACAGTGGAGGATACTGACCATATACCCTCTCCAGAATAGAGCTTCTCAGGATCAAAAGCTGAAGAGCTGGGCCAATTTGAGGTGACAAGAGAAGATGTTCTAAACTGTCTTGAAAAACTAAAAAATAACAAATGGCCAGGGCCAGATAGCATCCACCCAAGAGTTCTTTAGGAACTCAAATGAGAAATTGCTGATCTCTTAGCAAAAATTTGTATCTTGTCTTTACAAACAGGCTCTGTACTTGAGAACTGGAATGCAGCCAATGTAACTCCTATTTTCAAAAAGGGATCCAGGGGGATCCGGGAAATTACAGAACAGTCGGCTTAACTTCTGTGCCGGGTAGACTGATGGAAAGCATAATTAAGGACAAAATTGTTAAAAAAATTAAGAGGCTGTCCTCATGAGCAGCCAAGACGTCAGCCAAGCCCCATTTAGCTGAGAGTGTGCCAGCGCCGGCGGCTGTTTTCAGCTGGTGCTGAAGCATTGACTGGTGCCTGTCTGTCACTGGGGGGAATCCCCACAATACACTGCACATTTGCGCAGTGCATTGTGGGATCTTCCATTCTTCTTTCACTTCTTTCATTGTTCCAGCCCCAGGTCCCTCCACCCTGCTCGATGCTTCATGGAGCAATGCTGCTTGTGTGGGAATGTGGAGTGCACTCCCACCACCAAGCTCTCAATATATTTGGAGCCTCCCCCACCCTCCCCCCGCCCACCCTCTCTCTGTGATCATGAGAATCTCCCCTCAATGTGAATACAGGATCGTCTGTGTCAGCAGCTGTGGGAGAGGAAGCAACACCAAAGATACTGGACACTGAGGTTGCTGAAAGCTTCATGAATGTCCTTGCTGATTGTAACCACGGTATGAATTTTCTGAACCATAGCTTAGCCACAGCTGAGGAAATAATGAGCTCATGTCATCTTTATACTCATGACATATATATTACTGTATCATGTTCTGGGGCCTGGCATATATACCCCTGCTAACTGAGCAAAGAGACAACCTTTAAAATGATGATTCTCTTATATTTAGCAGGGGGAGAGCAACTGGCCCTATCCAGCCCCAGCACAGCATCCCTCCAGTGGTTGTTGCTGGTATTTGCCTTATGTTTCTTTTAGATTGTGAGCCCTTTGGGGACAGGGGGCCATTTTATTTATGTATTTTTCTTTGTAAACCGCTTTGTGAACTTTGGTTGAAGAGCAGTATATAGATATTTGTAGTAGTAGTAGTAGTAGTAGTAGTAGTAGTAGTAGTAGTAGCAGCAGTATATGTACAATCAGCCCAATTGTAACCTTACCCCTTTCCCTCCTGAATCCCCACTTTTGAAAGAGCAATGAAGGCTTGATTATCAAAGGGCAGGAAGGAAAGTAATAGTCGTTGAACTATTGCTTACTCATCAAGGCCAAAGACCGGAGCTGGGGAGCGTCCATGTTTACAGAGGAGAAATTCTCTAATTAACCTTCCCACCCTCTTTGCACTAGACCACCACTCACTCTGGGCCACCCCAGCACCCCACAAGTGGCTTTAAGGTTTTTCTCCATAGGGAAGAATGGAGGTTTCAGCAGCCCCATAACTGCACTTGGGGGGTGCTGGGATGGCCCAGAGGGAGGGTGCCAACCACCCCCATGGGTTGCTAACCCATGGGGTACTGGGTTTTGTTGTTTCTGAAGTGTTCTGAGTGTAGATTCTTTGGTAGCATATAAGATTTTTAATGACAAACTATTAATCCACTCTCATTTGCTAACCTTAAAGACACATAAACTTCAAAATTCACTTAAAAATCAGCCCTTTGCCTAATTCCTTTCAAATAATTCTGATATCTTCCTTGCCCGCCTTGGGCACTACCACCCACCACACTCAGCTCTAAGACACCCCTTTCCCCCCGACGTGAAGCTATACATTTGCTGCAATCCTCATTATTCCTTATGAGGAATTCAAAAATAGTTTTTAAATTCACCAATAATCGGAGGAGTGTCCGATTGCCTTGGGGTTTTGTGGGTGGTAGGCACCCCTGGGTGCCTACCACCCACCCCACTGTTGTACCCCTAGGTGCTCCAAAATAGGGGATAATGGGCTGGTTTGGGTCCCATTATACCCTATGAGAAAAATAATTAAAATATTTCAAATATTCATAAAAATCATAGGGGTGTCTGATTGCTTTGGGGTTTGGGTGGTTGTTGGCACCCATGGGTGCTCCACAATAGGGAATAATGAGCTGGTTCGAGTCCCATTATACCCTATGAGAAATATATATATATATATTTCAAAAATTCATTTTAAAAATCGCACGAGTGTCCGATTGCTTTGGGGTTTGGGTGGCAGGTAGCCATGGGTGCCAGCTACCACCCCACCCACTTTTGGAGGTTCAAATCTGAACTGAACCAGGAGGTTGAGCAAAACCAAAACTGAACCACCCCTCCTGTTTCAAACCCGATTCAAATTCAAACCGAACCGGGCAAACTGGTTTTGTGCACATCTCTATTCGGCAGCTCCTGCCTTAAATAAAGCCCTACATTTAGGACACTCCTCCCCGTTTCCAGCTTGCTTGTTCTTCCTTGGCCAGGCAAGTGCATTGGACACCCAGTCCCTGGCCTCCAAAGGTGACTTGTTCTCCAACTCCACCCCCTTCACTAGCATTTCTACACATGTCTGCAGCTGTGGAGCTGATAGCAGCAGTTGCCCGCCTCTCTGAGCTCTTCCTGACTTCTGAAAGTTAATTACTGGGGTTGTCCTGGCGTCTGGAGCCCTCTGCTTCTTTCGGCACACTGCCATTTGACAGGGTAAACAATCCTGTCTTACGGAGGAGGGTAGGAAATCCCAACAGGGAGAAAAGGGGAAACAATTCATTTGAACATCCTGTACCAAGTTATGGAGCACAGGAGATAAGGACTACAATGAGGAGCCAGTTGTGATGATAAGATGAGAGGGTGAATGAAGAAATAACATTATCTGAGACCAGGATCCTGAAGGATGGTGTTGGACTTGTCATAAATTACACCCTTGATTGACATGAGGGCTAACCCTCTTCCGAAGAACTTCAAAGACCAAGAAAAGTATAAGATCAGAGAATCCGGTCCCTATCCTCAGAGGGCAGGTCCAGAAGTTGCATCTTCTCCCTCTTCAGACCTGTGGCATTACTGCACCCTGTTGGAGATGGAGTTCCAGTGACATTGACCTCTTGCACCGACTATCCTAATGACCACTAGGAGCATTGGGAGTAGCAGTAATTGGTGCGGGTCTCCTTACATATCCCAACACTATGACCCCTGCCTTGATTTCTCATGTACTTCCTGAGTGAGTCAGTCCCCTTCCTTCCTTCCTTCCTTCCTTCCTTCCTTCCTTCCTTCCTTCCTTCCTTCCTTGAAAGAAGATGGAAACATATATCTCTCTCCCTACCTATCCATTATGTCACTATTAGATAGGATTAGGTCTTTCCTATCCTAATGAGAGCTGGTCTTGTGGTAGCAAGTATGACTGGTCTCCCTAGCTAAGCAGGGTCTGCCCTGGTTGCATATGAAAAGGAGACTAGAAGTGTAAGCACTGTAAGATATTCCCCTCAGGATATGGAGCCACTCTGGGAAGAGCAGAAAGTTCCAAGTCCCCTCCCTGGCATCTGCAAGATAGGGCTAGGAGAGATGCCTGCCCCATAGCCTTGGAGAAGCCTCTGCCAGTCTGTGTAGACAATACTAAGCTAGATAGACCAAATGGTCTGATTCAGAAGATGGCAGCTTCCTATGTTCCTGTTTCACCATCGATCTAGGTAAGTAATTTAGACTCTGCAGTGATCTCTGTGTGTATTTCTTAAATTGCTGCAACAGCTCAACTCCATACTCTCTATCTGGAGAGGCTGCTTTCCCAGCACTCTGCTAGAATTACTCTGCTCTTTCCACAAGGGGAAAGATAATCACAAACCCTAGCACACTCCAGTTTCATGCACCCCAGCTTCTCTTCGAATCCTAGCATCTTCAACCGCCAGGAGAAACCTTGAACTGGCCATTCAGTTAGTTTCCCTGAACCTTCCCTTCTCCCCAACCTCTTCCCCTCTCCCTCTCCCCCTCTCCCACTAGGTACTTGTACAGTATGGTAGTTAAATGAATTAGCTTTGCTTGCCAGGACCCCATATCTTTTGAACCTCTCCAAGTGTATTTCCTTAAGTAAAATTACAAAAAAACACTTTTGGTTGGTTCCTTGTGCCTCCTTACTGGGTGAATGAACCATTTTTGAATTAGACAACTAATTATTATTATTCCTTGTTTACACAGTCAGACAGGTATTATTAACTGGTCCGTTTTATACAGACATTGAGTCCTTCCCAAGGATCTGGGATAGCTAAATTTTATTATCAATGTTGTTGTTGTTTTACATTTTATATCCCGCTCTTCCTCCAAGGAGCCCAGAGCGGTGACTACATACTTAGGTTTCTCCTCACAACAACCCTGTGAAGTAGGTTAGGCTGAGAGAGAAGTGACTGGCCAAGAGTCACCCAGCTAGTATCATGGCTGAATGGGGATCTGAACTGGGGTCTCCCTGGTCCTAGTCCAGCACTCTAACCACTACACCATTTATTTATTTATTTATTTAGTGCATTTTTATACTGCCCTAACCCAAGGTCTCAGGGCAGTTTACAACAAATAAAAACAGTGAAACACTAATTAAAAACAAAAACAGAAAATTTAAAAGCAAGAAATTTAAAACACAGTTTAAAATTTTAAAACAATATTCTAAAAACAACACTAAAACAATCAAAAACAATATCTGTTAAAAGCCTGGGTGAACAGATGTGTCTTTAAAGACTTTTTAAAAGTTGTCAGAGATGGGGAGGCTTTTATTTCACTAGGGAGTGCATTCCAAAGCCTCGGGGCAGCAACGGAGAATGCCCTTCCCTGAGTAGCCACCAGACGAGCTGGTGGCAAATGCAGATGGACCTCTCCTGATTATCGCAATGGGCGGTGGAGTTCATAATGAAGAAGACGTTCTCGTAAATACCCAGGGCCCAAGCTGTTTAGGACTTTATAGGTTATAACCAACACCTTGTATTTTGTCTGGAAACATATCGGCAGCCAGTGTAACTCCTTCAATATGGGAGTAATACGGTCTCTCCTAGATGTCCCAGAGACCAGCCTGGCTGCCGCATTCTGGACCAACTGTAGTTTCCGGACTACATACAAGGGCAGCCCCACATAGAGTGCATTGCAGTAATCCAGTCTGGAGCTTACCAGAAGATGTACCACTGTACATGCCAACTAATCACATAGGGATTCTCAGACAGCATTTGATTTGAGCTCACAGGAATAAACTAGTATGCAGAAGTATTTAGTTGGCTTGCTGGTATAAATTAGTACACTGGTGCATTTGCTTTTAGGCTCACAGGTATAGAATAGTATGCAGGAGCTTTTGGGCACACATAGGCTTACTGGTGCAGTTTGGCTCACTGGTTTGGCTCACTGCTTGGAGTGGTAAGGCCTACCACTTGTTCTCTTGACCCTCGGCCAACATCATTTGTTCTATCTAGCAGGGAGGCTGTTGTAAGAGGCCTGGTAGAAATCATAAATGCTTCTCTGAGGGAGGGCAGGATGCCTCCTTGTCTTAAGGAGGCAATTATTAGACCTCTTCTTAAGAAGCCTGCATTAGATCCCTCAGAGATGAGCAACTATAGGCCTGTTTCCAACCTCCCATGGCTGGGTAAGGTAATTGAGAGGATGGTGGCCTCTCAGCTCCAGGCGGTCTTGGAGGAAACTGATTATCTAGACCTATTTCAAACTGATTTTTGGGCGGGCTGTGGGGTGGAGACTGTCTTGGTCGGCCTGATGGCTTATCTCCAATTGGGAATTGACAGAGGAAGTGTGACTCTATTGGTCCTTTTGGATCTCTCGGCAGCTTTTGATACTATAGACCATAGTATCCTTCTGGAATGTCTGAGGGTTCTGGGGGTGGGGGGCACTGTTTTACAGTGGTTCCGCTCCTACTTCTCGGACAGATTCCAGATGGTGAAGTAATGCTGAGAAAGAAGTGACTGACCCAGAGTCACCCAGCAAGTATCATGGCTGAATGGAGATTTGAACCCAGGTCTCCCTGGTCCTAGTCCAGCACTCTAACCACTGGAGAGAGTGGGCAGAGAGTTTTCTCCCTCTCTCACAACACTAGAACCAGGGGTCATCCTATGAAACTGAAGGTCATGAAATTTAGGACTGACAAGAGGAAATACTTTTTCACACAGCACATAATTAATTTATAGAATTCCTTGCCATGGGATGTGCCATAGTGATGGCCACCATCTTGGATGGCTTTAAAAAGAGCTTAGACAAATTGATGGAGGACAGGTCTATCAATGTCTACTAGTCTGGTGGCTGTGGGCCACCTCCAGCTTCAGAGGCACTATGCCTCTTGATATCAGCTGCAGGGAAGCAAAGGCAGGAAAGGGGGCATGCCCTCACCTCTTGCCTGAGGGCTCCCCAGAGGCATCTGATGGGCTACTGTGTGAAACAGGATACTGGACTAGATAGGCCCTGGGCCTTATCCAGCAGGGCTGTTCTTATGTTCTTATGAGTTCATATGAGGGAGAGATTTATAGCAACTTCAATATGATAACAGTAAAGTGTTGCTCAGACAACCAATGGGTTTTTAAATGATGATTCATATGCTTGGTCCATAATATGTAATATAAGAGTGTTTTAAAAGTTGCACTTCGGGAGAGATTTGAAAATGGCAGTTCAGGATACTCCGACATATTTGCTGTGCCATATGGAGAGACCTAGTGGATAAAAAAAGAGGTGGAGGTTTGGCTACCTAGCTGAGAGTGACTTTGGGGAATGTCCGCTCCACCTGCCATCTCTCTCAATTCCTACCTAGGCAGACTTATTTCCTGTGCCTTGTAGTAAACTTCTAGTCTCTCTCTCTCTCTCTCTCTCTCTCTCTCTCTCTATATATATATATATATATATATATAAATATATATATATATAATCCCAGTGCTCTCTAGTTAAGCCAAAATCACATCAGAAAACTGCAGGAAAAAAGAAAAAGGAGAACCACTGAATTTTAAGAAAAATTTTAAAAACCAATGGATGGACCAATTTTTTATTTTTTTAAAAAACACATTTTATATCCCGCTCTTCCTCCAAGGAGCCCAGAGTGGTGACTACATACTTAAGTTTCTCCTCACAACAACCCTGTGAAGGTAGGTTAGGCTGAGAGAGAAGTGACTGGTCCAGAGTCACCCAGCTAGTATCATGGCTGAACGGGGATTTGAACTCGGGTCTCCCCAGTCCTAGTCCAGCATTCTAACCACTACACCACACTGGCTCTCTTTTGAATTTAAATACACAGAATCCTGTCATCCTCCACTGCAGGAAAAACTGCAGGAAAAAAGAAAAAGGAGAAACACTGAATTTTAAGAAAAATTTTAAAAATCAATGGATGGACCAATTTTTTATTTTTTTAAAAACACATTTTATATCCCGCTCTTCCTCCCAGGAGCCCAGAGCAGTGTATTACATACTTAAGTTTCTCCTCACAACAATCCTGTGAAGGTAGGTTAGGCTGAGAGAGAAGTGACTGGTCCAGAGTCACCCAGCTAGTATCATGGCTGAACAGGGATTTGAACTCGGGTCTCCCCAGTCCTAGTCCAGCACTCTAACCACTACACCACACTGGCTCTCTTTTGAATTTAAATACACAGAATCCTGCCATCCTCCACTACCTATGTGCCAAATTTTAGAGCACTCTGCCCACCCACTACTGTGTTTTGAATTTTTCTCTTTTCCCCATAGATGGCTGTGGGTTTTTTTCTGTTTGAGAAGATGCTCTTGTGCAACTGTGCTAATTCCAAAGGATTTCTGACTTGTTTTCTTCCTTGTGTAACAGCAGGGGTAACTAAGAGCACATTATCAAATTATAAAAAGAGAGTGAAAATTCAGAAGGCAAAAACGGCTGGGTAGCTCTGGAAATTGGCACCCAGGTAGTGGAGGATGGCAGGACTCTATTTAATTTCAAGGAAATCAGTCCATTCATTGATTTTTTGATTTTTTAAAACAGTCAATTGATTCTTGGATGTGACATTAGTTTTTTGCCACGATCCTCTGATGTTAGTGTGATTTCAGTTTAATCTTTAAAAGTTTAAAATGCATTTTTGTGTGTTTATCTTTAATTTAGGGACTGCAAAGGGGAGGAATAGAGTCAGGAAAGAACAGCAAAGAAGTGGGTTCAAAAAGCAGCAAAGTTTAGGTGTTTTCTTTTAGGAAGAAGAGACGGAACATAGAATGCAAATCATGCATCATTCGACCATCAACGTTCTCAGTTTTAAGAATGGGAATGGCAGGTACCAAGTATGTGGAACCTACTCATAGTTAAAATTATTGTTATTGAGCCACATGGCAGATTTTTTCTGGTGAACCACCAACGTAAACTGTCACCCTGTGCCCATGATAGGAGCAACACATGAACATGGTTTTGTGTAGTTCTGATAGCTGAAGCTATTCTGTTGGGAGCTGTTTTAGGTTGTTATGGGTTTCATGGAAACTATGCAACGAAGGAAATGAGTTTCAATCTAGGACAAATTTGAAAGGGCAAAAGACCTGCTCTCCATCTCCAGACACTGGGATCACCAAGGTCAGGGGACAGATATGGTCCCAGTTGTGTCCCTGGGTGCCTCCCTTCATTTACTGCCATGTAAATGAATGCCTAATCCCATGGGAGGAAAATTGGGGGGAGGGGAATCAAGGAGTGCAGTTGGAGACACTTTGGTGGGGCAAAAATTACCATGAAAGAGGGTGCTTGGTGCCCCCAGGCAAGGAATAGAGAAGGTGCAGTGATCCCTGCATGCCAAGATGTTTTGCAAGTCCTTATTTTTTTAATATTTATTTATTCTGCATTTATATACTGCTTTTCAGGCGAACCTCCCAAAGTGGTTTACAAAAAACTTAAAGAACAATATATCAAACCACACATTTACATCTTTATATGGGCTGTCGTCTCACATCTTTCTTCTCCCTTCCCCTCACAGCAAGATGGTCCCTTGTCGCTCTGTGGTGGCAGTTATTTATTTTCTTATTGTATTTATCTATCAAACTTCTATACCACCCAAACTTTCATTTCTGGGTGGTTAACATAAAACAATTAAAACACATATAAAAAGTCAAAACAATGCAACAATTTAAAATCAACCATAAAATTAAACCAGACAATTTTAAAAAGCTGGGAAAGCTTGGGAGAAAAGATGGGTTTTCAGATGTTTTTTAAAAATTGCCAGAGATGGGGAAGACCGTATCTCAATAGGGAGCGCATTCCACAATCTTGGGGCAGTAACCGAGAAGCCCCGTCTCTGTGTTGCCACCAGATGAGTTGGAAGTAAATGGAGACGGACCTCCTCAGATGACCTCAATGGGCGGTGGGGCTCGTAGTGAAGAAGACACTCTCTTAAATACCCAGGTTCTAAGCCATTTAGTGCTTTATAACTAACACTTTGTATTTTGCCCAGAAATCGATTGGCAGCCCGTGAAATTCCAGCAGTAAAGGAGTAATGTGGACTCTCCGAAATGACCCAGAGACCAACCTGGCTCCCGCATTATGAACCCACTGATGTTTCCTGACTACGTACAAAGGCAGCCTCACATAGAGCACATTACAGTAGTCAATTCTGGAGGTTACCAACAAATGTACCACTGTTTTGAGCTCATTGATCTCGAGAAACGGGCACAGCTGGTGTATCAGCCGAAGCTGATAGAAAGCACCCCTGACCACCGCCTCAACCTGAGAAACCAAGGAGAGGTGTGGATCCAGAAGTACTCCCAGACTGAGAACCTGTTCCTTTTGGGGAAGTGTGACCCCATCTAGAACAGATAGATCAAGATTGTCTCTGGAGTTCTGACCCCGCACAATAAGTACCTCCGTCTTATCTGGATTCAGCTTCAGTTTATTATCCCCATCCAGCCCATTACTGCTTCCAGGCAGGCATTTAGGAAGGATATGCCAGGTCCTGAAGAAGCTGACATGGAGAAGTAGATCTGGGTGTCATCAGCGTACTGGTAACACACAGCTTGAAATCCCCTGATGATCTCTCCCAGTGGTTTCATGTAGATGTTAAACAACATTGGAGAAAGTATGGAGCCTTGAGGGACACCATACTTAAGCTCAGATCTCGAAGAGCAACAGTCCCCAATTGACACCATCTAGGATCTGTCTGAGAGGTAGGAGCAGAACCACTGTAAAACAGTGCCTCCCATCCCCAACACCCCCAGCCATTCCAGAAGGATACTATGGCCGATAGTATCGAAAGCCGCCGAGAGATCCAAAAGGACCAACAGAGTCACACTTCCTCTGTCAATTCCCAATTGGAGATAAGCCATCAGGCCAACCAAGGCAGTCTCCACCCCATAGCCCACCCCCAAACCAGTTTGAAATGGGTCTAGATAATCAGTTTCCTCCAAGACTGCCTGGAGCTGAGAAGCTACCACCCTCTCAATTACCTTGCCCAGTCATGGGAGGTTGGAGACAGGCCTATAATTGCTCATCTCTGAGGGATCTAATGTAGGCTTCTTAAGAAGAGGTCTAATAATTGCTTCCTTAAGACAAGGAGGCGTTGTCTTAAGGCCTCAGAGAAGCGTTAGGGGAGGGAGTGGCCACTTCAGCTGGGACATGGATGGTGGCAGCTTCCCAGCCTCTCTCTCACTCTTTTCTCCTCCCCTCAGAGCAAGGTCAGTCCACATGGAAGTCTCTACAGTATGCACACACCTTGCCTCCACACACACACCCTATCCAAGTAAACCTTATACACACTTTAAAAATACCTTGAGATATCATCTAGTCTATTTAATTTACATTTTAAAATTATTGGTTTGTTGATTGTAGAGCTAGTACAGGTGCAAAAGAGCTGCTAAGATACAACACATAAAAAGAGAGCTTTCCCCTTGTGTTGCTCAGAAGTGCCCTCTTTTGGCCAGTGTGAATGTGTGCACAGTGCTGATTCTTAAATATTAAAAGTACAACTCCATCAGCAAGATTGGGACCAGGATGGTTTCCCTGCTCTGAATGTAAACTGGGGAATATCTTCTGTTAAACTTCACAATTAGTCTATGCTGTATTTTAATAATTCAAGTTGATAGCTAGCTAGCTAGCTAGCTAGCTACATAGACTGAATTTATTACAGTCTTTGACCAGTACAAATCAAGTCTACTGTATATGCAGACCTTGAACTTCAGACTCCAGGTTTCCTAGACTAGGACTAAACTGCTACCCATAGTGCTCTGGTCAGGAACTAGATTTATAAGAGCACTACTTTGAAACTGTCAGGAGAAAGGATAATGGGCTGATCCTCTAACTCCTCAAAGGGTGATTCAAATGATTCCAATTTCCATACTGTCCCTCTGGCTTCTGTATCAGGCTGGATTTGGTCCTGGTCCCTCCAGTTGCTGATCCTTAAACTAGTGTCTCAGTGCAGGAATATACAAGGGTGAAACACAGCAGATATACATGAGTTCTTGGGTTGGCCCAAGTCATTTTTAGGCCTGAAGTGGAAAATCCAAATGTCACTACCCTGTAGTTAAACACACATACAGAGACAGAGAGCCCATTCGCACGTAATGTGAAACTGGAGTTGAAGAGGCCAGAGGTTGCCAAACTTGTATGTCCAAAAGCAGGACACCCTGGTGAAAGTCTGGTGAAATTCCAGTTCTGCACAGAGAGCAACCTGAGGTTTCACTCTCCAAACTCCAGTATGAACCCTCAGGATGTAGTGAGTTTTGCCAAGGTTAACTGCTGTTGCGTTACATGTGAATGCTGAACTTCGCAGGCTCCACAGCCCAGGGACATTTGTCCCACTCTTGCTCAACAGTAGCTACCCCTCTGACTGAAACTTAATCTACGCAAGATGTAAGAATTATTGGTTGGGAATGTGAGTGAGCTTGGAAGAGGTGTGCAACCTGTGAAGAATATTGTCTTCCAGTGATAAATTGTTTATGTTTTTATATATTGCCTGGCCTGGGGGTTTAGTGAAGGAAGCATGAGAACTGTTGCTAGGCACTGGGATGGACAGGGAAAGTTCTGTGGATGTCAAAACCTAGAAAGCAGGGGCAGTCAGAAATTCACAGCCAAGGAAGAAGCTGGGATAAAGGGACACAGACTGAAAGATAAGCTGTAACTGGTTGTGCTACAAGCTGTGTATTTCTTGGAAAGGAGTAACTTCTGTTTTGTTTGTTTTTGTGTTTCCATTTTGTGAAATATGGAGTTTCCCTATACTTTAAAGATAGAGAGGATTTTTGGAGTTTTCCTAGTGGATGTACACCCTATGCCTATAGCATTTCCCCAGGCAGAACATCTTATGGAAGAAGACTTTTGAAGATAAATGGTGGCAGCAGATACAGAAACTCTCCCACAGCCTGTTTGGGTGGGGCTGTGCCCTTCTGCTGAAGGCTCAGTTTTGTAACCTGGGGGATTAACAATAAATAAAATCTTGGATCTGACAGTGTCCTTGGATGACCAGGTGACCTGGATGATTAAAAATGCTATTTCCCAGCTTAGACTAGTGCACTAGCTACCCACTTTCCTGTATATGTCTGATCCAGTTACAGTGATTCATGTCTTAGTCACATCTAGATTGGATTACAGCAACATGCTCCAATTGCGACTGCCTCTGACAATTTCCTGAAACTGCAAGAGTTCAGAATGGGGCTATTAAGTTGTTGATGCAGATGGACCACAGAGAGCATATTGTGCCAATTTTGAAACAACGATGGTGGCTTCCAGTGGATTTCTGAGCCCAAATCAAAGTGCTGATGGTGACCTTTAAATCCCAAAACAGTTTGGGTCCAGGATATTTGAAAGGTCCCTGGATACCTTCTCCCATGAGACCCTTTCTTATTCTTTAGAGTCTTCCCTTGAAGCCCTATTCTGAATTCTTGGTGTGCAACAGAATAAGTACTGTGAGGAAAATGTGCAGATTTAAATTGCTGGAATGTCATCCTGCCGTAGCCGCTGAAGATGGCTCCTGGATTTCTTCCAGGTGGCCCCTGGCCACTGCCTCAACCTGAGAAACCAGGGAGAGGCGTAGATCCAGTAGTACTCCCAGACTGAGAACCTGTTCCTTTTGGGGAAGTGTGACCCTATCTAGAACAGATAGATCAAGATCGTCTCTGGAGTTCTGACCCCGCACAAGAAGTACCTCCATCTTATCTGGATTCAGCTTCAGTTTATTCTCCCTCATCCAGCCCATTACTGCTTCCAGGCAGGCATTTAGGGAGGATATGCCAGGTCCTGAAGAAGCTGGCATGGAGAAGTAAATCTGGGTTACCAGCATACTGGTAACACACAGCTCGAAATCCCCTGATGATCTCTCCCAGTGGTTTCATGTAGATGTTAAAAAGCATTGGAGAAAATATGGAGCCTTGAGGGACACCATACTTAAGCTCAGACTTTGAAGAGCAACAATCTCCAATCGACACTATCTGGAATCTGTCTGAGAGGTAGGAGCGGAACCACTGTAAAACAGTGCCTCCCACCCCCAACATTCTCAGACGTTCCAGAAGGATACTATGGCCAATAGTACTGAAAGCCACTGAGAGATCCAAAAGGACCAACAGAGTCACACTTCCTCTGTCAATTCCCAATTGGAGATAAGCCATCAGGCCAACCAAGGTAGTCTCCAACCCATTGCCCACCCCCAAACCAGTTTGAAATGGGTCTAGATCAGGCCTGCACAACTCAAATGACCTGGCGGGCCAAAACCAACTGTGACTTGGTTCATGGGGGCCGAGGTCAATTCCTAGGGTGCTGATTATTAGAGTAACACTTAATATCAATCAATCACCAATCAACCAAATTAAAGAGAAATGAATTAAAAATGAATTAAAATGAATTTAATCAATATTTAACTTTTGATGTTCTGGCAGACCAAGATTGATTTAAATTAATATGAAATAAGTTGAATTAAAATTCATTCTAATAATATAAATATGATACAATCTGTACAAAATACATAATAAAATGCATTGTTCTTCCTTTCCACCTCTGCCAAATCATCACACAAAACATGGAAGAGAACTTCTTCTCATAATTTTGGAAAAGAAGGGAGAAGGGGAAAGAAAGATGGAAAGGATGCAGCAGGAGGCTTGGAGAGAGAGAGAGAGAGAGAGAGAGAGAGAGAGAGAGAGAGAGAGAGAGAGGCTTAAGAGACTTAACTGTGCAGGTGCACCTTGCAGTTAGGAAGCAACACTGGGCCAAATGGCGGGCCCGAGTGTCACTCTGGTTTTTGCCACTGTGCGCCACTGCTGCCATGAGGGAGGGTAAGGAAGAACACTCACACCCCCGCGGCCATCTTCTCAGCCGCACAGTGGCTGGGATTTGGGGGCGGGGGTTAAGCAGCAGGGGGAGGAAGGGGAAATAGCCCCGGGGGCCAGGAAAAAAGGCCTCACGGGCCGCATCCGGCCCCCGGGCTGCATGTTGTGCAGGCCTGGGCTAGATAATCAGTTTCCTCCAAGACTGCCTGGAGCTGAGAAGCCACCACCCTCTCAATTACCTTGCTCAGCCATGGGAGGTTGGAAACAGGACTATAATTGCTCAACACCGAAGGATCTAATGCAGGCTTCTTTAGAAGAGGTCTATTGATTGCTTCCTTAAGACAAGGAGGCATCCTGCCCTCCCTCAGAGAAGCATGTATGATTCCATTTCATTGCAAACAATAATGTTTAAATTTGCAAAAAAGTGAATACCTTAAAAATTATATAGAGTCCTGTTTGGTGTGTGGACATTATAATAATGTTTGTCCTATTCCCTTGCCCTCACACCCTGAGGGATTTCAGTGGTTTGCAAGATTTAGCATCACTGGTTGGCACGGCACACTTTTGGTAGTTTCCACTCGCTTGTGTTTGCAGAAGTGTGTATTTACATACTGGTTGGAATTTTGTGGTCCCATGGCTAGACACCCACAAAACCTTAGTACTTCTGAAAAGTACAGGTTGTACAAAAAGAACCAATGTGCAGCCTATCAAAACTTAATAACATGAGATAATTAATGACTGGGTTTCCCAAAAATTCTCTCTGGGCAGGAGTAAGCTTTGAAGTGGCTTTGACCCAGAGTAGTTTAATTTAAATTAACAAAGCCAGTCAGGTAGGGTGAAATCGTTCTGAGGGGGATGCTGCACTGAAAGAAGCAAAGAAAAAAGAAAATCTTCTAGCCAAGTGCAGAGAGAAGATATGTGCTGGGTTAGCTCCTGACAGATCCAGTGGTTTTCGCTCTACACCAATACAGAAACACCACTCATTCAGCTCATAGAGAAGGATGCAGAAAGCCCAGCTTCACACCTTAGGACTTTTGGAGGGCAGCACCACAGGGAGAGGGACTCCTGACAACTTTCCCTTCTTTCTTAAAATAGACCTGGCTGTCATTTCTAGGCCTGAAAACATTTAGGTTAGAAACAAATGGCTTTGCTAGAACTTACTTTTCTGATGAACTTAGAATATACATCTTAAAAATACACTGCGGCATTGTGGAAACGATTCAGGAATCCCAAATGGAGCAGGACACCTATGTTGCTCATCCCAAGGACAGTGCAAGGCTATGGAGAAGAGAAATGAGGGAGCAGACAAAGTCAGGTGACGGGGGGCTTGAGACCATAGCTAGTCTTGGACTTGAAGGAAATCAGGCATATTCAGGTTGTGCACTATTGCTACACTCTAGCCAAAGGAGGGAACTGCAACAGTAGCCAGTTAGAGCAGCAAAGCCGCAGGTGTAACAGCAGTAGACTAAAGAGAGCAGGTCATTTGATAAGTCCTCCTGACCCCTATAAAAGCTTCACTCTTTTGGTTTAAACACAATATTGTCACCACCAGAATGCATTTTAACTTGGTTCAGAATACAAACCTGTTTGGCTTGTAATGTTCAGCTTTATTACAAACTGAGTGCTATTCCATTCAAAAGTTATTCTCCGGTTTGCAATGTATTGCAAACTGATATGCCTCCCTCCCTGGCCTCTGGGATGCTGTCATGGAGGTCTGGCAGAAAGGGAGGCCTTGCAGAGGTCCCTTGTGAGAACTGTTCATTGAAGTTGCCTGTGTTGCTGCCCCGTTGCCACTAGACAAGTTTAGGAGGCGGAGGGAGGGAAATGGCAGTGGGACAGGGCTTAGGGACTTGCAGGGAGCTGGAGGGAACACAGGGGGTGGGGGGGGCAATTGCAGTTCTAATGGCATTATCAAGAGCATCATGGGGTGCCTGTGTGTGTGTGTGTGTGTGTGTCCCCAAATTCAGAACTGGGTTCAGAAAACACACAGTGATGTGCTCTATAGATATAAAAAATATTCTATTGTCATTGCGTTCCCAAAGATGATTGCATCTCCCCGCCCCCCCCCCCCCCGGTGCTCAGATGCGGAAGACAAACAAACCTCCCCCATCCCCCGATGCCTTCTGTTGCTGCTTTAATCATGGCATACAACATGCCAGGGTGATGGGGAGGAAGGAAATAACCTCCACTTGCTGCCTCTGCTGCTCTTGCTGGCAGAGAGTGCTGCGGAAACGGCAAAGTTTGGGAGGTTGGAGAGTTGGTGGGAAAGGCTGGTAGAGAGGGAAATTGACATTTTCCAAGGCTTGGATTTACTCAGAAAATGATTCAGTGTATTCCCACTTCGGGGAAACAAATGAGGATTGAATGAATGAGGGAAAGCTCACCCATCAGTTCATTTGATGTATACATTTTTGTTCAGAAAAGTTACATGAGAAATGGGAATAAACTATTCTAGTATGAGGTTCGTATCTAGTTAGGGAACCACACCTACACTGGAAGGAATCCCTGTTTGTTGCAGAGGTTCCTTGGGCAAATGTTCTCAGGCAAACATTCACATGTAGCACATGCCACGTGCGTTTGGCCTCATCTTCCTTCTCCTGTCTGTAGCTGCACATTGTTGGGGAAGATCAATAATGGTGGGTTAGCTATCTTTTCAGGATGCTTGCTTTTCTCATTGAGGAGTTCCTGATACACATCTGAGAAACTCCCATGGTTCAAGAACTTGAAAACTATTGCTGTAGCTAATATCAACAGGTTAAATGGGTGTTTCAGCAGCACTGTGATTTTCCCTCAGTAGGAGCAAGTGCTCTTTGTTTCACTGTTTCCATTAGAGGGCACTCTTGTTTCAGGAATCCTCCATTCTCACATCTCACTGTCCAAGAATTTCTCTTAAAGAAGGTTTGCTTTGCAAGTTAGGTGGTCCAGTCCAGCTCCCTAAGTTCTAAGCATGGCAAGCAACAGCTTGGTCAACAAAAGGTCGCATTTCTGATTTCTCTTGCCTTACAAGGCAGAGGCACTGTAGACATTCAAGAGAGAGCAGCTGGGGTAGTGGGTGGGGTGGGGGCTAGCTCCCCTTTGGAATCTCTCATTGTGCAGATGATTCACTGAGACTCACTAATGCACTAAAGTTATGTTTGATTACTTTCCTGTAGGAAGAGAGAAAAGCAGCATTAGATTTATCTTCACATGTACATCCAGCCACCTCTGTAATATAATGACATAGCTTTTAAAACATGATATTAAGAATAGAAATGTTTTAGTTACGCAAAAACAAAAGGAACATATAGAGGAGAAATAGCAAAGAATTGAGGTAACACAAAGAACAAAACATGTATTATAGCATAATACATGTGACAGTCTGTAAAGTTCCACAGGATGTTATTTTTGCTGTTGCAGACAAACTTGGTATCCTTCCAGAATGTGTAGGTAGAGGAAAGATGTCTCTTCTACTTCGTAGTGCTAACAGAGATGTGGTGTAGATCAATGACCTTCAGCTCTTCCAGATGAGAACAGCCCAGTCTGCAATATATGATGTAATTTCACTTCACAAGGATCTGCAGAGTCATTTTCCTGCAACCATTCTTCCTGGCCACATGTTGATCTCTAACAAGGAATTTCCTTCTTCCGCTTAACAGCTCTCTAGGTCCCAACCACATGGTGTGCTGATTGGTTGCACCCTGGAGTTCACCAGCCTGTCAGTCAGGACAGGGTTCACTTCTGGTTAACTCTTTAGGGGGAGGGGTGGCTGAAGGACAGGTGGCCAGGAAGAATGGCTGCAGGAAAATGACTCTGCAGATCCTTGAAAGATAGGAGGGTGGGAAGCTTGAATTCTCCTCTGGAGTTTGGTGAGTTCAAGAAAAGGAAGCTTTGGCTTTGGCTTTGGGAAGTTTAGTCTAGTGAAAAGTTTGTTTAGTCAGACTTTCTTTAGAAGTTATATTGCTTTTGTGTGTGTGTTTTGCATATTCATGATACTGTTCTATTATAGTTTACCTACAATGTAACTGAAATAAGAACCACTATCTTATTCTCCATACACCTAGGATGTAGCAAAAGGCTCTGTAGGCATTTAAGTGTGCTTTTTCATTTTCCTACATACCTGTTCTTTGCAACTGGGTAACCAAGATTTTTAAAAATGTGCCACCCCAACATCATTTGGGGTGTTTTTGAAGTATTCTTGTAATCTACAAAGTATTTTTATCTGTAACTAAAAGCTGAGTAAGCCTCAGATGGAAGCAGTCTGTACTACTGGAATAAAGCAGTATTCCTTTTTGAAGCCACTTGGAGTTGGTTTTTAACTCAGGAAAGGGGGGGCTAAATGGAGATTTCTCTGGTGCAAACACATCTCCTCAAGCATTCAGCAGCTATCAGTTTTCTCACCACGTGTAGGCTTGCACGTGGAAGATTTTTGCACTTGTCTAGTAGCAAAATAAAGAGAGATTACTGCCACTGAAATAATTAGTTGATGATAAGACGTGAACTCTCATCTCTCACACAAAATAATTGGAGCTTAGTGTGGTGATAGCCCTGTTGGCCCCACAGAAATGGAAACAGAAGCTCAGTGACATGACATCATTTTGGACCATCCTAGCTCTCAGCTTTTGGGTTGCCACACTTGTGATATATGATACCATTCTGATCAGTAGACCATTAGCTATCAGTATGGCTACTCTAGTCATTCCCAAACTGTGTGCTGTGAAAGAGCTGCTAATATGCCATGAGAAATAAAGAGAAGATGACCCTTGCAAGTCAAGTGTACACACCTGCAAAGGAGATTGCCCCCTCCATCTCTGCATGATTCATGGCTGTGGCCTGGCCTCTTCTAACCAGTTTCTATTGGTCATATAACTCTGTGTCTCCAACAGATGTTTTTGGATCATAGAGTCACTTCCAAAGGAAAGGCACAACAAAACTGAGGAACCCTTAAAGACTGAGCAGGCGTTACATTCAGTATGATGCAACACGCATGGCAGGGGGAGCGGAATAGTGTCCACTGGCCTCGGTCTCTCCCTACATGCATTCACCATTACTTTTAAAAGACACTGAGGTCATTCACACAAACAAAAAATTGTGTTCTACCCAGGTTTGGGAGTTGAGTGTGCTCCCAATTTTGAGTTGTGCAGAAGTAAGGTAAACCTGGGTAGAAGTGATTGTGTGGAAACATGGTAGGAGGGAAAGCTACCCAAGTTTTCCTCCTCCCTTGCTTCCACATAATCACTTCTACCCAGATTTTCCTCGTACCTTGCTCCACACAACCACACATTGGGAGCACACACAGTTCCCAAACCTGGGTAGAAGACAGTTTCCATTTGTGTGAATCATCTCACTATGTGCATCCAAAGTGTTGGCACAGTCAGAGTTGCTGATTACATTTACAAGCCCTATGTGTGTACAATTTGTATGTATCTAGCCACTTTCAGAAGTTACGTTGAGAGCATCTATATAGTGGGCAAAGGCACAATCCATGGCCACCATAATCCCAATCCTCTCCTATGTGTGTTCAGTTGACACTGGATCTGTGCAGTTCTATTGTGATTCCTACAGAGATACTACTGCTCTAAGCTTGCCTCCTTCTTCCTATCAGGAGGAGCAGTGACTCATGCAGAAACATAGGAGGAAGGGACTCCTCTAAGGCTGGGCCACCCTTTCACTTACACTCTAGGAGTAAATATTTTAGATGCAAGAGGGAATTGTGCTTCCAATTTTCAGTCACAAAAAAGGGTTCCTCAGTTATCTGGGAAGTTTTTGCCTAGTCTGTGCAGCTCCCAACTAAAGGCCATCACTGGGCAAGACATCCAGCTTTGATCAGCATCCCCAGAATGGAACTACAGCTGCCTCAATATGTTGTGGAGTAGATTTGCATTATTAAAACTGTATGGTGAGTTAAGACCCCATATGTTCCTGATTTTACAGATTTTAAAAATAGAAAGTGAAAGCTCCCAGCTGGGGTATACAGCTGTTGCTTAAGCACTTGTGAAAATCATGGCCAAAAGTTTCAGTTCATAAATGCAGCAGGTTTTCAACTACAGTCAAAAGAGAGGCTTCACTCCTTCCTATCTATAGGAAATTGAGGGAGGGTGGGAATAATGCATAGTACCCCTCCCACACTCACATCTGCTTTTTCTTTAACTTTTTTTCCTTTAGCTTTCTCTGAATTCTGCTAATCACTGGAATGTTTAATGAAGAGGCTTTTGGAATTCCTGCAGCTCTTCTCCAGCACTGTTCTTCCTTCTGAAAATCCATAAAGTTCATTTTTCTGTTGTCTTGATATTGTCATTTCTTTATAATTTGTTTGTAAGATGTTGTAGGAACAAATCATGTGACTGAGAGAGCATTTTATCTAATAGTATAGAGGGGAAAGGGAATATTAGTGAACAGTTTCATACTATGGTGAGTGCTAGATGATTCAGTCCTTTTTCTACAGTTAATGGCAAGGGTTCTCAGGGAATTTTCCTTTCAGTTCTCTCTCATGTATAGGAATGAGTGTTTTTACTCCCCTCCTCTTAAGTTTTCTACAAATGCTCCAGATGTTTTGTCAGAGGAGAAACACCCCACCCCACATTTGCTTCAAATTTTGTTGTAGGCAAAATATTGGATAGGATAGCAATCCTATCCAAGCACCTTACCATTTCAGTCATTTGGGATAATACTGGATGGAAACTATTTGTAATCTTGCATGGGCAAAACGCCCTTATCTTGGCTGAACAAATAGTGTACTAGTTGCAAGCGCAGAGGGGTGGTGGGTGGCACTGACCCACTCCTTCCACTATTGGCACCACCAGTCTACCTGTCACTACTGCCTCTTCTCTCCCTCCCCCTCCCCCTCCCTGCCCAACGTGTGCACGCATGCCCAGTACTTCCAGACACTTTTGACCGAAGAGGGGAAGGGGAGGCAGGGAGGTACACTGCCACCCCGAAAGATTGTACAGTACTCCAGTGCCAGCGGGGGGAAAGCAGGGGGAGGGGTAAGTGCACCCTCCCCCACCCTTAAAGTCCTATCCCCCACCCCTTCAAGCCACCCCCACCCGGTTCTATGCATATCCCTAATATACAGTTCTGCTGCTCCCCCAATCTTCCCTTCCCTGTCCTTTCTATAGAGTTTCTATCCAGATATAGGCCTTGCAGCAGACAGCAGCAGGAATGAGGGCGTGGCACCCATGTGATGCCAGAGGTGCACCTAGATAATTTTGCATCCTGGACCTAAAGGCCTTTGAGACCCCACCCCACCCCACCCCACCGCAAGTTAAGCATCATTCCCCTACACACACACACACACACACACACACACACACACACACACACACACACTTTTTAACACGTGGGTTCTTGAGGGCACAAACAGCAACTGAATTCACAAAGAGTGTAAGGATATAAAACAGATATATTCATGCAAATATGCATAATATTTGCAGAAACATTTCAACACACAACTTAACATATTCTCACCCCATATGTTTATTTCCCCACTCCCCCCTCTGTCTCTAAAGCACAGCATGGTCCAGCGGTGTGGTTACCACACCAGCCGGGACAGACTAAAGAGGATGTGGGGGCCCCCAGGGAGTGTGGAGGCCCTGGACTTTGGCCCAGACGTCCAAGGATAAGGGTGCCTCTGTGTAAAGCATACTCTGACAGGTCAGGTGGAACTAAACCCAGGAGCAGCTGGTGCGGGTGCCACGGGGTGTGTGTGTGTGTGCGCGCGCGCGCCCCCCCCGAGAGGCACCTTTAAGCACAAATTGATAAGTGCTTATCTCTGCTCTGCCTGCAGCTGCAAACTACTCTGAGCAGCAGTGTGCTGCCTGGCACTCTCTGCAGTGGCGAATCAGCTCTGCTACTCACTTGGCCACTGGTGGGAGATGGGCTCTGCAGAACATGCCTGGAGTAATTGGCAGTAGGTCAGGGGCGTAGCTAGGGGAATGGGGGCCCATGTTCATCCCTCTCTCAGGCGGCCCCCCAGAGTGAGGGAGACAATGAAGAAAATAGGGAGGGATGGAGCTGGAGGGCCCTCAGGAGCTGGGGGTCCGTGTTCTTTGAACCCTTTCGTTCAATTATAGCTACGCCCCTGCAGTAGGTGCATGGAACTGCTTGGCCCAGTTCCGTTTGAGTCTGAACCAGACCTGAACCAGACTGGGCCAATTTGGTCCCCCTCAGTTCGGTCCAGTCTGTGGGGTGGGGTTCGTGAATGAAAACATTGTAAACAATTTTTTTCAAATTTACCCCCTCCGGGGGGATTCTCTGAGGTGGCAGAGGAGTCCACATAAGTCCCCCTCCCCCCACTGGCCTTCCCTTCTGCAAACGTCATCCTGTTCAGCCATTTTTCAGCCCATTTAGGCCTTTTCCCTGGTGCAGTGGCCATTTGGGAGGCTGCTGCATCTGTGCAATGGGCCTCTTTGTGGCCTGGGTCATGCCGTCTCTGCCACTGGCTTGTATAGAGCATTGAGGCTGGGTGGCATCTGCCGTCCATCCCCCTTGCGTGTCTCCATTGCCTGACACTGTCATGAGAGAGCAGTCTGTGGGAGAAAGGATATCACACATTATTAGTGATTCTGCCCAACACCCCTGTCCCCACAATGGTTTCTTCTCATGAGTTGTGAAGGGGTATCCCCATGGCCTTACACTTTCATGAGTGCACAGTCCACTCAGGAACAGCATCCACCATTATCACATATGTCGAATTGCTCCTTTCACTGTTGGCAATGCTGATCCTGCTGCCCAGCTCTTTTCATGAGTAAGCATAGGGACAGCACACATTCCCCCAAGGGGAAGTGGCTGGGCCCCCCTTCCCCAACGTCATTTTACAAAAAAAGAAACCTGAGCCATGAAAGAATTCCCGGTGTAACTGCCTTTTAAACCCGACCTCGGGTATCACTACCTTCCCATTATGTTTCCATCCCAACACTCTAATGAGGTTTTCCTGTTTATGTTGCCACTTCTTGTACTTGCCACTTCTTGTTCTTGTGAATATATATGTTTGTTGCTTCATTTTTGGAGAGCAAAGCACATAGTGCCCACTTTGCCACCCTGTCCCCTTTAATCCCCGATTGCTGGGGGGGGGGAAGCATTGGACAGAGTGGAAAGAGGGCATGCCCCGTGTGCTGATTGACAGGCTTGAAAGCTTGGGATGGGATATGACGGCTTCCCTGTTGCCAGGCAACTGCTTTGTTGGCTCAGAGACAGGGGCGGGGCAAGTGATCTGAGAGGCAGCCACAGAGAAGTGCTGCAGGTATGCAGCGGGCACGATCCTGGGTGGGTCTGTGCTGCCATACCTATTAATACAGTCCCAGAGACTGAACAAAACTATGGTTAGGGTGTCATCTGTATTCAGATGTAAAACAGCTTCTGAAAAACCTCAGGTTGCAGCAGCGAAACTCACTACAAACCGAAGTTTCAACTTGGAGTTTGGCATTGCAAACCTCAGGTCCCTTTTACCATTAAACCGCAGTTGCACACATTTGGGCATTCACAATTTCAAACCTCTGCCCCATTTATATGTGGTTTTGTGTTACATGTGAATGCAGCCAATTACTGTCTGGAAAAGTCACTTGTCTCTGTCATTCATTTCTTTACTGATAAACATATTTGCTCAATTTGTTCCAGTTTTTCATTTGTTATAAAATAAACACACATAGCCTAATATCTCCTGGGTCCATTCCCCATGTATTCACATGCATACATATCATCCACAGCATCAGTCTAATTGTTAGTTGGTGTCATGACATGGCTGCCTCTTCCCTTCACGACAGACTTTTCAGCCAATGGCATTACTGAGACCTTAGACTTAGTGTATTGAAAGTTATTTAAAACTTTTGATCAGTTGGAATCATTTGGTTAGGGAATGTTTATGAAAATACTCTAACATCTCAGCAGTTGAGCCAATGATTAGGGAAGTCTCTTTTCAGTATGTGCTGACTCTAAAGCTCTTACAACCAATAGTTATGGGCATTTCAGAAGACTGCAGCTTGTGCTTATCTCGGGTTACTCTGATTGGTTGTGTTTATCTGATCTGAGTTGCAAATATGCAAACCCTATGCTTTACGTTGATATCTCACTCATCTGCCTATGCC
Source organism: Hemicordylus capensis (assembly GCF_027244095.1). Lineage (NCBI taxonomy): Eukaryota > Metazoa > Chordata > Lepidosauria > Squamata > Cordylidae > Hemicordylus > Hemicordylus capensis. Next base: position 129,554,846 of record NC_069661.1, read on the forward strand.
AGTAAGTGTTCAAACAGATTATCCAAACTTTGGCCTCATAAATGGACATTAAGATGTATTCTGTACTGGAGAATATTCAATACATAATGTTCAATACAAAATACATTTTTAAAAAAATGATGTTGGCTATAGAGCCAAGTTGTGGAGATCCCAGAAGGAGATTTAACCAAATGAAAACAGCAGAGTGTAGAAAATTGTTCCTCTGAATCCACCCTTAATCAAGAGATTCTGTGATACAAGGGGGGGGGGACCACACTTAGACCCTGGTGTAATCAGAATGTTCTGTTTGTATCTTATTTTCCCTTGCTCCATAGCCATGATTTCTGATCTCATACTATTTAGACTCCCCTTTTCTAATTGGTGGTCTCTAGTTTTCATGCTAAGCCAGTTATCTTCAAAATTCACATGGGTTATTATTATTGACTAAGTCAACACCCGCTGACAGGCCAAGCTCATCAGCTGTAGTCTCCACATCTGCAGGGCTGAGTCAAAAGGCCTCTGGTGACCAAAGCCAAATGTCAGCTTTGGCGTTGAGATTGTTAGTTGACTCCTTTCAAGGAGTGTCCAGCACCACACATACCATCTACATGCTTTCACACTGTCTAGCAGCCTGCTGTGCTTGAACCTATTTTGGCATCAGGATGGAGGAGATGAGCTAGCAGGGGTTTTCCAGCAAGAGTTTATGAGAACTGTTGGTTTTAGCAAAATACCAAGCCAATGAATTACTTCAGATATTAGTGTTTGCCTTTTCTGCTGATTCCATTGTTATTCCGTTATTACTGAGCAAGGCATCTTTATAATCCAAATGCTGAGGTCAAAGCACGGCAAGGTTAAACAAAAGCTTTCCATAATGAACTTTAGATAAATAATTTTTTTTAAAAAATGATCTGACTCAGTGAAATATTTGAGCTCAGATAGTGTTTTTGCTCCCTGAAGCAGGTTGAAAAGGGGAAAAAGTCACACAGGATCCCATGATGGCTGCCAGATCAAAATTTCAAAAACAAGAAACACTGTAGTCATAATATCCATTTCCAAGGAGCTGGAGTGTTCGGAGGTGGGGGGAGGGGGGATCTGTTATGTTCAGTAAGTCTATAAACTTCTTGAACAAGTTTATATTTTACAAGAATGACGAACAGGATTAGCTGGTTGATTATTTATTTATCTATGGGCACCTATGGGCATAGGAAGCTGCCATATACAGAGTCAGACCATTGGTCAATCTAGTTCAGTATTGTCTACACAGACTGGCAGCAGCTTCTCCAAGGCTGCAGGCAGGAATCTCTCTCAGTCCTATCTTGGAGATGCCAGGGAGGGAACTTGGGACCTTCTCCATGAATGCAGGCAGGCGGGTGCCTGGCTCCATCCCCTAAGTAGAATCTCTTACACACAGGTAGCCTCCCATTCATATGCAACCAGGGTGGATCCTGCTTTGCAAAAGGGACAAGTCATGCATGTTACCACATGGTAGCAAGGACCTCCTGGAGCAGGGAGTTCCACAAACTGCATACTACCACTGAGAAGGTCCTCTTACATGTGCCCACAAAACAAACATCAGATAAAGGGGAGAGACATAAGAGAGCCTCCCCAGCATATCATAGTCTCTCAGCCCTGCTCTCTTCAGAAGTGTGATTTCCCACTTGACTGCCAGCTTTGGTCACAGAGAAGTGAGCAGTGATAAAGTAAAAATAAAGTGTGCCGTCAAGTCGATTTCAACTCCTGGCACTCACAGAGCCCTGTGGTTTCCTTTGGTAGAATAAAGGAGGGGCTTACCATTGCCTCCTCCTGCACGGTATGAGATGATGCCTTTTAGCATCTTCCTATATTGCTGCTGCCCGATATAGGTGCTTCAAAATATACCAAGGAAGATTTGAACCGGCAACCTCTTGATCGCTAGGCAAGTTATTTTCCCCCTGCACCATTAGGTGGCTATGTGTGTTAGTCAAGCATTCCCTCACTGTGCCACTTAAGGTAACCTGAGCAGTGGTTAAATTATAGGGTGGGTATCAGATGGGGTCCAGTCTCCTTTGGGGGGGGGTAATGGTCCCTTTAGCTGCAAAAGGATATGATTTGGCTAAAATTGGAGAGTCAAGGGAAGAGTTTGCTTTAAGGGTCCCTACCTTCCCCCCTCCCACATGATTTGAGCACTAAGTGGTGAGGGGCCCTTTCTTTGATTATGGTGGCTGCCAGTATATCTTCTTCTGAGTCACCAAGGTAATGCAAGATGCTACAGGCCACATAGGAGGAGCCTCCCCATGTGACCAAGGGTTCCTCATATTGGCCCAGGGATGTGTGAAGGATCCACACTGTGGTCGATCCTGTAGGGCTAAAATAAAAGGGCCACTAACTGTTGGAACAATTAATTCCAACCATACAGTTGGAACAAAAGGGCCATAAAAAGGTAAAACATATGGCACCCCGGTTTCCTTCCCACACTTGAGGGGAAGGTTAAAAGTTGTGCTTGCATTCATGAGATAATCATTAGTCACCCCCTGACTCCTCTCAATCATGCCTCCACAGTTGTCTAAAAACAGCAGCTAAAGGAACAAAAGTTGAAGGCTCACCCACCCTGTAATTTTAGCATTGGCTACAGGATCCATTTTTCTCCCTCTTATGGGAAAAATAATCTTGGAGAAGGAGAGTTTGATCAGAAAAATGGCCCAAAGTGGAAAGGTTTAAATACCCCATCTATTCCTCGTAGTGTTTGAATCAAATGCATATAGCTCTCCACAGTGACACTTAGGTTAAAGAAGGCTGTTCACAGTTCTCCGGTGTTGGAGACCTTTTTGTTGTTGCTATTTTTCTTTTCAATATTTGAAAAAAAAAAGAGTTTGCATCTGGGGCCTGCTCTGTAAATAATTACTATGACAATGATGACTACTGTTGTTGTTGTTGTTGTTGTTGTTGTTATTATTATTATTATTATTATTATTACCATAGGGGCCACAGAAATCACCATCAGCCAATTACAAAAAGCAACTTTACCGGGAACAGTCTATATTCTGTGACGATATCTATAATAAAAGCAACAGCATTGACAATAAAATTCAGCCATCCTAGGTCCTTGGGAAGGACTCAATGTCTGGATAAAACAAACCAGTCAATAACACCTGTCTGACTGTGTAAATAAATAAATAATAATACAATAAAATAATGTAGGAGAATATAACAATCCATCCTAAAACCTCTCTTATTTTTCCACTCTTGTTTCGGGTTGGACTAGGATGCTCTCAAAGTATCACTGGAATGCTCAGCTATTTTGAACAAGCTTCCAGTTTTCCTTTTCAGGGGATTTTGTTCTGCTTTGTGTTTAATACAAGAGAATTTTAGGTTCAGGTTCACTTCTAGACCAGCGCTTCCAACTCAATGAAGAAAATGTTTTAAAAGTTCTCTCTGAACCAGTTTTCAGGCTGGCCAGATTTGATTTGGCTCCTGGATAATAGGCTTCTTACATGGGCAGGCCAGTTTTCAAGTGGCTTACTCAGTCTGAATTGCTACTGAAATTCTGTCCAGAGCAAAATTAGAAGTGAATCTGGAGGTTCTTCCTCAGGCTAAACATCCAAAGAATTTTGAGAGTAATCAAAAGAGTGTTTTTGATGGAGCCTGTGAAATTTCTCAGAAGAGATCCATATATCCCTTGGTTGTCACCAGATTTCATCTAAAGTGCAATTTGAAGTGAATTCGGTGGTGAAATATCTGAAGATTAGAGAAAGCCAAGAGAGTCTAGCAACAGTTCTCAAGACTTCAGGGTGGAAGTGCTTTTCTGTTGATTGCAAGTATGATCTAAAGCAAAACTGCACAAATGGTGACACACCAAGCCCAACACAGCTTATTTAAAAACGATGGATAGTAGAAGTGTAGATGACCCACTGAGGGGACTGAAGCATCTCCTGCTTTCTCTGCCTGCCAGAACTACACAAACAAGGTGTTTGTCAAGCCCCTGGCAGGCTAAAGTACATGGCTGGTGGGCTGTGTCCAGCTTAGTGAGTCACAGACTGTGTAGGCCTGATCTAAAGCGACATGAAGAATGCCTTCTCCTTTCTACCTTTACAAGGCCACATATGGCTCTAATTGTGGTTCTGGTCACACAGTGATTTCAACTCACAAGAAGCCAGCAGGCAGCAAACTGCTAAACAGAGAGCTGTTTAAGAACCAGAAATGGGAGTCAGGGGGAGATGCTCTGTGTCTAAAAAGGCCTAGCTTTGAAAGTCAAAAAGGTATTACTTTACAAGGCAGGATATTTGACTTCCCACTTCCCTTCATGCAGGTGAATATGATCCAAATCAGTCCTGACAGGAGACCTGGAGTTACCACTCACCAGAAGGAGACCCTTCCAAAAAAAGAGAAGGAGCCTGTTAATATAAGTTGTCAGGAATTACCCTTTTAAGAGATAAAGGCAGGAGAAGGGACAGAGGATGTAATTGTGCCCTGCAGCCAATTTTAAGGAGGGGAACTTAGCAGGATTTGGCCTACTGCCATCACACACACCGTGTTTTCACCTGTAAAGCCCTATAGACATTATAAAAGCATTCATTATCTGCAATGACACAAAAACTCATTATGTTCAAACCCCATCCTTCAATTGTGGTAATGCTGCTCTCTGGGGGACAGAATTAACCTTCCTTCCTTCAAGCTCTTTTCTGATCATGGAAGCATGGGTGGGTTGCTTTCAGTTCAGTGAATGCTTGTGAAGAAAGGAAGGCCTACCTTGCAACTGATTTGAGACAGACCTAAAAGACCTCTCGAGGAAGAAAAGATGGCTGTGCAGCTGCTGCAAGACTGGAAGTGTAGATTCCTAGTCTACAAAGCCAGAATATCTTGAAAAAGCAAACTGTATCACAGAAATCTGCACTTCACTCAACTCATGCGACCCATCTGTGATATCTATCCTTGGTCCCCTTAGCATTTCTATGTAATATAGTGTACAGAACTTTTAAAACTCACCAATCACAATCATTTTTGTGCTGCCTTCATTATTAAATCCATCCTCCTCGATTGTCTTGCAGCAAATTCTGCTAGCAGAGCATGGCAATCCATTGTTGATGCTCCTTCCTTCTCAGTGGAGAGAATGACTAGTCCATCCAGACTTTCTTGAGACTCAGCTATTCGCAGGTACATCTTGATTAATTTTAATTTTGAAAACTTTTGCACTTTTGAAGCCACTGTGGCTGGGATTGTCAGAAAAATCCTGTACACTCTTGTTTTGTTTGGGGAAATGGTTGAGTTCAAGTGACTTAAGAAACTGTTCCTTCATTCATTAACCCAGGTAGACCTGTCTTCTGAGGCAGGCTGACATACTAAGTCTAGAATGGAGGGCTGGTGTACCCACCAATCCCAACTGGTAGACCAGCTCTCTCTGGGTGTGTGTGTGCCATTTTGAGGCCTGTTTTTGCAGCAAAACAGGCCTCAAACCCAAATCAATTCGGGCCTGATTCATCAATAGCAATAGCAATAGCAATAGCACTTACATTTATATACCGCTTTATAGCCGGAGCTCTCTAAGCGGTTTACAATGATTTAGCATATTGCCCCCAACATTCTGGGTACTCATTTTACCTATCTCGGAAGGATGGAAGGCTGAGTCAACCTTGAGCCCCTGGTCAGGATCGAACTTGTAACCTTCTGGTTACAGGGCGGCAGTTTTACCACTGCGCCACCAGGGGCTCCAGGGGCTCTAGCCGAGCCTGTTGCTTTCAATGAAACAATTCAGGGTGTGTGCGATTTTATCCAACCTTGAATCAAATCTCAAGTTTTGATTAGTGCACACTCATACAGAGTAGTGTCAAAAAAGATTGTTGCTTGATGCTTGTTGGGTTGTAGTGTTCAAGAGGCGGTTCCCATGATCAGTGGGAGCCACCTGGGGAGGGTTAGCGGGGAGAGCGGGCTTAGCCTGCTCTCCCCGCACACGAGCAGGCAGTCTGTTCGGGGCAGCTGAAGCGGCCACCCACACAACTGCCAGCTCCGTTACGGAGCCAGTGGGGGCTGGGAGGATCGGGGGTAGTGCGGCCCCTGGAAGTTCCAGCGTGCCCTGTGTGAGTGTGCAGGGCAAGCTGGAGAGACCCCCGAGCGCTGCTTTTCAGCCTCCCTGTTGGGGGTCTACTCATGAGTCTCTGCGGTGTGGAGCCACGCCATGGCAACTCACGATTGGAAAGCCCAAGTTAGCGGAGTGCTCGATCCGCTAACCTGGACTTAAGGCAGGGGCTTAAGGCAGGGGCAGCCGAGTCCGGTGGTTCTCACGATGGGAGAAAATCGGGCTAGCCTCTGCCTGATCAATTTTCTCCCATTGTGTGAATAGCCTCATTATGCTTGTTGCTTGTTGAATCCTCACAATTAAAAAACTCTTTCAGAGCCCTTGGTTGCTATATGAATTACATTTAATCATCTCTATAGTATTTTTGCCACGCAAAGCCCTTTGTTGCAGCTGGGATTCAAATAGATACCAAGTGTACTCCAAAGCTTGGCCATATCCAATAGGATTCTCTTCCTTTCCCATTTTTTGAGCTTTTTTGGATACTTTTTTGATACATTTTTTGATACTTTCATGCCACATCACAAACTGCTTTGAAAACTCCCTTTCAAAAGTGTTTTGCCATGTTGCATTCAGGTGAGGATATTACTGAGAGAAAAAATCCCAGAGTCTTTAGGGACATATGGAACTAGTTGAAAGTTAGAACTTTGCCTTTGTTTGCAAATATAGTATTTTTTAAAAAGGGAAGATTTAAAAAAAATTAGGAACCAATTTCAAAGCAAGTCTTCATTTACTCATCCTGAACAAAGAGGCGATTTTTCACATGGTGACTGGCTGCCTTATATATAGAAGGACAAGAGAAACTGTACCTATTTAACCAAGCATAGCATCTTTCCAGTGATGGTTGCTGGTGTGCGTCTCCCTTGTATTTGTTTTTTTAGACTGTGAGCCCTCTTAGGACAGGTTCTCAAACCATTGTGAACTTTTTTGCTGAAAAGCAGTACACAAATATTTTTAATAACAGTAATGTGTGAGTGATCACCCAGATAATCCCAGGAGCATTTTTCTTTAAAATGATAGAAACAATGGAAGAACAAAAACAGGCAACAAGAAGATATGCACTTAATTGCATTCAAAGGCCATGTCTCATGTACATCTCCTGCTCTTTAACCAATTCATTGTTGGCAACTGCATATTCTGAAAAGAACAGAAGACTAAATGGAAAATATCTGATGGGTAGCAGACACTCTACTCCCTGTTTGCCAATCGAAGAGCACTGCTTCAGGCCTGGCTTCATCACTGCTCCCTCACCAGTGCCCGGCCTGCTTCAGACCCACCTCAGAGAGCTCAGTTTTCTTTGGCGGAGCCTTCAACTCTGGATAACCCAGACCTGTGTTTGAGTTATGCCCAATGCTTTTACAGAAATGAGAACACATGTTTTTTTGTTTCAAAAGACTTTGCTTAAAATAGCTCAATTTCTAGAAAGTTGGAGTTATAGCCAGGGCTGGTGCCAGAATATTTTGCACCCTAGGCAAGGCTAAGTACTTGCACACACACCCCCCAAAAAATTTCAGCTTTGATTTTCAAAAACAGATGTTTTGTAGAAAAAATGAAAAGCACAAAACCTGCAACTGCTAAATTTATTTTAAATTGCAAGAATAGGTAACACATCAATTGTTGATTATCTTTCTCAAATACAAAAGAAAATATTTTGGCACACAAATCATTTTGAACACTCTGCACACCTCTGAGGTCTGCGCCCTAGGCCGCTGCCTAGTTGGCCTAATGGTAGCAACGGCCCCATTCTCCCCCACACCTAACTCTTCCTCCAGCATTTTCATGATTGGAGTTTGGCAGCAGACCAAAAATCAAACTTGCCATGAAAATATCCTTCCCCCCACTTCCTTCCTTCCTACTGACAAGTGTACTTACCAGCCAATCAAACACTGATTCGCGCAGTCAGTTTTTCCTGTTCCCACCCACCTGTTCCCTCTTTCAATTGTCATCACTGCCATCAGCCCTACCACCAACTGGGGAAAATTAACAAAATGCCCTACACTACAGTCAGGAGCCTGAGAAAGAAACAGTGCAGCCTCCTCCTGTCTCAACTATGGCTGCCAGGTGCTTTTTTTAGTTTTCCCAGCTGGAAGAGGAGTCAGCAGTGGTACGGAGCAGATGGGTAAGGGCAAGCTGACAGACTGTTACACTCTTCTGACAGTATCATTGTGAAGGTGGGCTCAGAACATTGTGAATGCACTTTATAGTATGTATAAAGTCTGTCTCCAGCCCATACGAAAACCCAAACTGGTTACTACTCAGATCAATTGCCCAAAGTACTGTGCTCTTTAAAAACAAACATATTGCTTAAAAATAAAACAAAAATTACCAAATGAAAATACCAAAGCCCTATTGTTACAAGATACAAACGGAAACAAAAGTGTGCAGAGGGCTGATGAGCAGTACTAATGGATCCTCAGTACCAATAAATAAATAAATAACCCATATTTGTATTTATTATTAATTGTATTTATTTAATGCATTTATATACCATATAAAATCTCAGGGCGGTATATACTTTGAACAGCAACTAAAACCTAAAAATCATATGCATCTGATTAAAATTACCATAAATTAAATTTTTAACACTTTGAAACATTATATAGTTACTCTAGAATTAAACCTCTATAGTAAACATAGCCCAGGCACTAAAATTAAGGGGGGAAAGACATTCTGAAAAATCTAAAAGAAAATGTTCTCTGGAGGTGGGAAATCACAGCACCTGCACGTCAAGCAAAGTTAATTGTCATTCTGACGTAAGTTTTGGGTGGTATAGAAATATTTTAAATAAATAAATTTTGGAGGGTCCAGGGGTTTATTCCAAACTGGCACAAGTTCTGTTCAGATATTCTTAGCCTTGCTGCTGACATATTTTTGCTTTTGCTACATTAATGCCTGGGTGAGAAAATGGGAAGGAGCTCTGAGGCCTGGATCCTGTTCCAGGGATCTGCTAATTCATATTAAGAAAGGGCACATCCACTTGAGTACTACTTTATAGCACATGTGGAACATAAAAATGCTCTTTTAAGGTGTGCTGATCCTTGTGACAGTAACTGAACTTGCTAATACACTACTGGAACACAGGCTCCAGAAACATTCTACACATTACACAGAATGAAGTAGTAGACCAAATCTTGTACTGTAGGTGGGATGGCAATACTTTTGAATTCAGCCCCACCTAAAAAGCTCTCTGTATGTAGTAAACTGATATATCTAGGTGAGGCTGTGCTAAACCTTCACTCTGATTTGCTAATTTGCAACGTGTAGGAGGTTTTCCATATGTGAGACAACATTTATAATATGACTCCCCCTTGCATTCAAAGTGGCATGATCCTGAATGCGGCTGTTGCCTCCTTCTGAGAAGTCTGTAGATTGGCTCTTACTAGGGGTGTGCATGAATCGGATTTTGTGATTTCTTTCAAGCTTGAAATGAATTGCAAAATCCTTGAATCAATTCATAGAAACAGCGGCCATTGTGGGCTGTTTTGACAAATCACCTCAAAATATTCAAGTGATTCAGCCATAGAGAACAATGCGGAACTCAAAACACTCCATTGTTCCCCATGGGTAGGTCCTTGGGATACCAAAGTGGGTTGTGAGGTAGGGCATGATGGGTGCTACCTACTACCCAACCCACAAAAGAAATGGGTAAGTGGGCAATTGCTTTTAAAAAAACTTTTCAAAAATAACAACAACCCATAGTCTCCCACTGACTATGCCCACCACTTGAGCAACTTCCCCTGCTTGGGAGCAGGAGCTGGTACCTTGCCACTACTTGAAGACACACCAGGCCGATTGCTGCCAGCAGGAGTAGGGACCCCCAGGTGATGCCATCGCAGGTGCTGACGCATTCCCAACATTGTAAGATGCTCAGGGTCCTTCCCTCTGCTGACCTGTGTGCCGCAGTGGAAAGCATGGTATGGGTCACCAGGGCAGAGCTCAATGTTGTCCCACACCATGATGCTATCAGTCTGGGACTGTTTCGGTGGAGGGGGTACTACTGGGGCTGCTGGTTCATTCTGGGGGTCACCACAACGACCACCACACTTGGTCCAGGGCTGAGAATGTCCAGGAAGTAGAAGTATTTTCTCCTGCTCCTACTCAGTCTCAGATGGCAGGTGTGGGGGCAGGGGTCACACTGCCAACATGGATTTAGGAGGCTGGATAGAGTGATCTGGCTGAGCTAACAGCTGACACCTCCCCCTCCACTGCCACAGGAAGAGCTTCTTCCCTGACAGAGGAGGACCTCCTTCCTATTTCTACTTCAACCGCCACAGGTGGCTGTGCTGCAGGACCAAGCTCCTCCAGAAAGGGGAGCCCACACACAACCACCTCAGCAGGGCTGACTCGAGGAGTAAGCCCCTCTCGCCATTGCCCACCATGACCAGCAGCATCCCCCTTCCCTCTGCCTGCCACTCTGCTCCTGGATCTGCTTCGTACCCTCCCAGACATTTGGGGTTTTTAAAAATTGAAGCCCCAGGCAACCACTCTGCTGTGTTGCTGCAATTTCTGTCCATCCTCTGTATCCTCCACGAGGCACTGGCACACTATAAGGGCTCTCTGCCTCCCTGGTGCTTAAATACTTAACTCCCTCCTTTGGTCCCCCCCTCCCTGCTCCCTCCACCCAGCCAATAGGGGCACAGTGGTCCATGCCAACCCTTGATCTGAATAACAAACAAACCAAGAAGCAAGGAGATTTCAAGCCAATCAGACGCCAGTGCCAGAAAACCAATCAGCTACTTGGAAAAACAGGACTGCCCAGTCCTGCTTGCCTCCAGACCACTAGCCCTTAATGTGATGAGGAGTCTAAACAAAACTGTTTTCACAGGGTTCTTCCAGACAGAGGGGGCATCCAGCCAGTATTTTATAGGTCTTATCAGTAATAGAGTGAGGTAAGCAATAATAGGGTCTGAAAAGCCAGTAAACTCCCAATTCTGTAATGCAGGATGTTGCAAGTTCACAACAAAGTTAACAAGCCCTACTCATTCCTGGCTAGATTTATGTAACTTTATGTCCATACCATCCCCCAAACGTCATGGCAGCTCACAACCCCATTAAAAATATTCAGCATTTGAACAAGAATACATACATTGTAAACTTAGCTCAATGCTACTGACAAAAAACAAACCAACCCCAGACTGTTTGAAAGAAGGAAAGCATAATATTTTGTGTAATGGTGCCGATAAAATGTAACATTTTAAAGTCCAATTAAGGGCTAAACTACTGTACATGATCCACTAAAGACATATTTTAATATGCTTGACAGCCAGATACATACCAATTTTGCAGCACATGGGAGGGGCCCAGGTGACCCCAACAGGGGTATGATTTTGCTGATGCATGTTGTTTAAAAATGGTGACCACTACAAATATAGCTTGCACCTCTTTGTAACCCATTTGCTGACAGCCAGGTACAAACTAAATTCACAGCAAATGGGAGGGGGTTCTAGATAAAAGTCACTATGTTAAAAGAAGTTAAAAATAGGCCCCATTAGTTCTACTAAAGACTAGATAAGATTTTGACTAAGATAAAAGTTGAGTGAGGCTTTTCTCCCATGGTTTACTGATAAGGTTCTTTCTTCCTGATCTATAGGCTATAGTGAGATGAGTATATTTACCATGAGCATGGATTCTTCTTGCATCCCATCCCCCAAACTGGGGACAAAATCCCTGTTACCTGGCAATGATTTTGTTTGATGATTAGGACCAAATTTTGTCTGATACAGATGACCAAACCACTCCAAAACTCACCCTGGGGTAGCTGAAAATCTAAGACATAGCACAATGGTTACCTCCTGTTCTAGAAGCAGCATGTTATGTCATTGTAGACAAGGTAAAATTGATACATTCTTTTCAATATTTTCCACATCTGTTGAATGTATGATTAGATATTTAACAACAACAACAGAACTTTAACACCATCTCGACACCTTGGGCATCAATAAAATTACAACACATCAACTACAGAAGGCCACACTACTTGGAACAGCAAGAATACTACGATGATATCTTTAATTATTCTTTTGTTATCCTAGACCCTTGGAAAGGGCCTGATAATTAAAGTACCAAATCCAGTCAATAACATCTGGTAGACTGTGTGTAAATAGCAGAAAAACAATAATGATGACGACAACAACAACAACGATGATGATGATGAATATTTGTATATGCTTGTCAACAAACAAGTCCTCAAGGTGGGTTTACATAGCTGAAGGAATGAGAAGGTGGTTCTCTATCCCAAAAGGGCTCACAATCTAAAAAGAAACAGACAACGGAGACACTAGCAACAGCCACTGTAAAGATGCTATGCTGGGTTGTTTAGGGACAATTGCTCTTCCTTGCTAAATATGAAACAGTCACCATTATAAAAAGTGCCTCTTTGCCCAGTTATCAGTCCTCAGAGACATATTTTTAGGTGGCACAGAGGGCTTCCTGGAGAAGAGGAGGTCATCAGAAATTGCCCTTCTCTGGTGCACCAATGCAGTTAGTCTGGAAGTGCTGTTACTCTGATCCTCTTACTGTATCAGTATTTCCTTAGTCATGGTTAGCCACTGTTTCTGTGCAGTACCTGAATTGAACAATTCTTTCACCCAACCCCAGGGGCGTAGCTAGGGGAACGGGGGCCTGTGTTCACTCCTCTCCCTGGTGGCCCCCTAGGAGTGAGGGAAATGATGAAGAAAATAGGGAGGGGTGGAGAAGGGGGGTCCTCAGGAACTGGGGGCCCCAGGTTCTTTGAACCCATCTGCTCAATTATAGCTACACCCCTGCCCAACCCACTCTCCATCTCCTTTCTCTTTTCTATCCTAGCCCTAAATGTTCCTATAACCTTCTCATTCATCTTAATGCTATGACCAGCTTCTGACTGAAGGAGGAGATAAGATCTTTTAAAACTGATGGATAAATAGATGTCACTAGAGGTCAAATCAGAGGGAGTACTTAAATTCTGGATTGGCACTATCATGATATAGACAACTGACACCCACTATAGCTGGCAAGCATCGTGTTTGAAGTAGGGGAAACTCCCTCAGCTTTGGCCCAGGGAAGAAATCCAAGATTTTATCCCATTGCCTTCCAGAAAACAAGAATCGCTCAGTTTGTGTTTATGAGAAGATTGTGAGTTTCATTCCAGCTGGAGAATAAAAAAGAAAGTAGTGAACAGGGTTTTTAAAAAAACAAGTAGTGATCATTTCTCTCAGCCAAACTGAACTTGGAGGTCACACACAGCCCTTCAGCTGCCATCACAAAAAGAATGTGTTATTTCATCCTACAGTGCATGGCAGTGTCCCCCCCACCCGCTCCTTTCAGGAAAGCCACAAGTCTCAAACTCACAGACTGACTGGAATATCCATATTTAGGTGAAACCTTGCAAAGTTTGCCAAACCTGAACCATCTAACAACAACGTGTTTACTAAACCAGGCAGAAATGTCCCATTGGTGTGGATCCAGGTGACTTTTTCTCCCAACAGAAGTGTGTGTGAGAGTGTACGTACACACAGTCAGACACAGTCAGACACAGCTCAGAGCAATTGAGACAATGACTGGTATCACAGAGGGCCTTGAAAACCGAAAGCCCTGTAGCTTAAAAGAGTGAGTGACATAGATCCATTATGACATTAGAACAGATCAGACAGTGCCTAAAGAGAGAAAGAAGAGAAGATGGAGAAGGAGTAAACAAAAGTATAGAGGGATATGAGGAGGACCAAGAGTACCAGGAGAGAGATTTGGCAATATGCACAGTCCACGAAATGGAAAAGCCCTTAGGTAGCTACCAGTAATGATCTGAGATCTAAGCTCTGATTTTTTCTGATGTTTAGAGTTGTGGTCTGACCCATTTATATGATTGAATATCCTACAGGAAATGGAAGGTTTTAGAGAAAGAAAAGGAAGAGGCTTCGCAGGATAAAGAACTAACCTAAGAGGCTGGAAAAAATGTATCTAGGCCAGGGTTTTTTAAATTTATGTTCTTGTGACCCAGTCAAAGGCAATCACCCATCCCCAGGACCCAAATGAATAATTTATTCTCATAAGATTTCCCCTAAAATCTCAGTAGGGCAATACATGCTATTTAAACTATCAACTTAGTATTTAACTTACAAAATTTATTTATTTATTTATTTATTTGAAATATTTCTAAACCGCCCAAAACTTGTGTCTCTGGGCAGTTTACAATTAAAATCATTTAAAACATTAAATCAATTAAGAATTAAAATCATTTAAAAGATTAAAAACATTTTAAACCCAGTATTAAAATTATTCAAAACTATAAATCTAATTAAAAGCCTGGGTGAATAAGTGTGTCTTCAGTCCCTTTTTAAAAGTTGCCAGAGATGGGGAGGCTCTTATTTCAACAGGGAACATTATTTCAACATTTAAGTCATCATAACAATTTTAATTAACAAGGGACTCAGTACAGCAGAGCCTCGCTATCTGCGGATTCGACATCTGCAGATTCATGTATCCACAGTCAGGTAACTGACACTCAACCTCGGCATACACATTTAAAACATGGCAAAAAGGTGGTGGTGGGGCGTTAATTCTGCATACCTGCAGGTTGGGAGTGGCCAGAAATAACCTCAGAGGTCATTTCCAGGAGCCATTTTGTGGCTCTTTTTAAAAATGCCGCCATAAGTTTTCATGGAACAATTGGGGACTTGAGATTGGGGCAGGGGGCATTCCTGGACAGCTGGAGACCCACAGAGCATGGTAGGGCACTTCCCCCCCCCCCCTTTGCAGGGGCATTTTTGGTTTATTTGCCCTATTTGGTTTATTTTTGCCCTTTTCTCCAGATTCCTGGAACCTAACCCCGCGTTCCCATTGACTTAATGCCTCACTATCTGCTGTTTCAGTATCAATGGTACTAGTAGAGAACGGAACCCCCGCAGATACTGAGGTCGACTTGTACCTAATATCCCATGACTTGTCAAGACAATTTCAAAATGGGCCCCTCGCTGATACACACACATTTCATAATATATAGTCATGTGACTTGCCTCTCTGGGGGGCCCCTCGAGGCATGGGGGCCCCCAGGCAGCCGCCTCCCCTTGCCTAATAGTAGTTACGCCCCTGACAAGTACTTTGAAAACCACTGAACTAGACAACTAGACACTGAATTAGACAACAGCTCGGCCAAAACATATCTGTGTAGCCAGTGCCAATGTAATGACAGAGGCTGACATCCTGACTACTGAAATGTCCACACTTCAAGGAGCTGCACTAGAGTGCTCTTATTTCAGGTGCCCTCCCACACTCTGGAAGTGCTCTGGAGAAACAGAAACATGTCCCTTAAAGCAAGGTTGGCTGCGGATCCCTGTTAAGTGTACAGTTGGTGGTAAGTTTGGATTTGCCAGCTGAGGGAGAGGTGATTGTGGTCTATAGGGAGACCACCTCCCTCTTCTGGTGAGTCTGGGCTCTGAATATTTTAATCTAGGATTGCATGATTCTAGTAGTACCAGCCACCCCCAGTTCCTTTGACTCTCAGTGGACATCCCCAGTGTTGAGGACTCTCAAACTTGTGGGGACCTGAGCCCCTGTACTAAGACTCACTTTTCAGGTGCAGCTCAGGACTTCATGCCATCGGCACAAAACATGTGGCCAGCTATATTCTGGACCTGATGTTCACATCTAGATAGAAGGATGGTGACCTTGAAATAGGGGAATTCTTGCTGACTCCCTCATCATGGTCAGATCAGTTCCTAGTGAGGTTAAGATTTAACAGTAACTGCTACCCCTCAGGGGGAATCTACTAAGATGATTAACTTCTGAAGCATTATGGATCTGAATGAATGCCTCCACATTTTGAAGAGCACCTTTCAAATAAAGAAGGCAAGCCAACTAGCCATTTGCCTCCCCCGTTCAGCTCAGAGCTAGATAGAGAGGAGAGATGAAGGATTTGCCTTGACTGCACTTGCCCAGAAAAACAAGCACCTGGGAAGCATACAACCCAGCCAACAAGCCATTTGCCTCTGCCTTCCAGCTCTGAACAAGAGAGGGCAGATGAAGGGCATGCCTTAGATTTCTTTGCTTGCTTAAAATATTTGCATCCCACCCCCTCCAATACTCTGCTGTCCTATTCCCCCCGAAAGGAAAAGGATGCTTAGAGCTGGGGGAGAGAGCAGGCCC
Organism: Hemicordylus capensis; assembly: GCF_027244095.1. Taxonomy (NCBI): domain Eukaryota; kingdom Metazoa; phylum Chordata; class Lepidosauria; order Squamata; family Cordylidae; genus Hemicordylus; species Hemicordylus capensis. Next base: position 129,570,987 of record NC_069661.1, read on the forward strand.
CTGACTTTGTGCTACATTTTGGAGGTACAGTGAAAGGTCAGGAACAAAACTCTGCCCCTTGTGGGGGGCAGAGCTGGCAGCCAGAAGCTTGTGGTTGGCCACCAAGGCCAGTCAAAATTTGTTGACCCCTCTTGATATATATGTTTGCAAATTCAGGTTTCTCATGTGCATAGATTACATTTTAGATGAAAATGTAACATGTGAAATTGCTCCTAGAGTGAGAATGTGGGTCACAGCAGTGCTCATCAATAAGCAAAGTGCTTTTAAGATCTCCTTCTAAACACAAATTCCCTAGCCGAAAGGTATGCTATCGAGAGCATACCAGAGCCTTGCACACTGTCGGGGTTTCCTCCCCTCCTCCCTGATACAGGGAGGTGTGCCCGGCCAGCCAGTAGAGTGCTGAGAGAAGCCGGGGTCTCCAGATGCCAGGACAGCCCTGGCAATTACCTCTCAGAAGCCAGTGAGGATTCAGAGAGTCATGCCACAGCTGCTGGGGGATGGGCAGGCGTCGCCCAAGAAGCAGCAGATAAGTGGAGAGGGACGAGCCAGGAAAGCAGCTCCACAGCTGCAAGCAGCTGGAGGAATGCTAAGGCAGGGGGTGGAGTTAGGGAATGAGCCCCCTGTGGAGGCCAGGGATTGGGTGTCCAGGACACATGCCTGGCCAGGGAAGACGGAGCTGGCTGAAAGTGGGGAGAAGTGTCCGAGATGCAGGGATTTATTTAAGGCAGAGGCTCCCAAGGATGAGCAGATCAGTCAAGACGGGGTTTGTGAGCCTGACAGTCTCCTGGAGAGGGCTCAGGCTTTTGGCTCCCACTGGTAGGTGAAGGCGGGGAGTGAATAAACTTCCTGCCTTCCCCAACTCTGAGGCAACGCCCATGCCTATTATTCACTGAGAGCAGAAAGGGCACTTTGGAGAATTCCTCCTCCCCAAAGCTGGACACACACTATGAGTCAAATGCAAAACCTTCAACAATTTAAAGATTCTCCAGTTCTTTCCCCAGACTCCACTCCTGCAACCAAACATGCCCAATTGGAAGAGATGTGAAGCTGAGCTCCCTAAAAAACACTAGGAACAAAGACAGAGATTATGTGTCAGCAGGAAAGCGTTGAATCAGTGTGTTGTGATTTTAATCACGTATACCCTTCCTATCCTAGAAGATAATGGAAACCGGGGGACATTCATCTCACAAGGAGGGAGAGGACTGGGGAGTGTAACAGATGCTGGCCTGCGGCTCCGCTCCGGTTCTCCCTAATCCTGCCAATCAAACATGCCAGAGCACAACCACTTGATGTTTCCTTTGTTAATCATAGAGGGTCCCCCCGCCCACGGTTGTTGCTACCAAAACCCTAGTCGGATACTGTAGGTGTAGGGGGGATTTATGAACCAAGCATCAGACTTGAGGCCCAATGAGTTTAAGATATTAGCTCATTTCTCTCCCCCTCCCTCTTATGTTGTGATCTTACATTTAGCTGAACAGGTGGGTGTGGGAATGGAAGGTGAGGTTAAGAACTATACTCCAAAGCAATAATAAGGAGAGGGGAGAGGGAAGAAACCCACATTGCTAAAGTTAATTCCCATTTCTCATTTACTGCACTACTGTAGCAATGGCTTTTTGGCTTCCCTCATGGGCTTGGCAAACAGGACCCACTTCATCTCCTGCTTATCCTGTTGGCGAAATTCCCATTCTTCCTTTGGCGTCTCCAGCTGCAATCCTGCCTGGCTGAAGTAATCTCACAAAGTATTTCATGCAAATGTGTATTAACCTCTGTTACAAAGTTTAGCAAGCAGACAATGAGGGCGTCCTCCCATTCCTTCCTACAAGTAATCATTGAGCCCCAACTCCCAAGAACCAGCTGTATTTCCACAAGACTAGCCTGATGACTACACAAATCTGTCCTCTGCAGAGTTAAACTATTGGTCCACCTTATCCCAATACTCTTAACTCTGACTGGCATTAGTTCTCCAAGGTCTCACACACAGAAGACTTCCCAGCTCTGCTATTTGAGATCCTTTCATTGAAGATGCTGGGGACTGAACCTAGGGACGTCTGCATGCAAAATATCCACTCTGTGACTGATCTATAGTAATTACGAGGTGTAAAGGCAGTCCTTCAGGTGGCAGGTTCTGTGCAATTGAAGAACAGGCAAATTTTGCACTGGGGAGGGATGGCAGCACCTTGGAGGTGAGATGTGTTTCATAAAAAATATGAATGAATGAATGAATTGAATGAATGAATGAATGATTCCAGTGAGTGATCAGCAATCAAAAAATAAAATGGAAAATAAAATTAAAGTAAAATCAAATCAAAAACAACAGGACTGGTTAATAGACTATTAAAACATATACATACAGAGGTCTCAGTTACAATTAATCAACTGCTCCCGTCTCAGTTTGCATGCTGCAGCATGCAATCTTGCTACCCCAGCTGTAATTGCTGTATTCTGGTCTGCCAGAAGGAAGGAGCTATAATGCTCTTCTGATCGACCTGGTGTGTTTTTAAAAAGTGGTTCAATCCAGGCAATGTGAATGTCCCTATAATATAAACAGTATAAAAGCACATGTGAGATGGACTTGATATTGTCCGAACCACATGGGCATAGCTGGTTCCTGAGCAATATTCTCTTAAATCTGCTAACCAAAATGGCAGAAGGCAGGGCATTCAACTGTGCCAGCGAGAATCTTACTTACTTACTTATTTATTTATTAAGCTTCTATACTGGCCAAACTTTTGTCTCTTGTCTTCTGGGAGAATGCTCTCTTCTGATTTAGAGTGGTCACATTTGTAAGGTACGCCGCTGGCTGAGAGTAGTATGAGAAGCCACCTGGAATGCTAAGGGTAACCAGACTTAAAAATCGGATTTATTTATTTATTTATTTATTTATTTATATTGTTAAAATTATATACTGCCTTTCATTAAAACAATCACAAGGTGGTTCACATAGAAAAGTTAAAACAATACTATAAAAATTACACAATTAAAATATGCTAAAATATTAAAACAGATCTAATTTTAATTTTTTTAAAAATACATACATAAAAATACCATATGATATACAAAGAAGCAGCAATGGAGACAATCACATAAAAGCCTGAGTAAAAAGCCAAGTCTTCACATGTTTTCTAAAAGCCATGATGGAGATCGAGGAGTGAATAGCCACTGGGAGGGCATTCCGAAGTCTGGGGGCAGCAACAGAGAAGGCCCTGTCTCGTGTGCATGACAACCGAGCTTCCTTCATTGTTGGCACCTGGAGCAGAGCCCCCCTCAGATGACCTCGTCAAGCGAGCAGCAACCCATGGGAGTAGGCGGTCCCTCAGGTATCCTGGGCCTAAACCATGAAGTGCTTTAAAGGTCAAAAACAGCACTTTGAATTGGACCTGGAAACAAACTGGTAGCCAATGCAGCTCTTTCAAAAGGGGAGTGATATGCTCCCACCGGGAAGCTCCAGACAAAACCCTGGCTGCTGCATTTTGCACTAGCTGCAGTTTCCAGAAATTCTTCAAGGGCAGCCCCCTGTAGAGCGTGTTACAGTAATCCAGCCATGATATGACTAAGGAATGGGTAACTGTGGCCAGATCTGCCTTCTTGAAAAAGAGATGCAGCTGGAGCACTAGCCCAAGCTGTGCAAAGGTACCCCTGGCCACCACCTCCATCTGAGCTTCCAAAAGCAGAGCTGGGCCCAGTAATACTTCCAAGCTGCGTACTTGTTCCTTCAAGGGGAGTGCAACCCCATCCAGAACTGAAAAAAATCTCCTCATCCCGATTGGCTCTAATGTTGACCAACATTACCTCCATCTTGTCTGAATTCAATCTCAGTTTATTAGCTCATATCCAACCCATCATGACCTCCAGCCCCCGATTCAGGACATCCACCACCTCCCTAGGATTAGGAGACAAGGAGAGATAGAACTGAATGTCATCTGCATATTGCTGACAGCTCAGTCCAAGTCCCCGAACGACCTCTCCCAGCGGTTTCATGTAGATGTTAAACAGCATGGGGGAGAAGACCGAACCCTGCGGGACCCCACAGGCCAATGGCCACGGGGCCGAGCAGTAGTCCCCCAGCACCACCTTCTGGACCCTCCCAGATGTCCATGGTGATGTCCATGTGTATAGGCGCTACTTTGATTGTTTGAAGAATGTGTTCGCAACGAAGAGATCATTGGCTTGGCAGAAACTAATAAATCGTTCTCCTGCTTCATTTCTGTTTCCTAGGCCATACAGTCCAACCATGTTTTCCTCCTTACCATTTCCAACTTTGGCATTCCAGTCTCCAGCCATCACCAGCACATCTCACTTGCATGTTCTGTCCATTTCAGACTGGACTTGAGCATAATACTCTAACTTCCTCTTCTTCTGCATCAGTCACTGGGGCATAGACTTGAAAAACTGTCATGTTAAAGGGTTGTCCACAAAATCTAATTGATATTCGTCAGTCACTGACCACATTGTACCCAAGTACTGTCATTGCTATATCCTTCCTGACTATGAAAGCAACACTGTTCCTTCTTTGTTTTTCGAGTAGTAAAGTAGTAAACGGCATAATTTTCTGACTGAAAGTGTCCTATTCCAGTCCATTTTTATTCACTGATGCCCATCTAAAAATATGTTAAATAAAAAATAAAAAAATAAAGATGTCAATCTGTAGTCGATTCATTTCATCTTTTACTGTGTCAAACTTTCCCATATCCATGCTTCTTATGTTCCACGTTCCCATTGTAATTCTGTCTTTGCAGCTTCGGATTTTCTTTTCCAGCGTGATAACATCAGCCGCTAGACATCCAAAAGGCTTTAATCTAACCGCGTCATAAACACCATCGGTACTCCGAAAGATCCTCAGCTCTTCCTCTGTAAAATGTTGAGTACCATCTGACCTGAGGGGCCCATCATCCGGCACTACAAAGGCATCATTTCATACTGAGTGGGAGAAGGCAATGGTAAACCATTTTTTAAAGATTGTGAGCCCTTTGTGGACAGGGATCCATCATATTTATTTATTATTTCTCTGAGCCATTTATTATTTTCCTGAGCCATTTTTTGGAAGGACGGTATAGAAATTGAATTATTATTTCTTGTTTACACAGTCAGACAGGTGTTATTGAATGGTTTGTCTTATCCATACATTGAATCCTTCCCAAGGACCTGGGATGCCAGAATTTTATTGTCATTGTTGTTATAGATATCGTCGCAGAATATAGGCTGTTCCCAGTAAAGCTGCTTTTTGTAATTGGCTGATGGTTATTTCTGTGGCCCCTATGGTGGTGAGGTGCTCTTCAAGGTCTTTTGGAACTGCACCCAGGGGGGCACCAATTACCACTGGGATTATTTGGGTCTTTTTCTGCCACAGCCTTTCAATTTCAATTTGTAGATCTTTGTATTTGGTTATTTTTTTCTATTTCTTTTTCTTCTATTCTGCTATCCCCTGGTATTGCTATGTCGATTATTTTGACTTGTTTTTCTTTCTTCTCAACTACAGTTATATCTGGTGTATTGTGTGGCAGATGTTTGTCTGTTTGTAGTCGGAAGTCCCATAATATTTCTACATCTTCATTTTCTTCAACTTTTTCAATTTTATGGTCCCACCAATGTTTGGCTACGGGTAGCTTGTATTTTTTGCAGATGTTCCAGTGTATCATCCCTGCTACCTTGTCATGCCTTTGTTTGTAGTCAGTCTGTGCGATCTTTTTACAACAGCTGATTAGGTGGTCCACTGTTTCATCTGCTTCTTTACAAAGGCGGCACTTGCTGTTTGTGGTGGATTTTTCGACTTTGGCTCTTATTGCATTTGTTTTTAGTTCCTGTTCTTGTGCAGCCAGTATTAAATAGGGGTGTGCATTTCGGGTTTTCAGTGATTCGGCTCGGGACCCGAGCCGAATCACCTTTGTTCTGTTCTGTGTCCGAATTTTGCTGACCCGAATCACCCCCGATTCGTTTCGGATTCGGATTTAATCCGAATCCGAATCCGAATCGATTCGGATCAGCAAAAAGGACCCTGGAGCCAAAAGAGTGGGGTGGGGTGGTAGTGCCTAATGGATGTAGGCTACCACCCAAATTTCAGGGGGATGGGACAAAGGGCTGATTTTTTGTGATTTTTTGAAGTTTTTGTGTCTTTGGGGCAGATGGGGGGGCAGAAAGTGTATCTGCCCCAAAAGAGTGGGGTGGGGTGGTAGTGCCCAATGGGTTTAGGCTGCCACCCCAATTTCAGGGGGGTGGGACAGAGTGCTGATTTTTTGTGAATTTCTGAGGATTTTCTTGGGTGCAGCAGAGTGAGTGATTGATTCATTCATTCATGCAACATATAGTACTCTCAACTCTAGATGACCCTAACACTCTCGCTTTTCTCTCACTCTCTCCTTAATTACTATGACGAGTATGGGAATGAATCAATCTAGCACTCTGCTCTGCTGCACCCAAGAAAACCCTCAGAAATTCACAAAAAATCAGCCCTCTGTCCCACCCCCCTGAAATTGGGGTGGCAGCCTACACCCATTAGGCACTACCATCCCACCCCACTCTTTTGGGGCAGATACACTTTCTGCCCCCCCATCTGCCCCAAAGACACAAAACCCTCAGAAATTCACAAAAAATCAGCCCTCTGTCCCACCCCCCTGAAATTTGGGTGGTAGCCTACACCCATTAGGCACTACCACCCCACCCCACTCTTTTGGGGCAGATACGCTTTCTGCCCCCAATCTGCCCCAAAGACACAAAAACTTCAAAAAATCACAAAAATCAGCCCTTTGTCCCATCCCCCTGAAATTTGGGTGGTAGCCTACACCCATTAGGCACTACCACCCCACCCCACTCTTTTGGGGCAGATACACTTTCTGTCCCCCCCATCTGCCCCAAAGACACAAAAACTTCAGTAATTCACAAAAAATCAGCCCTCTGTCCCTCCCACCCCCCTGAAATTGGGGTGGCAGCCTACACCCATTAGGCACTACCACCCCACCCCACTCTTTTGGGGCAGATACGCTTTCTGCCCCCAATCTGCCCCAAAGACACAAAAACTTCAGTAATTCACAAAAAATCAGCCCTCTGTCCCTCCCACCCCCCTGAAATTGGGGTGGCAGCCTACACCCATTAGGCACTACCACCCCACCCCACTCTTTTGGGGCAGATACACTTTCTGTCCCCCCCATCTGCCCCAAAGACACAAAAACTTCAGTAATTCACAAAAAATCAGCCCTCTGTCCCTCCCACCCCCCTGAAATTGGGGTGGCAGCCTACACCCATTAGGCACTACCACCCCACCCCACTCTTTTGGGGCAGATACACTTTCTGTCCCCCCCATCTGCCCCAAAGACACAAAAACTTCAGTAATTCACAAAAAATCAGCCCTCTGTCCCTCCCACCCCCCTGAAATTGGGGTGGCAGCCTACACCCATTAGGCACTACCACCCCACCCCACTCTTTTGGGGCAGATACACTTTCTGTCCCCCCCATCTGCCCCAAAGACACAAAAACTTCAGTAATTCACAAAAAATCAGCCCTCTGTCCCTCCCACCCCCCTGAAATTGGGGTGGCAGCCTACACCCATTAGGCACTACCACCCCACCCCACTCTTTTGGGGCAGATACACTTTCTGTCCCCCCCATCTGCCCCAAAGACACAAAAACTTCAGTAATTCACAAAAAATCAGCCCTCTGTCCCTCCCACCCCCCTGAAATTGGGGTGGCAGCCTACACCCATTAGGCACTACCACCCCACCCCACTCTTTTGGGGCAGATACACTTTCTGTCCCCCCCATCTGCCCCAAAGACACAAAAACTTCAGTAATTCACAAAAAATCAGCCCTCTGTCCCTCCCACCCCCCTGAAATTGGGGTGGCAGCCTACACCCATTAGGCACTACCACCCCACCCCACCCCACTCTGCTGCCCCATATCCCACTCTAAGTCCAGCAACAGTGCCCTGCCCTGAACCTCACCTCATCCAAACTTTTTTCGCCCACTACAGTCAACAGACAGGCACAGCCAGGAGGGAACACGCATAGCATGTGGAGGACGCACGCAAGACAACAACACTCCGCAAGTGGAGCAGCAAGTCTTGGCATGTTGTTGTTGCCCCCTCCTCGCCCACACAGCTTTGAAGAGTAACGGATGATGATGGCAGATAAGAAGAGAATGGCAGCACGCACGTGTCTCTGGACATTTCTTTTCCTGTCTGACTCTGTGGCATGAGATCGCCGCATCTATGTATCGGCAAGCACAATCTTCAAATAAAATGCTGTCAATCAACTCGCAAACATGACCCGATCTTCATTTGGAAACATAATGCAATGATGCATCTCCCCACACACATGCACAGGCACAGTGAATTGCACCTGTCCTGTCCTTTACCGGGCCCCACACGGACACACCACTCCACACCACATCACACAACAACACCACATACCACGAAGAGGTCTCTCTCTGCAACAAAGCAAGCTAGAATTTTTGCAGGCTTTTTCGGATTGCATCCCAATGCATGCCGCAGATACTGGGCAGAAAGACTGTGCAATCACATGATATGACATTACCACTAGTTCGGAGTCTAGAAGATGCCTTTATTCCCCTGTGTGTGTGCACTGTGCGGGTTTGCTGCTCAAGTCACTCACTCTGCAAGAGGGTTAGGGCTGAAAAGGGCTGTGTCGCCTCAGGTTGCAATGTGTGCTCTCTCTGTCTGCGTGAGACAGACATTTGTGTGAGGGCTGCACCAGCATCAAGCTCATCATTGGCAACACAGCTTTTTGGGGGGAGGGGAGGGGAGGGTGGGTGCATGTGTGTGTGTGTGCCGCTTCAGGCACAGCAGTAGTACTACTCCCATTGTGGCCAGAAAAAGCAGGCAGCAGCAGAGCAGACCATCTCACTCAGCGGCGGCGGCGACAACCTAATAGCTCAGTAGACCAAGGCAAACCACATATTTGGATTTGAACAGAGGAGAGCATGAAGATTAAGAAAGAAGTAAACTAGACATCACCTGACAAGCAAGCCGAAATCAGAAATAATTACATCGCATTGAGAAAAGCAGCAGACAGACCTTTTTTAGATTACAGCTTCAATGCAATTGTTCATGGGAGGAAGCAATGATGACAGTTTTAGCAGGCAAGCAGGCTAGCAATTAGCGGCAAGCCCACTCAGTGACAGTGTGTGTGACCCCCTCGCCAGGAGGCACAGGCCCATTGCACAGAGCCACTACTCTCCCCCAGGGATGTCCCTTCCAATCCTGACTGTGCCCCCCCCCACACGCACACGCAGCAGCCTGTCTCTGAGGTTGTGGATGGATGGTGCGCTGCCCTACGGCCCAGCCTTCAGCACTGGGCAAGTGGGTGCTCCCAGCATCGGGGGGGGGCCCACCACAGATTTCTTCTGCAGAGACAGCGACTACAGCTCCCATTGTCCCTAGTCTTGATGGTGGCCAGCCATCAGGACAGTGGGAAATGGGAGTTGTCATCTCTCTCTGCCACATCTGTGGTAACCCCTCCCTCATGCTGGGAGCACTCACCTGGCAGTCCACCATCCCAGGCTGACAGTGCAGCGGTGCCTGTGTATGCATGCGTGTCTGGATGTGCCAGCAGCACTAAGGGGCATGTTTTAGTGGCAGGGTGGGCTTAGAGGGATGGACTGTGACACATCTTCTGGCCGGGATGAACTGCCGTGGCGTGGGAGGCGCTACATAGGGGGGGTGACGCGAGTCACTCGCCCTCCACGGCCAGTTCGGGGTAGCCCAGCAGGGGGAGGTTGGCCTTCAAGAAGACGAGCTGCTCGACCAAATCAGCATCCAGGCGTGAGCGCAGAGGAGTCACCACGTCCCCGGCCATGGAGAACAACCTCTTGCTCGAGACGCTGGTTGGCGGGCAAGAGAGAAACCGGACAGCAACGGATGCCAAGTCCGGCCAGACTTTGCGACGCGTTGCCCAAAAGGGGAACGGCTCACTCTCCTCGTCTTCCGTCGCCTCCTCCAGGTACTGCAGAACAGTCTGCTCAGCACGGCTGGGGCGAGGGACAGGCTCCTCCCGTCTCCCAGGCATGAGACTAGCATAGCCCCTGAGCCACCGGGTGGTGGTTCGAGGTCGCACTGGCTGCTCTGCTGGTCCCACTGCTGGAGAAACCACGCCGCTGGACTGGGAAGAAGTGGGGGTGGTGGCAGTGCTGCTGCTGCTGCTGCTGGGGGTGGGATGTGCAGTGCCAGCCTGCGACCAAGACCCCTCCTCCTGGTCGTCTGCTGCACCTATCCCTAGCCTCCTTTCCTCTTCACGCTTCACGTGTTCGACCAGGAGGCCCCTCCACCTGGGCAGCTCGCCAGGAGGCACAGCGCTGCCCTTCATCCTTGGGTCACAAATGCATGCCAGGACATGCCATGCAGATGCGGCCCATGGTGTCTTGAGCCGCTCAACTACCCCAGTCCTCAACCGACCTGCCAGGGCAATCGCAACCCCAGTGGTCAGAGTGGTCTGGAGATCGCTCATTGCCTTCTCCAGGAGAATAGCAGTGGGCAAAGCCAGGCTCAGCGTGGCGGTCTGAGTACACAAGTCGTTCGTTGCAGAATAGAACGGCTCTAGTACTAAGACCAGCTCGCGGATCACCGGCCAGTCATCATAGAGAGACTTGCACAGATCCAAGCAACCACGCGTCCCCAGGCTGTTGAGTGCTCCCTCTTGCTCATGCATGCGCCGGAGCAAGAGAAAGGTGGAGTTCCACCGGGTAGGAACATCCTGGGGGATTTGGTGTTCGGGCAGGCCCAGCTCGATCTGTCTGGCCTTGAGCTGGCGCCTTGCCTTTTCACTCCGGTGGAAGTGGCCCGCTACCTGGCGGCAACGCTCCACCAGGGCGGCCACGGGAGCAGCAGGATCCTGACCTAAACTACTGGAAGAGCCCTGAACACGCTGGTGCTCCTTGGCCTTCTTCGGCGCCTCCTTGAGGCCAAGCGCACCCTTCACTACGAGGTTCAAGGTGTGCGCAGCGCAAGCGATGTTCACACCGTAAACCCGCCTAGCAGCCTTGGTGATGTTGGCTGCGTTGTCCGTCACCATGAAGCCCCGGCGGAGGGTTGGCTCCCCGGCCAGCCACGCCCCCACCTGCCGCTCCATGACGGCAGCCAACTCATCTGAAGTGTGGTCTGTGTCCATCGCCTCCACATGCAACACTGCCCAAGAAGGCGTGCATGCATGGGAGGAGCTGGATACAGCACCAGCAGCGCCAGATGTCCCCTCACCCCCATGCCCCCACCAATGGGCTGTCAGGGACATGAAGGCAGTGTGCAGCCCACTGCGGCTAGTCCAGATATCCACAGTGAAATGCACACTGGTGTTTGGCCCAGCTGCACGCAGCTTGGCCAACACGGCCCCCCTGCACGCACGGTACAGGGAGGGGACCACCCTCCTGCTGAAAGTGGTCCTTGAGGGGATCTTGTACTCCGGAGAAAGCAGCTGGAGCAGACGCCGGAAGCCGACATTGTCGACAATGGAGAACGGCTGGTCATCAAGAGCGATCATCTCACCAATGGCCCGAGTCAAGAGATGAGGCTTTGGACGATCAGACCACTTCCCAAGAGATTGCACCCACTGATGATCGGTCAGCTTTTCCTGCCTGTGGGCAGGAGCCGCTGGCCGCTTGCTACTGCTGCCACTACTACTGCTTCTGCTACCAGGTGAGGCACCGGGCCTACTGCCAGTGCCAGCAGAGGTCTCCACACCTGGGTGCCGCCGACGCATGTGCGACCACAGCCCCGAGGTTGTGAAGTGCATAGGGTCCTTGCCTCTGCTGACCAGTGCCTTGCAGTGGGTGCACACAGCATGGGTGGGATCACCAGGGCTAAGCTCAAAGTGATCCCAGACCACACTGCCAGACTCCCCAGCGACACGAGGTCGCTTTGTTGGTGGAACTTTTGCTGGTTCCTTCTCGGGCATACCACCACCAATGCCGTCAGCGCTGGCATGGGAAGGCCCAGGGGCAGGAGAAGATCTTCCCTCCTCCTGAGCCCCCTCAGATGCCAGACTGAGCCCCCCACCAACCCCCATAGTGACCGTTTGGGGGGTCCGCAAGGTGGATCTGGCTGGACTGCCAACCTCCTCCACCAGCACCACCTCCTCAGCTGCCACAGGAAGATCTTCTTCCCTGGCAATCTGGGAGGCCCCCCCCCCTTAAATCCTGCCTGGACGCAGGCCCTGGCATAGGGCCAGGCTGACCCAAGAAGAAGTCAAGCCTGCGCGCCGAAGCAGGGCCGGGGGTGACTTGGGGAGTAGGCCCCTCTTGCCGCCCCCTGCCACGACCAGCTGTAGGGAAGACAAGCCTCCCACTTACTTGCGCCCTCCCTTTTCCTGCTGTCCTCCCAACCATTGCTTTTTAAAACTTTTTTAAAAATTTCAAAATGTGAAGAAGGGGTAGTTGTCTCAGGGGGCAGCAGGTACTAGAGGGCCAGAAAAACAGTGGATGTGCTGCGGTGCCGGTGACTGCCTCCTTGCTTAGGGCTTGTTGTTGTTGGCACAAATGCTGCTGCTGCAAGATCCCAGTCAGAAGTTGCTTACGCCGTGCAATGAATGTGTATCACACGACACAGTCAGTCAGCCACAGAGGGACTGGGAGACAGTGGGAGCGAGTTACTTGATGCGCGATACAACAGAAGCAGGCTGTGCAACAAAAAAATGTAAAAATAAAAAATTAAGATACTAGCTCAGCTGCTGTGCTGTGCACAGGTGCAGGAGGAGTTATTTAAGGCTGGAGCCTTGCGCACACAGTGTGCAGTGCACTTAGTCAGTAGAAGTGAAAGTAAGTTTAGTTATATTATCTTTCTCTGACTGCTGGTCACTTTGAATGGAATAGACTGGAGAATTTATTTGTTGCAAGTAACTTGTGTTGTTGCTACTAATGTATCGAACGCACTCCACCACAGGGGAAAGTTACTCTCTCTGTGGTCTGAAAGTAGCACACAGTTACAAAAATGTTTCAAAAAATTATCTCTGTGTCAATTACACAGGCAAACAAGATGGAAAAGTAACTGTGGGCAGACTAGGCCCTTAAAAAATATTTCTGCAAAATACACAAAAGCAGCAACAGAAATATAAAGTTGCAGCACTACTAGGCCAGGCCACTCTTACAGTCTACTGCTACTCTACAGTTGAACCTCCTCCTAATAGCTAGCTACCGGGGAAGGTTACACACAATCCCTAGTTATTTAGAACCCTATTTATTTTAAACACTATTTAAAACCCAATCTTACAACTATCACAACACTTTAAAACCCTATTTATTTGAAACACTATTTATTTAAAACCCAATCTTACAACTATCACAACACTTTGAAACCCTATTTATTTAAAACACTATTTATTTAAAACCCAATCTTACAACAACTATCACACAACACTTATAGAGAAAAGTGAAAACCCCAAAAACCTAAAAACAGGGAAAAAATAATAAACCCCAAGCGCACAGTTAAAGAATGGAACACTACAGATTAGAACGCCGTGTGTGACGTGCGTGTGTCTGTGTGTTGTGTGCGTGTGTAAAATATAAAATGGCTGGGCCAATCTCACTCAGGTGTAGGCTTCTCCAACGCCGGGTCTCTGGCGTCCACCTCTGAGGGTCTGGTCTGGTGGCTGGTCACACAGGTGGGCCTGGAGTGCAGGCAGGCAGGCAGGCAGGCAGGCAGGCAGCAGGCACAGGCAGCAGTGACTCTCCGCAGAAAAAAATTGCCCAAAAAAGTGGTTTGGCAAAAAATAGGGTGGGGGGATTCAAAAGGAGAAAAAACACCCTCCTTTCCCACCAAGGGCTGCAGGCTGGCAATGCTTGCAGGCAGTCAGATGTTTAAAAAAAAATCTAAAATCTATTCCTCTTCTTCTCTTCACAAAAAAGGATTTAAAAAAAAATGGGAAGAGGAGGTTTGCTCTGCAAGGAAGAGGTTTCCTTCCAATCCTTTCCTTAAAAAAAATCTCCCCCTCTTCTAGCCCCAACAAGGATTAAAAAATGAGCAGAGGGTTTGCCTCTGCAAGGCAGAGGTTTCTTTAAAAAAAAATAAAAAATCTCACCCTCTTTTAATCCAGAAAAGGATTTTAAAAAATGGGAAGAGGAGGTTTGCTCTGCAAGGAAGAGGTTTCCTTAGAAAAAAAAATTCTCCCCCTCTTCTAGCCCCAACAAGGATTTAAAAATGAGCAGTGGGAAACCTCTGCAAGGCAGAGGTTTCTTTAAAAAAAATTTCCACCCTCTTCTCTCTTTATTTTAAAAATTGCTTAAATAAAGCAGAAAACCAACCAACAAGGCAGAGCACTGGCGTAAATGCAGAAAAACAGCACCCACAAAAATCCAAAATCAAAATGGAGGCAAGACTTACTAAGCAAGGCAGCAGATCTCTCTCTTGTGTCTCTTCTCCCACGCAAGGCAGCAGAAAGGAAGAAAATGGCTACTGGTGGCCCCTTAAATACCCTCCTGCAAAGCCCTCCAAAAATCACCCCCACCCTTGACCCTACCTCCACCTGTACCTGGCCAATGGGAGGGTGTGATTTACTATCCAAACCTTATTTGGTCATTTTCCTCTGCAGGTAGGAACTTTTATTTTCAATGGAGGTGAATGGGAAAATTTTTCTGCATTGAAGTCAATGGAGAAAAAAGGCGGGAAATTCAAAGAGCTGTCAGAATTAAAATGGAGGGGGAAGAAGAAGGCAATTCTGCAGCCACAAAATGGAGGCTGCAGACATGCCCACGGAGGTCCGAATCACCCGAATTTTTTTTCACGAAATCGGGGTGATTCGGATCGGGCACAGAAATTTTCGGAGGTGCGCAGTGGTGATTCGGATCGGCTCCGAATCACCCGAAATTCGTTGTTTCGGGCACAGAACGATCTGTGCCCGAAACGAAATGCACATCCCTAGTATTAAACCCTCTGTTTCTTTCTTCAAGTTGCCATTCTTAAGCCATTGCCAGGTCTTGGTGATGTCTGATTTTCCATTTATATTGTGCAAATATTGACCATGCAGGGGCTTATTTCTCCATTTTTCTGCTCGGTCCTTGACTTGTTCTTTCTTGTAGGCCTGCTTTATTTCATTGGTGTTGAATAGTTTTGCGTTATTGACCATTTGAAGTGCATCTTCTTCATTGTCCTTGATATATTCTTCAAGGCCTCTTTTCTCCTCCTCTACTGTTTGATGGACTTGCAGCATTCCTCTTCCACCTGAGCTGCGAGGGAGGTTTATTATTATTATTATTATTATTATTATTATTATTATTATTATTATTATTATACCACTCCTTTATTTTACCAAGAAAACCAGATGGATAGACAGAAGCCCTGATGACAAATATATAATTTGAGCCAGTAGTTAAATGTGTGAAGCCACCCCTGGGCCTTAACTCTGGTTAAACCCACCTCTAGGTGTAGGATGGCATTTGAAACACATCTAGGCATATGGAGTATGGCACAAAGGAATCTAGACTGAACAACTTCCAGGGGTTTGAAGTTGCAGGTGAAGCAGATCTGGACCCCATATAACATTCATGCCAATATTTTGGCCTGGTAGACCTTGACAGCCACTGTAATAAAATAATTACCTCTAGTGTGGAAAATTTTTAATATAGCAGATGCACTTCTCTGTGCACTTGCTGCAACATGTTCACATTGTGTACCCCACGTATCACTTGCATGGAAAACTATACCCAAGTACTTCTAGCTCCTAACCTGCTCAACCCTACTCCCATTAATTTGCCATTTGTGTTATTTTGATCTCTTGGCAAATTCCATAATCTTAGTCTTTGGGGTATTTATGACTAGGGACTCATCTTCACAGAACTGTGTGAGTTTTTGTAGTGCTCTCCTCATACCAACCAATGGCCTCATCATCGTCATAAAGTAGGATTGAGATGGGTCTGCCTGCTAGTTTAGGTGGATGGATGTTGGGATTATCCAGAAGGGGAATTTAAAAATTAATATGGAAATTAAACAGAAAAGGAGCAAGGATACATCCTTGCTTAACCCCCTTCCGCTTGGCTACAGGTTCAGACAGATGATCTATATTATTGCACTTTACTCTCAGTGAGGTGTTTTCATATAGCATACAGATGAGCAGGAGTAATTGTGGGTCTATGGATTTGTAAAAAAAAAAATAAGAAAAGCCGTGCTCTATCAGGCCCAAGGTGTATCTAGTCCAGCATCTTGTTTCCCACAGAGGCCCACCAGATGCTTCTGGGAAGCCCACAACCAGAGATAAAATCATGCCCCCCTCTTGCTGTTGCTCCCCTGCAACTGGTTGTTGAGATATGGTCACCATATCTCTAGTATTCCAAATATGGCTGCACCATAGATTTGTATATGGGCATTATAACAATAGTAGTTATATTGTTAATTTCCTTCCTAGTGATCCGTAGCACAATTTCAATCTTCCTCCAATCTGCCAGTAAACAACTGCCTCCAGCAGCAGCACCAGCAGCACTGCACATATGTTTGTCGGGGATGGCTGGGTGGGATAACACTGCTTGCCAGCATCCTAAAATGGCTGGGTGTATGCATGCTACATATGTAGGATGCTTCCTGCCACAGCTGAGCAGACCAAGAGAACCAGGTGCATGGGTGATACGGGGGAGCACTGGTTACTTTCTGCTTCAATGGAGAAAGACAAATGCTGGCACTGGCCTTTTCTATAACTGTCCCTACTTATTATCCCAATGAAGTAAATAAACAAATCCATAACTGGTACTATGACATGGTGATCACAGTACATGTCATATTACACTTGTTGCCCTCCCTAGCTGATAGATTAACTTTTTAATCTCAACAACAACAAAATAGTGTGAGGGGATCTCATAAGGTGGTAAGTGGATAGTCTAAACCTTCTGGTAACTTCTGCAAGGAAGCCAGCTCCTGATGTGTTGGCTTTTGCTAGATTCAGCATATGAGGTAAAGCAGAGGAATCAGATGCTGGACAAGAATGAGGTCACTCATGCAATCAAAAACTGAGGTCATTCACACAAGCGAAAACTGTGTTCTACCCATGTTTGGGAACTGTGTATACTCCCAATTTTTGGTTGTGCGGAAGCAAGATAAGAGGGAAAACTAGGTAAAGGTGATTGTGTGGAAGCAAGGTAGGAGGGAAAGCTACCCAGGTTTTCCTCTTACCTTGCTCCCACATAACTAAGAATTAGGAGCACACGCAGCTCTCAAACCCAGGTAGAACATAATTTTCACTTGTGTGGATGACATCTTAGTCTCCCTATCCCATATCACTGCCCAGGCTGTTATAGAACACCATTAAGAAGACATTTTATCTCTGTTTTCACTAGTATGGAATATAACATGGGCATATGGAGGCAGACATTTGACAACTATTCCAGTCTGAACTCAAGAATATTCCATTCATAACAAAATGAAGAAAATGTACAGTTCCTTCTATAAGGTCTATTCTGAAAGTGTTTCAATAATGAAAGGGTTCTGCTACCTCTTCCAATAAGGAGGAGGGTGCGGGGAGTGGGAAAGATGGCCATCTACCAGCTATGAGACAGCAAATCTTTGGCTGGAAAAGGTGCTGTGTTTATTTACGCAGTTTTACTGGTACATACACCCAAATACACATGCTTTCATGGAAATTCTGGCTATACAACTGTATTAACTTTGGCTGAAGACTTGAAACTATTTTCAGAAGCCTTCATAAATTTGCAGGAAGTACCTTTCCTCTTTTATTTATATTCAGTATTATTGTTAATTTTATGTATTAAAACAAATAAACAGAAATAGGGGTTTAACTTTGCTTTCACCAGCCCTTTGTGCTAAACAAGAAAGGGGAGGAAAGCATTTAAATTCAACTGTTCAAAAAGGCAGACCCTACAGCTTAAATGCTCTTTCTAGAGAAACCCCAGGATCCAGTGAGTCTCCTGTGAATCTTTCTGGCTTGCAGCATGGGCTACAGCAAAGTAAACAAACAGAGTAAAGTTAAGACAGCAAGTGTCCACTGAGAGATTCAGGTCTCGCTGTTGCTTTCATGAGTAATGAACTGGTTGACCACACAGACTTGGAAAAACCTGTGATGCACAAATCCACTGTGGGTTTCCAACCAGGCAGAGTACAGGATTATAGAGATTCATTTTGCAGGATTAGATGATCAATTAAAGAGGCTTTCAAGGGAGACTAATAATTTTTATTACGCCCCAAAAACCCACACAGAGAAATAGTTAACAACTCTTCTTTACTTCTAACCAGAAATCCACAGGGGCAGAAGTTTTAGTATGCAAGCTGATTCACAGGATACGTATGCAGGGCAATAGACAGTGCCCTTTCCCCACTTTGGGTGTTCAAGTCAGGTGTCACGGGACACCTTAATGAGCACAGATGCAATTCCCAGCAGCAGGTAAACATGGGCTCAGCTGAGAAACCATCTGTATCTGGGTACTTTTGCATTAACCTGGGTGGTCTCCAGCCCTTGGAAAAAAGGCACAGTTTCTGCTGAGAAGTAATGGAGTGGATGAACAGAATGAACACTGACAATCACTGTCACTTTTTAAAAGTGTACTAAATAACAAATCAGATTACAGAAATAAATGTACAAATACCTTTCAAGCCTAATATGCCCACAATGTTTTTTCCAATGAGCAATAATGAATGATCAGTTGCCCTTCAAATTAAATTGCCAATATTTTCCATTTCTTTGATGCTCTAAATCAGTCTTTTCGTCCCTCTCAATGACATCCAAGGATTTCCACAGCCTTTTCTGACTGATGTCATCCTAACTATGCTGCCAGTGAGGAACTCTTGATGGATAAAGATTTTGTTTGTTTGTTTTGAATTACTTATATCCTGCTTTCAACACTTTCAAAAAGCTGCTTTCAAAGCGGCTTCCAAAACAAAACAAAATTAAAAATTTAAAGCATGTCAATAAAAAATACAGCAGCACTGAAAACCAATATAAATAGTGTTTGAACAGCAGAGGTCAGCATTTTAAAAGTTTTCCATAGTAAAAACATGTTCAGCAATTGTCTAAAGATGAAAAGGAAGGATTTCTTGGAAGACAATTCCACAGCTGTGGTGCAACCACTGAGAAGACTTTGACTCTGGTGTCTGTCAGTGGTTGGCCAAAGAACAAAGCTGATCAAAGCTTTCAAAGCTGATCTTAGGGCTTCGGCAAGTTCATGCAGACCCAGATAATCTGGCCCTAGATGAAACTCTGACATTGAGGCGCTTCACACAAGTGGTGTGGTTTGTGGGGAGATTGAGCTTAGCCTGCTCTCCCCGCAGACGATCAAACAGGTACCCCTGGGTGACCGGATCGGCTGCCCACATGACTAGTGGCTCCATCATGGAGCCAGTGGGGGCTGTGGGGATCAGAGGCTGCTCGGCCCCTGGAAGTCCCAGGATGCCCTATGGGAGTGCGCGGGACATTCTAGGGCAGGGGTGTGCATGGAACTGGCTGGCCTGGTCCAGTTCGAGTCCGGACTGGACTCGAACCTGACAGACCAAGTTCGGTCTGGCTATATAGAAGCTATATGGGATATAGAAGCTGTTCTCATGATCAGGGGAAATTGGGCGAAGGGAGCCTTGCCCAATTTCCCCTGGTTGTCTGCTGCCACGGGAGCTGTGCGGCTCCCGGCAGCAAACCACAAAAACCACCCCTCCCCTTAAATGAGTTTAGCAGAGTGAGCGCTCCGCTAACCCCGTTTTGTTGACTGTGTGCTGCTGTGCTGCGGCTCCACGCCACGGCAACCCACAAGGAGACCCCTGCCGGGAGGTTGAAAAGAGCCAGCTGGCCCCCGACCCCCGCTGCCCTTGCTGGCTCCATGACGGAGCTGGCCTCCGTGAGGGTGGCTGATCTGGCCTCCTGGGGACGGCTCCCTGCCCGTGTGTGGGGAGAGCAGGCTAAGCCCACTCTCCCTGCACTACGCTGAACGGCGCTTCACACCAATCGTGGGAAGCACCTCATTGATTAAAACACGTATGCAAACAGAAGGTGTCCATCTAAATCAAACTGAATATATTAGACATGATGTATGGTTAATAATTGTTATGTTATTTCTACAGAACGACCAGTGCACATGGTGCGTTGCCGAGCATGTCCTGATGAACTGGCAATCTAAATAATAACAGTGAGATGTACAACAGGGGGTGGGGAGAAAGGGAGTGACCCTGGTAACCCAATAGACATGTGCAAATGATGATAACTAAGGGCGGGAACTAAGAGCTTAAGCCAAAGGCTTTATGGGAGTGGGTCAAGTTTTGAGGGTCACATTTCTGAAATAAGTTAGAAATTGTCACACCTTAAGATAACAATTTAGTCATTTATATTTTTGAAAAAACCCAGTACAGAAATACATATTTCCAGGACATAGGGCCATTACTAAAACTGGCATCTGCATAGCACCAGTTCAGATGATACCACCTCCATCCCACACAATTAAAAGGGGAATATTCAAGTGTGTGCCCATTGTGACAACTTTTGCAACATCCTCACACTCTCGCAGAACATCCCTTTATCGCAGATAAATTGCTCAACTTCAGTCTTCCTGCAGATGTTGGCCTACAGCTCCCATGTTCACTGACAATTGGTCACTGTGGCTGGGGATTATGGAAGTTGTAGTCCAAAAACAGCTGGGGGGGGGAGTTGGGCAGGGCTGCTTAATTGTGTGAGGGGAGCTCTTTGTCTGGACATCCAAAATACATACACTCAACATGCCAGTTTAAACTAGTATTT
Organism: Hemicordylus capensis; assembly: GCF_027244095.1. Taxonomy (NCBI): domain Eukaryota; kingdom Metazoa; phylum Chordata; class Lepidosauria; order Squamata; family Cordylidae; genus Hemicordylus; species Hemicordylus capensis. Next base: position 129,591,630 of record NC_069661.1, read on the forward strand.
GGAGATTGTGTAGAACAGTTCTTCCCACACAATAAATGGATCCTCCTGTTTAACTGACTGGAGGATATTGGGATGTCACAAAAGATGCCATGACAAGTATGGACTAAGTACAACCCCCCTTTTAACTGTGTGGACCAGGAAGGTATCATCTGAACAGGCCCATAATGAATTCTCCTATTTATACAGTATCATCATCATCATTATCATCGTCATGCCCTGTGTTTCCCTGACCCAACTCCACACCATGCTGGCAGAGATGGGGAAAGCACAAGATGATGATAGCATGGCAGAGTGTAATACTTCACATTACAGGTGAGAGGGAAGGAACTCAAGATAGGGATGCTGTTTTCAGCGGTAGCATTGAGTCCTTCAAAACATGTAGTTATATATTAATTCTGCAGAGGTTCAGGAAGCAATTTGCTGCCTTATGCTTAATTTTGGCTGGATCAGGCCTTTAATATTTCTTTGCATAAAATTGCACAGATGATTTTTACAATTTTATGTGATAGCATTTCATTTTGCAGAAATGTTAAATGGATTCTTATACAGTCCGATGTATTTTATACATGAATAATACAGTCTTTTTTCATAATATTATCCTCAGCCGAGTATAGCACAAGCTTGGATGAAAGACTCCCAACAGCTAATCCCAGTTCTGACGTTCTACTGGTTTGGGCTGCCGTTACTGCCGTTGGCAAGTTATAATTTTCCACTCAATTTGCCAAACTGTAAATGTAGCAGGAAGACAGTGATCATTTTGTCTTGCCTGAAAATGTAAGGAATCACAACATCAGCACAAGCTCATGGCTCACGTGCAAAAGAATCCGTAATTATAAGCAAGATACTTGAATATTTTCTGCATTAACACTTGATGGAATAATCCTCCTAATTCCAGCTGTAGGGGAAGATTGTATAAACATCTCTAATTTTCTTTTTGAGTGGAAAGAATTATATCAATGTGAAAGCTCTAAAAATGGTGAAAGCAATATAACATGGGCAGTTTATGTAGGAGACTTCAACTTAAAACATTTGTCAATTTTTACTCCTTCCTGGAATATTAGTGCATTCCTGCCAACAGACAACATTAACAAAAACTCTCAAAAGACTTTTCCCCCTCCCCTCTTAGGGAACAGGAGTCTGTTTTGCTGTGTTTTGATATGGTTCTCTTTTTTTGCATGCACAAGTCTCATTATTCCAAAATTCTCCTTTCTTCGTGGAAGACAACTGGAGTAGAACCCAAAGTATCATAGCAGAATAATACCTGGTAGAATCTATTCATCTCTATGAAGTGGGCAAGGGGGTCCAATTCTCTCAAGACAAAGGGACATGAGGATGAAAGTAGCTTAACCTTCCCCCAACACACTGTTTGGCCACATTCGGACATAATGTGAAATCATGATTAAATGGGGCAGAGGTTGGAATATGTGAATGTCCAAATGTGTGTAACCGTGGTTTCATAACAAAAGCAAACTTTGGTTTGCCTTGCTAAACTCCAGTTTGAACCTTCAGATTATAGTGAATTTTGCTGCTGCAACCTGAGATTTTTCGGTGGCAGCGTTATGTCCAAATGCGGATGCCACCATAACCGTGGTTTCATGAAGTTTCTGGAACTATAATCATAGAGAGGGTGGCCCAGACCACCTGAGATCAGTCTCAATCCATGCCTGTGGTGCTTCTCCTTGGCCATTTCTCAAAGCACTTGCCGCCCCCCCCCGCTTCACCAATGGTGGCAACATAAACAGGGCAACCCCATTAGATCACTAGGACAGAAACATATGGCAGGGCAGCAATACCCTAGGTCAGGTTTAAAGGACAGCCTTACTTGGGAATTCTTGAATGGCTTAGGTCAAATTTTTGCACAGTGATGTTGTGGAAGGAGGGCCCAGCCCCTTCCCTTGGGTGAACATATGCATACCCTAGGCTTACTCATGAGAAGGGTCGGACAGCAGAATAAACTTTTTCAACAGTGACAGGGGAGATTCCTCCTCTGTGATGATGATGGATGCTGTTCCTGAGTGGACCGCTAGCTCATGAGAATGTAAGGCCATGGGGATACCCCTTCACAACTCATGAGACCTCCACCTGCCAGAAATTGTGGTTGTGTGAGAAATTCCCCCTCCCTAGGGCTCTTATGAGGGTGGTGGTGCAATTGCTTTAAAGAGATTTGAATGCTCTTTCCCTGCCAAGGGTGGGCAAACCATTTTGAAAACACATGATCATGTTTGGCACACCCCCTTGAAGATTGTGGCCAATGTCTGCCATCCTGGAGATGTGCTGATAACTTGTCTGCAGTCTGGCGACACAAACGCTATGGACCTTGCTGGGATGAGGCCTCGGCAGCTAGAGATGTGCATGAACTGGTTCGGAAGCCCTTATACGGGTGTCCGAACTGGTTTGAATGTCCGGCGGTTCAGCCAGTTCCAAGGTGGGGAATATCTTTAAGGATGGGGGAGGGTTCTCTTACCCCTACCACCACATTTCCCTCACTGGTGCTGCCTTTTAAAACAGTTCTGTGGGGGGGCAGCGTATCTCCTTGCCTCCCCGATGCCTCCTTGGACTGGAAGTGGCCGGAAGTGCCTGTTGCACGTGCACAAATCGTGAGGCACTTTCCTCATTTGCAACAATGGGGGAACCTATGGAAACCCTACTTTCATGTCCACCACTTCAAAATAGCGTCAGAGCTGGCTTCGAAATGTGCAGCAGCTCCAGGGTGCAGCATTACAGAGCCATGATGTTGCACATCATGTAAACCATTGAAAATGTTATATAATTGCGAAGTGGCATTTTCCGTAGTAGTAGTAGTAGTAGTAGTAGTAGTAGTAGTAGTAGTAGTAGTAGTAACAGCAGCAGCTTTATCTGCATCATGCTACTCATCAGGTCCTCACTGAACTGACCAACTATGACTTCTGATGCAAACAGGGATTCCCACTCCATACACAAGGCCACACGATATTACACACAACTATTTGTAAACAATGGAAGCTGGCTTGGGCACCATGTACAATTGTTTTCTCATTAATGCCAGATAGTACTTTCTTCTGTAAATCAGTAGTAATTAGCAAGGGAAAGGGCTAGAATATCTTACTCTTCTTGGCCTCTTGGGTGGTTAAAGAGTGCTGTGAAATCTGACACAGCATCATAAATTCCAGCAAGAAATATGGCCTTGATTAAAGGCTCAGAAGAGTTTATTCAGTCGCTGTTCCTATTTTATATTTCTCACCAGGGAGATGCCCTCTCCTGAGTACATGAATATCGCTACCCGTTCTCCACCTCCCAGAGCAGTGACCAATTCCAAGGGCAATATGACCTTTGAAAGAGAGAGAGCCCTATGGTGTTTTTGTAATATTTGGTTTATTTACTAATGTACACGCAAAGCATAGGTAGAGGCAGGCAGAACAAGTACTCCTAGAAGACATGACATCTGTCACATCAGACTCCCAGACAGAGGCTTTGAACCCCCAAGGTGCCTTCACTCTCTCTGGACTGGTTGAGATGAACATGGGTCTTCAGCAGCTCCTACATGTGATAATGTTGGAGCCATTTAAACATTTTAACAGGGCTTTGTGGTGTGTGTAGAGGAGTGATTCAGATTCTCACCACTTACATGCAATTAAAGGATGTGCTGAGAATGCATCAGCATGTCCTTGACATTACTGTGCATAAGGACTGCTGTGGAATGATGTACATTTGAGCCAGCCCTCTGTCTCAAGACTCCTATTTGCTATTTGCTTTTCTCTCTTCATACAAAATCTCTCTCTCTCTCTCTCTCTCTCTCTCTCTCTCTCTCTCTCTCACACACACACACACACACACACACACACACACACACACACACACCCTTTAGGTAGGGAGGGGGTGGCATATCCTCCAAACTCTGATGCCTAACACTCAAGAGAAATCCCCAAATACTTCCCAACCATTAACTATCATTAAGGAAATATTCTTTGGTATACTAGGCTATTCAACAATAATCTACCTAACCAACGGAATGGCTGGTCAGCTGCTTTTGTTACAATACAATACATTGCACAGAGCAACTGGACACAGAGGTGTTATGTAGCTGTACAGCCCAGGTTTGAAATAACTCCTTTAATTAAAAGGGAAGGTCCCCAAAGAGCTGACTGGGGAAGGTTTATGGGGGAGGGTAGAGGAAAGAGCTTTCCCTTTGCCAACCATTATGACAGACATTCCAGTAGGAGACATTTCCTCTTGCTACTAAAAATATGAGATTGGTTAATGATTTACATTTTATGTTAAAGTCCAAGGCAGCTTTATGTTATTTTTATATAAATATTCTTAGCTATGTTAATTAAAAAATGTTGACTGATTTATATTTCAGTTTACAAAGCTTTATACCACAGTATTAACAACAAAACCTGGGTCTTTTTTGATCTCTGCTTCCACTCTGGTGAGTCAGTTTTTTCCATTGCTACTAGATCACCAGTGCATTTTTTTAAAAAATGTTGTTTTGATGGCTGAGGTGCTTCTGGGAACCTATAGCTTTGTTTCCTCTCCCTCTCCCTATCTTTCGGGAAAAATATTGTGCCTTCCCAAATTATTAAGGCTGCAATCCTATGCCTACTTACTTGGGAGTAAGTTCTGCTGAACATACATAAGAGCCAGAGTTATAGCAAGGTTGAAGGTGGCCCTGGGGTGAGATTGGAGGTGGCCCTCCCCTGCCACTACATACGTCGCCACCACCTGTCCACTGGCTAGCCAGCTGCTGACCTGCCTGACAGAGAGGTCATGCAACGACCTCACCTGGGAGGGCAGGTGGGCTGCAGGCAAGGCAGGAGCTTGGCCAGACGAGCAGCTGCCATTCTCCCCTCCACCGCACCACACATCCTAGTTTCAGTGAATGGAGACGCTGGGAGTGGGAGGACTTCCCCCAGCTGCATCCCAGGTTGCTCTGGGGCATGAGCTTGGGGCTGCTCTTGTTGGAGAAGCCACTGCGCTAACCATGGCTGTTCCTTCCCCCAGCTTGCTGCCAGAAATGGCGGTGGGATGGCGGGGCCAGGGAGAAGCTATATAACCTGGAGGTGATCTCCCAGACAATCGCCAGCCAAGGTTAAGTGAACCACAGGCTTGCGTAACTTCAGCTAAATGCTGGGTTTCAAAGTGGGGCTTGGAGTGGGTGTAGCGCTGGGAGTGACCTTGCTCCTGGTGCTTCACATGTGCAGCCTAACCCAGTCTGGGGTATCCTAGCCTGGGTTTGGCTGCACATGTGGATACCTGTACAGTCTGATGACATCACCGCATCAGTGTGAGCAAGCATGTCCTATGCCAGAGAGAAATCAGGCCTGCCCTGAAGGGACCGCTTCTTCTCTCTGGGATGAGGCAGCTCCATGCCTGGTGATGTAGCCAGTGCTGGGCCTGAGTGAGCAGCAAGTGCTGGGGGGAGGAGCAGGGAGGAGGGGGCAGCAGACAGCCCCTAGGCATTAGCAGCCTGTGTGCAGCCACACCACATGGCCATATTGTAGCTATGTGACGGTCATGTTGGAGATGTTAGGGAACTGTGGATGCTGTGCCATGGATCTCTCCAGAAGAGATTCTTCCTATGATTGAGAATGCTGGGAGCCCAGCATTCTTAGACATGGGGAAGTTCTGACAAAACACTGAGACTATTCACACGCATGTGCAAAACTAGGCTAAAGCAGCCCAGCACGGTTTTGCACACATGGCGGCAAACCCAGCTAAGTAGCCTCCCTTTAGAATGAGGTTAAAGGAGCAAGCGCTCCCTTAACCACATCTATTTGCTCAATGTGTCAACCACGGCTGCTTGGTCATGCTTTGCACACTTGGGCGGGGGGGGGAGTGCATTATTGGATGTCCGGGGAGCCAGGCCAGTGTGGTGGCACATCCCAGCCCCCCCAACCCTTGGAACTGCAGGGAGCAGCTGCTGGTCATCTGGGTGGGCAATCTGCCCAGGGAAGCCAGGATGATCATCTGTGGGAAGGGTAAATGTAACCCGCTCTCCCTGCAGACCACCAGGGAGCTCTTCTCACTGATCGTGAGAAGAGCTCCACTGTGATGGTGGGGAAGGGTTAAGAGCAGACTAGTGCAGTGGAAAGGGGTTCTGAGCATACTGCCTGGGGTCCTGTACTTGGGCAAAGCATCCACATTTCCTAACACCTGGACAAGACTACTGTGTCAATATGCATAGGATTGTTGCCTTAAGCTAGGAAGCCATCATATATATATTTTTAAATAATTGGAGAGGGGAGAAAATTGTGATCCAGAAACTGTGAAACTGAAAAACAGATCAGTATCTCTCTCTCTTTTATTATCAACTCCACCAGGAACATTTGTATAAACATAACAAAAGCTGTATTTATTTATCTAGGAACGTATATTCTGTCTGTTGGCTCTTAACGGGCCCCCAAGGCAGCTCCTACTTTGGTTGTCTCAGGTTTTAAAACAAATTGGAAATCACCAGTGGGGCTTGCTTCCCAATAAACATGTACAGGATAGGGCAGAAGGAAGCACTTACAGTAGCCCTTCAGATCTCTTACAATAATGGCTGTATTGTAGAAGATTCTGTAATTCAAACATTGAAGCTCTTCTCACGATCCGTGAGAAGAGCTTCTGTCAGATCTACAGGGAGATCTCCCGCTCTCCCCGCAGATGATCCTGCCCAGAGCCCTGGGCAGCCGGATCGGCCGCCCACATGACTGCCAGTTCTGTAATGGAGCCAGTAGGAGTGCTGGGGATCGGGGGCCAGCCGGCATCCTGGAGAGACCCCTGAGGCCGGGAGGTGGTCTCCTCATGCGTTGCTGCATGCTGTGGTGGCACCCGAGCAACAAAATGAGGTTAATGGCGTGCTCACTCCATTAACCTCATTCAAGGGGAGGGTGTCTTTGGCGGGCTAGCTGCCTTGGGAGCACGGGGCTCCCTTAGCCTGCTTTCCACCCATCATGGGAATAGCCTCATTATCTCAATCCCAGGAGAACTATCTGTGCCCCCAACACTTATCAGCGTCTCCCAGCATTCATTAAGCTGAGCAGTCAGCAGTTGCCATACTCAGATGAGCTTGAGTTCATGCTTTATCACTGCACTCTGGACTGGTTTGGTTGATAGTCTTACTGGTCCATCTTCATCACACGGGAAACACGTCTCTTCCCAGTGGGCCAACCCACTGTTGCCTGATTGCATAAGTGGCCGTTTGTATCAAGCATGGAGAGGTGGTCTGGATTAACTATGCATCTACCCTCATTTTTAGGTGGCAATGGGACAGAGGACTAGATGAGGGTGGGGGGAGACATACATGCCGATGCTATTTTCTCAGGACGGGTTGGCAAATGTATCACCCCTCTAATAAGTACACGGCAACAAACTGAATTCAGGCTGGGCCTACGCAGCAGACACTGAACTTCATGGGACAAAATCAATGGGATGTTAACTAGGGATGTGCATGAACAAGTTTGTGCATTCCTGAGAGGCGCGGGGGGCGGGTACCTTTAAGGAGCAGATAGGATGCCCAACCCCACCCCTTCCATTTTCCCCTCACCAGCGCTTTCTCCAAAAATGCTGGCATGGGGCTGCTACATACCTCTTTGCAACCCTGGTCAGCATCGTACCAGGACTAGCATGTGCTAGTCAGATGACCATCACATGCCAGGGTTTTTGGAGATAGCACTGGCGGGGGGGGAAGCAGTGGCGGGGATGGGCATCCTCCCTGCTACTGAAAGCTAACTCCCTGCCTCTGAACTGGTCCAAATGCCAGACCACCAGACCAGTTCGGCGGCCCGTAAAAGTACCTCTGAACCAGTTTGTGCACATCCCTAATGTTAGCCCTATTCAACTATTGAGCCTGCTCTCACAACCATATGGGGTGAGCTGGAGGAAGGCATGCTCCTTCTCATGCCTCCCAGATGACCAGAGCCTCCTTTTGGCTCTGCAATTTGCATATCCTTATGAACACTGCAGTGGTGATCTCCAGTGCTGATATCAGGAGCTGTGGGCTTTAGCTATTCCACAATGAGGCTATTCCCACGATCAGCAAAAATCAGGCTAGGGAAGCCTCACCTGATTTCTCCTGATTGTGTTTAGCAACAGGAGCCACACAGCTCCCGGGGAAGGCTCGGCGGCAAGCCCTCTTACAGAGCCTGCCGCTAAACCCAGGTTTCGGGCATAAGAGCAAAAGCAGGTTCCTTGATTGTGTGTCATTGCAGCACAGCTCAGCGCCACACTGACCCATGAGTAGCCTCCCAACTGGGAGTCTACAACAAGTCTTTCAGTATCGGGAGGCTTCCCAAAGGGCACCCCACACTCTTGATGTGCCTGATGGGACTTCCAGGGGCCAGGAGACTCATAAACCCCACCGCCCTGACCGGCTCCGTGATGGAGCTGGTAATCATCTGGGCGGCTGATCCGGCCACCCAGGGAGGGCTCCCTGATCATCTTTGAGGAGAGCAGATCAAACCTGCTCTCACCAAAAAACCCCTTTAGGCTTATCACACTGCTCGTGTGAAGAGCCTCACAGTGTTGTGTGAGCAATGGATAGATGGCCTTCAGTATTGCAGCAGCTCTATTCTGCCTGGTCCCTGCAAGCCACAGGACTGTATGATCAACATGGCCACTAGTTGCCCAGTTACAGTTTAAAATGGTGCACAGCACAAACGACCAAAACAGAAGGTAGCTTGGGCTCCATTTTTATCCTACCTCACTTTTAACCTGGATAGCAGATGTGGGCTACCCAGGTTCAGAGCTGCTGGGCAGGGAAGATTCCCAGTGACCCAGACAACCACAGATTCCTAGATTAACCCTCTCCTACCCAGGAATCTCTGGTTGCGAGAATAGGCTTATTATGTATGATAGCCTCAGCTATCTGAAGTCCGGGAAACTGATCTAAGGTATGGAAGGTTCCAAGGGTATTGACACTGCCATATTTTATATAGCTAAAGTAGGGAAAAGTGAAAAGCAGAAGGGTTCTAGGATGTGTGGCAGACATTTAAACTTTTCTCACCACAGTTTCTGTGATTCGATGATGATGATGATGATGATGATCAATTAGATTTAAGAATGACATTAGGAATGAGACGGTGTAAGACAATGAGGACCTCAGTACAGAGGTTCTGGGACCATTGAGGGAACTGCTGGCCCGCTTTCTGATTCACTTCAGTGCCACCGCCACAGATAGCCAAGAATGATAAGGCAGTGACTAGCTCAGGTGATAAAAGGGGTCAATAGAGTTCCTCTTGGTAGCTTCTGACTCTGTCCTGGCTTCTCAGTCCAAGTAACTTTTTGCCCAAGTTCAGACTTTGACTGCTTTTTGAGTTGACTGTTAGTACCTGATTGCCTCCAGACCACCAGCCTGATGCTGCTAAGCTTGCCAGCTCCCTTGAGACCTACAGACCCCAACATATAGGGAAGACAGCCCTGGAGCGCATGAGTGGCACTTGTGGGAGCAATGGGTAAAGCTTAGTGGGATTTTTTTTTAAAGATATCAATATTCTCCTTTTCTGTTCTCCAGGGAAGGATTGCTATCCGTTTCCCCAAATGTTTTCATAATAAACTATGCTTTCATTGGTGTCTGCCTCTGCTATTCTTCCATGCAAAAAGAGAAAGAAAGGTACTGTGGTTGGAAGAACATACTGTACTAGAAAAGGGGTAGTTTAAAATGTAGAATGAAGAAGGCAGCTGGGGATGAGCCCTGTAGAAAATAGTTTCACCCACTCTGACTGCCAGTTCTTTGCTCTGAGATTTAATTCCATCCCTTGGAAACCTGGGGGAGGCGAAAACCCTAAAATCTCAAGTCAAACCCTGAGATCTGGCAACCTTCTTTCATAAGTGTGATGAGAGTGAACCCTCTGTTTGTTCAGTTCCCATTTTATTTTGCAAGATAAAATTAAGGAACATAACTAAACATCCCAGAAATGCAAAAGGAATAGATTTGCAAGCCTCAGCATCCGCAGGAAGGAGGTTGCTTTTCCCCTCCCTTCATGTGTAGTTTGCCACCACAGGTATTTTTGCCTACCTCTGCGTCCCCTGTTTAAACCTAGAGCAGCACGCTCAGCTCTGGCTGAACATGTCGTTGCTGTAGCAATCCTGCTCCACCTCACATTTTTCTGGCAAGTCCCAGAAACAGTCAGCCTAAGCTGCCTCTCTGCAACTCTACTATCTGTCAGAAGGAAACAGTCTCAAGATGTCTCTCTGAGGTTCTCTTAAAAGAAAATAACATGGGCAATTACTTAGGCCATTTAAGTGCAACGTTAAATATTTGCTTCACTTTGAAAAACATCCAAGATGGCAGAACTTTAAGAACCTTCACATACACAACCCTACAAGAGATAGCTGGGCCATCATATCCTTTTGGGTGGAAAATCTCTCTCGTTGTATCCCATAGTTTTAAAGGTATGGTAAAGTGTGCCCTCAAGTCGATTTCGACTCCTGGTGCCCACAGAGCCCTGTGGTTTTCTTTGGTAGAATACAGGAGGGGTTTACCATTGCCTCCTCCCACACAGTATGAGATGATGCCTTTGAGCATCTTCCTGTATCGGTGCTGCCCGATATAGGTGTCTCCCATAGTCTGGGAAACATATCAGTGGGGATTGTTAGTCAAGCATTTCCCTGCTGTGCCACTCCCATAGTTTTACCTCCTACATATTTGTGGTGTTGTTATAATGTATAATCATACTGCTGACATGTAGCTAGGGGAGAGGAGGCCCATATTCGCCCTTCTCCCTGGTGGCGCCTTGGAGTGAGGGAGATAATGAAGAAAATAGGGAGGGGTGGAGCTGGGGGGCTCTCAGGAGCTTGGGGGCCCTTTGAACCCATTAATTCAATTATAGCTACACCCCTGTCATAGTCTGTGTAGAGTGTGTTGGCCAGGATTGATTGTTCCGCTTCATTTGAACACCACTACCACAACTGTTCTGCAGTTACTAATACAGAGTCTTAAATGTTAGTCTTCATGTAAAGTGGGTACTTCTGATTACTCCTATCATACTCAATGTAGAAATACAGTAGCATTATCTGCCCCAGCTAGCTAGAAGGAGGCAATCCAGAGCAATGAATCTTATAGTAACTGAGCAGACAGTCTCCTTTATGGGTGCTTATTTGAGATTCACAGACTCTTTTAATTATTTAACATTTATTTTGCATGGCACACCAGTATTTAACTCATGACACACAGTTTGGAAATTATTGATTGAGACTCAACACCTTTGGGACACTTTATTTTATGTTGCCCTAACCTGCAAACATACAGTTTTAGGAAACTTCAGTTTACTATCCTATGTACCCTTACTCAGCAATGGGACTTACTTCTGAAGAAATATGCATAGCATCAAGATGTTTGTTGATTAATCATCTGCCTTTTGACTGTTTAATACTGCATTCCTATGCAGGCTTATCTGGGAGTCTTACCAAATTCAATGGGATCTTACTTCTAGGGATGTGTAGGAACTGGTTTGAAGGCCCTTTTATGGGCTTCCGAACCGGTTCAAACCCTGGCTGGTTTGAGGGTTCGATGGTGGGTGGGGTGGCTTCAAGGGTGGGGGAGGATGCACTTACACCCCCCCTCGCATTTTCCTCACCAGCACATGATTCCCTAAAAGCCTGTCGGGGTGGTGGCATACCTCCCTGCCACCCCGTTCCAATGTTGTCCATAAGCAACCAGAAGAAGTAGCTGTAACTAATTCAGTTGCTAGAGCCGAAGGATGTTCAACATTTTCTTAAAAATTTCTCTGTTACCCTAAGTAATTTACATCTAAACCTCGCCAAATCCAAGAACTAAATTCTTTCTGCAGTTTTTCTTCTGCCTACCTCCTCAAATCTGTCTTAGTACATTATAATGATGCTATTCTTTCTTCTCCCCCACTTTCCCCCCTTAAAAAAAGCCTCATTTATGTGCTTGTCTGCCTATCTAAGGTCCCGTCAAGAATAAAATAATGGCAAGTCAATAAAGCCAGAATCCTGGCATAAATAAAATGTGTTCCTTCTTCATCTTGTCTATGTGGCAGCTGGAGAAAAGACAGCTCAAATACAGAACAAACAACTCCGAGCAAGTCAAATCAAAATGGGTAACCAAAATAATCACTGTGGTTGTTGGTAGAATTCGATGGCAGGGATAATATTTGCTTTTTTAATGCAAAGACTCTGTACAAATTATATCATCCTGTTATATCATCCTGCACAAATTATATCATCCTTGTGGTAAATTGTGACACTATGTGGTAAATAATCTGCAATTGTCAGGTCAACCAGGCAATCCAGAAACTCTCAGTAATACAGCGCCAAGTCACTTTATTGGTCTACTTCCCAAGTAGAAAAACCATGTGCACATTTACCATAACAGAGGTAAATACATAAGATAGTGACTGCAATACAGAGCAAGGATACACCAGTACAGAGAGAGCAGTCTAACAGAACTTCCCCACTAACTGCAATGGGGAAGTGGCTTTTTTTTTTTACTCCCTCCCCTTCCCCAGGAAGCTGTCTGTGCCACCCAGAAATATGTCCCTGAGGGCTGTGCAGCCTTCGGTCCACCCTTGATCTGTATGTCAGCCACTATTGCCAGCCAGACAACTGCTTGCCCCTGGTATTCCCTGTTTGTAGGACGTAGGCTCTCCTTCCAACCACTTCCCCCCAACAGCTTCCTAAATAATATATAACTGTGAGTCAGTGGCCAACCAGCCGCCTAAGAGGCTCTTCTCTCTGATAATAAAGTACAGTACTAGCTCTGTAATGCCACACAATGGAACAATTGTTTGGTTTGTTCACATGTGAATGTTGCTTAAGTATAAAAACACAAACTCTCCCCTCTGAAGTGATTTGCAATCACATCATCTAGCACTGCTGAAGACTAGCACTCTATCGATTGTGCTATTAGTAACTGAAAATGCAGCTCTTGGGGTTGATGAAATATATTTTAAGGTCTGTAGAAGGAATATTTTGAAGACAGAGGCATAGCTGAATAAGATTTCTGCTAGATGGTGGTGGTGTTTCAGTGTCCTTCTTGCCCTGCCCCATGACTAACAAAACCCAAATAGATTATGCAAGACAATAAACATTTCTAGATTTAAATATGCAAATAAGGGGAATCATGCGCATTTGTACAACAGGTATAATTTAAACAAGTTGCAGAATTTAGCTTCCTTTGGCACAACATTTGGATTGCCTGGGTGTTGAATTCTAATTCCTTTAGTGCAGAGTATACACAGCCCTGATTGAACTAGCCAGTATTCATTTGCACTGTCTGCCAGAGATTTATTTTCCCGCTCCCGCTCCCGCTCCCACAACACTAGAACCAGGGTCATCTCATGAAACTTTTGGCCAGGAAATTTAGGACCAACAAAGGGAAGTACTTTTTTACACAGCACATAATTAATCTATGGAATTTTCTGTTACAGATGTGGTTATGGCCACTAGCTTGGAGGGCTTTAAAGGGGCTTAGACAAATTCATGGAGGACAGGTCTATCAATGGCTACAGCCTCTAAATAGGAAGTTGTCCCTAGCAAATAAGTGCTGCTGGGGAGCAACAGCAAGAGAGAAGGCATGCCCTCACCTCTTGCCTGTGGGCTTATTTATGATATACCACTTGACTCCAGAGGCTTCAGGCAGTTCACAAAAACAAACAAGAACATCTATTAAAACAAGAATTAAAACTCTAACACATTCAAAAATTACAGCAATTAAAAAATCTAAACAATTAAAAATGTAAAACTCAGAAATTACTAAAAGCCTGAATTTAAAAAAAAAGTGTCTTAAGGGCTCTTTTGAAGGCTGGTAAAGATGTTAAACCACAAATGTCTATAGGGAGTGCACTCCACAGCCTAGGAGCGACTACAAAGAAGGCCCACTCCTGAATCACCGCCAGATGAGCTGGCAGTATATGGAGATGGACCTCTCTCGATTATCTTGATGTGCAGTGGTGATCACGTAGAAGGAGGTGCTCTCCCAGGTAACCCGGCCCTAAGCCATTGATAATTTTACAGAGGCATCTGGTGGGCCATTGTGCGAAACAGGATGCTGGACTAGAAAGGTTTTGGGCCTGATCCAGCAAGGCTGTTCTTATGTCTATATTTTTCTAGGTCTGGTTCAAGGTGGTTCACATCATGTGCCCTGGACCCTTGCCCTTCATGGCTAGTAAAATCTGCCAGGGAAGGAACAGGTATGTGGTTGGAGCCAATTATTAATGCTTCATTAAGGGAGGGCAAGATGCCATCGAGCCTCAAGCAGGTTGTCGTAAGACCACTATTAAAAAAGCCCTCCTTTGATTCCACCAACTTTGATAACTATTGGGGTGTTTCAAATCTTTCCCTTTTAAGTAAAGTGATAGAGTGTATGGTGTTGGTACAGCTGCAAAGGGTATTGGATGATACAGATTATCTGGACCATTTTCAATCAGCTTTTCACCCTGGGTTTGGGACTGAAACTGCCCTGGTGGATAACGTACACCTGGAACTAGACAGGGGGAGTGTGTCCTTGTTGGTTCTGCTGGACCTCTCAGCAGCATTTGATACTATCATCCATGGTATTCTTCTGGACCACCACTCAAGTATAGGGATTGTGGGTGGTGCATTGGAATGGTTCTGGTCCTTTCCTGTGAGGAGGGTCCAGAAGGTGGTGCTGGGGGACTTCTGCTCAACAACTTGGCCTTTGGCCTATGGAGTCCCACAAGGAGAGGAGAGTTGGTCTTGTGGTAGCAAGCATGACTTGTCCCCTTAGCTAAGCAGGGACCACCCTGGTTGCATTTGAATGGGAGACTACATGTGAACACTGTAAAATATTCCCCTCAGGGGATGGAGCCACTCTGGGAAGAGTATCTAGGTTCCAAGTTCCCTCCCTGGCATCTCCAAGATAGGGCTGAGAGAGATTCCTACCTGCAACCTTGGAGAAGCCGCTGCCTGTCTATGTAGACAATACTGAGCTAGAGAGACCAATGGTCTGGCTTGGTATATGGCAGCTTCCTGTGTTCCTATGCTCTGTATTGTCCCCCATGCTGTTTAACATCTACATGACACCGCTGGGAGAGTTCATCAGGGGGTTTGGACTGAAGTGTTATCAATATGCAGATGACACTTAGCTCTACCTTTCCCTGGCATCAGATCCTAGGGAAGCAGTGGATGTATTGAACTGTGCTGACTGTGGGCTAGCAAACTGAGGTTAAATCCAGACAAGATGGAGGACTGTTAGTCAGTAGAAAAGCCAATCAGGATAGGTGATTCAAGCAACTCTGGATGGGGTTGTACTCCCCTTGAATGAGCAGATGCACAGCTTGGGGATGTTGTTGGACCTGGCTCTGCTTTTTCCCCCTGTGCCACTGCATCAGGTGAAGGCAGCGGCACAGCTTTGGCTAGTGTGCCAACTGTGTCCCTTTCTCAAGAAGGCAGATCTGGCCACAATTACCCATGCCTTAGTCATGTTGCAGTTGGATTACTGCAATGCGCTTTATGTGGGGCTGCCCTTGAAGAATATTCAGAAACTTCAGTTGGTGCAGAATGCAGCCGCCAGGGTTCTCTCTGGAACTGCTCACTCAGAGCATATTACACCTATTTTGAAAGAGCTGCACCAGCTGCCAATTTGTTTCCAGATCCAATTCAAGGTGCTTGTTGTTACCTTTAAAGCCCTTAATGGTTTTGGGCCTAGAGAAGGACCGTCTGGCAGTCTGCTTCCAAGGATTCCTTCCTGCCAGTCAAGGTCATCAGGGGGGGCCTTTGCTCACTGTGCCGACTTTGAGAGAGGCTAAAATGTCGTGCACTCAGGACAGGGCCTTCTCTGTTGTTGCGCCCAGGCTCTGGAATACTCTTCCAGTGAATGTCTGCTCTTTGACATTTGTAGCTGCATTTAAAAAACAACTAAAGACCTTTTTATTTGTTCAGCCCCTTAGGGGCTGCCAGGTCTCTCAGCTCCTCTGTTTTTATAGTCTTTTTTATACTGGTTGGGTTGTGTGTGTGTGTGCGTGTGTGTGTGTGTGTTATAGTTTCTATTGTTTAACTGATTTGATATGTGATTTCAATGGAATTTCACTGCATTTTAACTTGTATAAACCGCCTTGGGATGCTATATGAAAGGCAGCATAAAAACTGAAAAATAAATAAAATAAATTTAGTACTTTATAAACTATAAAGTACTAAATGGCCAGGGCTAGTGTGTTTGTGGGCAACATTTCTCTAACCTGAACCTGCCCATCAACTTTCCAAGTTAATGTAATGCTCCACTTCTTAATGCCCAGGCAATAATGTAACACAACTACCAAGTTTATATCCTGAAACCCTCTCACCCACCCCCCTCCCAAAGTGCAGCCTGGGCAACATGCACAAGCATACGTGCTTTGTGATACATTCCCCATCATTAAGAGTAGAGGATTTTAAAACAAAAACAAACAACTTTCTACCTTTATAGTAGTTTTTCCACATCA
Organism: Hemicordylus capensis; assembly: GCF_027244095.1. Lineage (NCBI taxonomy): Eukaryota > Metazoa > Chordata > Lepidosauria > Squamata > Cordylidae > Hemicordylus > Hemicordylus capensis. The sequence continues at coordinate 129,607,994 of NC_069661.1, forward strand.
AATTGCTAACAGAAGAAGCCGAATCTTTATGCACTAGAGAAGGTTTTTTTTGGTGGGGGGGCATGCTCTAGGGTTTGGAGGACAGCTTCCCCACAGCACTGATCAGGTTCATAGATCTCCTCATCATCCTACTCAAGTGAGTAAACCCTAGCGAACACACCCTATACTTCCCTGAAGTGAGACATTGATGGGCCATGGTGGGCAAGTGATTTTTCATGGAGGCTTCTCTGCCATGACTGATCTTTTGCTTGAGGAACTCCGGATGCATTTTTAAGAAAGCTCCTTGGAACAAAGCTTGGAAACTACTAACTTAGAATAATATTACTGTTTGCATACTTTGAAAAAAACAATTCAGGAAAGATCCAATTAACTGCATTTTCTGAGGCCTTCCCAGCTGTAGTCTGGTGTTGTAACTTCCTCTCCAAACATACCCCACTAGGAGCATAAAAGCATTTCTTGTCAGCAAAGGTGTTCCAATTGCTACCTTTTGTTTACATAAATAAAGCTACATCCACCACAATTTTCAGGAGAATGATATTACTCTTGTTTATCTCCCAGAAATGTGCCTCCCCATTAGGGCTGATGAAATCCTATCAACATCCTTGAAGAATTCTTCAGACTCAGTTTTGTGGTTAGAAGTACTGCAAATGCTAACTTGTTAACTTACTCTTATATTAAAGTAAGAAAAGTAAGAAGCCAAGCGGTGTGTATGTTTGGGGTGGGGAGTGGGGAGATTTTAGCTAGATGAGTATTCGCTTCTGGGATGTTTCACCTTCAGCTTTCTGGGAATATCTGAAATCAAGCAAATGTATTTAAGAGAAATCCATGACCAGAGCACCGCAAAAATAAAACAAAAACTCCACTCAGTTCCATTTCACAGAGTAGGTTGTTTAGTTTCTCTCTTGCTCTTGTACTTTTTGTTGTAAGAAAATAGTTACCTTAGCTATGGCACTAACAACACATGCTATTAATGGGAGATCAAGGGAGTGTGTGAGAGAGAGGAGGGGGTGCATTTGGACAGCATGAAACCTCAAGTAGACAAAGCTGTGGGTAATCTGTGAAGCTGGGAATCATGCTGCAGATGACTGACTAACAGCAGTCTGGCAACCTCTGGCTTCTGGGCAGAGGACCGCCTCCCTCTTCCTAGTCTATCCAGGCTACATCCCAGCAAACTCCGTTCTGCTCACATCGCCAGACTGTGGACAAGGCATCAGCATGCTAGTGAAGCTGTAACCATTGGCTGCAATGTTAGAGGGGGCATGCTCAGTGTGATCATGCTTTTTCGGCAGTGTTTGGCAGGGCAAAGACATTTTAACCCTTTCCTCACACCACTGTCTTCTGCAGTTGGGGAGGAAGGGTCGTGGCCCCACTCTTCCCTCCCCTGGGAAGAGAGGATTGGGCCCCTCTTTTCCCACTTGTACTGGTTAAAGGTAGACTGCATACACAATCCCTCTACTTTTTCTAATATGTTTGCAGAATGAGTTTGTGACACACCCACCCCAGCCGACTCTCCAGCAGATATGTCAGGAGACACATGCCCCCCCCCCATTTCTCCAGAGATTTCTATTTTTTCCTCCCTCCAGGCCCCCATTCTGATTTATTTTTATTATCCCATGTATGAGTGCTGATGGATGGATGGATGGATGGATAGGATGAGACTGCTAGGAATAGGCTGAGATTACTTAGGATTTGCCCCATCAATTTTTGGTAGTATTGTTCTATTTTTTGTACAAGTTGGTAGGGGAAGGGGGGCCCATACCCTTCCCCTGGGTGCAAGCATGTTTGGTCTTGGCCAAACCTCATGAGAAGAACTGTCCATCTAGAGCAGGATTCATCTTGTGCGATGAAGAATGGTCCAGAGCAGACCACCCTCTCATGAGAGTGCCTGGCCATGTAGACATGCATGCGGGCTGAAGGGCTTTTACTGCCTGGCCCAGTTGACAGTTCCACCAAACCTCGGCAACATCCCTTCCAGTCCAGGCAACTGCCAGGAACCGAGAACATAAGTTCCCCTTAAAAGAGTCTGGTCTCCCCACAACACATCTCCATTTTCAATTTAGTTTTTCATGGTCACCTGGCTAGCCAGGGCCATTCTAATCTATGGGTATCCCATCCCAGAGTGCCCCATGGTGGCTGGTTTGCATTTGCCGCAGCGTTGGGCCCAGCCAATACCGATTAGCCTGGGACATAGGCTTTATGCCCTGGCTCTCCTTGTTTGCCCAGCCAACCCGAAACTGCTCAAAAAACCAAAGCAGCCTCGCCTACTTGAGGTCTGGAAAGGTTGGGTGAGAGAGGGGAAGGTGCAGAGTATGCATTCTATTGTTAATCAGTGCTGCCAGGAGCCCCACAACAGCAGGCCCCCCTATAGTTGGAAGGCTTACCTCATGAGAGTGCATTCAAACAGAAAACTGAGACACTTTGGTGTTTCTGTATTCTCCGGTGGACTGGTCCTATCATGAGAAGGCTAACCCGTCAGCCGGGAAGCCAGCACAAGGATGAGAGTGTGTTGGGTCTTTCACACTGCTTTGCTCAGGACTGCTAGCTTGGTGGCACCCTTGGTTACAGTGAACCAAACCCCATACTCCTTTGCCTGCCTTAATATGCATATCCCCTCCTAGGAAGTCAATAAAATCTGTTCCTGGAGTACCAGATGACCAGCCCTGGCCCTTTGGTAGCCAGGCAACCGGTGTCTTCCTCCAGGATTGTCAGGCATCTCCCTCAGTGTTGTTCTCCCCGCCCGCACACCTTTTTGCACATTAAGACCAAAGAAACTACACTCCATTGATAGGGCCTAGATCGGGTGTTAGATTGGGTGTTAGTGATGCCTTGCACGTGTGCCTATTCTCCTTTTATTTAAAGCATGCTTTCCCCAATGCCATTCCATCCCTTTAAATGTGTGTGTGTGGGGGGGGGTTTAAAAATGGCTGCCAAAACAAAAATGCCTCACAGAGGCCATTTGCACATGTGCGGCGGCCGCCATTTTGACTGCCATGCTGTTTTAGGAAGGCTCGAACGAGCCAAAAAAACTGGCCTAAAAGGCCCAAGAGGGCAGCATTTTGAAGGCTGGCGAGGGAAGGGGGAATCTCCATGCACCGCCCCCCTCACCGCCTCGACAATCACTTTTAAGGTAAATTTTTTAAAAACTTGAAAAAGTTTGCAAATCCCCCCCACCCCGGACCGAACCAAACCCGGGGAGGGGGGCATGGTTCGAGGCCGGTACAGCCAGTTTTGTGCACATCCCTAATTTCTGTATGGCTTGCTCTGCTTCCAGGTTCATCCGCCTTACTCTAAGCTACCAGGTACAGGTTCTGCTGTAAGCCAACTACACCCTTCTTCACCTGCCCCTGAGAACTTGGCTTCCTAGAGGCAGTTCAAGTTCAGTTTAGATTTGAACTGAACCAGGCAAAGTGGTTTTGTGCACACCCCTAACCCTGAGAGAAAAGAGTTAACAAGGTGGGAGAAAGTGACTTACTAAGCCAATTGCAACAGCAGCAATCTTTCCCCATCTATATTGGCAAAAAGCTGCCCTTGGAGAGGCTCTGGCCCACATTTTCTCCAGGACTGTTGCTCTTTAACATTGGCTCACCCAGTGTCCTACCACATACTGCTGAGTGCCTGGAGGCAGGGGTGTAGGGAACTTTGCAGAGACTGAGGGTCTTTGCAGGGTCTTACCAGTGCCCTGCCCACTCTCTGCATGTTCTTTCATACACACGAAGTGCACACGCACTCCAAGCCACACCTCCTGCATCTGATGTCAGACATGGGGTGGGAGCAGTGCAGAGAATGGGACTGTCACAGCTCTGGCATAGTTTCATTTCCTCTGTCAGCAGTTGGTGGAATTGCTGAAGGGAGCTCCTTGCCATGGACAAATTTGTTTTATTCATATTAATATAAATTTGTAATTATATAAATCTGGGTTCTTTTGGACTTTGTTTTCAGCTGCTTATGCCATAATTCAATCAGTGAGAGCATTTCCTTGGCCTTGTTACAGGTGTTTTGCAAATGGACCTGAGTATTGCCTTTTTAGGAAAAGCGCTCATCAGAACGACCGTTGACCTGGAATGCAGTCGTTTCTCTTCCAAGCAGAGAAAAGCTGCTTCAGGCTGAGGCTTGAGATTAGGAAGTACATTGAAGTACCCCCAAATGGTGAAGCGAGCGGGTCTGGTAACACTGTTCTCTTGACTCCTACCCAGTTTGGCTCATTTCATCTGCCAATTGGACTATCAGACAAGGAGGCTGTTCTCACAACATAGCTGTCTGGGCTACTAGGTAAAATATATTCTTTTACCTGCTGAAGTTCACATTCATATTCTAAAAGCAATTGTATTTTTCCAATGTGTTCATTCTCTACTATAAAGGTTGCAAAGGTTTTCAATCTTTATGTTGTGAATTTATTCTCAAGAAAAAGCGTAGGACCTGATTTAAGAATACTCAAGCCAGAAACAATTAGGATTATTCAATTTACTTTTAGCTCCTCTGTACAAGAGGATCTACCTGAAATTAGAAGATATTTATACTGATAGCATTCATTATATTCCCAAACTTTAAATACATATGCTTTTGGTTAAACTCTGGGTCTTCTAAATTACTAGGAGTAATATAAGAGGGCTCAAGCAAACCTTCAGTCTACATATTCTAAACCAGGGCTGCATAACTTCAGTCCTCCTGCAGATGTTAGACTACAACTCCAATAATTCCTGGCTATTGTTCACTGTGGCTGGGGATGATGGAAGTTGTAGTCAAAGAACAACTGGAGGGTCAAAGTGGTGCAGCACTGTTCTAAACAAAATTGTATAACTGTACTGGTTTTATTTCTCTCTTACCTCAAAATATTGTGTGCAGAGGTATCCCTGCTAAAGCAATCCCAAACTGATAAATATATGAAGATGTATCTTTTATCCAATCTATTAACCAGAGTAGAGTTAACCGTGGTACAATAACATTTAGAAATACCATTCCTCTTCTCTTCTTTTTGTCTTATAGTATTATAATGGCCTTTATTCTTGTTTTTATATCATTCCAAATGAACTCTATCAACAAATTCTGCCATTTACAAAGTTGTTTCTTGATCAGTTTAATGGGTAAAAATGGAAATTAAAAAACTATTGTGAATGTTAACAGTATCATCAGCATATCACTTAACTGTGTTCATATTTTATTTGCTTAATTCCAATCCATTTATCATCTAATTTTCTGTTAATTTTAAAGCTATGTATTCTAAAGCAAACAAAAAAACCCAAAAACAAATGCAGATATGGGCCATCATAATCTGGTCTCCCTGAATAAATTAAAACTCATTGACTTCTGGCCATTAATTATGCCCATGGCCTCAGAGTTTGAATGAATCTAGTTTCTAAAGATGGGGTTGAAATTAAATCATTTCAAAACTTCAATCAAAATGGCCATTTCTGGATCCAAAAATGCCATCAATGTTTCCTTCTTTTAATAATTAGCAAAACAATGGGTACAATGAATTTCCCCGAAAAAAATGGGAAATAACTTGGCTCCTCATCCAAGCCAATTGAAGATTCAAGAAACCAGGCTCTTAGCAAAGCAAAGAAGAACCATGTACCTGGCTTAGCTAAAAGGCTTGTTTTAAAGGGTTGCTCTCTGGAAAATGGTGGAGAGAAGAAAACCCCTCTGTGAAACTCACAGGGTAGGAAGATCACAGATGAGCTGTTGGTCTTTCCCCAGTTGACCTTTGCCCATTCTTAGTTTTCCTAGAGGCAGCTCTTCAAAAAGCCCCCATTAGGCCCTTGTTTAATATAATGGAGCCACTCCGTTACTTAAAAGGGGTGGGGAGAAAAATCCGGCAATTCTTGTCTGCTCACATTTTAAACTGAGTCGGAGAAGAATTCTCCTTGGAGATGAGACTTAACCAGCCCATGGTATTGGTATTTAAACTTAACTCAGGAGAATTTTGCCAACATATCTATTTTTCAGACATTGTCCCTATTTATTTCCCTCAAAAAGCTTGTCTGATCTGAATATGTGTACTTAGCCAAAGAGTTGAGATGGTTAGCCAGGGGAAGGTAAATATCTTATAATTTATATTCAAGAGAGATGTTGGCCTATATAAATGGCCTACAATACTAGTAGGATCTTTCCCTTTCTTATAAATCACTGTGATCTGAACTTCTGTCCAAGATTCTGAAAGCTTTTAAAACCATAAAATCTCATTTATACTATTGCTCAGTGGTGTTAAAGGGATTTTAGCAAATGTTCTAAATTATTCTAGTAGGAAGCCATCTAAGCCAGGTGCATTATTTGTCTTATACAAATAAGAAAAAAGGGGGGGCAGGTGATTATTGAAAGAGCTTTCAGTTTAAGGTCATTCCTTCCAAAGATGTTCAAGTCCCACAGCATCTCATTTTAAAAACATAAGCATTGAATTCAACCCACTACCTTTGGAAAAGCCATGAGTGCTAAAGGAGCTAAAGTTGTTCTGAGGAAGAATTTGGGATGGGGGAGATAAAAAGTGAGGAGAGAGGGTCTGAAAGGGGAAAAAAGAGGAGAAAGAGGGAGAGACAGAGATGGGATGATAAAGGTTTGCTGCCACAAACACATTAATAGTAAAATTCTGGCCTTTTTGAAGAGCATTTGAGCATTTGTTTTTAGCAGTCAAGTTGTTTGAATTCATTGTTTTTATTTTATTGTACATGACTGGGTATTTGATAGATAATCAATGATATGTAGAATATAGATAGATGGGAGGATACTAATTTGTGTACTAATACTAATTTATGCATTCTTCAAAGCTATTAAGCATCTGGAGCAAAAATTAAACAATCCCACTAGAGGTTCTGAACCAGGGTGTAGCTATAATAATTGAGCAGATGGGTTCAAAAAGCCCGGCCCCCCAGATCCTTAGGGGGCCCCCAACTCTACACCTCCCTATTTTCTTCATTATCTCCCCCACTCCGAGGGGCCACTGGAGGGAGGAGTGAACATGGGCTCCCTCTCCCCTAGCTACGCCCCTGTTCTGAACAATAAAAAAACATTTTAATTGTTTTCTAAAGATTGTTCACTTTGGCTCCAACAGCATCCCTTGACAGGGACCTATAAGGCCCTGCTGAATGCACTCTTCTGAATGTTCTGAATATAAAACTGAATGTTTTATATTGTAAAGTGAGGTAATTTCAGAGCCTTTTGAGCAGATCTCAAAAAACAGAAATAACACATTGAAAGAAATGCTCTACCAAGTAGTTGCCCACATGTATAGCTGCAAGAAGGAAACTGATTGTTTTAAGTAACTCCTTCTTTTAATAACTCCTTCCTTCACCCATCTGGCCTTCTGAAATGTTCCTTTACAGAATCTCTCTACATCCATTGATTCTGTGCCACAAGGTGAGAGTGTGTGTGTGTGAGAGAGTGGGGTGGGTAGAGGTTTGTCCTGGTTGTGACCATAGGCCAGGGGTGTCCAACTGTCACCTTCCAGCTGTTGCTGGCTATAACTCCCATCATTCCTGCCTAATGGCCATTGTGATGGGGAATGATGGGAGTTGTAGACCAACAGCAGCTGGAGGGCCACAGTTAGACACCCCTGCCATAAGCTGTCGATATTTATTTACTTACTTATTTGATTTCTATACCGCCCTTCCAAAATGGCTGAGGGCGATATCTTCCAATTTGGACATTTCAGCATGTTTGATCAGATAGGGAGGTCATTCCTTGATGCCTCCAAAGCTTGGAGAACCTTGGTGACACTTCTCATTAAGTTAACTGCCTTGAGGGTATCAATATTGGATCTGCCTTGAGGGTATCAAAGATCTGCCTTGAGGGTATCAATACGTCTACAACAAATCAAGGTGAATAGGAATGATGATAACACCCAATCAAAAAGCCCTATCAAGCGTCCTCCCCACCCCCACCCCCAGATTGCCATACGAAAATGTTCTGGTCCAGTAGGATGTATGAAAAGTAATAGTTCAAAGAGGAAAAGAGTCCATCTCCTCCTCTACTAATTTTCATACTCCAAATATGTTCAATCTGTTGTTTTCTTTGCAACATCTTCTCTCTGCCATGTAACAAAAAGCTTTGGAAAGTGCCCTCAGTGTCTCAAGTGACAGAGAGGACTGCTATTCAAGAAACTCAAGCCCCAAAGCCCCTTGAGTGTCAGACTAGGTCATACCATTCTTTGGATGCCAGCCTGTGTGGTGCACCCTTAAGTTCCAACCAGCCCATTTGGCTCACAGATTTAGGAGGGTGCTAAAACTATTTCATGTCTGTCTTCTGTGCTTCTACAAACCCAGAATGATTGATAAGCCAATGCAAAAGGGAAACATGATGGAATTATTCAAATGAACCCTAATAATGTGTGTGTCAAGTAAATTGCTCAGTTTGTGCAGTATCCAGGCTAAGTAGAGCGAGCTTAGAATAGTGGTTAGAATGTTGGATTAGGACCGGGAAGACCTGAGTTCGAATCCCCATTCAACCATGAAACACACTGGGTGAGTCTGGGCCAGTCATGTATCTCTCAGCCTAACCTACCCCACAGGGTTGTTGTGAGGATAAAAATAACCACGTACACTGCTCTGAGCTCCTCGGAGGAAGAGCAGAATATAAATGAAACAAACAAACAAACAAACAAACAAAATTATTACCAAGTCCCATTGATATTAAAGGAACTCAAGTTAGAAATTACTAACTTGTCTCAACATTTCAATGGTGCTTAGTCATAACTATGTAGTGGCTGGTGAGGGCAGTGCTGGGGAAAGGGGCAGCAAAAGGTGTCTTAAAAAATAAATTAAGTGGTGCTTACCAACATTAGAGCAGCACCTGCAAGCTGCCTCAGTCAGCAGTGCTCCGCCCAGGATCCCGTGTGGGGTGGGAACACCCTGCCTGGCATCCCTGCAGGCCCTGGGCTCTGCACATGCACAGACACTCTGCACATGCTCAGAGGCCACCACCCCACAGGGATGCCAGGTGGGTGCTACTGCCCCGGCATGGGATCCCGGACAGAGCGCCACTGCTTGAGGCAGCTGACAGATGCTGCCCTAATGTTGGTAAGCACCAGTTAATTTATTTCTAAAGGCGCCTCTTGCTCCCCCCACCCCACCCCCGGTGCTGCCCTCCCTGGCTGCTACTTATGACAAATTAGTTTTGAAGAAGCCCTTTGTATTTTTCAAAAGGAACTCTGGTGGAAATAAGGTAGGGAATTTTTTAAAAAGCAGTTCCAAATTGCAAGGCTGCATTTTTGTTTAACCTGTCATCTACTACTTTTCCTTCTACAACACTAGGCTGTGCTTTATAAGGTAGACGTCCAAGGCCCTCCAATTTAAAATTCTAGGCTTAATAAAATAACTTTTTCCAGTGTTGAAATAATACAGCTTCGAGATCATAGGAAACCAGCAGAATCTGTGATCATGCCCAAGTGATTTGGCATATTTTCATAGGACCTAGAGCTTACCACAGATTTCAAATGGACAAAGAAAGTACTTCTTCACACAACACATAACTAAGCTTACAATGGTCTTATAAAGCCACTAACCTAGTCATCCGTGGCAAATATGAATTGTTGGTAGGGGCTGGATTGCGATATGCTGAAGCCCTAAGCTATGTCAAGCTTAAAGGGCCTCACAGAATCACAAAAAACCCAACAACATTATTCTAACAAAAAGGACAATGAAAACAGAAATAATAAAGCTTTATTTTTACATATATATATTTGGCAAAGATGTGACAAAAACGTATCTAACAAAACAGTTATCTTGTGATAAGCCAATTTGCATTAGAAATAGGCTTGTGCAAATTCAGGCTTAAAATTCAGATTTTTTCCAAAATTGCATGAAATAGGTAAAAACTGGTAAAATCCAACTCCTTTAAAAAAAATCAGATTGGTAAAGTTGGAAAATTAATTTTGGAAATACTTTGGAACTTCAGAATTAGCAAAATGGAATAGGACCCCCACCCCGAGGTGAATGGGGAAATTGGGCGGTGGGGGGGGTCACTAAAAATCACTGGCTGGTCCTAGAGCCTGGAAGGAGGTCAGGGCCTGTGCATGTTCAGAAAATTCAGATTCAGATTCAACCTGATCCAAATTTGACAATATCAGATTTGGATTCTATGGGCTCTGGAGATATTGGATTGGATTTGGAATTCAAATCCTAATTCTGACTTAAATCCAGATTTTCCCTATAGTCATCAATGCAGAAATTGGGAGGGAAGTCACCAAAAATCACCAGTTGGTCCCAGAGCCTTGAAACTTGCCGCACATGTGATCAGACATTTGAAAACTGGGTCTGATGAAATTTCAATATCACTTACAGTTATTTCTGCACAGATTTAGAAACTCAATATGATAAATAATTGTGTAGCCATGTAAGTATATATTTGTCTTATCAGACCAATAATGTCTGTTTTAGTATTCCCCCCCCCTTGATTTTCAACTTATTATGTAAAACTTCAAATTGTTTTCTTTTTGTATTCAGAGACCCCTCATAATATGAGCCCTAAACTGTAGCTTTCTTAGTTTGTGCTTAAGTCTGGCACTGTTTGTAAGCAATTAGCACTGGAAGCTTTCGTAGAATGCAACAGATATGGCTCTGGTTGCTTTCTCTTGCAGGTTATTACAGATAGCTAATATTTGTGGTTCAGTAGGTTTGTAACATTTTTTGTTGGCTAGCTACTTTTGTGATGTTAATGGCAAGACATTGACTTGTGGAATTCTTTACTGTAAGATGTGGCTAAAACCACTAACAGATGATTTTAAAAAACACACACAAAAGATTAGACAAATTCATGATGATTAGTCCAGTTATTAGATATTAGCTGGGACAGCATAACTGAATACACTTCAGCATACTAGATGCTGGGAACAAACAACAGGAGATGGCCATCACCTTCGTGCCATGCTTGTGAGCTTCCCAGAGGTATCTGGGCTAGAAGACACAAAGTTGGCTCCAGCAGGACAATTCCTTTTGTTTGCAATTCAGCCCAAAGAAGAAGAAAAATCAAGTTCAAACAGGCTCCAAGATATATGAGAAGAGATGCATATGTCAATACTACAAAAGGAGTTTGCCACCAAAATAAATCCTGAAACTGGAGTTAAAATAATTTAGACTGTTCTCACAGCCATATAATCCTTCATCACTCACTCATAGCTTGTCAGATATACTTTGCAGTGCCAGAACATTAGCATAGTTTTGTACCTTATGCTCTGGCTGCAGGTTCACAGCAAAACAAAAAAAGAGGGAAGTTTGAGATAGAAGACAAGAGAAGACCTCAAAACTTGTTAAAAACATATGTCTATTTTTTTTTAAAAAAATTAAAAATCGATATGTTGTTAGAGCTTGAGGACATTTGCCAGATGACAAGCTTTGACACTCCCGAAAGAGTGGCAGCTGGACAACTTTTGGCCTCAGATGTTTCCCATATGTGTTCTTAGGCTGCCACCTGTGGTTTCATCATTGGAGCTTTTTATTGTTTTATGGGTTTTGTGCTGCCTATTTGCAGCACGTTTATGGATTATTGGATTTTAATGTTTTTATTGTGGATTATGAAACTGTACTGGATTATGTAGTTGTATTGATTTCTAACTGCTGTATGTCAGCTGAAGTGCTTTTGTGCAGAGATGACCCATACATATGATTATAAAATAGCATACCATGTAAATTGATGCCTATTGCCCACTATCTATTGGTAGCCTCCAAAACCATGAACTCCATCAGAATACACTGTACCTGCTTTCTCCCTTGCAAGTCTGGCAAAGAACTGTGTAACCCCACCCTCCCCATTGTGAACAGAGTTTTGGCAACATTTGCCCTCATACAGCTCTGCAGTTCACTCTTGATTGCTCGTGTCTTAGCTTGAATGTGGCTGAGGTGCCTAAGGAGAGAAATCTCCCCAAGATCGCTTGTTGATCAAACTGGAGAAGAACAAAGAAATGTTTGCCTGCATCTTTGCTGACACCAAAGCTGCTGGTGCTTCAGCCCTGGCTGAATACAAAATATGACCCAGGCTAGAGATGGGTTGCTAACCAAAGCTGGCCAGAGACTTCTGGTAGGGCTGGGTTCTACCACTGAGCAGAAGCAGCCATAGAGACACAAGCCCATGAGGTTAAACATTTTAGAGTAAGAGATTTCATTGTTCACTAAGGTCACTTTTAAGGACAATAGTTTTAAGGACATGGTCTTAATCTATCACAAATTTTCAGTTGAGAATTAAGCAGACCAGATGGTCAGCTAGTGTTTGGGCCACAAGAATGTCCCTCTTCTCATTAATGACAATCACATATTCAAATAAGTAGTGGGAGAGAGGTGGGCTACAGCCCTTTAAATCTGACGTGGAAAAATCAACGGTTTCAGCCAACTTCTCAGAAAAAACCATTTTTTATGCAGGTTTTAGGAAGCAATAACAATGCTAGTAATATAGCACTTATGAATGTTAAAAGCTCCCCACATACAGCAATCTTGTAGAGCAGGTTATTATTATTCCCATATTGTAGTTGGGAAAGAGGGGCTGAAATAGCATGAGCTTATGATGGGGGCAAGATGCAAACCACGGATTTCCTATAGCTCTTAGCCACTTTGTTACAACAGTTCATTCAAAAGTTCATTCATTCTGTGAATGAACTTCACAGAAGCTCCCCCACCACATCCCCTCTCAAAAATGACTGGATTGGTAAAAAGGAAGCTGAAAGGGAAAGTCAGGAGGGTCAAATCACTCCAGTTGGCAGTCACCAAAGCATTCTTTGATAATAATAACAGGAATGTGGATAAGGGTGATCCAGTTGACATAGTATACTTGGACTTGCAAAAAGCTCTTGAGAAAGTTCCCCACAAAAGGCTCTTGAGTAAACTTAGCAGTCATGGGTTAAGGGGACAGGTTCATGTGTGGATTGGAACTGGTTGAAGGACAGGAAACAGAGGGTAGGAATAAATGGACCATTTTCACAATGCAGAGAAGTAAGAAGTAGGGTCCTCCAGGGATCTGTCTTGGGACTAGTGCTCTTTAACTTGTTCATAAATGATCTAGAAGTTGGGGTAAGCAGAGAAGTGGCCGAAATGGCAGATGATACCAAACTATTTAGGGTAGTAGTAAAATCCAAAGCAGATTGTGAGGAGCTCCAAAAGGATCTCTCCAAACTGGAGGAGTGGGCGACAAAATGGCAAATGCGATTCAATGTAAGCAAATGTAAAGTGATGCATATTGGGACAAAAAACCCCAAATTCATATATGATTATTATTATTATTGTTTACACAGTCAGACAGGTGTTATTGACTGGTTTGTTTTATCCAGACATTGAGTCCTTCCCAAGGACCTGGGATGGCTGAATTTTATTGTCAATGTTGTTGTTGTTGTTATAGATATCGTCGCAGAATATGGGCTGTTCCCAGTAAAGCTGCTTTTTGTAATTGGCTGATGGTGATTTCTGTGGCCCCTATGGTGTTAAGGTGCTCTTCAAGGTCTTTTGGAACTGCACCCAGGGCGCCAATTACCACTGGGATTATTTTGGTCTTTTTCTGCCACAGCCTCTCAATTTCAATTTGTAGATCTTTGTATTTGGTGATTTTTTCTATTTCTTTTTCTTCTATTCTGCTATCCCCTGGTATTGCTATGCCGATTATTTTAACTTGTTTTTCTTTCTTCTCGACTACAGTGGTATCTGGTGTATTGTGTGGCAGATGTTTGTCTGTTTGTAGTCGGAAGTCCCATAATATTTTTACATCTTCATTTTCTTCAACTTTTTCAATTTTATGGTCCCACCAATTCTTGGCTACAGGTAGCTTGTATTTTTTGCAGATGTTCCAGTGTATCATCCCTGCTACTTTGTCATGCCTTTGTTTGTAGTCAGTCTGTGCGATCTTTTTACAACAACTGATTAGGTGGTCCACTGTTTCATCTGCTTCTTTACAAAGGCGAGACTTTCTGTTTGTTGTGGATTTTTCAACTTTTGCTCTTATTGCATTTGTTCTTAGTGCCTGTTCTTGCGCAACCATTATTAAACCCTCTGTTTCTTTCTTCAGGTTGCCATTCTTAAGCCATTGCCAGGTCTTGGTGATGTCTGATTTTCCACTTATATTGTGCAAATATTGACCATGCAGGGGCTTATTTCTCCATTTTTCTGCTTGGTTCTTGACTTGTTCTTTCTTGAAGGCCTGCTTTCTTTCATTGGTTTTGAATAGTTTCGCATTATTGACCATTTGAAGTGCATCTTCTTCACTGTCCTTGATATATTCTGCAATGCCTCTTTTCTCCTCCTCTACTGTTTGATGGACTTGCAGCATTCCTCTTCCACCTGAGCTGCGAGGGAGGTATAGCCTATCTACATCTCTGCGGGGGTGCAGAGCATGATCGATGGTCATGATTTTCCTTGTTATGATCTAGAGTCTTTAGCTCTGCCTGGGTCCAGTCTATTATTCCTGCAGTGTATCTGATAACAGGTATAGCCCAGGTATTTATGGCGTGTATGGTGTTCCCACCATTGAGTTGGGACTTGAGGATTTTTCTAACTCTCCTGATGTATTCACTTCCAATTTTTCTTTTAACTTCAGTGTGTGCGATATTATCAGCCTGGAGAATGCCCAGGTTTTTGTAAGGTTCTTTCTCTTCCAGGTTCTTGATGTTGCTTCCACTGGGCAGTTCTATTCCTTCTGTTTTTCTTATTTTCCCTCTGTTCATTATTAATGCAGCACACTTGTCTAGTCCAAACTCCATTGCTATATCACTACTGAATATACGGACAGTGTTTAGCAGTGATTCAATTTCTGAGTGTTTCTAGGTTTCTTCTCTGGTTCGACTGATATTGGAGATTCTGCCTATGTTGTGTAGTTCTGGCTTCATACCTGCTAATCTTCTTTGACACTGCTGTTATTTGCTGCTTTATTATTTCCAGGACTTCTCTAATTTTCCTTGAATCTAGGTGGTATTTTTGGATCAGATACTGTTTGGTGTTTTCATTCTTCAGCTTCTTGTCTTTCATATCTTTCAATTTACTAGTATCTGATCTAAGTCTGGAGATTTTATCTTCTAATCTAATCTTCATTTAGGTGATGTACTGCTTTCTTTTTTTACAGGTCCATTGATCTTATATCCGAGCTCTTGTGTTGTTATTGTTGCTGCACTGTACATTAGTTGGTTTGTTTCTTGCAAGTTATTGGTTGTTATTTCTGCATGTGCAGCATTGACATCTTTTAATGCCTGAGCAAGTTGTTTTTTAGCAACTGTTTTTAGAGCTGGAAGTCAAACCCTGGTGGTTGTTTGGTTCATGTGCTCAGTTATTTTTTGCTTTAGTTCTTGTTGCTTTTCTGTTAAATGGCATTCGGGTTTTTGAGGTGAAGGCAAAGGGGCAGTTGCCTAAGCAACTTGTCCCCATGTATAACATAGACTGGGAGCTCA